>NW_027361731.1:24381250-25760000 GCF_039654945.1 Dendrobates tinctorius | reverse complement strand
TGCATCAGTGTCATCATCCATTATATGTGTTATAGGGGTTACAGGACTATGCATTATACATTCTATGTATTATAGGGGTGCTTGTACTAATGCAGCGGTGTCACCATCAATTATATGTATTATAGGGCTGTTAGGACTAATGCAGCAGTGTCACCATCCATTATATGTATTATAGGGGTGCTAGGACTAATGCAACAGTGTCATCATCCATTATATGTATTATAGGGTGTTAAGACTAATGCAACAATGTCATCATACATTATATGTATTATAGGGGTGCTAGGACTAATATAACAGTGTCACTATCCATTATATGTATTGTAGGGCTGCTAGGACTAATGCAGCAGTGTCAGCATCCATTATATGTATTATAGGGCTGCTAGGACTAATGCAGCAGTGTCAGCATCCATTATATGTATTATAGGGCTGCTAGGTCTAATGCTACAGTGTCATCATCCATTATATGTATTATAGGGATGCTAGGACTAATGCAGCAGTGTCATCATCCATTATATGTATTATAGGGGTGCTTTACTGACCCCTCACCTTCCCCCTGCCGGCCTCGTGGCTTCTCCTCTTTACTGACCCCTCAGCTTACCCCTGCCGTCCTCGTCCCTTCTCCTATTTACTGACCCCTTACCTTACCCCTGCCTGCCTCTACCATTCTCCTCTATACTGACCCCTCCCCTTACCCCTGCCGGCCTCATCCGTTCTCTTTACTGACCCCTCACCTTACCCCTGCCGTCCTCGTCCCTTCTCCTATTTACTGACCCCTTACCTTACCCCTGCCTGCCTCTACCATTCTCCTCTATACTGACCCCTCCCCTTACCCCTGCCGGCCTCATCCGTTCTCTTTACTGACCCCTCACCTTACCCCTGCCGTCCTCGTCCCTTCTCCTATTTACTGACCCCTTACCTTACCCCTGCCTGCCTCTACCATTCTCCTCTATACTGACCCCTCCCCTTACCCCTGCCGGCCTCATCCGTTCTCTTTACTGACCCCTCACCTTACCCCTGCCTGCTTCCACCTTTGTCCCTTCTCTTAACTCACCCCTCACCTGATCCCTTCCGGCCTCGTCCCTTCTCATCTTTACTGACCCCTTACCTTACCCTTTGCCTGCTGCCACGGTTGTCCCTTCTCTTTTCTGACCCCTCACCTTACCCCTGCCGGTCTTGTCCGTTCTTCTCTTTACTGACCCCTCACCTTACCACTGACTGCTGCCACCTTTGTCCCTTCTCTTTACTGACCCCTCACCTTACCCCTGCCGGCCTCTTCCGTTCTCCTCATTACTGACACCTCACCTTACCCCTTGCCTGCTGCCGGCCTCTTCCCTTCTCTTTACTGACCCCTCACCTTACCCCTGCCTGCTTCTACCTTTGTCCCTTCTCCTCTTTACTGACCCCTCACCTTACTGCTGCCACCTTTTTCCCTTCTCTTTACTGCCCCCTCACCTTACCCCTGCCTTCTTCTACCTTTGTCCCTTCTCCTCTTTACTGCCCCCTCACCTTACCACTGCCTGCTGCCACCTTTGTCCCTTCTCCTCTATGCCCCCTCACCTTACCTCTGCCTGCTGCCACCTTTGTCCCTTCTCTTTACTGCCCCCTCACCTTACCCGTCTGCTGCCATCTTTGTCCCTTCTCTTCTTTACTGACCCCTCACCTTACCCCTGCCTGCTGCCACCTTTGTCCCTTCTCCTCTACTGCCCCCTCACCTTACCCCTGCCTTCTGCCACCTTTGTCCCTTCTCCTCTTTACTGCCCCTCACCTTACCCTGCCTTCTGCCACCTTTGTCCCTTCTCCTCTACTGCCCCCTCACCTTACCCCTGCCTGCTGCCACTTTTGTCCCTTCTCCTCTTTACTGCCCTCTCACCTTACCCCTGCCTGCTGCCACTTTTGTCCCTTCTCCTCTACTGCCCCCTCATCTTACCCCTGCCTGCTGCCACCTTTGTCCTTTCTCTTTACTGCCCCCTCACCTTACCCCTGCCTGCTGCCACCTTTGTCCCTTCTCCTCTTTACTGCCCCCTCACCTTACTCCTGCCTGCTGCCACCTTTGTCCCTTCTCCTCTTTACTGCCCCCTCATCTTACCCCTGCCTGCTGCCACCTTTGTCCCTTCTCCTCTACTGCCCCCTCACCTTACCCCTGCCCGCTGCCACCTTTGTCCCTTCTCTTTACTGACCCTTCACCTTACCCCTGCCTGCTTCTACCTTTGTCCCTTCTCTTTACTGACCCCTCACCTTACCCCTGCCTGCTTCTACCTTTGTCCCTTCTCCTCTTTACTGCCTCCTCACCTTACTCCTGCCTGCTGCCACCTTTGTCCCTTCTCCTCTACTGCCCCCTCATCTTACCCCTGCCTGCTGCCACCTTTGTCCTTTCTCTTTACTGCCCCCTCACCTTACCCCTGCCTGCTGCCACCTTTGTCCCTTCTCTACTGCCCCCTCACGTTACCCCTGCCTGCTGCCACCTTTGTCCCTTCTCCTCTTTACTGCCCCCTCACCTTACCCCTGCCTGCTGCCACCTTTGTCCCTTCTCCTCTTTACTGCCCCCTCACCTTACCCCTGCCTGCTGCCACCTTTACTGCCCCTCTTACCTAACTCCTGCCTGCTGCCACCTTTGTCCCTTCTCCTCTTTACTGCCCCCTCACCTTACCCGTGCCTGCTGCCACCTTTGTCCCTTCTCCTCTTTACTGCCCCCTCACCTTACCCCTGCCTGCTGCCCCCTCACCTTACCCCTGCTTGTTGCCACCTTTGTCCCTTCTCTTTACTGCCCCCTCACCTTACCCCTGCCTGCTGCCACCTTTGTCCCTTCTCCTCTTTACTGCCCCCTCACCTTAATCCTGCCTGCTGCCACCTTTGTCCCTTCTCCTCTTTACTGCCCCCTCATCTTACCCCTGCCTGCTGCCACCTTTGTCCCTTCTCCTCTACTGCCCCCTCACCTTACCCCTGCCTGCTGCCACCTTTGTCCCTTCTCTTTACTGACCCTTCACCTTACCCCTGCCTGTTTCTACCTTTGTCCCTTCTCTTTACTGACCCCTCACCTTACCCCTGCCTGCTTCTACCTTTGTCCCTTCTCCTCTTTACTGCCCCCTCACCTTACTCCTGCCTGCTGCCACCTTTGTCCCTTCTCCTCTTTACTGCCCCCTCATCTTACCCCTGCCTGCTGCCACCTTTGTCCCTTCTCCTCTTTACTGCCCCCTCACCTTACCCCTGCCTGCTGCCACCTTTGTCCCTTATCCTCTTTACTGCCCCCTCACCTTACCCCTGCCTGCTGCCACCTTTGTCCCTTCTCCTCTACTGCCCCCTCACCTTACCCCTGCTTGTTGCCACCTTTGTCCCTTCTCTTTACTGCCCCCTCACCTTACCCCTGCCTGCTGCCACCTTTGTCCCTTCTCCTCTTTACTGCCCCCTCACCTTACTCCTGCCTGCTGCCACCTTTGTCCCTTCTCCTCTTTACTGCCCCCTCATCTTACCCCTGCCTGCTGCCACCTTTGTCCATTCTCCTCTACTGCCCCCTCACCTTACCCCTGCCTGCTGCCACCTTTGTCCCTTCTCTTTACTGACCCTTCACCTTACCCCTGCCTGCTTCTACCTTTGTCCCTTCTCTTTACTGACCCCTCACCTTACCCCTGCCTGCTTCTACCTTTGTCCCTTCTCCTCTTTACTGCCCCCTCACCTTACCCCTGCCTGCTGCCACCTTTGTCCCTTCTCCTCTTTACTGCCCCCTCACCTTACTCCTGCCTGCTGCCACCTTTGTCCCTTCTCCTCTTTACTGCCCCCTCACCTTACTCCTGCCTGCTGCCACCTTTGTCCCTTCTCCTCTTTACTGCCCCCTCACCTTACCCCTGCCTGCTGCCACCTTTGTCCCTTCTCCTCTACTGCCCCCTCACGTTACCCCTGCCTGCTGCCACCTTTGTCCCTTCTCTTTACTGACCCCTCACCTTACCCCTGCCTGCTTCTACCTTTGTCCCTTCTCTTACCCCTCACCTTACCCCTGCCTGCTTCTACCTTTGTCCCTTCTCCTCTTTACTGCCCCCTCACCTTACACCTGCCTGCTGCCACCATTGTCCCTTTTCTTTACTGCCCCCTCACCTTACCCCTGCCTGCTGCCACCTTTGTCCCTTCTCTTTACTGACCCCTCACCTTACCCCTGCCTGCTTCTACCTTTGTCCCTTCTCTTTACTGACCCCTCACCTTACCTCTGCCTGCTTCTACCTTTGTCCCTTCTCCTCTTTACTGCCCCCTCACCTTACCCCTGCCTGCTGCCACCATTGTCCCTTTTCTTTACTGCCCCCTCACCTTACCCCTGCCTGCTGCCACCTTTGTCCCTTCTCCTCTTTACTGCCCCTCTTACTTAACTCCTGCCTGCTGCCACCTTTGTCCCTTCTCCTCTTTACTGCCCCCTCACCTTACCCCTGCCTGCTGCCACCTTTGTCCCTTCTCCTCTACCGCCCCCTCACCTTACCCCTGCCTGCTGCCACCTTTGTCCCTTCTCCTCTTTACTGCCCCCTCACCTTACCCCTGCCTGCTGCCACCTTTGTCCCTTCTCTTTACTGCCCCTCTCACCTTACTCCTGCCTGCTGCCACCTTTGTCCGTTCTCCTCTTTACTGCCCCCTCACCTTACCCCTGCCTGCTGCCACCTTTGTCCCTTCTCTTTACTGCCCCCTCACCTTACCCCTGCCTGCTGCCACCTTTGTCCCTTCTCCTCTTTACTGCCCCCTCACCTTACCCCTGCCTGTTGCCACCTTTGTCCGTTCTCCTCTTTACTTACCCCTCACCTTACCCCTGCCTGCTGCCACCTTTGTCCCTTCTCCTCTTTACTGACCCCTCACCTGACCCCTGTCGGCCTCTTCCGTTCTCCTCTTTACTGACCCCTCACCTTACCCCTGCCTGCTGCCACCTTTGTCCCTTCTCTTTACTGCCCCCTCACCTTACCCCTGCCTGTTGCCACCTTTGTCAGTTCTCCTCTTTACTGACCCCTCATCTTACCCCTGCCTGCTGCCACCTTTGTCCCTTCTCCACTTTACTGCCCCCCTCACCTTACCCCTGCCTGCTGCTACCTTTGTCCGTTCTCCTCTTTACTGCCCCTCTCACCTTACTCCTGCCTGCTGCCACCTTTGTCCCTTCTCCTCTTTACTGCCCCCTCACCTTACCCCTGCCTGCTGCCACCTTTGTCCGTTCTCCTCTTTACTGCCCCTCTCACCTTACCCCTGCCTGTTGCCACCTTTGTCCGTTCTCATCTTTACTGACCCCTCACCTTACCCCTGCCTGCTGCCACCTTTGTCCCTTCTCCTCTTTACTGACCCCTCACCTTACCCCTGCCTGCTGCCACCTTTGTCCCTTCTCCTCTTTACTGACCCCTCATCTTACCCCTGCCGGCCTCTTCCGTTCTCCTCTTTACTGACCCCTTACCTTACCTCTGCCTGCTGCCGGCTTATCTCCCCGTTTCATTCTTGCAGAGTCTTGGGACCTGTGCACACAATATCTTTTATACGTGTGTGAACCTGGCGAGTCTTCAGGAGAAATGGTCTTCAGGACACGCCAGTGTCTAATGTCTTGAAGCATCTTTATTGCGACATCTTGAGCCGCTGCTTTTGTCTTTTTTGTTTTTTTTAAACTTGTAGTGAGTACACTATTGATCGGCTTCTAATCAGAACTGTACGTCGTGTTCACACTGCGGTGATACGTTCCCTCTTTTTAGCGTTTATTTAGTTCCCCGGTCTTTGTGTTTCTTGCAGGATGACGTCTTGTATCGTCAGGGGATGTCCGATAACCTCGGGGAGCGATGTCCCCGGCGTGACGATGCACCCTTTCCCAGACCACAGCGACCACATCAAGACTTGGCTGCTGCAGACCGGACTCAACTTCCAAGAAACAGAGGAAATTTCTCAGAAAATCCAAGATGACAAATCTAAGTCCTTGTACCGGATGTGTTCTCGCCACTTCTCCCCGGAGAGCTACACGATGGTGGATGGGCGCAGGGTACTGAAGAAGGAAGCGGCCCCCACGCTGCTAATCTGGCGGTCTTCACTTTCCTCTCCGCCGTTAGACTCCAGGATAGTCCACATCAAAAGTGAAGAGTGTGACTACGATTCCTCATCACCGACTCCGTCCGCCAGCGGGACCAACACCTCCTGCATCACCCCGCCACTGAAGACGGAGCAGCCGTTCTCCCACAGTTCCTCCACAAGTCCCATCCACCCAGAACCGGAGCAGTCAGCAAGTCACTCACCACTTACAGTGCCAGTACGGGATTACTCATAAATATCCGTAGTATAGCAGTTATATATTCTTGTACATAGGGGGCAGTATTATAGTAGTTATATTCCTGTACATAGGGAGCAGTATTATAGTAGTTATATTCTTGTACTTAGGGACAGTATTATAGTAGTTATATTCTTGTACATAGGGGCAGTATTATAGTAGTTATATTCTTGTACATAGGGGCAGTATTATAGTAGTTATATTCTTGTACATAGGAGCGGTATTATAGTAGTTATGTTCTTGTACATAGGGGCAGTATTATAGTAGTTATATTCTTGTACAGAGGAGCAGTATTATAGTAGTTATATTCTTGTACATAGGAGGCAGTATTATAGTAGTTATATTCTTGTACATAGGGAGCAGTATTATAGTAGTTATATTCTTGTACATAGGGACAGTATTATAGTAGTTATATTCTTGTACATAGGGGCAGTATTATAGTAGTTATATTCTTGTACATAGGGGCAGTATTATAGTAGTTATATTCTTGTACATAGGGACAGTATTATAGTAGTTATATTCTTGTACATAGGGGCAGTATTATAGTAGTTATATTCTTGTACATAGGGGCAGTATTATAGTAGTTATATTCTTGTACATAGGGGCAGTATTATAGTAGTTATATTCTTGTACATAGAGGCAGTATTATAGTAGTTATATTCTTGTACATAGGGAGCAGTATTATAGTAGTTATATTCTTGTACATAGGGACAGTATTATAGTAGTTATATTCTTGTACATAGGGGCAGTATTATAGTAGTTATATTCTTGTACATAGGGGCAGTATTATAGTAGTTATATTCTTGTACATAGGAGCGGTATTATAGTAGTTATATTCTTGTACATAGGGGCAGTATTATAGTAGTTATATTCTTGTACAGAGGAGCAGTATTATAGTAGTTATATTCTTGTACATAGGGGCAATATTATAGTAGTTATATTCTTGTATATAGGGGCAATATTATAGTAGTTTTATTCTTGTACATAGCGGCAGTATTATAGTAGTTATATTCTTGTACATAGGGGCAGTATTATAGTAGTTATATTCTTGTACATAGGGGCAGTGTTATAGTAGTTATATTCTTGTATATAGGGGGCAGTATTATAGTAGTTATATACTTGTACATAGGAGCAGTATTATAGTAGTTAAATTCTTGTACATAGGAGCAGTATTATAGTAGTTATATTCTTGTATATAGGGGGCAGTATTATAGTAGTTATATTCTTGTACATAGGGAGCAGTATTATAGTAGTTATATACTTGTACATAGGAGCAGTATTATAGTAGTTAAATTCTTGTACATAGGAGCAGTATTATAGTAGTTATATTCTTGTATATAGGGGGCAGTATTATAGTAGTTATATTCTTGTACATAGGAGCAGTATTATAGTAGTTATATACTTGTACATAGGAGCAGTATTATAATAGTTAAATTCTTGTACATAGGAGCAGTATTATAGTAGTTATATTCTTGTATATAGGGGGCAGTATTATAGTAGTTATATTCTTGTACATAGGGAGCAGTATTATAGTAGTTATATTCTTGTATATAGGAGCAGTATTATAGTAGTTATATTCTTGTACATAGGGGGTAGTATTATAGTAGTTATGTTCTTGTACATAGGAGCAGTATTATAGTAGGTATATTCTTGTACATAGGGGGCAGTATAATAGTAGTTATATTCTTGTACATAGGAGCAGTATTATAGTAGTTATATTCTTGTACATAGGAGCAGTATTATAGTAGTTATATTCTTGTACATAGGAGCAGTATTATAGTAGTTATATTCTTGTACATAGGGGGTAGTATTATAGTAGTTATATTCTTGTACATAGGAGCAGTATTATAGTAGTTATATTCTTGTACATAGGGGGCAATATTATAGTAGTTATATTCTTGTACATAGGGGGTAGTATTATAGTAGTTATATTCTTGTACATAGGGGGTAGTATTATAGTAGTTATATTCTAGTACATAGGAGCAGTATTATAGTAGTTATATTCTTGTACATTGGGGCAGTATTATAGTAGTTATATTCTTGTACATAGGGGGCAGTATTATAGTAGTTATATTCTTGTACATAGCAGCAGTGTTATAGTAGTTATATTCTTGTACATAGGAGCAGTACTATGGTAGTTATATTCTTGTACATAGGAGCAGTATTATACTAGTTATATTCTTGTACATAGGGGGAAGTATTATAGTAGTTATATTCTTGTACATAGGGGGTAGTATTATAGTAGTTATATTCTTGTACATAGGGGCAGTATTATAGTAATTATATTCTTGTACATAGGAGCAGTATTATAGTAGTTATATTCTTGTACATTGGGGCAGTATTATAGTAGTTATATTCTTGTACATAGGAGCAGTATTAGAGTAGTTATATTCTTGTACATTGGGGCAGTATTATAGTAGTTATATTCTTGTACATAGGGAGCAGTTTTATAGTAGTTATATTCTTGTACATGGGGGGCAGTATTATAGTAGTTATATTCTTGTACATAGGGGGCAGTATTATAGTAGTTATATTCTTGTACATAGGGGGCAGTATTATAGTAGTTATATTCTTGTACATAGGGACAGTATTATAGTAGTTATGTTCTTGTACATAGGAGACAGTATTATACTAGTTATATTCTTGTACATAGGGGGCAGTATTATAGTAGTTATATTCTTGTACATAGGGACAGTATTATAGTAGTTATGTTCTTGTACATAGGAGCAGTATTATAGTAGTTATATTCTTGTACATAGGGGGTAGTATTATAGTAGTTATATTCTTGTACATAGGAGCAGTATTATAGTAGTTATATTCTTGTACATAGGAGCAGTATTATAGTAGTTATATTCTTGTACTTAGGGAGCAGTATTATAGTAGTGATATTGTACATAGGGGGTAGTATTATAGTAGTGATATTCTTGTACATAGGGGGCAGTATTATAGTAGTTATATTCTTGTACATAGGGGCAGTATTATAGTAGTTATATTCTTGTACATAGGAGCAGTATTATAGTAGTTATTTTCTTGTACATAGGAGCAGTATTATAGTAGTTATATTCTTGTACATAGGAGCAGTATTATAGTAGTTATATTCTTGTACATAGGAGCAGTATTATAGTAGTTATATTCTTGTACATAGGAGCAGTATTATAGTAGTTATATTCTTGTACATAGGGGGTAGTATTATAGTAGTTATATTCTTGTACATAGGAGCAGTATTATAGTAGTTATATTCTTGTACATAGGAGCAGTATTATAGTAGTTATATTCTTGTACATAGGAGCAGTATTATAGTAGTTATATTCTTGTACATAGGAGCAGTATTATAGTAGTTATATTCTTGTACATAGGGGTTAGTATTATAGTAGTTATATTCTTGTACATAGGAGCAGTATTATAGTAGTTATATTCTTGTACAAAGGAGCAGTATTATAGTAGTTATATTCTTGTACATAGGAGCAGTATTATAGTAGTTATATTCTTGTACATAGGAGCAGTATTATAGTAGTTATATTCTTGTACATAGGAGCAGTATTATAGTAGTTATATTCTTGTACATTGGGGCAGTATTATAGTAGTTATATTCTTGTACATTGGGGCAGTATTATAGTAGTTATATTCTTGTACATAGGAGCAGTATTATAGTAGTTATATTCTTGTACATTGGGGCAGTATTATAGTAGTTATATTCTTGTACATAGGGAGCAGTATTAGGCTGCTTTCACACATCCGGCTTTTTGAATCCGGCACGATGCGGTGAAATTTGGAACAACCGGATCCAGTTTTGGCCCATAGAGTTGTATTGTCGCCGCACCGTGCCGGATGGGTATGCGGCGCATCCGTTTTTTGCCAGATACGGCAAAAAGTAGCCGTCCGGCGTCTGCAAAAAACGTTCGATGCAACGTTTTTTTTGCCAGCGCCGGACCGGTTTTTCTCAGAGCGCATGCGTGGAGACTGAGTCTCGTGCTGCTCTTTTAAATGTGGGCGCCACCGTATCCGGCCACACAGGCATCCAATGTCTCCGGCACATCCCGGATCCGCCCCTACGGCTTTTCGCCGCACGGCGCCAGAGACACAAAGCTGGATGTGTGAAATAAGCCTTATAGTAGTTATATTCTTGTACATAGGAGCAGTATTATAGTAGTTATATTCTTGTACATAGGAGCAGTATTATAGTAGTTATATTCTTGTACATAGGGGGCAGTATTATAGTAGTTATATTCTTGTACATAAGGGGTAGTATTATAGTAGTTATATTCTTGTACATAGGAGCAGTATTATAGTAGTTATATTCTTGTACATAGGGGGTAGTATTATAGTAGTTATATTCTTGTACATAGGAGCAGTATTATAGTAGTTATATTCTTGTACATAGGAGCAGTATTATAGTAGTTATATTCTTGTACATAGGGGGTAGTATTATAGTAGTTATATTCTTGTACATAGGGGCACTATTATAGTAGTTATATTCTTGTACATAGGAGCAGTATTATAGTAGTTATATTCTTGTACATTGGGGCAGTATTATAGTAGTTATATTCTTGTACATAGGAGCAGTATTAGAGTAGTTATATTCTTGTACATTGGGGCAGTATTATAGTAGTTATATTCTTGTACATAGGGAGCAGTTTTATAGTAGTTATATTCTTGTACATAGGAGACAGTATTATACTAGTTATATTCTTGTACATAGGAGACAGTATTATACTAGTTATATTCTTGTACATAGGGGGCAGTATTATAGTAGTTATATTCTTGTACATAGGGGGCAGTATTATAGTAGTTATATTCTTGTACATAGGGGCAGTATTATAGTAGTTATATTCTTGTACATAGGGACAGTATTATAGTAGTTATATTCTTGTACATAGGGGGCAGTATTATAGTAGTTATGTTCTTGTACATAGGAGACAGTATTATACTAGTTATATTCTTGTACATAGGGGGCAGTATTATAGTAGTTATATTCTTGTACATAGGGACAGTATTATAGTAGTTATGTTCTTGTACATAGGAGCAGTATTATAGTAGTTATGTTCTTGTACATAGGGGGTAGTATTATAGTAGTTATATTCTTGTACATAGGAGCAGTATTATAGTAGTTATATTCTTGTACATAGGAGCAGTATTATAGTAGTTATATTCTTGTACTTAGGGAGCAGTATTATAGTAGTGATATTCTTGTACATAGGGGGTAGTATTATAGTAGTGATATTCTTGTACATAGGGGGTAGTATTATAGTAGTTATATTCTTGTACATAGGAGCAGTATTATAGTAGTTATATTCTTGTACATAGGGGCAGTATTATAGTAGTTATTTTCTTGTACATAGGAGCAGTATTATAGTAGCTATATTCTTGTACATAGGAGCAGTATTATAGTAGTTATATTCTTGTACATAGGAGCAGTATTATAGTAGTTATATTCTTGTACATAGGAGCAGTATTATAGTAGTTATATTCTTGTACATAGGAGCAGTATTATAGTAGTTATATTCTTGTACATAGGAGCAGTATTATAGTAGTTATATTCTTGTACATAGGGGGTAGTATTATAGTAGTTATATTCTTGTACATAGGGGGTAGTATTATAGTAGTTATATTCTTGTACATAGGAGCAGTATTATAGTAGTTATATTCTTGTACAAAGGAGCAGTATTATAGTAGTTATATTCTTGTACATAGGAGCAGTATTATAGTAGTTATATTCTTGTACATAGGAGCAGTATTATAGTAGTTATATTCTTGTACATTGGGGCAGTATTATAGTAGTTATATTCTTGTACATAGGGGGCAGTATTATAGTAGTTATATTCTTGTACATAGGGGGCAGTATTATAGTAGTTATATTCTTGTACATAGGAGCAGTATTATAGTAGTTATATTCTTGTACATTGGGGCAGTATTATAGTAGTTATATTCTTGTACATTGGGGCAGTATTATAGTAGTTACATTCTTGTACATTGGGGCAGTATTATAGTAGTTATATTCTTGTACATAGGGAGCAGTATTAGGCTGCTTTCACACATCCGGCTTTTTGAATCCGGCACGATGCGGCGAAATTTGGAACAACCGGATCCAGTTTTGTCCCATAGAGTTGTATTGTCGCCGCACCGTGCCGGATGGGTATGCGGCGCATCCATTTTTTGCCAGATACGGCAAAAAGTAGCCGTCCGGCGTCTGCAAAAAACGTTCGATTCAACGTTTTTTTTTGCCAGCGCCGGACCGGTTTTTCTCAGAGCGCATGCGTGGAGACTGAGTCTCGTGCTGCTCTTTTAAATGTGGGCGCCACCGTATCCGGCCACACAGGCATCCAATGTCTCCGGCACATCCCGGATCCGCCCCTACGGCTTTTCGCCGCACGGCGCCAGAGACACAAAGCTGGATGTGTGAAAGAAGCCTTATAGTAGTTATATTCTTGTACATAGGAGCAGTATTATAGTAGTTATATTCTTGTACATAGGGGCAGTATTATAGTAGTTATATTCTTGTACATAAGGGGTAGTATTATAGTAGTTATATTCTTGTACATAAGGGGTAGTATTATAGTAGTTATATTCTTGTACATAAGGGGTAGTATTATAGTAGTTATATTCTTGTACATAGGAGCAGTATTATAGTAGTTATATTCTTGTACATAGGGGCAGTATTATAGTAGTTATATTCTTGTACATAGGGGGCAGTATTATATTAGTTATATTCCTGTACATAGGAGCAGTATTATAGTAGATATATTCTTGTACTTAGGGAGCAGTATTATAGTAGTTATATTCTTGTACATAGGGGCAGTATTATAGTAGTTATATTCTTGTACATAGGGGCAGTATTATAGTTGTTATATTCTTGTACATAGGAGCAGTATTATAGTAGATATATTCTTGTACTTAGGGAGCAGTATTATAGTAGTTATATTCTTGTACATAGGGGCAGTATTATAGTAGTTATATTCTTGTACATAGGGGCAGTATTATAGTAGTTATATTCTTGTACATTGGGGCAGTATTATAGTAGTTATATTCTTGTACATAGGAGCAGTATTATAGTAGTTATATTCTTGTACATAGGAGCAGTATTATAGTAGTTATATTCTTGTACATAGGAGCAGTATTATAGTAGTTATATTCTTGTAGATAGGGGGCAGTATTATAGTAGTTATATTCTTGTACATAGGGGGTAGTATTATAGTAGTTATATTCTTGTACATGGGGCAGTATTATAGTTGTTATATTCTTGTACATAGGAGCAGTATTATAGTAGTTATATTCTTGTACATTGGGGCAGTATTATAGTAGTTATATTCTTGTACATAGGGGGCAGTATTATAGTAGTTATATTCTTGTACATAGGAGCAGTATTATAGTAGTTATACTCTTGTACATAGGAGCAGTATTATAGTAGTTATATTCTTGTACATTGGGGCAGTATTATAGTAGTTATATTCTTGTACATAGGGGGCAGTATTATAGTAGTTATATTCTTGTACATAGGGGGCAGTATTATAGTAGTTATATTCTTGTACATAGGGGGCAGTATTATAGTAGTTATATTCTTGTACATAGGAGCAGTATTATAGTAGTTATACTCTTGTACATAGGAGCAGTACTATAGTAGTTATATTCTTGTACATAGGAGCAATATTATAGTAGTTATATTCTTGTACATAGGGGCAGTATTATAGTTGTTATATTCTTGTACATAGTGGGCAGTATTATAGTAGTTATATTCTTGTACATAGGGGGCAGTATTATAGTAGTTATATTCTTGTACATAGGGGGCAGTATTATAGTAGTTATATTCTTGTACATAGGGGGCAGTATTATAGTAGTTATATTCTTGTACATAGGGGCAGTATTATAGTAGTTATATTCTTGTACATAGGGGGCAGTATTATAGTAGTTATATTCTTGTACATAGGGGGCAGTATTATTATAGTAGTTATATTCTTGTACATAGGGGGCAGTATTATTATAGTAGTTATATTCTTGTACATAGGGGGCAGTATTATTATAGTAGTTATATTCTTGTACATGGGGACAGTATTACAGTAGCTAGGGGCTTTATTACAGCGTCAGTGCTCGTCAATCGGCCATGTTTGTGACTTGCTGACATACTGTACATAGTAGTATTCTTTCCTTTCTTGTACGTTCGCAGTCTTGTCATGTGTTCGGTGTTTGTCGCTTGCTCTGGGGTGTCGGTATAATGCACGTTCTCCTCTCATGGCGGTGTTTCTTCCGCAGGGTGACGTCACACTCAGATGTATTGTCACAGACTGTCCAAACTTCACTGAGCTCCAGAACCCTAACGTGGCAGTCCACGTGTTTCCAAGTAACTTCTCTATGGTGAGGCTGTGGCTTCGGCAGACCGGGCAGAACTTTGGTGATATGGACCTCGCTGCCCGGCAGGTTCTGGACATGAGCCCCTCGGAGAGGTTTGGAATGTGTGCTGATCACTTTTCCCCCACTAATTACACAATCCGAGGGACGGAGGTGAAGCTCAAACCTGACGCTGTACCAACCATATTTCCGGGTCTGCAAAGAAACCTGGTGAAGGAGGAGGAGGTGGAGGTCCCGTTTCAGTCCGATCCCAACTGCAGTGGATCCAGAGAAGTTGTCACCATGTACGCTGATAAGAACCACAAACTGAGACATGTCTCCACCAGCACTGACCCCTACTGGGGTGTCCGCAGCATTGGCCTTCTTACCAGGCCCATTCTTGTCCGCGAAGCATCAACATCCACGCGGTTTGGAAGGTTCCTCACGCCTCCAAAGGTTCGGCCATGCACGTCCGACAAGGCCGTCCAATGCTCTGAGTTCTTACTTAATCGTAGGGATGACTCTTGGAACGTCAGACCGGACTACCTATATCGGTTTGGTCCTGCCTTCCCACCCAAAGACATGACTACAGGGGGAACCCAAACAGTGGCTCCAATGCAGGAAGCAGAAGAGCAGAAATGGTCGGACTTACAGCAGGGGTTAACGCCAGACAATTCCCAGTTACCCAGGAACGTCCCCGTAAAAGACAGCAGGTTGTTCTTTGCAATGGAGGAAGTGATGGTAGGTCTCCAAGTCGGCTATACCTTTTGCTTATGGACGCTGCACCCCCTGAGTATAAGCCACCGCCATGTGGACGCTGCACCCCCTGACTATAAGACACGGCCATGTGGACGCTGCACCCCCCGACTATAAGACACGGCCATGTGGACGCTGCACCCCCCGACTATAAAACACGGCCATGTGGACGCTGCACCCCCTGACTATAAAACACGGCCATGTGGACGCTGCACCCCCTGACTATAAGACACGGCCATGTGGACGCTGCACCCCCCGACTATAAGACACGGCCATGTGGACGCTGCACCCCCTGACTATAAGACTCGGTCGTGTGGACGATGCACCCCCTGACTATGAGACTCGGCCGTGTGGACGATGCACCCCCTGACTATGAGACTCGGCCGTGTGGACGATGCACCCCCTGACTATAAGACTCGGCCGTGTGGACGCTGCACCCCCTGACTATGAGACTCGGCCATGTGGACGATGCACCCCCTGACTATAAAACACGGCCGTGTGGACGCTGCACCCCCTGACTATAAGACTCGGCCATGTGGACGCTGCACCCCCTGACTATAAGACTCGGTCGTGTGGACGATGCACCCCCTGACTATTAGACTCGGCCGTGTGGACGATGCACCCCCTTGCTATAACCCACGGCCCTGTGGACGCTGCACCCCCTGACTATAAGACTCGGCCGTGTGGACGCTGCACCCCCTGACTATAAGACACGGCCGTGTGGACGCCGCACCCCCTGACTATAAGACACGGCCGTGTGGACGCTGCACCCCCTGACTATAAGACTCGGCCGTGTGGACGCTGCACCCCCTGACTATAAGACTCGGCCGTGTGGACGCTGCACCCCCTGACTATAAGACTCGGCCGTGTGGACGCTGCACCCCCTGACTATAAGACTCGGCCGTGTGGACGCTGCACCCCCTGACTATAAGACTCGGCCGTGTGGACGCTGCACCCCCTTGCTATAAGACTCGGCCGTGTGGACGCTGCACCCCCTTGCTATAAGACTCGGCCGTGTGGACGATGCACCCCCTTGCTATAATCCACGGCCGTGTGGACGCTGCACCCCCTGACTATAAGACATGGCTATGTGGACGCTGCACCCCCTAACTCACGGCCATCCCCGTCCCTGTATTTCCAGCCTATACGGATGCTGCACCCCATCCTTGTAGTCCCAGCCTATGCGGACGCTGCAACCCATCCCTGTAATCCCGGCCAGTACGGACGCTGCACCCCTTCCCTGTAATCCCGGCCAGTACGGCTGCTGCACCCCGTCCATGTAATCCCAGCCAGTACGGCTGCTGCACCCCGTCCCTGTAATCCCCGCCTGTACGGCTGCTGCACCCCTTCCCTGTAATCCCGGCCAGTACGGACGCTGCACTCCTTCCCTGTAATCCCGGCCAGTACGGACGCTGCACCCCTTCCCTGTAATCCCGGCCAGTACGGACGCTGCACCCCTTCCCTGTAATCCCGGCCAGTACGGCTGCTGCACCCCTTCCCTGTAATCCCGGCCAGTACGGACGCTGCACCCCGTCCCTGTAATCCCCGCTTGTACGGCTGCTGCACCCCGTCCCTGTAATCCCGGCCAGTACGGACGCTGCACCCCTTCCCTGTAATCCCGGCCAGTACGGACGCTGCACCCCTTCCCTGTAATCCCGGCCAGTACGGACGCTGCACCCCTTCCCTGTAATCCCGGCCAGTACGGACGCTGCACCCCTTCCCTGTAATCCCGGCCAGTACGGACGCTGCACCCCTTCCCTGTAATCCCGGCCAGTACGGACGCTGCACCCCTTCCCTGTAATCCCGGCCAGTACGGACGCTGCACCCCTTCCCTGTAATCCTGGCCAGTACGGACGCTGCACCCCTTCCCTGTAATCCCGGCCAGTACGGACGCTGCACCCCTTCCATGTAATCCCAGCCTAAACGGACGATGCACCCCGTCCCTGTAATCCCGGCCAGTACGGACGCCCTCACTATCTTCTCTCCTCAGGTCTCGCTCATGCAGCATTTGCTGAACACTCCGTTTATTGAAGAAACCTCCAAGATGATAACGCAGAAGTTCCTGAATCAGATCCTGGAGATTGTGGCCCTTCTGACCGGAGACGTAAGTGTTCCCTTGGTCATGTTCTCCTCCGTCCTGTGACCGGGACACATGTACGCCGTGATTTTTGTCCACGCCAGGACTAGTGTGCGTTCACCTTCCGCCTCCATTAATCATTTACAGTGTTCCGTGGATTTTCGGGGGTCTTCGCTCCTGCAGGGTAATGATTGTTCACAGATACTTTTGTGTCTAACATCTTTGTCATCTTGTATAGAAATGGCTGCTTGCTGACCGAGAGGACCCCCCCGACAATCCAAAGGAGGTGAGTGTGACAGTGCCCCTCGTACATGCCATGGTGGTCTTGCCATCGGTCACCCTGACTTCTTATGTGGCAGGTGCCGGTGAAGTGTGACGACATCGCCATGTATTTCTCCACCGAGGAGTGGGACTATATAAAGTCTCACAGGGAGCTGTACGGCGACGTGTCCGTGGAGGAGGACGCCGTCACGGAAATGGCGGATGATACAGACTCGGGTAGGTCTGTTGCGGCTCCACTGACCACGTCAGACGTCATCTCGTGGTTGGAAAACCATAAATGTGTAAAAATCATGGCTTCTCTTTTCTCTCACATCACAGATGAGTCTGGCAGCGAGGAAGAAGCCAAAGCGACCACAAAGCAGCCGAACTCCCCGGAATGGCTGCCGGACGGGGTGGTCAGCGAGTACAGCGAGTCTGAGCTGCTGTCAGAAGACGAGGATGGTGGGGACTCCGTGCTAGGGGATGAGGACTTCTCCATCCTTCCAGGCTCGTCCGGTGACGCTGCGCCCAACGGAGGCTCCAAACTGAAGAAATACCATTTGTTCCGTGGAAAGGGACGAATCTTCCACTGCAAGAAGTGCAACATGACCTTCCCCAAGAGACTGGCCTTCAGGAGGCACCTCAAGTCCCAGAAGCACTTAAAGAGTTACGAGGTCGAGGAGGTAGACGTGGAGTGTGAGGACTGTGGCCAAGTGTTTGTCACCAAGTCCTTACTGATCAAGCACCGGGCCGAGAACCACGCGGTGAAACGCTACGCCTGCACCATCTGCGGCATCCAGTATGACTATAAGTCCCAGTTCATCATCCACCAGCGGGCGCACACCGGAGAAAAGCCATTCGAATGTGACCAGTGCGGAAGGAAATTCGGCCATAAGTGCAGTCTGCTGGTTCACCAGAGGAGGCACACAAAAGGCAAGACCATCTCCTGCAGCAAATGCGACCATCGCTTCGACACCAAGTCCCAGCTGGCGAAACACGAGAAGATTCACGACCACGAGAAGCCCATCATGTGCCGCCTGTGCGGGAAACGATTCGCCCACAAGTCCCACTTCATGAAACACAAATGGGCGTTCCACCATGAAGAGATCTGACGGCCAGAGACATGGCCGCTCCTTGTACGATATTGTATAGGCGTAAGTTCACCACAAGTGCCGCCGCGCCGAGTCCCGGCTTCTTCTCACGATAAAAATAAGACTAATTTGTTGAACTTTTGGGGTTTTTTTTTGTCAGTCATCCATAGGGCGGCACACGTTGCCCGGCTGTTACACTTCCTCTTAGTCCCCTCCGGGCTTCGGTATAAGTGAGTGATACCAAAGCTTAGAGACTGCATAGTGATGTCCGCGTTCAATACAGAGCATCATGTTATCATTGCCAGATCAGGGCCTTGTGTCCATCACCCTTGCATTCAACCTCTATGGGATGGTTGGAGATAATGTAGAAAAGCCCCAGACTTCTCTGACACGTCCCCTGCTCTAGTAACTGGTGGTGTCACCACTCGGACCCCCAATATTCTGCTTTCATGTCTACGACCATCTTAAGAAATGGGCTTGTCTTGCATATGACCTCCTTCTCCGCCACCCCAGCAGTAATCTCCATGTCATGGACAGTGGAGAAGTTTTCCCTGAATATGGTAAAGTGGTGCTGAATGTCAGATGTTTGCGTCACAGGCCACCGCCATCATACATGGTCGCCGCAGCCCCTGTGCATCCACTAATAGAAGCCGGCTGGAGCGGGGTGGTCTGCTCCCTCCATACTGTAGGACGGCTTTACCTCATTACATTCCTTAGAAGGGTCTCAGTAGTGAGTGGTGGTGGTGGGGTCCGGGCCAGGACCAGTCACATTCAGTGGTGAGTTGTGGTGGGATCCCTAGTTGGGTCTGGGCCAGGACTGAGCACATTCAGTGGTGAGTGGCGGTAGGGTCTCTAGTGGGGTCCGGACCAGGACTGGTCACATTCAGTGGTGAGTAGTGATGAGCGAGTATACTCGTTGCTCTGGTTTTCCCGAGCATGCTTGGGTGTCCTTCGAGTGTTCTGCCATGCTCGGAGACTTAGTTTGTGTTGCAGCTGCATGATTTGCGGCTGCTGGACAGGCTGAATACATGTGGAGATTCTCTAACAAACAGGCATTCCTCACATGTATTCAGTCTGTCAAACAGCCGCAAATCATGCAGCTGCGTCAACACAAACAAAATCCTCGAGCACGCCAAAATACTTGGCAGAATAATAATGCTCGGGAAAACCCGGGAAACAAGTATACTCGTTCATCATTAGTGGTGTTGTGGTCCGGGCCAGGACTGGTCCCATTGAGTGGTGAGTTGTGGTGGGGTCCGGGCCAGGACTGGTCACATTCAGTGGTGGTGGGGTCCAGGCCAGGACTAGTCACATTCAATGGTGAGTGGTGATGGGTTCTGGGACAGGACTGGTCACATTCATTGGTGAGTGGTGGTAGGTTCTCTAGGAGGGTTTGGGCTAGGACTGGTCACATTCAGTAGTGGTGGGGACCAGGCCAGGACTGATCACATTCAGTGGTGAGTTGTTGTGAGGTCTCTAGTAGGGTCTGGGCCAGGTCCCGTCACATTCAGTGGTGGTGGAGTCCGGGCCAGGACTGGTCACATTCATTGGTGAGTGGTGGTAGGTTCTCTAGGAGGTTTTGGGCCAGGACCGGTCACATTCAGTGGTGGGGGGGGTTTGGGCCAGGACCCGTCACATTCAGTGGTGGGGGAGGTTTGGGCCAGGACCCGTCACTTTAAGTGGTGGGGGGGGTCTGGGCCAGGACCCGTCACATTAAGTGGTGGGGGGGGTCTGGGCCAGGACCCGTCACATTAAGTGGTGGGGGGGGTCTGGGCCAGGACCCGTCACATTCAGTGGTGCGTTTAGGTTCCTACCGTGTTATATAAAGGTGCTGTCCAGGATCATGGGGGGGATAGGTAATACTAGTCAGGGACACCGTAACTTCTCCTAGTTTAGGATCCTTTTACCTCAACGCTGATTAATGTTTATTTTCTAACATTTTTCTTTGACTAAAGCAGATGTTCTGGGTCAGATCTCCATGTCATTGGCGCTCCATTATTATCAGTCTGTGCGCCTGAAGCGTTCCAGACCGGATGATTTATGGGGCCATATAAACAGGTGACTTTAAGATAAGTCTTCATGCCCTGTCTGTGATTTCTGTAAGGGACGATCCTATGTGGAGTTACAATAAAAGCAGTGTGGATCTTGGCTGGAGGCTGATGTATCCCCCACCGCACACATGTCCGTGGCGTGTCCTCTGTGGTCGTGTGGTATCCCGTTGTGCGTACAGTGATGTTATAGTGTCACATTAGGTCTGTTTTGTCATGTATGTTCAGTCCCTGTCATGATGTGAGTAACATCCCAGGCTAGTGGGGCTGTCTGGCGGTGTGGGGGCTCCGCCGACATTTTGTGAATGCTCAAAGCCCCCCGCACTTCTATAGTTTCAATACAAGAGACTCCAGGAACTTAACCTGAGAGGTCGTGAATAATGGTGACCGACGCATTTACAATGGATGTAAAGTCTACACACGCTTCATAAAATGCCATTTTGAAGGGAAAATAAAACCACGCTAATGCAGTTGCATAAATGTGCACATCCTCCTTTAATCGGAGCTGTGGTTGAGCCCAGAATCCGCTGATCACATTTCCCCCATGTTACATGAGCCAGTGATTAACAACTGATTAACCCCAGAGAAAATGTCACTGCCCTAGGAGGATTTCCTGAAAGTAAACAGCTGACAACACAGCAAATGGATCTCATTGTGGAAAGTTGTCTGGATAAGGTACTAAAATATTTCCAGACATTCGCTCTACCATGGTTGCTGTGAGGATGTCGTCAAGAAGGGGCTGAAATATGGCACCTCAGTGACATTACCGAGAACTGGGCGTCCCTCAGAAATTGATGAAAATACAAGAAGAAAATTAGTGCTGGACATCGACAGCAACAATAAAGGAGCTGCAGGGATTTCTGACCAGTCCTAGTTGTGTCCTGCATGTGACCACAATCTCCACTCTTTATTTGTTCAGCCTGTGGGGTCAGGGGAAAGACAGAAGCCTTTCCTTACAAAGAAAAGTTCTACCAAAACCTCCATCAAGTCAGCCAGAAGCAGGAACCGTGTTCTGACTAATGAGAGCGAGGGGGAACATTACTTCCAAAAGGTGCAAAGTGGATCACCTTACCCACAGTGAGGCATGGTGGGAGAAGCATTGTGCTCTGATGATGGTTTTCGGCAGTTACAACTGGGGCTTTAGTCAAGGGGGAGGGGATTATGGACAATACAAATAGACAATTTTACATAAAAAAATTCCGGCCTCTAGTAAAAAGTTGAAGATAAACATGAATTTCACCTTTCAGGAGACAATGACCCTAAGTGACCTCTAAATTAACAAAAAAAAAAAATGGCTTCACCAGAAGATGGAATTTCTAGAACAGTAAGGTAGACGGGTCATTACTACAGAACAATGGTGTAAAAACAAACCAACAAATGATGCAATTATTTTTTTCAATACACTATAGCATAAATTTCTCTTAAATACACAGTATGTCCTGCACCATTTTCTTTACGCCAACATTTTGCTCTTTGCCGCAGTGGCGCCCCCTGTGGCAACCCCTTGTTCTTTGTGCTGGTGGAGTGGAAAGTGCTGACCTATATTATATATGCAGTCCACAGATTTCCATGGGGGAAATGTAACTCAACCACGGGGCCCAATCCCTCAGCTGGGGGCCCTTGTTTTAGAAGCGACTGTCTGAAGTGCTTATCACTTGTCACTTAAAATTTTGATATATCCTTCCCCCATTACCATAAAGGCAGCGTGTACGGGCTCGGTGAAGGTGGTCTTCATGGTGGTCAAGTACCCAATGGGATCAGTGAGATCATAGAAGGAGAGCTGGCCGGCATTGTAATCCAGATAGATCCCTATTCTGTTGGAAGAGACCTCGTCGGGAAGCTGAGTGGCTTTTCTGTCATGTTCTACAAACCACTCGTCAGAGACGTATTTGAGGCACCAGGACTTCTCGTTCTCCCCGATGTACACGTATCCTTTTCTGTCTATACTAGGATAACACACTCCAATCCCTAGATTTCCTGACTTGCTGATTTCCACCACCCAGTAATGTCGTCCTGACGAGAAGACTCTACTGCTTAAAGCTTGAAAATGGTCAAATCTCTCGGCCATTTCTGGACGATTGTGTTCTTTATACGAAAGTTGTATTGCTCTCCGGTCCCTGGACAAAGTGACGTTGTTAGAGACCGTGTCCACGTCCAGGAGGAAGTCTACTGGCTTCAGCATATGGATCCACACGTTGGTGCCTGCGCTGATGTCCGATAAACCCGTTTGTAGAAATAAAGAGATCTGATGGTGGTCAATGTCCTTGACGTAGACCTCACCGGGGGCCCAGTCCTCAACATTTCCTTGCTCTACGTCACGTAAGAAGTCCTCGTGTAGGACAGTCAGATGAACGCTCGTCTTGCACATCTCCTCAATGTCACGGATCTTCCTGGACAATTCTTGCTTCTTCACTTGGAGGTGGTTGATCAGGTCCTCGACTCTTTGTAGGACCTTCTTCTCTTGCTTGGAGATGATCTCCAGAGCTGTCATTTCTAAATGATTTAGCTTCTTCCTAAGGTCTCGGAACAAGGAGTAAACTCTCTTTTCCATCTCTGCCGCTTTGTCTTCCACCCTTATTCTGCAGTGCGCGAGATGTTGAATTTCTCTGTTGGCTTTCTCTCTCGCCATCAAAACTTTTTCCAGTTTTTGCTTCTTCTTTATTTCCAAGGCTTCAAGCAGGAAATTCACGTGGTGTCCTTGGTGGTGTCCAGCTACAAAGCAGGTGATGCAGACACTGGTGGAGTCATCCAAGCAGTAATATTCCAGGATCTTATTGTGGACGGAGCATTTCCTGGGGCCCAGGTTGTTGGTGGGCTCTAAGAAGACGTTTTGCGGAGACTTCTCTTCCGGAAGAGACGGGAGACATTCTATTACTTTGGCCAGGACTATGTTCTTGCAGAGCTTGGAGCGATCTCTGAACTCTGCTCCGCAGTCAGGACAGGAGGAAACTTTGGACTTTTGTGAATCCAATTTGTGATTGATACAGTCCCGGCAGAAGTTGTGGCCGCAGCTCAGGGTGACGGGGTCCACGTACATGTTCTGGCAGATGGAGCAGCTCAGCACGTCTCTCAGATCAGCGGACGCCATTGTTATTGGAAAGAGAAAGTAAAGTCAGTGGCTTCCTCAGTCTGAAACTTCCTCATCCACTGTCAAATACCTACAGATTTAAAGGGACATTGCAAAAAATAAAAGTGGGCTTGGTCCTTACAGGACAGGGTGAGGTCAGGCAGCCTGTCGGAGGCAAGAAAAGAACCACACGCTGGGCCTTGGCTCATGGAGCAGCTTGTGTGCCAGGACCTAATGTCCTGTGAGAGGAGACCCCTAAAAATATCCATCCGCTGTCATATCCATGATGTTTCACACTTCTCTTTTTTCTCTCCTTTAACTGTTGCAGTGCTGACACTTGATGGCTTCAGGAGAAGCGAATGAAAGCAGATTTGTCACCAGATTTCACAAAACAAATTGTATGCATAATTATATAGCTCTTAGACCTGATGAGGCTGGTGTATTTACTTCAAAGATTCATGTCGGAATGACTGTTCTAATCCTGATGTGCAGTCCAGCTATAGAGCGAAAAATAATGAGTCTGAGTATTCAATCTCCGCCCACCGAGCCTGACTGATGGCTATTCAGTCTTCAATCAATAATTGTGAGTGATCCCCCTTCATGGATGAGAAGCCCCCACACATTGTGAGTGACCCCCTCCATGGATGACAAGACTCCACACATTGTGAGTGACCCCCTCCATGGATGAGAAGCCCCCACACATTGTGAGTGACCCCCCCCCTCCATAGATGACAAGACTCCACACATTGTGAGTGATCCCCCTCCATGGATGAGAAGCGCCCACACATTGTGAGTGACCCCTCCATGGATGAGAAGCCCCCACACATTGTGAGTGACCCCCCTTCATGGATGAGAAGACTCCACATATTGAGTGACCCCCTCCATGGATGAGAAGCCCCCACACATTGTGAGTGATCCCCCTTCATGGATGAGAAGACTCCACATATTGAGTGACCCCCTCCATGGATGAGAAGCACTCACACATTGTGAGTGACCCCCTCCATGGATGAGAAGACTCCACATATTGAGTGACCCCCTCCATGGATGAGAAGCCCCCACACATTTTGAGTGATCCCCCTCCATGGATGAGAAGCCCCCACACATTGTGAGTGACCCCATCCATGGATTAGAAGACTCCACATATTGTGAGTG
Organism: Dendrobates tinctorius; assembly: GCF_039654945.1. Classification (NCBI taxonomy): domain Eukaryota; kingdom Metazoa; phylum Chordata; class Amphibia; order Anura; family Dendrobatidae; genus Dendrobates; species Dendrobates tinctorius. The sequence goes on along the minus strand of NW_027361731.1, from coordinate 25,734,970 downwards.
ACCCCCTCCATGGATGAGAAGCCCCCACACATTGTGAGTGACCCCCCTCCATAGATGAGAAGCGCCCACACATTGTGAGTGATCTCTCCATGGATGAGAAGCCCCCGCACATTTTGAGTGATCCCCCACCATGGATGAGAAGACTCCACATATTGTGAGTGACCGCTCCATGGATGAGAAGCCCCCGCACATTTTGAGTGATCCCCCTCCATGGATGAGAAGACTCCACATATTGTGAGTGACCCCCTCCATGGATGAGAAGCCCCCACACATTGTGAGTGACCCTCCTCCATAGATGAGAAGCGCCCACACATTGTGAGTGATCCTCTCCATGGATGAGAAGCCCCCACACATTGTGAGTGACCCCCTCCATGGATGAGAAGCCCCCACACATTGTGAGTGATCCCCTCCATGGATGAGAAGCCTCAGCACATTGTGAGTGACCCCCTCCATGGATGAGAAGCCCCCGCACATTTTGAGTGATCCCCCTCCATGGATGAGAAGACTCCACATATTGTGAGTGACCCCCTCCATGGATGAGAAGCCCCCACACATTGTGAGTGACCCCCCTCCATAGATGAGAAGCGCCCACACATTGTGAGTGATCTCTCCATGGATGAGAAGCCCCCGCACATTGTGAGTGACCCCCTCCATGGATGAGAAGCCTCAGCACATTGTGAGTGACCCCCTCCATGGATGAGAAGCCCCCACACATTGTGAGTGATCCCTTCATGGATGAGAAGCCCCCACACATTGTGAGTGACCCCCTCCATGGATGAGAAGCCCCCACATATTGTGTGTGACCCCCTCCATGGATGAGAAGCCCCCACATATTGTGTGTGACCCCATCCATGGATGAGAAGCCCCCACATATTGTGAGTGACCCCCTCCATGGATGAGAAGCCTCAGCACATTGGGAGTGACCCCTCCATGGATGAGAAGCCTCAGCACATTGTGAGTGACCCCTCCAGGGATGAGAAGCCCCCACACATTGTGAGTGATCCCTTCATGGATGAGAAGCCCCCACACATTGTGAGTGACCCCCTCCATGGATGAGAAGCCCCCGCACATTGTGAGTGACCCCTCCATGGATGAGAAGCCCCCGAACATTGTGAGTGACCACTCCAGGGATGAGAAGCCCCCGCACATTGTGAGTGACCACTCCATGGATGAGAAGCACCCACACATTGTGAGTTACCCCTCCATGGATGAGAAGCCCCCACACATTGTGAGTGATCACCTCCATGGATGAGAAGCCCCCGCACATTGTGAGTGACCCCTCCATGGATGAGAAGCCCCCGCACATTGTGAGTGACCCCTCCATGGATGAGAAGCCCCCACACATTGTGAGTGATCACCTCCATGGATGAGAAGCCCCCGCACATTGTGAGTGACCCCTCCATGGATGAGAAGCCCCCGAACATTGTGAGTGACCACTCCAGGGATGAGAAGCCCCCGCACATTGTGAGTGACCCCTCCATGGATGAGAAGCACCCACACATTGTGAGTTACCCCTCCATGGATGAGAAGCCCCCACACATTGTGAGTGATCACCTCCATGGATGAGAAGCCCCCGCACATTGTGAGTGACCCCTCCATGGATGAGAAGCCCCCGCACATTGTGAGTTACCCCTCCATGGATGAGAAGCCCCCACACATTGTGAGTGATCACCTCCATGGATGAGAAGCCCCCGCACATTGTGAGTGACCCCTCCATGGATGAGAAGCACCCACACATTGTGAGTTACCCCTCCATGGATGAGAAGCCCCCACACATTGTGAGTGATCACCTCCATGGATGAGAAGCCCCCGCACATTGTGAGTGACCCCTCCATGGATGAGAAGCCCCCGCACATTGTGAGTGACCCCTCCTCCATGTATGAGAAGCCCCCACACATTGTGAGTGATCCCTTCATGGATGAGAAGCCCCCACACATTGTGAGTGACCCCCTCCATGGATGAGAAGCCCCTGCACATTGTGAGTGACCCCTCCATGGATGAGAAGCCCCCACACATTGTGAGTGACCCCCTCCATGGATGAGAAGCCCCCCGCACATTGTGAGTGACCCCTCCATGGATGAGAAGCCCCCACACATTGTGAGTGATCCCCTCCATGGATGAGAAGCCCCCGCACATTGTGAGTGACCCCCTCCATGGATGAGAAGCCCCCGCACATTGTGAGTGATCCCCTCCATGGATGAGAAGCCCCCGCACATTGTGAGTGACCCCCTCCATGGATGAGAAGCCTCAGCACATTGTGAGTGACCCCCTCCATGGATGAGAAGCCCCCACACATTGAGTGATCCCTTCATGGATGAGAAGCCCCCACACATTGTGAGTGACCCCCTCCATGGATGAGAAGCCCCCACATATTGTGTGTGACCCCATCCATGGATGAGAAGCCCCCACATATTGTGAGTGACCCCCTCCATGGATGAGAAGCCTCAGCACATTGGGAGTGACCCCTCCATGGATGAGAAGCCTCAGCACATTGTGAGTGACCCCTCCAGGGATGAGAAGCCCCCACACATTGTGAGTGATCCCTTCATGGATGAGAAGCCCCCACACATTGTGAGTGACCCCCTCCATGGATGAGAAGCCCCCGCACATTGTGAGTGACCCCTCCATGGATGAGAAGCCCCCACACATTGTGAGTGACCCCTCCAGGGATGAGAAGCCCCCGCACATTGTGAGTGACCCCTCCATGGATGAGAAGCACCCACACATTGTGAGTGACCCCTCCAGGGATGAGAAGCCCCCACACATTGTGAGTTACCCCTCCATGGATGAGAAGCCCCCACACATTGTGAGTGATCACCTCCATGGATGAGAAGCCCCCGCACATTGTGAGTGACCCCTCCATGGATGAGAAGCCCCCACACATTGTGAGTGATCCCTTCATGGATGAGAAGCCCCCACACATTGTGAGTGACCCCCTCCATGGATGAGAAGCCCCTGCACATTGTGAGTGACCCCTCCATGGATGAGAAGCCCCCACACATTGTGAGTGACCCCCTCCATGGATGAGAAGCCCCCCGCACATTGTGAGTGACCCCTCCATGGATGAGAAGCCCCCACACATTGTGAGTGACCCCCTCCTCCATGTATGAGAAGCCCCCACACATTGTGAGTGATCCTTTCATGGATGAGAAGCCCCCACACATTGTGAGTGACCCCCTCCATGGATGAGAAGCCCCTGCACATTGTGAGTGACCCCTCCATGGATGAGAAGCCCCCACACATTGTGAGTGACCCCCTCCATGGATGAGAAGCCCCCCGCACATTGTGAGTGACCCCTCCATGGATGAGAAGCCCCCACACATTGTGAGTGATCCCCTCCATGGATGAGAAGCCCCCGCACATTGTGAGTGACCCCCTCCATGGATGAGAAGCCCCCGCACATTGTGAGTGATCCCCTCCATGGATGAGAAGCCCCCGCACATTGTGAGTGACCCCCTCCAAGGATGAGAAGCCCCCACACATTGTGAGTGATCCCCTCCATGGATGAGAAGCCCCCGCACATTGTGAGTGATCCCTTCATGGATGAGAAGCCCCCACACATTGTGAGTGACCCCCTCCATGGATGAGAAGCCCCTGCACATTGTGAGTGACCCCCTCCATGGATGAGAAGCCCCCGCACATTGTGAGTGACCCCCTCCATGGATGAGAAGCCCCCCGCACATTGTTAGTGACCCCTCCATGGATGAGAAGCCCCCGCACATTGTGAGTGACCCCTCCAGGGATGAGAAGCCCCCGCACATTGTGAGTGACCCCTCCATGGATGAGAAGCCCCCACACATTGTGAGTGACCCCTCCAGGGAGGAGAAGCCCCCACACATTGTGAGTTACCCCTCCATGGATGAGAAGCCCCCACACATTGTGAGTGACCCCCTTCCATAGATGAGAAGCGCCCACACATTGTGAGTGATCTCTCCATGGATGAGAAGCCCCCGCACATTGTGAGTGACCCCCTCCATGGATGAGAAGCCCCCGCACATTGTGAGTGATCCCCTCCATGGATGAGAAGCCCCCGCACATTTTGAGTGATCCCCCTCCATGGATGAGAAGACTACACATATTGTGAGTGACCCCCCTCCATGGATGAGAAGCCCCCACACATTGTGAGTGACCTCCCTCCATAGTTGAGAAGCGCCCACACATTGTGAGTGATCTCTCCATGGATGAGAAGCCCCCACATATTGTGAGTGACCCCCTCCATGGATGAGAAGCCCCCACATATTGTGTGTGACCCCATCCATGGATGAGAAGCCCCCACATATTGTGAGTGACCCCCTCCATGGATGAGAAGCCTCAGCACATTGGGAGTGACCCCTCCATGGATGAGAAGCCTCAGCACATTGTGAGTGACCCCTCCAGGGATGAGAAGCCCCCACACATTGTGAGTGATCCCTTCATGGATGAGAAGCCCCCACACATTGTGAGTGACCCCCTCCATGGATGAGAAGCCCCCGCACATTGTGAGTGACCCCTCCATGGATGAGAAGCCCCCACACATTGTGAGAGACCCCTCCAGGGATGAGAAGCCCCCGCACATTGTGAGTGACCCCTCCATGGATGAGAAGCACCCACACATTGTGAGTGACCCCTCCAGGGATGAGAAGCCCCCACACATTGTGAGTTACCCCTCCATGGATGAGAAGCCCCCACACATTGTGAGTGATCACCTCCATGGTTGAGAAGCCCCTGCACATTGTGAGTGACCCCTCCATGGATGAGAAGCCCCCACACATTGTGAGTGACCCCTCCAGGGATGAGAAGCCCCCACACATTGTGAGTTACCCCTCCATGGATGAGAAGCCCCCGCACATTGTGAGTGACCCCTCCTCCATGTATGAGAAGCCCCCACACATTGTGAGTGATCCCTTCATGGATGAGAAGCCCCCACACATTGTGAGTGACCCCCTCCATGGATGAGAAGCCCCTGCACATTGTGAGTGACCCCTCCATGGATGAGAAGCCCCCACACATTGTGAGTGACCCCCTCCATGGATGAGAAGCCCCCCGCACATTGTGAGTGACCCCTCCATGGATGAGAAGCCCCCACACATTGTGAGTGATCCCCTCTATGGATGAGAAGCCCCCGCACATTGTGAGTGACCCCCTCCATGGATGAGAAGCCCCCGCTCATTGTGAGTGATCCCCTCCATGGATGAGAAGCCCCCGCACATTGTGAGTGACCCCCTCCAAGGATGAGAAGCCCCCACACATTGTGAGTGATCCCCTCCATGGATGAGAAGCCCCCGCACATTGTGAGTGATCCCCTCCATGGATGAGAAGCCCCCACACATTGTGAGTGATCCCTTCATGGATGAGAAGCCCCCACACATTGTGAGTGACCCCCTCCATGGATGAGAAGCCCCTGCACATTGTGAGTGACCCCCTCCATGGATGAGAAGCCCCCGCACATTGTTAGTGACCCCCTCCATGGATGAGAAGCCCCCACACATTGTGAGTGATCCCTCCATGGATGAGAAGCCCCCACACATTGTGAGTGACCCCCTCCATGGATGAGAAGCCCCTGCACATTGTGAGTGACCCCCTCCATGGATGAGAAGCCCCCGCACATTGTTAGTGACCCCTCCATGGATGAGAAGCCCCCGCACATTGTGAGTGACCCCTCCAGGGATGAGAAGCCCCCGCACATTGTGAGTGACCCCTCCATGGATGAGAAGCCCCCACACATTGTGAGTGACCCCTCCAGGGAGGAGAATCCCCCACACATTGAGAGTTACCCCTCCATGGATGAGAAGCCCCCACACATTGTGAGTGATCCCCTCCATGGATGAGAAGCCCCCGCACATTGTGAGTGACCCCCTCCAAGGATGAGAAGCCCCCACACATTGTGAGTGATCCCCTCCATGGATGAGAAGCCCCCACACATTGTGAGTGATCCCCTCCATGGATGAGAAGCCCCCGCACATTGTGAGTGATGCCCTCCATGGATGAGAAGCCCCCACACATTGTGAGTGATCCCCTCCAGGGATGAGAAGCCCCCACACATTGTGAGTGACCCCTCCATGGATCGCCTGGCCTGTAAACCAATGATGTCTGCACGAGTTTTCTTGGAGATAACAATGGATGACAGAAGAAGACAGTGATCACAGCCCCCAGTATTCAGCAGCCAGCCTTCTCTAATAATGCAGTCACAGGACACAGAGACATCAGCTGCCTTGTCCTCGTTCACACTTTCTCTTGAGCTATCCATTCTCATGGCAAAGAGGTTCCATCATCTTCATAACTAACACTTTCCGGTCAGTGTATTGAGTGAATCAGTGTGTAAGATTGTGGCAGCTCTGTGCACAGCCTGCGGTTCTATCTACAGTATGTGCACAGCCTGCGGTTCTATCTACAGTATGTGCACACCCTGCGGTTCTATCTCCGTGCACACCCTGCAGTTCTATCTACAGTATGTGCACACCCTGCGGTTCTATCTCCGTGCACACCCTGCAGTTCTATCTACAGTATGTGCACACCCTGCGGTTCTATCTACAGTATGTGCACAGCCTGCGGTTCTATCTACAGTATGTGCACACCCTGCGGTTCTATCTCCGTGCACACCCTGCAGTTCTATCTACAGTATGTGCACACCCTGCGGTTCTATCTCCGTGCACACCCTGCAGTTCTATCTACAGTATGTGCACACCCTGCGGTTCTATCTCCGTGCACACCCTGCAGTTCTATCTACAGTATGTGCACACCCTGCGGTTCTATCTACAGTATGTGCACACCCTGCGGTTCTATCTACAGTATGTGCACACCCTGCGGTTCTATCTACAGTATGTGCACACCCTGCGGTTCTATCTCCGTGCACACCCTGCAGTTCTATCTACAGTATGTGCACACCCTGCGGTTCTATCTACAGTATGTGCACACCCTGCGGTTCTATCTACAGTATGTGCACACCCTGCAGTTCTATCTACAGTATGTGCACACCCTGCGGTTCTATCTCCGTGCACACCCTGCGGTTCTATCTACAGTATGTGCACACCCTGCGGTTCTATCTCCGTGCACACCCTGCAGTTCTATCTACAGTATGTGCACACCCTGCGGTTCTATCTCCGTGCACACCCTGCGGTTCTATCTACAGTATGTGCACACCCTGCGGTTCTATCTCCGTGCACACCCTGCGGTTCTATCTACAGTATGTGCACACCCTGCGGTTCTATCTCCGTGCACACCCTGCGGTTCTATCTACAGTATGTGCACACCCTGCGGTTCTATCTCCGTGCACACCCTGCGGTTCTATCTACAGTATGTGCACACCCTGCGGTTCTATCTCCGTGCACACCCTGCGGTTCTATCTACAGTATGTGCACAGCCTGCGGCAGCTCCAGTCCAGAGCTCTGTGGATCACCCCGCAGAATGTGGGCAACGCTCAGCTGCCATAGCAACAGACGGAGCCCAGCCTGTGGTCCCGGCTACAATAAGATGGCCGCCAAGTTGGGGACACTACTGCCGGGTGTGAGACAATACTTACTAGCGCTTTTCGTTTCCGTCTATTGGTTGACCGTCCGGTGACGTAACGACGCTGATTGGTGAATCTTTTCTGAGCCTGTGCACGCCGGTCATGTGACTGCTGATCGTCCCAGTTGTGTGCGCAGAGCGTCCTGCGCAGGTCACGTGACTGCTGAGCTTTGATGTTGTTGTGGCTGTCCGCTGCACGCCGTGGACTCGGTGAGGTCCCGGTGACGCCTTCTGTTCTGCTCTCTTCGGTGCAGCCGGGAACCATGCCCCGGTCCAAGGACTTCTCGGAGGACGTGCGGAGGAGGGTGGTGGAGGCTCACGAGGCTGGGAAAGGCTACAAAACCATCAGTAAGATGTGTGAGCTGCACCACTCCACAGTGAGGAAGATCATCTACAAGTGGAAGACCTTCAACACTATCTCCACACTTCCCCGGAGCGGCCGCCCCACCAAGATGGCCACCGTCCTGCGCCAGCTGCGGAGAGGTAACGAGACCGGCCGCTGCTCCGGGGCGGTAGCTGATCGGCCACTTACATCACTGTCCTTCTACCCACAGGTTGTCAGAGTCGGAAAATCACAACAGAAGGTGACAGAGCCAACGGGGAGGAGAGCGCGCAGGTGTCAGGTACGAGAACGGAGAGCGCGCAGGTGTCAGGTACGAGAACGGAGAGCGCGCGGGTGTCGGGTACGAGAGCGGAGAGCGCGCGGGTGTCGGGTACGAGAGCGGAGAGCGTTCAGGTGTCAGGTAAGGGAGCAGAGAGCGCTCGGGTGTCAGGTGCAAGAACAGGGAGCGCTCGAGTGTTATGTATGAGAGCACTCAAGTGTCAAATACAAGAGTGGAGAGCGTTCAGGTGTCAGGTACGAGAGCAGAGAGCGTTCAGGTGTCAGGTACGAGAGCAGAGAGCGTTCAGGTGTCAGGTACGAGAGCAGAGAGCGTTCAGGTGTCAGGTACGGGAGCAGAGCGCTCGGGTGTCAGGTACAAGAACAGGGAGCGCTCGGGTGTTATGTATGAGAGCATTCAAGTGTCAAATACGAGAGTGGAGATCGCTTAGGTGTCAGGTACGAGAGTGGACAACGCGCAGGTGTCAGGTACGAGAACGGAGAGCGCGCGGGTGTCGGGTACGAGAGCGGAGAGCGCGCGGGTGTCGGGTACGAGAGCGGAGAGCGCGCGGGTGTCGGGTACGAGAGCGGAGAGCGCGCGGGTGTCGGGTACGAGAGCGGAGAGCGCGCGGGTGTCGGGTACGAGAGCGGAGAGCGTTCAGGTGTCAGGTAAGGGAGCAGAGAGCGCTCGGGTGTCAGGTACAAGAACAGGGAGCGCTCGAGTGTTATGTATGAGAGCACTCAAGTGTCAAATACAAGAGTGGAGAGCGTTCAGGTGTCAGGTACGAGAGCAGAGAGCGTTCAGGTGTCAGGTACGAGAGCAGAGAGCGTTCAGGTGTCAGGTACGAGAGCAGAGAGCGTTCAGGTGTCAGGTACGGGAGCAGAGCGCTCGGGTGTCAGGTACAAGAACAGGGAGCGCTCGGGTGTTATGTATGAGAGCATTCAAGTGTCAAATACGAGAGTGGAGATCGCTTAGGTGTCAGGTACGAGAGTGGACAACGCGCAGGTGTCAGGTAGGAGAGCGGATAGTGTTCAGGTGTAGAGAGTGTTTGTTTTGCATTAATTCTCGGCTGCCCTCCTGGAGTTTCGCCTGTTCTGTTTCATTATTTGTGTCCTTTTTTGTCCAGAAAACGAGACCCTAAAGATAGAAGAGGAGAGCGTCAGTGCGGAGGGCGAGGAGGACTCGCGAGTCTCAGGTAAGTCATTTCTGCAGAATGTTAGTGTGGTTCCCACACACAAAGGGACCATTTATCAATAGACGAAGCTGCTGCTGACATTCCCTGTGTGCTGCTCTGCGCCCGGCATGTGCAGATGCTGCAGCTCATGGTCGCTTACTCCGCTCCTGGCGATCAGCTGGAGGGTCCCCGCCCGTGTCACCTGTATATTGTCGTCACTTTTCACCAGAAGTGGAGTATACGACCCTGCAGCATCTCTACATGGCTGGGGACGGCGGGTGACATGGGACACAGCAAAGACTCTCAGCACATTAACGCTTTTGAGGATTTTTGCTGACTAAAATGTATTTTTCTTTGTGCCCCTTTAATTGTGGGTCTTGCCTGGCTTCTCCGGTTGCGCCTGAAACTGCAGGATCCTGATGATCTCGCTCTCTTTGTCAGGTACGGTCCGTGGTGCAGACTGCGACGGCCTCGCTGCAGGGGGGGAGGACGAAGCCTCCATGACTCTTGTGCTCCCTGATGTTTCCACGCTCACAAGGAAGACGACAAAAAGAATAAGGCGGAAAGAAAAGCTGAACTGTAACCGCGAGCTGGGATCTGCAGAGCGTCACATGGAGGTAATGCTCTGCTGCGAGATCTGCGGCACCTGCTTCACCACAGAAACCGATCTGGAGAGTCACCAGGCGCAGCACCTGGACAAGACGCTGCACGAGTGCGAGGAGTGCGGGAGAGCCTTCCAGTCCGCCGCCGGACTGAGAGCACACAGGAAAAGAAAACATGGCTGCTGAGCGACACCTGCCCCATGGCATGCTGGGAGGAACCGATCATGTGGGACCGGCAGTCACCGGGCAGCGCTAATCATGGTGGCAGCCTGCTATATGCTGTCTGGTAATCCCTAATGGATGTAGGGGACACTTGTGTACATTTGGTAGATGACCCCTGTGCTAAGGGTGTCCTTATTCTCTCCTGTCCGCAGCCCTCTAATCCTTTCCTGGCTGCAGCTCTTCTCTCCTGGCCACAGCCCTTGGCTCCTTTCCTCGCTGCAGTTCTGACTGCAGCTCTCGGCTCTCCTCCCCTGGCTGCAGCTCTTCTCTCCTGGCCACAGCCCTTGGCTCCTTTCCTCGCTGCAGTTCTGGCTGCAGCTCTTCTCTCCTGGCCACAGCCCTTGGCTCCTTTCCTCGCTGCAGTTCTGACTGCAGCTCTCGGCTCTCCTCCCCTGGCCGCAGCCCTCTGCTCCTCTCCTGGCCGCAGCCCTCTGCTCCTCTCCTGGCCGCAGCTCTTCTCTGCTCCTCTCCTGGCCGCAGCTCTTCTCTGCTCCTCTCCTGGCCGCAGCTCTTCTCTGCTCCTCTCCTGGCCGCAGCTCTTCTCTGCTCCTCTCCTGGCCGCAGCTCTTCTCTGCTCCTCTCCTGGCCGCAGCTCTTCTCTGCTCCTCTCCTGGCCGCAGCTCTTCTCTGCTCCTCTCCTGGCCGCAGCTCTTCTCTGCTCCTCTCCTGGCCGCAGCTCTTCTCTGCTCCTCTCCTGGCCGCAGCTCTTCTCTGCTCCTCTCCTGGCCGCAGCTCTTCTCTGCTCCTCTCCTGGCCGCAGCTCTTCTCTGCTCCTCTCCTGGCCGCAGCTCTTCTCTGCTCCTCTCCTGGCCGCAGCTCTTCTCTGCTCCTCTCCTGGCCGCAGCTCTTCTCTGCTCCTCTCCTGGCCGCAGCTCTTCTCTGCTCCTTTCCTGGCCGCAGCCCTCATCTTCGCTTCTCCATTCAGGATCTTCTTTTCTATTTACCCATTTTTCTTTTTGCAGTAAGTAACCCTAGTGGGAACACTACCCGAGGGCGGACACTACAGGAGGGAATTTTTTTTAACCAAACTATCGTATGAATTTTGTTATCTTGTAGAAATTGATGTTATAAAAACACACAAAACTTTGCACTTGAGCCTATATTTGTTCTGTAGGGGGCACCATCTGTGCAGTGTATGCGCTGCCGTGAGAATTCTGAGTGGGTGCAGAGACGCATCACCGGACCGGCGCCTCCTGCGTAACAGTGAGTTACTTAGCGGACCCCCACACAACCGCTGTACCCAATGTGGCCAATGATAGATTTCCAGCTGGAGCTGGACTGGGGCCAACTTTCAGTCCGGGAATTTGCCAGCACACAGGCCCACGCCGGCTCCGTCATGTTCCCCATCTGGGGTCTGTTACTAATATTACCCTGCCTGCAAGAAATCAGCATTTACTACAAGACTGATATTTCCAGTAATACCGCAATATAACTGCCGGACTCTAACCATCATGTACAGTAGTGATAATACCGCCATGCTGATCATTAGTACTGATGTTACCACAATATGGTGACAGTACCAGGTCTGCAGCCGTGCTCTGTGTGCACTGTGCAGGTCCTCACCGGTGACATTCTGACTGATCGCACTCCCAGTCCCTGCAAGATGTAGCACACAGATACTTGGCTTCTGACTTAGCCGCCGGTTCATCACCTTCCCCACCTCTACCCAAAGCATATACCACTATGACTAGTGCCCCCGCACATGAGACCAGTGTCCCTACAGAGGAATGTTCCTGAGCAGGGGAGTCCTAGAAATCACAGGACCCCAAAAGTCTATCACTGCACATAGGCGCAGTCCTCCCAGACAGACCTAGCAACGTCCAAAGATGATGAGTGTGACGTATACTGCAGCACTCAGTTATTACACCCTACTGAAGCCCCTTACTGTCCTCATGGCCTCCACTGCATAATGTTCTTCCACATGGTTCCCTGCTACCACAATTCCCCACACACAGTATGATGTCCCCACAGTACATTCCCCCACACACAGTATGATGTCCTGACAGTACATTCCCCCCCACACACAGTATGATGTCCCCTCAGTACATTCCCCCACACACAGTATGATGTCCCCTCAGTACATTCCCCCACACACAGTATGATGTCCCCTCAGTACATTCCCCCCCACACACAGTATGATGTCCCCTCAGTACATTCCCCCCCACACACAGTATGATGTCCCCTCAGTACATTCCCCCACACACAGTATGATGTCCCCTCAGTACATTCCCCCACACACAGTATGATGTCCCCTCAGTACATTCCCCCACACACACAGTATGATGTCCCCTCAGTACATTCCCCCACACACACAGTATGATGTCCCCTCAGTACATTCCCCCACACACACAGTATGATGTCCCCTCAGTACATTCCCCCACACACACAGTATGATGTCCCCTCAGTACATTCCCCCACACACACAGTATGATGTCCCCTCAGTACATTCCCCCACACACACAGTATGATGTCCCCTCAGTACATTCCCCCACACACACAGTATGATGTCCCCTCAGTACATTCCCCCACACACACAGTATGATGTCCCCTCAGTACATTCCCCCACACACACAGTATGATGTCCCCTCAGTACATTCCCCCACACACACAGTATGATGTCCCCTCAGTACATTCCCCCACACACACAGTATGATGTCCCCTCAGTACATTCCCCCACACACACAGTATGATGTCCCCTCAGTACATTCCCACACACACACAGTATGATGTCCCCTCAGTACATTCCCACACACACACAGTATGATGTCCCCACAGTACATTCCCCCACACACAGTATGATGTCCTGACAGTACATTCCCCCCCACACACAGTATGATGTCCCCTCAGTACATTCCCCCACACACAGTATGATGTCCCCTCAGTACATTCCCCCACACACAGTATGATGTCCCCTCAGTACATTCCCCCCCACACACAGTATGATGTCCCCTCAGTACATTCCCCCCCACACACAGTATGATGTCCCCTCAGTACATTCCCCCCCACACACAGTATGATGTCCCCTCAGTACATTCCCCCCCACACACAGTATGATGTCCCCTCAGTACATTCCCCCACACACAGTATGATGTCCCCTCAGTACATTCCCCCACACACAGTATGATGTCCCCTCAGTACATTCCCCCACACACACAGTATGATGTCCCCTCAGTACATTCCCCCCCACACACAGTATGATGTCCCCTCAGTACATTCCCCCCCACACACAGTATGATGTCCCCTCAGTACATTCCCCCCACACACAGTATGATGTCCCCTCAGTACATTCCCCCCACACACAGTATGATGTCCCCTCAGTACATTCCCCCACACACACAGTATGATGTCCCCTCAGTACATTCCCCCACACACACAGTATGATGTCCCCTCAGTACATTCCCCCACACACACAGTATGATGTCCCCTCAGTACATTCCCACACACACACAGTATGATGTCCCCTCAGTACATTCCCACACACACACAGTATGATGTCCCCTCAGTACATTCCCACACAGTATGATGTCCCCTCAGTACATTCCCACACACACACAGTATGATATCCCCTCAGTACATTCCCCCACACACACAGTATGATGTCCCCACAGTACATTCCCCCTCACACACAGTATGATGTCCCAACAGAACATTCCCCCACACACAGTATCATGCTCCCACATACAGGATGTGGCTTTCTTCTGTAGAGCAGGTGATGTCTTCTCTGCATTGGACCCAGACCCTCTGTGTCAGGAGGGTTCAGGCACATTGGAGGCAGAGGGCAGGTCGGGAGGCAGAGCGCAGGTGGGAGCGGGCAGGTCGGGAGGCAGAGCGCAGGTGGGAGCGGGCAGGTCGGGAGGCAGAGGGAAGGTGGGAGCGGGCAGGTCTGGAGGCAGAGGGCAGGTGGGAGCGGGCAGGTCGGGAGGGAGCGGGCAGGTCGGGAGGCAGAGCGCAGGTGGGAGCGGGCAGGTCAGGAGGCAGAGGGCAGGTGGGAGCAGGCAGGTCAGGAGGCAGAGGGCAGGTCGGGAGGCAGAGCACAGGTGGGAGCGGGCAGGTCAGGAGGCAGAGGGCAGGTCAGGAGGGTGCGGGCAGGTCGGGAGGCAGAGCGCAGGTGGGAGCGGGCAGGTCAGGGGGCAGGGCAGGTGGGAGCGGGCAGGTCAGGAGGCAGAGGGCAGGTCGGGAGGCAGAGGGCAGGTGGGAGCGGGCAGGTCGTGAGGCAGGGGGCAGGGCAGGTGGGAGCAGGCAGGTCAGGAGGCAGAGGGCAGGTCAGGAGGGAGCGGGCAGGTCAGGGGGCAGGGCAGGTGGGAGCAGGCAGGTCAGGAGGCAGAGGGCAGGTGGGAGCGGGCAGGTCAGGAGGCAGAGGGCAGGTCAGGGGGCAGGGCAGTTGGGAGCGGGCAGGTCAGGAGGCAGAGGGCAGGTGGGAGCCGGCAGGTCAGGAGGCAGAGGGCAGGTCAGGAGGGGGCAGGGCAGGTGGGAGCGGGCAGGTCAGGAGGCAGAGGGCAGGTGGGAGCGGGCAGGTCAGGAGGCAGAGGGCAGGTGTGAGCCGGCAGGTCAGGAGGCAGAGGGCAGGTGTGAGCCGGCAGGTCAGGAGGCAGAGGGCAGGTCAGGAGGGGGCAGGGCAGGTGGGAGCGGGCAGGTCAGGAGGCAGAGGGCAGGTGGGAGCGTGCAGGTCAGGAGGCAGAGGGCAGGTCAGGAGGGGGCAGGGCAGGTGGGAGCGTGCAGGTCAGGAGGCAGAGGGCAGGTGTGAGCCGGCAGGTCAGGAGGCAGAGGGCAGGTGTGAGCCGGCAGGTCAGGAGGCAGAGGGCAGGTGTGAGCCGGCAGGTCAGGAGGCAGAGGGCAGGTCAGGAGGGGGCAGGGCAGGTGGGAGCGTGCAGGTCAGGAGGCAGAGGGCAGGTGGGAGCGTGCAGGTCAGGAGGCAGAGGGCAGGTGTGAGCCGGCAGGTCAGGAGGCAGAGGGCAGGTGTGAGCCGGCAGGTCAGGAGGCAGAGGGCAGGTCAGGAGGGGGCAGGGCAGGTGGGAGCGGGCAGGTCACGAGGCAGAGGGCAGGTGGGAGCGGGGAGAGGGTGACAGCGGCAGACCGATCATATATTAGCAGAGCACTTCCAGCACGGGACGCGGCCGGTTGTGTACACAGCAGCCTAAACCCAACAGGATAGAAAAGAATAACGGACCCTAACATCGGGCTCTGTGTAACCGGCGGTGTATTATAACCCGCCGCGCACCGGAGACCACGGTTGAGCCAAACTACAGGCGCTGAGAAACAGAGCAGAGGCGGCCCCCCCGCCTCACCCGGCGTCCGTACACAGCCGCCGGCCTCTCTGCCGCCTCTCAGTGTGGCCGGCGGCCGCATCTCTGCATGGAATGCTATAGTAATAGCCCCGCCCACACAAGGGTCACGTGGCCGTGACGTCACCGTAGGTCCTATCTTACAGCAGCACTAATGAGCGGCGGCTGCTGTGGGTGCGCGGTGAGCACTACATCTCCCAGCAGCCTCCGCGGCCGCCTCCTGCAGAGTAGAAGCCCCGGACTCGTCTCCACAGATGCTGCCGCCTCCGGTCTACAGGTCTGTGAGGAGGAGGGTGATTGTGTGTGGGAGTGACAGCTGTGGGGGCCATGCTCTGTAATGTGATCACATAGCTATATACACACACGTCATGTGATCAGTGTGCAGTTATGAGAAGAAGTGAGTACACCCTCTGAGGTATCAGAATGGAATAAATCTCTGGTCGTTATAGTTATCACCAGATGAAGCGCAGGACGGGTCACGCCAGGGATTATGTGCAGAGGCTGCAGAGTGAGAAGTGAGTACACCCCTGACCTGGAGCTCTAGCGCCTCCTGTGGCAGCGATATCTGCTGTGATGCTTTTCTGGACGCCTGTCCGCCCCCCGCTCCTGGATGGACTGCAGCTGTTATTGGTTATATTTTTCCGTGCACTTACTATGCCGCTCTCTTGTGGCCCCGCGCTCACCTTCCCGCTCCGCTCTCTTGCGGCCCCGCGCTCACCTTCCCGCTCCGCTCTCTTGCGGCCCCGCGCTCACCTTCCCGCTCCGCTCTCTTGCGGCCCCGCGCTCACCTTCCCGCTCCGCTCTCTTGCGGCCCCGCGCTCACCTTCCCGCTCCGCTCTCTTGCGGCCCCGCGCTCACCTTCCCGCTCCGCTCTCTTGCGGCCCCGCGCTCACCTTCCCGCTCCGCTCTCTTGCGGCCCCGCGCTCACCTTCCCGCTCCGCTCTCTTGCGGCCCCGCGCTCACCTTCCCGCTCCGCTCTCTTGCGGCCCCGCGCTCACCTTCCCGCTCCTCTCTCTTGCGGCCCCGCGCTCACCTTCCCGCTCCGCTCTCTTGCGGCCCCGCGCTCACCTTCCCGCTCCGCTCTCTTGCGGCCCCGCGCTCACCTTCCCGCTCCGCTCTCTTGCGGCCCCGCGCTCACCTTCCCGCTCCGCTCTCTTGCGGCCCCGCGCTCACCTTCCCGCTCCGCTCTCTTGCGGCCCCGCGCTCACCTTCCCGCTCCGCTCTCTTGCGGCCCCGCGCTCACCTTCCCGCTCCGCTCTCTTGCGGCCCCGCGCTCACCTTCCCGCTCCGCTCTCTTGCGGCCCCGCGCTCACCTTCCCGCTCCGCTCTCTTGCGGCCCCGCGCGCACCTTCCCGCTCCGCTCTCTTGCGGCCCCGCGCGCACCTACTTGTCTCTCCAAAGTGCAGCAATCCAGAAATCTTGTAGCTTCCAAACTAGCCAGATTATTTATCGAAAGAAGAGGCTTTCTCCTCCGACCCTTCCATCACAGCCATAACATAATTATTTAACAGGCCTTTAGAGACTGAGCTATAGCTCTTGGGCTTATTGCACTTTCTCTGAGCATTGCACGGCTGATCTCAGGTTGAATTTGCTGGAACGTCCACTACTACTTTAGGAGGATGAAAGATTGTCAGCCATATTGAATGTTTCTCACTGTGGACTCCAGCTTGTCTATAAATGGCTTCTCTGAGGTCAGGGCTGATGTCTGTCCCCATTGACATTGTGGTAATACTCGCCTGAATGCTCCAGGCCAGCAAACTGCCAGAACTTCTGCTTTTATAGCAGTGCTCACACTGACTGATGGACAGTTGATCAGGGATGTGATTGGCAGTACCCCGCTGCTTCCTGCCCTCTTCATTCCTACAGAAGCAGTAAGGGTGTACTTAGTTTTTCTTATCGTTGTGTCTCCACAGGTCATGGAATTGTGAGGACAGTTGCTCTGATTTCCCGGGTGCAGTCGTTCCCCCATCCAGCACTCCCCTCCAGGTGCTTTGCAGCCAGGAACCATGCCCCGATCCAAGGAGATCTCTGACGAGGTGCGGAGGAAGGTGGTGGAGGCCCACGAGGCCGGGAAGGGTTATAAGACCATCAGCAAAGTGTGTGACCTGCACCGGTCCACCGTCCGGCAGATCATCTACAAGTGGAAGACTTTCAATACCGTCTCCTCCCGTCCCCGGAGCGGGCGCCCCACTAAGATCGCCAGCATCCTCTGCACGGTCCGGAGAAGAGGTAACGAGTCACAGCAATTGGATGATGGCCGCTGATCCGCCACACACATCACTGACTATCCCTACAGTGGATAGGAAAAGTCTACACACCCCTGATTAAAAAAAAATCCCACCAAGAACAATGATTTCAGAACTTTTCCCACCTTTAGTGTTGCCCATAATCTGTACAAATGCAATGAAAATTGAAGTGAAATCTCTTTGGGTGGAAAAAGTAGATTAACATGATGCAGTTGCATAAATCTCCACACCCTTATACTAATGCTGTGTTACAGTCCCTTGTGAGTTTCTGGCAGTGTTCAGTGTTTTTGGGTCGGTGTCTATCAGCACGGCACATCGAGAATTGGCAATGATTGCGGCCGCCTCCTTGCAGCAGCTCCACATCTATCTGATTTGCGTGGGCATCTCCTGTGTACAGCGCCCCCTTCAGGTCACCACAGATTGTCCCTTAGGTTCAGGTCTGGGCCGTTCTTCAGTGGAAGTCTTCAGAAGCTGGACAGACATCTGAGAGGGTTTAGTGACTCCTACATTGGGCAGGGGGTGAGACACGATTACCCTGGATGTCCCTTCTAACATTCCACGATTCTGCTGCTCGTCACATACCCAGCTGCGCTCACACTTCTGCTGCTCGTCACATACCGAGCTGCGCTCACACTTCTGCTGCTCGTCACATACCGAGCTGCGCTCACACTTCTGCTGCTCGTCACATACCGAGCTGCGCTCACACTTCTGCTGCTCGTCACATACCGAGCTGCGCTCACACTTCTGCTGCTCGTCACATACCCAGCTGCGCTCACACTTCTGCTGCTCGTCACATACCCAGCTGCGCTCACACTTCTGCTGCTCGTCACATACCCAGCTGCGCTCACACTTCTGCTGCTCGTCACATACAGAGCTGCGCTCACACTTCTGCTGCTCGTCACATACCGAGCTGCGCTCACACTTCTGCTGCTCGTCACATACCGAGCTGCGCTCACACTTCTGCTGCTCGTCACATACCCAGCTGCGCTCACACTTCTGCTGCTCGTCACATACCCAGCTGCGCTCACACTTCTGCTGCTCGTCACATACCCAGCTGCGCTCACACTTCTGCTGCTCGTCACATACCCAGCTGCGCTCACACTTCTGCTGCTCGTCACATACCCAGCTGCGCTCACACTTCTGCTGCTCGTCACATACCCAGCTGCGCTCACACTTCTGCTGCTCGTCACATACCCAGCTGCGCTCACACTTCTGCTGCTCGTCACATACCCAGCTGCGCTCACACTTCTGCTGCTCGTCACATACCCAGCTGCGCTCACACTTCTGCTGCTCGTCACATACCCAGCTGCGCTCACACTTCTGCTGCTCGTCACATACCCAGCTGCGCTCACACTTCTGCTGCTCGTCACATACAGAGCTATATTGGTGCTTCATCCCACATTTATCTTTATATCTAGATGAGAATGAAGTACCCGAATCTGGCGGAGGGGTCAGCGGGGGCTCTGAGGGGGAAGAGACCACCCCCATCACAGGTACTAGTCATCATATATCATCATATGTATAATATCTGTTATATCATCTTCCACTCTAGTCACAGCCATAGCTGCACTCATATGTCTGCTTTCACTGCCAGCAGCTTGGCTGATATCCCATAATGCTCTGCAGCCACCGAACCAGCAGCGAGAGGTGCGGATGCCTCCGTGTCGTCGGTGACATTGGCGGTGTATGGTACAGTGCAGCCTCGGGGAAGGGAGAGACCTCTATAGAGTGTCAATAAGTGGTCACATTTATTGCTGTGGGTACGACATATGCTCCGGTCACTTCTAGAGCCGTGGACGCACATATATACTCCAGTCCATATAGAGCTGCGGTTGAGCGTTGTGTCCTCTAGTCGCGCCTCAAGCTGCAGGATCCTGATGATCTCGCTCTCTTTGTCAGGTACGGTCCGTGGTGCAGACTGCGACGGCCTCGCTGCAGGGGGGGAGGACGAAGCCTCCATGACTCTTGTGCTCCCTGATGTTTCCACGCTCACAAGGAAGACGACAAAAAGAATAAGGCGGAAAGAAAAGCTGAACTGTAACCGCGAGCTGGGATCTGCAGAGCGTCACATGGAGGTAATGCTCTGCTGCGAGATCTGCGGCACCTGCTTCACCACAGAAACCGATCTGGAGAGTCACCAGGCGCAGCACCTGGACAAGACGCTGCACGAGTGCGAGGAGTGCGGGAGAGCCTTCCAGTCCGCCGCCGGACTGAGAGCACACAGGAAAAGAAAACATGGCTGCTGAGCGACACCTGCCCCATGGCATGCTGGGAGGAACCGATCATGTGGGACCGGCAGTCACCGGGCAGCGCTAATCATGGTGGCAGCCTGCTATGCGCTGTGACTGATGAGCACTCGTGGATGGAGCGTCTCATCTGGAGATGACTCCTACAAGTAGAGTCGCCTAATGCTCCCCGGGCCGCCACTGACCTCGGCCCCCCTTTCCCAGGATGCTGCTGCCGCCGCTCTGGGCCCCCTCTTTTCTAGGCTGCCGCCGCTCTCGGCCCCGTTTCCCGGGCCACCACCACTGCCCTCGGCTTCCCTCTCATTGGGCCACCGTACTCTTCTCTCATCTACCCAGGCTGCCACCACCCTGGGCTCCCCTCTTCCCGGACCACCGCCCTCTGCTCCCATCCCACCCGGGCCACCATTGCCTTTTTCTTCCTTCAGGACCCACTTTTCTATTTTTTTTATGTTTTGTTAGTTTGCAGGAAGTGACTAGTGGAGATGAGACCCGAGGGCGGACGCTACCGGGAGGGGATGAGACCCGAGGGCGGACGCTACCGGGAGGGGATGAGACCCGAGGGCGGACGCTACCGGGAGGGGATGAGACCCGAGGGCGGACGCTACCGGGAGGGGATGAGACCCGAGGGCGGACGCTACCGGGAGGGGATGAGACCCGAGGGCGGACGCTACCGGGAGGGGATGAGACCCGAGGGCGGACGCTACCGGGAGGGGATGAGACCCGAGGGCGGACGCTACCGGGAGGGGATGAGACCCGAGGGCGGACGCTACCGGGAGGGGATGAGACCCGAGGGCGGACGCTACAGGGAGGGGATTATTTGTATTTTTTAATGGAAACGTCACCTTGGTTTTGTTGTTGTAAATCTTGTATCGTGATGTCATAAAGTGCGAGATTTGTGGTTTTCTGTTAGGAGTAAATCTTTGTCCTGTAGTTGGCGCCATCTGTAATGTGGTCTGGGCGGCGATGTGGATCCTAAGGGAGTGGACAAGTGCAAAGAAGATCCTGATTCCATTAACACAACAGATACGCACCTAGTTGTCACCACATCCTTCTCCGGGGCCGGTACGGAGGTCGTCATCAGGGGAAGAGTCTTGAGGAGATCATTTGCATATTCCAAGTGCCTTCTGGGATAAGTGAAGAGTCTCCGCGAGCTCAACGATCACTGGGTTTTGGCCGTTGCAGCTGAAAAGAGGAAATCGGAGAAACCAGGGGAAGAGTCTTGAGGAGATCATTTGCATATTCCAAGTGCCTTCTGGGATAAGTGAAGAGTCTCCGCGAGCTCAACGATCACTGGGTTTTGGCCGTTGCAGCTGAAAAGAGGAAATCGGAGAAACCAGGGGAAGAGTCTTGAGGAGATCATTTGCATATTCCAAGTGCCGAATTTTGGCTCATCTTTCATCTTTTTAAGAAATCTCAAGATGGAAGAGGCCAGGAGCCATTTGGTGAGCTGCATTTCTTGCTACATGTTCACAGATTTACCAGTGGAAAAGCCAAACTTCACATGCCACAAATGCAAGCTTGTGACCCTGTTGGAGGAAAAGTTGCAAAATCTCGAAGAGAGGTTAGCTACGTTGAAGATCATTAAGGAAGGTGAAGAGTTCTTGGACAGAGCAGAATTATCTCTTCATGTTACAGAAAGAGAAGAAATTCGAAGTGCACCTGAAGAAACAGAGGAATGGAGACATGTGACCCAGAGAAGCAGGAGGATCAGGAGGCAGTCAGCACCCATACTGCTCAGGAACCAGTACCAGGCTCTCACGCAGGAAAACGATGAAGAAATACATCAGGATAAGACTCTGCCAACAAACAGCAACCTTGTACGCCTTCAGAGTCCTCCTGGATGGAGAAAGAAAAATGTTGTGAAGAAGAAACGGAGAGTGGTGGTCATGGGGGATTCCCTGTTGAGAGGAACAGAGGCCGCTATCTGCAGACCGGATATAACTTCAAGAGAAATGTGCTGTCTTCCAGGTGCAAAAATTAAAGATGTGTCTGACAGGATATCAGGACTCTTCAGACCTACAGATGACTACCCATTCCTGCTACTACATGTGGGGACAAATGACACCGCAAGAAACGACCTGGAAACCATCTGCAGAGACTTTGAAGACTTAGGCAAGAAAGTGAAAGAACTGGGAGCGCAGGTGGTCTTCTCTTCCATCCTCCCAGTGGATGGCCATGGAACAAGGAGGTGGAATAAGATTCTGCAGGTGAACAACTGGCTACGTCGATGGTGCCGTCAGCAACGATTTGGATTTCTGGATCACGGAGTGAACTACTTATACGATGGACTACTTGCTAGAGATGGGGTGCACCTTACGAAGACTGGAAAGCAGGTATTTGGAAGTCGCCTTGCTACACTTGTAAGGAGAGCTTTAAACTAGAACAACATGGGAAGGGAAGCAAAAGACCAGAAAAAGCCATACACCTGACAAATGCTACTGAGAACTCTGCTATTAGAAGTGGAAAGGAAGAACAAAGACGAAAGAATCTAATTAAAAAAAATATTGGAGAAGGAGAAACCAATCACAAACTAAAATGTTTCTATACTAATGCACAAAGCATGGGCAACAAACAAGGAGAATTGGAACTACTAACACAGGAAAAGAAATATGATGTCATTGGAATCACTGAAACTTGGTGGGACAATACACATGATTGGAATACAAGACTAGAAGGATACAACTTATTTGCAAGAAACAGACTTGATAAACGAGGAGGGGGTGTCGCATTGTATGTTAGAAATGCGTATATCTGCACAGAGATTGAAGCTTCAGAGACTGGGAGTTCTGTGGAAACTGTTTGGGTAAGAATACAAGGACAGAACAATGGAAAGGACACCATTGTAGGCATTTACTACAGGCCGCCTGTGCAAGCTGAAGATATGGATGAACTCTTTATGCATCAGATGGCCAAGTTCTCCAAAAAATATGACATAGTTGTCATGGGAGATTTCAACTATCCAGACATTTGTTGGGAATCTCTCTCAGGCAAAACTAACAGGTCAAGGAAATTCTTATCCTCTCTTGCTGACAACTTTATCTTCCAAAAGGTAAAGGAGAAAACAAGGGGAACTGCTACCTTGGATCTAATCCTTATAAACAGGGAGGAAATGGTTGAGGAGGTAAAAGTGGCTGGGACCCTAGGAGGTAGCGACCATGCTATTTTAGAATTTTGGATAACTAGAGGCGGAAGACCTGTGAAGACTCAGACGTCAAGGTTAGATTTCAGAAAGGCAGATTTTCAGGGATTCAGAAAGAGAATTGGAGGGATCCAATGGCTGGATATCCTTAAAGACAAAAATGTCCAGGAAGGATGGGAAATCTTGAAAAATGAAATTCTCAAAGCACAGTTGTTAACAATTCCGAAAAGAGGGAAGAATAGGAAGCATTTAAGGAAACCAGGATGGATGAACACAGAACTTAAGCACATGCTAAAAAGGAAGCAAAAAATGTTTATAAAATGGAAAGAAGGAGGCATATCTAAAGAAGAATATAATGCTGTCTGCAGAACCTGCAAGGCACAAATCAGATTATCTAAAGCTGAAAATGAATTGAGGCTTGCAAGAGATGTCAAAAGCAATAATAAAGGATTTTGGGGATATGTCAAAAGTAAAAGAAAAGTCAAAGATGCTATAGGATTTTTACAGGATGAAAATGATGAAATGGTAAGACAGGATGTTGAGAAGGCTGAACTTTTAAATTCCTATTTTGCATCTGTTTTCTCTCAGAAAGGAAATGTAACATCAACTGTTATTCACTGTCCTATTAAGGGAATAGAAGAATCCAGGATATCTATAAACAGAAAGATAGTGAGGAAACACTTAGCTAACCTAAATGTATTCAAGTCTCCAGGTCCAGATGAATTACACCCCAGAGTACTGAAGGAGATAGCAGAAGAAATTTTTGAACCCCTCTCCATAATCTTTGAAAATTCTTGGAGAACAGGAGAAGTGCCAGAAGACTGGAGAAGAGCAAATGTTGTTCCTATCTTCAAAAAGGGGAAGAAGGTGGACCCAGGCAACTATAGGCCGGTGAGTCTGACTTCTATACCAGGAAAGATCTTTGAACAAATTATTAAACAACATGTATGTCAATACCTGGATAAGAATGAAGTGATTAAACAGAGTCAGCATGGGTTTGTAACTGATAAGTCATGTCAGACTAATTTAATTTCCTTCTATGATGGTATTACTGATTGGGTGGATCAAGGAAATGCTGTAGATATAGTATATCTTGACTTCAGCAAAGCATTTGACAAAGTCTCTCATACAATCCTTATTGAAAAAATGACTAAGTATGGAATGGACAAGGCAACTGTTAGGTGGATTCATAACTGGCTTAGTGATCGGACCCAAAGAGTGGTCGTAAATGGCTGCACATCCAGTTGGAAGAATGTCTCAAGTGGTGTACCACAGGGCTCTGTCCTGGGCCCTGTATTGTTCAACATCTTTATCAACGATTTAGATGAAGGAATTGAGGGTAAACTGATTAAATTTGCTGATGACACAAAGCTAGGAGGGATAGCTAATACTAGAGAAGAGAGAGAGAGGATTCAAAAAGATTTAAATAAACTGGAGAAGTGGGCAGCAACTAACAGAATGGTTTTTAACAGGGAGAAATGCAAAGTACTACATCTGGGCAATAAAAATGAAAAAAGCATATATAGAATGGGAGGAATAGGGCTAAGTGACAGCACATGTGAAAAAGACTTGGGTATACTAATAGATCACAGACTGAATATGAGTCAACAGTGTGATGCAGCAGCAAAAAAGGCAAATGCAATTCTAGGATGTATTAACAGAAGCATACAGTCTAGATCACGTGAAGTCATTATTGCCCTCTACTCCTCTTTGGTCAGACCTCATCTGGAATATTGTGTCCAATTTTGGGCACCACATTTTAAAAAAGACATCAACAAACTGGAGCAAGTTCAGAAAAGAGCGACCACAATGGTGACCGGTCTGCAAACCCTGTCTTATGAGGAAAGGTTGCAGGATTTGGGAATGTTTAGTTTGCAAAAGAGAAGACTGAGAGGAGACTTAATAGCTGTCTACAAATATCTAAAGGGCTGTCACATTGTAGAAGGATCAACTTTATTCTCATTTGCACAAGGAAAGACTAGAAGCAATGGGATGAAGCTGAATGGGAGGAGACACAGATTAGATATTAGAAAAAACTTTTTGACAGTTAGAGTGATCAATGAGTGGAACAGGCTGCCACGAGAAGTGGTGAGTTCTCCTTCAATGGAAGTCTTCAAACAGAGGCTGGACAGACATCTAACTGGGATGATTTAGCGAATCCTGCTTTGAGCAGGGGGTTGGACCAGATGGCCCAGGAGGTCCCTTCCAACTCTACGATTCTATGATTCTATGATCACATCCTTCTCCGGGGCCGGTACAGGGGTCGTCATCACATCCTTCTCCGGGGCCGGTACAGGGGTCGTCATCACATCCTTCTCCGGGGCCGGTACAGGGGTCGTCATCACATCCTTCTCCGGGGCCGGTACAGGGGTCGTCATCACATCCTTCTCCGGGGCCGGTACAGGGGTCGTCATCACATCCTTCTCCGGGGCCGGTACAGGGGTCGTCATCACATCCTTCTCCGGGGCCGGTACAGGGGTCGTCACCACATCCTTCTCCGGGGCCGGTACGGAGGTCGTCATCACATCCTTCTCCGAGGTCGGTACGGAGGTCGTCATCACATCCTTCTCCGGGGCCGGTACAGAGGTCGTCATCACATCTTTCTCCGAGGTCGGTACGAAGGTCGTCATCACATCCTTCTCCGAGGTAGGTACGGAGGTCGTCATCACATCTTTCTCCGAGGTCGGTACGAAGGTCGTCATCACATCCTTCTCCGAGGTCGGTACGGAGGTCGTCATCACATCTTTCTCCGAGGTCGGTACGAAGGTCGTCATCACATCCTTCTCCGAGGTCGGTACGGAGGTCGTCATCACATCCTTCTCCGGGGCCGGTACAAGGGTCGTCATCACATCCTTCTCCGAGGCCGCTACGGGGGTCATCATCACATCCTTCTCCGGGGCCGGTACGGGGGTCGTCATCACATCCTTCTCCGGGGCCGGTAAGGGGGTCGTCATCACATCCTTCTCCGGGGCCGGTACGGGGGTCGTCATCACATCCTTCTCCGGGGCCGGTAAGGGGGTCGTCATCACATCCTTCTCCGGGGCCGGTACGGGGGTCGTCATCACATCCTTCTCCGGGGCCGGTAAAGCGGTCGTCATCACATCCTTCTCCGGGGCCGGTAAAGCGGTCGTCATCACATCCTTCTCCGGGGCCGGTACAAGGGTCGTCATCACATCCTTCTCCGGGGCAGGTACGGAGGTCGTCATCACATCCTTCTCCAGGGGCGGTACGGAGGTAGTCATCACATCCTTCTCCGAGGCCGCTACGGGGGTCGCCGCCACCTCCTTCTCCGGGGCCGCTACGGGGGTCGTCGCCACCTCCTTCTCCGGGGCCGCTACGGGGGTCGTCGCCACCTCCTTCTCCGGGGCCGCTACGGGGGTCGTCGCCACCTCCTTCTCCGGGGCCGCTACGGGGGTCGTCGCCACCTCCTTCTCCGGGGCCGCTACGGGGGTCGTCGCCACCTCCTTCTCCGGGGCCGCTACGGGGGTCGTCGCCACCTCCTTCTCCGGGGCCGGTACGGGGGTCGTCGCCACCTCCTTCTCCGGGGCCGGTACGGGGGTCGTCGCCACCTCCTTCTCCGGGGCCGGTACGGGGGTCGTCGCCACCTCCTTCTCCGGGGCCGGTACGGGGGTCGTCGCCACATCCTTCTCCGGGGCCGGTACGGGGGTCGTCGCCACATCCTTCTCCGGGACCGGTACGGGGGTCGTCGCCACATCCTTCTCCGGGGTCGAATGCTTGTTTTTATTTAAATTCCCTCCATTCGTCCATCTTCCCTCCCTTCTCCTTCCCTCCATCCTTTCGTCCCTTCATCCCTCCCTCCATCCTTCCCTTCCTCCTTCCGTCCCTTCCTTCCTTCTTTCTTCCATCCTTCCTCACGCATTTTCTACCTCTTACAGGTGAGATCGGTGCAGAAACTGTTATTGTAGACGGTAAAGGGGTTAACACTTGAAGAAAATATGGACCCCACAGCACTTCCTGTAATGTCAGACCACCCTCCACAGCCACAGCTCAGGTTAAGCTCCACTGATGTGGAGGACACAAGTGCCTGAGCTCAGTGACTGGCTGCAGCGGTAATGGGAGCCATCAGTGTAATGTTCATGCTGGAGGCGGAGCTCAGCAGCGGGGGAGGGAGGTCTTACATTACAGGAACTGGTAGAGGTCCACTTTAATTTTTTCATGAAAGTAGAAAACCCCTTTCAGGACATATGAGGAGCAATCCAATGTCTGGAGGAGGCAGAGAAAGCATAAAATGTGCATCCTACAAAGGGCCCCGCTGCTGCTGCTGCCGCCCGCGCTCCCTCCTTGTGGCTGCTGCCTCCTCTTTAGTCAGGTCACATGACCATTACGTCACCGCTGGTCCTTTCACTCACGAGAGGGCTTGGTGGGGCCTGTCTGTGCTGTGCCCAATCACAGTGCGGCTTATTAGCTGAGGCGTCACTTCCGGTGCTGTGTCTCCTGCCGCCAGGTGAGTGCTTCTCTTTATAGTCTTCTTACCTGGACTAGTCCACATGTCGCGCCTCCTGGGGAGACACCGGGCGGGATGTACCACTGATAGTGTTCACAGGGGTGTGCAGGATTTCCGGTGTGGGGAGGGAGACCTGCGGACTGTGAAGAAGTGGAATCACTGACCCTCCATTATCACTATACAACTTGTTTTATCTATAGTTTTTTTTATTTACCCATAGCTGCGCTCAATATAATGCTGGTGCAGTCGCTGGGTACATACATTACATTACTGATCCTGAGTTACATCCTGTATTATACTCCACAGCTGCACTCACTATTCTGCTGGTGCAGTCGCTGGGTACATACATTACATTACTGATCCTGAGTTACATCCTGTATTATACTCCAGAGCTGCACTCACTATTCTGCTGGTGCAGTCACTGTGTACATACATTACATTACTGATCCTGAGTTACATCCTGTATTATACCCCAGAGCTGCACTCACTATTCTGCTGGTGCAGTCACTGTGTACATACATTACATTACTGATCCTGGGTTACATCCTGTATTATACTCCAGAGCTGCACTCACTATTCTGCTGGTGCAGTCGCTGGGTACATACATTACATTACTGATCCTGAGTTACATCCTGTATTATACCCCACAGCTGCACTCACTATTCTGCTGGTGCAGTCACTGTGTACATACATTACATTACTGATCCTGGGTTACATCCTGTATTATACTCCAGAGCTGCACTCACTATTCTGCTGGTGCAGTCGCTGGGTACATACATTACATTACTGATCCTGAGTTACATCCTGTATTATACCCCAGAGCTGCACTCACTATTCTGCTGGTGCAGTCACTGTGTACATACATTACATTACTGATCCTGAGTTACATCCTGTATTATACTCCAGAGCTGCACTCACTATTCTGCTGGTGCAGTCGCTGGGTACATACATTACATTACTGATCCTGAGTTACATCCTGTATTATACTCCACAGCTGCACTCACTATTCTGCTGGTGCAGTCGCTGGGTACATACATTACATTACTGATCCTGAGTTACATCCTGTATTATACTCCACAGCTGCACTCACTATTCTGCTGGTGCAGTCGCTGGGTACATACATTACATTACTGATCCTGAGTTACATCCTGTATTATACCCCAGAGCTGCACTCACTATTCTGCTGGTGCAGTCACGGTGTACATACATTACATTACTGATCCTGGGTTAAATCCTGTATTATACTCCAGAGCTGCAATCACTATTCTGCTGGTGCAGTCGCTGGGTACATACATTACATTACTGATCCTGAGTTACATCCTGTATTATACTCCACAGCTGCACTCACTATTCTGCTGGTGCAGTCGCTGGGTACATACATTACATTACTGATCCTGAGTTACATCCTGTATTATACCCCAGAGCTGCACTCACTATTCTGCTGGTGCAGTCACTGTGCACATACATTACATTACTGATCCTGAGTTACATCCTGTATTATATCCCAGAGCTGCACTCACTATTCTGCTGGTGCAGTCACTGTGTACATACATTACATTACTGATCCTGAGTTACATCCTGTATTATATCCCAGAGCTGCACTCACTATTCTGCTGGTGCAGTCACTGTGTATATACATTACATTACTGATCCTGAGTTACATCCTGTATTATACTCCAGAGCTGCACTCACTATTCTGCTGGTGCAGTCACTGTGTACATACATTACATTACTGATCCTGAGTTACATCCTGTATTATACTCCAGAGCTGCACTCACTATTCTGCTGGTGCAGTCACTGTGTACATACATACATTACTGATCCTGAGTTACATCCTGTATTATATCCCAGAGCTGCACTCACTATTCTGCTGGTGCAGTCACTGTGCACATACATTACTGATCCTGAGTTACATCCTGTATTATACCCCAGAGCTGCACTCACTATTCTGCTGGTGCAGTCACTGTGTACATACATTACATTACTGATCCTGAGTTACATCCTGTATTATACCCTAGAGCTGCACTCACTATTCTGCTGGTGCAGTCACTGTGTACATACATTACATTACTGATCCTGAGTTACATCCTGTATTATACCCCAGAGCTGCACTCACTATTCTGCTGGTGCAGTCACTGTGTACATACATTACATTACTGATCCTGAGTTACATCCTGTATTGTACTCCAGAGCTGCACTCACTATTCTGCTGGTGCAGTCACTGTGTACATACATTACATTACTGATCCTGAGTTACATCCTGTATTATACCCCAGAGCTGCACTCACTATTCTGCTGGTGCAGTCACTGTGTACATACATTACATTACTGATCCTGAGTTACATCCTGTATTGTACTCCAGAGCTGCACTCACTATTCTGCTGGTGCAGTCACTGTGTACATACATTACATTACTGATCCTGAGTTACATCCTGTATTATACCCCAGAGCTGCACTCACTATTCTGCTGGTGCAGTCACTGTGTACATACATTACATTACTGATCCTGAGTTACATCCTGTATTGTACTCCAGAGCTGCACTCACTATTCTGCTGGTGCAGTCACTGTGTACATACATTACATTACTGATCCTGAGTTACATCCTGTATTGTACTCCAGAGCTGCACTCACTATTCTGCTGGTGCAGTCACTGTGTACATACATTACATTACTGATCCTGAGTTACATCCTGTATTATACCCCAGAGCTGCACTCACTATTCTGCTGGTGCAGTCACTGTGTACATACATTACATTACTGATCCTGAGTTACATCCTGTAATATACTCCAGAGCTGCACTCACTATTCTGCTGGTGCAGTCACTGTGTACATACATTACATTACTGATCCTGAGTTACATCCTGTATTATACCCCAGAGCTGCACTCACTATTCTGCTGGTGCAGTCACTGTGTACATACATTACATTACTGATCCTGAGTTACATCCTGTATTGTACTCCAGAGCTGCACTCACTATTCTGCTGGTGCAGTCACTGTGTACATACATTACATTACTGATCCTGAGTAACATCCTGTATTATACCCCAGAGCTGCACTCACCATTCTGCTGGTGCAGTCACTGTGTACATACATTACATTACTGATCCTGAGTTACATCCTGTATTATACCCCAGAGCTGCGCTCACTATTCTGCTGGTGCAGTCACTGTGTACATACATACATTACTGATCCTGAGTTACATCCTGTATTATACCCCAGAGCTGCACTCACTGTTCTGCTGGTGCAGTCACTGTGTATATACATTACATTACTGATCCTGAGTTACATCCTGTATTATACTCCAGAGCTGCACTCACTATTCTGCTGGTGCAGTCACTGTGTACATACATTACTGATCCTGAGTTACATCCTGTATTATACTCCAGGGCTGCACTCACTATTCTGCTGGTGCAGTCACTGTGTACATACATTACTGATCCTGAGTTACATCCTGTATTATACCCCAGAGCTGTACTCATTATTCTGCTGGTGCAGTCACTGTGTACATACATTACATTACTGATCCTGAGTTACATCCTGTATTATACTCCAGGGCTGCACTCACTATTCTGCTGGTGCAGTCACTGTGTACATACATTACTGATCCTGAGTTACATCCTGTATTATACTCCAGAGCTGCACTCACTATTCTGCTGGTGCAGTCACTGTGTACATACATTACATTACTGATCCTGAGTTACATCCTGTATTATACTCCAGAGCTGCACTCACTATTCTGCTGGTGCAGTCACTGTGTACATACATTACATTACTGATCCTGAGTTACATCCTGTATTATACTGCAGAGCTGCACTCACTATTCTGCTGGTGCAGTCACTGTGTACATACATTACATTACTGATCCTGAGTTACATCCTGTATTATACTCCAGGGCTGCACTCACTATTCTGCTGGTGCAGTCACTGTGTACATACATTACTGATCCTGAGTTACATCCTGTATTATACTCCAGAGCTGCACTCACTATTCTGCTGGTGCAGTCATTGTGTACATACATTACATTACTGATCCTGAGTTACATCCTGTATTATACTCCAGAGCTGCACTCACTATTCTGCTGGTGCAGTCACTGTGTACATACATTACATTACTGATCCTGAGTTACATCCTGTATTATACTCCAGAGCTGCACTCACTATTCTGCTGGTGCAGTCACTGTGTACATACATTACATTACTGATCCTGAGTTACATCCTGTATTATACTCCAGAGCTGCACTCACTATTCTGCTGGTGCAGTCACTGTGTACATACATTACTGATCCTGAGTTACATCCTGTATTATACCCCAGAGCTGTACTCATTATTCTGCTGGTGCAGTCACTGTGTACATACATTACATTACTGATCCTGAGTTACATCCTGTATTATACTCCAGGTCTGCACTCACTATTCTGCTGGTGCAGTCACTGTGTACATACATTACATTACTGATCCTGAGTTACATCCTGTATTATACTCCAGAGCTGCACTCACTATTCTGCTGGTGCAGTCACTGTGTACATACATGACATTACTGATCCTGAGTTACATCCTGTATTATACTCCAGAGCTGCACTCACTATTCTACTGGTGCAGTCACTGTGTATGTACATTACTGATCCTGAGTTACATCCTGTATTATACCCCAGAGCTGCACTCACTATTCTGCTGGTGCAGTCACTGTGTACATACATTACATTACTGATCCTGAGTTACATCCTGTATTATACCCCAGAGCTGCACTCACTATTCTGCTGGTGCAGTCACTGTGTACATACATTACATTACTGATCCTGAGTTACATCCTGTATTATACCCCAGAGCTGTACTCATTATTCTGCTGGTGCAGTCACTGTGTACATACATTACATTACTGATCCTGAGCTACATCCTGTATTATACTCCAGAGCTGCACTCACTATTCTGCTGGTGCAGTCACTGTGTGCATACATTACATTACTGATCCTGAGTTACATCCTGTATTATACTCCAGGGCTGCACTCACTATTCTGCTGGTGCAGTCACTGTGTGTACATACATTACTGATCCTGAGTTACATCCTGTATTATACTCCAGAGCTGCACTCACTATTCTGCTGGTGCAGTCACTGTGTACATACATTACTGATCCTGAGTTACATCCTGTATTATACCCCAGAGCTGTACTCATTATTCTGCTGGTGCAGTCACTGTGTACATACATTACATTACTGATCCTGAGTTACATCCTGTATTATACTCCAGGTCTGCACTCACTATTCTGCTGGTGCAGTCACTGTGTACATACATTACATTACTGATCCTGAGTTACATCCTGTATTATACTCCAGAGCTGCACTCACTATTCTGCTGGTGCAGTCACTGTGTACATACATGACATTAATGATCCTGAGTTACATCCTGTATTATACTCCAGAGCTGCACTCACTATTCTGCTGGTGCAGTCACTGTGTATGTACATTACTGATCCTGAGTTACATCCTGTATTATACCCCAGAGCTGCACTCACTATTCTGCTGGTGCAGTCACTGTGTACATACATTACATTACTGATCCTGAGTTACATCCTGTATTATACCCCAGAGCTGCACTCACTATTCTGCTGGTGCAGTCACTGTGTACATACATTACATTACTGATCCTGAGTTACATCCTGTATTATACCCCAGAGCTGTACTCATTATTCTGCTGGTGCAGTCACTGTGTACATACATTACATTACTGATCCTGAGCTACATCCTGTATTATACTCCAGAGCTGCACTCACTATTCTGCTGGTGCAGTCACTGTGTACATACATTACATTACTGATCCTGAGTTACATCCTGTATTATACTCCAGGGCTGCACTCACTATTCTGCTGGTGCAGTCACTGTGTGTACATACATTACTGATCCTGAGTTACATCCTGTATTATACTCCAGAGCTGCACTCACTATTCTGCTGGTGCAGTCACTGTGTACATACATTACATTACTGATCCTGAGTTACATCCTGTATTATACTCCAGAGCTGCACTCACTATTCTGCTGGTGCAGTCACTGTGTACATGCATTACTGATCCTGCGTTACATCCTGTATTATACCCCAGAGCTGCACTCACTATTCTGCTGGTGAAGTCACTGTGTATGTACATTACTGATCCTGAGTTACATCCTGTATTATACCCCAGAGCTGCACTCACTATTCTGCTGGTGCAGTCACTGTGTACATACATTACTGATCCTGAGTTACATCCTGTATTATATTCCAGAGCTGCACTCACTATTCTGCTGGTGAAGTCACTGTGTATGTACATTACTGATCCTGCGTTACATCCTGTATTATACCCCAGAGCTGCGCTCACTATTCTGCTGGTGCAGTCACTGTGTACATGCATTACTAATCCTGAGTTACATCCTGTATTATACTCCAGAGCTGCACTCACTATTCTGCTGGTGCAGTCACTGTGTACATACATTACTGATCCTGAGTTACATCCTGTATTATACTCCAGGGCTGCACTCACTATTCTGCTGGTGCAGTCACTGTGTACATACATTACTGATCCTGAGTTACATCCTGTATTATACCCCAGAGCTGCACTCACTATTCTGCTGGTGCAGTCACTGTGTACATACATTACATTACTGATCCTGAGTTACATCCTGTATTATACTCCAGAGCTGCACTCACTATTCTGCTGGTGCAGTCACTGTGTACATACATTACATTACTGATCCTGAGTTACATCCTGTATTATACTCCAGAGCTGCACTCACTATTCTGCTGGTGCAGTCACTGTGTACATACATTACTGATCCTGAGTTACATCCTGTATTATACCCCAGAGCTGTACTCATTATTCTGCTGGTGCAGTCACTGTGTACATACATTACATTACTGATCCTGAGTTACATCCTGTATTATACTCCAGGTCTGCACTCACTATTCTGCTGGTGCAGTCACTGTGTACATACATTACTGATCCTGAGTTACATCCTGTATTATACTCCAGAGCTGCACTCACTATTCTGCTGGTGCAGTCACTGTGTACATACATTACATTACTGATCCTGAGTTACATCCTGTATTATACTCCAGAGCTGCACTCACTATTCTGCTGGTGCAGTCACTGTGTACATACATTACATTACATTACTGATCCTGAGTTATATCCTGTATTATACTCCAGAGCTGCACTCACTATTCTGCTGGTGCAGTCACTGTGTATGTACATTACTGATCCTGAGTTACATCCTGTATTATACCCCAGAGCTGCACTCACTATTCTGCTGGTGCAATCACTGTGTACATACATTACATTACTGATCCTGAGTTACATCCTGTATTATACCCCAGAGCTGTACTCATTATTCTGCTGGTGCAGTCACTGTGTACATACATTACATTACTGATCCTGAGTTACATCCTGTATTATACTCCAGAGCTGCACTCACTATTCTGCTGGTGCAGTCACTGTGTACATACATTACATTACTGATCCTGACTTACATCCTGTATTGTACCCCAGAGCTGCACTCACTATTCTGCTGGTGCAGTCACTGTGTACATACATTACATTACTGATCCTGAGTTACATCCTGTATTATACTCCAGGGCTGCACTCACTATTCTGCTGGTGCAGTCACTGTGTGTACATACATTACTGATCCTGAGTTACATCCTGTATTATACTCCAGAGCTGCACTCACTATTCTGCTGGTGCAGTCACTGTGTACATACATTACATTACTGATCCTGAGTTACATCCTGTATTATACTCCAGAGCTGCACTCACTATTCTGCTGGTGCAGTCACTGTGTACATGCATTACTGATCCTGCGTTACATCCTGTATTATACCCCAGAGCTGCACTCACTATTCTGCTGGTGCAGTCACTGTGTACATACATTACTGATCCTGAGTTACATCCTGTATTATATTCCAGAGCTGCACTCACTATTCTGCTGGTGAAGTCACTGTGTATGTACATTACTGATCCTGAGTTACATCCTGTATTATACCCCAGAGCTGCGCTCACTATTCTGCTGGTGCAGTCACTGTGTACATGCATTACTAATCCTGAGTTACATCCTGTATTATACTCCAGAGCTGCACTCACTATTCTGCTGGTGCAGTCACTGTGTACATACATTACATTACTGATCCGGAGTTACCTCCTGTATTATACTCCAGAGCTGCACTCACTATTCTGCTGGTGCAGTCACTGTGTACATACATTACATTACAGATCCTGAATTACATCTTGTATTATACTCCAGAGCTGCACTCACTATTCTGCTGGTGCAGTCACTGTGTACATACATTACATTACAGATCCTGAGTTATTTCCTGTATTATACCCCAGAGCTGCACTCACTATTCTGCTGGTGCAGTCACTGTGTACATACATTACATTACTGATCCTGAGTTACATCCTGTATTATACCCCAGAGCTGCACTCACTATTCTGCTGGTGCAGTCACTGTGTACATACATTACATTACTGATCCTGAGTTACATCCTGTATTATACTCCAGGGCTGCACTCACTATTCTGCTGGTGCAGTCACTGTGTACATACATTACTGATCCTGAGTTACATCCTGTATTATAATCCAGAGCTGCACTCACTATTCTGCTGGTGCAGTCACTGTGTACATACATTACATTACTGATCCTGAGTTACATCCTGTATTATACTCCAGGGCTGCACTCACTATTCTGCTGGTGCAGTCACTGTGTACATACATTACTGATCCTGAGTTACATCCTGTATTATACCCCAGAGCTGTACTCATTATTCTGCTGGTGCAGTCACTGTGTACATACATTACATTACTGATCCTGAGTTACATCCTGTATTATACTCCAGGGCTGCACTCACTATTCTGCTGGTGCAGTCACTGTGTACATACATTACTGATCCTGAGTTACATCCTGTATTATACTCCAGAGCTGCACTCACTATTCTGCTGGTGCAGTCACTGTGTACATACATTACATTACTGATCCTGAGTTACATCCTGTATTATACTCCAGAGCTGCACTCACTATTCTGCTGGTGCAGTCACTGTGTACATACATTACATTACTGATCCTGAGTTACATCCTGTATTATACTCCAGAGCTGCACTCACTATTCTGCTGGTGCAGTCACTGTGTACATGCATTACTGATCCTGGGTTACATCCTGTATTATACCCCAGAGCTGCACTCACTATTCTGCTGGTGCAGTCACTGTGTACATACATTACATTACTGATCCTGAGTTACATCCTGTATTATACTCCAGAGCTGCACTCACTATTCTGCTGGTGCAGTCACTGTGTACATACATTACATTACTGATCCTGAGTTACATCCTGTATTATACCCCAGAGCTGTACTCATTATTCTGCTGGTGCAGTCACTGTGTACATACATTACATTACTGATCCTGAGTTACATCCTGTATTATACTCCAGAGCTGCACTCACTATTCTGCTGGTGCAGTCACTGTGTACATACATTACATTACTGATCCTGAGTTACATCCTGTATTATACTCCAGAGCTGCACTCACTATTCTGCTGGTGCAGTCACTGTGTACATGCATTACTGATCCTGCGTTACATCCTGTATTATACTCCAGAGCTGCACTCACTATTCTGCTGGTGCAGTCACTGTGTACATACATTACATTACTGATCCTGAGTTACATCCTGTATTATACCCCAGAGCTGTACTCATTATTCTGCTGGTGCAGTCACTGTGTACATACATTACATTACTGATCCTGAGTTACATCCTGTATTATACTTCAGAGCTGCACTCACTATTCTGCTGGTGCAGTCACTGTGTACATTACATTAATGATCCTGAGTTACATCCTGTATTATACCCCAGAGCTGTACTCATTATTCTGCTGGTGCAGTCACTGTGTACATACATTACATTACTGATCCTGAGTTACATCCTGTATTATACTCCAGGGCTGCACTCACTATTCTGCTGGTGCAGTCACTGTGTACATACATTACATTACTGATCCTGAGTTACATCCTGTATTATACTCCAGAGCTGCACTCACTATTCTGCTGGTGCAGTCACTGTGTACATGCATTACTGATCCTGCGTTACATCCTGTATTATACCCCAGAGCTGCACTCACTATTCTGCTGGTGCAGTCACTGTGTACATACATTACTGATCCTGAGTTACATCCTGTATTATATTCCAGAGCTGCACTCACTATTCTGCTGGTGAAGTCACTGTGTATGTACATTACTGATCCTGAGTTACATCCTGTATTATACTCCAGAGCTGCACTCACTATTCTGCTGGTGCAGTCACTGTGTACATACATTACTGATCCTGAGTTACATCCTGTATTATATTCCAGAGCTGCACTCACTATTCTGCTGGTGAAGTCACTGTGTATGTACATTACTGATCCTGAGTTACATCCTGTATTATACTCCAGAGCTGCGCTCACTATTCTGCTGGTGCAGTCACTCTGTACATACATTACATTACTGATCCTGAGTTACATCCTGTATTATACTGCAGAGCTGCACTCACTATTCTGCTGGTGCAGTCCCTGTGTACATGCATTACTAATCCTGAGTTACATCCTGTATTATACTCCAGAGCTGCACTCACTATTCTGCTGGTGCAGTCACTGTGTACATACATTACATTACTGATCCGGAGTTACCTCCTGTATTATACTCCAGAGCTGCACTCACTATTCTGCTGGTGCAGTCACTGTGTACATACATTACATTACAGATCCTGAGTTACATCTTGTATTATACTCCAGAGCTGCACTCACTATTCTGCTGGTGCAGTCACTGTGTACATACATTACATTACAGATCCTGAGTTATTTCCTGTATTATACCCCAGAGCTGCACTCACTATTCTGCTGGTGCAGTCACTGTGTACATACATTACATTACTGATCCTGAGTTACATCCTGTATTATACTCCAGAGCTGCACTCACTATTCTGCTGGTGCAGTCACTGTGTACATACATTACATTACTGATCCTGAGTTATTTCCTGTATTACACCCCAGAGCTGCACTCACTATTCTGCTGGTGCAGTCACTGTGTACATACATTACATTACAGATCCTGAGTTACATCCTGTATTATACCCCAGAGCTGCACTCACTATTCTGCTGGTGCAGTCACTGTGTACATACATTACATTACTGATCCTGAGCTACATCCTGTATTATACCCCAGAGCTGCACTCACTATTCTGCTGGGGCAGTCACTGTGTACATACATTACTGATCCTGAGTTACATCCTGTATTATACTCCAGAGCTGCACTCACTATTCTGCTGGTGCAGTCACTGTGTACATACATGACATTACTGATCCTGAGTTACATTCTGTATTTATACCCCAGAGCTGCACTCACTATTCTGCTGGTGCAGTCACTGTGTACATACATTACATTACTGATCCTGAGTTACATTCTGTATTATACCCCAGAGCTGCACTCACTATTCTGCTGGTGCAGTCACTGTGTACATACATTACATTACTGATCCTGAGTTACCTCCTGTATTATACTCCAGAGCTGCACTCACTATTCTGCTGGTGCAGTTACTGTGTACATACATTACTGATCCTGAGTTACCTCCTGTATTATACTCCAGAGCTGCACTCACTATTCTGCTGGTGCAGTCACTGTGTACATACATTACATTACTGATCCTGAGTTACATCCTGTATTATACTCCAGAGCTGCACTCACTATTCTGCTGGTGCAGTTACTGTGTACAT
Source organism: Dendrobates tinctorius (assembly GCF_039654945.1). Taxonomy (NCBI): domain Eukaryota; kingdom Metazoa; phylum Chordata; class Amphibia; order Anura; family Dendrobatidae; genus Dendrobates; species Dendrobates tinctorius. The sequence goes on along the minus strand of NW_027361731.1, from coordinate 25,695,744 downwards.
ACATTACATTACTGATCCTGAGTTACCTCCTGTATTATACTCCAGAGCTGCACTCACTATTCTGCTGGTGCAGTCACTGTTTACATACATTACATTACTGATCCTGAGTTACATCCTGTATTATACTCCAGAGCTGCACTCACTATTCTGCTGGTGCAGTCACTGTGTACATACATTACTGATCCTGAGTTACATCCTGTATTATACTCCAGAGCTGCACTCACTATTCTGCTGGTGCAGTCACTGTGTACATACATTACATTACTGATCCTGAGTTACATCCTGTATTATACTCCAGAGCTGCACTCACTATTCTGCTGGTGCAGTCACTGTGTACAAACATTACATTACATTACTGATCCTGAGTTACATCCTGTATTATACTCCAGAGCTGCACTCACTATTCTGCTGGTGCAGTCACTGTGTATGTACATTACTGATCCTGAGTTACATCCTGTATTATACCCCAGAGCTGCACTCACTATTCTGCTGGTGCAGTCACTGTGTACATACATTACATTACTGATCCTGAGTTACATCCTGTATTATACTCCAGAGCTGCACTCACTATTCTGCTGGTGCAGTCACTGTGTACATACATTACATTACTGATCCTGACTTACATCCTGTATTGTACCCCAGAGCTGCACTCACTATTCTGCTGGTGCAGTCACTGTGTACATACATTACATTACAGATCCTGAGTTACATCCTGTATTATACTCCAGGGCTGCACTCACTATTCTGCTGGTGCAGTCACTGTGTGTACATACATTACTGATCCTGAGTTACATCCTGTATTATACTCCAGAGCTGCACTCACTATTCTGCTGGTGCAGTCACTGTGTACATACATTACATTATTGATCCTGAGTTACATCCTGTATTATACTCCAGAGCTGCACTCACTATTCTGCTGGTGCAGTCACTGTGTACATACATTACTGATCCTGAGTTACATCCTGTATTATATTCCAGAGCTGCACTCACTATTCTGCTGGTGAAGTCACTGTGTATGTACATTACTGATCCTGAGTTACATCCTGTATTATACCCCAGAGTTGCACTCACTATTCTGCTGGTGCAGTCACTGTGTACATACATTACTGATCCTGAGTTACATCCTGTATTATATTCCAGAGCTGCACTCACTATTCTGCTGGTGAAGTCACTGTGTATGTACATTACTGATCCTGAGTTACATCCTGTATTATACTGCAGAGCTGCACTCACTATTCTGCTGGTGCAGTCACTGTGTACATACATTACTGATCCTGCGTTACATCCTGTATTATACCCCAGAGCTGCGCTCACTATTCTGCTGGTGCAGTCACTGTGTACATACATTACTGATCCTGAGTTACATCCTGTATTATACTCCAGAGCTGCGCTCACTATTCTGCTGGTGCAGTCACTCTGTACATACATTACATTACTGATCCTGAGTTACATCCTGTATTATACTGCAGAGCTGCACTCACTATTCTGCTGGTGCAGTCCCTGTGTACATACATTACTGATCCTGCGTTACATCCTGTATTATACCCCAGAGCTGCGCTCACTATTCTGCTGGTGCAGTCACTGTGTACATGCATTACTAATCCTGAGTTACATCCTGTATTATACTCCAGAGCTGCACTCACTATTCTGCTGGTGCAGTCACTGTGTACATACATTACATTACTGATCCGGAGTTACCTCCTGTATTATACTCCAGAGCTGCACTCACTATTCTGCTGGTGCAGTCACTGTGTACATACATTACATTACAGATCCTGAGTTACATCTTGTATTATACTCCAGAGCTGCACTCACTATTCTGCTGGTGCAGTCACTGTGTACATACATTACATTACTGATCCTGAGTTACATCCTGTATTATACTCCAGGGCTGCACTCACTATTCTGCTGGTGCAGTCACTGTGTACATACATTACTGATCCTGAGTTACATCCTGTATTATAATCCAGAGCTGCACTCACTATTCTGCTGGTGCAGTCACTGTGTACATACATTACATTACTGATCCTGAGTTACATCCTGTATTATACTCCAGGGCTGCACTCACTATTCTGCTGGTGCAGTCACTGTGTACATACATTACTGATCCTGAGTTACATCCTGTATTATACCCCAGAGCTGTACTCATTATTCTGCTGGTGCAGTCACTGTGTACATACATTACATTACTGATCCTGAGTTACATCCTGTATTATACTCCAGGGCTGCACTCACTATTCTGCTGGTGCAGTCACTGTGTACATACATTACTGATCCTGAGTTACATCCTGTATTATACCCCAGAGCTGTACTCATTATTCTGCTGGTGCAGTCACTGTGTACATACATTACATTACTGATCCTGAGTTACATCCTGTATTATACTCCAGGGCTGCACTCACTATTCTGCTGGTGCAGTCACTGTGTACATGCATTACTGATCCTGGGTTACATCCTGTATTATACCCCAGAACTGCACTCACTATTCTGCTGGTGCAGTCACTGTGTACATACATTACATTACTGATCCTGAGTTACATCCTGTGTTATACTCCAGAGCTGCACTCACTATTCTGCTGGTGCAGTCACTGTGTACATACATTACATTACTGATCCTGAGTTACATCCTGTATTATACCCCAGAGCTGTACTCATTATTCTGCTGGTGCAGTCACTGTGTACATACATTACATTACTGATCCTGAGTTACATCCTGTATTATACTCCAGAGCTGCACTCACTATTCTGCTGGTGCAGTCACTGTGTACATACATTACATTACTGATCCTGAGTTACATCCTGTATTATACTCCAGAGCTGCACTCACTATTCTGCTGGTGCAGTCACTGTGTACATGCATTACTGATCCTGAGTTACATCCTGTATTATACCCCAGAGCTGCACTCACTATTCTGCTGGTGCAGTCACTGTGTACATACATTACATTACTGATCCTGAGTTACATCCTGTATTATACCCCAGAGCTGTACTCATTATTCTGCTGGTGCAGTCACTGTGTACATACATTACATTACTGATCCTGAGTTACATCCTGTATTATACTCCAGGGCTGCACTCACTATTCTGCTGGTGCAGTCACTGTGTACATACATTACATTACTGATCCTGAGTTACATCCTGTATTATACTCCAGAGCTGCACTCACTATTCTGCTGGTGCAGTCACTGTGTACATGCATTACTGATCCTGCGTTACATCCTGTATTATACCCCAGAGCTGCACTCACTATTCTGCTGGTGAAGTCACTGTGTATGTACATTACTGATCCTGAGTTACATCCTGTATTATACCCCAGAGCTGCACTCACTATTCTGCTGGTGCAGTCACTGTGTACATACATTACTGATCCTGAGTTACATCCTGTATTATATTCCAGAGCTGCACTCACTATTCTGCTGGTGAAGTCACTGTGTATGTACATTACTGATCCTGAGTTACATCCTGTATTATACTCCAGAGCTGCGCTCACTATTCTGCTGGTGCAGTCACTCTGTACATACATTACATTACTGATCCTGAGTTACATCCTGTATTATACTGCAGAGCTGCACTCACTATTCTGCTGGTGCAGTCACTGTGTACATACATTACTGATCCTGCGTTACATCCTGTATTATACCCCAGAGCTGCGCTCACTATTCTGCTGGTGCAGTCACTGTGTACATACATTACTGATCCTGAGTTACATCCTGTATTATACTCCAGAGCTGCGCTCACTATTCTGCTGGTGCAGTCACTCTGTACATACATTACATTACTGATCCTGAGTTACATCCTGTATTATACTCCAGAGCTGCACTCACTATTCTGCTGGTGCAGTCTCTGTGTACATACATTACATTACTGATCCTGAGTTACATCCTGTATTATACCCCAGAGCTGCACTCACTATTCTGCTGGTGCAGTCACTGTGTACATACATTACATTACTGATCCTGAGTTACATCCTGTATTATACTCCAGAGCTGCGCTCACTATTCTGCTGGTGCAGTCACTCTGTACATACATTACATTACTGATCCTGAGTTACATCCTGTATTATACTCCAGAGCTGCACTCATTATTCTGCTGGTGCAGTCTCTGTGTACATACATTACATTACTGATCCTGAGTTACATCCTGTATTATACTCCAGAGCTGCACTCACTATTCTGCTGGTGCAGTCTCTGTGTACATACATTACATTACTGATCCTGAGTTACATCCTGTATTATACCCCAGAGCTGCACTCACTATTCTGCTGGTGCAGTCACTGTGTACATACATTGCATTACAGATCCTGAGTTAAATCCTGTATTATACCCCAGAGCTGCACTCACCATTCTGCTGGTGCAGTCACTGTGTACATACATTACATTACTAATCCTGAGTTACATCCTGTATTATACTCCAGAGCTGCACTCACTATTCTGCTGGTGCAGTCACTGTGTACATACATTGCATTACAGATCCTGAGTTACATCCTGTATTATACCCCAGAGCTGCACTCACTATTCTGCTGGTGCAGTCACTGTGTACATGCATTACATTACAGATCCTGAGTTACATCTTGTATTATACTCCAGAGCTGCACTCACTATTCTGCTGGTGCAGTCACTGTGTACATACATTACATTACAGATCCTGAGTTATTTCCTGTATTATACCCCAGAGCTGCACTCACTATTCTGCTGGTGCAGTCACTGTGTACATACATTACATTACTGATCCTGAGTTACATCCTGTATTATACTCCAGAGCTGCACTCACTATTCTGCTGGTGCAGTCACTGTGTACATACATTACATTACTGATCCTGAGTTATTTCCTGTATTACACCCCAGAGCTGCACTCACAATTCTGCTGGTGCAGTCACGGTGTACATACATTACATTACAGATCCTGAGTTACATCCTGTATTATACCCTAGAGCTGCACTCACTATTCTGCTGGTGCAGTCACTGTGTACATACATTACTGATCCTGAGTTACATCCTGTATTATACCCCAGAGCTGCACTCACTATTCTGCTGGGGCAGTCACTGTGTACATACATGACATTACTGATCCTGAGTTACATTCTGTATTATACTCCAGAGCTGCACTCACTATTCTGCTGGTGCAGTCACTGTGTACATACATTACTGATCCTGAGTTACATCCTGTATTATACTCCAGAGCTGCACTCACTATTCTGCTGGTGCAGTCACTGTGTACATACATGACATTACTGATCCTGAGTTACATTCTGTATTTATACCCCAGAGCTGCACTCACTATTCTGCTGGTGCAGTCACTGTGTACATACATTACATTACTGATCCTGAGTTACATTCTGTATTATACCCCAGAGCTGCACTCACTATTCTGCTGGTGCAGTTACTGTGTACATACATTACATTACTGATCCTGAGTTACCTCCTGTATTATACTCCAGAGCTGCACTCACTATTCTGCTGGTGCAGTTACTGTGTACATACATTACTGATCCTGAGTTACCTCCTGTATTATACTCCAGAGCTGCACTCACTATTCTGCTGGTGCAGTCACTGTGTACATACATTACATTACTGATCCTGAGTTACATCCTGTATTATACTCCAGAGCTGCACTCACTATTCTCCTGGTGCAGTTACTGTGTACATACATTACATTACTGATCCTGAGTTACCTCCTGTATTATACTCCAGAGCTGCACTCACTATTCTGCTGGTGCAGTCACTGTGTACATACATTACATTACTGATCCCGAGTTACATCCTGTATTATACTCCAGGGCTGCACTCACTATTCTGCTGGTGCAGTCACTGTGTACATACATTACTGATCCTGAGTTACATCCTGTATTATACTCCAGAGCTGCACTCACTATTCTGCTGGTGCAGTCACTGTGTACATACATGACATTACTGATCCTGAGTTACATTCTGTATTTATACCCCAGAGCTGCACTCACTATTCTGCTGGTGCAGTCACTGTGTACATACATTACATTACTGATCCTGAGTTACATTCTGTATTATACTCCAGGGCTGCACTCACTATTCTGGTGGTGCAGTCACTGTGTACATACATTACATTACTGATCCTGAGTTACATCCTGTATTATACTCCAGAGCTGCACTCACTATTCTGCTGGTGCAGTTACTGTGTACATACATTACATTACTGATCCTGAGTTACCTCCTGTATTATACGCCAGAGCTGCACTCACTATTCTGCTGGTGCAGTTACTGTGTACATACATTACATTACTGATCCTGAGTTACCTCCTGTATTATACTCCAGAGCTGCACTCACTATTCTGCTGGTGCAGTTACTGTGTACATACATTGCATTACTGATCCTGAGTTACCTCCTGTATTATACCCCAGAGCTGCACTCACTATTCTGCTGGTGCAGTCACTGTGTACATACATTACATTACTGATCCTGAGTTACATCCTGTATTATACTCCAGAGCTGCACTCACTATTCTGCTGGTGCAGTCACTGTGTACATACATTACATTACTGATCCTAAGTTACATCCTGTATTATACCCCAGAGCTGCACTCACTATTCTGCTGGTGCAATCACTGTGTACATACATTACTGATCCTGAGTTACATCCTGTATTATCCTCCAGAGCTGCACTCACTATTCTGCTGGTGCAGTCACTGTGTACATACATTACTGATCCTGAGTTACATCCTGAATTATACCCCAGAGCTGCACTCACTATTCTGCTGGTGCAGTCACTGTGTACATACATTACATTACTGATCCTGAGTTACATCCTGTATTATACCCCAGAGCTGCACTCACTATTCTGCTGGTGCAATCACTGTGTACATACATTACTGATCCTGAGTTACATCCTGTATTATACCCCAGAGCTGCACTCACTATTCTGCTGGTGCAGTCACTGTGTACATACATTACATTACTGATCCTGAGTTACATCCTGTATTATACCCCAGAGCTGCACTCACTATTCTGCTGGTGCAGTCACTGTGTACATACAATACATTACTGATCCTGAGTTACATCCTGTATTATACTCCAGAGCTGCACTCACTATTCTGCTGGTGCAGTCACTTTGTACATACGTTACTGATCCTGAGTTACATTCTGTATTATACCCCAGAGCTGCACTCACTATTCTGCTGGTGCAGTCACTGTGTACATACATTACTGATCCTGGGTTACATCCTGTATTATACCCCAGAGCTGCACTCACTATTCTGCTGGTGCAGTCACTGTGTACATACATTACATTACTGATCCTGAGTTACATCCTGTATTATACTCCAGGGCTGCACTCACTATTCTGCTGGTGCAGTCACTGTGTACATACATTACTGATCCTGAGTTACATCCTGTATTATACTCCAGAGCTGCACTCACTATTCTGCTAGTGCAGTCACTGTGTACATACATTACATTACTGATCCTGAGTTACATCCTGTATTATACTCCAGAGCTGCACTCACTATTCTGCTGGTGCAGTCACTGTGTACATACATTACTGATCCTGAGTTACATCCTGTATTATACTCCAGAGCTGCACTCACTATTCTGCTGGTGCAGTCACTGTGTACATACATTACATTACTGATCCTGAGTTACATCCTGTATTATACTCCAGGGCTGCACTCACTATTCTGCTGGTGCAGTCACTGTGTACATACATTACTGATCCTGAGTTACATCCTGTATTATACTCCAGAGCTGCACTCACTATTCTGCTGGTGCAGTCACTGTGTACATACATGACATTACTGATCCTGAGTTACATCCTGTATTATACTCCAGAGCTGCACTCAATATTCTGCTGGTGCAGTCACTGTGTACATACATTACATTACATTACTGATCCTGAGTTACATCCTGTATTATACTCCAGAGCTGCACTCACTATTCTGCTGGTGCAGTCACTGTGTATGTACATTACTGATCCTGAGTTACATCCTGTATTATACCCCAGAGCTGCACTCACTATTCTGCTGGTGCAGTCACTGTGTACATACATTACATTACTGATCCTGAGCTACATCCTGTATTATACTCCAGAGCTGCACTCACTATTCTGCTGGTGCAGTCACTGTGTACATACATTACATTACTGATCCTGAGTTGCATCCTGTATTATACTCCAGGGCTGCACTCACTATTCTGCTGGTGCAGTCACTGTGTGTACATACATTACTGATCCTGAGTTACATCCTGTATTATACTCCAGAGCTGCACTCACTATTCTGCTGGTGCAGTCACTGTGTACATACATTACATTACTGATCCTGAGTTACATCCTGTATTATACTCCAGAGCTGCACTCACTATTCTGCTGGTGCAGTCACTGTGTACATGCATTACTGATCCTGCGTTACATCCTGTATTATACCCCAGAGCTGCACTCACTATTCTGCTGGTGAAGTCACTGTGTATGTACATTACTGATCCTGAGTTACATCCTGTATTATACCCCAGAGCTGCACTCACTATTCTGCTGGTGCAGTCACTGTGTACATACATTACTGATCCTGAGTTACATCCTGTATTATATTCCAGAGCTGCACTCACTATTCTGCTGGTGAAGTCACTGTGTATGTACATTACTGATCCTGAGTTACATCCTGTATTATACTCCAGAGCTGCGCTCACTATTCTGCTGGTGCAGTCACTCTGTACATACATTACATTACTGATCCTGAGTTACATCCTGTATTATACTGCAGAGCTGCACTCACTATTCTGCTGGTGCAGTCACTGTGTACATACATTACTGATCCTGCGTTACATCCTGTATTATACCCCAGAGCTGCGCTCACTATTCTGCTGGTGCAGTCACTGTGTACATACATTACTGATCCTGAGTTACATCCTGTATTATACTCCAGAGCTGCGCTCACTATTCTGCTGGTGCAGTCACTCTGTACATACATTACATTACTGATCCTGAGTTACATCCTGTATTATACTGCAGAGCTGCACTCACTATTCTGCTGGTGCAGTCCCTGTGTACATACATTACTGATCCTGCGTTACATCCTGTATTATACCCCAGAGCTGCGCTCACTATTCTGCTGGTGCAGTCACTGTGTACATGCATTACTAATCCTGAGTTACATCCTGTATTATACTCCAGAGCTGCACTCACTATTCTGCTGGTGCAGTCACTGTGTACATACATTACATTACTGATCCTGAGTTACATCCTCTATTATACTCCAGAGCTGCGCTCACTATTCTGCTGGTGCAGTCACTGTGTACATACATTACTGATCCTGAGTTACATCCTGTATTATACTCCAGGGCTGCACTCACTATTCTGCTGGTGCAGTCACTGTGTACATACATTACTGATCCTGAGTTACATCCTGTATTATACCCCAGAGCTGTACTCATTATTCTGCTGGTGCAGTCACTGTGTACATACATTACATTACTGATCCTGAGTTACATCCTGTATTATACTCCAGGGCTGCACTCACTATTCTGCTGGTGCAGTCACTGTTTACATACATTACTGATCCTGAGTTACATCCTGTATTATACCCCAGAGCTGTACTCATTATTCTGCTGGTGCAGTCACTGTGTACATACATTACATTACTGATCCTGAGTTACATCCTGTATTATACTCCAGAGCTGCACTCACTATTCTGCTGGTGCAGTCACTGTGTACATACATTACTGATCCTGAGTTACATCCTGTATTATACTCCAGAGCTGCACTCACTATTCTGCTGGTGCAGTCACTGTGTACATACATTACATTACTGATCCTGAGTTACATCCTGTATTATACTCCAGAGCTGCACTCACTATTCTGCTGGTGCAGTCACTGTGTACATACATTACATTACATTACTGATCCTGAGTTACATCCTGTATTATACTCCAGAGCTGCACTCACTATTCTGCTGGTGCAGTCACTGTGTATGTACATTACTGATCCTGAGTTACATCCTGTATTATACCCCAGAGCTGCACTCACTATTCTGCTGGTGCAGTCACTGTGTACATACATTACATTACTGATCCTGAGTTACATCCTGTATTATACCCCAGAGCTGCACTCACTATTCTGCTGGTGCAGTCACTGTGTACATACATTACATTACTGATCCTGAGTTACATCCTGTATTATACCCCAGAGCTGTACTCATTATTCTGCTGGTGCAGTCACTGTGTACATACATTACATTACTGATCCTGAGTTACATCCTGTATTATACTCCAGAGCTGCACTCACTATTCTGCTGGTGCAGTCACTGTGTACATACATTACATTACTGATCCTGACTTACATCCTGTATTGTACCCCAGAGCTGCACTCACTATTCTGCTGGTGCAGTCACTGTGTACATACATTACATTACTGATCCTGAGTTACATCCTGTATTATACTCCAGGGCTGCACTCACTATTCTGCTGGTGCAGTCACTGTGTGTACATACATTACTGATCCTGAGTTACATCCTGTATTATACTCCAGAGCTGCACTCACTATTCTGCTGGTGCAGTCACTGTGTACATACATTACATTACTGATCCTGAGTTACATCCTGTATTATACTCCAGAGCTGCACTCACTATTCTGCTGGTGCAGTCACTGTGTACATGCATTACTGATCCTGCGTTACATCCTGTATTATACCCCAGAGCTGCACTCACTATTCTGCTGGTGCAGTCACTGTGTACATACATTACTGATCCTGAGTTACATCCTGTATTATATTCCAGAGCTGCACTCACTATTCTGCTGGTGAAGTCACTGTGTATGTACATTACTGATCCTGAGTTACATCCTGTATTATACTCCAGAGCTGTACTCACTATTCTGCTGGTGCAGTCACTGTGTACATACATTACTGATCCTGAGTTACATCCTGTATTATATTCCAGAGCTGCACTCACTATTCTGCTGGTGAAGTCACTGTGTATGTACATTACTGATCCTGAGTTACATCCTGTATTATACTCCAGAGCTGCGCTCACTATTCTGCTGGTGCAGTCACTCTGTACATACATTACATTACTGATCCTGAGTTACATCCTGTATTATACTGCAGAGCTGCACTCACTATTCTGCTGGTGCAGTCACTGTGTACATACATTACTGATCCTGCGTTACATCCTGTATTATACCCCAGAGCTGCGCTCACTATTCTGCTGGTGCAGTCACTGTGTACATACATTACTGATCCTGAGTTACATCCTGTATTATACTCCAGAGCTGCGCTCACTATTCTGCTGGTGCAGTCACTCTGTACATACATTACATTTCTGATCCTGAGTTACATCCTGTATTATACTGCAGAGCTGCACTCACTATTCTGCTGGTGCAGTCCCTGTGTACATACATTACTGATCCTGCGTTACATCCTGTATTATACCCCAGAGCTGCGCTCACTATTCTGCTGGTGCAGTCACTGTGTACATGCATTACTAATCCTGAGTTACATCCTGTATTATACTCCAGAGCTGCACTCACTATTCTGCTGGTGCAGTCACTGTGTACATACATTACATTACTGATCCGGAGTTACCTCCTGTATTATACTCCAGAGCTGCACTCACTATTCTGCTGGTGCAGTCACTGTGTACATACATTACATTACAGATCCTGAGTTACATCTTGTATTATACTCCAGAGCTGCACTCACTATTCTGCTGGTGCAGTCACTGTGTACATACATTACATTACAGATCCTGAGTTATTTCCTGTATTATACCCCAGAGCTGCACTCACTATTCTGCTGGTGCAGTCACTGTGTACATACATTACATTACTGATCCTGAGTTACATCCTGTATTATACCCCAGAGCTGCACTCACTATTCTGCTGGTGCAGTCACTGTGTACATACATTACATTACTGATCCTGAGTTACATCCTGTATTATACTCCAGGGCTGCACTCACTATTCTGCTGGTGCAGTCACTGTGTACATACATTACTGATCCTGAGTTACATCCTGTATTATAATCCAGAGCTGCACTCACTATTCTGCTGGTGCAGTCACTGTGTACATACATTACATTACTGATCCTGAGTTACATCCTGTATTATACTCCAGGGCTGCACTCACTATTCTGCTGGTGCAGTCACTGTGTACATACATTACTGATCCTGAGTTACATCCTGTATTATACCCCAGAGCTGTACTCATTATTCTGCTGGTGCAGTCACTGTGTACATACATTACATTACTGATCCTGAGTTACATCCTGTATTATACTCCAGGGCTGCACTCACTATTCTGCTGGTGCAGTCACTGTGTACATACATTACTGATCCTGAGTTACATCCTGTATTATACTCCAGAGCTGCACTCACTATTCTGCTGGTGCAGTCACTGTGTACATACATTACATTACTGATCCTGAGTTACATCCTGTATTATACTCCAGAGCTGCACTCACTATTCTGCTGGTGCAGTCACTGTGTACATACATTACATTACTGATCCTGAGTTACATCCTGTATTATACTCCAGAGCTGCACTCACTATTCTGCTGGTGCAGTCACTGTGTACATGCATTACTGATCCTGGGTTACATCCTGTATTATACCCCAGAGCTGCACTCACTATTCTGCTGGTGCAGTCACTGTGTACATACATTACATTACTGATCCTGAGTTACATCCTGTATTATACCCCAGAGCTGTACTCATTATTCTGCTGGTGCAGTCACTGTGTACATACATTACATTACTGATCCTGAGTTACATCCTGTATTATACTCCAGAGCTGCACTCACTATTCTGCTGGTGCAGTCACTGTGTACATACATTACATTACTGATCCTGAGTTACATCCTGTATTATACTCCAGAGCTGCACTCACTATTCTGCTGGTGCAGTTACTGTGTACATGCATTACTGATCCTGTGTTACATCCTGTATTATACCCCAGAGCTGCACTCACTATTCTGCTGGTGCAGTCACTGTGTACATACATTACATTACTGATCCTGAGTTACATCCTGTATTATACCCCAGAGCTGTACTCATTATTCTGCTGGTGCAGTCACTGTGTACATACATTACATTACTGATCCTGAGTTACATCCTGTATTATACTTCAGAGCTGCACTCACTATTCTGCTGGTGCAGTCACTGTGTACATTACATTAATGATCCTGAGTTACATCCTGTATTATACCCCAGAGCTGTACTCATTATTCTGCTGGTGCAGTCACTGTGTACATACATTACATTACTGATCCTGAGTTACATCCTGTATTATACTCCAGGGCTGCACTCACTATTCTGCTGGTGCAGTCACTGTGTACATACATTACATTACTGATCCTGAGTTACATCCTGTATTATACTCCAGAGCTGCACTCACTATTCTGCTGGTGCAGTCACTGTGTACATGCATTACTGATCCTGCGTTACATCCTGTATTATACCCCAGAGCTGCACTCACTATTCTGCTGGTGAAGTCACTGTGTATGTACATTACTGATCCTGAGTTACATCCTGTATTATACCCCAGAGCTGCACTCACTATTCTGCTGGTGCAGTCACTGTGTACATACATTACTGATCCTGAGTTACATCCTGTATTATATTCCAGAGCTGCACTCACTATTCTGCTGGTGAAGTCACTGTGTATGTACATTACTGATCCTGAGTTACATCCTGTATTATACTCCAGAGCTGCACTCACTATTCTGCTGGTGCAGTCACTGTGTACATACATTACTGATCCTGAGTTACATCCTGTATTATATTCCAGAGCTGCACTCACTATTCTGCTGGTGAAGTCACTGTGTATGTACATTACTGATCCTGAGTTACATCCTGTATTATACTCCAGAGCTGCACTCACTATTCTGCTGGTGCAGTCACTCTGTACATACATTACATTACTGATCCTGAGTTACATCCTGTATTATACTGCAGAGCTGCACTCACTATTCTGCTGGTGCAGTCCCTGTGTACATACATTACTGATCCTGCGTTACATCCTGTATTATACCCCAGAGCTGCGCTCACTATTCTGCTGGTGCAGTCACTGTGTACATGCATTACTAATCCTGAGTTACATCCTGTATTATACTCCAGAGCTGCACTCACTATTCTGCTGGTGCAGTCACTGTGTACATACATTACATTACTGATCCGGAGTTACCTCCTGTATTATACTCCAGAGCTGCACTCACTATTCTGCTGGTGCAGTCACTGTGTACATACATTACATTACAGATCCTGAGTTACATCTTGTATTATACTCCAGAGCTGCACTCACTATTCTGCTGGTGCAGTCACTGTGTACATACATTACATTACTGATCCTGAGTTACATCCTGTATTATACTCCAGAGCTGCACTCACTATTCTGCTGGTGCAGTCACTGTGTACATACATTACATTACTGATCCTGAGTTATTTCCTGTATTACACCCCAGAGCTGCACTCACTATTCTGCTGGGGCAGTCACTGTGTACATACATTACTGATCCTGAGTTACATCCTGTATTATACTCCAGAGCTGCACTCACTATTCTGCTGGTGCAGTCACTGTGTACATACATGACATTACTGATCCTGAGTTACATTCTGTATTTATACCCCAGAGCTGCACTCACTATTCTGCTGGTGCAGTCACTGTGTACATACATTACATTACTGATCCTGAGTTACATTCTGTATTATACCCCAGAGCTGCACTTACTATTCTGCTGGTGCAGTTACTGTGTACATACATTACATTACTGATCCTGAGTTACCTCCTGTATTATACTCCAGAGCTGCACTCACTATTCTGCTGGTGCTGTTACTGTGTACATACATTACTGATCCTGAGTTACCTCCTGTATTATACTCCAGAGCTGCACTCACTATTCTGCTGGTGCAGTCACTGTGTACATACATTACATTACTGATCCTGAGTTACATCCTGTATTATACTCCAGAGCTGCACTCACTATTCTGCTGGTGCAGTCACTGTGTACATACATTACTGATCCTGAGTTACATCCTGTATTATACTCCAGAGCTGCACTCACTATTCTGCTGGTGCAGTCACTGTGTACATACATTACATTACTGATCCTGAGTTACATCCTGTATTATACTCCAGGGCTGCACTCACTATTCTGCTGGTGCAGTCACTGTGTACATACATTACTGATCCTGAGTTACATCCTGTATTATACCCCAGAGCTGTACTCATTATTCTGCTGGTGCAGTCACTGTGTACATACATTACATTACTGATCCTGAGTTACATCCTGTATTATACTCCAGGTCTGCACTCACTATTCTGCTGGTGCAGTCACTGTGTACATACATTACATTACTGATCCTGAGTTACATCCTGTATTATACTCCAGAGCTGCACTCACTATTCTGCTGGTGCAGTCACTGTGTACATACATTACATTACTGATCCTGAGTTACATCCTGTATTATACTCCAGAGCTGCACTCACTATTCTGCTGGTGCAGTCACTGTGTACATACATTACATTACATTACTGATCCTGAGTTACATCCTGTATTATACTCCAGAGCTGCACTCACTATTCTGCTGGTGCAGTCACTGTGTATGTACATTACTGATCCTGAGTTACATCCTGTATTATACCCCAGATCTGCACTCACTATTCTGCTGGTGCAGTCACTGTGTACATACATTACATTACTGATCCTGAGTTACATCCTGTATTATACCCCAGAGCTGTACTCATTATTCTGCTGGTGCAGTCACTGTGTACATACATTACATTACTGATCCTGAGTTACATCCTGTATTATACTCCAGAGCTGCACTCACTATTCTGCTGGTGCAGTCACTGTGTACATACATTACATTACTGATCCTGACTTACATCCTGTATTGTACCCCAGAGCTGCACTCACTATTCTGCTGGTGCAGTCACTGTGTACATACATTACATTACAGATCCTGAGTTACATCCTGTATTATACTCCAGGGCTGCACTCACTATTCTGCTGGTGCAGTCACTGTGTGTACATACATTACTGATCCTGAGTTACATCCTGTATTATACTCCAGAGCTGCACTCACTATTCTGCTGGTGCAGTCACTGTGTACATACATTACATTACTGATCCTGAGTTACATCCTGTATTATACTCCAGAGCTGCACTCACTATTCTGCTGGTGCAGTCACTGTGTACATGCATTACTGATCCTGCGTTACATCCTGTATTATACCCCAGAGCTGCACTCACTATTCTGCTGGTGCAGTCACTGTGTACATACATTACTGATCCTGAGTTACATCCTGTATTATATTCCAGAGCTGCACTCACTATTCTGCTGGTGAAGTCACTGTGTATGTACATTACTGATCCTGAGTTACATCCTGTATTATACTCCAGAGCTGCACTCACTATTCTGCTGGTGCAGTCACTGTGTACATACATTACTGATCCTGAGTTACATCCTGTATTATATTCCAGAGCTGCACTCACTATTCTGCTGGTGAAGTCACTGTGTAAGTACATTACTGATCCTGAGTTACATCCTGTATTATACTCCAGAGCTGCACTCACTATTCTGCTGGTGCAGTCACTGTGTACATACATTACTGATCCTGAGTTACATCCTGTATTATACTCCAGAGCTGCGCTCACTATTCTGCTGGTGCAGTCACTCTGTACATACATTACATTACTGATCCTGAGTTACATCCTGTATTATACTGCAGAGCTGCACTCACTATTCTGCTGGTGCAGTCACTGTGTACATACATTACTGATCCTGCGTTACATCCTGTATTATACCCCAGAGCTGCGCTCACTATTCTGCTGGTGCAGTCACTGTGTACATACTTTACTGATCCTGAGTTACATCCTGTATTATACTCCAGAGCTGCGCTCACTATTCTGCTGGTGCAGTCACTCTGTACATACATTACATTACTGATCCTGAGTTACATCCTGTATTATACTGCAGAGCTGCACTCACTATTCTGCTGGTGCAGTCCCTGTGTACATACATTACTGATCCTGCGTTACATCCTGTATTATACCCCAGAGCTGCGCTCACTATTCTGCTGGTGCAGTCACTGTGTACATGCATTACTAATCCTGAGTTACATCCTGTATTATACTCCAGAGCTGCACTCACTATTCTGCTGGTGCAGTCACTGTGTACATACATTACATTACTGATCCGGAGTTACCTCCTGTATTATACTCCAGAGCTGCACTCACTATTCTGCTGGTGCAGTCACTGTGTACATACATTACATTACAGATCCTGAGTTACATCTTGTATTATACTCCAGAGCTGCACTCACTATTCTGCTGGTGCAGTCACTGTGTACATACATTACATTACAGATCCTGAGTTATTTCCTGTATTATACCCCAGAGCTGCACTCACTATTCTGCTGGTGCAGTCACTGTGTACATACATTACATTACTGATCCTGAGTTACATCCTGTATTATACCCCAGAGCTGCACTCACTATTCTGCTGGTGCAGTCACTGTGTACATACATTACATTACTGATCCTGAGTTACATCCTGTATTATACTCCAGGGCTGCACTCACTATTCTGCTGGTGCAGTCACTGTGTACATACATTACTGATCCTGAGTTACATCCTGTATTATAATCCAGAGCTCAACTCACTATTCTGCTGGTGCAGTCACTGTGTACATACATTACATTACTGATCCTGAGTTACATCCTGTATTATACTCCAGGGCTGCACTCACTATTCTGCTGGTGCAGTCACTGTGTACATACATTACTGATCCTGAGTTACATCCTGTATTATACCCCAGAGCTGTACTCATTATTCTGCTGGTGCAGTCACTGTGTACATACATTACATTACTGATCCTGAGTTACATCCTGTATTATACTCCAGGGCTGCACTCACTATTCTGCTGGTGCAGTCACTGTGTACATACATTACTGATCCTGAGTTACATCCTGTATTATACTCCAGAGCTGCACTCACTATTCTGCTGGTGCAGTCACTGTGTACATACATTACATTACTGATCCTGAGTTACATCCTGTATTATACTCCAGAGCTGCACTCACTATTCTGCTGGTGCAGTCACTGTGTACATACATTACATTACTGATCCTGAGTTACATCCTGTATTATACTCCAGAGCTGCACTCACTATTCTGCTGGTGCAGTCACTGTGTACATGCATTACTGATCCTGGGTTACATCCTGTATTATACCCCAGAGCTGCACTCACTATTCTGCTGGTGCAGTCACTGTGTACATACATTACATTACTGATCCTGAGTTACATCCTGTATTATACTCCAGAGCTGCACTCACTATTCTGCTGGTGCAGTCACTGTGTACATACATTACATTACTGATCCTGAGTTACATCCTGTATTATACCCCAGAGCTGTACTCATTATTCTGCTGGTGCAGTCACTGTGTACATACATTACATTACTGATCCTGAGTTACATCCTGTATTATACTCCAGAGCTGCACTCACTATTCTGCTGGTGCAGTCACTGTGTACATACATTACATTACTGATCCTGAGTTACATCCTGTATTATACTCCAGAGCTGCACTCACTATTCTGCTGGTGCAGTCACTGTGTACATGCATTACTGATCCTGCGTTACATCCTGTATTATACCCCAGAGCTGCACTCACTATTCTGCTGGTGCAGTCACTGTGTACATACATTACATTACTGATCCTGAGTTACATCCTGTATTATACTCCAGAGCTGCACTCACTATTCTGCTGGTGCAGTCACTGTGTACATACATTACATTACTGATCCTGAGTTACATCCTGTATTATACCCCAGAGCTGTACTCATTATTCTGCTGGTGCAGTCACTGTGTACATACATTACATTACTGATCCTGAGTTACATCCTGTATTATACTTCAGAGCTGCACTCACTATTCTGCTGGTGCAGTCACTGTGTACATTACATTACTGATCCTGAGTTACATCCTGTATTATACCCCAGAGCTGTACTCATTATTCTGCTGGTGCAGTCACTGTGTACATACATTACATTACTGATCCTGAGTTACATCCTGTATTATACTCCAGGGCTGCACTCACTATTCTGCTGGTGCAGTCACTGTGTGTATACATTACATTACTGATCCTGAGTTACATCCTGTATTATACTCCAGAGCTGCACTCACTATTCTGCTGGTGCAGTCACTGTGTACATGCATTACTGATCCTGCGTTACATCCTGTATTATACCCCAGAGCTGCACTCACTATTCTGCTGGTGAAGTCACTGTGTATGTACATTACTGATCCTGAGTTACATCCTGTATTATACCCCAGAGCTGCACTCACTATTCTGCTGGTGCTGTCACTGTGTACATACATTACTGATCCTGAGTTACATCCTGTATTATATTCCAGAGCTGCACTCACTATTCTGCTGGTGAAGTCACTGTGTATGTACATTACTGATCCTGAGTTACATCCTGTATTATACTCCAGAGCTGCGCTCACTATTCTGCTGGTGCAGTCACTCTGTACATACATTACATTACTGATCCTGAGTTACATCCTGTATTATACTGCAGAGCTGCACTCACTATTCTGCTGGTGCAGTCACTGTGTACATACATTACTGATCCTGCGTTACATCCTGTATTATACCCCAGAGCTGCGCTCACTATTCTGCTGGTGCAGTCACTGTGTACATACATTACTGATCCTGAGTTACATCCTGTATTATACTCCAGAGCTGCGCTCACTATTCTGCTGGTGCAGTCACTCTGTACATACATTACATTACTGATCCTGAGTTACATCCTGTATTATACTCCAGAGCTGCACTCACTATTCTGCTGGTGCAGTCTCTGTGTACATACATTACATTACTGATCCTGAGTTACATCCTGTATTATACCCCAGAGCTGCACTCACTATTCTGCTGGTGCAGTCACTGTGTACATACATTACATTACTGATCCTGAGTTACATCCTGTATTATACCCCAGAGCTGCACTCACTATTCTGCTGGTGCAGTCACTGTGTACATACATTACATTACTGATCCTGAGTTACATCCTGTATTATACTCCAGAGCTGCACTCACTATTCTGCTGGTGCAGTCTCTGTGTACATACATTACTGATCCTGAGTTACATCCTGTATTATACTCCAGAGCTGCACTCACTATTCTGCTGGTGCATTCTCTGTGTACATACATTACATTACTGATCCTGAGTTACATCCTGTATTATACCCCAGAGCTGCACTCACTATTCTGCTGGTGCAGTCACTGTGTACATACATTGCATTACAGATCCTGAGTTAAATCCTGTATTATACCCCAGAGCTGCACTCACCATTCTGCTGGTGCAGTCACTGTGTACATACATTACATTACTAATCCTGAGTTACATCCTGTATTATACTCCAGAGCTGCACTCACTATTCTGCTGGTGCAGTCACTGTGTACATACATTGCATTACAGATCCTGAGTTACATCCTGTATTATACCCCAGAGCTGCACTCACTATTCTGCTGGTGCAGTCACTGTGTACATACATTACATTACAGATCTTGAGTTATTTCCTGTATTATACCCCAGAGCTGCACTCACTATTCTGCTGGTGCAGTCACTGTGTACATACATTACATTACTGATCCTGAGTTACATCCTGTATTATACTCCAGAGCTGCACTCACTATTCTGCTGGTGCAGTCACTGTGTACATACATTACATTACAGATCCTGAGTTACATCTTGTATTATACTCCAGAGCTGCACTCACTATTCTGCTGGTGCAGTCACTGTGTACATACATTACATTACAGATCCTGAGTTATTTCCTGTATTATACCCCAGAGCTGCACTCACTATTCTGCTGGTGCAGTCACTGTGTACATACATTACATTACTGATCCTGAGTTACATCCTGTATTATACTCCAGAGCTGCACTCACTATTCTGCTGGTGCAGTCACTGTGTACATACATTACATTACTGATCCTGAGTTATTTCCTGTATTACACCCCAGAGCTGCACTCACTATTCTGCTGGTGCAGTCACGGTGTACATACATTACATTACAGATCCTGAGTTACATCCTGTATTATACCCCAGAGCTGCACTCACTATTCTGCTGGTGCAGTCACTGTGTACATGCATTACTGATCCTGAGTTACATCCTGTATTATACCCCAGAGCTGCACTCACTATTCTGCTGGAGCAGTCACTGTGTACATACATGACATTACTGATCCTGAGTTACATTCTGTATTATACTCCAGAGCTGCACTCACTATTCTGCTGGTGCAGTCACTGTGTACATACATTACTGATCCTGAGTTACATCCTGTATTATACTCCAGAGCTGCACTCACTATTCTGCTGGTGCAGTCACTGTGTACATACATGACATTACTGATCCTGAGTTACATTCTGTATTTATACCCCAGAGCTGCACTCACTATTCTGCTGGTGCAGTCACTGTGTACATACATTACATTACTGATCCTGAGTTACATTCTGTATTATACCCCAGAGGTGCACTCACTATTCTGCTGGTGCAGTTACTGTGTACATACATTACATTACTGATCCTGAGTTACCTCCTGTATTATACTCCAGAGCTGCACTCACTATTCTGCTGGTGCAGTTACTGTGTACATACATTACTGATCCTGAGTTACCTCCTGTATTATACTCCAGAGCTGCACTCACTATTCTGCTGGTGCAGTCACTGTGTACATACATTACATTACTGATCCTGAGTTACATCCAGTATTCTACTCCAGAGCTGCACTCACTATTCTCCTGGTGCAGTTACTGTGTACATACATTACATTACTGATCCTGAGTTACCTCCTGTATTATACTCCAGAGCTGCACTCACTATTCTGCTGGTGCAGTCACTGTGTACATACATTACATTACTGATCCCGAGTTACATCCTGTATTATACTCCAGGGCTGCACTCACTATTCTGCTGGTGCAGTCACTGTGTACATACATTACTGATCCTGAGTTACATCCTGTATTATACTCCAGAGCTGCACTCACTATTCTGCTGGTGCAGTCACTGTGTACATACATGACATTACTGATCCTGAGTTACATTCTGTATTTATACCCCAGAGCTGCACTCACTATTCTGCTGGTGCAGTCACTGTGTAAATACATTACATTACTGATCCTGAGTTACATTCTGTATTTATACCCCAGAGCTGCACTCACTGTTCTGGTGGTGCAGTCACTGTGTACGTACATTGCATTACTGATCCTGAGTTATATCCTGTATTATACCCCAGAGCTGTACTCACTATTCTGCTGGTGCAGTCACTGTGTACATACATTACATTACTGATCCTGAGTTACCTCCTGTATTATACTCCAGAGCTGCACTCACTATTCTGCTGGTGCAGTCACTGTGTACATACATTACATTACTGATCCCGAGTTACATCCTGTATTATACTCCAGGGCTGCACTCACTATTCTGCTGGTGCAGTCACTGTGTACATACATTACATTACTGATCCTGAGTTACATCCTGTATTATACTCCAGAGCTGCACTCACTATTCTGCTGGTGCAGTTACTGTGTACATACATTACATTACTGATCCTGAGTTACCTCCTGTATTATACGCCAGAGCTGCACTCACTATTCTGCTGGTGCAGTTACTGTGTACATACATTACATTACTGATCCTGAGTTACCTCCTGTATTATACTCCAGAGCTGCACTCACTATTCTGCTGGTGCAGTTACTGTGTACATACATTACATTACTGATCCTGAGTTACCTCCTGTATTATACCCAAGAGCTGCACTCACTATTCTGCTGGTGCAGTCACTGTGTACATACATTACATTACTGATCCTGAGTTACATCCTGTATTATACTCCAGAGCTGCACTCACTATTCTGCTGGTGCAGTCACTGTGTACATACATTACATTACTGATCCTAAGTTACATCCTGTATTATACCCCAGAGCTGCACTCACTATTCTGCTGGTGCAATCACTGTGTACATACATTACTGATCCTGAGTTACATCCTGTATTATCCTCCAGAGCTGCACTCACTATTCTGCTGGTGCAGTCACTGTGTACATACATTACTGATCCTGAGTTACATCCTGAATTATACCCCAGAGCTGCACTCACTATTCTGCTGGTGCAGTCACTGTGTACATACATTACATTACTGATCCTGAGTTACATCCTGTATTATACCCCAGAGCTGCACTCACTATTCTGCTGGTGCAATCACTGTGTACATACATTACATTACTGATCCTGAGTTACCTCCTGTATTATACTCCAGAGCTGCACTCACTATTCTGCTGGTGCAGTCACTGTGTACATACATTACATTACTGATCCCGAGTTACATCCTGTATTATACTCCAGGGCTGCACTCACTATTCTGCTGGTGCAGTCACTGTGTACATACATTACTGATCCTGAGTTACATCCTGTATTATACTCCAGAGCTGCACTCACTATTCTGCTGGTGCAGTCACTGTGTACATACATGACATTACTGATCCTGAGTTACATTCTGTATTTATACCCCAGAGCTGCACTCACTATTCTGCTGGTGCAGTCACTGTGTACATACATTACATTACTGATCCTGAGTTACATCCTGTATTATACTCCAGAGCTGCACTCACTATTCTGCTGGTGCAGTCACTGTGTACATACATTACATTACTGATCCTAAGTTACATCCTGTATTATACCCCAGAGCTGCACTCACTATTCTGCTGGTGCAATCACTGTGTACATACATTACTGATCCTGAGTTACATCCTGTATTATCCTCCAGAGCTGCACTCACTATTCTGCTGGTGCAGTCACTGTGTACATACATTACTGATCCTGAGTTACATCCTGAATTATACCCCAGAGCTGCACTCACTATTCTGCTGGTGCAGTCACTGTGTACATACATTACATTACTGATCCTGAGTTACATCCTGTATTATACCCCAGAGCTGCACTCACTATTCTGCTGGTGCAATCACTGTGTACATACATTACATTACTGATCCTGAGTTACCTCCTGTATTATACTCCAGAGCTGCACTCACTATTCTGCTGGTGCAGTCACTGTGTACATACATTACATTACTGATCCCGAGTTACATCCTGTATTATACTCCAGGGCTGCACTCACTATTCTGCTGGTGCAGTCACTGTGTACATACATTACTGATCCTGAGTTACATCCTGTATTATACTCCAGAGCTGCACTCACTATTCTGCTGGTGCAGTCACTGTGTACATACATGACATTACTGATCCTGAGTTACATTCTGTATTTATACCCCAGAGCTGCACTCACTATTCTGCTGGTGCAGTCACTGTGTACATACATTACATTACTGATCCTGAGTTACATTCTGTATTTATACCCCAGAGCTGCACTCACTGTTCTGGTGGTGCAGTCACTGTGTACGTACATTGCATTACTGATCCTGAGTTATATTCTGTATTATACCCCAGAGCTGTACTCACTATTCTGCTGGTGCAGTCACTGTGTACATACATTACATTACTGATCCTGAGTTACCTCCTGTATTATACTCCAGAGCTGCACTCACTATTCTGCTGGTGCAGTCACTGTGTACATACATTACATTACTGATCCCGAGTTACATCCTGTATTATACTCCAGGGCTGCACTCACTATTCTGCTGGTGCAGTCACTGTGTACATACATTACATTACTGATCCTGAGTTACATCCTGTATTATACTCCAGAGCTGCACTCACTATTCTGCTGGTGCAGTTACTGTGTACATACATTACATTACTGATCCTGAGTTACCTCCTGTATTATACGCCAGAGCTGCACTCACTATTCTGCTGGTGCAGTTACTGTGTACATACTTTACATTACTGATCCTGAGTTACCTCCTGTATTATACTCCAGAGCTGCACTCACTATTCTGCTGGTGCAGTTACTGTGTACATACATTACATTACTGATCCTGAGTTACCTCCTGTATTATACCCCAGAGCTGCACTCACTATTCTGCTGGTGCAGTCACTGTGTACATACATTACATTACTGATCCTGAGTTACATCCTGTATTATACTCCAGAGCTGCACTCACTATTCTGCTGGTGCAGTCACTGTGTACATACATTACATTACTGATCCTAAGTTACATCCTGTATTATACCCCAGAGCTGCACTCACTATTCTGCTGGTGCAATCACTGTGTACATACATTACTGATCCTGAGTTACATCCTGTATTATCCTCCAGAGCTGCACTCACTATTCTGCTGGTGCAGTCACTGTGTACATACATTACTGATCCTGAGTTACATCCTGAATTATACCCCAGAGCTGCACTCACTATTCTGCTGGTGCAGTCACTGTGTACATACATTACATTACTGATCCTGAGTTACATCCTGTATTATACCCCAGAGCTGCACTCACTATTCTGCTGGTGCAATCACTGTGTACATACATTACTGATCCTGAGTTACATCCTGTATTATACCCCAGAGCTGCACTCACTATTCTGCTGGTGCAGTCACTGTGTACATACATTACATTACTGATCCTGAGTTACATCCTGTATTATACCCCAGAGCTGCACTCACTATTCTGCTGGTGCAGTCACTGTGTACATACAATACATTACTGATCCTGAGTTACATCCTGTATTATACTCCAGAGCTGCACTCACTATTCTGCTGGTGCAGTCACTTTGTACATACGTTACTGATCCTGAGTTACATTCTGTATTATACCCCAGAGCTGCACTCACTATTCTGCTGGTGCAGTCACTGTGTACATACATTACTGATCCTGGGTTACATCCTGTATTATACCCCAGAGGTGCACTCACTATTCTGCTGGTGCAGTCACTGTGTACATACATTACATTACTGATCCTGAGTTACATCTTGTATTATACCCCAGAGCTGCACTCACTATTCTGCTGGTACTGTCACTGTATACATACATTACTGATCCTGAGTTACATCCTGTATTATACCCCAGAGCTGCACTCACTATTCTGCTGGCGCAGTCACTGTGTAAATACATTACTGATCCTGAGTTACATCCTGTATTATACCCCAGAGCTGCACTCACTATTCTGCTGGTGCAGTCACTGTGTACATACATTACATTACTGATCCTGAGTTACATCCTGTATTATACTCCAGAGCTGCACTCACTATTCTGCTGGTGCAGGCACTGTGTACATACATTACATTACTGATCCTGAGTTACATCCTGTATTATACCCCAGAGCTGCACTCACTATTCTGCTGGTGCAGTCACTGTGTACATACATTACATTACTGATCCTGAGTTACCTCCTGTATTATACGCCAGAGCTGCACTCACTATTCTGCTGGTGCAGTTACTGTGTACATACATTACATTACTGATCCTGAGTTACCTCCTGTATTATACTCCAGAGCTGCACTCACTATTCTGCTGGTGCAGTTACTGTGTACATACATTACATTACTGATCCTGAGTTACCTCCTGTATTATACCCCAGAGCTGCACTCACTATTCTGCTGGTGCAGTCACTGTGTACATACATTACATTACTGATCCTGAGTTACATCCTGTATTATACTGCAGAGCTGCACTCACTATTCTGCTGGTGCAGTCACTGTGTACATATATTACTGATCCTGCGTTACATCCTGTATTATACCCCAGAGCTGCGCTCACTATTCTGCTGGTGCAGTCACTGTGTACATACATTACTGATCCTGAGTTACATCCTGTATTATACTCCAGAGCTGCGCTCACTATTCTGCTGGTGCAGTCACTCTGTACATACATTACATTACTGATCCTGAGTTACATCCTGTATTATACTGCAGAGCTGCACTCACTATTCTGCTGGTGCAGTCCCTGTGTACATACATTACTGATCCTGCGTTACATCCTGTATTATACCCCAGAGCTGCGCTCACTATTCTGCTGGTGCAGTCACTGTGTACATGCATTACTAATCCTGAGTTACATCCTGTATTATACTCCAGAGCTGCACTCACTATTCTGCTGGTGCAGTCACTGTGTACATACATTACATTACTGATCCGGAGTTACCTCCTGTATTATACTCCAGAGCTGCACTCACTATTCTGCTGGTGCAGTCACTGTGTACATACATTACATTACAGATCCTGAGTTACATCTTGTATTATACTCCAGAGCTGCACTCACTATTCTGCTGGTGCAGTCACTGTGTACATACATTACATTACTGATCCTGAGTTACATCCTGTATTATACTCCAGAGCTGCACTCACTATTCTGCTGGTGCAGTCACTGTGTACATACATTACATTACTGATCCTGAGTTATTTCCTGTATTACACCCCAGAGCTGCACTCACTATTCTGCTGGTGCAGTCACTGTGTACATACATTACATTACTGATCCTGAGCTACATCCTGTATTATACCCCAGAGCTGCACTCACTTTTCTGCTGGGGCAGTCACTGTGTACATACATTACATTACTGATCCTGAGTTACATCCTGTATTATACCCCAGAGCTGTACTCACTATTCTGCTGGTGCAGTCACTGTGTACATACATTACTGATCCTGAGTTACATCCTGTATTATACTCCAGAGCTGCACTCACTATTCTGCTGGTGCAGTCACTGTGTACATACATTACATTACTGATCCTGAGTTACATCCTGTATTATACTCCAGAGCTGCACTCACTATTCTGCTGGTGCAGTCACTGTGTACATGCATTACTGATCCTGCGTTACATCCTGTATTATACCCCAGAGCTGCACTCACTATTCTGCTGGTGAAGTCACTGTGTATGTACATTACTGATCCTGAGTTACATCCTGTATTATACCCCAGAGCTGCACTCACTATTCTGCTGGTGCAGTCACTGTGTACATACATTACTGATCCTGAGTTACTTCCTGTATTATATTCCAGAGCTGCACTCACTATTCTGCTGGTGAAGTCACTGTGTATGTACATTACTGATCCTGAGTTACATCCTGTATTATACTCCAGAGCTGCACTCACTATTCTGCTGGTGCAGTCACTGTGTACATACATTACTGATCCTGAGTTACATCCTGTATTATATTCCAGAGCTGCACTCACTATTCTGCTGGTGAAGTCACTGTGTATGTACATTACTGAACCTGAGTTACATCCTGTATTATACTCCAGAGCTGCGCTCACTATTCTGCTGGTGCAGTCACTCTGTACATGCATTACATTACTGATCCTGAGTTACATCCTGTATTATACTGCAGAGCTGCACTCACTATTCTGCTGGTGCAGTCACTGTGTACATACATTACTGATCCTGCGTTACATCCTGTATTATACCCCAGAGCTGCGCTCACTATTCTGCTGGTGCAGTCACTGTGTACATACATTACTGATCCTGAGTTACATCCTGTATTATACTCCAGAGCTGCGCTCACTATTCTGCTGGTGCAGTCACTCTGTACATACATTACATTACTGATCCTGAGTTACATCCTGTATTATACTGCAGAGCTGCACTCACTATTCTGCTGGTGCAGTCCCTGTGTACATACATTACTGATCCTGCGTTACATCCTGTATAATACCCCAGAGCTGCGCTCACTATTCTGCTGGTGCAGTCACTGTGTACATGCATTACTAATCCTGAGTTACATCCTGTATTATACTCCAGAGCTGCACTCACTATTCTGCTGGTGCAGTCACTGTGTACATACATTACATTACTGATCCGGAGTTACCTCCTGTATTATACTCCAGAGCTGCACTCACTATTCTGCTGGTGCAGTCACTGTGTACATACATTACATTACAGATCCTGAGTTATTTCCTGTATTATACCCCAGAGCTGCACTCACTATTCTGCTGGTGCAGTCACTGTGTACATACATTACATTACTGATCCTGAGTTACATCCTGTATTATACTCCAGAGCTGCACTCACTATTCTGCTGGTGCAGTCACTGTGTACATACATTACATTACTGATCCTGATTTATTTCCTGTATTACACCCCAGAGCTGCACTCACTATTCTGCTGGTGCAGTCACTGTGTACATACATTACATTACAGATCCTGAGTTACATCCTGTATTATACCCCAGAGCTGCACTCACTATTCTGCTGGTGCAGTCACTGTGTACATACATTACATTACTGATCCTGAGCTACATCCTGTATTATACCCCAGAGCTGCACTCACTATTCTGCTGGGGCAGTCACTGTGTACATACATTACTGATCCTGAGTTACATCCTGTATTATACTCCAGAGCTGCACTCACTATTCTGCTGGTGCAGTCACTGTGTACATACATTACATTACTGATCCTGAGTTACATTCTGTATTTATACCCCAGAGCTGCACTCACTATTCTGCTGGTGCAGTCACTGTGTACATACATTACATTACTGATCCTGAGTTACATTCTGTATTATACCCCAGAGCTGCACTCACTGTTCTGGTGGTGCAGTTACTGTGTACATACATTACATTACTGATCCTGAGTTACCTCCTGTATTATACTCCAGAGCTGCACTCACTATTCTGCTGGTGCAGTTACTGTGTACATACATTACTGATCCTGAGTTACCTCCTGTATTATACTCCAGAGCTGCACTCACTATTCTGCTGGTGCAGTCACTGTGTACATACATTACATTACTGATCCTGAGTTACATCCTGTATTATTCTCCAGAGCTGCACTCACTATTCTGCTGGTGCAGTTACTGTGTACATACATTACATTACTGATCCTGAGTTACCTCCTGTATTATACTCCAGAGCTGCACTCACTATTCTGCTGGTGCAGTCACTGTGTACATACATTACATTACTGATCCCGAGTTACATCCTGTATTATACTCCAGGGCTGCACTCACTATTCTGCTGGTGCAGTCACTGTGTACATACATTACTGATCCTGAGTTACATCCTGTATTATACTCCAGAGCTGCACTCACTATTCTGCTGGTGCAGTCACTGTGTACATACATGACATTACTGATCCTGAGTTACATTCTGTATTTATACCCCAGAGCTGCACTCACTATTCTGCTGGTGCAGTCACTGTGTACATACATTACATTACTGATCCTGAGTTACATTCTGTATTATACCCCAGAGCTGCACTCACTGTTCTGGTGGTGCAGTCACTGTGTACGTACATTGCATTACTGATCCTGAGTTATATCCTGTATTATACCCCAGAGCTGTACTCACTATTCTGCTGGTGCAGTCACTGTGTACATACATTACATTACTGATCCGGAGTTACCTCCTGTATTATACTCCAGAGCTGCACTCACTATTCTGCTGGTGCAGTCACTGTGTACATACATTACATTACTGATCCCGAGTTACATCCTGTATTATACTCCAGGGCTGCACTCACTATTCTGCTGGTGCAGTCACTGTGTACATACATTACATTACTGATCCTGAGTTACATCCTGTATTATACTCCAGAGCTGCACTCACTATTCTGCTGGTGCAGTTACTGTGTACATACATTACATTACTGATCCTGAGTTACCTCCTTTATTATACTCCAGAGCTGCACTCACTATTCTGCTGGTGCAGTTACTGTGTACATACATTACATTACTGATCCTGAGTTACCTCCTGTATTATACCCCAGAGCTGCACTCACTATTCTGCTGGTGCAGTCACTGTGTACATACATTACATTACTGATCCTGAGTTACATCCTGTATTATACTCCAGAGCTGCACTCACTATTCTGCTGGTGCAGTCACTGTGTACATACATTACATTACTGATCCTGAGTTACATCCTGTATTATACCCCAGAGCTGTACTCATTATTCTGCTGGTGCAGTCACTGTGTACATACATTACATTACTGATCCTGAGTTACATCCTGTATTATACTCCAGAGCTGCACTCACTATTCTGCTGGTGCAGTCACTGTGTACATACATTACATTACTGATCCTGAGTTACATCCTGTATTATACTCCAGGGCTGCACTCACTATTCTGCTGGTGCAGTCACTGTGTACATACATTACTGATCCTGAGTTACATCCTGTATTATACTCCAGAGCTGCACTCACTATTCTGCTGGTGCAGTCACTGTGTACATACATTACATTACTGATCCTGAGTTACATCCTGTATTATACTCCAGAGCTGCACTCACTATTCTGCTGGTGCAGTCACTGTGTACATGCATTACTGATCCTGCTTTACATCCTGTATTATACCCCAGAGCTGCACTCACTATTCTGCTGGTGAAGTCACTGTGTATGTACATTACTGATCCTGAGTTACATCCTGTATTATACCCCAGAGCTGCACTCACTATTCTGCTGGTGCAGTCACTGTGTACATACATTACTGATCCTGAGTTACATCCTGTATTATATTCCAGAGCTGCACTCACTATTCTGCTGGTGAAGTCACTGTGTATGTACATTACTGATCCTGAGTTACATCCTGTATTATACTCCAGAGCTGCACTCACTATTCTGCTGGTGCAGTCACTGTGTACATACATTACTGATCCTGAGTTACATCCTGTATTATATTCCAGAGCTGCACTCACTATTCTGCTGGTGAAGTCACTGTGTATGTACATTACTGATCCTGAGTTACATCCTGTATTATACTCCAGAGCTGCGCTCACTATTCTGCTGGTGCAGTCACTCTGTACATACATTACATTACTGATCCTGAGTTACATCCTGTATTATACTGCAGAGCTGCACTCACTATTCTGCTGGTGCAGTCACTGTGTACATACATTACTGATCCTGCGTTACATCCTGTATTATACCCCAGAGCTGCGCTCACTATTCTGCTGGTGCAGTCACTGTGTACATACATTACTGATCCTGAGTTACATCCTGTATTATACTCCAGAGCTGCGCTCACTATTCTGCTGGTGCAGTCACTCTGTACATACATTACATTACTGATCCTGAGTTACATCCTGTATTATACTCCAGAGCTGCACTCACTATTCTGCTGGTGCAGTCTCTGTGTACATACATTACATTACTGATCCTGAGTTACATCCTGTATTATACCCCAGATCTGCACTCACTATTCTGCTGGTGCAGTCACTGTGTACATACATTACATTACTGATCCTGAGTTACATCCTGTATTATACTCCAGAGCTGCGCTCACTATTCTGCTGGTGCAGTCACTCTGTACATACATTACATTACTGATCCTGAGTTACATCCTGTATTATA
The DNA here is from genome assembly GCF_039654945.1 of Dendrobates tinctorius. Taxonomy (NCBI): domain Eukaryota; kingdom Metazoa; phylum Chordata; class Amphibia; order Anura; family Dendrobatidae; genus Dendrobates; species Dendrobates tinctorius. The sequence goes on along the minus strand of NW_027361731.1, from coordinate 25,663,542 downwards.
CTCCAGAGCTGCACTCACTATTCTGCTGGTGCAGTCTCTGTGTACATACATTACATTACTGATCCTGAGTTACATCCTGTATTATACCCCAGAGCTGCACTCACTATTCTGCTGGTGCAGTCACTGTGTACATACATTACATTACTGATCCTGAGTTACATCCTGTATTATACTCCAGAGCTGCACTCACTATTCTGCTGGTGCAGTCTCTGTGTACATACATTACATTACTGATCCTGAGTTACATCCTGTATTATACTCCAGAGCTGCACTCACTATTCTGCTGGTGCAGTCTCTGTGTACATACATTACATTACTGATCCTGAGTTACATCCTGTATTATACCCCAGAGCTGCACTCACTATTCTGCTGGTGCAGTCACTGTGTACATACATTACATTACTGATCCTGAGTTACATCCTGTATTATACTCCAGAGCTGCACTCACTATTCTGCTGGTGCAGTCTCTGTGTACATACATTACATTACTGATCCTGAGTTACATCCTGTATTATACTCCAGAGCTGCACTCACTATTCTGCTGGTGCAGTCTCTGTGTACATACATTACATTACTGATCCTGAGTTACATCCTGTATTATACCCCAGAGCTGCACTCACTATTCTGCTGGTGCAGTCACTGTGTACATACATTGCATTACAGATCCTGAGTTACATCCTGTATTATACCCCAGAGTTGCACTCACCATTCTGCTGGTGCAGTCACTGTGTACATACATTACATTACTGATCCTGAGTTACATCCTGTATTATACTCCAGAGCTGCACTCACTATTCTGCTGGTGCAGTCACTGTGTACATACATTGCATTACAGATCCTGAGTTACATCCTGTATTATACCCCAGAGCTGCACTCACTATTCTGCTGGTGCAGTCACTGTGTACGTGCATTACATTACAGATCCTGAGTTACATCTTGTATTATACTCCAGAGCTGCACTCACTATTCTGCTGGTGCAGTCACTGTGTACATACATTACATTACAGATCCTGAGTTATTTCCTGTATTATACCCCAGAGCTGCACTCACTATTCTGCTGGTGCAGTCACTGTGTACATACATTACATTACTGATCCTGAGTTACATCCTGTATTATACTCCAGAGCTGCACTCACTATTCTGCTGGTGCAGTCACTGTGTACATACATTACATTACAGATCCTGAGTTACATCTTGTATTATACTCCAGAGCTGCACTCACTATTCTGCTGGTGCAGTCACTGTGTACATACATTACATTACAGATCCTGAGTTATTTCCTGTATTATACCCCAGAGCTGCACTCACTATTCTGCTGGTGCAGTCACTGTGTACATACATTACATTACTGATCCTGAGTTACATCCTGTATTACACCCCAGAGCTGCACTCACTATTCTGCTGGTGCAGTCACTGTGTACATACATTACATTACAGATCCTGAGTTACATCCTGTATTATACCCCAGAGCTGCACTCACTATTCTGCTGGTGCAGTCACTGTGTACATACATTACTGATCCTGAGTTACATCCTGTATTATACCCCAGAGCTGCACTCACTATTCTGCTGGGGCAGTCACTGTGTACATACATTACTGATCCTGAGTTACATCCTGTATTATACCCCAGAGCTGCACTCACTATTCTGCTGGTGCAGTCACTGTGTACATACATTACTGATCCTGAGTTACATCCTGTATTATACTCCAGAGCTGCACTCACTATTCTGCTGGGGCAGTCACTGTGTACATACATTACTGATCCTGAGTTACATCCTGTATTATACCCCAGAGCTGCACTCACTATTCTGCTGGGGCAGTCACTGTGTACATACATTACTGATCCTGAGTTACATCCTGTATTATACCCCAGAGCTGCACTCACTATTCTGCTGGTGCAGTCACTGTGTACATACATTACTGATCCTGAGTTACATTCTGTATTATACTCCAGAGCTGCACTCACTATTCTGCTGGTGCAGTCACTGTGTACATACATTACTGATCCTGAGTTACATCCTGTATTATACTCCAGAGCTGCACTCACTATTCTGCTGGTGCAGTCACTGTGTACATACATGACATTACTGATCCTGAGTTACATTCTGTATTATACCCCAGAGCTGCACTCACTATTCTGCTGGTGCAGTTACTGTGTACATACATTACATTACTGATCCTGAGTTACCTCCTGTATTATACTCCAGAGCTGCACTCACTATTCTGCTGGTGCAGTTACTGTGTACATACATTACTGATCCTGAGTTACCTCCTGTATTATACTCCAGAGCTGCACTCACTATTCTGCTGGTGCAGTCACTGTGTACATACATTACATTACTGATCCTGAGTTACATCCTGTATTATACTCCAGAGCTGCACTCACTATTCTCCTGGTGCAGTTACTGTGTACATACATTACTGATCCTGAGTTACATCCTGTATTATACTCCAGAGCTGCACTCACTATTCTGCTGGTGCAGTCACTGTGTACATACATGACATTACTGATCCTGAGTTACATTCTGTATTTATACCCCAGAGCTGCACTCACTATTCTGCTGGTGCAGTCACTGTGTACATACATTACATTACTGATCCTGAGTTACATTCTGTATTTATACCCCAGAGCTGCACTCACTGTTCTGGTGGTGCAGTCACTGTGTACGTACATTGCATTACTGATCCTGAGTTATATCCTGTATTATACCCCAGAGCTGTACTCACTATTCTGCTGGTGCAGTCACTGTGTACATACATTACATTACTGATCCTGAGTTACCTCCTGTATTATACTCCAGAGCTGCACTCACTATTCTGCTGGTGCAGTCACTGTGTACATACATTACATTACTGATCCCGAGTTACATCCTGTATTATACTCCAGGGCTGCACTCACTATTCTGCTGGTGCAGTCACTGTGTACATACATTACATTACTGATCCTGAGTTACATCCTGTATTATACTCCAGAGCTGCACTCACTATTCTGCTGGTGCAGTTACTGTGTACATACATTACATTACTGATCCTGAGTTACCTCCTGTATTATACGCCAGAGCTGCACTCACTATTCTGCTGGTGCAGTTACTGTGTACATACATTACATTACTGATCCTGAGTTACCTCCTGTATTATACTCCAGAGCTGCACTCACTATTCTGCTGGTGCAGTTACTGTGTACATACATTACATTACTGATCCTGAGTTACCTCCTGTATTATACCCCAGAGCTGCACTCACTATTCTGCTGGTGCAGTCACTGTGTACATACATTACATTACTGATCCTGAGTTACATCCTGTATTATACTCCAGAGCTGCACTCACTATTCTGCTGGTGCAGTCACTGTGTACATACATTACATTACTTATCCTAAGTTACATCCTGTATTATACCCCAGAGCTGCACTCACTATTCTGCTGGTGCAATCACTGTGTACATACATTACTGATCCTGAGTTACATCCTGTATTATCCTCCAGAGCTGCACTCACTATTCTGCTGGTGCAGTCACTGTGTACATACATTACTGATCCTGAGTTACATCCTGAATTATACCCCAGAGCTGCACTCACTATTCTGCTGGTGCAGTCACTGTGTACATACATTACATTACTGATCCTGAGTTACATCCTGTATTATACCCCAGAGCTGCACTCACTATTCTGCTGGTGCAATCACTGTGTACATACATTACTGATCCTGAGTTACATCCTGTATTATACCCCAGAGCTGCACTCACTATTCTGCTGGTGCAGTCACTGTGTACATACATTACATTACTGATCCTGAGTTACATCCTGTATTATACCCCAGAGCTGCACTCACTATTCTGCTGGTGCAGTCACTGTGTACATACAATACATTACTGATCCTGAGTTACATCCTGTATTATACTCCAGAGCTGCACTCACTATTCTGCTGGTGCAGTCACTTTGTACATACGTTACTGATCCTGAGTTACATTCTGTATTATACCCCAGAGCTGCACTCACTATTCTGCTGGTGCAGTCACTGTGTACATACATTACTGATCCTGGGTTACATCCTGTATTATACCCCAGAGGTGCACTCACTATTCTGCTGGTGCAGTCACTGTGTACATACATTACATTACTGATCCTGAGTTACATCCTGTATTATACTCCAGAGCTGCACTTACTATTCAGCTGGTGCAGTCACTGTGTACATACATTACATTACTGATCCTGAGTTACATCTTGTATTATACCCCAGAGCTGCACTCACTATTCTGCTGGTACTGTCACTGTATACATACATTACTGATCCTGAGTTACATCCTGTATTATACCCCAGAGCTGCACTCACTATTCTGCTGGCGCAGTCACTGTGTAAATACATTACTGATCCTGAGTTACATCCTGTATTATACCCCAGAGCTGCACTCACTATTCTGCTGGTGCAGTCACTGTGTACATACATTACATTACTGATCCTGAGTTACATCCTGTATTATACTCCAGAACTGCACTCACTATTCTGCTGGTGCAGGCACTGTGTACATACATTACATTACTGATCCTGAGTTACATCCTGTATTATACCCCAGAGCTGCACTCACTATTCTGCTGGTGCAGGCACTGTGTACATACATTACATTACTGATCCTGAGTTACATCTTGTATTATACCCCAGTTCTGCACTCACTATTCTGCTCGTGCTGTCACTGTGTACTTACATTACTGATCCCGAGTTACATCCTGTATTATACCCCAGAGCTGCGCTCACTATTCTGCTGTGCAGTCACTGTGTACATTACATTACTGATCCGGAGTTACATCCTATATTATACTCCAGAGCTACACTCACTATTCTGCTGGTGCAGTGACTGTGTACATACATTACATTACTGATCCTGAGTTGCATCCTGTATTATACCCCAGAGCTGCACTCACTATTCTGCTGGTGCAGTCACTGTATACATACATTACATTACTGATCCTGAGTTACATCCTGTATTATACTCCAGAGCTGCACTCACTATTCTGCTGGTGCAGTGACTGTGTACATACATTACTGATCCTGTATTATACCCCAGAGCTGCACTCACTATTCTGCTGGTGCAGTCACTGTGTACATACATTACATTACTGATCCTGAGTTACATCCTGTATTATACCTCAGAGCTGCACTCACTATTCTGCTGGTGCAGTCACTGTATACATACATTACTGATCCTGAGTTACATCCTGTATTATACTCCAGAGCTGCACTCACTATTCTGCTGGTGCAGTGACTGTGTACATACATTACTGATCCTGAGTTAGATCCTGTATTATACCCCAGAGCTGCACTCACTATTCTGCTGGTGCAGTCACTGTGTACATACATTACATTACTGATCCTGAGTTACATCCTTTATTATACCTCAGAGCTGTACTCACTATTCTGCTGGTGCAGTCACTGTATACATACATTAGTCAGTATAGATTTGGGGCCTCTGCAGATCATTCTGCTTTTTTCCTCTTCATTTTCATATCTATTGTATTACAGACCCCGATGACTGGTGGTGATACGTGAGGAACAAGTCTCAGCATTGTCCTGTAATCCAGCTGAGTTGCCCCCCCTTGTTCTTTTGCAGTATGACGTCTGTGGATCCGGCGATGTGTGGAAAAGCCGAATCACCCACTCTGGAGTCAGGTGAGGTGACTCATAGTATACCTGTGTAAGAGTCAATGCCTGAACTCCCACTAGGGGGAGCTCGCTACATACAGATTTATACAGCCACCTCTAGGGGGAGCTCACTACATACAGATTTATACAGCCACCACTAGGGGGAGCTCACTACATACAGATTTATACAGCCACCTCTAGGGGTAGCTCACTACATACAGATTTATACAGCCACCTCTAGGGGTAGCTCACTACATACAGATTTATACAGCCACCACTAGGGGGAGCTCACTACATACAGTTTTATACAGTCACCACTAGGGGGAGCTCACTACACACAGATTTATACAGCCACCACTAGGAGGAGCTCACTACATACAGATTTATACAGCTACCACTAGGGGGAGCTCACTACATACAGATTTATACAGCTACCACTAGGGGGAGCTCACTACATACAGATTTATACAGCTACCACTAGGGGGAGCTCACTACATACAGATTTATGCAGCTACCACTAGGGGGAGCTCACTACATACAGATTTATACAGCTACCACTAGGGGGAGCTCGCTACATACAGATTTATACAGCTACCACTAGGGGGAGCTCACTACTTACAGATTTCTACAGTCACCACTATAGGGAGCTCACTACATACAGATTTATACAGCCACCACTAGAGGGAGCTGACTACACACAGATTTATACAGTCACCACTAGGGGGAGCTCACTACACAGATTTATACAGTCACCACTATAGGGAGCTCACTACATACAGATTTATACAGTCACCACTAGAGGGAGCTCACTACACACAGATTTATACAGTCACCACTAGAGGGAGCTGACTACACCCAGATTTATACAGTCACCACTAGAGGGAGCTCAGTACATACAGATTTATACAGTCACCACTAGGGGGAGCTCACTACATACAGATTTATACAGTCACCACTAGAGGGAGCTCACTACATACCGATTTATACAGTCACCACTAGAGGGAGCTCAGTAAATACAGATTTATACAGCCACCACAAGAGGGAGATCACTACATACAGTTTTACACAGCCTCCACTAGGGGGAGCTCACTACACACAGATTTATACAGCCACCACTAGGAGCCTGTAGTCTGTGGAGGCAGGTGTGCTGGTGTATTTGCTCCAGGAGAGTCACTGTTTTGTTTACACCCAGGAATCCCCCCTCTCTGACTCAGGAAAAGAGAGGGGTGTAGTGGATGAACTGTGGGGCTGAGTCCCCGTCTCCAGAGGATGATGCGTATGATAGCAGCAGCGATGGCAGCAGTAGTGGGGGTTGCCTCGTCTTGCAGCAGATCCGTCAGCTAGAGTCCCCAGTAAGTTACGCCCACCTGAAGTTTGGGGATGAGATCTGCGGGGACGAGGCAACCAGGAGGGGAAAAGAAACGGGAAAGAAAGGAAGAAAACATCGGAGGAGAGGATGGTGTTTGTCCCCCTTCCTGGGACCCCCCGGTCCCGCTGTGTGGAGCCCGCTACCCACCCCGGCCCGGGACCTGCAGTGGGTCCGGAGCGGGCAGAGTACAAGTCACGTGGCGCAGGTCGCCGTCTCTGCTGGCAGTAGCAGAGGGGGCATGCGGCTGCATAGCCGGACAGTCTGCATGGTCTGGAGTGTCGCCCTGTGGCGGACGGAAGTAACACCTGTGGAGATGTCCGGGCCCGATCCTCGCTGAAAACGGGGGACGGCCTGGCGCCTGCTGCACCCGCTGACGCTTGGGAGGTGGAGACTGTGGGTACCTTGCTGTTGGTCGCCGCTCCCCGCAGTGTTGGCGGTGCGCTGTCATCCGGGGCCACATCATCGGTGTGGTGTCGGGGTCCCCCACATGCAGATCCGATGCTGGGTCAAAGTCAGGGACCCCGAAACCGGTTATCATCTCTGGTGCAGCTGTAATGGCTGCGGCAACACCAGCCCGGACTGCACACTCGCCGGAGAGGGTCGCACCACTGGGGTCCACTGCATGTGTGTCACCTGTGTCTACGGGGGACCCGGTGGTGAAGTGCACACAGGAGCGTGGTCTGCAGCTGCCAGCACATGCTCTGCTGAAAAGCAGGGTGTGGTAACTAAACCCTGCAGTATCACTCTTAAAGGGGCAGCTGCACTGCAAATAGCAACCCCCTCCCCCAGCAGAAAGCAGTGTAAAAAACACAAATGGAAATAAGACTGGAAGTGGTGTGAATAGTGTCTGTGACAATGGTGAAGGGTCAGGTGTTGGCGGGGCGGTTTCTGCTGGAGGTATGGATGGTGTGACTAGTGTCTGTGACAATGGTGAAGGGTCAGGTGTTGGCGGGGCGGTTTCTGCTGGAGGTATGGATGGTGTGACTAGTGTCTGTGACAATGGTGAAGGGTCAGGTGTTGGCGGGGCGGTTTCTGCTGGAGGTATGGATGGTGTGACTAGTGTCTGTGACAATGGTGAAGGGTCAGGTGTTGGCGGGGCGGTTTCTGCTGGAGGTATGGATGGTGTGACTAGTGTCTGTGACAATGGTGAAGGGTCAGGTGTTGGCGGGGCGGTTTCTGCTGGAGGTATGGATGGTGTGACTAGTGTCTGTGACAATGGTGAAGGGTCAGGTGTTGGCGGGGCGGTTTCTGCTGGAGGTATGGATGGTGTGACTAGTGTCTGTGACAATGGTGAAGGGTCAGGTGTTGGCGGGGCGGTTTCTGCTGGAGGTATGGATGGTGTGACTAGTGTCTGTGACAATGGTGAAGGGTCAGGTGTTGGCGGGGCGGTTTCTGCTGGAGGTATGGATGGTGTGACTAGTGTCTGTGACAATGGTTAGGCTGAGGTCAGTGAGGTGGAGATGGTCGACCGTGAGGTCGAGGGTTCAGGGAATTTAAGTGGCTGGTCCATCGCCCCCCTCACCTGCAGGCACCATTAGATACGCGGCTGCTGCAGGTGGGATTCTGCGGGGGTCTTCCTCATCTCCCGACCCATGGAATGATGCTTTTCACCGCCGTTTCCTGGAGGCCCTCAAAAAAGGGAAGCGGACGATCAATGTAGAGGGAAGAGAGATGGAGTTGTCCTACTGGCTAAATAAGTTTGGTCTAGCTGCCTTCCAAGAGAAAAGGGGAGACCGTGTGGTCCCTCCCGACAGCCGGGCAGGGGGTCTCCAGGAGAAATGTGGTTTGTCTTCGCCGGAGGGGCGATGAGGCATGTCCATCCAGGACAAATGTGGTGAAGCTCCTCATGAAGATGGACTTCAGGGATATTGACATCTTTGCTCTGATACATCCTTTTGGGACCTCCACCTAACAGCTTTGTTCGGCCGGAGGGCTTGGAGCTCTTTTGGTCGAATTATGAGCTGTTAAAGGAGGAGCCTGGCTGGCGAGGGTTTGCAGTGGAGGCAATTTCTCGCCAAAGTGGGCCAAAGAAAGTGACCGTTTTAATGTCTAATGAGTCTCTTTCTGGCATCGACATAATGACCTGGTTGAGCCGGTACGACGAGGTTGTGGAGAAGAACCGGACGATTTTGGCATCTGGTCAGGAGGGTGGATGGACCTTCATGGTAAAGTTGAAGCATTCAGGGGGCACTGTCACCCACATCCCTTCCTCGGCTTTCCTGGGAAGGGATCAGATTCTGGTCTTCTACCAGGGGCAGCCGAAGGTCTGCCACAGGTGCGGTGATCCTCGCCACTTCAGCGCGGGCTGCAAGGTGCAGAAATGTGCCTTCTGTGGCGAGGTGGGTCACCTCGCCGCATCCTGTGGTGCCATTCGATGTCACCTGTGTGGTGATCTAGGTCAACTGTTCAGCCGCTGCCCTAGTTCCTTCTCTAATGCCATGGCCCGCCGGGCGGAGGGGAGCCGCGAGAAAGTTCTTGGCGATGCAACCTCTGCAAAGGTTGGAGGTGGCAGCGGGGGAGGAGCTGAGGGGTCGATGAGGAATGGCAGGGCTAGGGGCCCCTCTTACCAGCGGAGGCAGGCAAGGTGTCAGGAGGGCAGGGGGCAGGAGGAGCCTCGGGAAACTGGGGTAATGGCTGCCCCCTCCTCCGAGGCGACGGCCCATGTCACTGAGGCCCCGGGGGAGCAAGAGGTGAATGAGGAGATCAGATGGAGAATGAGGAGGTGGCTGATCTCTCAGATGCCTCCCAATATGAAAGTTTTGATGAGGATGGAGGGGAACAGCCAAAAGAAAGGAGTGACAAGGGTACCAAGAGTGCCAAATGTAAAAAAAAATAAAAAGAAGAAAAAGGGAGGTTGCGGCCTTTGATTTTCTCACCTGATTTGAGGCTGACATTTTGTTGTTGCAGGAGACCAGACTTACGGATATGGGGGCCATACGCAAGGCGGAGAGCGAGTGGAGGTGCGGGTTCTCGTACTGGTCTCTTGCGGCCGAGCTGTGTAGCGGGGTGGCAGTCCTTTTTAAGACTGCATCTGTTGAATGCCGGAGAGTTATCAAGGTAGAAATGGGGAGGTGCCTGGTCTTAGACGTCTTCATGAGGGGACAGGAACTTTGGCTCATTAACACCTATGGTCCACAGTCAAAGTGGGACCATAAATGTCTCTTCGTGAAGATTAAGCCCTATCTTTTTACGAGCCGACAGGTGGTCTTCGGAGGTGACTTTAATACTGTCACAAGGCTTTGTGATAGGGGAGGCTCCATTGACTGGCTGGCTTACGATAGTAATACTCTTAATAGCATAGCTAGTGAAGCTCGCCTGGTGGATGTCCACCTCCGGCACACCCCAGGTCACAGTGGTTTCACCTTTCATAGAGGTAGCTGCAGGTCTAGGATAGACAGGTTTTTTTTTTTTTAAGGAGGAAGCCATCTCTTCAGCAGTGTCCGTTGTTGAGGTGGAGTTCTCCGATCACTGTCTGATTTCTTTTTCTCTGAATGTTTCAGAAACCCCTTGGATGGAAAAAGGACTATGGAAGCTGAATTCGTCCCTCTTGGAAGAAGCAGAGATAAGACAATCCTTTGAGGACTTTCTTCAGAGCCAGGTACCTCTTTTGGATCTCTGTAGCGATAAGTCAGAGTGGTGGGAGATGTTCAAGGAACGGGTTGCAAGTTTCTTCCGCCGGCTCTCAAGCCTCAGGAGCCTGAGCAGGTACCGCCTGTATCAGGATCTGAGGAGGAAACTCGAACAGCTCGTCTCGATTGGGGGTGACCGTGAGGAAATCTCCAGAGTGAAGTCTTTACTCAAGAGGTGTCTGTACGATAGGTACACATCTTTGGTTTTTGAGCGGGATTTCGGGAAATACCGCTCACCCGACCCCTACAGAAACTGTAAGATGTCAGTGAGTTGTAAGGTGGTGACAGGTTTGGTTGACAGTACGGGGTCCCTGAACAGATCCAAATCAGGGATCCTGAAGTTGACCAGATCTTTCTACTCACACCTCTTGGGGAAGAGGGATCTGGATCGGAACGTGATGTCGGCTTTCCTGGCCGAAGCCATCCCTGAGCCAGGGGATGTCCCCTCGCTTCACATTTTGACAGAGGCAATCAGGGAAGAGGAAGTGCGACTGGCCATTGATGGGCTTCGGCCTAAGAAATCGCCAGGTCCGGATGGCTTAACATCCGAGTTTTATAAGACCTTTAGAGACTCCTTGGTCCCCCTCTTGACTGAGGCGTTTAACGAGTGTCTCTCCTCGGGCACTCTTTCCCGGTCAATGAGGCAGTCGGCCCTGATTGTCCTGTGAAAGGGTAAGGACTCGTCCCGTATTGAGAATTGGCGTCCCATAGCGCTTCTCAATACGGACCGGAAGGTTCTGGCAAAGGTGCTGTTCAAACGGCTGGTGAAGTTTGCACCCCGGCTCCTTTCGGGGACCCAGCATTGCTCTGTTCCAGGCCGCAGCACTTTTAGTGCAGTACTCGGTGTCCGGGAGGCGGTGGAGCAGGGTAGGGCGGGTCACTGGAAGGGGTATTTGCTGTCTTTAGACCAGGCAAAGGCTTTTGATCTTGTGAATCATGAGTACCTCTGGTCTGTCCTTCTGAGGTACGGTCTGCCTGGGAAGTTTGTGAATTGGCTAAAGATCTTGTACGCGGGGGCAGAGACCTTCCCGCTCGTGAATGTTTGGTCTGGCAGCCCTTTTGAGGTTGGGTCTGGGGTCCGCCAGGGCTGTCCGTTGAGCCCGCTGTTATACGTGTTCGCGATATATCCCCTTTTAAGGAGGATTGAGTGCGGGCCGTTGGCGGAAGTCAGGATGGACCAGGCGGCCCCAGAAGCCACTCTGAGGGTGGTAGCGTATGCCGATGACGTCTCCCTTTTCGTGTCCTCGGGTGAGGAGGCAGAGTGGGTCATGTCTGAGGTTGGTCGCTACTCTGAGGCTTCTGGGTCCAGAATTAATCAGGAAAAGTGTGAGAGTTTCTGGCTGGGAGGGGGGAGACCCTAGTTTTGGTCTCCCGGACACCCTTCCAGAGCCCCAGGCATCAGCAAAAATTCTAGGCATCGAATTTAGCCCAGGGGCTACCCCCAGCAAAATTGGGAGGGCAGACTTAAGATCGCCGCCCAGAAGGTGGACCAATGGAAGGGTTGTTCTTTGACCCTGAGGGAAAGGGTTAGCCTGGTTAAGGGTTTTTTGCTTCCCTTGTTAATATACCTGGGCAGTGTTTGCATGTTGCCAGAGCCGCTCTGGACACGGGTCTACAGCCTGTTTTTCCAGATGTTATGGGGAAATAGGCTGAACCTAGTCAGGCGAGAGGTCACATATCGCACTAGGAGGGTTGGGTATGGTCAACCCAGTGATGTGTTTAGTAAACACTTTTGTCAAGACTAACATCGCCAACCTCTGATCAGAGAGGGCTCCTCCGTGGGTATTCTCCTGCAGGGGATGGCTTCTGCCCTTCTTCCAGGAATGGGAGACAGGAGGGCGGGTGAAGGACCTACGCACACCGCATGGACATCTCCCGGCTTACGCTACCCCGGTTCTGAAGGTAATCCGCCGGTGGGGTCTGGGAATGTAGGAGATCAAGACCATGTCGAGGAAATTCCTTGACAGGAGGGTCCTGTTGAGCCATTTCCAGAAACCTCTGGTGCTCAAAGATTGCCCAAGTCGGGATCTGGAGGGGCGGGCTGAGGATATTGAATTCTACACGGGTTCCCTTGAAGTTTTGGAACTTGGCTTGGCGCTGCTTCCATGGGAAACTGTATGTAAGGGACAACCTGAAGTGTAGGAACTCCGTAAATCGGGGTTGTCCCCGTGAGGTGTGTTGCGACACTCTGGAAAGCATGGAGCACTTCCTCCTTCAGTGTCCTTTTAATACAGGGGTCTACAGCAGGGTGGGTGCTTCCATAGGCTGGCCTCGGCTGGCACACCTTTCCTATGCGGAGTGGGCGTATGGGGCATTCAGATCCCTGGGTGGCTGAGATCGGGGCACTTTATTTCTAGTCAGTTTAGTCGTCAGGTTTTACACGTGGAACGCACTGTGCTTAGTGTCAACTCAGCAGAAAATCCTACCCCGGGACGAGGCTGTTAGGAGCATTCTGGGTGGCCTGGTGAAGGTGCGCTCTCTTGAGTATGACAGGCTGGGTGCAGCGAGGGCCTCTCTTCTCTGGAGAGGGTTCTCATTTAATGTACCCTAGGGCCTAGATAAGCAGGTAAGTGGTAGGGACCGGTAGAGAGGGACAGTCGAGGGACAGTTAGGTAGGCACGTGGTGAGTTAGGTTGGGTCAGGGAGGGAGAGACAGGGAAGGGTAGGTAGATAAATAGGGGCAGATGCCTAGACAGGTAGGGACGGCTGGTAGAGTAAGGATTGTTAGGATAGAAGCCTGTCATCTCCGGTTTCCTGGTGGCGGGTTGGCGGCTTTTCACTATCAGATTGTTGTTTTGCAGAAGTGAAATACTGATATAGGGCTTACGGGCACCAATCCTGGCTCTGGGTAAGTGTCGTAATATAGAGAGTGATGTAGCATTGCAGGGTGATGAATCTGTGGCTTACAGGGTTAATGCACCGGTCTTGTAAGCAGGAGGTCATGAGTTCCTCAGTGAGCTTATTTTTGTATTGTGGGGGTTTTTTTGTTTATGGTGGGGGGGGTTGGTGGTGGGTTTGTTATAGTTGTATTTGTTGTTATAGTTGTATTTGCTGTGTTTCAAAAAAAAAAAAAATTAAAAAAATGTAAAACAAAAAATAAAAAAAAACAACAAAAAAAGACAAAACAAAAAAAAAAAAATATAAATGTGTGGTTTATGGTTTTGATAGATGTGTTTTAAGCCAGGTGGCTTTTATGTTTCTTTTTGGGCGATGGACCAGAGTTTTCTTTGTCAGGTTTGGTGCGAAGTGTGTAGGTGCGCGAGTATTAATAGAATGTTTCTCCTCTCCTTGGGGGAGGTAGCCTGAGGAAGAGGAGATCCGGAGGAATCAAAAAGTGAAAAGACGAGTAAAGGACAGAAAACGGCATAAGAGAGAAAGATGATGGAGGAAGCTTCTCTGAGAAAGAAGAAGACAGAGTTTGATTTTTGTTTGCCTTTGGGGGGGTTGTTTTGGCTGGGGGCAGTCATGCTGGACTCGGACGGTTGCTTTTGCTAGGGTTTGCTTTTTGCTATTTATTGATTGTAAGTTTTGTATTTTTATAATAAAAGAGTTCACTACATACAGATTTATACAGTCACCACTAGAGGGAGCTCACTACATACAGAATTATACAGTCACCACTAAAGGGAGCTCACTACATAGAGAATTATACAGTCACCACTAGAGGGAGCTCACTACATACAGATTTATACAGTCACCACTAGAGGGAGCTCACTACATACAGATTTATACAGTCACCACTAGAGGGAGCTCACTGCATACAGATTTATACAGTCACCACTAGAGGGAGCTCACTACATAGAGAATTATACAGTCACCACTAGAGGGAGCTCACTACATACAGATTTATACAGTCACCACTAGAGGGAGCTCACTACATACAGATTTATACAGTCACCACTAGAGGGAGCTCACTACATACAGATTTATGCATCCACCACTAGGGGGAGCTCACTACATACAAATTTATACAGTCACCACTAGAGAGAGCTCACTACATACAGATTTATGCATCCACCACTAGGGGGAGCTCACTACATACAGATTTATACAGCCACCACTAGGGGGAGCTCACTACATACAGAATTATACAGTCACCACTAGAGGGAGCTCACTACATACAGATTTATGCATCCACCACTAGGGGGAGCTCACTACATACAGATTTATACAGCCACCACTAGGGGGAGCTCACTACATACAGATTTATACTGTCACCACTAGAGGGAGCTCACTACATAGATTTATACAGTCACCACTAGGAGGAGCTCACTACATACAGATTTATACAGCCACCACTAGAGGGAGCTCACTACTTACAGATTTATACAGCCACCACTAGAGGGAGCTCACTACTTACAGATTTATACAGCCACCACTAGGGGGAGCTCACTACATACAGAATTATACAGTCACCACTAGAGGGAGCTCACTACATACAGATTTATGCATCCACCACTAGGGGGAGCTCACTACATACAGATTTATACAGCCACCACTAGAGGGAGCTCACTACATACAGATTTATACAGTCACCACTAGAGGGAGCTCACTACATAGAGAATTATACAGTCACCACTAGGAGGAGCTCACTACATACAGATTTATACAGCCACCACTAGAGGGAGCTCACTACTTACAGATTTATACAGCCACCACTAGAGGGAGCTCACTACTTACAGATTTATACAGCCACCACTAGGGGGAGCTCACTACATACAGAATTATACAGTCACCACTAGAGTGAGCTCACTACATACAGATTTATACAGCCACCACTAGAGGGTGCTCACTACATACAGATTTATGCATCCACCACTGGGGGGGCTAACTACATACAGAATTATACAGTCACCACCACTAGAGGGAGCTCACTACATACAGATTTATACAGTCACCACTAGGAGGAGCTCACTACATACAGATGTATACAGCCACCACTAGGGGGAGCTCACTACATACAGATTTATACAGCCACCACTAGGGGGAGCTCTCTACATACAGATTTATACATCCACCACTGGGGGGGGCTCACTACATACAGATTTATACAGTCACCACTAGGAGGAGCTCACTACATACAGATTTATACAGCCACCACTAGAGTGAGCTCACTATATACAGATTTATACAGCCACCACTAGAGGGTGCTCACTACATACAGATTTATATAAATGTTTCAACTCCATTTTCTGTCCTTGGTAATCGCCCCTTAGGGGTAATGTCAGAGTTGCTGCTCCGTGGTGGATGTGGCTGCTCTCGGTTTTGTCCTATGTCGTTTCCATTTCTGTCTTTTAGTACTGGCGCAGGACCCTTGCGCTGCCAGTGGGCAGCCGGCTGCTGATGACTCTGCGGACAGGACAGAGGATTGTGGCTCTCCTCGGTCAGGTCAGTGATTGGCAGGTAGATAAGGAGCCTTGGTCACTCCGCTCAGTACTGACCCCTGTGTATTCTCTGTGGTTACCGATCAGCTGTGACCAGTGAAGTGACACAGGCCGCTCCATCCCCTCAGGCATCGCCGCCACCAACATCATCCCCACCGCCCAGAAGTGTGACGCCAGACCCTGACTCTTCCTCAGAGGGGCCAGGTAGGAGACGTTTCCCCCGGAGGTTCTCTGCCATTACACAGTGAGACCTGGGACCAGATGTGGATCAGGAAAAGCTCACTAAATGCAGATTCATAAAGTCACCACTAGAGGGAGCTCACTGTATACAGATTTATACAGCCACCACTAGGGGGAGATCACTACATACAGATTTATACAGCCACCAATAGAAGGAGCTCACTACATACAGATTTATACAGTCTCCACTAGAGGGAGCTCACTACATACAGATTTATACAGGCATCACTAGGAGGAGCTCACTACATACAGATTTATACAGACACCACTAGGAGGAGCTCACTACATACAGATTTATACAGCCACCACTAGAGGGAGCTCACTACATACAGATTTATACAGTCACCACTAGAGGGAGCTCACTACATACAGATTTATACAGGTATCACTAGAGGGAGCTCATTGCATACAGATTTATATAAATGTTTCAACTCCATTTTCTGTCCTTGGTCATCGCCCCCTAGGGGTTATGTCACAGAGTTGCAGCTCCGTGGTGGATGTGGCTGCTCTCGGTTTTGTCCTATGTAGTTTCCATTTCTGTCTTTTAGTACTGGCGCTGGACCCTTGCGCTGCCAGTGAGCAGCCGGCTGCTGATGACCCTGCGGACAGGACAGAGGATTGTGGCTCTCCTCGGTCAGGTCAGTGATTGACAGGTAGATATGGAGCCTCGGTCACTCCGCTCAGTACTGACCCGTGTATTCTCTGTGGTTACTGATCAGCTGTGACCAGTGAAGTGACACAGGCCGCTCCATCCCCTCAGGAATCACCGCCACCGACATCATTCCCACCGCCCAGAAGTGTGACGCCAGACCCGGACTCTTTCTCAGAAGGGCCAGGTAGGAGACGTTTCCCCCGGAGGTTCTCTGCCATTACACAGTGAGACCTCGGACCAGATGTGGATCAGGAAAAGCACACTAAATGCAGATTCATAAAGTCACCACTAGAGGGAGCTCACTGTATACAGATTTATACAGCCACCACTAGAGGGAGCTCACTGTATACAGATTTATACAGCCACCACTAGGGGGAGATCACTACATACAGATTTATACAGCCACCAATAGGAGCTCACTACATACAGATTTATACAGTCTCCACTAGAGGGAGCTCACTACATACAGATTTATACAGTCACCACTAGAGGGAGCTCACTACATACAGATTTATACAGTCACCACTAGAGGGAGCTCACTACATACAGATTTATACAGACATCACTAGGAGGAGCTCACTACATACAGATTTATACAGTCACCACTAGAGGGAGCTCACTACATACAGATTTATACAGTCACCACTAGAGGGAGCTCACTACATACAGATTTATACAGGCATCACTAGGAGGAGCTCACTACATTCAGATTTATACAGTCACCACTCTATAACGCCCCCCGTGACGTCAGGCCGGATCCAGTGCAGAAAGAGTCGTCATAAGAACAGAGGTAGGTGGTCCCGTATTATTATGGCGCGTGCACGGAGCACCCCCTGTCTGTCACAGCCGAGTTGGCAGGGACGCCTGAAGACCCAGTGAAGACTGCGATCCTCCAGTGTCATCTGTGGACCCCAGAGCTGGGCTGGTAAACCATCATGGCAGCTGCCAGATTATCAGACTCCAGGTGTCGGACTATAGGACTATTGCATCTTATCATGGAGTCCATTAGTCTGAATTTTGGGGGTACGGTGGGATGCGGCTGCAGTGATGACAGGGAATCTGTTCTGTTTTCCTTTCAGAAGTGCCAGACGACATGGATTTCCCCCTGGACAGTAAGTAGTCTTCCATAATGGGGGTAGTAGTAGTGTGGGTTGTTGCACTCTGTTGGGTAAACCAGCCCCTTTTCCACTGATATTGTTGTCGGACCACCAGACACCTTCCTTCTATTTTGTCATGATGTCATGGCGCCGGCTTCTTGGTGACGGCGCCATCTCTGGTGATTTCTTACAGTTATCTTGAAGGAAGAGAGCGACGACGAGGAGTATGGAGCGGACATCAGCAAGGAGCCGGGCTCAGGTACCACGACATTTGGTGGGCCATGCCCTGATGGGGGTCTGACCTCTAGGACCCCACCCAATCCTGAGGGTAAAGGAGGCTGCAATAGACAGTGTATGCCCTGCAGGGCCCTGGGCTAATTCACAGCCGTAGAACTACATTTTGGTATAAGAAGGAGTACTCCGCTCAGGGTAATAATGGAGGAGTCTGTCAGCTGCCAGAAGAGGAAGGAGACTGATCCTGTCCAGAACCAACAGGGACACATGATCCCTAACTCCGAGCTTTCAATGGGCAGAAAGGTAATTCACTGCCCTAACACTACATGGTGATATAAGTAGGAGAATTCCGGTGAGGGTAATATAGGAGGAAACTGTCAGCTGCCAGAGGGGGAAGGAGACTGATCCCGTTCAGCACCAGCAGGGACACATGGTCCAGAACACTGAGCTTTTCATGGGCAGCAAGGTAATTCACAACTCTAGCACTACATGGCAGTATAAGTAGGAGGACTCCGATGAGGGTAATATAGGAAAAAACTGTGAGCTGCCAGAAGGGGAAGGAGTCTGATCCTGTCGAGCACCAGCAGGGACACATGATCCTGAGCACCGGGCAGCTAGGGGAAGCTCACCACAAATAGATTTATACATCCACTACTAGTGGGAGATCACTACATACAGATTTATACAGCCACCACTAGAGGGAGGTCACTACATACAGATTTATTTAAATGTTTTAACTCCATTTTCTGTCCTTGGTCATCGCCTCCTAGGGGTTATGTCACAGAGTTGCAGCTCCGTGGTGGATGTGGCTGCTCTCAGTTTTGTCCTATGTAGTTTCCATTTCTGTCTTTTAGTACTGGCACTGGACCCTTGCGCTGCCAGTGAGCAGCCGGCTGCTGATGACCCTGCGGACAGGACAGAGGATTGTGGCTCTCCTCGGTCAGGTCAGTGATTGACAGGTAGATATGGAGCCTCGGTCACTCCGCTCAGTACTGACCCCTGTGTATTCTCTGTGGTTACTGATCAGCTGTGACCAGTGAAGTGACACAGGCCGCTCCATCCCCTCAGGCATCGCCGCCACCAACATCATCCCCACCGCCCAGAAGTGTGACGCCAGACCCCGACTCTTCCTCAGAGGGGCCAGGTAGGAGACGTTTCCCCCGGAGGTTCTCTGCCATTACACAGTGAGACCTGGGACCAGATGTGGATCAGGAAAAGCTCACTAAATATAGATTCATAAAGTCACCACTAGAGGGAGCTCACTACAGATTCAAACAGCCATCACTAGAGGGAGCTCACTACATACAGATTTATACAGTCACCACTAGGGGAGCTCACTACATACAGATTTATACAGTCACCACTAGAGGGAGCTCAATTACATACATTACATACAGATTTATACAGCCACCACTAGAGGGAGTTCATTGCATACAGATTTACAGTGCCTTGCAAAAGTATTCAGCCCCCTGGAACTTTTCAACCTTTTCCCACATATCATGCTTCAAACATAAAAATACCAAATGTAAATTTTTGGTGGAGAATCTACAACAAGTGGGACACAATTGTGAAGTTGAACGAAATTTATTGGTTATCTTCAATTTTTGTGGAGATTCAAAAACTGAAAAGTGGGGCGTGCAATATTATTCGGTCCCTTTAACTTAATACTTTGTTGTGCCACCTTTTGCTGCGATTACAGCTGCAGTCGCTTGGGATATGTCTCTATCAGTTGTGTACATGGAGAGACTGAAATTCTTGCCCATTCTTCCTTGGCAAACAGCTCGAGCTCAGTGAGGTTTGATGGAGATCGTTTGTTGTCAGCAGTTTTCAGCTCTTTCCACAGATTCTCGATTGGATTCAGGTCTGGACTGTGACTTGGCCATTCTAACACCTGGATACGTTTATCTGTGAACCATTCCATTGTAGATTTTGCTTTATGTTTGGCATCATTGTCTCGTTGGAAGACAAATCTCCGTCCCAGTCTCAGGTCTTTTGCAGACTCCAACAGGTTTTCTTCAAGAATGGCCCTGTATTTGGCTCCATCCATCTTCCCATCAATTTTAACTATCTTCCCTGTCCCTGCTGAAGAAAAGCAGGCCCAAATCATGATGCTGCCACCACCATGTTTGACAGTGGGGATGGTGTGTTCAGGGTGATGAGCTGTGTTGCCTTTACGCCAAACATATCATTTGGCATTGTTGCCAAAAAGTTTGATTTTGGATTCATCTGACCAGAGCACCTTCTTTCACGTGTTTGGTGTGTCTCCCAGATGGCTTGTTGCAAACTTTAAATAACATCTTTTATGGATATCTGAGAAATGGCTTTCTTCTTGCCACTCTTCCATAAAGGCCAGATTTGTGCAGTGTAGGACTGATTGTTGTCCTATGGACAGACTGTCCCACCTCAGCTGTAGATCTCTGCAGTTCATCCAGAGTGATCATGGGCCTCTTGGCTGCATCTCTGATCGGTCTTCTCCTTGTTTGAAATGAAAGTTTAGAGGGACGGCCGGGTCTTGGTAGATATGCAGTGGTATGATACTCCTTCCATTTCAATATGATCGCTTGCCCAGTGCTCCTTGGAATGTTTAAAGTTTTGGAAATCATTTTGTATCCAATTCCGGCTTTAAACTTCACCACAGTATCAGGGACCTGCCTGTTGTGTTCCTTGGTCTTCATGATGCTCTCTGTGCTTCATACAGAACCCTGAGTCTATCACAGAGCAGGTGCATTTATACGGAGACTTGATTACACACAGGTGGATTATATTTATCATCATTAGTCATTTAGGACAACATTGGATCATTCAGAGATCCACAATGAACTTCTGGAGTGAGTTTGCTGCACTGAAAGTAAAGGGGCCGAATAATATTGCACGCCCCACTTTTCAGTTTTTGAATTTCCACAAAAATTTAAAATAACCAATAAATTTCGTTCAACTTCAGAATTGTGTCCCACTTGTTGATTCTTCACCAAAAATTTACATTTGCTATCTTTATGTTAGAAGCATATGTGGGAAAAGGTTGAAACGTTCCAGGGGGCCGAATACTTTCTCAAGGCACTGTATAAAAATGTTTCAACTCCATTTTCTGTGCTTGGTAATCGCCCCCTAGGGGTAATGTCAGAGTTGCTGCTCCGTGGTGGATGTGGCTGCTCTCGGTTTTGTCCTATGTCGTTTCCATTTCTGTCTTTTAGTACTGGCGCCGGACCCTTGCTCTGCCAGTGAGGAGCCGGCTGCTGATGACCCTACGGACAGGACAGAGGATTGTGGCTCTCCTCGGTCAAGTCAGTGATTGACAAGTAGATATGGAGCCTCGGTCACTCCGCTCAGTACTGACCCCTGTGTATTCTCTGTGGTTACCGATCAGCTGTGACCAGTGAAGTGACACAGGCCGCTCCATCCCCTCAGGAATCACCACCACCGACATCATTCCCACCGCCCAGAAGTGTGACGCCAGACCCGGACTCTTCCTCAGAGGGGCCAGGTAGGAGAAGTTTCCCCCGGAGGTTCTCTGATCAGTCGTAGTATCAGGATTAGGCTGAGGCACTGGATTAGGATCAAGTGTAGAATCAGGATTAGGCTGAGGCACTGGATTAGGATCAGTCATAGTGTCAGGATTAGGCTGAGGCACTGGATTAGGATCAAGTGTAGAGTCAGGATTAGGCTGAGGCACTGGATTAGGATCAAGTGTAGAGTCAGGATTAGGCTGAGGCACTGGATTAGGATCAAGTGTAGAGTCAGGATTAGGCTGAGGCACTGGATTAGGATCAAGCGTAGAGTCAGGATTAGGCTGAGGCACTGGATTAGGATCAAGCGTAGGATCAGTCATAGTGTCAGGATTAGGCTGAGGCACTGGATTAGGATCAAATGTAGAGTCAGGATTAGGCTGAGGCACTGGATTAGGATCACGCGTAGAGTCAGGATTAGGCTGAAGCACTGGATTAGGATCAGGCCTAGTGTCAGGATTAGGCTGAGTCACTGGATTAGGATCAGGCATAGTATCAGGATTAGGCTGAGGCACTGGATTAGTTTCAGGCGTAGTGTCAGGATTAGGCTGAGGCACTGGATTAGGATCAAGCGTATGATCAGGCGTAGTGTCAGGATTAGGCTGAGGCACTGGATTAGGATCAAGCGTAGAGTCAGGATTAGGCTGAGGCACTGGTTTAGTTTCAGGCGTAGTCAGGAATAGTTTCAGGCGTATTGTCAGGATAAGGCTGAGGCACTGGATTAGGATCAGGCGTAGTGTCAGGAATAGTTTCAGGCGTAGTGTCAGGATAAGGCTGAGGCACTGGATTAGGATCAGGCGTAGAGTCAGGATTAGGCTGAGGCACTGGATTAGTTTCAGGCGTAGTCAGGAATAGTTTCAGGCGTATTGTCAGGATAAGGCTGAGGCACTGGATTAGGATCAGGCGTAGTGTCAGGAATAGTTTCAGGCGTAGTGTCAGGATAAGGCTGAGGCACTGGATTAGGATCAAGCGTAGAGTCAGGATTAGGCTGAGGCACTGGATTAGGATCAGGCGTAGTGTCAGGATTAGGCTGAGGCACTGGATTAGTTTCAGGCGTAGTGTCAGGATTAGGCTGAGGCACTGGATTAGGATCAAGCGTAGAGTCAGGATTAGGCTCAGGCACTGGATTAGGATCAGGCGTAGTGTCAGGATTAGGCTGAGGCACTGGATTAGTTTCAGGCGTAGTGTCAGGAATAGTTTCAGGCGTAGTGTCAGGATTAGGCTGAGGCACTGGATTAGGATCAAGCGTAGAGTCAGGATTAGGCTGAGGCACTGGATTAGTTTCAGGCGTAGTGTCGGGAATAGTTTCAGGTGTAGAGTCAGGATTAGGCTGAGGCACTGGATTAGGATCAAGCGTAGAGTCAGGATTAGGCTGAGGCACTGGATTAGGATCAGGCGTAGTGTCAGGATTAGGCTGAGGCACTGGATTAGTTTCAGGCGTAGTGTCAGGAATAGTTTCAGGCGTAGTGTCAGGATTAGGCTGAGGCACTGGATTAGGATCAAGCGTAGAGTCAGGATTAGGCTCAGGCACTGGATTAGGATCAGGCGTAGTGTCAGGATTAGGCTGAGGCACTGGATTAGTTTCAGGCGTAGTGTCAGGAATAGTTTCAGGCGTAGTGTCAGGATTAGGCTGAGGCACTGGATTAGGATCAGGCGTAGAGTCAGGATTAGGCTGAGGCACTGGATTAGTTTCAGGCGTAGTGTCAGGAATAGTTTCAAGTGTAGTGTCAGGATTAGGCTGAGGCACTGGATTAGGATCAGGCGTGGTGTCCGGATTAGATTGAGGCACTGGATTAGGATTGGATGTAAGTATTAGAAACAATCTCTTTAGCCGCACAAATACAGACTGTCCTATGAGACTGGTAGATTTGTCTGCTGCTGCCTGACAGTCCAGTCCTGCTGATGCCAGATTATCCGACTCTTGTGTATACAAGAGTACATTTTGTCTGTTTTCCATAGAGGTGATCGTAGTGTCCCCAAGGTCAGACATGGAAGCAGCGCCCTCTGCAGGGATGGAGGACACTGGTGACAGAAGAGAGGCTGCTTCTCCCGCTGGGGTCACAGGTGAGGGTGTCGCTGTCCCCTCCTTACTACAGATTTGCCTCCTTACCCTCCTTTTATCCTCCAGGCACCCCAGGGTCCATCCACACATCAGATTCTGGCTCTACAGCGCCCCCCGTGACGTCAGGCCGGATCCGGTGCAGAAAGAGTCGTCCTAAGAAGAGAGGTAGGTGGTCCCGTATTATCAGGGAGCGTGCACAGAGCGCCCCCTGTCTGTCACAACTGAGATGGCAGGGACGCCTGAAGACCCAGAGAAGGCCGTGATCCTCCGGTGTCATCTGTGAACCCCAGAGCTGGGCTGGTAAACCATCATGGCAGCTGCCAGATTATCAGACTCCAGGTGCCGGACTATAGGACTGTTGCATCTTATCATGGAGTCCATTAGCCTGAATCTTGGGGGTACGGCGGGATGCGGCTGCAGTGATGACAGGGAATCTGTTCTGCTTTCCTTCCAGAAGTGCCAGACGACGTGGATTTCCCCCTGGACAGTGAGTAGTCTTCCATAATGGGGGTAGTATTATTATTATTATTATTATTATTATTATTATTATTATTTATTTATATAGCACCATCGATTCCATGGTGCTGTACATGAGAAGGGGTTACATACAAATTACAGATATCACTTACAGTAAACAAACTAAGAATGACAGACTGGTACAGAGGAGAGAGGACCCTGCCCTTTCGGGCTTACATGCTACAGGATGGTGGGGAAGGAGACAGTAGGTTGGTGGGCTGCAGCAGTTTCGGTGTTGGTTGAGGTGATATCACTGGTAGTGGTGAGAGAGAAGGAGGTAGCGGGGTCATTGCAGGCTGTAGGCTTTCTTGAAGAGGTAGGTTTTCAGGTTCCGGCTGAAGGATCAGAGTGTGGTTGATAGTCGGACGTGTTGGGGCAAAGAATTCCAGAGAATAGGGGCTATTCGGGAGAAGTCTTGGAGGCGGTTGGGTGAGGAGTGAATAAGTGTGGAGGAGAGATGGAGGTCTTGGGAGGACCGGAGATTACGTGAGGGAAGGTATCGGGAGATTAGTTCAGAGACATATGGGGGAGACAGGTTATAGATGGCCTTGTAGGTCAGTGTTAGTAATGTGAACTGGAAACGCTGAGGGAATGGGAGCCAGTGACGAGATTTGCAGAGGGGAGAAGCGGAGGAGTAGGGAGGAGAGAGATGAATTATTCGGGCGGCAGAGTTAAGGATGGACTGGAGAGGTGCGAGGGTGTTAGCAGGGAGACCACAGAAAAGGATGTTGCAGTAGTCGAGGCGGGAGATGATGAGGGCATGCACAAGCATTTTAGTAGATTGAGGGTAAAGGAAAGGATGGATTCTGGAAATATTTTTGAGCTGGAGGCGACAGGAGGTAGAAAGAGATTGGATGTGCGGTTTGAAGGACAGGGAAGAGTCAAAGGTTACTCCGAGGTAGCGGACTTCTGGTACTGGGGAAAGTGTGATGTCATTAATTGTTATGGCTAGGTCGGGTAAAGAAGGTCTGTGAGATGGAGGAAAGATGATGAGTTCAGATTTGTCTACATTGAGCTTGAGGAAGCGAGAGGAGAAGAAGGAGGATATGGCTGATAGACACTCTGGGATTATGGACAGCAGAGAGGTGATCTGTAGTAGGAGGCAGTGGTCAACTGTGTCGCATGTAGAGGACAGGTGTAGAAGCAGGAGTATAGAGTATTGTCCATTTGATTTGGCTTTAAGTAGGTCGTTAGTAATTTTGGTCAGGGCTGTCTCAGTGGAGTGATGGGGGCGGAAACCAGATTGTAGATTGTCAAAGAGCAAGTTAGATGATAGGTGGGAGGAAAGTTCAGCGTGGACGTGCTGCTCCAAGTGTTTGGAAGCGAATGGAAGCAACGATATTGGGCGATAGCTGGACATAGCGGTTGGGTCGAGGGTTGGCTTTTTAAGGATAGGTGTGATTGTGGCATGCTTGAAAGCAGAAGGGAAGGTACCGGACGTTAGTGATAGGTTGAAGAGGTGGGTTAGGGATGGGATAAGTGTGGTGGTGAGGTTGGGGAGGAGGTGGGATGGGATGGGGTCAAGTGCACAGGTTGTGAGGTGCGATTTGGAGAAGAGGCGACTAAGCTCCCCTTCAGTGATGTTGGAGAGTGAGGTTATGGGGTTTGGGCATTGGTCTGGTATACAAAGGGGTTGTGGTGGTTGAGTGATGAAGACTTGCCTTGTTTGGTCAATCTTGTTTTTGAAGTGTGTGGCAAAGTCCTCGGCAGAGATGAGGGAGGTTGGAGGAGGCAATGGTGGGCGGAGGAGGGAGTTGAAAGTTTTGAATAACTGTTTGGGGTTGTATGATAGGGAAGATACGAGGGTTGTGAAGTAGGCCTGCTTAGCAGCGGAGAGGGCAGATTTGAAATCGAGTGTTGCCTGTTTGAATGTGGTGAAGTCATCTTGCGAATTTGTTTTCTTCCAGCGCCGCTCTGCAATCCTGGACACTTGCCGAAGCTTTTTAGTGGTGTTATTGTGCCAGGGTTGTCTGTTGATAGGTCGCATTCTGCCATGAACGAGAGGGGCAACCGTGTCAATAACTGAGTAGTGTGGGTTGTTGCACTTTGTTGGGTCGTCCATCCCTTTTTCCGCTGACATTGTTGTCGGACCACCAGACACCTTCCTCCTGTCTTGTCATGATGTCACGGCGCCATCTCTGGTGATTTCTTACAGTTATCATGAAGGAAGAGAGCAACGACGAGGAGTACGGAGCGGACATCAGCACGGAGCCAGGCTCAGGTACCACGCCATTTGGTGGGCCATCCCCTGATGGGGGTCTGACCTCTAGAACCAAACCCAATCCTGAGGGTAAAGGGGGCCGTACTAGACAGTGTATGCCCTGCAGAGCCCTCGGCTAATTCACAGCCCTAGCACTACATTTTGGTATAAGTAGGACTACTCCGCTCAGGGTAATAATGGAGGAATCTGTCAGCTGCCAGAGGGGGAAGGAGACTAATCCTGTCCAGAACCAACAGGGACACATGATCCCGAACACCGAGCTTTCAATGTGCAGAAAGGTAATTCAAAGCTTTAGCACTACATGGTGATATAAGTAGGAGGACTTCTGTGAGGGTATTATAGGAAGAAACTGTCAGCTGCCAGAAGGGGAAGGAGACTGATCCTGTTCACCACCAGCAGAGACACATGATCCTGAGCACCAAGCTTTCAATGGGCAGCAAGGTAATTCATAGTCTTAACACTACATAATGGTATAAGTAGGAGGACTCTGGTGAGGGTAATATAGGAGGAAACTGTCAGGTGCCAGAGGGGGAAGGAGACTGATCCTGACCAGAACCCTCAGGGACACATGGTCCTAAGCACCGAGCTTTGCATGGGCAGCAAGGTAATGCACAGTCCTAGTACTACATAATGGTATAAGTAGGAGGACTCCGGTGAGGGTATTATAGGAGGAAACTGTCAGCTGCCAGAGGGGGAAGGAGACCGATCCTGTCCAGGACCACCAGGCACACATGATCCTGAGCACTGTTCTCTTTTCTTTTGCAGGCGCTGACGATCCTCGTAGCTCTGGTGTTTGTATCACACAGAATGGCTCCAGTAATCCCCAGTGGTCCGCAAAAAAATCCAGCAAAGGTAGGAAAAAAAAGCGCAGCCCGGCCTTCCAGAAGCCCCTGCTTGTACGGAGCACGCCGGACGCGGCCAGCCTCATGTTCGTCATCCCCAGCGAAGGAATGGAGTCCGTGACAGAGACGAAGAAGAAAAGGAAACGCAAAGAGGAGAAGTACGAGGAGCTGCACTGGTGCGACGTCTGTGACGACTGCTTCCCTGAGGCGGCGGCTCTGGAGGAGCACATGAAGGCACACCTAGAGCAGCCGCAGGAGGACTTCGACTGTGAAGATTGCGGTAGCGTCTTTGACTCAGCCTCCGAGCTGGACGAGCACCGATCCAAGAAACACAGCAAGCTGCGCTACTGCTGCGAAATCTGCGGCATCCAATACAACTACAAGTCCCAATTCGTCATCCACCTGAGGGCGCACTCCGGGGAGAGACCCTTCTCCTGCGACGTCTGCGGCCAGGCGTTCGGCCACAAGTGCAGCCTGGTCATCCACCAGCGGAAGCACACGGGCGTCACCCCGCACCAGTGTGGGAAGTGCAAGAAGATGATGGACACTCGCAAGGATCTGGTGAAACACAAGAAGATGCGATATTGCCCCGACTGCAAAAAGTGCTACACGTGCCGGAGCTTCGCCAAACACCGGATCAAGAACTGCACCAAGGTGTAGGCAGCGAGGGGCCGAGACCCCCAGGGGAGATCGACTGCTGGCCAAGGAGACTAACCCGCTGGTGCAGACCACTGTTGTCTCCGGCAGTGGCCCCCGGGGGCGCTCCACACCTGTAGCTCCAGGATCCCATCTCTGTAGGAACAGTTAACACTTCATTCTGTAGCGGATGATGACTACCCCCTGCCCGATGACTACCCCCAGCCCAACGCTCTGTAGTTTGTATCAGGAATTTCTTCATTTTCTAAAATAAAAGGAAACCGTTTTCTACAAAAATCATCTCGTGTCAGAGTATCATCACTACTACCACCATCATCTGTATACACTGTGCAGCCCCTCAGTCCTCTCCTCACACCGAGTCCTGTGTCCTCTCTCCCTGCTGTATACAGTGTGCGGCCCCTCAGTCCTCTCCACACCGAGTCCTGTGTCCTCTCTCACTGCTATATACAGTGTGCGGCCCCTCAGTCCTCTCCTCACACCGAGTCCTGTGTCCTCTCTCCCTGCTGTATACATTGTGCGGCCCCTCAGTCCTCTCCTCACACCGACTCCTGTGTCCTCACTCCCTGCTGTATACAGTGTGCGGCCCCTCAGTCCTCTCCTCACACCGAGTCCTGTGTCCTCACTCCCTGCTGTATACAGTGTGCGGCCCCTCAGTCCTCTCCTCACACCGAGTCCTGTGTCCTCTCTCCCTGCTGTATACAGTGTGCGGCCCCTCAGTCCTCTCCTCACACCGAGTCCTGTGTCCTCTCTCCCTGCTGTATACATTGTGCAGCCCCTCAGTCCTCTCCTCACACCGAGTCCTGTGTCCTCTCTCCCTGCTGTATACAGTGTGCGGCCCCTCAGTCCTCTCCACACCGAGTCCTGTGTCCTCTCTCCCTGTTGTATACAGTGTGCGGCCCCTCAGTCCTCTCCTCACACCGAGTCCTGTGTCCTCTCTCCCTGCTGTATGCAGTGTGCGGCCCCTCAGTCCTCTCCTCACACCGAGTCCTGTGTCCTCTCTCTCTGCTGTATACAGTGTGCGGCCCCTCAGTCCTCTCCTCACACCGAGTCCTGTGTCCTCTCTCCCTGCTGTATACAGTGTGCGGCCCCTCAGTCCTCTCCTCACACCGAGTCCTGTGTCCTCTCTCCCTGCTGCATACAGTGTGCGGCCCCTCAGTCCTCTCCTCACACCGAGTCCTGTGTCCTCTCTCCCTGCTGTATACAGTGTGCGGCCCCTCAGTCCTCTCCTCACACCGAGTCCTGTGTCCTCTCTCCCTGCTGTATACAGTGTGCGGCCCCTCAGTCGTCTCCTCACACCGAGTCCTGTGTCCTCTCTCCCTGCTATATCCATTATGCGGCCCCTCAGTCCTCTCCTCACACCGAGTCCTGTGTCCTCTCTCCCTGCTGTATGCAGTGTGCGGCCCCTCAGTCCTCTCCTCACACCGAGTCCTGTGTCCTCTCTCTCTGCTGTATACAGTGTGCGGCCCCTCAGTCCTCTCCTCACACCGAGTCCTGTGTCCTCTCTCCCTGCTGTATACAGTGTGCGGCCCCTCAGTCCTCTCCTCACACCGAGTCCTGTGTCCTCTCTCCCTGCTGTATACAGTGTGCGGCCCCTCAGTCCTCTCCTCACACCGAGTCCTGTGTCCTCTCTCCCTGCTGTATACATTGTGCGGCCCCTCAGTCCTCTCCTCACACCGAGTCCTGTGTCCTCTCTCCCTGCTGTATACAGTGTGCGGCCCCTCAGTCCTCTCCACACCGAGTCCTGTGTCCTCTCTCCCTGTTGTATACAGTGTGCGGCCCCTCAGTCCTCTCCTCACACCGAGTCCTGTGTCCTCTCTCCCTGCTGTATGCAGTGTGCGGCCCCTCAGTCCTCTCCTCACACCGAGTCCTGTGTCCTCTCTCTCTGCTGTATACAGTGTGCGGCCCCTCAGTCCTCTCCTCACACCGAGTCCTGTGTCCTCTCTCCCTGCTGTATACAGTGTGCGGCCCCTCAGTCCTCTCCTCACACCGAGTCCTGTGTCCTCTCTCCCTGCTGTATACAGTGTGCGGCCCCTCAGTCCTCTCCTCACACCGAGTCCTGTGTCCTCTCTCCCTGCTGTATACAGTGTGCGGCCCCTCAGTCCTCTCCTCACACCGAGTCCTGTGTCCTCTCTCCCTGCTGTATACAGTGTGCGGCCCCTCAGTCGTCTCCTCACACCGAGTCCTGTGTCCTCTCTCCCTGCTATATCCATTATGCGGCCCCTCAGTCCTCTCCTCACACCGAGTCCTGTGTCCTCTCTCCCTGCTGTATGCAGTGTGCGGCCCCTCAGTCCTCTCCTCACACCGAGTCCTGTGTCCTCTCTCTCTGCTGTATACAGTGTGCGGCCCCTCAGTCCTCTCCTCACACCAAGTCCTGTGTCCTCTCTCCCTGCTGTATACAGTGTGCGGCCCCTCAGTCCTCTCCTCACACCGAGTCCTGTGTCCTCTCTCCCTGCTGTATACAGTGTGCGGCCCCTCAGTCCTCTCCTCACACCGAGTCCTGTGTCCTCTCTCCCTGCTGTATACAGTGTGCGGCCCCTCAGTCCTCTCCTCACACCGAGTCCTGTGTCCTCTCTCCCTGCTGTATGCAGTGTGCGGCCCCTCAGTCCTCTCCTCACACCGAGTCCTGTGTCCTCTCTCTCTGCTGTATACAGTGTGCGGCCCCTCAGTCCTCTCCTCACACCGAGTCCTGTGTCCTCTCTCCCTGATGTATACAGTGTGCGGCCCCTCAGTCCTCTCCTCACACCGAGTCCTGTGTCCTCCCTGCTGTATACAGTGTGCGGCCCCTCAGTCCTCTCCTCACACCGAGTCCTGTGTCCTCTCTCCCTGCTGTATACAGTGTGCGGCCCCTCAGTCCTCTCCTCACACAGAGTCCTGTGTCCTCTCTCCCTGCTGTATACAGTGTGCGGCCCCTCAGTCCTCTCCTCACACCGAGTCCTGTGTCCTCTCTCCCTGCTGTATACAGTGTGCGGCCCCTCAGTCGTCTCCTCACACCGAGTCCTGTGTCCTCTCTCCCTGCTATATCCATTATGCGGCCCATCAGTCCTCTCCTCACACCGAGTCCTGTGTCCTCTCTCCCTGCTGTATACAGTGTGCGGCCCCTCAGTCCTCTCCACACCGAGTCCTGTGTCCTCTCTCACTGCTATATACAGTGTGCGGCCCCTCAGTCCTCTCCTCACACCGAGTCCTGTGTCCTCTCTCCCTGCTGTATACATTGTGCGGCCCCTCAGTCCTCTCCTCACACCGACTCCTGTGTCCTCACTCCCTGCTGTATACAGTGTGCGGCCCCTCAGTCCTCTCCTCACACCGAGTCCTGTGTCCTCACTCCCTGCTGTATACAGTGTGCGGCCCCTCAGTCCTCTCCTCACACCGAGTCCTGTGTCCTCTCTCCCTGCTGTATACAGTGTGCGGCCCCTCAGTCCTCTCCTCACACCGAGTCCTGTGTCCTCTCTCCCTGCTGTATGCAGTGTGCGGCCCCTCAGTCCTCTCCTCACACCGAGTCCTGTGTCCTCTCTCCCTGCTGTATACAGTGTGCGGCCCCTCAGTCCTCTCCACACCGAGTCCTGTGTCCTCTCTCCCTGTTGTATACAGTGTGCGGCCCCTCAGTCCTCTCCTCACACCGAGTCCTGTGTCCTCACTCCCTGCTGTATACAGTGTGCGGCCCCTCAGTCCTCTCCTCACACCGAGTCCTGTGTCCTCTCTCCCTGCTGTATACAGTGTGCGGCCCCTCAGTCCTCTCCTCACACCGAGTCCTGTGTCCTCTCTCCCTGCTGTATACATTGTGCAGCCCCTCAGTCCTCTCCTCACACCGAGTCCTGTGTCCTCTCTCCCTGCTGTATACAGTGTGCGGCCCCTCAGTCCTCTCCACACCGAGTCCTGTGTCCTCTCTCCCTGTTGTATACAGTGTGCGGCCCCTCAGTCCTCTCCTCACACCGAGTCCTGTGTCCTCTCTCTCTGCTGTATACAGTGTGCGGCCCCTCAGTCCTCTCCTCACACCGAGTCCTGTGTCCTCTCTCCCTGCTGTATGCAGTGTGCGGCCCCTCAGTCCTCTCCTCACACCGAGTCCTGTGTCCTCTCTCCCTGCTGTATGCAGTGTGCGGTCCCTCAGTCCTCTCCTCACACCGAGTCCTGTGTCCTCTCTCCCTGCTGTATGCAGTGTGCGGTCCCTCAGTCCTCTCCTCACACCGAGTCCTGTGTCCTCTCTCCCTGCTGTATACAGTGTGCGGCCCCTCAGTCTTCTCCTCACACAGAGTCCTGTGTCCTCTCTCCCTGCTGAATACATTGTGCGGCCCCTCAGTCCTCTCCTCACACCGAGTCCTGTGTCCTCTCTCCCTGCTGTATACAGTGTGCGGCCCCTCAGTCCTCTCCACACCGAGTCCTGTGTCCTCTCTCCCTGTTGTATACAGTGTGCGGCCCCTCAGTCCTCTCCTCACACCGAGTCCTGTGTCCTCTCTCCCTGCTGTATGCAGTGTGCGGTCCCTCAGTCCTCTCCTCACACCGAGTCCTGTGTCCTCACTCCCTGCTGTATACAGTGTGCGGCCCCTCAGTCCTCTCCTCACACCGAGTCCTGTGTCCTCTCTCTCTGCTGTATACAGTGTGCGGCCCCTCAGTCCTCTCCTCACACCGAGTCCTGTGTCCTCTCTCCCTGCTGAATACATTGTGCGGCCCCTCAGTCCTCTCCTCACACCGACTCCTGTGTCCTCACTCCCTGCTGTATACAGTGTGCGGCCCCTCAGTCCTCTCCACACCGAGTCCTGTGTCCTCTCTCCCTGTTGTATACAGTGTGCGGCCCCTCAGTCCGCTCCTCACACCGAGTCCTGTGTCCTCTCTCCCTGCTGTATGCAGTGTGCGGCCCCTCAGTCCTCTCCTCACACCGAGTCCTGTGTCCTCTCTCTCTGCTGTATACAGTGTGCGGCCCCTCAGTCCTCTCCTCACACCGAGTCCTGTGTCCTCTCTCCCTGCTGTATACAGTGTGCGGCCCCTCAGTCCTCTCCTCACACCGAGTCCTGTGTCCTCTCTCCCTGCTGTATACAGTGTGTGGCCCCTCAGTCCTCTCCTCACACCGAGTCCTGTGTCCTCTCTCCCTGCTGTATACAGTGTGCGGCCCCTCAGTCCTCTCCTCACACCGAGTCCTGTGTCCTCTCTCTCTGCTGTATACAGTGTGCGGCCCCTCAGTCCTCTCCTCACACCGAGTCCTGTGTCCTCTCTCCCTGCTGTATACAGTGTGCGGCCCCTCAGTCCTCTCCTCACACCGAGTCCTGTGTCCTCTCTCCCTGCTGTATACAGTGTGCGGCCCCTCAGTCCTCTCCTCACACAGAGTCCTGTGTCCTCTCTCTCTGCTGTATACAGTGTGCGGCCCCTCAGTCCTCTCCTCACACCGAGTCCTGTGTCCTCTCTCTCTGCTGTATACAGTGTGCGGCCCCTCAGTCCTCTCCTCACACCGAGTCCTGTGTCCTCTCTCCCTGCTGTATACATTGTGCGGCCCCTCAGTCCTCTCCTCACACCGAGTCCTGTGTCCTCTCTCCCTGCTGTATACAGTGTGCGGCCCCTCAGTCCTCTCCACACACCGAGTCCTGTGTCCTCTCTCCCTGCTGTATGCAGTGTGCGGCCCCTCAGTCCTCTCCTCACACCGAGTCCTGTGTCCTCTCTCTCTGCTGTATACAGTGTGCGGCCCCTCAGTCCTCTCCTCACACCGAGTCCTGTGTCCTCTCTCCCTGCTGTATACAGTGTGCGGCCCCTCAGTCCTCTCCTCACACCGAGTCCTGTGTCCTCTCTCCCTGCTGTATACAGTGTGCGGCCCCTCAGTCCTCTCCTCACACCGAGTCCTGTGTCCTCTCTCCCTGCTGTATGCAGTGTGCGGCCCCTCAGTCCTCTCCTCACACCGAGTCCTGTGTCCTCTCTCTCTGCTGTATACAGTGTGCGGCCCCTCAGTCCTCTCCTCACACCGAGTCCTGTGTCCTCTCTCCCTGCTGTATACAGTGTGCGGCCCCTCAGTCCTCTCCTCACACCGAGTCCTGTGTCCTCTCTCCCTGCTGTATACAGTGTGCGGCCCCTCAGTCCTCTCCTCACACCGAGTCCTGTGTCCTCTCTCCCTGCTGTATACAGTGTGCGGCCCCTCAGTCCTCTCCTCACACCGAGTCCTGTGTCCTCTCTCCCTGCTGAATACATTGTGCGGCCCCTCAGTCCTCTCCTCACACCGAGTCCTGTGTCCTCTCTCCCTGCTGTATACAGTGTGCGGCCCCTCAGTCCTCTCCACACCGAGTCCTGTGTCCTCTCTCCCTGTTGTATACAGTGTGCGGCCCCTCAGTCCTCTCCTCACACCGAGTCCTGTGTCCTCTCTCCCTGCTGTATGCAGTGTGCGGCCCCTCAGTCCTCTCCTCACACCGAGTCCTGTGTCCTCTCTCTCTGCTGTATACAGTGTGCGGCCCCTCAGTCCTCTCCTCACACCGAGTCCTGTGTCCTCTCTCCCTGCTGAATACATTGTGCGGCCCCTCAGTCCTCTCCTCACACCGAGTCCTGTGTCCTCTCTCTCCCTGCTGTATACAGTGTGCGGCCCCTCAGTCCTCTCCACACCGAGTCCTGTGTCCTCTCTCCCTGTTGTATACAGTGTGCGGCCCCTCAGTCCTCTCCTCACACCGAGTCCTGTGTCCTCTCTCCCTGCTGTATGCAGTGTGCGGCCCCTCAGTCCTCTCCTCACACCGAGTCCTGTGTCCTCTCTCTCTGCTGTATACAGTGTGCGGCCCCTCAGTCCTCTCCTCACACCGAGTCCTGTGTCCTCTCTCCCTGCTATATCCATTATGCGGCCCCTCAGTCCTCTCCTCACACCGAGTCCTGTGTCCTCTCTCCCTGCTGTATGCAGTGTGCGGCCCCTCAGTCCTCTCCTCACACCGAGTCCTGTGTCCTCTCTCTCTGCTGTATACAGTGTGCGGCCCCTCAGTCCTCTCCTCACACCGAGTCCTGTGTCCTCTCTCCCTGCTGTATACAGTGTGCGGCCCCTCAGTCCTCTCCTCACACCGAGTCCTGTGTCCTCTCTCCCTGCTGTATACATTGTGCGGCCCCTCAGTCCTCTCCTCACACCGAGTCCTGTGTCCTCTCTCCCTGCTGTATACAGTGTGCGGCCCCTCAGTCCTCTCCACACCGAGTCCTGTGTCCTCTCTCCCTGTTGTATACAGTGTGCGGCCCCTCAGTCCTCTCCTCACACCGAGTCCTGTGTCCTCTCTCCCTGCTGTATGCAGTGTGCGGCCCCTCAGTCCTCTCCTCACACCGAGTCCTGTGTCCTCTCTCTCTGCTGTATACAGTGTGCGGCCCCTCAGTCCTCTCCTCACACCGAGTCCTGTGTCCTCTCTCCCTGCTGTATACAGTGTGCGGCCCCTCAGTCCTCTCCTCACACCGAGTCCTGTGTCCTCTCTCCCTGCTGTATACAGTGTGCGGCCCCTCAGTCGTCTCCTCACACCGAGTCCTGTGTCCTCTCTCCCTGCTATATCCATTATGCGGCCCCTCAGTCCTCTCCTCACACCGAGTCCTGTGTCCTCTCTCCCTGCTGTATGCAGTGTGCGGCCCCTCAGTCCTCTCCTCACACCGAGTCCTGTGTCCTCTCTCTCTGCTGTATACAGTGTGCGGCCCCTCAGTCCTCTCCTCACACCAAGTCCTGTGTCCTCTCTCCCTGCTGTATACAGTGTGC
Source organism: Dendrobates tinctorius (assembly GCF_039654945.1). Taxonomy (NCBI): domain Eukaryota; kingdom Metazoa; phylum Chordata; class Amphibia; order Anura; family Dendrobatidae; genus Dendrobates; species Dendrobates tinctorius. The sequence goes on along the minus strand of NW_027361731.1, from coordinate 25,627,822 downwards.
GGCCCCTCAGTCCTCTCCTCACACCGAGTCCTGTGTCCTCTCTCCCTGCTGTATACAGTGTGCGGCCCCTCAGTCCTCTCCTCACACCGAGTCCTGTGTCCTCTCTCCCTGCTGTATACAGTGTGCGGCCCCTCAGTCCTCTCCTCACACCGAGTCCTGTGTCCTCTCTCCCTGCTGTATGCAGTGTGCGGCCCCTCAGTCCTCTCCTCACACCGAGTCCTGTGTCCTCTCTCTCTGCTGTATACAGTGTGCGGCCCCTCAGTCCTCTCCTCACACCGAGTCCTGTGTCCTCTCTCCCTGATGTATACAGTGTGCGGCCCCTCAGTCCTCTCCTCACACCGAGTCCTGTGTCCTCCCTGCTGTATACAGTGTGCGGCCCCTCAGTCCTCTCCTCACACCGAGTCCTGTGTCCTCTCTCCCTGCTGTATACAGTGTGCGGCCCCTCAGTCCTCTCCTCACACAGAGTCCTGTGTCCTCTCTCCCTGCTGTATACAGTGTGCGGCCCCTCAGTCCTCTCCTCACACCGAGTCCTGTGTCCTCTCTCCCTGCTGTATACAGTGTGCGGCCCCTCAGTCGTCTCCTCACACCGAGTCCTGTGTCCTCTCTCCCTGCTATATCCATTATGCGGCCCCTCAGTCCTCTCCTCACACCGAGTCCTGTGTCCTCTCTCCCTGCTGTATACAGTGTGCGGCCCCTCAGTCCTCTCCACACCGAGTCCTGTGTCCTCTCTCACTGCTATATACAGTGTGCGGCCCCTCAGTCCTCTCCTCACACCGAGTCCTGTGTCCTCTCTCCCTGCTGTATACATTGTGCGGCCCCTCAGTCCTCTCCTCATACCGACTCCTGTGTCCTCACTCCCTGCTGTATACAGTGTGCGGCCCCTCAGTCCTCTCCTCACACCGAGTCCTGTGTCCTCACTCCCTGCTGTATACAGTGTGCGGCCCCTCAGTCCTCTCCTCACACCGAGTCCTGTGTCCTCTCTCCCTGCTGTATACAGTGTGCGGCCCCTCAGTCCTCTCCTCACACCGAGTCCTGTGTCCTCTCTCCCTGCTGTATACATTGTGCGGCCCCTCAGTCCTCTCCTCACACCGAGTCCTGTGTCCTCTCTCCCTGCTGTATACAGTGTGCGGCCCCTCAGTCCTCTCCACACCGAGTCCTGTGTCCTCTCTCCCTGTTGTATACAGTGTGCGGCCCCTCAGTCCTCTCCTCACACCGAGTCCTGTGTCCTCTCTCCCTGCTGTATGCAGTGTGCGGCCCCTCAGTCCTCTCCTCACACCGAGTCCTGTGTCCTCTCTCTCTGCTGTATACAGTGTGCGGCCCCTCAGTCCTCTCCTCACACCGAGTCCTGTGTCCTCTCTCCCTGCTGTATACAGTGTGCGGCCCCTCAGTCCTCTCCTCACACCGAGTCCTGTGTCCTCTCTCCCTGCTGTATACAGTGTGCGGCCCCTCAGTCCTCTCCTCACACCGAGTCCTGTGTCCTCTCTCCCTGCTGTATACAGTGTGCGGCCCCTCAGTCCTCTCCTCACACAGAGTCCTGTGTCCTCTCTCCCTGCTGAATACATTGTGCGGCCCCTCAGTCCTCTCCTCACACAGAGTCCTGTGTCCTCTCTCCCTGCTGTATACAGTGTGCGGCCCCTCAGTCCTCTCCTCACACCGAGTCCTGTGTCCTCTCTCCCTGCTGTATGCAGTGTGCGGTCCCTCAGTCCTCTCCTCACACCGAGTCCTGTGTCCTCTCTCTCTGCTGTATACAGTGTGCGGCCCCTCAGTCCTCTCCTCACACCGAGTCCTGTGTCCTCTCTCCCTGCTGTATGCAGTGTGCGGTCCCTCAGTCCTCTCCTCACACCGAGTCCTGTGTCCTCTCTCCCTGCTGTATACAGTGTGCGGCCCCTCAGTCTTCTCCTCACACAGAGTCCTGTGTCCTCTCTCCCTGCTGAATACATTGTGCGGCCCCTCAGTCCTCTCCTCACACCGAGTCCTGTGTCCTCTCTCCCTGCTGTATACAGTGTGCGGCCCCTCAGTCCTCTCCACACCGAGTCCTGTGTCCTCTCTCCCTGTTGTATACAGTGTGCGGCCCCTCAGTCCTCTCCTCACACCGAGTCCTGTGTCCTCTCTCCCTGCTGTATGCAGTGTGCGGTCCCTCAGTCCTCTCCTCACACCGAGTCCTGTGTCCTCACTCCCTGCTGTATACAGTGTGCGGCCCCTCAGTCCTCTCCTCACACCGAGTCCTGTGTCCTCTCTCTCTGCTGTATACAGTGTGCGGCCCCTCAGTCCTCTCCTCACACCGAGTCCTGTGTCCTCTCTCCCTGCTGAATACATTGTGCGGCCCCTCAGTCCTCTCCTCACACCGACTCCTGTGTCCTCACTCCCTGCTGTATACAGTGTGCGGCCCCTCAGTCCTCTCCACACCGAGTCCTGTGTCCTCTCTCCCTGTTGTATACAGTGTGCGGCCCCTCAGTCCTCTCCTCACACCGAGTCCTGTGTCCTCTCTCCCTGCTGTATGCAGTGTGCGGCCCCTCAGTCCTCTCCTCACACCGAGTCCTGTGTCCTCTCTCTCTGCTGTATACAGTGTGCGGCCCCTCAGTCCTCTCCTCACACCGAGTCCTGTGTCCTCTCTCCCTGCTGTATACAGTGTGCGGCCCCTCAGTCCTCTCCTCACACCGAGTCCTGTGTCCTCTCTCCCTGCTGTATACAGTGTGTGGCCCCTCAGTCCTCTCCTCACACCGAGTCCTGTGTCCTCTCTCCCTGCTGTATACAGTGTGCGGCCCCTCAGTCCTCTCCTCACACCGAGTCCTGTGTCCTCTCTCTCTGCTGTATACAGTGTGCGGCCCCTGTGTCCTCTCTCCCTGCTGTATACAGTGTGCGGCCCCTCAGTCCTCTCCTCACACCGAGTCCTGTGTCCTCTCTCCCTGCTGTATACAGTGTGCGGCCCCTCAGTCCTCTCCTCACACCGAGTCCTGTGTCCTCTCTCTCTGCTGTATACAGTGTGCGGCCCCTCAGTCCTCTCCTCACACCGAGTCCTGTGTCCTCTCTCTCTGCTGTATACAGTGTGCGGCCCCTCAGTCCTCTCCTCACACCGAGTCCTGTGTCCTCTCTCCCTGCTGTATACATTGTGCGGCCCCTCAGTCCTCTCCTCACACCGAGTCCTGTGTCCTCTCTCCCTGCTGTATACAGTGTGCGGCCCCTCAGTCCTCTCCACACACCGAGTCCTGTGTCCTCTCTCCCTGCTGTATGCAGTGTGCGGCCCCTCAGTCATCTCCTCACACCGAGTCCTGTGTCCTCTCTCTCTGCTGTATACAGTGTGCGGCCCCTCAGTCCTCTCCTCACACCGAGTCCTGTGTCCTCTCTCCCTGCTGTATACAGTGTGCGGCCCCTCAGTCCTCTCCTCACACCGAGTCCTGTGTCCTCTCTCCCTGCTGTATACAGTGTGCGGCCCCTCAGTCCTCTCCTCACACCGAGTCCTGTGTCCTCTCTCCCTGCTGTATGCAGTGTGCGGCCCCTCAGTCCTCTCCTCACACCGAGTCCTGTGTCCTCTCTCTCTGCTGTATACAGTGTGCGGCCCCTCAGTCCTCTCCTCACACCGAGTCCTGTGTCCTCTCTCCCTGCTGTATACAGTGTGCGGCCCCTCAGTCCTCTCCTCACACCGAGTCCTGTGTCCTCTCTCCCTGCTGTATACAGTGTGCGGCCCCTCAGTCCTCTCCTCACACCGAGTCCTGTGTCCTCTCTCCCTGCTGTATACAGTGTGCGGCCCCTCAGTCCTCTCCTCACACCGAGTCCTGTGTCCTCTCTCCCTGCTGAATACATTGTGCGGCCCCTCAGTCCTCTCCTCACACCGAGTCCTGTGTCCTCTCTCCCTGCTGTATACAGTGTGCGGCCCCTCAGTCCTCTCCACACCGAGTCCTGTGTCCTCTCTCCCTGTTGTATGCAGTGTGCGGCCCCTCAGTCCTCTCCTCACACCGAGTCCTGTGTCCTCTCTCCCTGCTGTATGCAGTGTGCGGCCCCTCAGTCCTCTCCTCACACCGAGTCCTGTGTCCTCTCTCTCTGCTGTATACAGTGTGCGGCCCCTCAGTCCTCTCCTCACACCGAGTCCTGTGTCCTCTCTCCCTGCTGAATACATTGTGCGGCCCCTCAGTCCTCTCCTCACACCGAGTCCTGTGTCCTCTCTCTCCCTGCTGTATACAGTGTGCGGCCCCTCAGTCCTCTCCACACCGAGTCCTGTGTCCTCTCTCCCTGTTGTATACAGTGTGCGGCCCCTCAGTCCTCTCCTCACACCGAGTCCTGTGTCCTCTCTCCCTGCTGTATACAGTGTGCGGCCCCTCAGTCCTCTCCACACCGAGTCCTGTGTCCTCTCTCCCTGTTGTATACAGTGTGCGGCCCCTCAGTCCTCTCCTCACACCGAGTCCTGTGTCCTCTCTCCCTGCTGTATGCAGTGTGCGGTCCCTCAGTCCTCTCCTCACACCGAGTCCTGTGTCCTCTCTCTCTGCTGTATACAGTGTGCGGCCCCTCAGTCCTCTCCTCACACCGAGTCCTGTGTCCTCTCTCCCTGCTGTATGCAGTGTGCGGTCCCTCAGTCCTCTCCTCACACCGAGTCCTGTGTCCTCTCTCCCTGCTGTATACAGTGTGCGGCCCCTCAGTCTTCTCCTCACACAGAGTCCTGTGTCCTCTCTCCCTGCTGAATACATTGTGCGGCCCCTCAGTCCTCTCCTCACACCGAGTCCTGTGTCCTCTCTCCCTGCTGTATACAGTGTGCGGCCCCTCAGTCCTCTCCACACCGAGTCCTGTGTCCTCTCTCCCTGTTGTATACAGTGTGCGGCCCCTCAGTCCTCTCCTCACACCGAGTCCTGTGTCCTCTCTCCCTGCTGTATGCAGTGTGCGGTCCCTCAGTCCTCTCCTCACACCGAGTCCTGTGTCCTCACTCCCTGCTGTATACAGTGTGCGGCCCCTCAGTCCTCTCCTCACACCGAGTCCTGTGTCCTCTCTCTCTGCTGTATACAGTGTGCGGCCCCTCAGTCCTCTCCTCACACCGAGTCCTGTGTCCTCTCTCCCTGCTGAATACATTGTGCGGCCCCTCAGTCCTCTCCTCACACCGACTCCTGTGTCCTCACTCCCTGCTGTATACAGTGTGCGGCCCCTCAGTCCTCTCCACACCGAGTCCTGTGTCCTCTCTCCCTGTTGTATACAGTGTGCGGCCCCTCAGTCCTCTCCTCACACCGAGTCCTGTGTCCTCTCTCCCTGCTGTATGCAGTGTGCGGCCCCTCAGTCCTCTCCTCACACCGAGTCCTGTGTCCTCTCTCTCTGCTGTATACAGTGTGCGGCCCCTCAGTCCTCTCCTCACACCGAGTCCTGTGTCCTCTCTCCCTGCTGTATACAGTGTGCGGCCCCTCAGTCCTCTCCTCACACCGAGTCCTGTGTCCTCTCTCCCTGCTGTATACAGTGTGTGGCCCCTCAGTCCTCTCCTCACACCGAGTCCTGTGTCCTCTCTCCCTGCTGTATACAGTGTGCGGCCCCTCAGTCCTCTCCTCACACCGAGTCCTGTGTCCTCTCTCTCTGCTGTATACAGTGTGCGGCCCCTCAGTCCTCTCCTCACACCGAGTCCTGTGTCCTCTCTCCCTGCTGTATACAGTGTGCGGCCCCTCAGTCCTCTCCTCACACCGAGTCCTGTGTCCTCTCTCCCTGCTGTATACAGTGTGCGGCCCCTCAGTCCTCTCCTCACACAGAGTCCTGTGTCCTCTCTCTCTGCTGTATACAGTGTGCGGCCCCTCAGTCCTCTCCTCACACCGAGTCCTGTGTCCTCTCTCTCTGCTGTATACAGTGTGCGGCCCCTCAGTCCTCTCCTCACACCGAGTCCTGTGTCCTCTCTCCCTGCTGTATACATTGTGCGGCCCCTCAGTCCTCTCCTCACACCGAGTCCTGTGTCCTCTCTCCCTGCTGTATACAGTGTGCGGCCCCTCAGTCCTCTCCACACACCGAGTCCTGTGTCCTCTCTCCCTGCTGTATGCAGTGTGCGGCCCCTCAGTCCTCTCCTCACACCGAGTCCTGTGTCCTCTCTCTCTGCTGTATACAGTGTGCGGCCCCTCAGTCCTCTCCTCACACCGAGTCCTGTGTCCTCTCTCCCTGCTGTATACAGTGTGCGGCCCCTCAGTCCTCTCCTCACACCGAGTCCTGTGTCCTCTCTCCCTGCTGTATACAGTGTGCGGCCCCTCAGTCCTCTCCTCACACCGAGTCCTGTGTCCTCTCTCCCTGCTGTATGCAGTGTGCGGCCCCTCAGTCCTCTCCTCACACCGAGTCCTGTGTCCTCTCTCTCTGCTGTATACAGTGTGCGGCCCCTCAGTCCTCTCCTCACACCGAGTCCTGTGTCCTCTCTCCCTGCTGTATACAGTGTGCGGCCCCTCAGTCCTCTCCTCACACCGAGTCCTGTGTCCTCTCTCCCTGCTGTATACAGTGTGCGGCCCCTCAGTCCTCTCCTCACACCGAGTCCTGTGTCCTCTCTCCCTGCTGTATACAGTGTGCGGCCCCTCAGTCCTCTCCTCACACCGAGTCCTGTGTCCTCTCTCCCTGCTGAATACATTGTGCGGCCCCTCAGTCCTCTCCTCACACCGAGTCCTGTGTCCTCTCTCCCTGCTGTATACAGTGTGCGGCCCCTCAGTCCTCTCCACACCGAGTCCTGTGTCCTCTCTCCCTGTTGTATACAGTGTGCGGCCCCTCAGTCCTCTCCTCACACCGAGTCCTGTGTCCTCTCTCCCTGCTGTATGCAGTGTGCGGCCCCTCAGTCCTCTCCTCACACCGAGTCCTGTGTCCTCTCTCTCTGCTGTATACAGTGTGCGGCCCCTCAGTCCTCTCCTCACACCGAGTCCTGTGTCCTCTCTCCCTGCTGAATACATTGTGCGGCCCCTCAGTCCTCTCCTCACACCGAGTCCTGTGTCCTCTCTCTCCCTGCTGTATACAGTGTGCGGCCCCTCAGTCCTCTCCACACCGAGTCCTGTGTCCTCTCTCCCTGTTGTATACAGTGTGCGGCCCCTCAGTCCTCTCCTCACACCGAGTCCTGTGTCCTCTCTCCCTGCTGTATGCAGTGTGCGGCCCCTCAGTCCTCTCCTCACACCGAGTCCTGTGTCCTCTCTCTCTGCTGTATACAGTGTGCGGCCCCTCAGTCCTCTCCTCACACCGAGTCCTGTGTCCTCTCTCCCTGCTATATCCATTATGCGGCCCCTCAGTCCTCTCCTCACACCGAGTCCTGTGTCCTCTCTCTCTGCTGTATACAGTGTGCGGCCCCTCAGTCCTCTCCTCACACCGAGTCCTGTGTCCTCTCTCTCTGCTGTATACAGTGTGCGGCCCCTCAGTCCTCTCCTCACACCGAGTCCTGTGTCCTCTCTCCCTGCTGTATACAGTGTGCGGCCCCTCAGTCCTCTCCTCACACCGAGTCCTGTGTCCTCTCTCCCTGCTGTATACATTGTGCGGCCCCTCAGTCCTCTCCTCACACCGAGTCCTGTGTCCTCTCTCCCTGCTGTATACAGTGTGCGGCCCCTCAGTCCTCTCCTCACACCGAGTCCTGTGTCCTCTCTCCCTGCTGTATACAGTGTGCGGCCCCTCAGTCCTCTCCTCACACCGAGTCCTGTGTCCTCTCTCCCTGCTGTATACAGTGTGCGGCCCCTCAGTCGTCTCCTCACACCGAGTCCTGTGTCCTCTCTCCCTGCTATATCCATTATGCGGCCCCTCAGTCCTCTCCTCACACCGAGTCCTGTGTCCTCTCTCCCTGCTGTATGCAGTGTGCGGCCCCTCAGTCCTCTCCTCACACCGAGTCCTGTGTCCTCTCTCTCTGCTGTATACAGTGTGCGGCCCCTCAGTCCTCTCCTCACACCAAGTCCTGTGTCCTCTCTCCCTGCTGTATACAGTGTGCGGCCCCTCAGTCCTCTCCTCACACCGAGTCCTGTGTCCTCTCTCCCTGCTGTATACAGTGTGCGGCCCCTCAGTCCTCTCCTCACACCGAGTCCTGTGTCCTCTCTCCCTGCTGTATACAGTGTGCGGCCCCTCAGTCCTCTCCTCACACCGAGTCCTGTGTCCTCTCTCCCTGCTGTATGCAGTGTGCGGCCCCTCAGTCCTCTCCTCACACCGAGTCCTGTGTCCTCTCTCTCTGCTGTATACAGTGTGCGGCCCCTCAGTCCTCTCCTCACACCGAGTCCTGTGTCCTCTCTCCCTGATGTATACAGTGTGCGGCCCCTCAGTCCTCTCCTCACACCGAGTCCTGTGTCCTCCCTGCTGTATACAGTGTGCGGCCCCTCAGTCCTCTCCTCACACCGAGTCCTGTGTCCTCTCTCCCTGCTGTATACAGTGTGCGGCCCCTCAGTCCTCTCCTCACACAGAGTCCTGTGTCCTCTCTCCCTGCTGTATACAGTGTGCGGCCCCTCAGTCCTCTCCTCACATCGAGTCCTGTGTCCTCTCTCCCTGCTGTATACAGTGTGCGGCCCCTCAGTCGTCTCCTCACACCGAGTCCTGTGTCCTCTCTCCCTGCTATATCCATTATGCGGCCCCTCAGTCCTCTCCTCACACCGAGTCCTGTGTCCTCTCTCCCTGCTGTATACAGTGTGCGGCCCCTCAGTCCTCTCCACACCGAGTCCTGTGTCCTCTCTCACTGCTATATACAGTGTGCGGCCCCTCAGTCCTCTCCTCACACCGAGTCCTGTGTCCTCTCTCCCTGCTGTATACATTGTGCGGCCCCTCAGTCCTCTCCTCATACCGACTCCTGTGTCCTCACTCCCTGCTGTATACAGTGTGCGGCCCCTCAGTCCTCTCCTCACACCGAGTCCTGTGTCCTCACTCCCTGCTGTATACAGTGTGCGGCCCCTCAGTCCTCTCCTCACACCGAGTCCTGTGTCCTCTCTCCCTGCTGTATACAGTGTGCGGCCCCTCAGTCCTCTCCTCACACCGAGTCCTGTGTCCTCTCTCCCTGCTGTATACATTGTGCGGCCCCTCAGTCCTCTCCTCACACCGAGTCCTGTGTCCTCTCTCCCTGCTGTATACAGTGTGCGGCCCCTCAGTCCTCTCCACACCGAGTCCTGTGTCCTCTCTCCCTGTTGTATACAGTGTGCGGCCCCTCAGTCCTCTCCTCACACCGAGTCCTGTGTCCTCTCTCCCTGCTGTATGCAGTGTGCGGCCCCTCAGTCCTCTCCTCACACCGAGTCCTGTGTCCTCTCTCTCTGCTGTATACAGTGTGCGGCCCCTCAGTCCTCTCCTCACACCGAGTCCTGTGTCCTCTCTCCCTGCTGTATACAGTGTGCGGCCCCTCAGTCCTCTCCTCACACCGAGTCCTGTGTCCTCTCTCCCTGCTGTATACAGTGTGCGGCCCCTCAGTCCTCTCCTCACACCGAGTCCTGTGTCCTCTCTCCCTGCTGTATACAGTGTGCGGCCCCTCAGTCCTCTCCTCACACAGAGTCCTGTGTCCTCTCTCCCTGCTGAATACATTGTGCGGCCCCTCAGTCCTCTCCTCACACAGAGTCCTGTGTCCTCTCTCCCTGCTGTATACAGTGTGCGGCCCCTCAGTCCTCTCCACACCGAGTCCTGTGTCCTCTCTCCCTGTTGTATACAGTGTGCGGCCCCTCAGTCCTCTCCTCACACCGAGTCCTGTGTCCTCTCTCCCTGCTGTATGCAGTGTGCGGTCCCTCAGTCCTCTCCTCACACCGAGTCCTGTGTCCTCTCTCTCTGCTGTATACAGTGTGCGGCCCCTCAGTCCTCTCCTCACACCGAGTCCTGTGTCCTCTCTCCCTGCTGTATGCAGTGTGCGGTCCCTCAGTCCTCTCCTCACACCGAGTCCTGTGTCCTCTCTCCCTGCTGTATACAGTGTGCGGCCCCTCAGTCTTCTCCTCACACAGAGTCCTGTGTCCTCTCTCCCTGCTGAATACATTGTGCGGCCCCTCAGTCCTCTCCTCACACCGAGTCCTGTGTCCTCTCTCCCTGCTGTATACAGTGTGCGGCCCCTCAGTCCTCTCCACACCGAGTCCTGTGTCCTCTCTCCCTGTTGTATACAGTGTGCGGCCCCTCAGTCCTCTCCTCACACCGAGTCCTGTGTCCTCTCTCCCTGCTGTATGCAGTGTGCGGTCCCTCAGTCCTCTCCTCACACCGAGTCCTGTGTCCTCACTCCCTGCTGTATACAGTGTGCGGCCCCTCAGTCCTCTCCTCACACCGAGTCCTGTGTCCTCTCTCTCTGCTGTATACAGTGTGCGGCCCCTCAGTCCTCTCCTCACACCGAGTCCTGTGTCCTCTCTCCCTGCTGAATACATTGTGCGGCCCCTCAGTCCTCTCCTCACACCGACTCCTGTGTCCTCACTCCCTGCTGTATACAGTGTGCGGCCCCTCAGTCCTCTCCACACCGAGTCCTGTGTCCTCTCTCCCTGTTGTATACAGTGTGCGGCCCCTCAGTCCTCTCCTCACACCGAGTCCTGTGTCCTCTCTCCCTGCTGTATGCAGTGTGCGGCCCCTCAGTCCTCTCCTCACACCGAGTCCTGTGTCCTCTCTCTCTGCTGTATACAGTGTGCGGCCCCTCAGTCCTCTCCTCACACCGAGTCCTGTGTCCTCTCTCCCTGCTGTATACAGTGTGCGGCCCCTCAGTCCTCTCCTCACACCGAGTCCTGTGTCCTCTCTCCCTGCTGTATACAGTGTGTGGCCCCTCAGTCCTCTCCTCACACCGAGTCCTGTGTCCTCTCTCCCTGCTGTATACAGTGTGCGGCCCCTCAGTCCTCTCCTCACACCGAGTCCTGTGTCCTCTCTCTCTGCTGTATACAGTGTGCGGCCCCTGTGTCCTCTCTCCCTGCTGTATACAGTGTGCGGCCCCTCAGTCCTCTCCTCACACCGAGTCCTGTGTCCTCTCTCCCTGCTGTATACAGTGTGCGGCCCCTCAGTCCTCTCCTCACACCGAGTCCTGTGTCCTCTCTCTCTGCTGTATACAGTGTGCGGCCCCTCAGTCCTCTCCTCACACCGAGTCCTGTGTCCTCTCTCTCTGCTGTATACAGTGTGCGGCCCCTCAGTCCTCTCCTCACACCGAGTCCTGTGTCCTCTCTCCCTGCTGTATACATTGTGCGGCCCCTCAGTCCTCTCCTCACACCGAGTCCTGTGTCCTCTCTCCCTGCTGTATACAGTGTGCGGCCCCTCAGTCCTCTCCACACACCGAGTCCTGTGTCCTCTCTCCCTGCTGTATGCAGTGTGCGGCCCCTCAGTCATCTCCTCACACCGAGTCCTGTGTCCTCTCTCTCTGCTGTATACAGTGTGCGGCCCCTCAGTCCTCTCCTCACACCGAGTCCTGTGTCCTCTCTCCCTGCTGTATACAGTGTGCGGCCCCTCAGTCCTCTCCTCACACCGAGTCCTGTGTCCTCTCTCCCTGCTGTATACAGTGTGCGGCCCCTCAGTCCTCTCCTCACACCGAGTCCTGTGTCCTCTCTCCCTGCTGTATGCAGTGTGCGGCCCCTCAGTCCTCTCCTCACACCGAGTCCTGTGTCCTCTCTCTCTGCTGTATACAGTGTGCGGCCCCTCAGTCCTCTCCTCACACCGAGTCCTGTGTCCTCTCTCCCTGCTGTATACAGTGTGCGGCCCCTCAGTCCTCTCCTCACACCGAGTCCTGTGTCCTCTCTCCCTGCTGTATACAGTGTGCGGCCCCTCAGTCCTCTCCTCACACCGAGTCCTGTGTCCTCTCTCCCTGCTGTATACAGTGTGCGGCCCCTCAGTCCTCTCCTCACACCGAGTCCTGTGTCCTCTCTCCCTGCTGAATACATTGTGCGGCCCCTCAGTCCTCTCCTCACACCGAGTCCTGTGTCCTCTCTCCCTGCTGTATACAGTGTGCGGCCCCTCAGTCCTCTCCACACCGAGTCCTGTGTCCTCTCTCCCTGTTGTATGCAGTGTGCGGCCCCTCAGTCCTCTCCTCACACCGAGTCCTGTGTCCTCTCTCCCTGCTGTATGCAGTGTGCGGCCCCTCAGTCCTCTCCTCACACCGAGTCCTGTGTCCTCTCTCTCTGCTGTATACAGTGTGCGGCCCCTCAGTCCTCTCCTCACACCGAGTCCTGTGTCCTCTCTCCCTGCTGAATACATTGTGCGGCCCCTCAGTCCTCTCCTCACACCGAGTCCTGTGTCCTCTCTCTCCCTGCTGTATACAGTGTGCGGCCCCTCAGTCCTCTCCACACCGAGTCCTGTGTCCTCTCTCCCTGTTGTATACAGTGTGCGGCCCCTCAGTCCTCTCCTCACACCGAGTCCTGTGTCCTCTCTCCCTGCTGTATGCAGTGTGCGGCCCCTCAGTCCTCTCCTCACACCGAGTCCTGTGTCCTCTCTCTCTGCTGTATACAGTGTGCGGCCCCTCAGTCCTCTCCTCACACCGAGTCCTGTGTCCTCTCTCCCTGCTGTATACAGTGTGCGGCCCCTCAGTCCTCTCCTCACACCGAGTCCTGTGTCCTCTCTCCCTGCTGTATACAGTGTGCGGCCCCTCAGTCCTCTCCTCACACCGAGTCCTGTGTCCTCTCTCCCTGCTGTATACAGTGTGCGGCCCCTCAGTCCTCTCCTCACACCGAGTCCTGTGTCCTCTCTCTCTGCTGTATACAGTGTGCGGCCCCTCAGTCCTCTCCTCACACCGAGTCCTGTGTCCTCTCTCCCTGCTGTATACAGTGTGCGGCCCCTCAGTCCTCTCCTCACACCGAGTCCTGTGTCCTCTCTCCCTGCTGTATACAGTGTGCGGCCCCTCAGTCCTCTCCTCACACCGAGTCCTGTGTCCTCTCTCCCTGCTGTATACAGTGTGCGGCCCCTCAGTCCTCTCCTCACACCGAGTCCTGTGTCCTCTCTCCCTGCTGTATACAGTGTGCGGCCCCTCAGTCCTCTCCTCACACCAAGTCCTGTGTCCTCTCTCCCTGCTGTATACAGTGTGCGGCCCCTCAGTCCTCTCCTCACACCGACTCCTGTGTCCTCACTCCCTGCTGTATACAGTGTGCGGCCCCTCAGTCCTCTCCTCACACCGAGTCCTGTGTCCTCTCTCTCTGCTGTATACAGTGTGCGGCCCCTCAGTCCTCTCCTCACACCGAGTCCTGTGTCCTCTCTCCCTGCTGTATACAGTGTGCGGCCCCTCAGTCCTCTCCTCACACCGAGTCCTGTGTCCTCTCTCCCTGCTGTATACATTGTGCGGCCCCTCAGTCCTCTCCTCACACAGAGCCCTGTGTCCTCTCTCCCTGCTGTATACAGTGTGCGGCCCATCAGTCCTCTCCACACACCGAGTCCTGTGTCCTCTCTCCCTGCTGTATACAGTGTGCGGCCCCTCAGTCCTCTCCTCACACCGAGTCCTGTGTCCTCTCTCTCTGCTGTATACAGTGTGCGGCCCATCAGTCCTCTCCACACACCGAGATCTGTGTCCTCTCTCCCTGCTGTATACAGTGTGCGGCCCCTCAGTCCTCTCCTCACACCGAGTCCTGTGTCCTCTCTCCCTGCTGTATACAGTGTGCGGCCCATCAGTCCTCTCCACACACCGAGTCCTGTGTCCTCTCTCCCTGCTGTATACAGTGTGCGGCCCCTCAGTCCTCTCCTCACACCGAGTCCTGTGTCCTCTCTCTCTGCTGTATACAGTGTGCGGCCCATCAGTCCTCTCCACACACCGAGATCTGTGTCCTCTCTCCCTGCTGTATACAGTGTGCGGCCCCTCAGTCCTCTCCACACACCGAGATCTGTGTCCTCTCTCCCTGCTGTATACAGTGTGCGGCCCCTCAGTCCTCTCCTCACACCGAGTCCTGTGTCCTCTCTCTCTGCTGTATACAGTGTGCGGCCCATCAGTCCTCTCCACACACCGAGATCTGTGTCCTCTCTCCCTGCTGTATACAGTGTGCGGCCCCTCAGTCCTCTCCTCACACCGAGTCCTGTGTCCTCTCTCTCTGCTGTATACAGTGTGCGGCCCCTCAGTCCTCTCCTCACACCGAGTCCTGTGTCCTCTCTCCCTGCTGTATACAGTGTGCGGCCCCTCAGTCCTCTCCTCACACCGAGTCCTGTGTCCTCTCTCCCTGCTGTATACAGTGTGCGGCCCCTCAGTCCTCTCCTCACACCGACTCCTGTGTCCTCACTCCCTGCTGTATACAGTGTGCGGCCCCTCAGTCCTCTCCTCACACCGAGTCCTGTGTCCTCTCTCCCTGCTGTATACAGTGTGCGGCCCCTCAGTCGTCTCCTCACACCGAGTCCTGTGTCCTCTCTCCCTGCTATATCCATTGTGCGGCCCCTCAGTCCTCTCCTCACACCGAGTCCTTTGTCCTCTCTCCCTGCTGTATGCAGTGTGCGGCCCCTCAGTCCTCTCCTCACACCGAGTCCTGTGTCCTCTCTCTCTGCTGTATACAGTGTGCGGCCCCTCAGTCCTCTCCTCACACCGAGTCCTGTGTCCTCTCTCCCTGCTGTATACATTGTGCGGCCCCTCAGTCCTCTCCACACACAGAGCCCTGTGTCCTCTCTCCCTGCTGTATACAGTGTGCGGCCCATCAGTCCTCTCCACACACCGAGATCTGTGTCCTCTCTCCCTGCTGTATACAGTGTGCGGCCCCTCAGTCCTCTCCTCACACCGAGTCCTGTGTCCTCTCTCCCTGCTGTATACATTGTGCGGCCCCTCAGTCCTCTCCTCACACCGACTCCTGTGTCCTCACTCCCTGCTGTATACAGTGTGCGGTCCCTCAGTCCTCTCCTCACACCGAGTCCTGTGTCCTCTCTCCCTGCTGTATACAGTGTGCGGCCCCTCAGTCCTCTCCTCACACCGAGTCCTGTGTCCTCTCTCCCTGCTGTATACAGTGTGCGGTCCCTCAGTCCTCTCCTCACACCGAGTCCTGTGTCCTCTCTCCCTGCTGTATACAGTGTGCGGTCCCTCAGTCCTCTCCTCACACCGAGTCCTGTGTCCTCTCTCCCTGCTGTATACAGTGTGCGGTCCCTCAGTCCTCTCCTCACACCGAGTCCTGTGTCCTCTCTCCCTGCTGTATACAGTGTGCGGTCCCTCAGTCCTCTCCTCACACCGAGTCCTGTGTCCTCTCTCCCTGCTGTATACATTGTGCGGCCCCTCAGTCCTCTCCTCACACAGAGCCCTGTGTCCTCTCTCCCTGCTGTATACAGTGTGCGGCCCCTCAGTCCTCTCCTCACACCGAGTCCTGTGTCCTCTCTCTCTGCTGTATACATTGTGCGGCCCCTCAGTCCTCTCCTCACACCGAGTCCTGTGTCCTCTCTCCCTGCTGTATACAGTGTGCGGCCCCTCAGTCCTCTCCTCACACGGAGTCCTGTGTCCTCTCTCCCTGCTGTATACAGTGTGCGGCCCCTCAGTCCTCTCCTCACACCGAGTCCTGTGTCCTCTCTCCCTGCTGTATACAGTGTGCGGCCCCTCAGTCCTCTCCTCACACCGAGTCCTGTGTCCTCTCTCCCTGCTGTATGCAGTGTGCGGCCCCTCAGTCCTCTCCTCACACCGAGTCCTGTGTCCTCTCTCCCTGCTGTATGCAGTGTGCGGCCCCTCAGTCCTCTCCTCACACCGAGTCCTGTGTCCTCTCTCCCTGCTGTATGCAGTGTGCGGCCCCT
This sequence comes from Dendrobates tinctorius, assembly GCF_039654945.1. Classification (NCBI taxonomy): domain Eukaryota; kingdom Metazoa; phylum Chordata; class Amphibia; order Anura; family Dendrobatidae; genus Dendrobates; species Dendrobates tinctorius. Next base: position 25,612,279 of record NW_027361731.1, on the reverse strand, counting down.
CAGTCCTCTCCTCACACCGAGTCCTGTGTCCTCACTCCCTGCTGTATACAGTGTGTGGTCCCTCAGTCCTCTCCTCACACCGAGTCCTGTGTCCTCTCCCTGCTGTATACATTGTGCGGCCCCTCAGTCCTCTCCTCACACCGAGTCCTGTGTCCTCTCTCCCTGCTGTATACAGTGTGCGGCCCCTCAGTCCTCTCCTCACACCGAGTCCTGTGTCCTCTCTCCCTGCTGTATGCAGTGTGCGGCCCCTCAGTCCTCTCCGCACACCGAGTCCTGTGTCCTCTCTCCCTGCTGTATACATTGTGCGGCCCCTCAGTCCTCTCCTCACACCGAGTCCTGTGTCCTCTCTCTCTGCTGTATACAGTGTGCGGCCCCTCAGTCCTCTCCTCACACCGAGTCCTGTGTCCTCTCTCCCTGCTGTATACAGTGTGCGGCCCCTCAGTCCTCTCCTCACACCGAGTCCTGTGTCCTCTCTCCCTGCTGTATACAGTGTGCGGCCCCTCAGTCCTCTCCACACCGAGTCCTGTGTCCTCTCTCCCTGCTGTATACATTGTGCGGCCCCTCAGTCCTCTCCACACCGAGTCCTGTGTCCTCTCTCCCTGTTGTATACAGTGTGCGGCTCCTCAGTCCTCTCCTCACACCGAGTCCTGTGTCCTCTCTCCCTGCTGTATAGAGTGTGCGGCCCCTCAGTCCTCTCCTCACACCGAGTCCTGTGTCCTCTCTCCCTGCTGTATACAGTGTGCGGCCCCTCAGTCCTCTCCTCACACCGAGTCCTGTGTCCTCTCTCCCTGCTGTATACATTGTGCGGCCCCTCAGTCCTCTCCACACCGAGTCCTGTGTCCTCTCTCCCTGCTGTATACAGTGTGCGGCTCCTCAGTCCTCTCCTCACACCGAGTCCTGTGTCCTCTCTCCCTGCTGTATGCAGTGTGCGGCCCCTCAGTCCTCTCCGCACACCGAGTCCTGTGTCCTCTCTCTCTGCTGTATACAGTGTGCGGCCCCTCAGTCCTCTCCTCACACCGAGTCCTGTGTCCTCTCTCCCTGCTGTATACAGTGTGCGGCCCCTCAGTCCTCTCCTCACACCGAGTCCTGTGTCCTCTCTCCCTGCTGTATACAGTGTGCGGCCCCTCAGTCCTCTCCGCACACCGAGTCCTGTGTCCTCTCTCTCTGCTGTATACAGTGTGCGGCCCCTCAGTCCTCTCCTCACACCGAGTCCTGTGTCCTCTCTCCCTGCTGTATACAGTGTGCGGCCCCTCAGTCCTCTCCTCACACCGAGTCCTGTGTCCTCTCTCCCTGCTGTATACAGTGTGCGGCCCCTCAGTCCTCTACTCACACAGAGTCCTGTGTCCTCTCTCCCTGCTGTATACAGTGTGCGGCCCCTCAGTCCTCTCCTCACACCGAGTCCTGTGTCCTCTCTCCCTGCTGTATACAGTGTGCGGTCCCTCAGTCCTCTCCTCACACCGACTCCTGTGTCCTCACTCCCTGCTGTATACAGTGTGCGGCCCCTCAGTCCTCTCCTCACACCGAGTCCTGTGTCCTCTCTCCCTGCTGTATACAGTGTGCGGCCCCTCAGTCCTCTCCTCACACAGAGTCCGGTGTCCTCTCTCCCTGCTGTATACAGTGTGCGGCCCCTCAGTCGTCTCCTCACACCGAGTCCTGTGTCCTCTCTCCCTGCTATATCCATTGTGCGGCCCCTCAGTCCTCTCCTCACACAGAGTCCTGTGTCCTCTCTCCCTGCTGTATGCAGTGTGCGGCCCCTCAGTCCTCTCCTCACACCGAGTCCTGTGTCCTCTCTCCCTGCTGTATGCAGTGTGCGGCCCCTCAGTCCTCTCCACACACCGAGTCCTGTGTCCTCACTCCCTGCTGTATACAGTGTGCGGCCCCTCAGTCCTCTCCACACCGAGTCCTGTGTCCTCTCTCCCTGCTGTATACAGTGTGCGGCCCCTCAGTCCTCTCCTCACACCGAGTCCTGTGTCCTCTCTCCCTGCTGTATACAGTGTGCGGCCCCTCAGTCCTCTCCTCACACCGAGTCCTGTGTCCTCTCTCCCTGCTGTATACAGTGTGCGGTCCCTCAGTCCTCTCCTCACACCGAGTCCTGTGTCCTCTCTCCCTGCTGTATGCAGTGTGCGGCCCCTCAGTCCTCTCCTCACACCGACTCCTGTGTCCTCACTCCCTGCTGTATACATTGTGCGGCCCCTCAGTCCTCTCCTCACACCGACTCCTGTGTCCTCACTCCCTGCTGTATACAGTGTGCGGCCCCTCAGTCCTCTCCTCACACCGACTCCTGTGTCCTCACTCCCTGCTGTATACATTGTGCGGCCCCTCAGTCCTCTCCTCACACCGAGTCCTGTGTCCTCTCTCCCTGCTGTATACAGTGTGCGGCCCCTCAGTCCTCTCCTCACACCGAGTCCTGTGTCCTCTCTCCCTGCTGTATACAGTGTGCGGCCCCTCAGTCCTCTCCTCACACCGAGTCCTGTGTCCTCTCTCCCTGCTGTATACAGTGTGCGGCCCCTCAGTCCTCTCCTCACACCGAGTCCTGTGTCCTCTCTCCCTGCTGTATACAGTGTGCGGCCCCTCAGTCCTCTCCTCACACCGAGTCCTGTGTCCTCTCTCCCTGCTGTATACAGTGTGCGGCTCTTCAGTCCTCTCCTCACACCGAGTCTTGTGTCCTCTCTCCCTGCTGTATAGAGTGTGCGGCCGCTCAGTCCTCTCCTCACACCGAGTCCTGTGTCCTCTCTCCCTGCTGTATACAGTGTGCGGCCCCTCAGTCCTCTCCTCACACCGAGTCCTGTGTCCTCTCTCCCTGCTGTATACAGTGTGCGGCTCTTCAGTCCTCTCCTCACACCGAGTCCTGTGTCCTCTCTCCCTGCTGTATAGAGTGTGCGGCCGCTCAGTCCTCTCCTCACACCGAGTCCTGTGTCCTCTCTCCCTGCTGTATACAGTGTGCGGCCCCTCAGTCCTCTCCACACACCGAGTCCTGTGTCCTCACTCCCTGCTGTATACAGTGTGCGGCCCCTCAGTCCTCTCCACACCGAGTCCTGTGTCCTCTCTCCCTGCTGTATACAGTGTGCGGCCCCTCAGTCCTCTCCTCACACCGAGTCCTGTGTCCTCTCTCCCTGCTGTATACAGTGTGCGGCCCCTCAGTCCTCTCCTCACACCGAGTCCTGTGTCCTCTCTCCCTGCTGTATACAGTGTGCGGCTCTTCAGTCCTCTCCTCACACCGAGTCTTGTGTCCTCTCTCCCTGCTGTATAGAGTGTGCGGCCGCTCAGTCCTCTCCTCACACCGAGTCCTGTGTCCTCTCTCCCTGCTGTATACAGTGTGCGGCCCCTCAGTCCTCTCCTCACACCGAGTCCTGTGTCCTCTCTCCCTGCTGTATACAGTGTGCGGCCCCTCAGTCCTCTCCTCACACCGAGTCTTGTGTCCTCTCTCCCTGCTGTATAGAGTGTGCGGCCGCTCAGTCCTCTCCTCACACCGAGTCCTGTGTCCTCTCTCCCTGCTGTATACAGTGTGCGGCCCCTCAGTCCTCTCCTCACACCGAGTCCTGTGTCCTCTCTCCCTGCTGTATACAGTGTGCGGCCCCTCAGTCCTCTCCTCACACCGAGTCCTGTGTCCTCACTCCCTGCTGTATACAGTGTGCGGCCCCTCAGTCCTCTCCTCACACCGAGTCCTGTGTCCTCACTCCCTGCTGTATACAGTGTGCGGCCCCTCAGTCCTCTCCACACCGAGTCCTGTGTCCTCTCTCCCTGCTGTATACAGTGTGCGGCCCCTCAGTCCTCTCCTCACACCGAGTCTGTGTCCTCTCTCCCTGCTGTATAGAGTGTGCGGCCGCTCAGTCCTCTCCTCACACCGAGTCCTGTGTCCTCTCTCCCAGCTGTATGCAGTGTGCGGCCCCTCAGTCCTCTCCTCACACCGAGTCCTGTGTCCTCACTCCCTGCTGTATACAGTGTGCGGCCCCTCAGTCCTCTCCACACCGAGTCCTGTGTCCTCTCTCCCTGCTGTATACAGTGTGCGGCCCCTCAGTCCTCTCCTCACACCGAGTCTTGTGTCCTCTCTCCCTGCTGTATAGAGTGTGCGGCCCCTCAGTCCTCTCCTCACACCGAGTCTTGTGTCCTCTCTCCCTGCTGTATAGAGTGTGCGGCCCCTCAGTCCTCTCCTCACACCGAGTCTTGTGTCCTCTCTCCCTGCTGTATACAGTGTGCGGCCCCTCAGTCCTCTCCTCACACCGAGTCTTGTGTCCTCTCTCCCTGCTGTATAGAGTGTGCGGCCCCTCAGTCCTCTCCTCACACCGAGTCCTGTGTCCTCTCTCCCTGCTGTATGCAGTGTGCGGCCCCTCAGTCCTCTCCTCACACCGAGTCCTGTGTCCTCTCTCCCTGCTGTATACATTGTGCGGCCCCTCAGTCCTCTCCACACCGAGTCCTGTGTCCTCTCTCCCTGCTGTATACAGTGTGCGGCCCCTCAGTCCTCTCCTCACACCGAGTCCTGTGTCCTCTCTCCCTGCTGTATACAGTGTGCGGCCCCTCAGTCCTCTCCTCACACCGAGTCTTGTGTCCTCTCTCCCTGCTGTATATAGTGTGCGGCCCCTCAGTCCTCTCCTCACACCGAGTCTTGTGTCCTCTCTCCCTGCTGTATACAGTGTGCGGCCCCTCAGTCCTCTCCACACCGAGTCCTGTGTCCTCTCTCCCTGCTGTATAGAGTGTGCGGCCCCTCAGTCCTCTCCTCACACCGAGTCTTGTGTCCTCTCTCCCTGCTGTATACAGTGTGCGGCCCCTCAGTCCTCTCCACACCGACTCCTGTGTCCTCTCTCCCTGCTGTATACAGTGTGCGGCCCCTCAGTCCTCTCCTCACACCGAGTCCTGTGTCCTCTCTCTCTGCTGTATACAGTGTGCGGCCCCTCAGTCCTCTCCTCACACCGAGTCTTGTGTCCTCTCTCCCTGCTGTATAGAGTGTGCGGCCCCTCAGTCCTCTCCTCACACCGAGTCCTGTGTCCTCTCTCTCTGCTGTATACAGTGTGCGGCCCCTCAGTCCTCTCCTCACACCGAGTCCTGTGTCCTCTCTCTCTGCTGTATACAGTGTGCGGCCCCTCAGTCCTCTCCTCACACCGAGTCTTGTGTCCTCTCTCCCTGCTGTATAGAGTGTGCGGCCCCTCAGTCCTCTCCACACCGAGTCCTGTGTCCTCTCTCCCTGCTGTATACAGTGTGCGGCCCCTCAGTCCTCTCCTCACACCGAGTCTTGTGTCCTCTCTCCCTGCTGTATAGAGTGTGCGGCCCCTCAGTCCTCTCCTCACACCGAGTCTTGTGTCCTCTCTCCCTGCTGTATAGAGTGTGCGGCCCCTCAGTCCTCTCCACACCGAGTCCTGTGTCCTCTCTCCCTGCTGTATACAGTGTGCGGCCCCTCAGTCCTCTCCTCACACCGAGTCCTGTGTCCTCTCTCCCTGCTGTATACAGTGTGCGGCCCCTCAGTCCTCTCCTCACACCGAGTCCTGTGTCCTCTCTCCCTGCTGTATACAGTGTGCGGCCCCTCAGTCCTCTCCTCACACCGAGTCTTGTGTCCTCTCTCCCTGCTGTATACAGTGTGCGGCCCCTCAGTCCTCTCCACACCGAGTCCTGTGTCCTCTCTCCCTGCTGTATAGAGTGTGCGGCCCCTCAGTCCTCTCCTCACACCGAGTCTTGTGTCCTCTCTCCCTGCTGTATACAGTGTGCGGCCCCTCAGTCCTCTCCACACCGACTCCTGTGTCCTCTCTCCCTGCTGTATACAGTGTGCGGCCCCTCAGTCCTCTCCTCACACCGAGTCCTGTGTCCTCTCTCTCTGCTGTATACAGTGTGCGGCCCCTCAGTCCTCTCCTCACACCGAGTCTTGTGTCCTCTCTCCCTGCTGTATAGAGTGTGCGGCCCCTCAGTCCTCTCCTCACACCGAGTCCTGTGTCCTCTCTCTCTGCTGTATACAGTGTGCGGCCCCTCAGTCCTCTCCTCACACCGAGTCCTGTGTCCTCTCTCTCTGCTGTATACAGTGTGCGGCCCCTCAGTCCTCTCCTCACACCGAGTCTTGTGTCCTCTCTCCCTGCTGTATAGAGTGTGCGGCCCCTCAGTCCTCTCCACACCGAGTCCTGTGTCCTCTCTCCCTGCTGTATACAGTGTGCGGCCCCTCAGTCCTCTCCTCACACCGAGTCTTGTGTCCTCTCTCCCTGCTGTATAGAGTGTGCGGCCCCTCAGTCCTCTCCTCACACCGAGTCTTGTGTCCTCTCTCCCTGCTGTATAGAGTGTGCGGCCCCTCAGTCCTCTCCACACCGAGTCCTGTGTCCTCTCTCCCTGCTGTATACAGTGTGCGGCCCCTCAGTCCTCTCCTCACACCGAGTCCTGTGTCCTCTCTCCCTGCTGTATACAGTGTGCGGCCCCTCAGTCCTCTCCTCACACCGAGTCCTGTGTCCTCTCTCCCTGCTGTATACAGTGTGCGGCCCCTCAGTCCTCTCCTCACACCGAGTCTTGTGTCCTCTCTCCCTGCTGTATACAGTGTGCGGCCCCTCAGTCCTCTCCTCACACCGAGTCCTGTGTCCTCTCTCCCTGCTGTATACAGTGTGCGGCCCCTCAGTCCTCTCCTCACACCGAGTCCTGTGTCCTCTCTCCCTGCTGTATACAGTGTGCGGCCCCTCAGTCCTCTCCTCACACCGAGTCCTGTGTCCTCTCTCCCTGCTGTATACAGTGTGCGGCCCCTCAGTCCTCTCCTCACACCGAGTCCTGTGTCCTCTCTCCCTGCTGTATACAGAGTGTGCGGCCCCTCAGTCCTCTCCTTCCCAGCAGCGTTAGCACAGCGCCACCTTCTGCTCTCCTAGCGTCACCTGTCTTATGAGGTCCCGCCCTTTCCGGTGACATTATTCCCTGTCAACTCCGTTCTTGTCGCTGCCGGCCTGCTATTGGTTCCTTGTTGGCCAAGCAACGAAAAAACTTTCCGGTGCTGGGTTGAGCGTCCTTGTAGGCGTCCCGCTGTGATTGGATGGTATGTCATGTGACCGTGGTGCAGGCGCCGCTGATTGGCTGGCGGTGAAGCACATGGTCTTGCGTCCCTCACGCAGTGGCGGGTGTATGGGGCTATCAGGCCTGCTGCGGAGGCGCCTCGCCCGTGTCCTTGCTATGTCCCAGCCCGAGGCTCGGGCCTACAGCGGCCGGAAGAGCAAAGCTCCGAAGGAACCTCTGCGGCACATAAAGAACAGGGCGAAGCAGGAGGCCGGAGAGCGCCATGGCCCGGCCGTGGTGTATGTGCAGGTGGTGGCGGCCGGCAGCAGAGACGCGGGGGCCTCCGTCTATGTGTTCTCAGACCACAACAGGTGACTGCGCCGGGACCCCCAGATATAACACGGGCAGCGGTGTAAGGGGCGATACCGTGGGCAGGCAGGGGTTAATGGCAGGGTCCTGGTGGTCTGGAGCAGTGAATTATTTATTTATAGAGCACCACTGATTCCATGGTGCGGTACATGAGAAGGGGTGACATACAAATTACAGATATCACTGACAGTAAACTAACAATGACAGACTGATATAGAGGGGAGAGAGGATCCTGCCCTTTCGGGCTTACATGCTACAGGATGGTGGGGAAGGAGACAGTAGGTTGGTGGGCTTCAGCAGCTCCAGTAGTGGTGAGGCGGTGGCTCCGGTGGTGGTGAGGAGGCAGCGGGGTCATTGCAGGCTGTAGGCTTTCTTGAAGAGGTGGGTTTTCAGGTTCTGGCTGAAGGATCCGAGTGTGGTTGATAGCCGGACTTGTTGGGGCAAAGAATTCCAGAGAATAGGGGCTATTCGGGAGAAGTCTTGGAGGCGGTTGGGTGAGGAGCGAATAAGTGTGGAGGAGAGAAGGAGGTCTTGGGAGGACCGGAGATTACGTGAGGCAAGGTATCGGGAGATTAGTTCAGAGACATATGGGGGAGACAGGTTATTGGTGGCCTTGTAGGTCAGTGTTAGTAATTTGAACTGGATACGCTGAGGGAATGGGAGCCAGTGAAGAGATCTGCAGAGGGGAGAAGCGGAGGAGTAGCGAGGAGAGAGATGAATTAGTCGGGCGGCAGAGTTAAGGATGGACTGGAGAGGTGCGAGGGTGTTAGCAGGGAGACCACAGAAAAGGATGTTGCAGTAGTCGAGGCGGGAGATGATGAGGGCATGCACAAGCAATTTAGTAGATTGAGGGCTGAGGAAAGGACGGATTCTGGAAATATTTTTGAGCTGGAGGCGACAGGAGGTAGAAAGAGCTTGGATGTGCGGTGTGAAGGACAGGGCAGAGTCAAAGGTTACTCCGAGGCAGCGGATTTCTGGTACTGGGGAAGGTGTGATGTCATTAATTGTGATGTCAGGTAAGGAAGATCTGTGAGATGGAGGAAAGATGATGAGTTCAGATTTGTCCACATTGAGCTTGAGGAAGCGAGAGGAGAAGGAGGATATGGCTGATAGACACTCCGGGATACTGGACAGCAGAGAAGTGACGTCTGGGCCAGAGAGGTAGATCTGAGTGTTATCGGCATAAAGGTGGTAGTGGAATCTGTGGGACTTTGAGTTGCCCCAGACCAAGTGTATAGATTGAGAAGAGTAGGGGTCCTAGAGCAGAGCCTTGGGGGACTCAAACAGAGAGAGGGTGGGATGAGGAGGTGGTGTGGGAGTGGGAGACGCTGAATGTGCGGTTGGAGAGGTATGAGGAGATCCAGGACAGGGTGAGGTCTTTGATTCCAAAGCAGGAGGTGATCTGTAGTAGGAGGCAGTGGTCAACTGTGTCGCATGCAGAGGACAGGTCTAGAAGCAGGAGTATAGAGTACTGTCTGTTCGCTTTGGCTGTAAGTAGGTCGTTAGTAATTTTGGTCAGGGCTGTCTCAGAGGAGTGATGGGGGCGGAAACCAGATTGTAGGTTGTCAAAGAGCAGGGTAGATGAGAGGTGGGAGGAAAGTTCAGCGTGGACGTGCTGTTCCAGGAGTTTGGAAGCGACTGGGAGCAGTGATATTGGCGATAGCTGGACATAGCGGTTGGGTCGAGGGTTGGCGTTTTAAGGATAGGCGTGATTGTGGCATGTTTAAAAGCAGAAGGGAAGGTACCGGACGTTAGTGATAGGTTGAAGAGGTGGGTTAGGGATGGGATAAGTGTGGTGGTGAGGTTGGGGAGGAGGTGGGATGGGATGGGGTCAAGTGCACAGGTTGTGAGGTGCGATTTGGAGAAGAGGCGACTAAGCTCCCCTTCAGTGATGTTGGAGAGTGAGGTTATGGGGTTTGGGCATTGGTCTGGTATACAAAGGGGTTGTGGTGGTTGAGTGATGAAGACTTGCCTTGTTTGGTCGATCTTATTTTTGAAGTGTGTGGCAAAGTCCTCGGCAGAGATGAGGGAGGTTGGATGGGACAGTGGTGGGCGGAGGAGGGAGTTGAAAGTTTTGAATAACTGTTTGGGATTGTAGGATAGGGAAGATACGAGGGTTGTGAAGTAGGCCTGTTTAGCAGGGGTGAGGGCAGATTTGAAAGCGAGTGTTGCTTGTTTGAATGCAGTGAAGTCGTCTTGCGAATTTGAATGGGGTTAATGTTAGGGTCCCTGGTGGTCTGGGGCAGTGACGGGGTTAATGTTGGGGTGAGGTAAAGGCAATGTGTTCCAGCTTCTTTGAATCCAAAAATTTATTAGAAAATGCTTCTTAAAATACCAGGGCAGTGGCAGAGTTCATATGGCGAGATATAGTTACACGTTTCAAACGCTCGCGGCCTCCTGTCTCATCAGTGCTACACGTGTGAACGCCGTGCTTCAGCGAGCCATATGCTGCTGTGGGTGAGCTGGTTCATTCTTTTTTCTTTGTTTTTTAATGTTATGATCCCTGGTGGTCTGGGGCAGTGATGGTGGTAATGGCAGGGTCCTGGTGGTCTGGGGCAGTGACGGTGGTAATGGCAGGGTCCTGGTGGTCTGGGGCAGTGGCGGTGGTAATGGCAGGGTCTCGGTGGTCTGGGGCAGTGACGGTGGTAATGGCAGGGTCCCGGTGGTAATGCAGGGTCCCGGTGGTCTGGGGCAGTATCGGTGGTAATGGCAGGGTCCTGGTGGTCTGGGGCAGTGTCGGTGGTAATGGCAGGGTCCTGGTGGTCTGGGGCAGTGTCGGTGGTAATGGCAGGGTCCTGGTGGTCTGGGGCAGTGATGGTGAAAATGTTAGGATCCCTGGTGGTCTGGGGCAGTGAGGGTGGTAATGGCAGGGCCCTGGTGGTCTGGGGCAGTGAGATGGTTAATGCTGGGATCCCTGGTGGTCCAGGATGTGGTTTCTGCCCACCTTTCAGCTGGACTCTGGGGGGGGGGGGGGGGCTGTAAGTTGCTGCCCATTTAACCCTTTGTCCACTCCTCTTTCTCCAGGTATCTCTTTAATTGTGGTGAGGGGGCACAGAGACTTATGCACGAGAACAAGTAAGAGCTGATATATGAGCCCGGTGTACAATCCCGGTCATGTGACCGCCCCGCCGCTGCTGATTGGTCGCGTCTTGTGTTCTCGCTCCTCAGGGTGAAGCTTTCGCGTCTGGACAACGTCTTCATCACCAGGATGGACTGGGCCAACGTCGGGGGGCTGTCGGGTGGGTGCCGGGACCACCAGGGAGCGGAGGCGGCCATTGTGGTAATTATCAGGGTCTCCAGCCTCGGACCCCCTCCAATCAGTCTTCTCTGCTACCCCTGCAGGTGTACTGCTGACACTGCGAGACTTGGGGCTCCCTAAGTGTACTCTCTCCGGACCCCCACAGCTGGTAAGTGACACCCCCGCCCCCATCCTGATCCTAGCGAACAGGGCTGCAGTGAAGAGCATTGGGACTGAGATTGGAAAGCTGAACCTCTACTAAAGAGCAGGGATGCTGTGTGAAGCATGGAAATCTGAGCTTCTAATAAAGAGCAGGGCTGCAGTGTAAAGCATGGGGTCTGAGAATGGAAAGCTTAGCCTCTACTAAAGAGCAGGGATGCTGTGTAAAGCATGGAAATCTGAGCTTCTAATAAAGAGCAGGGCTGCAGTGTAAAGCATGGCTACTGAGAATGGAAAGTTGAACCTCTACTAAAGAGCAGGGATGCTGTGTAAAGCATGGGGGCTGAGAATGGAAAGCTGAGCCTCTCATATAGAGCAGAGCTGCAGTGTAAAGCATGGGGACTGAGCATGGAAAGCTGAGCCTCTAATGAAGAGAGATGATCAGAGTATAACAGATGGAGCCGCTGATTCCTGCGTTCTAATATAGAGCAGGACTGCAGTGTAAAGCATGGGGACTGAGAATGGAAAGCTGAGCCTCTACTATAGAGCAGAGCTGCAGTGGGAAGCTGAAGAGCATGGCCACTGAGAATGAAAAGCTGAGCCTCTAATGAAGAGCATAGCTGCAGTGTAAAGCATGGGGGCTGAGAATGGAAAGCTGAGCCTCTAATATATTAGCAGGGCTGCAGTGTAAAGCATGGGGACTGAGAATGGGAAGCTGAAGAACATGGCTGCAGTGTAAAGCATGGCCACTGAGAATGGGAAGCTGAAGAGCAGGTCTCCAGTGTAAAGCATGGCCACTGAGAATGGGAAGCTGAAGAGCAGGGCCGCAGTGTAAACCATGGCTACTGAGAATGGAAAGCTTAGCCTCTAATGAAGAGAGTTGATTAGAGTATAACAGATGGAGCCGCTGATTCCTGCGTCCTAATATAGAGCAGGGCTGCATTGTAAAGCATAGGGACTGAGCATGGAAAGCTGAGTCTCTAATATAGAGCAGGGCTGCATTGTAAAGCATGGCTACTGAGAATGGGAAGCTGAAAACATGGCCACTGAGAGTGGAAAGCTGGACCTCTAATGAAGAGCATGGCTGCAGTGTAAAGCATGGGGGCTGAGAATGGAAAGCTGAGCCTCTAATATATTAGCAGGGCTGCAGTGTAAAGCATGGCCAATGAGAATGGGAAGCTGAAGAACAGGGCTGCAGTGTAAAGCATGGCCACAGAGAATGGGAAGCTGAAAAGCATGGCTACTGAGAATGGAAAGCTTAGCCTCTAATGAGAGATGATGACAGTATAACAGATGGAGCCGCTGATTCCTGTATCCTAATATAGAGCAGGGCTGCAGTGTAAATAATGGGGACTGAGCATGGAAAGCTGAGCCTCTACTAAAGAGCAGGGCTGCAGTGTAAAGCATGGCTACTGAGAATGGAAAGCTTAGCCTCGAGTGAAGAGAGATGATGAGAGTATAACAGATGGAGCCGCTGATTCCTGCATCCTAATATAGAGCAGGGCTGCAGTGTAAAGCATGGCTACTGAGCATGGAAAGCTGAGCCTCTAATATAGAGCAGGGCTGTAGTGTAAAGCATGGGGACTGAACATGGAAAGCTGAGCCTCTAATATAGAGCAGGGATGCAGGGTAAAGCATGGGGACTGAGCATGGAAAGCTGAGCCTCTCATATAGAGCAGAGCTGCAGTGTAAAGCTTGGGGACTGAGCATGGAAAGCTGAGCCTCTCGTATAGAGCAGAGCTGCAGTGTAAAGCATGGGGACTGAGCATGGAAAGCTGAGCCTCTAATATAGAGCAGGGCTGCAGTGTAAAGCATGGGGACTGAGCATGGAAAGCTGAGCCTCTCATATAGAGCAGGGCTGCAGTGTAAAGCATGGGGACTGAGCATGGAAAGCTGAGCCTCTCATATAGAGCAGGGCTGCAGTGTAAAGCTTGGGGACTGAGCATGGAAAGCTGAGCCTCTCATATAGAGCAGAGCTGCAGTGTAAAGCATGGGGGCTGAGCCTCTCATATAGAGCAGAGCTGCAGTGTAAAGCATGGGGACTGAGCATGGAAAGCTGAGCCTCTACTAAAGAGCAGGGCTGCAGTGTAAAGCATGGCTACTGAGAATGGAAAGCTTAGCCTCGAGTGAAGAGAGATGATGAGAGTATAACAGATGGAGCTGCTGATTCCTGCATCCTAATATAGAGCAGGGCTGCAGTGTAAAGCATGGCTACTGAGCATGGAAAGCTGAGCCTCTAATATAGAGCAGGGCTGCAGTGTAAAGCATGGGGACTGAGCATGGAAAGCTGAGCCTCTAATATAGAGCAGAGCTGAAGTGTAAAGCAAGGGGACTGAGAATGGAAAGCTGAGCCTCTCATATAGAGCAGAGCTGCAGTGTAAAGCATGGGGGCTGAGCCTCTCGTATAGAGCAAAGCTGCAGTGTAAAGCAAGGGGACTGAGCATGGAAAGCTGAGCCTCTCAAATAGAGCAGGGCTGCAGTGTAAAGCATGGAAAGCTGAGCCTCTCATATAGAGCAGAGCTGCAGTGTAAAGCATGGGGACTGAGCATGGAAAGCTGAGCCTCTCATATAGAGCAGAGCTGCAGTGTAAAGCATGCAGAACATTTTTGGATTTTTTTTCTTCACAGAAAAAATTCCTCCAGGCCATTAAGTCGTACTGTGGACCTATGGACGGCCTGACTGTGGGTGAGAGCTGGGGCCTGGGCCGGAGGTAACTGGTGTCTGGGGGTGCGTCACTCATCACTGTCCTTCTCCGCAGACGTGCAACCGTACACCGATCCCCTGTACAGTGACGAGACCATGGCTGTCACACAGGTGCCCACCGTCCTCCGTAAGTCCTGAGCGCCCTGCGCGCTGCTGTCACGGCCCAGGCGCCATGTTGTGATATGGAACAAGCTTTGCAGCAGCTGTAAAGTGAGCTGCTCTGTAGTGTGGCTGTTTTACTGACCTCTAGTGGACAGAAGGGGAAATGCATATTTTTTTTTTTTTTTTTTTTTTTTTTTATTGCAGTTGGTGAGAAAACTTTGGGGAGCCCCCCGAGGTCTCCAAAACCTGAGGATGATGGGAGTCGGTCAGAACCAAGACCAGGGAGAACATCTCCAGGTATGATGGGAGATCGGAGGGGTGAGGCTCGGGGGAGAGGGGTGCCGGGCGCACGAGCACGACTGATGCTAATGTCTTCTAGATTTCAGGGGCAGACCCTCCAGTAGATCCCCGCCCAGTGTGATCTCCTACATCTGCAAGGTGAGAATCCCCCCGGAGTCCGGTGGGAAATGGCTGATAACAGGCGGCAATAGATCGCTGACATAAGTTTCCTTCTCTGTTTTCAGCTCCATGACAGAAAAGGACACTTCCTGGTGGTGAAAGCGAAGGAAATTGGGCTCCCAGTGTACGTGTCCCTCCAGAGCAGAACTCGCAATTCTGCAGAGCTGAAATCTCCCAGCATCTTCTGCTTGCACAGCGCCCGATGATTAGCATTCTGGGAGAATGCATTATGCTCTGTGCAGGCCTGGCGCCCTGGGGGAGAGGGACTCTGGCAGCGCCTCCTTGCGCCCTGTCGGGGGGAGGGACCATGCGGGGATGCACTGCTCTGCTCACCATTGTCTCCACCACAGGGGGACGCGGGAGATCGGGCCTCTCATTGCACAGCTGAAGGCCGGCAGAAGTGTCATGTATGAAGGCAAAGAGGTAACAGGACAAATATCCAGCCTTGCATTGGCCGGCATTTTCTGTTTATTGATTGGTCGATGTTTGGTCGACTCCGACCACCAGATCTCCCCTGCAGACGTCCTGGACCCCTCTATCCCCGGCCCGACCTTTATCGTGGTGGAGTGTCCAAGCGAAGACTTCATAGCTCCCGTCACTGAGAATGCGGCATGGAAGAGGTGCGGCGGCGGGGAGGCATCCGTGTGACGGCGGCGGGGCAGGAGCTGCAGGCTTACTTCTTTTCTTTTCTTCCAGGTATCAGGAGGGTGAAGCCGAGACGGCGGCCGCCTTGGTGATACACATGACCCCCGAACACATTCTCAACCGCAGCACGTACCGGCAGTGGATGGAGAGGTGAGCGCCGCTCTCATACTGCTGAGTCACCACCGGAGGGCAACAGAGTACAGGAAATGACTTTTGCTCGCCTGTCGGCGCTCAGGGGCTGCAGTAGGGGCCCCCGATTCTTGAGAACAGTGGGGGTCTCTATGAATGGGAGCATCCTAACTTCAGAAGCCCCCTATAGTGTATAGATGTGATGGAGCTTCATTCTCGCCCCCAGGTTCGGCCCCAGCACGGAGCACCTTCTCCTGAACGAGCACACCTCCACCGTACATAACCTGAGCAGCTACAAGGTCCAGAGCCAGCTGCACCTGATCCACCCGGATATCTTCCCGCAGCTCCCGGAGATCCGGCCCCTCGCCGTGAGTCGCCTCTTTCCTTTTCTCCACTTTCTTATTGATCCTAACTAATAGTTTTCCCATTTTGGTGAAGGATGAGGCGTCCGCTGGGCCCGGGGTGCGGGCAGAGTGCCTGCTGAAATACCAACTGAGACCCCTGGTGGGCTGGCAGAGGTGAGCAGACCAATGTATGGAATGTGGCTCCTCAGGGGCGGGGCTTTGAAGTTTGTGTTTCTCTGCTCCGCCCTTGAAGGGGGGTATTTTCACCCTTCTTTTGCTGATTTGCTTTTTGCAGAGATCAAGTGGCCCAAAAACAAACCTGTGAGTTTGTGAAGGAGGCGATGGAGCTGCCGGGGTTCGGGAGGGCAGTGGAGGAGTGTCGGAGGCTCCTGCAGGCAGAGGACACGTTGGCCGCGGGTGAGTACAGGGCTCCTACCATTATCGGCAACCCCTGATCTCCATTATGGGACGCCCCCCCCGATGGTGATGGGATGATAGTATTAGCTCTCCCTGTCCCGCAGAGGGCAACGCGCAGCATCCGGAGGTCGTGTTTCTAGGGACGGGCTCCGCGATCCCCATGAAGACGCGTAATGTCAGCAGCACCCTGGTCCACATCAGGTAAGTGAACACCTCCGGGGCGGCATGCACCCCCAAGCCCACCATAGTAACCTTACGTTCCTTACTCTGCAGCCCCTCCGCCCTGCTGCTCCTGGACTGCGGCGAGGGGACGTTCGGGCAACTGCACCGACACTACGGAGACCGCGTGGACGACATCCTGAGCCGCCTCTCCGCAGTCTTCATATCCCACATCCACGCTGACCACCACACGGTAAGACCGCGGCTGAGTGCCCCCAGATGGCGGCGCTATGGCCGGAGGGTAACTCTTCTTTATGTCCCGCAGGGTCTCTTCCGTCTGGTGCTGGAACGAGAGCGGGCGCTGGTGAGTACGAGATAAGGGACTGCCGTGGGACCATCACAAGAGCTGCAGTACCACCTGCAGCCAGCAGAGATGGTGGTGCTGTTTGCAGGAGACTTTATTATCTAATATATCCAGGGTTGGTGCCAATCCTCTTGGGGGCCACGCGTCGGGGCCCCCGCTGCTCTTGATACGTTGTGTTCTGCTCCAGGTGTCTCTGGGGAAGCCGTTCAGCCCCATCATGGTGATAGGACCTACCATCCTCATGACCTGGATAAACCAATACAATGACAACTGCCAGGAGGTCCTCCACAAAATCAGGTGAGGCCGCTGCCGATTGTGATCGCTGCAGCCAGCTGCTGGTCCTCCCATCACACACAACCCCCTGATGTGATGGGACATTGTGTAATACCTCACTTCCCCTCTGGGGGCGCTGCAGGCGGCATGGCACAGCTCTGTGATTTCTTACTGATTGGTTCCTCCGCAGCTTCGTCCCATCCTGGAGTTTAATGGAAACTGCAGAAGTGGATTGTCCCAAGACTCGAGGCCTGATCGCCGCCCTGCTGGAGACGTACCGGCTAGAAAAGGTGCAGCGTCTACACAGAACGCCGGTCACCTCCAGAGATGCGCTCTGTCAGTGTACAAGGCTATCGGCTGGGCGCAGAGAAGAACTGTGAGCGCAGCTCTGGGTTTGACTGGAGGATAATCACGTGACCTCCTCTTCCCCGTTCAGTTTCAGACCTGCTTCGTCCGTCACTGTAGGAACGCATTCGGCTGCGCCATTGTCCACCAGTCCGGCTGGAAACTGGTGTTTTCGGGGGACACCATGCCGTGCGACGCTCTCGTCAGGATGGGTAAGATGGCGGCAGCGCGAGAGGCCATTTGTGAGGCAGTCGCCTAAATAGCAATTCCTTAACATGATGCATATTTTATCAGGGAAGGACGCTAGCCTGCTGATCCACGAGGCCACGCTGGAGGACGGGCTGGAGCAGGATGCCATTGACAAGGCGCACAGGTACAGCGCCGGTGAAGCAGAACACACGCCCAGCTGTTCTGTAGCCCCCGTTCCCCATGGGGCCGTTTGTCAGACTGCTGTAGCCCTCGTGCCCCAGGGGGCCGCACGCCCGCCTCTGCTGTAGTCCCAAGGGGCCGCACGCCCGCCCGCCTCTGCTGTAGCCCCAGGGGGCCGCACGCACGCCCGCCTGCCTGCCTGCCTCTGCTGTAACCCATCCTCGTCCCTTGCAGCACAACCTCGCAGGCCATCGCCGTTGGGATGGACATGAATGCTGACTTCATGATGCTGAACCACTTCAGTCAGCGCTACGCCAAGCTGCCTCTGATGAACGACGGCTTCAGCGGGAAGGTCGGGGTCTCCTTCGATCACATGAGGGTCAGTTGCTTCTTAGCCTCTGGAATGTCACGCTGCTGCGATCTCTTTACTCAACTGTATCCGTCGCTGCGTTTCAGATCCGTCTGCGCGACCTGCAGACCCTCCCCAAGCTGATGGCACCGCTGCGGGCCTTGTTTGCTGAAGATCTGGAAGAACTGGAGGAGCGAAAGCAGAAGAGGGAACAGCGGCTGCAGGAACCAGAGGCCGTGGCCCCGAGCCCCTCCAAACCCGTCCCCAGCGCCAAACGAGACCTGGACGACGCTGCCAACATGGCCGCCGCCAAGAGGTTAAAAGCCAACTGAGTGTCCTAAGGGGCGTCTTGGGTCACGTAATACCAGAACAAAGTGTCCAGATGGGGGGGTTTCTCAGAAGCGTGCGTCATAGTATTGGGATCTGCCCAGGACACCAGGTCGGTCTGTTTCTGAAGGCCCGAGTATTGGTGGCCATAAAGAGAACTATTTATTTTTAGGATGATGCCTTTAATCTTTGAGAGTTTTTTTATTTTTAATAAAAGCGTTCATCCAAATCCAGCGCATTACAGTTCGACAGGGTGTGTAAACTTCTGCAAACCTCTAGAATAAAGAAATAATAATAATTGATCTCTATTGTTTGCGTGCACAGCTCAGGTGCAGCCCTATGTCTAATGCTACAACTTGCAAAAATTCCTTCCCAACACTCATGCGGTCAGGGCATGCTGGTAGTTGTAGTTTCGCACTAATTGAAGTGGCACTAGCTCCGGTTTCCTAAATACAGACTATAAACCCTTTTTACGCAAAAGTCTGCACTGAAGCTGCATACGCAGAACGGGTGGGGGGGATGCGTCAGAGCAGTTATAGTCTGAGCCTGCAGGCCACACCAGTTGAGAAACTACAACTCCCAGAATTCTTAGGATGTGTGGGCTGAGCAATTTATTACGTAGTGTAATGTGCTGAGAACAATAAAACATTGATCAATGTCATACAGGCATGTGGAGGCCACACACACTACTGAGCATCATTTCTTTGTCTAGAAGACTTTCCATGGAGGTCTGGATTTGGAATGGTGCTCAAAATCAAAGAGAAAAATTAATTACAGGCTGCTGCAACTTCAGTGGAAAGTCCTAGACAAAGAAATGATGCTCAGTAGTGTGTGTGGCCTCCACGTGCCTGTATGACCTCCCTACAACGCCTGGGCATGGTCCTGATGAGGCGGTGGATGTTCTCCTGAGGGATCTCCTAGGCCTGGAGTACTGCATCAGTCAACTGCTGGGCAGTCTTTGGTGCAACGTGGTGGATGGAGCGAGACATGATGTCGCAGAGGTGCTCGATTGGATTCAGGTCTGGGGAACGGGCGGGCCAGTCCCCATAGCTTCAATGCCTTCATCATGCAGGAACAGCTTGACAATTCAGCCATGTGAGGCCTAGCATTGCCATGCATCAGAAGGAACACAGGGCTCACTGCACTGGCCTATGGTCTCCCAGTGGATCTCATCCCGGTACCTAATGGCAGTCAGGCTACCTCTGGGGATCACATGGAGGGATGTGCGACCCTCCAAAGAAATGCCACCCCTCACCATTACTGACCCACTGCCAAACCTGTCATGCTGAAGGATGTTGCCAGCAGCAGAACGCTCTCTACGGCGTCTCCAGACTCTCACATGTGCTCAGTGTGAACCTGCTCTCATCCATGAGGAGTACAGGGCGTCAATGTGAAATCTGCCAATCGCCCTGCACGGTGTTGGGCTGTAAGCACAACACCCACTTGTGGACATCGGGCCTTCATACCACCCTCATGGAGTCTGTTTCTGACAGTTTGAGCAGACACATGGATGTTAGTGGCCTGCTGGAGGTCATTTTGCAGGGCTCTGACACTGCTCCTCCTTGCACAAAGGCTGAGGTAGCGGTCCTGCTGCTGGGTTGTTGCCCTCCTACGGCCCCCTCCACGTCTCCTGGTATCTGCTCCACACTCTGGACGCTGCTGACAGACAGCTACCCTTCTTATAACAGAAAACTGACTGACACACCAAGAATTAATCTGAACAGGTGCATACCAAAAAACAACATATATCAAAATACAAATGCTTTAACCATTTTTGTATTTTGACAGCTACCCTTCTAGCCACAGCTTGCATTGATGTGCCATCCTGGATGAGCTGCACTACCTGAGCCACTTCTGTAGGTGGACACCGCCTCATGCTACTGTACAGTACCTCTAGGGGTGAGAGCAATGACAAAATACAAAAGTGACCAAAACAACGGCCAAGGATGAGAACAGAAAAATGGTCTGTGGTCCCCCCTGCAGAACCACTCCTTTATAGGAGTTGTCTTGCTAATTGCTGATCATTTCTACTTGTCTGTTCCATTTGCTCACCAGCAGGATAAACTGATTCACAATCAATGTTGCGTCATAACTGCACAGGATAATTTCACAAAAGTGATTGACTTTGAGTTACATCGTCTTGTTTGTGTTCCCATTATTTTTTTGAGCAGTGTATATTATAATATCTACTTAATAAAAAGTGCCCTGATAGATATCCTACATCATAACGTATCCTTTCAATATCTCATTAGTTTTGCCATAAATTACATTTATGTTATTCTGATAAAATCCAAGTACATTTTTAAGAAAATAACCAGGTTCCCCGCATCATGTTCCCACATGCTTTATGCATCCATTAGCCCTCTGTGTCTGTACTGTTACACACTTAACATTATGGCTGGTCCGAACAATCAGGGCAACTGTTACCATCCACCTTTCGTGTCTCCCCTTTTTTCCTCATAGACTGTAAGCTTGCGAGCAGGGCCCTCATTCCTCTTGGCATCTGTTATGATCTATGTGATTATTGTTATGCTGTAATGTCTATTGTCTGTACAAGTCCCCTCTGAAATGTAAAGTGCTGCGGAATATGTCAGCGCTATAGAAATAAAATTTATTATTATATGGCAGAAAGGGGTTAAATAATAGGTAGTAATTATTAATGAGCAAACGCACTTGGATAACATCCCAGTATGTTGGGCGTGCTTAGGTAATATGTTCGAGTCCCTACAGCTGCATGTTTTGTGGCTGTTAGGCAATCCCACATGTGTTGCGGCCGTCTAACAGACACGAAACATGCAGCCGCAGGGACTTTAATATCTTTTTTGAGCACACCCAAGATACTCGGATAACACCCAAGCATGCTCGGATAACACGTTAGACAAGCACATTCGCTCAGCATTAGTAATAAACAACTTGCGACATAGTAAAATACTGCTTGAATTACTTTAAATTAATCCCCCATTAATCAAGAAGTTTTCTAGCATGTTGCTAATTATTGCCTTATATTGTGTATATTGGGTGAAACTGACCCCATTACGGTGCCCCTACACTTTGAAAAATAAAGGCTAGGACCCCTTAAATATGAAACACTACAGTAGAGATGGTCACCAGATTGGATTACTTTAATCTGATAACCATCTCTACTGTAGTGTTTCATATTTAAAGGGTCACGGACTGCTTTATTTACAGAGTGTAGGGGCACCAAAATGGGGTCTGTTTTACCCAATATACACTAAATATTAGGTAATAAATAATTACTTAAACAACACCGTATCTTTAAGAAATTTCGATAGGGTTGTCCACTTTGGAGGTAATATATTAGGAGTCGCCTTCGGGCTACTACCCATGGATTACATATGGGAGGAGATGTCCATCAGTTCACAGTCTTCAATTTTCACCCAACTTTCAGTATTGACTGTATCCCATCCGACCCAGAATGCAGCATGGAGGGGCTCGATAAAGATGGCAGAGAAGGTGTGGAGGTGTTTAACAGGGTCACCAAGCTCATAAAAGGACAACTGTCCAGCGTCATAGTCCAGATGTACCCTGAGCCGCTGGCACAATAAGTCTTCAGATTCACATACTTCTTCATCGCTGTGTGTTGCCGAATATTTGCCAATAAAATATTCCAAAGATATAGCCAAAGAGCAGGGATGGGCTATACAAGGGGGATCACCACAGACAATTGGTTGGCATTTAAATAGACAATTTTTATTTAGACATGTATAAACCACACACAGAATAAAAACATTAAAAAGTCACACATGTGACTTAGCAAACACATAACTGGCTCGCAATAGAACCTTCACCCTGAAGGTGTACTCCACAGGAGACCTGCCTATATAAACAGCATACCAACGGGTGACCAAGTGTAAAGAATGAACCATAAATGAGAAGGATTATAAAGCCTCTCAATCCAAATGCCTGGAATTATTCAGAGGTAGTTGTGCCCCCTAAATGGGTTTGATAAAGAAAATACACTTAGTCACCATCGCCCAGAATGCCCATCAAGAAAAATAGAGCATACATATAACCATCATCAGATGGGTGCATCCCCAGATTCAGAATAAAACCAGACAGGCATATGAACCCTGATAGAATCAATATCCATAAGTAATGGTATGTAGAATAACATGAGACTGCAGAGTCCATGTGGAGCAGCCTCAGGGAGAAAAATGTGCCCGACGCGTGTCGCCACCCACAGTGGCTTCGTCAGGGGTACTGAGTGTAGCTTCAACACGTCTTTATATATGTGGAGTTAGAGAGTTAATAGCGTACAGCTGTGCCACTCACCAAAATAACACAGAGGTGAATTAATGTCCTATAAACGCAAGAAGCCGGTGAGCGGCCATATTAGAAGACACTGCGCAGGCGCCGGCGTGTGATGACAGAGAATACGTCACGGCCGGTATACAAAGCTACTGCGCATGCGCCAGCCATTAGAAACAGGAAATGGATTACAGCCCACAGATCGGAGACACTGCGCAGGCGCCGGCGTGTGATGACAGCGAATACGTCACGGCCGGTATACAAAGCTACTGCGCATGCGCCAGCCATTAGAAGCAGGAAATGGATTACAGCCCACAGATCGGAGACACTGTGCAGACGCCGGCGTGTGAAAACGAGATACGTAGCAGCCGGCATACAAAAGTTACTACGCATGCGCCAGCCCACGATGACAGGAAATGAGTCACAGCCTACAGTTGCCATATCAACCTAGACACAGGATTGTTGCGCATATCCTGTAGTGAATAGCCACATCCATCATCATGTGGCGATAGATTGTAGTACATAATAACGGACATGCGCATGCGTGGATATATGATACAGGGGGCATATCTCAGCTCAGATACACCAATAGTCATATAAGCGTGTGTGGCGCTCATTTTTGCATCTGAGCACAGCTGAAATAACCTCAATAGTAAACGATGGATACCACACTGCGCATGCGTCAGTGTATGAAGGCCAAAGAGACGCGGCTCAAGAGTGGGCATTTAAACCAATGAAAAGAACTGTGCATAAAAATGGTACACAGTTATAATGTCCACCCGGCTATGGAAGTCGTAAAATGTAGAAATAGGGGCGCCAAAAAGTCGTCACAGTTAGGACATGCAAACAAAAACTAATAAAAAACGTCAAAAGACCATGGAACCCACAGCCATAATTATTACGCATATTAGTAATACATAATTGCGCCCCATACCCAACTATAAAGTAGTAATTAAGGACACAACTATTAGTGATTACCACAGATTGTAGAACACAACGCATGCGCTACCCTGTGGTGACCAAGAGGAGATTAAGGCTCAAAAAATTTGTCAAAAAAGATTTATTTATTATATATATAAGTAATACACAACTACGTTAGACAGATGGAAGACTGGTACTATAAATATTGAAAAAGACCTCAACACACATAGGCAAAAATGCAGTGTATATGTTCACTGATGAGACATGGCTTGAAATTGCCATGAGCCTCAGTGAACCTAGTTCTCATGCCTATACAGTATATTACTCGTCAGACTAAGATGACAAAAAAAAAAGAATCATTGATGTATATACTCAGAAGAGCACAATTCGAAATACGTGTCGATACTGTAGGCATAATCAAAACGACAATGGTAAAAGGCACATGGTAGTCAACCACATATGGGGCCATAAATAACCACAAGTCACAATGGTCAATAGTGTCATACAGGTGGATAAGTGTCGTAAAATCCACTAATGTTATAGAGCCAATCATGCCCAAACCCATGTAAGAATACAGTAAGAAAAGTAGCCTCAAAAGGAAGTTCACTAGAGGCTCTTAATAGTCTGCCTATGGGTTGAATACAAATTGTCATAAAAACAGACAATATATTCAAAACACCCAATAGTATAATGGTGAGGCAATCATAGATTGCATGCCCCTACAGCTATACTACGTAGCCAAAGGAGTAATAGCGGTGTATAGTGGCCCATGGTTGGTCCACAGAGCAGGGGATAAACCTCAGTGATCCAATACCCTGGGCACTTCCACACAAAGTACACCGTTAGAGCCAGAGACAAAGGGTGGACTGTACACAATGTTAAGATAAACAAGGAGTAAACTGAGAGGGTAGGTGGTAAGCTAATCTTAAAATACAACAGTACAAGAAAATATATAGACAAAGCTGGTATGCTGTTTATATAAGTGTAGAAAAAATTATGAGGTACAAAAAACACCCCAAAACCTCCGAAGGTAGAACAATCCCCAATACTTCAAATAACCAGACAGTCCTCAAATTGTCAACCTTGAAAGGAAGAATCAATTCTGTTGTTTGTAGAATCCTGTGAATAGCAGATCCTCGTTTAAGCCCACAGGGGCTAAAGAGTTCAAATTAAAGATCCATTTCGATTCTCGTCTGAGGAGCTCCAATGTGATGTCACCTCCCCTGATGTCTGGTTGCACAGAATCCAATCCTAGAATTCTTGTTCCATGCCATTGTGAGTTGTGTGTCACAAGGTAATGTGAGGCAACTGATGTAAGCGTGTTGCCCTTTTCTTGATCCTTTTTAGCCGTAGTGATATTTGAAAAGTGTTGCTGCATCCGCCTTCTCAATTCCTGAGAGGTCTGACCCACATAAACCTTCGGACACGGGCATATAAGAGCATAGATAACAAAACGTGATTTACAATTGAAATAAGATGTAGTCTTGATCTGAAAAGGGAAGGGACACAGTATTATCATTGGCCATATAGGGACAGATGTTACAATTCCCACAAGGAAAAGAGCCCATTAGCCGTATACCCCTGTTGAGCCTAGTGACAGGGCGTCTAAAATGACTGACTCAGGCAGTCTTTGAGGTTTTTTGCCCTCCTAGCCACCAAACTTGGTAGTATAGAAATATGGGGCTTTAATCTAGGCTCACTCAGGAGAATCCCCCAATGCCTAGAGAGAATACCCCTAATATCACCCCACTGATTGTTGTAGGTGGTTATTATACTCAGGGGTTTAGGCGGGCCCTTAATGCGTGGTTGCAACAACCCATCCCTATCAGAGTCTCTAGCCGTCCTGAAAGCATTAGAGATTACCTTTTTGGGGTAGCCCCTATCCATGAACTGGCAAGTCAAATCCCGTGCCTGGGTCAAAAAAATCATCTCTGTTGCTACAATTTCTTTTGGCCCGAAAAAATTGGCCTTTAGGAATGCCCTTTTTAAGATGTTGAGGGTGAAAACTCGTAAAGTGCAGTAGGCTATTTGTAGACGTTGGCTTCCGATAAAGGGTTGTGGTAATCCGAGATCCATTGAGGGAAAGCTTAAGGTCCAAAAATTCTACCTCACTCTGTGAAAAGTGTGAAGTCAATCGGATGTTCCAAGAATTAACATTCAAAGCGTCCACAAAGAGCCGACAATCATCCAAGGTACCTGTCCAAAAAAACAGTATATCGTCAATATACCGATACCAGTTTGTAATATATTTGGAGAATGCCTCCATACAGAACACCTGAGTGACCTCCCACCAACCTAAGAATAAGTCTGCATACGAGGGCGCGCAGCGCGCGCCCATCGCGGTGCCAGTGACCTACCTATAGTGGACCCGATCAAAAATAAAGTGATTTTTGTCCAAGATGAAAAAAAGGAGGTCCAGTAAAAACGAATCATGTTTTCTATCTCCCGTAGAATGTTGATCTAGAAAGAAGGACACCGCTTGGATACCAAGATTGTGTCGTATGCATGTGTACAGAGACTCCACATCTAGTGTTACAAGCCACATACCAGGTGTAACTGAAAGGTCTTGTAACTGTTGAATTAAGTAGGTGGAGTCTCTCACGAACGATTTGAGAGAGGTCACCAATGGCTGTAGAAAAAAGTCAATATAAATACAAGGGCGTTCTAACAAGCCACCAATCCCGGATACAATAGGCCTACCTGGGGGTGCCTGAAGGGACTTATGGACTTTTGGAAGCATGTAGAAAGTCGGGGTCCTCGGGTGATGGTTTGTCATAAAATCCTTTTCTCTTTTGGTTATAATATGACAGCCAAAGGTGGAATCCAGTAGTCTGTCCAGTTTAGCCTTAAAGGCAGATGAAGGATCAGAGGGTAGTACCTGATAACAATTGGAATTTGTTAGTTGGCGTTTTGCCTCATTAAGATACAGATCAATCTGCCAAATAACCATGTTACCACCCTTATCCGCCTCGCGGATCACAAAGTCACGATTGGACCCTAATTTTGCAATGACCGCCTGTTCAGGCTTGCTCAGATTTCTCCCACTATTAGGATCTAACTTGAGAGTCTTAATCTCCCTACACACGGTATCAAAAAAAATCTGTACCGCTGGGAAAAATGAAAATTTAGGAGTGGCCTGAGATGGTAACCTACCCTGAAAACGTCTTCTTGAGGGTCCAGTGTCATTTTCGTCTAACAAGTACAGAAGATCTCTGAAGGCCTGTCTTTCCGTCATAGGCAAATCATCAATCATAGATGGCTGGTGATATAAGAGTTTAAATGTCAACTGTCTGCAAAACAGATAAAGATCTTTAATCAATGTAAATTTATCCAACACATTGGTTGGACAAAAAGAGAGACCCTTGTTAGACGAAAATGACACTGGACCCTCAAGAAGACGTTTTCAGGGTAGGTTACCATCTCAGGCCACTCCTAAATTTTCATTATTCCCAGCGGTACAGATTTTTTTTTATACCGTGTGTAGGGAGATTAAGACTCTCAAGTTAGATCCTAATAGTGGGAGAAATCTGAGCAAGCCTGAACAGGCGGTCATTGCAAAATTAGGGTCCAATCGTGACTTTGTGATCCGCGAGGCGGATAAGGGTGGTAACCTGGTTATTTGGCCGATTGATCTGTATCTTAATGAGGCAAAACGCCAACTAACAAATTCCAAATGTTATCAGGTACTACCCTCTGATCCTTCATCTGCCTTTAAGGCTAAACTGGACAGACT
The DNA here is from genome assembly GCF_039654945.1 of Dendrobates tinctorius. NCBI lineage: Eukaryota > Metazoa > Chordata > Amphibia > Anura > Dendrobatidae > Dendrobates > Dendrobates tinctorius. Next base: position 25,585,660 of record NW_027361731.1, on the reverse strand, counting down.
ACTGGATTCCACCTTTGGCTGTCATATTATAACCAAAAGAGAAAAGGATTTTATGACAAACCATCACCTGAGGACCCCGACTTTCTACATGCTTCCAAAAGTCCATAAGTCCCTTCAGGCACCCCCAGGTAGGCCTATTGTATCCGGGATTGGTGGCTTGTTAGAACGCCCTTGTATTTATATTGACTTTTTTCTACAGCCATTGGTGACCTCTCTCAAATCGTTCGTGAGAGACTCCACCTACTTAATTCAACAGTTACAAGACCTTTCAGTTACACCTGGTATGTGGCTTGTAACACTAGATGTGGAGTCTCTGTACACATGCATACGACACAATCTTGGTATCCAAGCGGTGTCCTTCTTTCTAGATCAACATTCTACGGGAGATAGAAAACATGATTCGTTTTTACTGGACCTCCTTTTTTTCATCTTGGACAAAAATCACTTTATTTTTGATCGGGTCCACTATAGGTAGGTCACTGGCACCGCGATGGGCGCGCGCTGCGCGCCCTCGTATGCAGACTTATTCTTAGGTTGGTGGGAGGTCACTCAGGTGTTCTGTATGGAGGCATTCTCCAAATATATTACAAACTGGTATCGGTATATTGACGATATACTGTTTTTTTGGACAGGTACCTTGGATGATTGTCGGCTCTTTGTGGACGCTTTGAATGTTAATTCTTGGAACATCCGATTGACTTCACACTTTTCGCAGAGTGAGGTAGAATTTTTGGACCTTAAGCTTTCCCTCAATGGATCTCGGATTACCACAACCCTTTATCGGAAGCCAACGTCTACAAATAGCCTACTGCACTTTACGAGTTTTCACCCTCAACATCTTAAAAAGGGCATTCCTAAAGGCCAATTTTTTCGGGCCAAAAGAAATTGTAGCAACAGAGATGATTTTTTTGACCCAGGCACGGGATTTGACTTGCCAGTTCATGGATAGGGGCTACCCCAAAAAGGTAATCTCTAATGCTTTCAGGACGGCTAGAGACTCTGATAGGGATGGGTTGTTGCAACCACGCATTAAGGGCCCGCCTAAACCCCTGAGTATAATAACCACCTACAACAATCAGTGGGGTGATATTAGGGGTATTCTCTCTAGGCATTGGGGGATTCTCCTGAGTGAGCCTAGATTAAAGCCCCATATTTCTATACTACCAAGTTTGGTGGCTAGGAGGGCAAAAGACCTCAAAGACTGCCTGAGTCACAGTCATTTTAGACGCCCTGTCACTAGGCTCAACAGGGGTATACGGCTAATGGGCTCTTTACCTTGTGGGAATTGTAACATCTGTCCCTATATGGCCAATGATAATACTGTGTCCCTTCCCTTTTCTCCTTTTCAGATCAAGACTACATCTTATTTCAATTGTAAATCACGTTTTGTTATCTATGCTCTTATATGCCCGTGTCCGAAGGTTTATGTGGGTCAGACCTCTCAGGAATTGAGAAGGCGGATGCAGCAACACTTTTCAAATATCACTACGGCTAAAAAGGATCAAGAAAAGGGCAACACGCTTACATCAGTTGCCTCACATTACCTTGTGACACACAACTCACAATGGCATGGAACAAGAATTCTAGGATTGGATTCTGTGCAACCAGACATCAGGGGAGGTGACATCACATTGGAGCTCCTCAGACGAGAATCGAAATGGATCTTTAATTTGAACTCTTTAGCCCCTGTGGGCTTAAACGAGGATCTGCTATTCACAGGATTCTACAAACAGAATTGATTCTTCCTTTCAAGATTGACAATTTGAGGACTGTCTGGTTATTTGAAGTATTGGGGATTGTTCTACCTTGGGAGGTTTTGGGGTGTTTTTTGTACCTCATAATTTTTTCTACACTTATATAAACAGCATACCAGCTTTGTCTATATATTTTCTTGTACTGTTGTATTTTAAGATTAGCTTACCACCTACCCTCTCAGTTTACTCCTTGTTTATCTTAACATTGTGTACAGTCCACCCTTTGTCTCTGGCTCTAACGGTGTACTTTGTGTGGAAGTGCCCAGGGTATTGGATCACTGAGGTTTATCCCCTGCTCTGTGGACCAACCATGGGCCACTATACACCGCTATTACTCCTTTGGCTACGTAGTATAGCTGTAGGGGCATGCAATCTATGATTGCCTCACCATTATACTATTGGGTGTTTTGAATATATTGTCTGTTTTTATGACAATTTGTATTCAACCCATAGGCAGACTATTAAGAGCCTCTAGTGAACTTCCTTTTGAGGCTACTTTTCTTACTGTATTCTTACATGGGTTTGGGCATGATTGGCTCTATAACATTAGTGGATTTTACGACACTTATCCACCTGTATGACACTATTGACCATTGTGACTTGTGGTTATTTATGGCCCCATATGTGGTTGACTACCATGTGCCTTTTACCATTGTCGTTTTGATTATGCCTACAGTATCGACACGTATTTCGAATTGTGCTCTTCTGAGTATATACATCAATGATTCTTTTTTTTTGTCATCTTAGTCTGACGAGTAATATACTGTATAGGCATGAGAACTAGGTTCACTGAGGCTCATGGCAATTTCAAGCCATGTCTCATCAGTGAACATATACACTGCATTTTTGCCTATGTGTGTTGAGGTCTTTTTCAATATTTATAGTACCAGTCTTCCATCTGTCTAACGTAGTTGTGTATTACTTATATATATAATAAATAAATCTTTTTTGACAAATTTTTTGAGCCTTAATCTCCTCTTGGTCACCACAGGGTAGCGCATGCGTTGTGTTCTACAATCTGTGGTAATCACTATTAGTTGTGTCCTTAATTACTACTTTATAGTTGGGTATGGGGCGCAATTATGTATTACTAATATGCGTAATAATTATGGCTGTGGGTTCCATGGTCTTTTGACGTTTTTTATTAGTTTTTGTTTGCATGTCCTAACTGTGACGACTTTTTGGCGCCCCTATTTCTACATTTTACGACTTCCATAGCCGGGTGGACATTATAACTGTGTACCATTTTTATGCACAGTTCTTTTCATTGGTTTAAATGCCCACTCTTGAGCCGCGTCTCTTTGGCCTTAATACACTGACGCATGCGCAGTGTGGTATCCATCGTTTACTATTGAGGTTATTTCAGCTGTGCTCAGATGCAAAAATGAGCGCCACACACGCTTATATGACTATTGGTGTATCTGAGCTGAGATATGCCCCCTGTATCATATATCCACGCATGCGCATGTCCGTTATTATGTACTACAATCTATCGCCACATGATGATGGATGTGGCTATTCACTACAGGATATGCGCAACAATCCTGTGTCTAGGTTGATATGGCAACTGTAGGCTGTGACTCATTTCCTGTCATCGTGGGCTGGCGCATGCGTAGTAACTTTTGTATGCCGGCTGCTACGTATCTCGTTTTCACACGCCGGCGTCTGCGCAGTGTCTCCGATCTGTGGGCTGTAATCCATTTCCTGCTTCTAATGGCTGGCGCATGCGCAGTAGCTTTGTATACCGGCCGTGACGTATTCGCTGTCATCACACGCCGGCGCCTGCGCAGTGTCTCCGATCTGTGGGCTGTAATCCATTTCCTGTTTCTAATGGCTGGCGCATGCGCAGTAGCTTTGTATACCGGCCGTGACGTATTCTCTGTCATCACACGCCGGCGCCTGCGCAGTGTCTTCTAATATGGCCGCTCACCGGCTTCTTGCGTTTATAGGACATTAATTCACCTCTGTGTTATTTTGGTGAGTGGCACAGCTGTACGCTATTAACTCTCTAACTCCACATATATAAAGACGTGTTGAAGCTACACTCAGTACCCCTGACGAAGCCACTGTGGGTGGCGACACGCGTCGGGCACTTTTTTCTCCCTGAGGCTGCTCCACATGGACTCTGCAGTCTCATGTTATTCTACATACCATTACTTATGGATATTGATTCTATCAGGGTTCATATGCCTGTCTGGTTTTATTCTGAATCTGGGGATGCACCCATCTGATGATGGTTATATGTATGCTCTATTTTTCTTGATGGGCATTCTGGGCGATGGTGACTAAGTGTATTTTCTTTATCAAACCCATTTAGGGGGCACAACTACCTCTGAATAATTCCAGGCATTTGGATTGAGAGGCTTTATAATCCTTCTCATTTATGGTTCATTCTTTACACTTGGTCACCCGTTGGTATGCTGTTTATATAGGCAGGTCTCCTGTGGAGTACACCTTCAGGGTGAAGGTTCTATTGCGAGCCAGTTATGTGTTTGCTAAGTCACATGTGTGACTTTTTAATGTTTTTATTCTGTGTGTGGTTTATACATGTCTAAATAAAAATTGTCTATTTAAATGCCAACCAATTGTCTGTGGTGATCCCCCTTGTATAGCCCATCCCTGCTCTTTGGCTTTGTTTTGTACTGTTCTTTGAATGGGCTGGGTTGGATCCTACTGTGCTATTTATGGACGGTGGTGCCCCTACTCTTGGTTTGCATAAAATATTCCAAAGCCCAGGACTGGTCGTTACTGCCAATGACTGATTTACTTCCAACCCTGCCCATACTGGGGTAACACACTCCGACTCTCCACATCCCTGATCTGCTTCCCTCCACGTCCCAGTAATGTACCCCTGACGAAAAAGCCTCTTTGCTCAAGATCTGATTACACTCAAATCTCTCGGGAGTTTTCGGGAGGTTGTTCTTTTCGGAGCGAGTGGCCATTTTGAAGTTATCTGATATAGTTAGGTGGTCACCGGATGTGCTTACGTCCAGTGTGATATCTGTAGGATCTGGGGGGTAAATGCCCTTCGTCACGTTTCTTACCATGTCAGACAGCGCAAGTAATCCATTGGAGATCGGATCCATGCACAGACCAACGACCTCATAGCTTTGGATATCTCTCTTCGCTCCCACCATTGGTCCCTTCTCGAGGTCTCTCCGACATGACAGCTGTTCTCGTAGCACCGTCACCGGATCGGTCGTGTGACATAAAGCCTCAGTGTGACGAATCTCCTTGGATATCTCCTCCTTCTTTACTTCCATCTGTTGGATCAGATCGGAGACAGATAGCGTCGCTTGCTTTTCCTGCCTGGAGACCTCCATCAGGACTTTCTTCTCTAGTTCTTCTAGGTTTCTCCTGATATCTCGGAACATGACAGTTATTTCCTTTGTTATGTCAGCTTCTTTCTCGTGGACACTTCTCATGCGTTTCTCCAGACTCTGGAACCTTTTCTCCATCACTGATCGCTTTGATTCCAAGCTTTGCAAAAGTTGGAAGAGTTGTCTCCTCTTCTTCTCAGAGGCTTTATCCAGTGATTCCACATTGTGTCCTCCATGTTCTCCATCCAGTCTGCAGGACACACAGATAAGTGTAGAGTCCTCGGAGCAGTAATATTCCAGGATCTTCTTGTGGATGGCACATTTTCTGGTCTTTGGCACAGTACTGGGTTCAGATAAGACATGTTCTGAGGACCTGCTATGGACTATGAGATGGTCCAAGCACAGAGAAGCTTCACAATGAAGACAGGACTTGACAGCCGGTATGGAGGCGTGAATGCAATAAGTACAGAAGACTTCACTATTCCGCTCTGGCTGAGCAGCCTGGAATCTCTCTGCTATGGCACACAGAGTCACGTTCCTCTGCAAGGCAGGACGTACCATGAACTTCACCCTGCAGTCAGGACAGCTGTATCCTCCATCCTGGTCGTGTGCACTCAGCACATGATCAATGCACCCCCGGCAGAAGTTGTATCCGCAGTTCAGGGTGACCGGATCTGTATAGATGCAAAGGCAGATGGAGCAGCTCAGCTCGTCCCTCAGATCTACAGACGCGATTGTAGACAGCAGGAAATAAGAGCGAACTTCCTGCTAACTCGTCGCTAACGTTTTACCCATTTAAAGGGATACCACATATTTTTGCTTTATTTTTAGAGTGTGAAAAGCCTATAATATTTATTTTTATATAGCGCTAACATATTCTGCAGCCTATGGATTCTGTTGCAATCTAATATTATTTAGAAGTTGCAAAAAAAGCAGCAAATACATTAAAAAATTATTTCAGATCAAACAAATTATCAAAATGTTGCGGAAACGACACATAATGCGCATAGTCATCAAAATCAGGAGGAACCGGAGCAGAATAAAGGAGAAGGCACAGATGGAGTGAGAAAAAAAAAAAGCAACCAGAAGAGCGGGGTAAACTCAGGGTTGCCACTAGGAATTTCGGGACCCCTTGAGACTCTGCCCAGGCTCCAACCCAGCCCTGCCCACAGTCCCACCGTTCTCTCTTGGAAAAACTCCACTTCTCACCTATCACACATTAACAGTTCCCATCACACATATAGCCGGCAGCTTTTGCCAAAAGATTTTTTTAAGCCGCCACCATAACACAGTAGACACTTTTGGCCGAGCTCTACTCTACTGTAACCTATTAAATATTTGTTAAAATATGCAATACAATTTAGGTATATTTTTTATATATTTTTCAATTTTTAAAATGACCAATAATATCACGTACAAAGAACAAATACCGCTGTACACCATGTCCAGACCACATATTACCACCACATAGTGACCAAATAATAGCACATACAAGGGACAAATACCGCCACACCATAGCTGGACCACATATTACCACCACATGGTGACTGAATACTACAATACTGATCATTAATAAAAAAAAAAAACATAATACTATCACCATAAGTGCCATTATACACAGGACATCTGTACTTAGTATGCAGTGTCTGTGTACAGGTAATACAGTGATCAATGACATTATACACAGGAGCTCTGTATATAGTGTATAGGTAACACAGTGATTACTGGTGACATTATACACAGTACCTCTGTATATAGTATACAATGTATAGTGTCAGTGTACAGGTAACACACTAACTCACCAGTGATGTCTCTAGGTGAAGTCCTTCATCTTTGCTTTTCATCTTTCATCCAGCACAGATCGTCATCACGTCTTCCAGCCAGGACTCGTCTCTGCAGGAAATAACACAGTTATCTAGAGCTCCGCTTGCGGAACACATTACTTATTTTTTCCCAACTTCTACATTACACCACATGAAGAAAAAAAGGCGACATAGTGTCGCTCTGCACAGTAACAGGACCGCCCTCCATTTAAAACAGTATACTCAAAAAATTAAATACATCACTGCAGTAATAATATCCCTTAATTAACCTCTATGGTAATATCCCCCATCCTCATTCCTGGCTTCAGCCGTATGTTCTCCCATTCCACCCTCATGAGTATCCATTCTGCCCCATATGATCTCCCCATCCTGCCCTGTCTCAATCGTATCCATCCTGCCCCATGATCCTGTGCGATCTGTCTCCAACCCTGCCCCATCTGTCTCCAATCATGCCCTGTATGATATCTCCATTCTGCCCCGTGTCTCCAATCAATGCCCTGATGGCGGCCCTGACTACGCCACCAGGGACTCAGATCCTGCAGTGCCAGACGTGTCCCCCTGATTAAGCTAGTACTTGTCCGAGCCCATCTGAAGTTTGCTAGAGAGCATTTGCATTATCCAGGTGAGTATTGGGAGAATGTCATATGGTCTGATGAAAACAAAGTAGAACTGTTTGGTATAAACAAATCTTGTCGTGTTTGGAAGAGACAGAATGCTGAGTTGCATCCAAAGAACACCATACCTACTGTGAAGCATGGGGGTGGCAACATCATGCTTTGGGCCTGTTTCTCTGCAAAGTGACCAAAATGACGGATCCGTGTACATGAAAGAATGAATGGGGCCATGTATCATGAGATTTAGAGTGCAAACCTCCTTCCATCAGCAAGGGCATTGAAGATGAAACGTGGATGAGTCTTTCAGCATGATATTGATCCCAAGCACACCACCAGGGCAATGAAGGAGTGGCTTCATAAGAAGCATGTGAAGGTCCTGGAGTGGCCTAGCCAGTCTCCAGATCTCAACCCCATAGAAAACCTTTGGAGGGATTTGAAAGTCTGTGTTGCCCAACGACGGGCCCAAAACATCACTGCTCTAGAGGAGATCTGCATGGAGGAAAGGGCCAACATACCCCCAACAGTGTGTGCCAACCTTGTGAAGACTTACTTCAGGAGACTGCACTACATAGATTGGGGATATCTGTAGAAATGGAAGAAATTATATTAATCCTGTCTTCTAAATAGGTTGAATAATAGCGACCCCCAGTAATAAACCTTGGGATCATCACTTATAACAGGGGAATATTCAAAGTAGCAATCATTTACCATGATGACTTTAAATTCAAACGCCTTTGAAAAACCCAAAAATACTGTATCCTCAGCTACCCCTTTGTCCACACTCACACACATATGGTTGTATATAGTACCTTTCAATCCTCTTGAATAGGTCTCCTACAATGTTAAACTCACCTGGAGAAGACCTAGAGCACTTTTGGAAAATGGGCACCACATGAGCCTTGCATCAGTCAGTCACTTGGCACCGTAACAGTGCAACTCATCTGTTTCTTCGGCTTTGTTCACATTGACATTATTTAACTTAGCATGGACTATATCTCTACAGGGTAGGCTATATATATGGATACTCCTAAATAAAATGGGAATGGTTGGTGATACCGGTTTGTGGCACATTAGTATATGGGAGGGGGGAAACTTTTCAAGATGGGTGGTGACCGTGGCGGCCATTTTGAAGTCGGCCATTTTGGATCCAACGTTATTTTTTCCCAATGGAAAGAGGGTCATGTGACATATCAAACTTATTGAGAATTTCACAAGAAATACAATGGTGTGCTTGGTTTTAACGTAACTTTATTCTTTAATGAGTTATTTACAAGTTTCTCTGTTTACAGCCATTGACATGTCGCAGAGATTAACACGTGAGGAGCGGATAGAAATTGTGTTGATGTCTGGTGAACGCAGTACCCGGGTCATTGCAGCAGATTTCAATGCAAGACACCCTACACAAGAAAATTCCCCATTCCCATTTTATTTAGGTGTATCCATTAAAATGGCTAACCCAAAAAAGTTTGCCTCATCACTGAATATAATGTTCTGTGTAAACTGAGGGTCCTGTTCCAATTTTTGTTTTGCCCATTCAGGGCGCCGATCTGGCATCAGTCAAACATTCCTAGCTACTCACAAATGCCACCCTTGCTATATCCAGCTGCTGCAGCATCTCAACCAGGATGACCCAGATCGGCGCCCTGAATGTGCAGAATTTTCCCATTTTATTTAGGTGTTTCCATATACATGGCCCACCCTGTATTTAGCCAATAGTTGATGTTTTAAGAGCGCTATTCACCTATTTTAATGACTTTCTTTCCTTCGGTATAAACAGATCGAATTAATCTGTTTAGTAATTCCTTTCTTGTTCCCCAGTGATCAGCTCTCAGTTACCATTATATAAAAGTACACACCAAAGCTTTAAAAGAAGTTAGTCTTTTAGAAAAAAAAAAAAAAAAATCAGAAAGCAACAATAGCAAACAGTTTCACTTCCTGGAGTCCTGGGTAGCAATCTCAATTTCTTTTTGTAATTGGTTCAAACAACTTGACTAAAGGTACTGTCACACTTAGCGATGTACCAGCGATCCCGACCAGCGATATGATGCGGTCAGGATCGCTGGTACATCGCTAAGTGGTCGCTAGTGAGCTGCCACACAGGCAGATCTCACCAGCGACATCGCTGGGGACGGGGGTCGCTACTTACCTGTCACACCAGGCGATCCTGTGTCCTCCCACCCGACTCCACGCTCGTCGCTCCACAGAAAGCGCCACAGGAAGCCGACGACGAGAAGTGGTCCTGAACGTTCTCGCGCGATCAGCGATAACCAGCGGGTCATAGGTAAGTATCAGACACAGAGATATCGCTAACAATATCGCTATAACGTCACAAGTTATAGCGATATTGCTAGCGATATCGCTTAGTGTGACAGTACCTTAAGTTTCCTGTTTTTTTTCCATAATGCCTTTTAGGCAGATGACAAGTCACATAATCTTTGGACAAGGTCATGCTCAGAGAAGTCAATGTCACCTTTTCAGCCACCGGGCCTAGACTTTTTTTCAGAGTGTAGGGGCACCACAATGGGGTCTTTTTCACCCAATATACACAAAATAATAGATTGATCAAATCAATCTATTTGAGATGCAGAAGATAGTATTTTATTGGTAACTAACTACTTCTAAGAAATAGCCTGGACAAATACAGTGGGGAAAATAAGTATTTGATACAGGTAATGAGCGCAGAGTAGGAGGTTTCTTACAAAAAAAAATAACTGGTCTGTGAGAGACAGAATTCTTGCTGGTTGGTTGGTGATCAAATTTTTATTTAATGCAATTAAAATGCAAATCATGTAAAATTCATACAATGTGATCTCCTGAATTTTTTTTTAGATTCTGTCTCTCACGTTTGAAGTATACCTATGATAAAATATACAGACCTCTATATTTTTTGTAGGTGGGAAGACTTGCAAAATCAGCAGATTATCAAATACTTCTTTTTCCTCACTGTATAAAGCTATTTTTGTAAAGCCTATGTTATCTCAGGTTAGTTTTAACAATGTGACCTTTCTAATTCAGTATTTTCACCCAGTCATCCCACACACAAAAGGCAGCATGTAAGGGCTCAGTGAAGGTGGCAGTGAAGGTGTGAATATGTGTAATTGGAGCAGTCAACTCGTAAAAAGACAAATGCCCGGCCTCGTAGTCCAGACATATTCTCAATCGGTGACAGGACACCTTGTGCCTTATTTGCATCTCCTTGCTGTCATGCAGAACTGAATATTGATTAATATTGTATCTCCGCAAGCACCAGGACTTGGTGTTGTCCCCGAAATATGAGCGATCGCCTCTTCTTTCGACGTTGGCGTAGCTGACTCCGATCCTCCAGTTTCCGGATTCACTGGTTTCCACTTCCCAGCAGTGTTGTCCTGAAGAAAAGCTCTGGATGCTGAGAACCTGTGGATAGTACTCGAATCTCTTGGGGTGATACTGTTTTATTTCAGATTTCGATATAGTTGATAAGTCGCCTGATATACTGATGTCCTCACAAGCCGTGTTTTCATCTAGAGATACAGTCATTGCTTTTTTCGTATGGGTTTGGGTTTTTACACCAGTGACAAAGTCGGATAAACTTCTGCTTATTGTCTTCGAGATAAGATCTACATCCAGATCATCTAAATGTCCAATTTTGCTATGTTTGGTATCAAACGTATCTTTATCGGGTTCCTTTTCTTGTAGAACATGAAATGGATCGGCCATGTTACACAGTTTCATGATGTGATCCATCTTGTAGGAAAGGCTTTCCTTCTCCATCTCAAGCGGTTTGAGAAGTTGAGTGACTCCGAGTAACACCTGATCTTTCTGCCTGTAGAGCTCTCTAAAGGCCTTCTTCTCCTCGTCTTCGAGTCGTCTTCTGATGTCGTTAAATATCGTGGATGCTTTTTCAATTTCCCTGTCAACCTTTTCTTGCATTTTTCTCTTGTGCTCTTGCAGTTTATGTATGATCTTCTCTGTCTCTTTACTTTTTGCAGTCAGGTCCCTCAAGATCTGTCTTGATCTCTCTTTCTTCTCATTTGATACCTCTATCATTGTCTTAATCTTGTGTCCCTTGTGGGCACCGTCTAATCTGCAGGACACACAGATATAGGTGCTATCTTTTGTGCAGTAATACTCCAGGATCTTCTGGTGGACAGAGCATTTTCTGCTACGCATATCAGTGGTGGGTTCCGATAGGATGTGTTCTGGTGACTTGCTGTGGACCTCCAGGTGACTCTCGCACAGAGAAGCCTCACACAACAAGCAGGATTTAATAGCTGCCACCGAAGACTTGATACAGTAGGTGCAGAATATTGTTCCTTGCTCCTCTTTAGGATGTGTAGACAAGAAACATTGAGCTATGTTATTCAGGGTCGTGTTTTTTCTCAGAGCTGGACGTTCCTGGAAGTCTTCTCGGCATTCAGGGCAGGAGTATTCTCCGGACTGCTCCTGGGTATTCAACACATAATCAATGCACCCCCGGCAGAAGTTGTGGCCACATCTCAGAGTGACGGGATCTGTATAGATGCCCAGGCAGATGGAGCAGTTCAGTTCTTCTAGGAGATCAGCAGAGGTCATGGCTATGGGAAAAAAATGACCAAGAAATATATTTATAAGCAGAAAATTAACTTTTGAGCCAACCTGGTCTAAAATATTATAGGTTTTCAATTTCTATCGACTTCTATTTACCACACTTTCTACTGGAGAGTTACTTTCACCTCTTAAGGACCGAGCTACTTTGTAGGTTAATGACCAGGCCTAAATTTTGAAATCTGACCAGTCTCACTTGATAAGGTCATAACTCTGGAACTCTTCAACAGATCCCACTGATTTTGACTGTTTTTTGTGACATATTGTACTTTATTATGGGGGTAAAATTTCTTCAGTATGACTTGTGTCACAAAGGAGGTAGAAAAAGACTGGGTTTTTCAAGTTATCCGCGCAGACCACACAAGAACAGAAATATTCTTGAAAGCTTTATTGTGCAGACGCGTTTCGTGGCAAATCTGCCACTTCCTCAGGGCCAAAATTGGCAAAAATTTTGAAAATTTCACATTTGTTTTAATTTTTATTTTTATGTCCTTTAATCATAGAGTTATGTCACACAAAGTAGCTAATACGGTAATTAACATTTCCCATATGTCTCCATTACATCAGCACAATTTTTGAAACATCTTTTTTTTTTGCTAGGAAGATATAAGGGTTAAAAGTTGACCAGCGATTTCTAATTTTTCTAACAAAATTTACAAAACCAATTTAAGGACCACATTCCATTTGAAAGTGACTTTTAGGGTTCTATATGACAGAAAATACCAAAAAGTGACAGTATTCTACAAACTACACCCCTAAGGGAGCTAAACACCACATTAAAGAAGTTTATTAACCCTTCAGGTGCTTCACAGGAACTGAAGCAATATGGAAGGAAAAAAATGAACATTTAACTTTTTTTTTTTCACAAAAATTTTACTTAGGACCAAATTTTTTTATTATCACAAGGGTAGCAGGAGAAAACGGACCCCATAAATTGTTGTGCAATTTCTTCTGATTATGCCGATACCCCATGTGTGAAGGAAGACCACTGTTAGGACGCACGGCAGGGCTTTTAAGGGAAGGAGCACTGTTTGACTTTTTGAACGTAAAATTGGCTGGAATCGAGAGCGGAGGCCATTTGGAGAGACCCTGATGTGCCTAAACAGTGGAAAGACCAACACAAGTGACCCAATTTTGGAAAACACACCCCTCAAGTAACTTATCTAGCTGTTTGGTGAGCAACTTGAAGCCCCAGCTGCTTCTCATAAGTTTATAAGGTAAAGTTGTGAAAATCTAAAATCACATTTTTTCCACAAAAAACATCTTTTAGACCTCAATTTTTTATTTTCCCAAAGGTAACAGGAGAAAATTGACCCAAAAAAATCGTTTTGCAATTTTTGCTGAGTACGCCGATACACCATGTGTGGAGGAAAGCCAATGTTTGGGTGCAGGGCAGGGTCCGTAAGGGAAGGAGCAAGGTTTGACTTTTTGAACCAAAAATTGGCTATTATTAATATGGGACACCTCCTGGAGCGCATATTTTCCTAGACTAGTATGCTAGAAAAGCAGAATCCCCCCTCAAGTGACCCCATTTTGTAAAGTATACTCCTACCAAACATATGGATGCTATATGGGGTTTAGGTACACTGTGGGTCTCAGAAGGGAGGAGGCATTTGGATTTGAGAACGCAGAATTTGCTGAATTTCTTTGGGCGAGTGAGGAGCCATTTTGCTTTTCCAAAGTTTTCGTGCCTCTAGTAACATGACAGGTGACAGGCCATTGACAGGTGATGGACCTGAATGGGGACTTGCTTTCTTATGTATTGGGTTGATGCTTTTAATGGGAACATTTTTCATAACATTTGGGAACATATTTATCCTGCACTCTACGCTGAGCACTTACTTTGAGGTTTCCATGTAAACCTCTGGGTGACATAATTCAGATAAAATCCCAAGGGATCCATTCACTATAATGAGCCAGCAGAGTTACTCTGGACTACATCTGGCCTCTGTTCAGAAGTGTACAAAACTAAGCTGGACCACGTTTTTATGCAATCCTAAAAAGACGGACACTGCCATAGTGCCTTCAACTGCCTCATTATAGGGAATCTTCCACCAGAGATTCGGTCTGAATCACGTATTGCAGAGATTTAAATGGAAACCCCAGTGCAAGAGCGCAGGATAAATGTGCACCGATCCTTACAACGATCTTTGGGAGACAGAATGAAAAAATCAACAGCATGTGAAGAATTGGCTTTATTTATTTTTTACACCGTTCCTTGTGCGGTGATTGGCGACTTTATTCTTCGGGTCGGTGCGATTACAGCGATACCAGATTTATAGGGCTTTTTTATGTTTGGCAGCTGTCACAGACCAAAAGACGCTTTTTATTGCAAAAAATAGTTTTTCTCATCACCACATTTTGAGAGCTATAATTTTTCCATATTTTGGCCCACAGAGTCATGTGAGGTCTTGTTCTTTACGAGACGAGTTTGCATTTTTATTGTTACCTTTTTCGATCACATTACGCTTTTTGATCACTTTCTTTTCCGATTTTTGTGGAGGCAGAATGAACAAAAAACAGCAATTCAGGAATGTTTTTTTTTTTATACCGTTCCGCGTGTGGTAAAATTGATAAAGCGGTTTTATTCTTCGGGTCAATACGATGACAGCGATACCTCATTTATATCATTTTTTTATGTTTTGGTGCTTTTATACAATAAAGCATAGTTTGCTACTTTCTTTGTGTTGTTTTTTTAGTGCGTTCACTGGAGGGGTAAACTAGTGGGACACTTTTATAGATTGGGTTTTTCTGGGTGCGGAGATACCAAACGTGTGTAAATTTTTTGTGTATTTATCAGTGTAGTATTATTTATTATTTTGTAATTTTTTTAACTTTTTTTTTACTACTTTTTTACTTAGTTTTTAAAGACTTTCTCTGTTTTTTACTTTGATTGCAGGTCATTCGACATGACTGAGGGTACCGTTACACTTAGCGAGCTGCCACACAGGCAGATCTCACCAGCGACATAGCAGGGGTCGGGGGTCGCTACTTACCTGTCAGACTCGGCGATCCTGACGTCCTCCCGCCTGCGTCCACGCGTCGCTCGTTGGCGCCACAGGAAGCCCAGCAGGAAGTGCCCGACGAGAAATGATCCAGGACGTTCTCGCGCGACCAGCGATGAGCAGCGGGGGGAGCCCGTCGGAGGTAAGTATCAGACATAGCGATATCGCTAGCAATATCGCTGCTACGTCACAAAATCGGCGCCGTTACAGCGATATTGCTAGCGATATCGCTATGTGTAACGGGGGCTTTAGGCTTCAGACATTCAGGGTCAGAGAATGGATCATGATGGTCGGACGGACCGTCTATATGCCTCCTGACCCGATCTCAACTGACTCGTGAGGTCGAGACAATGAGGTCTGTACCCGATCATTATGGTCTATGTGAATCTGCCATGCTATTATGAAGACTCCTCTTAATGTAAAGCTCCTTGACCAAATAAGTAGAGTGGGGGGCCAGATTAAGTTGGGGTCCCACATAGTGTGTAGCACGTGCCCAAGCTGCAGCTGCTTAGACACCGATCCTTCCCGCTGCATTACTAGAAGCAAGTTGAAAAAAGCTTGAATTTTGCAAATCGCGGCACAATTTTGCTGAAACCACACGGCCAACAAAAAATAAGCCATTTGCCAAGCTGCCTCAGCTTTAAGCGCGCCATGGACATGCACTACATGCTGTGTAGGCCCAAGCTTACCAAACACATAAAGCTAGCTCTCTTCTTAAAAGGAGTAGGCGCCCAGAACAAAAAGTAGCATGAAAATTGCAAAAATAAGTTGACGTAAGTATCTTGTGTCTCATGCTCAGCAGCAATAGATAAAAGTATTAAGAAAGGGCTCTGTGTTATTAACTTGTGTCCCTTGTATCTCCCTTCCCCTACATGTACATCTCCGCTACGAGGAACCGCTCAAAATAACACAACAGTTACTTTCACTTTGCAAAAATTCAATTCTCAGAAACGTGGCATAAGTAAAAAAAAAAAAAAAAGTGAAATATTTTAGGAAATCTTGGTTTAAATTTTTTTTTTTTTTTTACAAATCATATTTGTATGATCAGTGATGAAGACTTTTTGCAGGGTGTTCAGGGCCGGCCCGAGAGATTACGGCGCCCTAGGCGAAACTATTTTGTTGCGCCCCTACTATTCTTGGCAGTAGATGAAAACTTGGGATATAAATTTAGGAGAAAAAAAAAAACCACAACAACAATGATTAATTTAACTCTCTCCTAACTCTTTAATCTTCTGAGAAGTTGTATAGGACAAATATATACAAAGTAATCAATAACACAAAACAAAAACGACCATAGGTAATTAAAATTTTTGTTTCTTTGCCTTTTTTTTTGAAAAGGATGACACTAAGTCACCGAGATTAATTTGTTTAGCAACTTCAGATTCTATCGAAATTGTTGCCAACCCAACCAACCTCTCTTGCGTCATATTTGCCCTTAAATATGTACACTTTTCTTTCCATCCCTAAAACTTTTTGCCTTTTGAAAAGATTTTTTCTATTTTTTCTCTGGCGCCCCCTTTGGGTCGGCGCCCTAGGCGGCCGCCTAGTTCGCCTATACGTTCGGGCCGGCCCTGAGGGTGTTGGTGAGGATCGATGATGTAGGAAATCGACAGACACTAGTTTACTTTTATTCATGCGTCACGATAACCGTGATGGGGGTTCGTGACGGCGATTGTTCTTTCCCGCACACTTTTATGGCGATCCGCAAAAAAAAGAGTATTTTCACTATGGTTAGAGGGAAAATATTGAGAACGGACATCCGTACCGGCGATACAGGCAATCTCTGCATGTGTTCCGGCTGTCGATCAGCCGCGGGACATGCAACGGCGAGGACATGAACATAGTTAGCACACGAGAATTCCACCATATCCGAACATGTTCGCTCATCACTACTAGGTAGCAAATGATCGCACAGGAGAGAGCGGGAGTCACACGGGCGTTACCACTATAGAAGGCAGCAGATAAAAGGAGCAATAAAAGGTCACATTCAAACAAACCCCCCCCACAAGCCTGAGTACCTGTGTAGGCTTCGCTAAGGCTCGGGACTTGTATATGTGGATTATCTTGACCTTATTTCCAGATTTCGGTCGTGTACAAACCAGAAGTCAGTAAGGATCTGCCACCAGGAAGCAGAAACAGAGGCAGTACCACCAGCGCCAGGTCAGGTCACTGACTGACTGAACGGCGTCGGTAGCTCTCCCTCTTTATATACTGGCTGGTGTTAGCGCGCCCTCTGGTGGCCACAGTACAATATCGCGTCCGCAACTCTAGAGCAGTGAGTTCAACTGTGACCGAACAAAATGGCGGCTTAGAAACAGCCCAACCTCCGACTTTCTCTATGTCTTGTGAGGGAAATGTTATAATGTGAGGTAAAAAGTGGTTTTAATACTAAAATATCATCATATATGTGATAATTAGTAGTGGCAGACACCAGGATTTGTAGTTTTTACCTCAGCCCGTGGCGTCAGGGAAGTCTAAAATGGCGGCTTTAGGGTATGTGCACACGTAAGCGTTTTTTTTCCCGCGTTTTTACCAAATAAAAAGCTTAAAAGACGCATCCCGTTCATTTTAATGCATTCCACACGTTTTGCAGAATGCTCATTAATTTTGCGGAAAATTCCGCATTTCTATTTTCTGGGGACGGGAAAAAACGTGCGTTTTCTGGGAAGGACTCCGGTTGTAAGGCTATGTTCCCACCTATGCAGAAAATTTCTGCTTCAGAAACGGCCTCCTTCCCAGAAAACGTTTTATTTCCGCGCGTTTTTTGCTCAAAAAATGCGCGTTTTTGATGCGTTTTCTTCCTCGCGTCTTCTGGACCATAGGAAATAGCCAAAAAACGTGGACTTTTCGGCAAAATTAATGAACATGCTGTGTTTTTAACCGCTAAGCGTTTCCTATGCGGAAAAAAAAAACGCATCCATTGGCACAAAAAAGGCCAAATGCATTAAAATGAATGGGATGCTAATTTTAAGCGTTTTTGAAGCGGTTTGACCCCGAGATTACGCTTCAAAAACGCTTACGTGGGCACACAGCCTCAGTCGGGAATTTTCCGCACATAGTCTTAGAGTCAGATAGTTTTAGCTCAGGTTTTATTTACTGATTGTGGTAAAAATATATAACTCTATTACTCAGGGCACCATTTTCTTTCAAGATTTGGTTCACTGCTTATTACGACGCTTTCTGTAGACAAAAATGGCTTTTCTTTCAAAGATCTACGCCGCTTGAAGACGTTCGCTGCTGTCGTATGTTTTGACGTCCCCAAAATGGCTTCCGTGATGTCTTTTTCTTTAAAGATTTGCTCCTTTAGGGCTCCACTCACTAACTTCATTCGATTTGGACGTATGTTTTGATGCCAGTACCTGGAATGGCTTCCAGGGCGCCAATTTCTTTTAGTAGTTTGCTCGCAAGACGTCATGATGTTTTGACACTTTGCAGACAAAATGGCGCCGTTTACTTTTTGAAGATTTATGCCTTCACGGCTCCATTCCACAGACATCTCTTTTTTGTGCTTAAAATGGCGCCTGTCCTGTAAGATAAGCTCAAACCTTAATAAAAATGGCTCCATTTCTAAAGCTTTAATGGCGGTCTTTCTTTTTTTCTTTTTTTATTGGCGATTGCTTTTGGCTCATTTATTCTGAGGTGGTTTTACATGTCCCGGGGCCACCAAGTGACCACCCCGGGGAGTGCTGGTGCGGATTTATTAACCTCCGCACCTCAAGCGCAGAGCAGACAATCTATAGTCACAGTGTAACGAAACCTCAGCTGTAACGACCTGGTGTGGACTCAGACTTTATAACTAATATTTACTATCCCGAAGACAAAGCGGATGATGGAGGCGACAGATGGATCTATAGCGCGAGCAAATATACGAGATAAGAGCCCGACACCAGACACGTGACAGGCCGGTGGCAATTTTAGTTTTTGCTCTTTTGCTTTTTTTTTCCTTGAGCCATAGCTTTTTTCTTATTCTTCTGTCCCCTGTCTTTCCAAACAAGTAATCGTAGCAGCACTGCGCCAGTCTTGCAGAAAAAAAAAATGTATATACACTACGGCTCTGATTAATCATCTCCTTTTGCCTGTTTTTGTCTACTTTTACGTGCTTTGCGCCTATTTTATGCTTGTTTGTTTCTTATGTGCTCTCCTATTTTTTGGCTTTCTACTTTGCAGATGTCTTCGTCTGATTCTGTCAATCACAACTTTTAAAAAAAAAGTCGCAAACTCGGGGATCAACTTCACCCCAGTCCCTCCACCCCTCCTCTCGCTTGCTAAATTTTGGCAGGAAGAAAGCCCATTTTTGACTTTGTGCCATTTTGATGAATTTGGCGCCAGGTGTGAGTATACCTTTTATATGACGGTGCCATGAAAAAGGCAGTTGCTGCGGTTTTGTGGTGTCGTGTATATGCACCCTACCAATATTTCGGTCCAGTCCCCTACTGCGGCCATTCCACCTGGTTGGACGAGTTAATCAGAGTCTCTGTCTGCAGATACAATAGTAAACCAACCACCTGTGTCTCCGCAGCCTCCCCAGGGAGAGGACGGCCATTGTCCCAACTGCAGCAACCACAACTCTCTACAACGTGTTGAACACAAACAGAGTTGCCAAAGCAACTGAGACAGAAGAAAAGAGGCATCCGAGCCTGGAGACTTCAGTTCACTCTACCCAGCCCCGGCCGTACATGAACTGAGCAAATCTCTGCCGCCTTACAAAAATGGACGAAGAGGCTGCTCCTGCCGCAGACAAGAAACTGCAGTTCATAGAAGAATACGTCCTGAAGTCTCTTAACCTGAAGCCGAACCACTGGCAGAAATGCCTGTCCTCCGAGGAGAACAAGACCATCTTCAACGAGTTCTTGGAGAAGGTGGATCGGATGGTTCTGGTGGTGACACTCAACTCGGCCGGGCTGCTGGTCCCCCTGTCCGAGTTCCCCAACTTCATGAAGAATAAAGCCGTCTATTTCCTGAAGAGGTCCAATGTCTCCCTGAGCTCGGACTCCATGAGGAGCAGCCTGATGTATGGGGATCTGCCCTGCCTGCCCCTGGACCACTTCTCCGCACTGGTGGAAGAGGTAAGGACCTGAAAATTAGTGGCTAATAGAAGTTCAAACCCCATCCAAGTTCCTTACCCTCCATGTTATGAAGGTGAAAACCGCTGTGGGCCTATTCACATTATTTTTTTGCATCGTTTGAAGATTGAGGTCCAAAACGCAATATGACCTTGCTGCGTGAATGAACCCAGATTGGGTTTTTCTTCTTCCGTAATCATATGGCCGACACCAATATATGCTACAATTCCTCACCAATTTTTGAAATCTCCGCTTCATGTCAGTGAATGTACCTGTGTCAAGTGAAGAGGATCGGTAAGTCCAAAAAGGGAATGCTGCAGAATTTACCTGCGGAAGTAAAGACAGCAGATCCCCTGCCAGGATGTAACATATCAGAGTGAAACCCCATAGGGTAGGTACACTTGTAGTGAAGCTAAAGGGGATGACATCTCCTGAACTTTGTGGAAGGGTTTTACGCCCCTGCTAATGTAAGTTTATGTCAAGGGGATAAACCAGCTGTAATCTAGCAGGAGTAGGTTGGGTTCCCGGCTGTCAACACCGCCGTGTATCCTAGGTAGAATACACAAGCAGATTACAACTACTGTCTTCTATTTTGCCGGCGGTACAGCCTTCAAGGAGCTCTATGTAGTTCACAGAAGCATCAGCTGATCCTTCTTTAGGACCTGGTGTTCACCTGATTGCCAGGTGTCTGCCGGCAAAGCAGAGCTTTAGGGTCCTAGACTTATGTCACTATTTTGGGCTGAATTCCCCTGTAACTAGGGCTCCTATATTTACTCCAGTTACAGTGAAAAAAAAAAAGGTAAATAGCGGGGAAAAAATGTTCCGCCAAAATCCCTGATGATCTCATTGGGGACAAGTTATGTGAAAAAAGTATATACATATAAAACATTTGTAAAAATTAATAATAATAAAAAACATAGTAAAAAAATAAAAGTCCCCAACCACAAAAAAAAATATTTATTTGTTCATACAAAAAAAAACATTTTATTGTTACATACATGTAATAAAAAAATACACATATACAGTATTAGGAGTGAACACAACCATAATAACCTGGAGAGTTGATTCAACAGGTTATTTGTTGTGTAACGTGATCAGTAAAAAGTATAAATAAAAAAAATTGCTTTATCTATATATATATATAAAAGTGAATGTATGTATGTATGTGTGTGTATCACCAATCACGAAGCATCTTTCATTTCACCAGAGCTGTTTAAAAGAAACTGAGCTGTGATTGGTTGCTATGAGCAACAGTTTTCCTTGCAACCAATCACTAAGCAAAGAAGCTGAGCTGTAATTGGTTGCAATGAGCAATAGTTTTCTCACTCAATGACAACATCTCAGCAGACACTGCCATGGTGGGAGAAATCTAGCATCCCCGGGAACATAAGCTCCCAGCCATTGTCTGCCCTCCAGAAAGATGCAGAGAGCACATGACAGAAATTAATCCCCCCCTACTTCCCATATCCCCTTCACACATTCTCTATCCCATAGGCACATCTTCCCTCTTAAATGGATCATTGGTATGGAAGTGAGGGCAAATCCATCCAGCGCTTTGGTATTGACCACAGGCCTCTCTTAAAGGGATCCCCAGTATGGAAGTAGGATGTGGGATATTAGGGGTACTAGTCCGATGGCTCTGGCTGATAGGATGATGTGGGATATTAGGGGTAGTAGTCCGGTGGTTCTGACTGACGGTATGATGCGGGATGATGTGGGAAATTAGGGGTAGTAGTCCGGTGGCTCTGGCTGACAGGATGATGTGGGATATTAGGGGTAGTAGTCCGGTGGCTCTGGCTGACGGGATGATGTGGGATATTAGTGGTAGTAGTCCGGTGGCTCTGGCTGACAGGATGATGTGGGATATTAGGGGTAGTAGTCCGGTGGCTCTGGCTGACGGGACAATGTGGGATATTAGTGGTAGTAGTCCGGTGGCTCTGGCTGACGGGATGATGTGGGGGGATATTAGGGGTAGTAGTCCGATGGCTCTGGCTGACGGGATGATATGGGATATTAGGGGTAGTAGTCCGGTGGCTCTGTCTGACAGGACAATTTGGGATATTAGTGGTAGTAGTCCGGTGGCTCTGGCTGATGGGATGATGTGGGATATTAGTGGTAGTAGTCCGGTGGCTATGGCTGATGGGATGATGTGGGATATTAGTGGTAGTAGTCCGGCGGCTCTGGCTGACGGGATGATGTGGGATATTAGGGGTAGTAGTCCGGTGGCTCTGGCTGACAGGACAATGTGGGATATTAGTGGTAGTAGTCCGGTGGCTCTGGCTGATGGGATGATGTGGGATATTAGGGGTAGTAGTCCGGTGGCTCTGGCTGACGGGATGATGTAGGATATTAGGGGTAGTAGTCCGGTAGCTCTGGCTGACGGGATGATGTGGGATATTAGGGGTAGTAGTCCGGTGGATCTGGCTGATGGGATGATGTGGGATATTAGGGGCAGTAGTCCGGTGGCTCTGGCTGATGGGATGATGTGGGATATTAGTGGTAGTAGTCCGGTGGCTCTGGCTGATGGAAAGATGTGGGATATTAGGGGTAGTAGTCCAGTGGATCTGACGGGATGATGTGGGATATTATAGTGAATGCGGCTATGCGGAGTGGGCGGGGCTATACACTCAGCTTTATATATATAGATATAATCATTATAATTTGTTATAACTAACCGTAGTTAGTTACTATGCCCGGGCAGCGCCGAGCTCTTCAGCTTGTGTTCTATATTTGTGTCTCAAAAAGAAAAAAAAATTAGAGCATTTGGAGGATAAGTTTCTGTTTCAAAAATTTCTCGAAACCTCAGAAAATTAGATTTCCTGTAGGTAAAATCCACAGAGAATGTCAAATCTGAGATCTGAAATCATCCGCAGAATGTCGATTTCTATGGCGGATTTTCACTGCAGATTTCGATCAGAGACTCCGCGTGTAAAACATTGGTAAGGATTGGAAAGTCGAGGAAATTTTCGCACTGCAGTGACTAAAAGGGTGATCAGCTGAGCATGGGGATCTGTTCATCCTGATCTCCCCTGTTCATGAATAGAATTCAAGAATGAGGACCAGATCAGGAGGGATTTCACAGCGCTGAGTGACAGCTGATACTGGCACATGAATAGACGCCAGATATCGTGGCCCAGGTCCCCGTCTGGTCGCTGACCCGTGTCCCTGCAGTAGTGCAGGTTCTTATTACTGCCTCATTATAAGAAATGTCCCCCCCACCCTCGACTTTATACCGGACCCCCCTTCCCATTAGTGGATTAAAATAAAGGCTGAGATGAGGCACAATGGCGCGGATGATAATGAAGGGCGTCTCTGGTTACCTGCCGCCATCAATCTCGCGCCAAAGATCTGTGCAGGGTGGCATTCAATTTAGAGCGCCATTTATATGTTATCTGGCAGGACAGGAGGCGAGCGGGACGCAGGGTCAACACTGAATGACATTGCGGACACGGAGTCAGCAGTCATGGGGACTTGTGATCTCGGTATAGGATCTAACCCCAGTCCAGTCAGTACTTTTGGAGAAATCCATTTTGGTTCAGTTTCTATCAGCATTTGGGGTCGGATTCATTATTGCATTTTTTTGTGTAGCTTGTGCTATTTTTCATTTGTTTTTTTAATTTGTGCCCATTTTAAAGTCTATGTTTTTTATCTGTTTTTTTTTCTTACACTCATCATTCGCTTTCCATTAATCACAACTTTTTAAAAAGATGCACAATTTTTTTGTCCCATCCATTCCAGATTGATTTTTTTTTTTTACATCTGGAATTTTTGCACAATCGTTTAAAAAAAAAAAGTGACTTTTTGCGCTGTTAAAGGACCGATTTATCATTTGTGGGTTTTTTTGTTTTTCTTTTTTCTTGTCGTATTTGGTGCCGATTTTTCTTTACCAAATCCGTCATACATTTTTCACAATCCATATTCTTGCCTCATACATTTTTGGCGCCCTTTTGGAGAAAAAAAATCCTCTAAAATATGGCAACATTTTTTTCGAAAATGTTAGGTGTTCAAGAACAAAAAAAATAACTTCAGTGGGCGTCTGTGTTTTTGTGTGTGGGTGGGGTATGTTTGTTGAAAAATGTTGTGACATGTGATGGATAAATCAATTGTAAATATCTGGAAACCAAAAGCCCCGACCACAAAAATGAATGTAACAAATAAAACTATAGAACACATATAAAAGATGCAAATTGAAAGATTTTGGCTAAAGAACACCAAAACTAGTAAAAAAAAAAGAAGAAAAGCAGAAATTCCATAATGAATAGGGCCAAAAGAGAAATTTTGACTTTGCACAAAATTCAGGAAGCACATTTGGGTGCAAAGGAGAATGTTTCTATTCACTGACAGCAAGCAGAGAACTTGAAAAAAGGTGAAGAATTGATGCTCAAAGCAAACCAAGAAAACCGGAGATGTTTAAACACTCAGTCACTGCGTTGTTTGCTCACTCATAACTTTGTTTGCTCAGTCACAGCTTTGTTTACTCAGTCATAACTTTGTTTGTTCAGTCATGACTTTGTTTGCTGCCACAAAGTGCCAGGGCTCTGATTTGAATGAAAGGACCAGCAAGGTCAAGTCAATGTCAGCCAGGACCTGACTGACTGATGAAGTGCTGCCATTAGACCCTGCATTGTAACGTGGGAGCGTATTTTGCAGGGACATCTGTGGGGACATCATACTGTGTGTGGAGGAGAATGTACTGTAGGGACATTATACTGTGTGTGGGGGAATGTACTGTGGGGACATCATACTGTGTGGGGGGAATGTACTGTAGGGACATTATACTGTGTGGGGGGCAATGTATTGTGAGGACAGCATAATGTGTGGGGGTACAATGTACTGTGGTAACATTATACTTTGTGTGGAGGAATGTTCTGTGGGGACATCCTACTGTGTGTGGGGGAATGTTCTGAGGGGACATCATACTGTGTGGGGGAAAGTACTGTGGGGACATTATACTGTGTATTTGGGAATGTACTGTGGGGTCATCATACTGTGTGTGGGAGAATGTACTGTGGGGACATCATACTGTGTGTGGGGGAGAATGTACTGTGATGACATTATACAGTGTGGGGGGAATGTACTGTGGGGACATCATACTGTGTGTGGGGAAGAATGTACTGTGATGACATTATACAGTGTGGGGGGAATGTACTGGGAGGACATCATACTGTGTGTGGGGGAATGTACTGTGGGGACATCATACTGTGTGGGGGACAGTACTGTGGGGACATTATACTGTGTATTTGGGAATGTACTGTGGGGTCATCATACTGTGTGTGGGAGAATGTACTGTGGGGGCATCATACTGTGTGTGGGGGAATGTACTGTGGGGTCATCATACTGTGTGTGGGAGAATGTACTGTGGGGACATCATACTGTGTGTGGGGGAGAATGTACTGTGATGACATTATACAGTGTGGGGGGAATGTACTGTGGGGACATCCTACTGTGTGCGGGGAATGTACTGGGAGGACATCATACTGTTTGTGTGGAATGTACTGGGAGGACATCATACTGTGTATGGGGGAATGTACTGTGGGGACATCATACTGTGTGGGGGAAAGTACTGTGGGGGTCATCATACTGTGTGTGGGAGAATGTACTGTGGGGGCATCATACTGTGTGTGGGGGAATGTACTGTGGGGACATCATACTGTGTGTGGGGGAATGTACTGTGGGGTCATCATACTGTGTGTGGGAGAATGTACTGTGGAGACATCATACTGTGTGTGGGGGGAATGTACTGTGGGGACATCATACTGTGTGTGGGAGAATGTACTGTGGAGACATCATACTGTGTGTGGGGGAGAATGTACTGTGAGGACATCATACTGTGTGTGGGGGATAATGTACTGTGGGGACATCATACTGTCTGGGGTCGGAATGTACTATGGGGACATCATACTGTGTGTGGGGGAATGTACTGTGGGGACATCATACTGTGTGTGGGGGATAATATACTGTGGGGACATCATACTGTCTGGGGTCGGAATGTACTGTGTGGACATCATACTGTGTGTGGGGGAATGTACTGTGGGGACATCATACTGTGTGTGGGGGAATGTACTGTGGGGACATCATACTGTGTGTGGGGGAATGTACTGTGGGGACATCATACTGTGTGTGGGGGATAATATACTGTGGGGACATCATACTGTCTGGGGTCGGAATGTACCGGCTCTTTCATGTGACCGATGGGAGTCGGCTCACCACTGGGAGCTGAGCCAAATTTTTTTTTTTCCCCTGCTGTTTGCAAAGCTTCTTCCTGCCTGGCTGGGGGCTGGGAGGAGCTGAGGAGGAGACTTAGAGCTGTGACTACAAGTGGGGAGTGACTGGCAAGGCTTTGACTTGCGACTGGGCTCCTCCCACATGACACATAGCTGAACTGTGATTGGCTGCTCAGTATAGTGAGTGCACACACATGATCTGTGATAGATCACAATGTGTGCAGTCACACAGACTGTCACTGTCTGACATAACAGTGGATGTCCGGCAGCTGCAGGATGAGCAGAGGCTCTGAGCTCAGGCACTGACAGCCATCTTATCCCTCTCATTATTTTCTGTAGTTCCTGCTTCTCTACAGTGGGAAAGTAATAATATAAATCTGAGGCAGAAAAACTCTGTGGACAGATCCGGGGTATATGCATAATATAACAGGCTAAGCGTCACTCTGTCCGAAGCCTTTATAGGCTGCGCAAGCACGACGCACCTTCGCAGTCTGGCTCCAGAGAGAGTGACGCACCCCCCATGAGATCACGGTAGACGCACTCCCCCCAGGAGATCGCGGTATGCGTAAGCACTGAATGCATACCGCGATCTCCGGCACAACATCTTACCGATTTGGTGTTGCCGCGGGGTCTTGCATCTGGCGGTGATGACAGGAGAGGGCTGGTTGTTGGGCCGGAATCGCTTTCTGGCGCCATTCTGTGGAAGACACACTGCAGTGTGTCTTCAAGAAAATGGCGCCAGAAAGAGAGGAATGCGCAGGCGCCAATTCCGGCCCAACAACCAGCCCTCTCCTCACATCTCGGCACAAAAGATTACCGATCGGGTATTCACCGTGAAGTCAGTAGAGGGCGGGTTGTGGCGCCATGCATACCTGGATAGGGGGGGGTTAGAGGACCATGCATACCAGGATTGGGGGGTGAGGGGTAGCATGCATACCAGGATAGGGGGGTGAGAGGACCATGCATACCAGGATTAGGGGGTGAGGGGGACCAAGCATACCAGGATAGGGGGTGAGAGGACCATGCATTCCAGGATAGGGGGGTGAGGGGGCCATGCATACCAGGATAGGGGGTGAGGGGACCATGCATACCAGGAAAGGGTGGTGAGGGGACCATGCATTCCAGGATAGGGGGGTGAGGGGACCACGCATACTAGGATTGTGGGATGAGGGGTATCATGCATACCAGGATTGGGGATGAGGGGGGCCATACATCCTACAATAGGGATGAGGGGGACCATGCATACCAGGATTGGAGGGTGAGAGGACCATGCATACCATGATTGGGGGGGGTGAGGTGACCATGCATACCAGGACTGGGGGGTGAGGGGACCATGCATACCAGGATTGGGGGGTGAGGGGACCATGCATACCAGGATTGGGAGGTGATGGGTACCATGCATACCAGGATTGGGGATGAGGGACCATACATCCTACGATAGGGATGAGGGGGACCATGCATACCAGGATGGGGGGGGTGAGAGGACCATGCATACCATGATTGGGGGGGTGAGGGGACCATGCATACCAGGATTGGGAGGTGAGGGGACCATGCATACCAGGGTTGGGGGGTGAGGGGGCCATGCATACCAGGATTGGGGGGGTGAGGTGACCATGCATACCATGATTGGGGGGTGAGGTGACCATGCATACCATGATTGGGGGATGAGGGGACCATGCATACCAGGATTGGGGGGATGAGGGGTACCATGCATACCAGGATTGGGGATGAGGGGACCATGCATACCAGGATTGGGGGGATGAGGGTACCATGCATACCAGGATAGGGGGGTGAGAGGACCATGCGTACCAGGATTGGGGGGGTGAGGTGACCATGCATACAAGGATAGGGGGGGGGTGAGAGGACCATGCATACCAGAATTGGGGGGTGAGCTGACCAAGCGTACCAGGATTGGGGGGTGAGGTGACCATGTATACCAGGATAGGGGGGTGAGAGGACCATGCATACCAGGATTGGGGGGGTGAGGGGACCATGCATACCAGGATTGGGGGGATGAGGGGTACCATGCATACCAGGATTGGGGATGAGAGGACCATGCATACCAGAATTGGTAGAATTGGTAGGTAAGGGGTGCCATGTATGGTGCAGATATCAGAGTTACTGGAACATGTCTCCAAGGATTTACGGGATGTGCACATGTTGCGGATTGCTGTGTGGAATTTTCTGTGCGGAATCTGCATCTCTTGGCAGAATCCGCAGGTCTAAATCTGTGAGGGTTTTTATGCAGATTTATTGTGGATTTTGTGCGGATTTCACCTGCGTTTTTACACCTGCGGATTCCTGTAATGGAATAGGTGTAAAATCGCTACGGAATCTGCACAAAGAATTGTCATGCTTCGGAAAATAAACTGCTGCGCTTCCGCTTGGATTTTTCCGCAGCATGTGCACAGCGGTTTTTTACCCATAGAATAACATTGTACTGTACATCACTTGTGGATCCGCAGCAAATCCGCAACGTGTGCACATAGCCTTAGAATAATCAGTGCCGGCAGATGTCACAGCACTGACTAATGTAGAACACATGGACAAATATCAGATATTAGAGGATAACACAAATCAGCAATACGGACAGGAGTGGGGGCCTGATCCCAGGAGCTTACACTCTGAGAAAATGGCCAAAAAGCCTTCACTAGACCCCTGTACAGCTGTATAATGAGGCCCAGGCTTTATAGTTAAGAGACTGGAGTGATAAAAGTGGGGAAAGTAGCACTTTTTGCAAGAAGAGCCGCTTTTTGAGCCAAAAAGAGCCGGCTCTTTTTGGTGAGCGGAGCCGAGTGAGCCAGATCACCAAAAAGAGCCGAACTGCCCATCACTATTTGTGTGGGACAATGTACTGTGAGGACATCATACAGTCCGGGGGAATGGACCGTGGGGACATCAAACTGTGTGGGGGGATTGTTCTGTGGGGACATCATACTGTATTTAGGGAAGAATGTACTGTGAGAACATCATACAGTGTAGGGGGAATGTACTGTTGGAACATCATACTGTGTGTGGGGGAATGTACTGTGCGGATATTATACTGGATACAGTATGTGGGACTGTACTGTGGGGTCATCATACTGTGTGTGGGGAGAATGTACTGTGGGGGCATGATACTGTGTGTGTGGAGAATGTAATGTGGGGATATTCTGTGTGTGGGGAAGAATGTACTGTGGGGGCATCATACTGTTTGGGGGAATATACTGTAGGGACACCCTACTGTGTGTGGGGTAGAATTTATTGTGAGGACATCATAGAGTGTGGGGGAATGTACTGTGAGGACATCATACAGTGTGGGGGGGATGTACTGTAGGGACATCCTACTGTGTGTGAGAATGTAGTGTGAGGAAATCATACAGTGTTGGGGGATGTACTGTAGGGACATCCTGCTGTGTGTGTGGGAGAATGTACTGTGAGGAAATCATACAGTGTGGGGGATGTACTCTAGTGACATTCTACTGTGTGTGCGGGAGAATGTACTGTGGGGACATTATACTGTGTGTGGGGAGAATGTACTGTGGGGGCATCATACTGTGTGTGGGGGGAATGTAATGTGGGGATATTCTGTGTGTGGGGAAGAATGTACTGTGGGGGCATCATTCTGTTTGGGGGAATATACTGTAGGGACACCCTACTGTGTGTGGGAAAGAATTTATTGTGAGGTCATCATATAGTGTGGGGGAATGTACTGTGAGGACATCATACAGTGTGGGGGGATGTACTGTGAGGACATCATACAGGGGATGTACTGTAGGGACATCCTGCTGTGTGTGGGGGAGAATGTACTGTGAGGAAATCATACAGTGTGGGGGAATGTACTGTAACACATCATACAGTGTGGGGGAATGTACTGTGAGGACATCATACAGTGTGGGGGGATGTACTGTAGGGGCATCCTGCTGTGTGTGGGGGTGAATGTACTGTGAGGAAATCATACAGTGTGGGGGATGTACTCTGGTTACATTCTACTGTGAGTGTGGGAGAATGTACTGTGGGGACATTATACTGTGTGTGAGGACGAATGTACTGTGAGAACATCACACAGTGTGGGGAATGTACTGTGGAGACATCATACTGTGTGGGTATCAGGATCCTGTCAGCGCCGGCGGGCTGCCTCGGCTGAACAGGGTAACTCACCCAGACTACGGGAGGACCCGGGGGTCCGATACTGCAGGGAAAGTTCAGACAACAGGACCTGCGACACTGAAAGTAGTTTAGCAGTACAAGGACCTACGATCATGTGACCACGGGGGCGTGGCTTAGCGTCCTGCTGCAGGATAGGGTTCTATTACAGGAATCCTGGAGCAAAGGCTAGGGAAACTCAGGTCAGACAAGCGGGGGTCATTCACGGGGAGGACGGCCCGGTACCAGAGGGACAAGCAGGGAATAGTCAAAACGTAAGCAATGA
Source organism: Dendrobates tinctorius (assembly GCF_039654945.1). Lineage (NCBI taxonomy): Eukaryota > Metazoa > Chordata > Amphibia > Anura > Dendrobatidae > Dendrobates > Dendrobates tinctorius. The sequence continues at coordinate 25,554,883 of NW_027361731.1, read as the reverse complement.
ATCATACACAGAGATAGCAACGCAGTACAAGGGAGGCAGTCAGAGAGTAGTCAGGTCCAAGGCAAAAGAGTCATACACGGGAATAGCAGAGCAGTACAAAAGAAACAGGCAGAACTCATAACAGGGACAGAACCGGATCAAAACCAAGCAAGCACAAAGTATCACAGTCACAAAGCACACCAGGGTCACACACTCGGCCAAGGGTCTGAGTATAAGTGACAAGGAGTGAGCCCACAATGAGGCTATAAAAAGCCTCCCAGAATCTCAGAGTGAGGCTGTCCAGATTAACCTCTAAACTACCTGATCCCACGAACTCAGCAGATCATGACAGTGGGGGGCAGTGTACTGTGGGGACATCATACTGTGTGGGGTACAATGTACTGTGGTGACATCATACTCTGTGTAGGAAAATGTACTATGGGGACATCCTACTCTGTGTAGGGGAGAATGTACTGTGAGGCATCATACAGTGGGGGGAATGTACTGTGGGGACATGAAATTGTTGGGGGAGAATGTACTGTGGGGGCATCATACTGTGTGAGCGGAATGTACTGTGGGGACATCATACTGTGTGTGTGTGGAATGTACTATGGGGACATCATACTGTGTGGGGGATTGTACTGTGTGGACATTATACTGTGTATTTGGGAATGTACTGTGGGGTCATCATACTGTGTGGGGGAAAATGTATTGTGGGGACATCATACCGTGTGGAGGGAAAATGTACTGTGTGGACATCATACCATGTTTGGGGGAAAATGTACTGTGGGGGCATCATACTGTGTGTGAGTTGAATGTACTGTGGAGTCATCATACTATGTGTGGGGAACGTCCTGTGGGGTCATCATACTGTGTGTGGAGAAGATTGTACTATGGGGGCATCATATTGTGTGGGGGATGTATTGTAGGGACATCCTACTGTGTGTGGGGAAAATGTACTTTGGGGACATTATACTGTTTGTGGGGAAGAATGTACTGTGCGTGGGACAATGTAATGTAGGGACATCATACTATGTGGTGGACAATGTGCTGTGTGTGCATCGTACTGTGGGGACATTATACTTTGTGGGGGGAAATGCACTGTGGGAACATCATAATGTGTGTGGGGGAATGTACTGTGGGGGCAACATATCGTGTGTGGGGGGAATGTACTGTGAGGACGTCATACTGTGTGGGGGGACAATGTACTTTGGGGGCATCAAACTGTTTGGGAGAATGTACTGTAGTGACATCCTACTGTGTGTTTGGGAGAATGTACTGAGGATATGAAACTATATGGGAGGGAATGTACTGTGGGGACATACTGTGTGTGTGGGGAAGAATGTAATATGGGGACATCATACTGTGTGTGGGATAATGTTCTGTAGGGACATCATACTGTGTGGGGGACAATGTACTGTGGGGACATCATGTACTGTGGGGACATCCTACTGTGTGTGGGAGAATGTACTGTGAGGACATCAGACAGTGGGGGAAATGTACACTGGACTCATAATATTGTGTATGGGGGATTGCGCTGCGCGGACGTCATACTGTGTGTGGGAGAATGTACTGTGGGGGCATTATACTGTGTGTGGGGGAATGTACTGTGGGGGCATCCTACTGTGTGTGAGGGAGAATGTACTGTGAGGACCTCATACTGTGTGTGGAGGAATGTACTGTTGGCACATCATACTTTGTGTGGGGGAATGTACTGTGGGCACATCATACTTTGTGTGGGGGAATGTACTGTGGGGGCATCATACTTTGTGTGGGGAAAAAACACAAAAATTGAGCTTGGTTTGAGTTGATACACATGCAGCATGTAAATGCATGTTGACATTGGCCATAAAACATAAAACCTGCAAAAGACAAAGTGAGCAAGAACCCTGCTGTAACTAAATAAGTAAAATAAAAAGTGCATCTAAATAATACAGAGTTTTTAGTAATACTGTTTTTGATCAAAAGTAGCATGAAAGCTATCCCACCACGACATGGTAACTCTGTTCGGGATAGTCCTACACTGTCTAATATTAAAAACCTTGCCTTGTGTCAAAGTTGACCTCAATGTGTGAACAAGGGCAGACAAAAGGACTGGGTCCCAAACAGTAGACACCAGTCTGGGGAAGCCTTATATACAATTTCCAGCTCAGGAGAGGGAGGCCACACCCCAGCTTGCACAGAATGCAAAAATACAGAGAAAAAAACACAAAAATTGAGCTTGGTTAGCTTGGTTTGAGTTGATACACATGCAGCATGTAAATGCATGTTGACATTGGCCATAAAACATAAAACCTGTGTGGGGGAAAGTACTGTGGGGACATCCTACTGTGTGTGAGGGAGAATGTACTGTGAGGACATCATACTGTGAGTGGGGGGGAATGCACTGTGAGGACATCATACTGTGTGAGGGGGAATGTACTGTGGGGACATCATACAGTGTGGGGGGAATGTACTGTAGGGACATTATACTGTGCATGTGGGAATATACTGTGCGGTCATCATACTGTGTGTGGGAGAATGTACTGTGGGGGCATGAAACTGTGTGTTGGGGAGAATGTACTGTGGGGGGATCATAATGTGTGGTGTGAATGTACTTTGGGGACATCATACTCTGTTTGTGGGAAATGTACTTTGGGGACATAATACTGTGTGGGGGAATGTACTGTGGGGACATTATACTGTGTATGTGGGAATATACTGTGGATACATCATACTGTGTGTGGGGGGAAATGTATTGTTGGGACATCATACTGTGTGTGGGGAATGTACTGTGAGGACATCATACTGTGTGTGGGGGGGAATGTACTGAGGGGACATCATACTGTGTGTGGGGGAATATACCGTGGGGCCATCATACTGTGTGTGGGGGAATGTAATGCGTGGACAAAATGCTATGTGGGGGAATTACTGTAGGGACATCCAACTGTGTGTGTGGGAGAAAGTACTGTGAGGACATCATACATTGTGGGGGGTGTACTGTAGGGACATCCTACTGTGTGTGGGGGAGAATGTGCTGTGCGGACATCATACTGTGTGTGGAACAATGTGCTGTGGGGGCATCATACTGTATGTGGGGAGGAATGTACTGTGGAGCCATCATACTGTCTGTGAGGGGAAGGTACTGTGGGGACATCAGACTGTGTGGGGGAATGTACTGTGGGGGCATCATACTGTGTGTGGGGGAGAATGTACATTGAGGACATGAAACTGTGTGTGTGGGAGGAAATGTACTGTAGGGACATTATACTGTGTGTGTGGGGGAATGTACTGTGGGGACATCATACTGTGTGTGGGGGGAATGTACTGTTAGGACATCCTACTGTGTGTGGAGGTAATGTACTGTGGGGACATTATACTGTGTGTGTGGTCGAATGTACTGTGGGGACATCATAATGTGTGTGTGGGAGAATGTACTGAGGGGACATCATAGTGTGTGTGGAGGTAATGTACTGTGGGGACATCATAATGTGTGTGGGAGAATGTACTGTGGGGACATCATAATGTGTGTGTGGGGGAATGTACTGTGGGGACATCATACTGTGTGTGGAGGTAATGTACTGTGGGGACAACATAACGTGTGTGTGGGGAATGTACTATGGGGACATCCTACTGTGTGTGGGGGAATGTACTGTGGGGACATCATACTGTGTGTGAGGGAATGTACTGTGGGGGTATCATACTGTGTGTGGGGAGAATGTACTGTGGGGACATCCTATTGTGTGTGGGGGAATGTACTGTGGGGACATCATACTGTGTGTGGGGGACTGTACTGTGGGGACATGAAACTGTGTGTTGGGGGGAATGTACTGTGGGAGGATCATAATGTGTGGGGGGAATGTACTTTGGGGGCATAATACTGTGTGGGGGAATGTACTGTGGAGACATCATACTGTGTGTGGGAGAGAATGTACTGTTGGGACATCATAATGTGTGTGTGGAATGCACTGTGGGGACATCATACTGTGCGTTGGGAAGAATGTACTCTGGGGCCATCATACTGTGTGGGGGGAATGTAATGTGGGGACATCATACAGTGTGGGGGGAATTACTGTAGGGACATCCAACTGTGTGTGTAGGAGAATGTACTGTGAGGACATCATACAGAGTGGGGGGTGTACTGTAGGGATATCCTACTTTTTGTGGGGGAGAATGTACTGTGCGGACATCATACTGTGTGTGGAACAATGTGCTGTGGGGGCATCATACTGTATGTGGGGAGGAATGTACTGTGGGGGCACGATACTGTGTCTGAGGGGAATGTACTGTGGGGGCATCATACTGTGTGTGGGGGAGAATGTACGTTGAGGACATCATACAGTGTGGGGAAAATGTACGGTGGGTACATGAAACTGTGTGTGGGAGGGAATGTACTGTAGGGACATTATACTGTGTGTGTGGGAGAATGTACTGAGGGGACATAATACTGTGTGTGGGGGAATGTACTGTGGTGACATCATACTGTGTTTGGGGGAATGTACTGTGGTGACATCATACTGTGTGTGGGGGAATGTACTGTGGGGACATCATACTGTGTCTGGGGGAATGTACTGTGGGGACATCCTTCTGTGTGTGGGGGGAATGTACTGTGGGGGCATCATACTGTGTGTGAAGGGGAATGTACTGTGGGGACATCATACTGTGTGTGAGGTAATGTACTGTGGGGACATCATACTGTGTGTGGGGGAATGTACGGAGGGGACGTCATACTGTGTGTGAGGGGGAATGTACTGTGGGGACATCATACTGTGTGTGGGGGAATGTACTGTTGGGACATCCTACTGTGTATGGAGGTAAAGTACTGTGGAACATCATAATGTGTGTGTGTGGGAATGTACTGTAGGGTCATCATACTGTGTGAGGGAATGTACTGTGGGGGCATCATACTGTGTGTGGGAGGAATTTACTGTGGGGACATCATACTGTGTGTGGGGGGAATGTACTGTTGGGACATCCTACTGTGTGTGGAGGAATGTACTGTGGGACATCATACTGTGTGTGGGGGAATGTACTGTGGGGACATCCTACTGTGTGTGGGGGGAATGTACTTTGGGGACATCATACTGTGTCTGGGGGAATGTACTGTGGGGACATCCTACTGTGTGTGGGGGGAATGTACTGTGGGGGCATCATACTGTGTGTGAAGGGGAATGTACTGTGGGGACATCATACTGTGTGTGAGGTAATGTACTGTGGGGACATCATACTGTGTGTGGGGGAATGTACGGAGGGGACGTCATACTGTGTGTGAGGGGGAATGTACTGTGGGGACATCATACTGTGTGTGGGGGAATGTACTGTTGGGACATCCTACTGTGTATGGGGGAATGTACTGTGGGGACATCATACTGTGTGTGGGGGGAATGTACTGTGGGGACATCATACTGTGTGTGGGGGAATGTACTGTGGGGACATCCTACTGTGTGTGGGGGGAATGTACTGTGGGGGCATCATACTGTGTGTGAGGGGGAATGTACTGTGGGACATAATACTGTGTGTGAGGTAATGTACTGTGGGGACATTATACTGTGTGTGGGGGAATGTACGGAGGGGACGTCATACTGTGTGTGAGGGGGAATGTACTGTGGGGACATCATACTGTGTGTGGGGAATGTACTGTGAGGACATCATACTGTGCGAGGGGGAATGTACTGAGGGGACACATACTGTCTGTGGGGGAATGTACTGAGGGGATACATACTGTGTGTGGGGGAAATGTACTGTGAGGACATCATACTGTGTGTGGGGGAGTGTACTGTGGGGACATCATACTGTGTGAGGGGGAATGTACTGTGGGGACATCATACTGTGTGTGGGGGAATGTACTGTGGAGACATCATACTGTGTGTGGGGGAATGTACTGAGGGGACGCATACTGTGTGACGGGGAATGTACTGAGGGGACATCATACTGTGTGTGGGGGAATGTACTGTGGGGACATCATACTGTGTCTGGGGGAATGTACTGTGGGGACATCCTTCTGTGTGTGGGGGGAATGTACTGTGGGGGCATCATACTGTGTGTGAAGGGGAATGTACTGTGGGGACATCATACTGTGTGTGAGGTAATGTACTGTGGGGACATCATACTGTGTGTGGGGGAATGTACGGAGGGGACGTCATACTGTGTGTGAGGGGGAATGTACTGTGGGGACATCATACTGTGTGTGGGGGAATGTACTGTTGGGACATCCTACTGTGTATGGAGGTAAAGTACTGTGGAACATCATAATGTGTGTGTGTGTGGGAATGTACTGTAGGGTCATCATACTGTGTGAGGGAATGTACTGTGGGGGCATCATACTGTGTGTGGGAGGAATTTACTGTGGGGACATCATACTGTGTGTGGGGGGAATGTACTGTGGGGGCATCATACTGTGTGTGAGGGAATGTACGGAGGGGACATATACTTTGTGTGGGGGAATGTACTGAGGGGACATCATACTGTGTGTGAAGGAAAGTACGGAGGGGACATATACTTTGTGTGGGGAAATGTACTGTGGGGACATCATACTGTGTGTGAGGGAATGTACGGAGGGGACATATACTTTGTGTGAGGGGGAATGTACTGTGGGGACATCATACTGTGTGTGGGGGAATGTACTGTTGGGACATCCTACTGTGTATGGGGGAATGTACTGTGGGGACATCATACTGTGTGTGGGGGGAATGTACTGTGGGGACATCATACTGTGTGTGGGGGAATGTACTGTGGGGACATCCTACTGTGTGTGGGGGGAATGTACTGTGGGGGCATCATACTGTGTGTGAGGGGGAATGTACTGTGGGGACATAATACTGTGTGTGAGGTAATGTACTGTGGGGACATTATACTGTGTGTGGGGGAATGTACGGAGGGGACGTCATACTGTGTGTGAGGGGGAATGTACTGTGGGGACATCATACTGTATGTGGGGGAATGTGCTGTAGGGACATCATACTGTGCGAGGGGGAATATACTGAGGGGACACATACTGTCTGTGGGGGAATGTACTGAGGGGATACATACTGTGTGTGGGGGGAATGTACTGTGAGGACATCATACTGTGTGTGGGGGACTGTACTGTGGGGACATCATACTGTGTGTGTGGGAATGTACTGTAGGGTCATCATACTATGTGAGGGAATGTACTGTGAGGGCATCATACTGTGTGTGGGAGGAATTTACTGTGGGGACATCATACTGTGTGTGGGGGGAATGTACTGTTGGGACATCCTACTGTGTGTGGAGGAATGTACTGTGGGACATCATACTGTGTGTGGGGGAATGTACTGTGGGGACATCCTACTGTGTGTGGGGGGAATCTACTTTGGGGACATCATACTGTGTCTGGGGGAATGTACTGTGGGGACATCCTACTGTGTGTGGGGGGAATGTACTGTGGGGCATCATACTGTGTGTGAAGGGGAATGTACTGTGGGGACATCATACTGTGTGTGAGGTAATGTACTGTGGGGACATCATACTGTGTGTGGGGGAATGTACGGAGGGGACGTCATACTGTGTGTGAGGGGGAATGTACTGTGGGGACATCATACTGTGTGTGGGGGAATGTACTGTTGGGACATCCTACTGTGTATGGGAGAATGTACTGTGGGGACATCATACTGTGTGTGGGGGGAATGTACTGTGGGGACATCATACTGTGTGTGGGGGAATGTACTGTGGGGACATCCTACTGTGTGTAGGGGGAATGTACTGTGGGGGCATCATACTGTGTGTGAGGGGGAATGTACTGTGGGGACATAATACTGTGTGTGAGGTAATGTACTGTGGGGACATTATACTGTGTGTGGGGGAATGTACGGAGGGGACGTCATACTGTGTGTGAGGGGGAATGTACTGTGGGATCATCATACTGTGTGTGGGGAATGTACTGTGAGGACTTCATACTGTGCGAGGGGGAATGTACTGAGGGGACACATACTGTCTGTGGGGGAATGTACTGAGGGGATACATACTGTGTGTGGGGGGAATGTACTGTGAGGACATCATACTGTGTGTGGGGGAGTGTACTGTGGGGACATCATACTGTGTGAGGGGGAATGTACTGTGGGGATATCATACTGTGTGTGGGGGAATGTACTGTGGAGACATCATACTGTGTGTGGGGGAATGTACTGAGGGGACGCATACTGTGTGACGGGGAATGTACTGAGGGGACATCATACTGTGTGTGGGGGAATGTACTGAGGGGACATCATACTGTGTGTGGGGGAATGTACTTTGGGGACATCATACTGTGTGTGGGGGGAATGTACTGTGGGGGCATCATACTGTGTGTGAGGGAATGTACGGAGGGGACATATACTTTGTGTGGGGGAATGTACTGAGGGGACATCATACTGTGTGTGAAGGAAAGTACGGAGGGGACATATACTTTGTGTGGGGGAATGTACTGAGGGGACATCATACTGTGTGTGAGGGAATGTACGGAGGGGACGTCATACTGTGTGTGAGGGGGAATGTACTGTGTGGACATCATACTGTGTGTGGGGGAATGTACTGTTGGGACATCCTACTGTGTGTGGGGGAATGTACTGTGGGGACATCCTACTGTGTGTGGGGGGAATGTACTGTGGGGGCATCATACTGTGTGTGAGGGGGAATGTACTGTGGGGACATAATACTGTGTGTGAGGTAATGTACTGTGGGGACATCTTACTGTGTGTGGGGGGAATGTACTGTGGGGGCATCGTACTGTGGGGGCATCATACTGTGTGTGAGGGGGAATGTACTGTGGGGACATAATACTGTGTGTGAGGTAATGTACTGTGGGGACATTATACTGTGTGTGGGGGAATGTACGGAGGGGACGTCATACTGTGTGTGAGGGGGAATGTACTGTGGGGACATCATACTGTATGTGGGGGAATGTGCTGTGGGGACATCATACTGTGCGAGGGGGAATATACTGAGGGGACACATACTGTCTGTGGGGGAATGTACTGAGGGGATACATACTGTGTGTGGGGGGAATGTACTGTGAGGACATCATACTGTGTGTGGGGGACTGTACTGTGGGGACATCATACTGTGTGTGGGGGAATGTACTGTGGGGACATCATACGGTGTGTGGGGGAATGTACTGTGGAGACATCATACTGTGTGTGGGGGAATGTACTGAGGGGACACATACTGTGTGGGGGAATGTACTGAGGGGACATCATACTGTGTGTGGGGGAATGTACTTTGGGGACATCATACTGTGTGTGGGGGAATGTACTGTGGGGGCATCATACTGTGTGTGAGGGAATGTACGGAGGGGACATATACTTTGTGTGGGGGAATGTACTGTGGGGACATCATACTGTGTGTGAGGGAATGTACGGAGGGGACATATACTTTGTGTGGGGGGAATGTACTGTGGGGACATCATACTGTGTGTGAGGGAATGTACGGAGGGGACATATACTTTGTGTGGGAGGAATGTACTGTGGGGACATCATACTGTGTGTGAGGGAATGTACGGAGGGGACATATACTTTGTGTGGGGGAATGTACTGTGGGGACATCGTACTGTGTGTGAGGGAATGTACGGAGGGGACATATACTTTGTGTGGGGGAATGTACTGTGGGGACATCGTACTGTGTGTGAGGGAATGTACGGATGGGACACATACTGTGTGTGCGATAGTTCCGTGATTCAGGGTGTGAGCCCCCTCTTCAGTTATAAAGATGGAAAACAACTCTGGCCCACCAGTTACGCATCGCAGTGCAGCGCAGGTAACCGGACCAAGACTTCTCTGCACACAGGATTATGCAGCGTATGATGCCCTTCAGTTCTTCTGTGGAATTTCAGGGGTTAAAGGGCCAGCGGCCACTAGCAGTGACATGTTTGTGTGCACCGTTTCCACAGTGACCTGGCATTGTCACCAGCCTCCCCTGCAGAGAACAGTGGGGCCAGTGAGAGCCCATTCTGTAGTGAGTGTGTAAGGTGCCGTGATGACGACCGCCTCGCCGGGGCGGCGCAGATCGGCAGAGGCATGTCTGATCCCGTCCGGGAACATTTACATTGTTTATATCTGGCTTCTGCAGTTCCATACCACACACACGTCACCCGTACATCGATCACATACCGCACACACGTCACCCGGACACTGACCCCATACCACACACATGTCACCCGGACACTGATCACATACCACAGACACGTCACCCATACACCGATCACATACCACACACACGTCACCCGGACACTGACCCCATACCACACACATGTCACCCGGACACTGATCACATACCACACACACGTCACCCATACACCGATCACATACCACACACACGTCACCCGGACACTGACCCTATACCACACACATGTCACCCGGACACTGATCACATACCACACACATGTCACCCGGACACTGATCACATACCACACACACATCACCCATACACCGATCACATACCACACACACGTCACCCGTACACTGATCACATACCACACACACGTCACCCGTACACCGATCACATACCGCACACACGTCATGCGGACACTGATCACATACTGCACACATGTCACGCGGACACTGATCACATATCGCACACATGTCAAACGGACACTGATCACATACCACACACACGTCACCCATACACCGATCACATACCACACACACGTCACCCGTACACTGATCACATACCGCACACACGTCATGCGGACACTGATCACATACTGCACACACGTCACACGGACACTGATCACATATCGCACACATGTCAAATGGACACTGATCACATACCGCACACATGTCACCCGTACACTTACTACTTACCACACACACGTCACCCGTACACCGAACACATACCGTACACATGTTATCCGTACACTGATCAAATACCGCACACATGTCACCCGTACACTGAACACATACCGTACACATGTTATCCGTACACTGACCACAAACCACACATACGTCACCCTGACATTGATCACATACCGCACACACATCAGCCATACACTGACCACATACGACACATGTCACCCTGATCTCATACTGCACACACGTCACCATACACTGACCACATACCGCATACATGTCACCCGGACACTGACCACATACCACAAATATGTCACCCCGACACTGATCACATACTGCACACACGTCACCATACACTGACCACATACGTCACCCGTACACTGACCACATACCACACATATGTCACGCTGACTTTGATCACATACCGCACATACATCACCGTACATTGACCACATACTGCACACACATCAGCCATACACTGACCACATACCACACATACTGTATGTCACCCTGACACTGATCACATACCGCATACATGTCACCTGTACACAGACCACATACCGCAAACACATCACCCGTACACTGACCACATACCAAACATGTCACCCTGACACTGATCACATACTGCATACACGTCACCTCTACACTGACCACATACCGCACACACGTCACTGTACACTGGCCACATACCACATATATGTCACCCTGACTCAGATCACATACCGCACACACACATGATCTGTACACTAACCACATACCGCACACACATCGCCTGTGCACTGACTACGTACCACACACATGTTACCGTACACTGACCACATACCGCACACACGTCACTGTACACTGGCCACATACCACACATATGTCACCCTGACTCAGATCACATACCGCACACACACATGATCTGTACACTAACCACATACCGCACACACATCGCCTGTACACTGACCACATACCGCACACATCTCACCGTACACCGATCACATACTGCACACATGTCACTGCAGCAGTGTTCTTCAGGAATACATACACTGCTCAAAAAAACAAAGGGAACACTTAAACACCAGAATATAACACCAAATAAATCAAACTTCTGTGAAATCAAACTGTCTACTTAGGAAGCAACACTGACTGACAATCAATTTCACATGCTGTTGTGCAAATGGAATATACAACAGATGGAAATTATTGGCAATTATCAAGACACCCTCAATAAAGGAGTGGTTCTGCAGGTGGGGACCACAGACCACATCTCGGTACCAATGCTTTCTGGCTGATGTTTTGGTCACTTTTGACCACATACGACACATGTCACCCTGACTTTGATCTCATACTGCACACACGTCACCATACACTGACCACATACCGCATACATGTCACCCGGACACTGACCACATACCACAAATATGTCACCCCGACACTGATCACGTACTGCACACACGTCACCATACACTGACCACATACGTCACCCGTACACTGACCACATACCACACATATGTCACGCTGACATTGATCACATACCGCACATACGTCACCGTACACTGACCACATACCGCACACACATCAGCCATACACTGACCACATGCCACACATACTGTATGTTACCCTGACACTGATCACATACCGCACAAACGTCACTGTACACTGGCCAAATGCCACACATATGTCACCCAAACAATGATCACATACCGCACACACGTCATCTGTACACTGGCCACATACCACACACACGTCACCATGCACTGGCCAAAAACCACACATATGTCACCCTGACGCTGATCACATACTGCACACACGTCACCATACACTGATCACATACCAAACATATGTCACCCCGACACTGATCACATACCGCATACACGTCACCTCTACACTGACCACATACCGCACAAACGTCACTGTACACTGGCCACATACCACACATATGTCACCCTGACACTGATCACATACTGCACACACATCAGCCATACACTGACCATATACCACACATATGTCACCCCGACACTGATCACATACTGCACACACGTCACCTGTACACTGATCACATACCAAACATATGTCACCCCGACATTGGCCACATACCGCACACACGTCACCATGCACTGGCCACAAACCACACATACAGTATGTCACCCTGACACTGATCACATACTACACACACGTCACCATACACTGATCACATACCAAACATATGTCACCCCGACACTGATCACATACCGCATACACGTCACCTCTACACTGACCACATACCGCACAAACGTCACTGTACACTGGCCACATACCACACATATGTCACCCTGACACTGATCACATACCGCACACACGTCATCTGTACACTGGCCACATACCACACACACGTCACCATGCACTGGCCAAAAACCACACATATGTCACCCTGACGCTGATCACATACTGCACACACGTCACCATACACTGATCACATACCAAACATATGTCACCCTGACACTGGCAACATACCGCACACACGTCACCATGCACTGGCCACAAACCACACATATGTCACCCTGACACTGATCATATACTGCACACACGTCACCATGCAATGATCACATACCAAACATATGTCACCCCGACACTGATCACATACGGCATACACGTCACCTCTACACTGACCACATACCGCACAAACGTCACTGTACACTGGCCGCATACCACACATATGTCACCCCGACACTAATCACATACTGCACACACGTCACCTGTACACTGAACACATACCACACATGTCACCCCGACACTGATCACATACTGCACACATGTCACCAGTACACTGACCACATACCACACATATGTCATCCTGGCACTCATCACATACCACACACACATCACCCGTACACTGACCACATACCGCATACACGTCACCTGTACACTGACCACATACCACACATACTGTATGTCACCCTGACACTGATCACATACCGCATACATGTCACCTGTACACAGACCACATACCGCAAACACATCACCCGTACACTGACCACATACCAAACATGTCACCCTGACACTGATCACATACCGCACACACGTCACTGTACACTGGCCACATACCACACATATGTCACCCTGACTCAGATCACATACCGCACACACACATGATCTGTACACTAACCACATACCGCACACACATCACCTATACACTGACTACATACCACACACGTTACCGTACACTGACCACATACCGCACACATCTCACCGTACACCGATCACATACTGCACACATGTCACTTCAGCAGTGTTCTTCAGGAATACATACACTGCTCAAAAAAATAAAGGGAACACTTAAACATCAGAATATAACTCCAAGTAAATCAAACTTCTGTGAAATCAAACTGTCCACTTAGGAAGCAACACTGACTGACAATCAATTTCACATGCTGTTGTGCAAATGGAATAGACAACAGATGGAAATTATTGGCAATTATCAAGACACCCTAAATAAAGGAGTGGTTCTGCAGGTGGGGACCACAGACCACATCTCAGTACCAATGCTTTCTGGCTGATGTTTTGGTCACTTTTGAATGTTGGTTGTGCTTTCACACTCGTGGTAGTATGAGACGGACTGTACAACCCACACAAGTGGCTCAGGTAGTGCAGCTCATCCAGGATGGCACATCAATGTGAGCTGAGGCAAGAAGGTTTGCTGTGTCTGTCAGCGTAGTGTCCAGATGCTGGAGGCGCTACCAGGAGACAGGCCAGTACACCAGGAGATGTGGAGGGGGCCATAGGAGGGCACCAACCCAGCAGCAGGACCACTACCTCAGCCTTTGTGCAAGGAGGAACAGGAGGAGCACTGCCAGAGCCCTGCAAAATGACCTCCAGCAGGCCACAAATGTGCATGTGTCTGCACAATCCGTTAAAAAACGACTCCATGAGGATGGTCTGAGTGCCCGACGTCCACAGATTGGGGTTATGCTCACAGCCCAACACCATGCGGCCCTCCATGGAAATGCCACCCCACACCATTACTGACCCACAGCCAAACCGGTGAAGGATGTTGCAGGCAGCAGATCGCCCTCCACGGCATCTCCAGACTCTGTCACGTCTGTCACATGTGCTCAGTGTGAACCTGCTTTCATCTGTGAAGAGCACAGGGCGCCAGTGGTGAATTTACCAATCCTGGTGTTCTGTGGCAAATACCAGGCGTCCTGTACGATGTTGGGCTGGGAGCACAACCCCCCATCTGTGGACGTCGGGCACTCAGACCATCCTCACGGAGTTTCTAACCGTTTTTGCAGCCACATGCACATTTGTGGCCTGCTGGAGGTCATTTTGCAGGCCTCAAGCAGTGCTCTGGCAACCAACATTCAAAAGTGACCAAAACATCAGCCAGAAAGCATTGGTACTGAGATGTGGTCTGTGGTCCCCACTTGCTGAACCACTCTTTTATTGAGAGTGTCTTGATAATTGCCAATAATTTCCATCTGTTGTCAATCAGTGTTGCTTCCTAAGTGGATAGTTTGATTTCACAGAAGTTTGATTTACTTGGAGTTATATTCTGTTGTTTAAGTGTTCCCTTTATTTTTTTGAGCAGTGTATTTAGGTACAGGCTAATAATGCAGGATATTGTGCTGAATGACCTGTGCATCTGTGCGCAGTCCACAAGAAAAAATCATAGATCAATCAGTTGTGGTGAAGGAATCCGGAGGTGGTGGCGTGTGGTGATACACCATAATGAGATCTCGTTTTGAGAGTTCCCCAGGTGTTGATGTCTCTCTAAAACAAATGTTCATGCTGCCAAAGTGACATAACTGCAAACCACAAAGGCGATGAAAAACCAGAAATGTCCTATGCTTTTCTGAGAGAAGCGCTTTCTTTCATCAGCGTATCACATAATTCAAGTTTGTGGTAGTGTGAGGCCTATGTGGGAATTGCGATCCCTTTAGGCTCATTTCCATGCCTTTATAAATGAGATAAACATTATAGATGCAATCATGAAAACAATATTACTAAGTGACTGAAAAACTATTTATATATAGTATATGTTTATTAAAGTAAAATAAATGTTCAGGTAAAAACTAGAGTAAGATATAAAATATAGGTTGGGAAAGATGAAGGACTCCTCCTTCTTGCCAACATACAGATTAGCATAACTAGGGGTGACCCTGTGCCCATCGCAGTACCCCACATTTGAAGATAGAATCCCCCTCAGTAGTTATGAGACAAGATGAACATTGTAATACTACATCTTTCTCAAGATAATTTGTGATCTGATCTTTAGGAACACCGCAGAGCATTCATTAACTTCTTTTTAGGCCCGCTTCTTTCCACCGTTGTAAGGTTGTGAAATGTTCTCTCCTCAGATCGTCAGCCCAGTCCTGTCCAATTCAAAGAACCATCAGAACTGGCCGCATGTGGTGTCCCAGGATGTCATGCGTCACGTCAATAACCTGAAGAGCTGCACCTTTGTCATGACAGGCCAGGTACAAGGGAAGACGCTACTGCCCTTACCTTCAGGGTCTGAGAAGATGGAGTACATTGACTACGACAGCGAGAAGCAGTAAGTACAGGCTCCGGTAACTCCTCCAGAATTGCGGCATCCAAAGGGGCAGATTATATCCGCGTGCTGTGGAGTTTCATCACTTTTAATGCGGGAACATTTCTCCTTCGCCTCATTGGGGGACACAGGACCATAGGTGTAAGCTGCTGCCACTAGGAGGCTGACACTAAGTGAATACAAAAAAAGTAGCTCCTCCTCTCCAGTATACATCTACCACTGGTTTCAGCCCGA
This sequence comes from Dendrobates tinctorius, assembly GCF_039654945.1. Classification (NCBI taxonomy): domain Eukaryota; kingdom Metazoa; phylum Chordata; class Amphibia; order Anura; family Dendrobatidae; genus Dendrobates; species Dendrobates tinctorius. The sequence goes on along the minus strand of NW_027361731.1, from coordinate 25,538,398 downwards.
ACCAGTTCATGCTTAGTGTCTGTAGAAGGCACATGGGTCTGTTCTTCAGACCATAATTTTTTATTTTATTTTTTGTTCCATTTTTTACCTTTTTACTGTTTTCTACAAGGAATATAGGGGCAACGGATCCTTTCAAGGGACCGATCTCCCCAAACCAACAACAGGCGGGAACGTGGAATGTCGCCTCCACGTACCCCCTCCTGCACCGTGCAAGTCAGGCCTGAGCTATTTTAGGGGCGACGATTCCCTTCAGGGCGCCGATCTCCCCGCACCAGCAACAGATACGAACATTGAGTATTGCTTCCATGTACCACCTTCTGAAGCCAGGCTACAGCCAGACAACAGCCCTGTCCGATCCTTGGGGAGTTAACCCCTAGGATGTACAGAGGCACCTATGGCATCCGCGCAGCCACTTCTGCATCACCACTGATTGAACAGCGGTGATGGAATGCGTTTTTTCTGCATTAGCGGCGCTTCTTCTATTCTGGAGGTGAGTATTGGGGTCCGGGGGGGGGGCTCCTGCACCGTGTCCCGGGTCCTTGGTGCTTTCCCGGCCGGCGCTGGTAATTTAGTCCCCAGCTTCAGCCTGTGCTAGGCTGCAACCTGCGGCCCCGCCCACCTGCTTGGCGCTTCTCGCTTACTGCGAGAGCGCCTTCTTTGAATCCCGGCGGCCATCTTTAGTGAGGAAGGAGAGGCATAGGGCTGCGCCATCATTAGGCTCGTCCACTGCAACCTGTCTGGAACGATTTCTGACCGCAAACTCGCCATAATCCAGTGGTTCCCTGACATAAGGCTGTGACCCCAGGAGGACCGTTCTCAGGGCCACAGGACCTTGGGTAACTGCTGTACCGCCATATACCCACTGGCCCTTCTAAGCAGAGCTGACATAGGGCAATTGCGCTGCCTTAGAGCTGCGCTGTTTTATACCTCTAGCCTACCCTGTAGTATATATTGGATATTAGCCATTTCTGTCCATATTGGGCAAGGGTACAGCAGGTCTTTCTCTAAAGCATCCAAGAGGGCTAACAAACCACATACAGTGTTGTTCACCTCATGTACCTCCTGTCAGGCTGCATTGCCGCGGGGACAGAATACTCCACTCTATGAAACCTGTGACCCCGAACACGCTGAGGAGCCCTCCGCTGTAACCGTTCCCAGTATACCTAGTCCCCCTGAATGGGCTTCGTCACTGTTGCAGTCCATGGCTTCCTTAGCCAAAGCAATTGAGTCCCTTCAGGATCCCTCCATTAGTCTGCCTGTCTTAAAGGGTTCTCCTACATCACGGGAACCGTCGGCCTGCAGGGGCCTGTCTCAGTCGAAGGAGACACAGGCATCTAGAAAACGGACCCATATCACGACTCCCGAGCCTTCTGGCGCCTCGGCATCCGTGAGCTCCGTTTCTTGTTCTCCCTCACCAGGGGTTGGTAGCGAACAGAACTCTGAGTACAAGTCTGACGGGCCCCTCGACCTGGACTCGCCGGATTACCAGGCAACGGTGGATAGTCTCATAGAGGCCATCAACCAGAATTTGAAGGTTGACGAGGAATCTACTTCTACCCCGGACCATGCGATGTCCTTCAAAAGGACCAAACATCCTCATAGGGTACTTGGCAATCACCCTGTGTTTCAGGACATAGTTTGGCTGCATAGAGAGCGGCTGGATAAACGCTTCACAGGTCAGAAGCCTCTTGAGGCCAGATACCCTTTCTCATCTGATCTGCGTAATCAGTGGGTGGAATCCCCTCCAGTGGATCCACCCTTATCTCGCTCGGCCTCCAAAACCTCCTATGCTTACCAGACGGATCCTCCATTAAAGATCCCACGGACTGCCTGATAGACAGTCTTGCCCGTTCGGTCTTTGAGGCTTCGGGCTCGGCACTCTCTCCCTCCTTCGCCGCGATATGGGTAGCTAAAGCCATGGTATCCTGGGCAGATTCTTTGAATAGGGCCATACAGAGTAGTGATCTTCCCCTGGAGGCAGCGGATCTGGCCAATCAGATCTTCTTGGCTGAGGACTCCTTGATAAACGCATCACTGGACGCGGCTAACTGCGCTGCGCTTGCGGCATCAAACGCGGTATCTATTAGACGGGCGCTATGGCTCAGGACTGGTGAGCGGGCTCTGTTGTTTTACCAAGCCATCGAGTCACTCCGCCAAGACGGGGTTATTACTCTGATTTCAGAAGACGAGAGGATCGAGGGGTTCTACTCAAACCTGTTCGTGGTTCCGAAGAAAGATGGAACAGTGAGGCCCATCCTGGACCTAAAGTTCCTAAACAAATTTATCAAGGTCCGGCACTTCAGGATGGAGTCCCTTTGTTCCGTCATCTCCTCGATGGAGAAGGGGGAGTTCTCAGCTTCCATCAACATCCGGGATGCTTACCTTCATATCCTAATTTTTCCCCCTCACTAGAGGTTTCTGTGCTTCGCCGTTTGCGAAGAACATTTCCAGTTCACAGCCTTGCCCTTCGGCCTTGCTACCGCCCCCAGGGTATTCACAAAGGTCATGGCGGCTGTCATGTCCATTTTGCACTCTTGGGGCATGGTAGTTTTGCCTTCCCTAGACGACCTCCTGATCAAAAGGCTGTTCTTCCAGGCCTGCGTGGAGTGCCTCCGCATTATGTTGGACACATTTTCTCGCCTGGGCTGGCTAATAAACTTGAACAAGTCTTTCCCCGACCCAGCTCAGCAGATTTCCTTCTTAGGGATGACCTTGAACACCTCCCGAGGGTTAGCGATTCTCCCCCCGATACAAGGTCTTAGCCCCTCAACAGGGAGTCTGGGCACTTTGTCGCCCATTTCCTCATTCCATTCGATGCGGCATGGGGATCCTGGGAAAAAAGGTGGCAGCGATGGAACCTGTTCCCTTTGCACAGATTCACCTCCGTCCTCTGCAGCATGCTCTTTTGGAAGCCTGGGACAGGAGCCTGTTCTCCCTCAACCGACTGTGCTGTTTGTCCCCACGGGTCAAGCAGGAGCTCAGGTGGTGGACGTTACGGTCTTCCCTCCTTCAGGGGAAATACTTTCTCCCAGTCCATTGGCTGGTGGTCACTACCGACACCAGCCTTGTCAGCTGGGGAACTGCCTTTCGTCACCACACTGCTTAGGGGCGTAGGTCACCCCAGGAGTCACGCCTTCCGATCAATGTCCTGGAGATTCAGGCGATTTGGTTGTCCCTATGGCGGTTCCATCGTCTCCTGGTGGGTCGTCCTATCCAAATTCAATCGGACAATGCCACGGCCTTGGCCTATATCAATCATCAGGGGAGCAACCGCAGTAGGGCGGCAATGTGCGAGGTGGAACACATTCTCCATTGGGCCGAGAGGAACCACTCAGTCATCTCGGCTGATCACATCCCGGGCGTGGAGAACTGGGCTGCAGACTTCCTCAACCGTCAAGGTCTTGCATCGGGAGAGTGGTCTCTCCATCCGGAGGTCTTCCAGCAGATTTGCCATTGCTGGGGGACCCCGGATGTGGACCTGATGGCGTCAAGGTTAAAAGCCAAGGTGCCTGAGTTTATAGATCGGTCCCGAGATCCAGAAGTCATTGGGGTGGACGCATTGGTTCTTCCGTGGTGTCAGTTTCGTCTTCTGTACTTGTTTCCCCCATTGCCGTTGTTTCTGAGGGTCATCAGGAAGATGAAAACGGAAGGGGTCCCAGTGATTCTGGTCATTCCGGACTGGCCACGCTGGGCGTAGTACACAGAGTTAGTGCAACTCGTCACTGACATCCCCTGGCGACTTCCTCTCCCAGGGCCCGATTTGCCTCCAGAACTCAGGGGCCCTGTGTTTAACGGGCTTGCCGTTGAATCCTGGGTCTTAACCCACGCTGGTTTCTCCCAAGAGGTGATTACCACAATGATTAATGCTCGGAAGCCTGTATCGGCACGCATCTATCACCGCACCTGGAAAGCCTGTGGCCGTCATCCTCTGGTCTTTTCCATTCCCACCATTTTGGAATTCCTTCAGCCCGGTCTGGACTCGGGCCTAGGGCTGAGATCCCTCAAGGGGCAGATCTCAGCCTTGTCCATCTTGTTTCAGCGCAGGATCGCTTCCAAGCCGCAGGTGAGAACTTTCATTCAGGGGGTCTCCCATGTGGTACCTTCCTGTAGAGCGCCTTTGGACACCTGTGACCTTAACCTGGTCCTACGTGTTCTAAAGGAGTCTTCCTTCGAACCGCTACAGGACGTCTCGCTAACGCACCTTTCATCCTCGTTGCGGTAACGTCAATCAGGCGGGTTTTGGAGTTGGCTACTCTATCCTGCCAGGCTCCTTTTTTAATTTTTCACTGGGACAAGGGGATTCTCAGGCTGTCTCCACCATTCTTGCCAAATTTCGTTTCCTCCTTTCACCTTAACGAGGACATTGTTCTACCTTTGTTTTGTCTGGCACTGGTACACCGTGTGGAGAAGGCTCTTCACACTCTGCATCTCGTGAGAGCTCTCAGAAGGTATGTTTCACGGACAGCGTCTTTTCATCAGACGGACACGTTGTTCGTGCTCCCCGAGGGCCACAGGAAGGGACAAGCCGCTTCAAAGTCGACAATAGCCAGGTGGTTTCGCTCGGCTATTCAGGAATCTTACCGCGTCAGTGGCAATCAAGTTACACTCAACTCGGTCGGTGGGTGCTTTTTAGGCCATTCGGCACCAGGTGTCGGGGAATAGATTTGAAAAGCTGCGACCTGTTCCAGCCTGCACACATTCATGAAGCACTACAATGTCCACACTCAGGCCTCAGCAGAAAGCGCATCTTTAGACAGTTGGTATGTGGGGTTTAATCTGTTGTGTCGTTTTTTCCCACCCAGGGACTGCTTTAGGACGTCCCATGGTCCTGTGTCCCCCAATGACGCAAAGGAGAAACAGGGATTTTTGTGTACTCACCGTAAAATCCTTTTCTCCGAGCCACTCATTGGGGGACACAGCACCCACCCTGTTGGCCTGATGGCTATGCTTGTTCTTTGGTTTGACATGTTCTACCTGTATTTGATGGTTATAATCTGCTACTGCTTTGTCACTGAACTGGTTCAGGCTGGAGCCAGAGGTAGGTGTATACTGCAGAGGAGGAGCTAACTTTTTTTGTCAGCCTCCTAGTGGCAGCAGCATACACCCATGGTCCTTTCTCGCCCAATGAGTGGCTCGGAGAAAATGATTTTACGGTGAGTGCACAAAAATCCCTGTTTTTTTGTGCTACAGGAGAGGTGATGATTTGGTGATCTCTGGGGGTCTTATCGAAGGAATACGCCTCTAATCCACAGAATGAGGCCCTGAAATGATCCTTTACAAGTTAGCAGAGCCGCACATTCTCGAGTGTGGAACAACCACTTTAAGTGATGGCCTATTACTAGCATTTATAATCGCCACATCCCGACCTCGGGTAATAGCAGCGTGTTCTGGCTTTTATGGGGTGATTGATCTGATTTCTCTTGATCCACCTACTCCGCTCCTCATAAAAGAGGATTATCGACGTGTTGCAAATCAAAAGGCCGAATGTGGGAGAGATGCCAGGAACAGCAGGAATGTAAGAGGCCGAGCGGGAACATATGCAGCAGTGCCAGGACCTGGGTTTATACTGAAGGCACTGAGAAGCATGTGAAAAAAGTAGGACAGCAGCACAGAGTATTTCAGGAGGGCAGTATGCTGGAATACTGGTGACCGCCATCACATTTATGATGTAATTTGTGTCCCCTGCAGCGACAACCTGGACAAGACGATGGTCCACGCCATCGAGTCAGCCATCATTCAGTGGAGCCATCAGGTTCGAGGGGTGCTGAAGAGAGACTCCTCCGAGCAGCTGTTACTGGGGAAGAACCCAAACCCCAACGTGGAGCTCGACTTCTGGAAAAACCGGTGCGAGATTACCGACAAGAAACTGCAATTTACACACAATATCTTATAAACCATTACTATCTATTTTCTTGCATTTAATTTTGACTATTTTTCGATATTTGCTACAGACTCGCTGACCTGGAATGTATCTACAATCAGTTGAAGACCAGCAAGGTGTGCAAGATGACCAAGTTGCTGGAGAGGGTGGAGAGCAGCTACTTTCCGGCCTTCAAAGCCTTGTTCCGGGACGTAGTAGCAGGTACTGGTATATATATGTATAGACCTATATGACACATAAGCTATAGTGTATCCTTATCCATAATCGTCCCACTATCACAGGAGCAGAGGTGGTAAGCTTGCATGTCCTGCTATCATAGCAGCAGACATGGCGATCGTGCATGTCCTGCTATCACAGGAGTAGAAGTGGTGACAACGCATATTCCACTATCACAGAAGCGGAGGACAGGGCCATGCACGTCCTGCTATCACAGGAGCAAAGGTGGCGAGCGTGCATGTCCCGCTATCACAGGAGCAGAGGACGGGGCCATACATGTTCTGCTATCACAGGAGCAAAGGTGGTGACCGTGCATGTCCCACTATCACAGGAGTGGTGGAAGGGACTATGTAAGTCCCCCTGTCACAGAAGCCTAGAAGGTGACAGTGCATATCTCGCTATCACAGGAGTGGAGACGGTGGCTGTGCATACCTGCTATAACAGGAGTGGAGGAGGTGACTGTGTATATCCAGCTATCACAGGAGCAGGGGATGGGACCGTGCATATCCTGCTATCACAGGAGCGAAGGTGGTGAGCGTGTATGTCCCGCTATCACAGGAGCAGAGGACAAGGCCATACACGTCCTGCTATCACAGGAGCGGCGGTGGTGACCGTGCATGTCCCACTATCGCAGGAGTGGTGGACGGGACTGTGTATGTCCCCCTGTCACAGAAGCCTAGAAGGTGACAGTGCATATCTCGCTATCACAGGAGCGGAGGAGGTGGCTGTGCATTCCTGCTATAACAGGAGTGGAGGAGGTGACTGTGTATATCCCGCTATCACAGGAGCGGGAGATGGGACCGTGCATATCTCGGTATCACAGGAGCGGAGGAGGTGGCTGTGCATACCTGCTATAACAGGAGTGGAGGAGGTGACTGTGTATATCCCGCTATCACAGGAGCGGGAGATGGGACCGTGCATATCCTGCTATCACAGGAGCGAAGGTGGCGAGCGTGCATGTCCCGCTATCACAGGAGCAGAGGACGGGGCCATACACGTCCTGCTATCACAGGAGCGGAGGAAGTGTCTGTGCATGTCCCGCTACCACAAGAGCAGAGGTGGTGACCGTACATGTCCCGCTATTAAAGGAGTGGAGGACGAGACCATGCACATCCTGCTATTACAGGAGCAGAAGTGGTGAGCGCGCATGTCCTGCTATAACAGGAGGGAAAGCGGTGAGTGTGCACGTCCCACTGTCACAGGAGCGGAGGATGGGGCCATGTATGTCCCACTATCACAGGAGAGGAGGTTGCGACCGTGCATGTCCTGCTATCACAGGAGTGGAGGAGTTGTCTGTGTATGTCCTGCTATCACAGGAGCGGAAGACGGGACAATGCATATCCCGCTATCACATGAGTGGAAGAGGGGTGCCATGCACGTGCCGCTATCATAGGAGCGGAGGAGGTGACTGTGCATGTCCCACTATCACAGGAGTGGTTGACGGGACTGTATATGTCCCCCTGTCACAGAAGCCTAGAAGATGTTAGCGCATATCTCGCTATCACAGGAGCAGAGGAGGTGGCTGTGCATACCTGCTATATCAGGAGTGGAGGAGGTGACTGTATATATCCCGCTATCACAGGAGCGGAGGAGGTGGCTGTGCATACCTGCTATCACAGGAGTGGAGGAGGTGACTGTATATATCCCGCTATCACAGGAGTGGAGGAGGTGGCTGTGCATACCTGCTATCACAGGAGTGGAGGTGGTGACTGTATACTGTATATCCTCCTATCACAGGAGTGGAGGTGGTGACTGTGTATATCCCGCTATCACGTGCCGCTCTCTCCATTCATTTTGATGGCAGCTTCAAATACCCCAAACTCCGGATCAGTAATTTTACTAAAGGGCTTGTTAAGTTTTAGGTAAATGAAACTGCAGAATAGATTTGTGCTGCCGAGATGCCAAGTGCAGACTTCTAACCCTGAATATCTGGCTCCCATTTGCAGCCCGATCTGAAGCTCAGGACATCAGTCTCAATCTCAAGCCGCTCCAGCGACATTTTGAAGAAATCGAGAGCATCGAATTCAGCGCGGTGAAACCCTTGATCGTTCCTCTGATGCACGTGCTGTGCCTGGTGTGGGCCTGCTCCAAATACTACAACACCCCCGAGAGGATCATCGTCCTGATGCAAGAGATCTGTAATCTGTTCATCCAGCAGGTGGGTCTCTGCTTGCTGTCAGTGTTGTGTCATCCTCTCCCCTGATATTTCATATTTTCTGGTGCAGGCTCGGAGCTACCTAAACCCGGAGGACCTGCTGAAGGGGGACATGGAAGACAGTGCGGGCCGAGTCCAGGAGGTTCTGTCCATCCTGCGCTTTCTGATCAGCACGTTTGAAGGGAGCAGGGAAAAGCTGCCGAGCTTCTTCCAAAGCGGGGAGGAAGTGAAGACGTGGGATTTCCCCTCCATACTTGTGTTCGCACGGCTGGAATGCTTCATGAGGAGACTGGAAACCATCAAGGTGAGGCACTGGGAGAGGCATCGTGACAGGGCCCCGCTCCTGCTGCAGCCGCCAAGATAGTAGGTATCTCCAATCCGGGCAGTTCAAGCCCTTAGATGCCACATGAATGCATGTAAGCACTATGTATACAGATGAGCTCCCCCTAGTGGTGTCTGTGCACTCAGACATAACCTCCATGGCTGACGCACAGATTTGGTCTCCGCAGGATTTATTACTCACCACCGTGGATATGATGAAACTGGAGAAAGTGGAGTTCGGCGGCACTAAAGGGAAAGTTCTGAGCCAGACGGTGGCCGACATGTACCAGGAGTTCCAAGACGTCTACAAAGTGTTCTCCGATAAGACGTACGACTGCCTGGACACAGGGAACAAGGTGAGTGCTGTGTACATGCATATACAGAGTAAGGAAACAGTCAGCAAGCTTGTAGTCAGACTCCTTCAGCTCAGTGGTACCAGGATCCTGCATAGCTGAGTCTGCATTCAGATGAAGGGGTCGGATCCCTGACTAGACCAACAAAACAGACATTTCAATGAAATCACATGAAACCACACCCCTAAAATAACCTGATCTGACCAGACAGACCCCTAAACTAATCTTACCGCCCAGCAGACTCCTAAATAATTCATACCCTAGACCAGTGGCCTAAATGAACCAAACCACAGACAGGCCCATAAATAAAGCAGACCCCAGACCAAGCCCCTAAATAAACCAGATCTCAGACTAGGCCCCTAATTAAACAAGACCCCAGACCACGCCCCTAAATAAACCAGGCCCCTAAATGAACCAGACCCCAGATCAGGCCCCTAAATAAACCAGACTCCAGACTAGACTCCTAAATGAACCAGACCCCCAAATAAGTAAGACCCTAGACCAGTCCCCTAAATAAACCAGACTCCAGACCAGGCCTCTAAATGGAACAGGCCCCTAAATAAATAAGACCCCAGACCAGTCCCCCAAATAAACCAGACCCAAGGCCAGGCCCCTAAATAAACCATACCCCAGACCAGACCCCTAAATAAATCATACCCCAAGACAATGCCCCTAAATGAAACTAACCCTTAAGTTTATCAGACCCATAAAGTGTCAGGAACACCGCACTGAACTTGCTCACTAAGCCAGTGCGCGCGTCCTGAGTAAAGCGAACTGTGCTCAAAGATACCTGTGGAGCGGGTAGCAGCCGAGTAGATGCGTACTTCAGAACAGCAGGACCTGAAGCACGTGACTGCTGGGGGCGTGGCCTAAACTCCAGAGAGCTAGGAGCTGCAAGAGAACTCCTAGCAGGGTAACTGCGAGACCAAGTTACCAAGGGGCATAGACAGGGAGGATAGTCAAGACGTAGCCAATGAGTCACACACAGAGATAGCTGCAAGGTACAAGAGGGGCGAGCAGAGAGTAGTCAGATCACAGGCAATGAGTCATACACAGAGAGGATAGCGCAGTACAGAATCAACAGGCAAACTCACAACGGGGAACAGAACCGGGTCAGAACCATATAAACAAGCTATAACAAGGCACAGGCAAACAGAGGTCACCACACTCGGCCAAAGGCAAAGTATAACTGACAGGGATTGGAGCTTCCCAGGGGTTTAAGAAGCTCTCCCAGAACCAGAAAGACGCTACAGTCATTAACCCCAGGTGTGCAGGTCAAAACCTGCACTGAGCTCCAGACATTAACCCCTGATGTGCAGCTCAAAAACCTGCACTGGGATCATGACATAAAGTAACCTGATCTGACCAGGCAGACCTCTAAACTGATTTAATCAGACACCAGAACAGACTCATAAACTTATCTGACCTCCCACCAGACTCTGAAATACTTCATACCTAGGCCTGGTCCCTAAATAAATAAGACCCCAGACCACTCCCCTAAATAAATAAGACCCTAAACCAGACCTTTAAATTAATCAGACCCCAGACCATGCCCCTAAATAAATAAGACCCCCAGACCAAACTCTTAAAATTACTGTGAACCCAGAGCAGACTCCTTTAAACATCAGATCTCATACCAGGTGAGTATACAGCCTCTCCCTCAGTGAGCTTAGCTGGGCCTAGAAATCTCATCATGGCAGCTTGTGGTCAGGAGACACTGTGCCCCTCTAGTCCCTATTAGCAGCCTCTCATGCAGCGATCAGCCGCTTGCTCTGCGCTGATGAGGGGCACGAGTCCTGTAACAGTGTCTGCAGACATTGGGCTGTCATCTGTCACTTCTTGTCTTTTCTTCCCTATCTGCAGGAATTTGAGAATGACGTCTCAGATTTCAAGCTGAGCATCGAGGAGATGGACCGGAGGCTGGGGACGCTGTTCTGCCTGGCCTTTGATGATACCTCCAGCCTGGAGCAGACGTTTCGGGTACGCAGTCGCCCCATGGCTCAGGTTTCCCGCAGTGTTTCCTGTCTGCCTATGTAACGGTTTAGGGTTCCTCCCAGCTGCTGGACATGTTCGGGGGCCTCCTGGACCGGCCCATCATCACACAGGATGCGTTTGATAAGTACCCGCTCCTCATCGCCATGTTTGAGGATGAACTGGATGCCACCAAAGCCATCTATGACCAACATATGGTGGAGGTGACAGTGCAAGGTCAGTGAGTGCGTCACGTCCCGACACGTGGGATAATGGTTTCTATACAGTAGTGTCGGCTATAGATTGGGCATGGTAAATGTCATCCGGTCCCATCCTAGAACTGTCATGCACATGCACGCTCTGCGGAGACGAGCATACACATCTATAGTGTTAATAAATGCATCCTTCTTGTAGGATACCCTCAGATAAGTAAGAACATGCCGCTCGTCTCCGGGAATCTGAACTGGGTTAAACAAATGCGAGAGCGGCTGCAGACGCCGTACGTCAACTTCCACCAAATCACACACCCGTGAGTCACCCACAGCGTCTGGGGCCGATCAGACGACAGCTGCACGTTCCACACCACAATGTGTGACTTCACCTATACTATGTGAGTAATTGGACTTATCTCATCAGGTGCATGGAGTCCGAAGAAGGCAGAAGGATGAAGCAGAAGGACCAGGAGATGATGGCGCTTCTGGACCAGTGAGTCGTGTGTCATGTCCACCTGCCGCTCCATGACTTCAATTGCTAGATCACCGATTCTAACCCTTTATAGGGGTATTCCCATCTCCAAACACCTCTCCCAATATGTAGTAGGTGTAGTAATAATAATATTAGCAAATACCTCCAATTATAAATGTAATATAGTTCTTCTGATTCGCGATGTCGCTTACCCCATGTGCAGGGCATTGCAGTAGCTTAGGTATCCAAGGTAACAACCACTCATATAGTGACAGTTAGTTGTTAATGGTGATAACCATGGATACCTAAGCTACTCCAATGCCTACACATGGGGTAAGCGACATAGCTAATCAGAAGAACTACTGTTCTTTTCGAATTGGAGATATTTGCTAATATTATTCTTACTCCACCTACTACATATTGGGATAAGATCTTGGAAATGCGAATACAACTTTAACAACATTTTTGCCTTTGCGATTTTTCCTTCTTTTCTTTTCCATTAATGTAGCTTTACAATACAATACAGTGTTTTTACCGCTTTTAATTGCCTTTTTTTGTGAAAGGTTTGGCAAAAAATGACAGTTTTGGCTTTTTTATCTTATTTTGCTTTATGACGTTTATTTTAAAGGTTCATTAATTTTATACTTTAATCAGATTGATTGGATTTGTGATGATAGTAATATATATCCGTCAAGGGGCTTCCAGGGTTAATTTAATGCAATATGGCAGCTCCGACATATGGGAAATGTCAAGGATTTAATCACATATCACAGCCCTAGAAGGTTACGAGTAAACAGCTCTCTGATGCCTCCTATCGTGCGGACAATTACACAATTGGCCGACGATCAATGGAAGAGGCCACAGGTGTTCGTACCACTAGGCTGGTTATTGGAAAACTAATGGTGAGCGTATGGTGTATACCACTCCGGATTCCAACACATGGAATATGTATATATACCCCGGTACAGTCACCACCAACTCCGCGATAACCCCAGACTACTCGCAGCCACCACCAATCCATTTTACAGGCTGACTGACTGGACTCCTGATAGGTAGCATATGGCTTTGAGGCGCGGTTACAGAACAAAAGGAACCAAACTATTACATTTTATATTTAATCCAAAAGTGCCTTTCCTCTGCTGTGCTGTGTTTTGCTCCAGAGACAGTTGTTAAGCTAAGTTCCTCTTATACTGTCTGCCTTGTTGTTGTCAATCTCCCTATGTTGTTCACCATCTGCAGTGGTGATGCTAGCGTCCTTGCCGGCCAGTGCACTAGCCAGGGAATAGACAGGAGACAAACAGGGTTTAGGCACAAGACGGCGGCGATGGGGGGAAGGACCCACTTAGGGCGTTAGGGGAGTTAAGGGACAGGCACAAGTTGGAGTTCAGAAAGTGCCCCATTCCTCTCCCCATTCCATCCCGTTGTTCGGTGTACGTTGTGTTGTCCGTTGTACTTAAACGTCTTGGTTCGTGACATGAGCACTTCATCTGTGGCCGTTCAGTAAACGGGATCCCTGCCTATATGTTGTGTATATCTCTAAAGGAACACAGATCATAATTCGGATGGATCTTTTATCATCTCCCGAGTATAGTACACTATAGGAACAAAAAAAGCCCAAATAGGGTCTTATCCGGGTTAATATTAAAAAATATAAAAGAAATTCACTCACCTATTGCAGGAGAGATCAGGCATGTACAATTAGTAGTCAGCTGCTGCACGTCCAAAGGTCAAACAAGTGACTGCTGATATAACAATTCTTATGGAACTAATTTATGGACTTCCATGCGCGGCTTGACAAAATACAGGATTCCAATTATGGTGGAAGATTAATCATTTATTCCCAACGCGTTTCGAAGTAAGAACTACTTCTTCCTCAGGGGATGACAAACATGGGCAGATAGCGTTGTCTCAAGACTATATACACTCCATATTTGAAAATTGGCGCCAATAGTCACATGTTCACAAGATATGGCCTTCCCAAAACCCTGTCTGATGACATATGTGCATCAAGCAGCGCATGGAAGTCCATAAATTAGTTCCATAAAAATAATTATCATCCCCCGAGTGGCACACACACGCCCTCCCCGTTAAGACCTCACATGGGCAGGCTTGTGGCGTGCTGTCTGACCTACAGGATTTTATGAAATCCCAACACATGCGATGACTCCTCACCGGACAACCGCAGAAGTTCGAGATTGATGCCACATTTTTATCGGGATTTAACCTTTACCCTACCTTTGCACGGCATAGCTGTTGGTGGTTATATGGCCCCTATGGATTTGGGGCCTATTGGCTGGGGTTATAGTTACCAGAAAATATGTATCTTTTTCCCTGGTTAGCCCAGGCACCGAAAATATATGTCTCATTAAGGCTGTGTGCACACGTTGCAGATTTAGATGCGGATCCGCAGCGTTTTTGGCCACAAGGATTCGCATCAAATCCGCAGTGTAGTGCACAGCCAATGTTAATCTATGGGAAATGGAGATTTGTTGTGCACATGATGCATAGCACTCGTCCGTATTTCTCGCTAGTGTGACTCCGGCCTTAGTCTTATTCACTGGTGTCTTATTTTTCTGGGATTTGCCCAGCTCACAGACCCCAGAGATCGTCCACGGACCCCAGAGATCGCTCGCAGACCCCAGAGATAGTCCGTGGACCCCAGAAATCGGCTGCGGATTCCAGAGGTTGCCCGGGGACCCCAGGGATGACCCGCTCCTGCCTTACATGCCAGCTCTAAGCACAGTTTATCAGATTTAATTGATTCGCTACAAAGTGCGGCCACGTCCTCCTGATACTCGTGCGAAGTCTGATGCCTGATGGAAAAGCTGTGCTAATTGGGCTCCGAGCAGGGAGCAGAAATCTTAATTACTGCTCCAGATCAATGGCCAACACCAACGACAATAACTGCAGCCCCCCGCACTCCCCAAAATACAGATCTATAGCAGCTACAGCAGGACTAGAAGGAAAAAACTATCTATCCATTATCTATCTACTATTTACAGTATCTATTTATCTATTTTCTATCATCTATCTATTTATCTATCTCACTTAAATTTACTTCATTGCCCCCCACACAGGTTTATGCCCCCTCAATGCTCTTCCCACAGTTTGATGCCCCTTAGTGCTCCTCATACATTGAGTCCCCTCAGTGCACCCCACACACTGTGATGATCCCTCAGTGCCTCCACACAGTAAAATGTCCCCTCAGTGCCTCCCAGACACAGCATGATGTTCCCTCAGTGTTCCCCACACAGTTTGGAGTTCCCCCAGGGCTCCACACGCAGTATGATGTCCCCTCGGTGCACCCCACACAACATGATGTTCCCTCAGTGCTCCCCACACAGTTTGGAGTTCCCCCTAGGGCTCCACACGCAGTATGATGTCCCCTCGGTGCACCCCACACAGTATGATATCCCCTCTGTGCCCTCCACACAGTATGATGTCCCCTCAGTGCCCTCCACACAGTATGATGTCCCCTCAGTGCCTCCTATGCAGCATGATGCCCCCTCAGTACTCCCAACACACAGTATGATGCCCTCTCAGTGCCCTCACACACAAAATGAAGCATTACAAGTCAGGTAGGTAACACTGAAAGTGGCAGAGTGCAGCCAACAACAGGCAGCCACAAATAATCCGCCTGCGTCCATTGTGGCATGGGAAGAAATCGCTCACTTGTGATTGCGGTAGCACAGTGCAATTCAGACTACCTCTAATTCCAATAGACAATGTGACGGATCTGGAACTGCTGTGCTCAGCAGAATAAAAGCGGGTGACACCGGGGAAGTGAGCGACTCACTGCAGTGTGCAGCTGACACATATGCAATATATATATATAAATATATATATATATATGTGTAATTGTATATATTGTAAGGTAGCGCTTGTTATTCGGGTTTCGGGTTGGAGATACTTGCTTTGCAGCCAAATAGCTAGATCCGGCACGGGTTTCTCATATAACACCAACAGTCCATGCGGTTTATTAGGCATCATAAACCACGAACTTTTCACATCTAAGCAGCATAACGTTCATGACAGAGCTCCGCTCTGTTAACCCTGTGGTCACACAGGCTGTTATGTCCGGTATGGAGGCTCTCGCCTAAACACAGTTAGCTCACCCTCTCCGGGTTACCTTCTTAGCTGCCTCACACTGCAGACGTCCGTTCCCTCCAGGGAACTGTCAGACACACGTCGCCATTACTCACAGCGTCCACATGTGCACTCAGGAAGGCAGCCACATCTTCCATCACGTCAGCCAGACGAGACCTTCCATACAGACCAGAGGCGTAGCTACTAGCTAGGGTTTCGGTTCAGGGGGGGCGAAACTTTTGAGTGGGCCCCTAACTAGGTAACTGTGATTACAATTCGGTGACGCACCCTAATAGTGGATGTAGGAGATGACTGCGCTGTTACTGAAAATAATCCCTATATAAAGACCAACATGGATATTACCGCAATATGATCAGTGGTAAATACCAGTCCTACAAAACATATGTGATTACTGCACAGATATAGTTGGTGTCTTACCGCTGACGTTCTTTCTGATGGAATCGTTCACTGTTCACGTCTTTTCCATCTGGCCCAGACCGACATGACAACTCCTCCAGCCACGGCTCTGCTACAGAGAATACAACAACGACACGTTTCACTTCTCATATTCCAACCCCATTCACATGTATCGACAGCCTGCACAAACCACTCATCCTGCTGATACCCCAATGCTGAGCCGCTGCTGCTGTATGTGTCCCTATTACTGCACCTGATACCCCAATGCTGAGCCGCTGCTGCCGTATGTGTCCCTATTACTGCACCTGATACCCCAATACTGAGCCTCTGCTGCCATATGTGATCCTATTACTGCACCTGATACCCCAATAGTGAGCCGCTGCTGCCGTATGTGTCCCTATTACTGCACCTGATACCCCAATACTGAGCCACTGTTGCCGTATGTGTCCCTATTACTGCACTTGATACCCCAATACTGAGCCGCTGCTGCCGTATGTGTCCCTATTACTGTACCTGATACCCCAATGCTGAGCCGCTGCTGCCATATGTGTCCCTATTACTGCACTTGATACCCCAATACTGAGCCGCTGCTGCCGTATGTGTCCCTATTACTGCACCTGATACCCCAATGCTGAGCCGCTGCTGCCATATGTGTCCCTATTACTGCACTTGATACCCCAATACTGAGCCGCTGCTGCCGTATGTGTCCCTATTACTGCACTTGATACCCCAATACTGAGCCGCTGCTGCTGTATGTGTCCCTATTACTGCACCTGATACCCCAATACTGAGCCGCTGCTGCCGTATGTGTCCCTATTACTGCACCTGATACCCCAATGCTGAGCCACTGCTGCCGTATGTGTCCCTATTACTGCACCTGATACCCCAATACTGAGCCACTGCTGCCGTATGTGTCCCTATTACTGCACCTGATACCCCAATACTGAGCCTCTGCTGCCATATGTGATCCTATTACTGCACCTGATACCCCAATAGTGAGCCGCTGCTGCCATGTGTCCCTATTACTGCACCTGATATCCCAATACTGAGCCTCTGCTGCCATATGTGTTCTTATTACTGCACCTGATACCCCAATACTGAGCCGCTGCTGCCGTATGTGTCCTTATTACTGCACCTGATACCCCAATACTGAGCCGGTGTTGCTGTATGTGTCCCTATTACTGCACTTGATACCCAAATACTGAGCCTCTGCTGCCGTATGTGTCCCTATTACTGCACCTGATACCCCAATGCTGAGCCGCTGCTGCCGTATGTGTCCCTATTACTGCACCTGATACCCTAATACTGAGCCGCTGCTGCCGTATGTGTCCCTATTACTGCACTTGATACCCCAATGCTTAGCCGCTGCTGCCGTATGTGTCCCTATTACTGCACCTGATACCCCCTATACACACATGGCTCTGCTCCACACCCCCTATACACACACAGCTCTGCTCCGTACACCTTGTACACACGCAGCTCTGTTCCATACACCTTGTACACATGCGGCTCTGTTCCATACACCTTGTACACACGCAGCTCTGTTCCATACACCTTGTACAGACGCACCTCTGCTACGTATACGCTGTACACACGTGCCTCTGCTACATACACGCTGTACACACGCACCTCTGCTATGTACACGCTGTACAAACGCGGCTCCGCTCCGTACACCTTGTACACACCTGGCTCCGCTCCGTGCACTTGTACACATGCGGCTCTGCTCCGTACACCTTGTACACACGCAGCTCTGCTCCCTACACCCCGTACACACTCGGCTCTGCTCCGTATACCTTGTACACACACGGCTCTGCTCTGCACACCCCGTACACACGCGGCTCCGCACCATACACCTCGTACACATACGGCTCCAATCCGTACACATTGCACACACGCCTCCACTCCGTACACCCCGCACACACTGCTCTGCTCCGTACACCCCGACCCGCACACACTTGGCTCCACTCCGTACACAAACGGCTCCGCTCACCCCATACACACGCAGCTCCGCTCCTCTGTACACCTCATACATGCATATCTCTGCTCCGTACACCTTCTACACACACGGCTCTGCTCTGTACACCTCATACACACACAACTCTGCTACATCCACCCTGTAAACCCCTCCTGAGCCCACACAGAAACTTACTTCACCTCATCCAGCACCATGACAACCAGCACAGCAGAGCCCTGCAGCCGCTGAAGCCCCTGATCATGTGACCCCTTGACTCTGCCCCTCTCGTGACCTCATCACAGGTCCTGTGCGCACAGAATAGCCCAGGATGACATTGCTGGCTGTGAGTGGGGGGGAGCACTGCTGGCACCGGGCCCCCCACCGCCTTTTTAGGGGCCCATAGCGGCTGGGCGGCAGAGTAGGGAGATCGATTCTCCCTGCTCTGCCACAGAATGTAATTGTATGGGCGCGCTGTGCACACCGATACAGTTACAGTAGCGTAGCTCTGGTGGGCCCCCTCAGAGCTCGGGGCTCGGGGCCCGGGGCAGCCGCCCCCTCTGCCCCCCCGTACCTACGCTACTGATACAGACCAATCAGGTCCAAGCATTCACTCATGTGACCTACCCTGGTCACCTTATATGGTCCGTAGCCACGCCCACCGGATCACATGGCTATGACCTCATCGCAGGTCCTACAACCATTCACACACATACTATTCACTATGGGCGTTTTAGACACACGCCCCTGGGTGGATTTGTAGGTGATTGATCTCACCCATCTCACCAACCACCTGAAGGCTTCTCCCTGACACATTGTAACAGAACATAAGCAGTAGCCCTGCTGATCAACACAAAATCAAGCCTTCATCCCAAGGCCTCCCACCTTGGGATACATAACGGTCATTTAGGACCCTGCTCCTATTACCACCCTGGATATGGCTATACGCCCGTCCTGGGACACCCACACAGCGCCCCCTAGCGGACACAGTGGACACTACGCCACAATATATATCCTCATGTCTCCATGTTCCCAGGTATATGGAGAAGCTGTATGAAGAATGGTGCCGCACCGTCTCAGAGAAATCCCAGTACAACCTGATGCGACCTCTCATTACACGAGATCAAGGCTCCAAGCTCATAAGTGTCAACTTTGACCCTCAGGTAAGAGCCGCTGGTAGGACTGGAGGGTACATACTGTATATATATTAAATGTTATGGGACCTATAAGGGGTCCTTCACTTTGGGGGAGTGGCATATACTGAGTATTACTGTCCCCGTGTACAGCTGGAGTCCGTGCTCCGGGAAGTTAAATATCTCCAGATACTTAACATGGAAACCATCCCCAAGGAGGCCGAGGACATCTTCTCTACAAAGGAGTCGTACAGACAGTACAGGGCGAACCTGGACCTGATCGCCACCTGGTACAACAAGGTGATAAGCACCATCCTGGAGGTGGAGTTCCCCCTGGTGGAAGGACAGCTCAAGGACATTGATGTCCACCTAAAATCGGCAGAAGAAACATTAAACTGGAAGTCGCAAGGTATGATTATGTGTCATATATTCAGCGTGTTAAGATTTTAATTGTTTCGGGTGGGAGTTATATATTTAATTAAATTTTTTCACATGCTTCCCATCACATGAAGTCTGAAATTCATTCTGCCTGTAGCAACTACTAGGGAGATTACAAGGCTACTAGTTCAGTAAGAGCTGTGTAAATGTATATGTAGTGAGCTCCCCCTATTGTTGAATGTATAAATCTATATGTAGTGAGCTACCCCTAGTGGTGGCTGTATAAATCTGTATGTAGTGAGCTCCCCCTATCGGTGACTGTATAAATATGTATGTAGTGAGCTCCCCTAGTGGTGACTGTATATATCTGTATGTAGTGAGCTCCCCCTAGTGGTGGCTGTATATATCTGTATGTAGTGAGCTCCTCCTATTGGTGCGTGTATAAATCTGTATGTGGTGAGCTCCCCCTAGTGGTGGCTGTATAAATCTGTATGTAGTGAGCTCCCCCTAGTGGTGACTGTATAGATCTGTATGTAATGAGCTCCCCCTAGTGTTGACTGTATAAATCTGTATGTAGTGAGCTTCACTCTAGTGGTGGCTGTATAAATATGTATGTTCTGCGCTCCCCCTAGTGGTGACTGTATAAATCTGTATGTAGTGAGCTCCCTCTAGTGGTGGCAGTATAAATCTGTATGTAGTGAGCTCCCCTAATGGTAACTGTATAAATCTGTTTGTAGTGAGCTCCCCCTAGTGGTGACTGTAGAAATCTGTATGTAGTGAGCTCCTCCTAGTGGTGGCTGCATAAATCTGTTTGTAGTGAGTTCCCTCTATTGGTGACTGTATAAATCTGAATGTAGTGAGTTCACCATATTTGTGCATGTATAAATCTGTATGTAGTGAGCTCCCTCTAGTGGTGGCTGTATAAATCTTTATGTCGTGATTTCCCTGTACTGGTGACTGTATAAATATGTATGTAGTAAGCTCCCCCTAGTGGTGGCTGTATAAATCTGTATATAGTTTGCTCCCCCTAGTGGTGGCTTCTGGTGTAGGGGATGTAGGTACATCCAGCAAAACTGCACATGCCCAGAAAGTAGAAGATGAGTGTATGTAGGGAATTTAGACCATGCTTGTAATGACGTAATTCAACCTCAGGGACATAAATCCAGGCAGATTGAGCAGACACCAGGACTCTCAGACGAGAGCCCACACATAGCTAATAACTCCATCACTCCTGTATCTCTTCGTAAAGGAATCTGGGATTACATTCAGCAAGTTAGAGACAGCGTCCATGATCTAGAGCGACGGGTGCAGAAGGCCCGGGACAACGTGGAGGAAATCCTGGCCATCATGAAGACCTGGGTGCTGCCCTTATTTGAAAGGAAAGATGGCAAGAGAGAGACCGTTCTTAACTTGGATGACCGGAGTGAACGGCTGGAGAAGAGATACAATCTCATCCGGGAATCTGGCACCAAAATTCACCAACTTGTGCAGGTATAGTGAGTTGAGCCGGGGTGGCGGGGGGCAGCAGTTGTGTGGTAGCATGCACCTCCTCCTGTCCCTGCGATCACTTCATCTCCGGGTGCTGAGCAGGTGCAGGATCTGTAGAGTCTAAGGAGACAGAGATCAGCTCTGTAGATTGGACAGAAGCTGAAGTTCTCCTGTAACTGGGGCCAACGTGCCAGTCCCAGAAACAGGGGAAATTAGCAATAAAAATAAATATATATTCCATGTATAAATTTACTATAATTGAAATGTAAATCAGATTTTAGTTTTTTAGTTATAGCTCTAAAAAAAGAAAAAAAAAACAGACACGTATCTCCTATTTTTTACTCCCTTTACACCCGATATGAACAAGAAAAAAATCAAAAATAGAAATAGAAAAATGGGGAAAAATATACAAAATAAAATAATAAACATTGTGTCATCAACAAAAAAAGAAGGATTTTTGGTACTCACCGTAAAATCTCTTTCTTGGAGCCTTCATTGGGGGACACAGGTTACCATGGGTGTATTCTGCTGTCGCTAGAAGGTGGACACCAGGCAAAGAGAAAAAGTAAGTAGCTCCTCCCCAGTAGTATACAATACACCCACTGACAGGAGCCAAATACCTCAGTTAGTGTTAAAGCAGTAGGAGAAGCAACCAAAAACTCGACATATGTACCAACTCAGCAACAAAAGGCATGTAGGCCCAAAAAGCAGTACAAACAATTAGGGAGGGTGCTGTGTCCCCCAATGAAGGCTCCAAGAAAGAGATTTTACGGTGAGTACCAAAAATCCTTCTTTCTTTATCGCTTCATTGTGGGACACAGGTTACCATCCCAAAGCAGTCCCCAAGGGTGGGAAACAGAAAACAATGCAAAGAAAAAGCCCAGGTCGGCCGTTGCATAACTGCCGCCTGTAGAAACTTATAAAATGCCACAAAAGTGTACAGTGAAGACCAGGTCGCAGCTAACAATCTGTTAAGCCGAAGCCTGGTGACAAACTGCCCTGGAAGTTGTTAGACCTGAACGAGGTATGCTTCCAATATTGCTGAATAGAACAAAACGGGCAATAGTGGACCTGGAGGCTGGGAGTCCCTTACGACGTCAAAGGGAGCAGTTCTTGAGAGATATACTCGGATAGCTCTGACCAGATCTAACTTGTGGATGGACTTCTCCAGGGGTTGAATCGGGGAGGGACATAGAGAAGGACAATTTCCTAAGTAATGTGAAGTGAAGAGATCACCCTATTGCAAACAGGACAGAACGGGCCCGAGAGCTACTGTGTACTGATGGAGAATCAGGAATGAGGAACGGCAGGACCCAGTCGTTAACTCAGAAACCCTCCTGATGGACGTAATGACAACTAAGAATGCCACTTTAATAACAGGAGAGAAAAACGGAAAAACTTGGCTCAAAGGGAGCGCGCTGGAGTTCACCCAAGGATAAGATTAGGATCCTATGGATGCATCAGAGGACAATAAAGGAGGTGCCAGGTGGGCGACTCCTGTAAGAAACGTCTTTATCTGGGGACAAGAAGCCAAATCTCTTTGAGAAAGGATTGAAGATTGGAAAACTGACCCTTAAGGGTAGTGACCTAATTTTGTCCACACTCCATTGAAAAAAGACCTTCCAGTATCTGCGATAGATAAGCAAGGATGCTGGTTTTCGTGCCCTAATCATTTTCTGAATAACCTGATGGGAAAAGTTCGGTGAACCTCAGGACTGTGGCCTCAAGGGACATGCCATTGAAAACAGAGACTGAGAACTCTGGAGGAAGAGGGGGCCCTGTGAAAGAAAACCAGGACGGTCTGGGAATCTCCAGAGGGCATTGATGAGCATGTTCACCAGCTCCGCATACCGGGCTCTTCTTGAGCCATGTGGAACCATCAGGATTACGGGCGTTCCTTCCACGTATAACCATATCACGACTCTCGGAATAAAGAGGAGAGGCGGAAAAAGATAAGTCAACTGAAAAAGTGATCACGGGGTCACTAGTGCATCAAATACTATGACAAGCGGATCCCGGAACCTGGCTACGAACGAAGGAACCTTGTGGTTCATCTGAGACACCAGGAGGATGACGTCCGGGGAGCCCAACTCTGGTATATTTTATTGAAAATGGTGGAAATGAAAGACCATTCGCCCGGTGCGAGACCCTGAAGGCACAGGAAATAGGCTGCCCAAGTTTCCACCTCATGAGAGTGTACGGCTGATATGACAGGAACGAGACGCTCCCCTGTTGCAGAACTTTTGTTACTTCTGCCAACACCTGATTGTTGCGGGTCCCTCCTTGATGATTTAAGCCACGGCAGGGATGTAGTCCAATTTTATACGGGCCTGCTGGCTTGCTAGGGAGGACTGATAGTGGCGAAGGGCAAGAATAAAAAATTGCCCTGATGTCCAGGAGATTGAAGGGGAGAGCGGCTACTTAGGAATTCCAGCGACCCTGCGCTGAATAATGAAAAAAAAACCCTCCCCAACTGAGGAGACTGGCATCAGTAGTGAAGACCTGTCACCAGATAGGGTGGAAGGACCTCATTCGAAAGACTGACGCTTATGGCGTCCTCCAGTTTAGGAACTGGCTCCCTTAAAGAGGCGGTAGAGTGGGTCGGTCTAGGGAAACGGTCTTCTTGTTCCAAGCAGACATGGGGGCCAGCTGAAGAGAACGGGTCTGAAACTGGGCAAAGGGAGATGTCTCCATGGCCGTAATTATCTTCTCCAGAATTCTCATACTGTATTGTAGGGAGAGAGAAGCTGGTCGCTTAGAGTGCGGATCCCTCGGTAGAGGGATAAGAATTTCAAGTTTGGAAAGAAGACAAGGCTTTGTGCCATGTCAAACCTCGTCCCAGAAACATCGATGCTGGGCTGGGGTGAGGGATTTGATTGTTTGAAGTCTAACATCAGACGGAGAGATGCGACTTTCTCCGGGACTACGAAAAGATTAGAGTAGAACCCTGAAAAGTTACGATTTAGCCCTGAGTGTAGCAGGGAAGAGACAGCCTGAAGAACCTCTGGCGCCTGCGACGGATGTCTGAGCAAACGAGACCGAAAGAGACATCCACCCAGATGGGATGAAAAGGGTTGATTCTTGAATTTTTTTTTTTTGTGAGGATGGATCTGTAATCCACACCTTCAACCAGAGGATGCGGCACACAGCAATGATGTTGCCATTCTCCCCAGCAGAGCAACAGGCTACATCCAGAGAGGCAGTCTTGCCGTTCTCCCCAGCGGAGCAACAGGCTGCATCCAGAGAGGCGGTCAAAAGATACAGTATTTGCTGGCATGGGCAATCTGTTCTGCCAAATCCGCCATCTCATCCAGAGAAGCTGTCGCTAGGATGCCCTGGCGAAACATTCTTGGCTATGCAGACATGAACTTTGCCACCAGGCGGAGGCAAAGATGGGACAAAGACTCAATCTCCCTATCCATAGTGTCCTTAAGACACGCTGTGTGGCAGAGACAAGACTGTCTAGGAAGACAGGCGAGAAACCGGCGGGTCCACTTTAGTGGACTCTGCCCATTTAGATCATGTCTAGCTCCTTCTTTCCTGGAAAGCGCTTTCCAGCATGTTCCCAAAGTTTAGCCATGATAGATTCAAATTCCCTGTCATAGGAGAAAGTTCGGGAAGGACGTTTTACCCGCTTGAAGGAAACGGAGTGCTCCTGAGCAAGTGGCTCGTTCTCCCTGAGATTCAGGGATCTGATAGCTGCCAAGATAAGGCTATAGACCAAGGTTTCCCAACTCCAGTCCTCAAGGCACACCAACAGATCATGTTTTCAGGATTTCCTTTGTATTGCACAGGTGAAGCAATTATCACCTGAGCAATACTAAGGAAATCCTGAAAACATGATCTGTTGGTGTGCCTTGAGGACTGGAGTTGGGAAACCCTGCTATAGACCATACCTGTGTCTTTGAGAACTGGTCCGTCTTGGACTCAGACTGGGAAACAGACCCAAAGGCCTCCTCCGAGGCCTTTGGGTCTGTTTAGAGGAGGGCATCCTAAAAGGGGAATTGGAAAGAGCCTGCTTCCTATGGTTTGTGCTCGGTCTGTCCCTGTGACGGTCGTGGTCAGGTCCATACGAATCAGTGTGAGAGGCATTCGGAGCACTGGTGGCGGCAGACAGATGTGAAGGACGATCCGGATCGGGGACTGTGATACACTTTGTCAGAACCGAGACCGACTGTGACGTGGCAACAGCCCACTCCAGAGGGAGTGGTGTGCTCTCATCCGGGGTGTTAGAGTGCTCCTGTTGGGCAGACGTGGTGCAGAACTGCGCAGGAAGGGGAAAACGGACCTGAAGACCACTTTCATTTGCAGAAGGCCCCGGCGTACAGGATCCTAGCCGGCTTTGGGCATAGGTCTCTGTTGGGAAGGGCAACAGAAGTAAAAGAAATAATATATGTACATATCCGGTCCAGTAACATGGCAACAGTCCACTCCGGAGAGAGGGGTGTGCAGTCATTCCTGGAATAAAGTTGTTCCTGTGCAGACATGGTAGGAGGGCTGCAGGAAGGAGAGAAAAGGGAGGACAGGCCTGAGACTTTAGACAATGCAAAATCTCTGCAGGGTTGTGGGAATACTGCTGAGAATGAGCTATGAGAGAGAGGGTAGATCCTACCCAATGGCAGTGACAGTGAGCAGATGCTGCGAGGATAGCGGTGTCCCCCTGCCACGGGTGTTCCGCAGCTAAATGCGGGTCTGACACCGAGGGCGCATAAACTCTACCGGAGCGCAGTGTCTCAGACAGAATAACTTCTGCTGAGGCACAAGGGAGGTGTGGCCAGGGAGAAGGAGAGTGGGCCACTGAGTGAGAGGCTGGCCAGGGGAAAATGGCCATCGCTATGAAGGATTACAAGGATGAAATGTGACCTGAGTGATGCTATGGCCGCTGCAAGCGGGGCCTTAAGAAAGAGGAATTTTCTGGCACCTCGGGAGCTGGGTGAGCTGGATAGGCGCATGCCTAAAAAGGCACGAAATTCAAGTTACAGGGCGGGCACCGGAGGAGTTAGGGGGACCCGGGGACTGACAGAGCTGGCGTGAAGATTAAATTGAAGGGCAGACACCGTGGGGCTCAAGAGGGGAGTCTGCCGTGAATAGCATCTGCTTACCTGAAAGATGTCCGGCTCCACTTTAGGGATGAGATGAGGATTACCACAGGGGCCCTCGGGTGGAGGGGGACGCTGGGAACGAAGATCCTCCTTCCCGCACTGTGTCCGGACAGTGCAGAAGACGGCGTCAACCCCTTGTGAGAAGGGGAGAGGTCACCGCTGGTGACCACCATCTTCCTCTCATCCCTCTCCGAGGAGAGGGGTAAGGAGGGGAATTGGCAAGGACCAGCCACCGGAATTCACCCTGGAGCACCCGTGAGGGTGACAGGGGATAGAGTCCTGCCTGCGGGCCTGAGAGTTGCGATGTGGGTGACACCACACTGCTTTGCTCAGCTGCATAAATATGAGAAGGCAGGGTGAGAATTTACACCCTGTTTCCCTGAAGCTGTATCTGAAAAATAAAGGGGAAACATTAGTAACACACAACAAAGCCTGAAAGGGAAAAAGGATTAGCTGCGGATCTCCTACAGACTCTAAGGACAACCTGAGTTACTTACTTGGTTCCTGTCAGTGGGTGTATACTACTGGGGAGGAGCTGCTTCCTTTTTCTCTTTGCCTGGTGTCCGCCTCCTAGTGACAGCAGCATATACCCATGGTAACCTGTGTCCCCCAATGAAGCGATAAAGAAAACAACTTTAGAGCTCGTAAATCCGCCTGTGATCAGAAGGGAACAGCCTGGTATTGAGCTGGTTAATAACAGAAGGTATATAAAGGGAAATCTCTGTAACATCCCTTTAAGAGAAAGGAAGCAGTCACCTCATTATTCCCAGCAACTACAAAAATCATTAACAGGATAGAGAGGATATTAAAGCTACAGCGGCAGGAATATTCCTGGTGACTGTGTCATCAGGGGACAACGTGCGGCCCAGAGTATAAGGCTATGTGCACACGTTGCAGATTCACCTGCGGGTTTTTCTGCGCGGAACCGCAGGTAAAACCGCAGGTAAAGTGACCTGCGGTTTTGCCCTGCGGTTTCACACCTCTACTATGTTAAGGCTATGTGCACACGTTGCGGATTCTGCTGCGTTTCCGCAGTGGTTTTGGCCCTGCGGAAACGCAGCAGTTCCGCTGACATGGTACAGTACAATGAAAGCCTATGGGTTTTTCGAAAACACTGTGCCCACGCTGCGGTTTTTTCTGCGCGGTTTTGCTGCGGTTTTGAAACCGCAGCATGTCAATTGTTTGGGCGGTTTCACTCCTTTAACATAGTAGAGGTGTGAAACCGCAGGGCAAAACCGCAGACCAAAACGCAGGAAAACCGCAGGTCACTTTACCTGCAGTTTTACCTGCGTTTCCGCGCGGAAAAACCCGCAGCAGAATCCGCAACATGTGCACATAGCCTTAAGGTGTGAAACCGCTGCGGAAACCGCCCAAACAATTGACATGCTGCAGCAAAACCGCGCGGAAAAAAACGCACCGTCAGCACAGCGTTTTTGAAAACCCATAGGGTTTCATTGTACCGTACTTGGTCTGCGGAACTGCTGCGCTTCCGCATGGCCAAAACCCCTGCGGAAACGCAGCAGAATCCGCACCGTGTGCACATAGCCTAACATTCAGTTATCGTGAAGTCACTCAGTGGAAACGGCGGAGCGGACGCCGTCGCTCATTCCTCCAGGTGCCATATAATAATGTCCATACGATATGTATCACTCCGTGCT
Organism: Dendrobates tinctorius; assembly: GCF_039654945.1. Taxonomy (NCBI): domain Eukaryota; kingdom Metazoa; phylum Chordata; class Amphibia; order Anura; family Dendrobatidae; genus Dendrobates; species Dendrobates tinctorius. The sequence goes on along the minus strand of NW_027361731.1, from coordinate 25,510,604 downwards.
AAAGTCTTAGGCAGGTGTAGAAAATATGTAGCAGCATAAGACGCTGCATACATAGAAGGGTTAAAAGTTTATTATCATCAATGCAAAATGAAGACAACAGAGAAATGTAAATCCCATCAGTATCTGATGACCGCTCGTCCCCTCCATTATCAGTATGTGGTGACTGCTCGTCTCCATTATCAGTATCTGGTGACCGCCTGCCGCCTCCATCTTCAGTTACTGGATGACTGCCCGTCTCCTCCATTATCAGTATCTGGTGACCACCCGTCACAGGGGATTTACATTTCTTTTGAGTCACTTTGTATTTTGGCCATTCATGATCTACTATCACTTCTATGCTCGCTCGGAAGCTTCTTTCTCGGCAGCACTATTTCCACCCCTGCCTATAACTTTGGCCCAGTCCTGCACATGATCTGAATGTGTGTTGCTCTTTCTTACAGGAGAACATGCAGCTCTTCTCCGCCGACCCCGACTCTGAGGTGTGGACCGCGTACATGGATTACATCGATGACATGGTCCTCGATGGCTTCTTTAATGCTATCGAATGCTCACTGAAGTTCATCCTGGATAACATGGGTACGCCGGGCTGCAGGGGGTGTCCTCACCAGATCAACCTGTGGCTTATCAATAAAGTCTGCCGTCAGGGTCTGATTACTTTGGGATCCCACATATATTTCTATGTAATTTGTATTCTACCAGTTTTATTACAATAATGGGGCGTTAAGGAGGTGCAGATACATTATAGACAGTGAGAGTAACTTACAGAACCTGCAGAATGTGACGTGCTAGAAAATAAGTTAATGCCGGCTGCTGGTCTTCTCCATCACTTCCAACCTTCTACTTTCCCTCACAGACAACAAGGCCGGTCTCTCCCCCTTATTCGAGGTACAGCTGGACCTTGTCATCCCAGACATGGTTTTCCGACCATCTTTGGATTTTGGAACCAGTGACGGCCTATACGACACCATAGAAGGCCTCATCAACGACATCTACAAGACGTCCTCCTTGGTGCCTCGGCTCTCACGGACCAGCACCTTCCCTAATTACCAGGCAGACATGGAAGACATGGCCGACCTGGCAGACATGCGAAACCTCCTCATGGAAAACGTCCAAAACATAATGACCATGTGCTCTGAATATCGGAACTCCTTCGACCAGTTCGCCTACCTGTACGTGGATGACCGGAAGGAGTTCATGCGCCAGTTCCTGCTGTACGGACACGTACTGACCCCAGAAGAGATAGAAGCTCATGCCGAGGATGGGGTCCCAGAGACACCACCCACCTTACTGCAGTTCAGAGAGCAGATAGACTCCTATGAGAAAATCTATGAGGAAGTCACAAAGATGGAGCCGGTCAACGTGTTCGATTGTTGGATGAAGGTGGACGCTCAGCCCTTCAAGCTGGCCCTTCTCAATGTAATCAAGAGATGGAGCCTTATGTTCAAGCAGCATCTCATTGACCACGTAACCAACAGGTGAGACCATCTAAATGAGAGGATATAGACGAGGAGTCCGCACCGCACAGGTGAGATCCTCCACAACAGAGGATTTAGAGGAGGTAGTCCGCACCACACGTTAACAGGTTTATCATGTCCTCACTTCACGTTATCCTTTTCCTCAGTTTGGCTGATCTGGAGGAGTTCATCAAGGTGGCAGAGCGAGGTCTGGGCAAGCAGCTGAAGGAAGGAGACTACCAGGGCCTGGTGGAAATCATGGGGCAATTAATGGCTGTGAAGGATCGTCAGAGCAGCGCCGACGAGCTGTTTGAGCCCTTGAAGCAGACGATCGAGCTCCTGAAAGTGTACAAGCAGGAACTGTCCGACGAGGTCTACAAGCAGCTGGAGGTGAGTCCAGGGTCTTCTGCAGGGATGAAATAGTATTTGCAAATTTCTGCATGTCATGCCTTTGATATCTGGGCTGCGGAATCCGTCGGTCACCTGGAAAGGCACAAAATGCATCCCGAGTGATCTGTCTTCTGTCAGGTGGGCTTCCTCTACTGTATCTTGAGTTGTCTGTCTGTCAGGTGGGCGACCTCTCTTGTGTCCGGAGTGATCTGTCCTCTGTCAGGTGGGCGACCTCTCTTGTGTCCGGAGTGGTCTGTCCTATGTCAGGTGGGTGACCTCTCTTGTGTCCGGAGTGATCTGTCCTCTGTCAGGTGGGCGACCTCTCTTGTGTCCGGAGTGGTCTGTCCTATGTCAGGTGGGCTTCCTCTCTTGTGTCCCGAGTGATCTGCCCTTTGTCAGGTTATCTTGCGACCTCTGTAATGTTTTTCCTATTGCTTCTTATTTTTTCTCCAGGAACTTCCAGAGAAGTGGAACAACATAAAAAAGATGGCCGTCACCGTGAAGCAACAAGTGGCTCCGCTGCAGGCCAAAGAGGTGACTCTTCTTCGCAGGAACTGCGCGACCTTCGATGTGGAGCAGCACAACTTCCGAGAGCGTTTCCGCAAGGAGGCCCCATTCAGGTGATGTCTGCGACATGAGGGCATCAGATACCCCCAGATCATCTACTTACACCTCTGATATCTGGATCCTGGTGAAGCGATCTCTAGTCCAGTGATCTCCACCTGGGGTCATGCTGAGAGTTGTAGTTTAGCACTAGTTGGACATCACTATTCTAATGGGGAGCATCCCATATGATTTTTGCTCACAGTCTCCATTTCTTCTCCTAGATTTGACAGCATCTCTCCGTACCAGACCCTGGATCTCAAACACATGGAAATCAAGAAAATGGAGGCCACCATGGAATCAATCTATGAGTCAGCTGCGTTGTTTGAAGTAGGCGTCCCAGACTATAAGCAGCTGAGGCAGTGCCGGAAGGAAGTGTGTCTTCTGAAGGAGCTGTGGGACATGGTTTCCCTGGTCACCTCCAGCATGGATGACTGGCAGACAACCCGCTGGAGAGAGATCAATGTGGACAACATGGACCTGGAGTGTAAGAGGTTTGCCAAGGACATCCGAAATCTGGACAAGGAGATGCGGGCGTGGGACGTGTTCAGCGGGCTAGACAACAAGGTAAAGAACATACTGACGTCTCTACGGGCTGTGGCCGAACTACAGAACCCAGCCATCCGTGAGAGACACTGGAGCCAGCTCATGCAAGCCACTGGTGTCTGCTTCACCATGGGCGAAGACACCACCCTGGCTGACCTGCTGAAGCTCAACCTCCATAACTTCGAGGAGGACGTGCGCGGCATTGTAGATAAAGCCGTGAAGGAGATGGGCATGGAGAAGGTGCTGAAGGAGCTGGACAGCACCTGGAGCTCCATGAACTTCCAGTATGAGCCGCATCCCCGTACCAGCGTGCCGCTGATCAAGTCAGACGAAGAGCTGATAGAGACCCTGGAGGACAACCAGGTCCAGCTCCAGAACCTGATGACCTCCAAGTACATCGCCTTCTTCCTGGAGGAAGTCTCTGGCTGGCAGAAGAAGCTGTCCACCGCTGACTCCGTCATCTCCATCTGGTTTGAGGTTCAGCGCACCTGGTCCCATCTGGAGAGCATCTTCATTGGCTCCGATGACATCCGAGCACAGCTGCCCGAGGTAAAGAGTCACATAGTGTTTACCACTCTCCTAAAATACTCTGTGCTGCTGTAGGACTTCATGGTCTTCTGCAGTAGTCCAAACTTTTTTGTCGCTCAATTCTTTATGGATTTCAGTATCTCAGCTTGCTGTCAGTGAATCGAAACATATCGAGGAATATTAACAAAGATTAACTAAAACAAAAATGTCTTATTTTTCCTAGGACTCCAAGAGATTTGAAGGCATCGACAGGGACTTTAAAGAGTTGGCCCAAGACGCCAACTCGACCCCAAACGTGGTGGAGGCCACCAACAAGTCGGGACTGTACGACATGCTAGAGGATATCCAGGGAAGGTAACGAGTTATTCTGCCAAACGGAAAAAGGATGACATAGTATTACATTCAGGCATCTGCTTTGTTCCTCCACCATGCTTTACACTGCAGCTCTGCTTGGTCAGATTAGCTGCAGTGTATAATACCAGGGTCAGTGGGAAAAGGATGTTTATTCGTTGATTCAGATGTTGTCTCTCAGGTTATCTTTATGTGAAAAAGCTTTGGCTGAATACCTGGACACCAAGAGGCTCGCCTTCCCCAGGTTCTACTTCATATCCTCCGCGGATCTACTGGACATTCTGTCTAACGGAACCAACCCGCAACTTGTGAGTGATAATCCTCTGTATATCCCACTAGCAGAATAGTGAGTGCAGCTCTGGGGTATAATACAGGATGTAGCTTAGGATCAGTAATGTATGTACACAGTGACTGTACCAGCAGAATAGTGAGTGCAGCTCTGGGGTATAATGCAGGATGTAACTCAGGATCAGTAATGTAATGTATGTACACAGTGACTGCACCAGCAGAGTTGTGAGTGCAGCTCTGGGATATAATACAGGATGTAACTCAGGATCAGTAATGTAATGTATGTACACAGTGATTGCACCAGCAGAATAGTGAGTGCAGCTCTGGGGTATAATACAGGATGTAACTCAGGATCAGTAATGTAATGTATGTACACAGTGATTGCACCAGCAGAATAGTGAGTGCAGCTCTGGAGTATAATACAGGAGGTAACTCTGGATCAGTAATGTAATGTATGTACACAGTGACTGCACCAGCAGAATAGTGAGTGCAGCTCTGGAGTATAATACAGGATGTAACTCAGGATCAGAAATGTAATGCATGTACACAGTGACTGCACCAGCAGAATAGTGAGCGCAGCTCTGGAGTATAATACAGGATGTAACTCAGGATCAGTAATGTAATGTATGTACACAGTGACTGCACCAGCAGAATAGTGAGTGCAGCTCTGGAGTATAATACAGGATGTAACTCATGATCAGAAATGTAATGCATGTACACAGTGACTGCACCAGCAGAATAGTGAGCGCAGCTCTGGAGTATAATACAGGATGTAACTCAGGATCAGTAATGTAATGTATGTACACAGTGACTGCACCAGCAGAGTTGTGAGTGCAGCTCTGGGATATAATACAGGATGTAACTCAGGATCAGTAATGTAATGTATGTACGCAGTGACTGCACCAGCAGAATAGTGAGTGCAGCTCTGGGGTATAATACAGGATGTAACTCAGGATCAGTAATGTAATGTATGTACACAGTGACTGCACCAGCAGAATAGTGAGTGCAGCTCTGGGGTATAATACAGGATGTAGCTCAGGATCAGTAATGTAATGTATGTACACAGTGATTGCACCAGCAGAATAGTGAGTGCAGCTCTGGGGTATAATGCAGGATGTAACTCAGGATCAGTAATGTAATGTATGTACACAGTGACTGCGCCAGCAGAATAGTGAGTGCAGCTCTGGAGTATAATACAGGAGGTAAGATAAGATAAGATAATCCTTTAATCGTCCCACCATGGGGAAATTCAGAGCATTACAGCAGCAAGGCAGGAACAAGTACAGATACAGATGCATAAAGGCATTACATTGACAGTAGGTAGGTACATATACGGGGGAAAAAAACAAAAAAAAATGTAACCGGACTGTCACAACTTTTGATCTATCAGTTCACTGTTTGGGTCGTTCTCCGTTTTGGACAGTGCTGGTTATACAGCCTAACTGCAGCAGGAAGGAAGGACTTTCGATAGCGCTCCCTCTCACATTTAGGATGGAGTAGCCGGTCACTGACAGTACTGCACATCTTTGTCACGGTCTCATGCATGGGATGGGAATCATTCTGCACCATGTAGCTCACCTTGGCCAGTATCCTCCTGTCGCCTACTTCCTGAACTGGATCAAGGGGGCATCCCAGGACAGAGCTGGCCCTTCTAATCAGTTTGTCCAGCCTATTCCTATCCCTGGTTGATACGCCACTACCCCAGCACGCCACACCAAAGAAGATGACTGATGCCACAACAGAGTTGAAGAAGGATGCAAGGAGTGCCCCTCTAACTCCGAAGGCTCTCAGCCTTCTGAGCAGATAAAGCCTGCTTTGGCTCTTCCTGTACACTGCATCCAAGTGATGGGCCCAGTCAAGCTTATTATTGAGGATCACACCAAGGTACTTATAGGTGTCGACTATCTCAATGTCATTTCCCTGAATGTTCACCACTACTGGTGGATTTTTGCCCTTGCGAAAGTCCACCACCAATTCCTTGGTCTTACCGGAATTAATCCTAAGGTGGTTCCTCTGACACCACTCCACAAAAGCTTGGTTAGTGTCTCTGTACTCTCTTTCATCTCCTCCTGTGATGAGGACTACTATTGCAGAGTCATCAGAATACTTCTGCAAGTAGCAGCTAGATGAGTTGCACCTAAAATCCGCAGTGTACAGTGTGAAGAGAAAAGGGGCAAGAACTGTACCTTGAGGTGCCCCTGTATTGCAGATCACCGTGTCTGACACACTGTCCCGAACCTTTACAAACTGAGGTCGGTTCGTGAGGTAGTTAAGGATCCAGGTGGAGAGTTGGAGGTCCACACCAACAAGGCCCAGCTTGTCTCTCAGTAGACCTGGCTGTATGGTGTTAAAAGCACTAGAGAAATCGAAGAACATTATTCTCACAGTGTTCCCAGGTTTCTCCAGGTGAGAGAGAGTCCTATCTAGAAGGTGGATAATGGCATCATCCACACCAATGCCCGGTCTGTAGGCAAACTGGAGAGGGTCCATATCCGAGCTCACTAGAGGACGGAGACGTGTGAGAACCAATCTCTCTAATACCTTCATCAGGTGTGATGTCAATACTACAGGTCTATAGTCATTAAGGTCTTTCGGATAAGGTTTCTTCGGAACCGGTACCACACACGATAATTTCCACAGTTGTGGTACTATACCTATTCTCAGGCTCATATTGAACAGATATGTAATGATTTCACTCAGCTGGTGCCCGCAGGTTTTGATTAGTCTTGCACTGATGCCGTCAGGACCTGCAGCCTTCAAAACTTTGATCTTATTCAGTTCTGTTGCAACCTGGGTACTTGTGAAGAACAGACCCTGTCTCAGTTGACAAGTTGCAGCAGGGGGTGAGGTTATTGTAGCAGAGAGGTGTGAATGGTATGCAGGGGCAGGAGCAGCCAGTGTGTGATTAAATCTGTTAAAGAATAGATTAAGTTCATTAAGCCCCTCTTTATCTACAACCATCCTGGAGACAGTCTGTCTATGCCCAGATATAGACTTTAGACCCTCCCAGACTTCATGGATCCTTTTCTGTGACAGTTTCAGTTCAATTTTTCTCTTATAATTAGCCTTTCCCTGCCTGATTAGATTCTTCAGATCTTTCTGCACCTCTCTCAGCCTGCCCTTGTCACCTGATCTGAAGGCCAACTTCTTCTCTTTGAGAAGAGCCTTTATTCCGGGGCTGATCCATGGTTTGTTGTTAGAGAAGCACCTCACTACTTTTGTGGGTACCGTGTTGTCTACACAGAAATTAATGTAGTCCGTTATACAGTGTGTGAGACCATCCATGTCATCACCATAGGAATCTTGCAGCACTTCCCAAGTGGTTGTTTCAAAGCAGTCTCTCAGAGCATCATCACTCTCCTCAGTCCATATCCTCACTGTGCGAGTTATAGCATGTTCTCTCTGTACAAGTGGCTTGTACACGGGTTGGAGGTGCACTAGGTTGTGATCCGATCTTCCCAGGGGCGGTAGGGCTGACGAGGCATGTGCCCCTCTCACATTGGCAAAGAACAAGTCCAATGTTTTGTTGTCTCTAGTGAGGCAGGTAACATACTGTGTGCAACTGGGTAGTATGGATGCTGGTGACACATGATTGAAGTCTCCCGAAACCAGAAGGAGTGCTTGGGGGTGAAGGGACTGCATCATGCTCACTGTGGATTGTAGGACCTCAGTGGCGGCATCAGCTTTCGCAGAAGGGGGGACATATGCAGCTATCATGATTACATGCGATAGTTCCCTCGGTAAATAAAAAGGTCTCATGCCCACAGCTAATAGCTCAATGTCCTTACAGCATGTTTGCTCCTTGACCACGATGTGCCTAGAGTCACACCATCTATCATTCACAAATATCGCCAGCCCTCCGCCTTTCCTCTTACCGCTCTCCCTTGTCCTGTCCGCGCGAATGAGTTTAAAGCCATCCAACGAGACAACAGTGTCCGGAGTACCTTCGGTGAGCCAGGTCTCTGTAAACAGCAACATGCTTAATTCCCGATGATGTCTGGTCAGCGCCGACAGTTCGTCCATCTTATTCCCGAGTGATCTCACATTGCCCATAATGACGGAGGGAAGAGCAGGTCTATAGCGCCTTCTTCTAGCTTTCCTGAGGGCTCCAGCTCTGCAACCTCTTCTCTTAGTGTTCCTTATTTCTGGTGGAATGTCCTCTGGTCTATTAGCAGCATGCTGCCTTGCTGTGTCCCTAAGCAGCAGTATAGCTTCTCTGGAGTAGACAATAGGGTCTTGTTCAGTTCCTGGATTTCCCAACACAATAGATCCAAGTAAAAACAAGGTAAAAAGTCCATCAAAGGTCCAGGTCCTCTTATGGTTTTCCATAGTGGAATGTCCTTTGGAGTAACAATAAAAAAGAGAAAGGAAAAATAGAAAAAATAGAGAAAAAAGGAGAGCAAAGAAGGAGCTACTGTAACAGGCTGCCACTCCAGCGGCGCCAGGAAGTAAATCGGCACCAGGAAGTAAATCTTAACTCTGGATCAGTAATGTAATGTATGTAATGTAATGTATGTACACAGTGACTGCACCAGCAGAATAGTGAGTGCAGCTCTGGAATATAATACAGGATGTAACTCAGGATCATTAATGTATGTACACAGTGACTGCACCAGCAGAATAGTGAGTGCAGCTCTGGAGTATAATACAGGATTAACTCAGGATCAGTAATGTATGTACACAGTGACTGCACCAGCAGAATAGTGAGTGCAGCTCTGGAGTATAATACAGGATGTAACTCAGGATCAGTAATGTACTGTATGTACACAGTGACTGCACCAGCAGAATAGTGAGTGCAGCTCTGGAGTATAATACAGTATGTAACTTAGGATTAGTACAGGATCAGTAATGTAATGTATGTACACAGTGACTGCAGCAGCAGAATAGTGAGTGCAGCTCTGGAGTATAATAAAGGATATTTCTTCTCTTCAGGTCATGCGCCATCTTTCCAAACTATTCGACAACATGGCAAAAATGAAATTCAAAGATGGAGAGTCCAAGACCGGCCTGGGCATGTACAGCAAGGAGGACGAGTATGTGACGTTCAATGAGCCGTGTGACTGCAGCGGTCAGGTGAGGTTCCTCTAATTCTGCTCATCCTGTGCCTCCTGGTTCATGACATGCAGCTTCCAGTGTTACACTGACATGTTAGGTTTACAACAGCTACTGCCATAGTACATGGAAACAAGGAGTATCTGCACCCAGCTGTGGTGTCTGTATCCCGCACCCTCAGCAATCAGCAGGTGAGAGATGAATGCGCAGCGCAGTGCGATTCTCACTGATGACACCGCAGCAGCATCTAATGAGGAATGAAAAAATGACATGAGGTCCAAGTGTCTCCTATGTACTGTGTGTCCTCAGGTGGAAATGTGGCTGAACCGGGTGCTGGATTCCATGAGGGCCACCGTCAGGCATGAGATGACCGAGGCCGTGACGGCGTACGAGGAGAAGCCTCGGGAGCAGTGGCTGTTCGACTATCCCGCCCAGGTATTAATGTGCTGACCATAGAGGAGACTTCTCTTCTGGCAACAGGTTTACTGGCAGGTGGGCGACTTATGGGACCCCCCAATTCAAAAACTCTGAGATGACTCATTAGAATGCAGTGCTGGTCGCGCAGGCGCTCTGCCTCTCCACTCATTGTCTGAGACTTCGTTGTAGTCACCATGTGCTGCACTGCATCAATCTAATGGCCCACCTCAGAGCACCCTACTTGGGATTGGAGGGGGTCTCCACTGTCGGACTCTCAGTGATCGGCCCATTTCGGAATCACCCTGAAGATATCGCTCAGTAGATTGCCCCGGCTCCGTGTCTGACGTCCTGCCTACCCCGCCAGGTGGCTCTTACCTGCACGCAGATCTGGTGGACCACTGAGGTAGGCATCTGTTTTGCCCGGCTGGAAGAAGGCTATGAGAATGCCATGAAGGAGTACTACAAGAAACAGGTGACCCAGCTGAATACGCTCATCACCATGCTCATCGGTCAGCTGTCCCCGGGAGAACGACAGAAGATCATGACAATCTGCACCATTGACGTGCACGCCCGAGATGTGGTGGCCAAAATGACGGCACAGAAGGTGAGTCTGGTCCTAGGGGGGACATTACCTCTCTGGGGAACTGCCAACAAACAGTTGTCACCAGGAGCTTCACCCCCTCCTCGTCTTCCTCTTGCAGGTTGATAATGCTCAGGCGTTCGTGTGGCTGTCACAGCTCCGGCACCGCTGGGACGATGACAAGAAGCATTGCTTTGCCAACATTTGTGATGCCCAATTTATCTACTCTTATGAATATCTTGGCAACACACCTCGGCTGGTTATCACCCCACTTACAGACAGGTACGTGACAGTGTGCTCATGAGGAGATGTCCAGGGGATGGGGGAGGAGAGAGGCCCTGACCACATGAGGAACTGTCCAGGGGATGTGGGAGGAGGAGAGAGGTCTGACCACATGAGGATCTGTCCAGGGTATGTGGGAGGAGAGGACCCTGACTGTTGAGGGAGGGCTAAATTAACCCTTCACGGTTGATCCAGTGATTTCTAAATTAATTCACAGTGCGTTGCTAGCAACTGGGAATGACCACACGGAGACGGGGTCTCTGTACGGGAGGATCCAGGCAGATCACTAACCCCCTTTATTATGTCACCTTTTTATAGTATTTTGCTTAATTATGCAAAGCACTCAGCTACCAATAGCATCGTCGTAATACATTCACTTTATAAGCCAATAGTATTGCAAGAAAATCGGAATATGTCCCTAGCTGCGTGACGTAGAAAATAGAACAATAGCACATTCTTTTAGGGTCTCATATCTTGTACAAGCTAGAACAGTCTAGTTTCATAACAGCTGTGAACTTTCACCTAATTACAAAATTTATCTTGTAAACAAAAAAATGGCGTCGCAAGCACAAAAATGGATCCTGGAGAACAAGATGTCCCGTACATCTGAATACTGTACTTCACAATCCCCCCTAGATAAATTTTGTTAACACATATGCAGCATCAGAGGTGCTATCCCAAGCCATAAGCTCGAGGGGTACTGGTCTTCACATGACTGATGCCGTGTTACCAGTCACGGCTGTCGCGGCGCACCCGTCCCCCCTGTATACTGCAATTCACGAACTTTTGATAACGGTGGTGGAGATCTTTTGTAGGTAGCCATGTGCTTGGCTTCAACATCTTCATCAAGTAGCCTTTTAAGATCGGTGCAGAGAAGAGCAGGAGCAACGACACCTTTGGTATCATCATTAGCTGTCTTAGTGCAGAATTTCCTAATACATACAGAAATACACCAAAGAACAAGTTTTAGTATCACATATACAACAAGGATACAGGCAGCAATGTGTAACAAGCTTTGCAAGATCCCAGCTATCCAACCCCCAATTCCCTTAAATCAATTGACTGGATTGAGAAAGTAGAAGGTGTCTGACCACCAACTGTCCTTATTATGATCATTATCTTTATCGTATTGATCTGAGTCTTTGAATGTCTTCTAACTTTTAACTTCTACCAATAATAATATGGAAAATGCAAAAAACCAAAACATTGTGCCCCCTTATTTGCTATTGGCTTGTTGGGTGATGAGGAGGACTTGATAGGGACCGTCATACAAGGCTTCTAGTCCGTGCTTCCTGACATGCCTTTTCACGACTACCAAATCACCAGGCTTCAGGTGTCGGTTTCTGCTGAATCTGGAAAAGAAGAAGAAACTAGAACATGGGTGTTAGCAAGATTTTTACTAAGCTGAATAGCACATTGAACAGCACGGTCAGTTTCTTCTGATAACTGCTGAGGCTGGAAATTTGCAACTGGGGGCCTAGTACCAAACAATATGTCATATGGGGACAGCGTCGGACTGGAACACCTTGGGCCCACCAGAGAAAATCATTCTTGGGGCCCACTATGTAGCTGCATAGAGTTAAATACCAGACCACCAATTATGTGGTAAAACACGCTAATATCCGGGTATAATATAAGGTTGTACATGTCTTAATTATGTAGCAGGAGTTGGGGTAGCCCCCTCATAGAATATAAAGCAGCCCCCTCACATAGTATAATGCAGCCATCTCATAGAATATAATGCAGCCATCTCATAGAATATAATACTGCCCCCCTCATAGGGTATAATGCACCCCCTCATAGGGTATAATGCACCCCCTCATAGGGTATAATACTGCCGCCCTCATAGGGTATAATACTGCCCCCCTCATAGGGAATAATGCACCCCCTCATAGGGTTTAATGCTGCCCCCTCATAGGGTATAATACTGCCCCCCTCACAGGGTATAATACTGCCCCCCTCATAGGGTATAACACTGCCCCCTCATAGGGAATAATGCACCCCCTCATAGGGTATAATACTGCCCCCCTCAGGGAATAATGCACCCCCTCATAGGGTATAATGCTGCCCCCTCATAGGGTATAATACTGCCCCCCTCATAGGGAATAATGCACCCCCTCATAGGGTATAATGCTGCCCCCTCATAGGGTATAATACTGCCCCCCTCATAGGGTATAATACTGCCCCCCTCATAGGGAATAATGCACCCCCTCATAGGGTTTAATGCTGCCCCCTCATAGGGTATAATACTGCCCCCCTTATAGGGTATAATACTGCCCCCCTCATAGGGTATAACACTGCCCCCCTCATAGGGAATAATGCACCCCCTCATAGGGTATAATACTGCCCCCCTCATAGGGAATAATGCACCCCCTCATAGGGTATAATGCTGCCCCCTCATAGGGTATAATACTGCCCCCCTCATAGGGTATAATACTGCCCCCCTCATAGGGAATAATGCACCCCCTCATAGGGTATAATGCACCCCCTCATAGGGAATAATGCTGCCCTCCTCATAGGGTATAATGCTGCCTCCTCATAGGGTATAATGCTGCCCCCTCATAGGGTATAATACTGCCCCCCTCATAGGGAATAATGCACCCCCTCATAGGGTATAATGCTATATAGATATATAGATATAGAGTTAGATATAGATAGAAAGATAGATGTAGAAATAGATAGATATAGAGATAGATAGTAGATAATGGATAGAAAGTAGATAATGGATAGATATAGATAGAAAGATTCATAGAGATAGATAGAGATAGATAGAGATAGATATAAAGATAGATATAGAAAGAAAGATAGATAGATCGATAGGTAGATAGATATAGAGATAGATAGAAAATAGATAATGGATAGATAGATAGATATAGAGATAGATAGCTATAGATAGAAAGATATAGAGATAGATAGATATATAGATAGAGATAGATAATAGATAGAGATAGATAATAGATAGAGATATACAGATATAATAATAATAATAATAATAATAATAATAATAATAATAATATAGACATATATAGATATAGAGATAAATATATATAGATAGATGGCTATAAATAAAAATAGATATAGAGATATATAGAGATAGATAGATATAGAAAGATAGATGTAGAGATAGATATAGAGATAATAGCTAGATATAGAGATATGTATAGAGATAGATAGATATAGAGTTAGAAAGATAGATATAGAGAGATATAGAGATAGATAGAGATAGCTAGATAGATAGATGGATAGATAGATATAGATAATAGAGATAATAGATAGATATAATAGATAGATATAGAGATAGATATAGAGATAGATGGATAGATCAATAGATAGATAGATAAAGAGAGAGAGATAGAGATAGAGATTGATAGATAATGAGATATAGAGATAGATATAGAGATATAGTGTTAGATAGAAAGATAGCTATATAGATAGATATAGAGATAGATAGATATAGAGATAGATATGGATATAGAGATAGATATGGATATAGAGATAACAGATATAGAGATAGATAGATAGAGATAGATAGATAGATATAGAGATAGATAGATATATAGATATAGAGATAATATATAGATAGCTATAGAGAGAGAGAGATATCGAGATAGATATAGAGAGAAACAGATATATATAGAGAGATAGATATAGAGATAGATAGGTAGATAGATATAGAGATAATAGATATAGAGATAGATAGATATAGATATAAAGATAGATAGAGATAGAGCGGTAGATAGAGAGAGAGATAGATACAGAGATCGATAAATAGATAGAGAGATAGATATAGATATAGATAATAGATAGAGATAGATAGATAAAGATAGATAATATAGAGATAACAGATAGATATAGAGATAAAGTAAGATAGAAAGATATAGAGATAGATAGATATAGATAATAGAGATAGCTAGATAGATAGTAATAATAGATAGATATAGATATAGATAGATATAGATAGAAAGATAGATATAGAGATATATGTAGAGATAGAAAGATAGATATAGATATAGAGCGATAGATAGAGATAGATATAGATAATAGATAGAGATAAATTGATAGATAGATAGATAGAGATAGATAGATATAGAGATAGATATAGAGATAGAAAGATAGATAGATATACAGAGAGATAGATAGATAGATATAGAGATAGAGATAAATAGATAGATATAGAGAGAGATATAGAGAGAAATAGATATAGATATAGAGATAATAGATATATATAGAGATAGATAGATATAGATATAGAGAGAGATAGATACAGAGAAAAGATATAGAGATAAATAGATAAAGATAGATAGATATAGATAGAAAGATAGATATAGAGATAGAGCGATAGATAGATATACAGAGAGATAGATATAGAGATAGAGATATATAGATAGATAGCTATAGAGATATAGAGATAGATATAGAGATAGATAGAGATAGATATAGATAGATATAGATATAGAGATAGAGCGATAGATAGCGAGAGATATAGATATAGAGATAGATAGATACAGAGAAAAGATAAATAGATAAAGATAGATAGATATAGAGATAGAAAGATAGATATAGAGATAGAGCGATAGATAGATATACAGAGAGATAGATATAGAGATAGAGATATATAGATAGATAGCTATAGAGATATAGAGATAGATATAGAGAGAAATAGAGATAGATATAGAGATAGATAGAGATAGATATATAGATATAGATATAGAGATAGAGCGATAGATAGCGAGAGATATAGATATAGAGATAGATAGATACAGAGAAAAGATATAGAGATAGATAACGGATAGATAAATAGATAGATAGGTATAGAGATAGATAGATATAGATATTAGATAGAGATATATATATATATAGATAAAGATAGATAGATATAGATGGTAGCTAGATAGATAATAAATATAGAGATAATAGATATAGAGATAGATAGAGTAAGATAGATAGATATAGAGATAGATAGAGTAAGATAGATAGATATAGAGATAGATAGATAGATATAGAGATAGATGTAGAGATAGAAAGATAGATATAAAGATAGAGCGATAGAGATAGATATAGAAATAGATAGATATAGATAATAGATAGAGATAGAAAGATAGATAGATATAAGAGCGAGAGAGAGAGATATAGAGATAGATAGATAGAGAGAGACAGATAGAGAGAGCGAGAGAGATATAAAAAAAAAACCCAAAACACAATACTCACCTCTCCTCCTCGCTCCCACGCTGATCCCGGCTTCAGTGTCAGGAGCTGCCCCCTCTGCCAGACACACAGCGGGTGCGCGATGTAGTGACGTCATCGCGCACTGGCTGTGAGCCAGGAGCAGAGAGGACTGAGGGCGGCGCCGGCCCTGATGCAGAGCGGCTTACTGGGCTGGGGGCGGGGCCTCTGGGGGTGGAGACCTGAAATGATATTCACTGCTTCGCAGTGAATATTCATTTCTCTTTAGCAGCGGGGACAGGGGCTCCTGCCTCCTGACACCCGCTGCTGCTCCGCTGGCAGGGGCCCCCATAGCAGCTGCATGGTATGCGACACACCACTGGCTGGGGGCCCCTGGAGCAGCGGGGGGCCCTAGGCAACTGCTGGCCCTGTATGCCAACAGGTGCCATGGCCCACCAGATGCCAGGGCCCACCGGAGAATCCACCGGTTCCCCGGTGGGCCAGTCCGACGCTGTATGGGGACAGGCCATGCTTTGCAATAGGGGTAGTACGAATGTGGTATAGTACAATGGGTAGGAGCTCTGGCCATGGAGCTGTAGTCTCTTGCATCATTTTGGTCAATTGTCCCCTCAGTGTTCCGTTCAGCCTCTCAACTTTTCCACTGGATTGTGGGTGGTACAGAGTATAGAGGGCTACAGTGGATCCAAGCATTGTCAGAACTTCTTGGTACACATGAGAAGAAAAGGCCGGACCTTGATCACTTTCAACAACTTCTGGAACCCCATATCTGCATATGACTTCCATCACCAGTTTCTTCGCTGTGGTCTTTGCAGTCATGTTGGTAACAGGGAATGCTTCCGGCCAACTAGAGAACTGGGGCCCAGTAGAATTTTTTCACCAGTGCGAGGGCCTGATTCTTTCCTCGATGTGTAGGTCCATGTGGCAATAGCAGGGTACATCCGCTTAGGGAGACACACGAGTTGGTCCTTTTTCCAGAGACCATTATCCATTCGTGCCCCATCAGTCTTCCATTGCTTCACCTCTTCCTTTGGAGACATTCTCTGCATCGTCTTTAAGCGGTCTCGCGGGGTCCGACAGAAAACTTCAATCTGGTGTAGATCATCAGGTTCTTGTAGGGTCAGTGCTTCTTGTAACTGTTTACGCTGAGGGCGTGTGGTCACCATAGTTGGTATGGTTGGTTCAACAGGTAAAAGAGCGGCGGCTTTTGCTTTCATATCCGCAAATATGTTGCCAACAGTCTATGGACTGGTCCTAGGACCGTGCGCCTTAACTTTGATAATAGCCACCTGAATAGGTAATATGATCGAGTCCATGAGGGTTTTAACAACTTCAGCATTTTTCACTGGGGTTCCGGCAGTAGTAATAAACCCTTGATTGGCCCATAAAGCCCCAAAATCGTGAGCAATACCAAATGCATACCGTGAGTCCGTGTATATATTAGCCTGTCTGTTCTTGGCCAAAGTATATGCAGTAGACAGAGCCTGGAGTTCTGCTTCTTGTGCTGACTGCGAGGGCGGGAGCGCAGCTGCGTGCACTACAGTGTCCTCTGTAGTAACAGCATATCCCGTGTGGAATCTACCAAACTCATCAGCATATCTTGAACCATCCGTGTATAACACCAGATCGGGATTTGGAAGTGGATTCTCACCGACATTTGGTGGAGTAGCTGTTTCTTCAGTCAGAAGTTGGGAACAATCATGTTGGAGGTAATCCTCATCACTGCCATCCTTCCTAATAGTTCATTATGCCGTCTTTCAAGGCATTGTAAAGGGGTTGCATTATGTGGGATGCATCCGGTATCCACTGACAACAATAAGTGAATAGTCCAAGAAAACGCTGGAGTTCAGTTTCATCTTTTGGGAAAGGAAGGGAGCTGACAGCTATTTTTCTTTCTTCTGCAAGGTGTCTGGCACCCTGAAGGAGACAGTGACCCAAGAATATCACTAGACCAAGGCAGAACTGAAGTCTCGAGGCCGAAACCCGACAGTTCAGTGCTGCAAGATACTTGAGAAAACTAACAGTGGCAGCAATGGCAAAAGACACCTGCTCATATTTTTTTTTTGCAAACTGGTTGGGACTGTTTTGGGCCCCTTGTGGCATCTGTGGGAAAGGCATGAAAAATACAGATTTCCTCAGTCTTCATCTATATAGGGATTATATAACATAAGAACCATCTGACCATCATCTTGGAATTGTATTCCGGAGCGGAACTGTGATAATAAATCTGTCCCCTAGTAAATTTACTGGACATATGGGAGAGATTACGAACTGAGTAGTAACCTCTGGGAAGGGTCCCACAGGGATCGGTTTTGTAAGAGTATATTAATTGGGTCTACCAACTACTCCGATTAAAACAGCGGGAGTATGACAATCTCTCTGAAAGTGTCCGAGTCGGGCACAGCGCCAGAATTGCTGACGAGAATTAGCAGGGATGGGCTGGGGTTTGCTATGTGTGAACGAGCTGCAGTGGGGGCGATGTGGGAGGGGGAGCTGGGATTGGAGGGAGAACTGGAGCAGCTGCAGCTGCTAGCTTGCTTTTTTTTTTTTTCTTTCCCTGCTGATACAGAGCTGGTTAAAGTCTTCTGAAAACGTTTTTTTCTTTGGATCTGGAAGGGGGTGGATACTCATAACCACTAGCAATATTAGGCATAGCGGGGACTGAGGCTGGCGGCGGATATTTCCTGGGGAGGGACCTTATCATCTAGCAGGGAGACCTCTTTCATATCATTACTTTTAACTATTTGTCTGCCTGACACATTAGTATCAATCTTAGTTCCTTCTTTATCAATCACTTTCTTGAACCACAAAACATCCAGTCCCTGTCATAATAGACAATTTTTCTTCTTCAACATAGCAGTAACAGAAACAATCAGCATTCACTTCCTCTGTTCTTCCTAACACCTTTGTCACACAATTAATGTGCCAAGCCACAAAATTCTTCTTTTTCTTCCACGGATTCTCTCATTTAGAGCTAAATATCCTTACTTCAGTTGTGCACAATACTGGAGCGGCCGTCTCAGTTTGTTCCACCGGGTCAACCCCCTCTGGGAAGCCCAAAATTCGCGGTACTCAGTGAAAGGAGGAGGGCGTCTCAGACTATCCCTCCGGACACCTCTGGTTATATATATATATCTATATATACCTGAGTTACGTATCCTACCCAGTCTTCGATCACTTCACCACGCCCAATCTAACAATGATCAGGACTTCAGGATATTTTGACTATAAAGAGAGCCACAATCACTGGTCAATCCGGGATGTCCGTCCCTTATGAGGTACGGTTCGAGCACTGGGCCCCCAACGGGACTGCACCTCTATATGATTCCACCCATGAATCACCCCACCACGGGGACAAACCTCAGATCCTCTTTGTAGCAACAAGCACAGGAAAACCACACCAATGGTCAGGCTGAACAGTATAACTGCCAACGTACTGTGGTTGTTGTGGGGGATGATCAGTCCCAATTTTCCAGCACCTGTGTCCGCTCCGAGGGTCCTTTGTCTTGTTGTCCTCTGGGGGCTGAGGCGTCCCTGTTTGGGGGCCCCCGTTGGGTGCCAAGCTGTTGAGGGAGGGCTAAATTAGCCCTTCACGGTTGATCCAGTGATTTCCAAATTAATTCACATGGCGTTGCTAGCAACTGGGAATGACCACACGGAGACGGGGGTCTCTGTACGGGAGGATCCAGGCAGATCACTAACCCCCTTTATTATGTCACCTTTTTATAGTATTTTGCTTAATTATGCAAAGTACTCAGCTACCAATAGCATTGTCGTAATACATTCACTTTATAAGCCAATAGTATTGCAAGAAAATCGGAATATGTCCCTAGCTGCGTGACGTAGAAAATAGAACAATAGCACATTCTTTTAGGGTCTCATATCTCATATCTTGTACAAGCTAGAACAGTCTAGTTTCATAACAGCTGCGAACTTTCACTTAATTACAAAATTTATCTTGTATACAACAAAATGGCGTCGCAAGCACAAAAATGGATCCTGGAGAACAAGATGTCCCGTACATCTGAATACTGTACTTCACATGACCACATAAGCAACTGTCCAGGGAATGTGGGAGCAGAAGAGAGGCCTGGCCACAAGAGGAGCTGTCGAGGGGATGTGGGAGGAGAGGGCCCTGACCACATGAGGAACTGTCCAGGGGATGTGGGAGGAGGAGAAGGGCCTGACCACATGAGGAGCTGTCCAGGGAAAGTAGGAGAAGAGGGCCCCGGGCCATATGTGGAGCTGTCCATGGGAATGTGACATGGGGATGTGATAGGAGAGGGGCCTTGACCATATGAGGCGCTATCCAGGGGATGTAGGCAGAGAGGGCCCCGACCACATGAGGAGTTGTTCAGGGGATGAGGAAGAAGAGGGGCCTCGACCACATGATGAGTCCTCCAAGGGATGTCGGAGGAGAGAGGCCCCAACCACATGAGGAGCTGTCCAGGGGATGAGGGAAGAGAGGGCCCTGTCTACATGAGGTGCTGTCCTTGAAATATGGGAGGAGAGGGCCCTGACCACATGTGGAGCTGTCCAAGAGATGAGGGAGGAGAAAGACCCCGACCACATAAAGAGCTGTTCAAGGGATGTGAGAAAAGAGGGGCCTGACCACATGAGGAGCTGTCCAGGGGATGTGGGAGAAGAGGGTCCTTACCACATGAGGAGCTGTCCAAGAGATGAGGGAGGAGAAAGACCCCGACCACATAAAGAGCTGTTCAAGGGATGTGAGAAAAGAGGGGCCTGACCACATGAGGAGCTGTCCAGTGGATGTGGGAGGAGAGGAGCCCCGACCACCTGGTGAGCAGCTCAAGGATTTTTGGAGGAGAGGGGCCTCAACCACTTGAGGTGCTTTCCAGGGGATGTGGGAGGAGAGGGGCCCCAATCACATGAGGAGCTGTCCAGGGGATGAGGGAAAAGAGGGTCCCTCACCACATGAGGAACTGTCCAGGAGATATGGTCGGAGAGGGCCCTGACCACATGAGGAGCTGTCCAGGGGATGAGGGAAATGAAGGCCCCCGACCTCATGAGGAGCTGTCCAGGGGATGAGGGAAAAGAAGGCCCCCAACCAAATGAGGACCTGTCCAGGGGATGCGGGAGGAGAGTGTCTGACCTCATGAGGAGTTGTCCAGAGGATGTGGGAGGAGAAGAGCCCTAACCACATGGTGAGCAGCCCAGGGAATGTGGGAGGTGAGGGGCCGCAACCATTTGAGGTGCTTTCCAGGGGATGTGGGAGAAGAGGTGCCTCGACCTCATGAGGAGCTGTCCAGAGGATGTGGGAGAAGAGGGCCCTGACCACATGAGGAACTGTCCAGGGGATGTGGGAGGAGAGTGTCTGACCTCATGAGCAGCTGTCCAGAGGATGTGGGAGCAGAGGAGCCCCAACCACATGATGAGCTGTCCAGGGGATGTGGGAGGAGAGGGGCCTCACCAAATGAGGATCTGTCCAGGGGATGTGGGAGGAGAGGGTCCTGACCTCATGAGGAGCTGTCCAGAGTATGAGGGAAAAGAGGGCCCCGACCTCATGAGAGCTGTCCAGGGAATGTGGGAGGAGAGGGCCCAGACCTCATGAGGAACTGTCCAAGGGATGTGGGAAACGAAGGCTCCCAACCACATGAGGAGCTGTCCAGGGGAAGTGGGAGAAGAGGGCCCCCAGCCATATGAGGAGCTGTCCATGGGGATGTGACATGGGGATGTGATAGAAGAGGGGCGTTGACCATATGAGAAGCTATCCAGGGGATGTGGGCGGAGAGGGCCCCGACCACATGAGGAGTTGTCCAGGAGATGTAGGAGGAGAGGGCCCTGAACACATGAGGAACTGTCCAGGGGATGTGGGAGGAGAGTGTCTGACTCTGACCTCATGAGGAGCTGTCCAGAGGATGTGGGAGCAGAGGAGCCCCGACCACATGATGAGCTGTCCAGGGGATGTGGGAGAAGAGGGCCCCCAGCCATATGAGGAGCTGTCCATGGGGATGTGACATGGGGATGTGATAGAAGAGGGGCGTTGACCATATGAGAAGCTATCCAGGGGATGTGGGCGGAGAGGGCCCCGACCACATGAGGAGTTGTCCAGGAGATGTAGGAGGAGAGGGCCCTGACCACATGAGGAGCTGTCCAAGGGATGTGGGAGGAGAGGGGTACATACTACATGAGGAGCTGTCCAGAGGATGAAGGCAGAGAGGGCCTGGACCACATGAGGAGCTGTACTTGGGGATGTGATAGTAGAGGGGCCCGACCACATGAGGAGCTGTCCAGGGGATGTTGGAGGAGAGGACCCTGGCCACAAGAGGAGCTGACCTTGGGATATGGGAGGAGCGTGCTCGACCACATAACGCCTGTTTCACACATCCGATTGTGTCCATCAGTCAAAATCCGCCGTTTTGCAAAAAAAAATGGATCCGCCATTTTTCTTGGCCGATCCGTTTTTTTTCCCATTGAGTTCCCATTGAGTTGCATTACTGGCGAGGAGCTGTCCAGGGGATGTGGATGGAGAGGGCCCCGACCACATGAGGAGCTGTCCGGGGATGTGGGAGGAGAGGGGCCCGACCACATGAGAATCTTTTCAAGAGATGAGGGAGACGAGGCGCCTTGACTTCATGACGAGCTGTCCAGGAGATGTGGGAGGAGAGGGTCCTGACCTCATGAGGGGCTGTCCAGAGGATGTGGGAGGAGAGGGGCCCTGACTGCATGAGGAGCTGCCCAGAGATTGTGGGAGGAGAGGGGCCCCAACCACATGAGAAGCTGTCCAGTGGATGTGGGAGGAGAGGGGCACCGATCACATGAGGAGCTGTCCAGGGGATGTGGCAGATATAAGAAAAAGAACAAAGTAAGGAGAAACAGCGAAATTACACTATATTAAAATAGTAATGTGAATAAACAATAATATATCGCTGGAGAGTGTTGGACAGTTAGTAGGACAGTCGTGTTACAAACACCAAACTTACAGAAAAAAACGACCAAAAAGTCCCAGAAAGATAATGTATTTATTGAGTCATTATAAAAAATTTAAAAAACATACAGTTAAAATGTATAATACATATACTGAACAAAAAAGAGGGGTTATGCTACCCAGATATGAGGCATAAAGTATATACGACAAAATTGTGTAAACAAAAATAGTGATAAACCAAAATAGGTATTGATATTTATAAAAAATAATAATAAATAGTAAACAATATAAAGTGCACAGACACCAAAAAGTACATCCTAGAAACCATAAACATAAGTGTAAACCACTACCACCGTAAACCTATATATATCAATATACCAATATAGTGCATCTATGTGGTAGGCTGAAAAAGGACACAATGTGTGTCACAATACTACAATGTCTGCCGACCAGGAAAGGGGAAAATAGTGTAAAAATAATAAAAATATGTGAAAATACATACAACCTCTCCTGGTCTCCTGGGAAAGCAACCCGGTCCCGACGCGCGTTTCGGCGCTAAGCCTTCATGCGCGTCGGGACCGGGTTGCTTTCCCAGGAGACCAGGAGAGGTTGTATGTATTTTCACATATTTTTATTATTTTTACACTATTTTCCCCTTTCCTGGTCGGCAGACATTGTAGTATTGTGACACACATTGTGTCCTTTTTCAGCCTACCACATAGATGCACTATATTGGTATATTGATATATATAGGTTTACGGTGGTAGTGGTTTACACTTATGTTTATGGTTTCTAGGATATACTTTTTGGTGTCTGTGCACTTTATATTGTTTACTATTTATTATTATTTTTTATAAATATCAATACCTATTTTGGTTTATCACTATTTTTGTTTACACAATTTTGTCGTATATACTTTATGCCTCATATCTGGGTAGCATAACCCCTCTTTTTTGTTCAGTATATGTATTATACATTTTAACTGTATGTTTTTTAAATTTTTTATAATGACTCAATAAATACATTATCTTTCTGGGACTTTTTGGTCGTTTTTTTTTCTGTAAGTTCAGGGGATGTGGCAGAAGAGGGCCCCAGACCTCATGAGGAACTGTCCAGGGGATAAAAAAAAAATTGAGCTTGGCTGAGTTTGTATACATGCAGCACATAAACACATGTTCACATTGGCCATAAAACATATAAAACCTACAAAAGAAAAAATGAGCAATAGCTCTGCTGTAAAATAGCACAAAAGCTATCCCACCAACGACAAGGTGACTCTGATCGGGACGGTCCTACACTGTCTAATATTAAAAACCTTACCATGTGACCTCAGTGTGTGAATAAGGGCAGACAAAGGGACCTGGTCCCAGCCAGTGGACACCAGTCAGGGGAAGCCTTAAATACAGTTTCCAGCTCAGGAGAGGGAGGCCACACCCCGACTTGCACAGAATGCAAAAATACAAAGGAAAAACACAAAAATTGAGCTTGGCTTGAGTTGGTACACATGCAGCACATTGGCCATAAAACCTACAAGAGAAAAAATTAGCAAAAAGGGCATGTGGGAGAAGAGGGCCCCGACCACATGAGGAGTTGTCCAGTGGATGTAGGAAAAGAAGGCCTCGACCTAATGAGGAGCTGTCCAGGGACTGTGGGAGGAGAGTGTCCCTGACCACATGAGGAGCTGTCCAGGGGACGTGAAAAAATAGTGGCCCAACCACATGAGGAGCTGTCTAGTGGATGAGGGAAAAGAAGGCCCCAAACCACATGACAAGCTGTCCAGGGGATATGGGAGAAGAGGACCCCCGACTGTATGAGGAGCTGTGGGGATGTGATAGGAGAGGGGCCCTGACCACATGAGGAGATGTCCAGGGGATGTTGGCGGAGAGGGACCTGACCACATGAGGAGTTGTTCAGGGGATGAGGGAGCCAGACCTCATGAGGCTCTATCTTAACATATCTGCCCGATCGTCTGCACAAACCCGCCCAGGTGTCTGCTCGTACCTGCCCGGTCATCTGCACATACCCGCAGGGTTGTCTGCACATACTTGCCCGGTCATCTGCACATACCCGCCCAGTCGTCTGCACATATCCGCCCAGTCATCTGCACATACCCGCCCAGTCGTCTGCATATATCCGCCCAGTCTTCTGCGCATACCTGCAGGGTCATCTGCACATAACGGCTTGGTCATCTGAACATACCCGCCTGGTCTTCTGCACATACCCGCCTGGTCTTCTGCGCATACCTGCAGGGTCATCTGCACATACCCGCCTGGTCTTCTGCACATACCCGCTGGGTCATCTGCACATACCCGCTGGGTCGTCTGCACATACCCGCTGGGTCAGCTGCACATAACGGCTTGGTCATCTGCACATACCCGCCTGGTCATCTGCACATACCCGCCTGGTCGTCTGCACATACCCGCCTGGTCTTCTGCACATACCTGACTGGTCGTCTGTACATTCCCGCCGCGTCATCTGTACATTCCTGCCGGGTCATCTGTACATTCCCGCCTAGTCTTCTACACATACCCGACTGGTCATCTATACATATCCATTCGGTCGTGTGCACCACGTATCCTGTAGCATCCAGAGCCGCTCTGTTACCTTGTACTTTGCAGATGTTACATTACTCTGACCCAGTCCCTTCATCTCACCATGAGTGGAGCCCCGGCTGGACCTGCCGGTACTGGAAAGACAGAAACCACCAAAGACTTGGGCCGAGCGCTCGGCATCATGGTTTATGTCTTCAACTGCTCCGAACAGATGGACTACAAGGTAAAGTTTGGGTGCTGCCTAGGTGCGGACCCCGGCCCATGAATGGTCACTAACTATCCTCTTCCTTGTCTTCCAGTCATGTGGAAACATCTACAAGGGTCTCTCACAGACGGGGGCCTGGGGCTGCTTCGATGAGTTCAATCGAATCTCGGTGGAGGTGTTGTCTGTGGTCGCCGTGCAGGTGAGTGGAGGAGTCACCGCCTGTCATTGTGGTCGCAGTGCAGGTGAGCGGAGGCGTCACCACCTATCTTTGAGTGTGGTCACTGTGCAGATGAGCGGAGGGGTATCCCACCTGTCATTGTGGTGGTCACAGTGCAGGTGAGCAGAGGGGTAACCCACCTGTCATTGTGGTGGTCACAGTGCAGGTGAGCATAGGGGTATCCCACCTGTCATTGTGGTGGTCACAGTGCAGGTGAGCAGAGGGGTAACCCACCTGTCATTGTGGTGGTCACAGTGCAGGTGAGCATAGGGGTATCCCACCTGTCATTGTGGTGGTCGCAGTGCAGGTGAGCGAAGGGGTAACCCGCCTGTCTTTGAGTGTGGTCACCGTGTAGGTGAGCGGAGGGGTATCCCACCTGTCATTGTGGTGATCGCAGTGCAGGTGAGCGGAGGGGTAACCCACTTGTCATTGTGGGTGGTCACTGTGCAGATGAGCGGAGGGGTAACCCACCTGTCATTGTGGTCGCAGTGCAGGTGAGCGAAGGGGTAAACCCACCTGTCATTGTGGTGGTCGCAGTGCAGGTGAGTGGAGGGGTAAACCCACCTGTCATTGTGGTGGTCGCAGTGCAGGTGAGTGGAGGGGTAACCCGCCTGTCTTTGAGTGTGGTCACTCTGCAGGTGAGCGGAGGGGTAATCCACCTGTCTTTGTGGGTGGTTGCCGTGCAGGTGAGTGGAGGGGTAACCCACCTGTCATTGTGGGTGTTCGCTGTGCAGATGAGCAGAGGGGTAACCCACCTGTTATTGTGGGTGGTCGCCTTGCAGCTGAGCAGCGGGATAAATCCGCCTGTCATTGTGGGTGGTCACTGTGCAGGTGAGCAGAGGGGTAACCCACCTGTCATTGTGGTGGTTGCCGTGCAGGTGAGCGGAGGGGTAACCCGCCTGTCATTGTGGGTGTTCGCTGTGCAGTGAGTGGAGGGGTAACCCACCTGTTATTGTTGGTGGTCGCCTTGCAGCTGAGCAGAGGGATAAATCCGCCTGTCATTGTGGGTGGTCACTGTGCAGGTGAGCAGAGGGGTAAGCCACCTGTCATTGTGGTGGTTGCCGTGCAGGTGAGTGGAGGGGTAACCCACCTGTCATTGTGGGTGTTCGCTGTGCAGGTGAGTGGAGGGGTAACCCACCTGTTATTGTGGGTGGTCGCCTTGCAGCTGAGCAGAGGGATAAATCCGCCTGTCATTGTGGGTGGTCACTGTGCAGGTGAGCAGAGGGATAACCCACCTGTCATTGTGGTGGTCGCAGTGCAGGTGAGCGGAGGGGTAACCCGCCTGTCATTGTGGGTGGTTACTGTCAGGTGAGTGGAGGGATCACCGCCTGTCATTGTGGTGGTCACAGTGCAGGAACATAGTAACATAGATAGCAAGGCCAAAAAAAAGACATTAGTCCATCCAGTTCAGCCTTTATTCCGTCAGAATAAATCCCCAGATCTACGTCCTTCTATAGAACCTAACATCAGTCATCCACAGCTTTTTCAGGCGATTTTCCCTCATTAGCACACAGCAGGGTCAGCAGCCGGCGGATGGGAGTCTGGCTCATATTTCTGGTGCTTTAGCCCCTGAGGACTACTACTGTCAGCTGATGCACTAGTAATGTCTGTGTAGCCTGCTGACAGGATTCATGTCTGGCTTCAATTCTCACAACGTTTCGCCGTCTACATTGTCATCAACAGGTGAAGTGCATACAAGACGCCATCAGGGACAAGAAGAAGAGGTTCAACTTCCTGGGAGAAGAGATCAACCTGATCCCCTCAGTGGGGATCTTCATCACTATGAATCCGGGCTACGCCGGCCGCACTGAGCTGCCGGAGAACCTAAAGGCGCTGTTCAGGTAGGAAACTTCCCTCCGTACACCGCCGAAATCGCACGATGACCCCCTGAGTGAGATCTCCTTGACTAAGATCAACCTGAGGAAGATCCCCCTAAGATCTTACCTGAGTAAGATCCCCCCCAAGAGTAAGATTCCCCCTGAGGAAGATCCCCCACCTCAAGAGTAAGATTCCCCCTGAGGAAGATCCCCCCCTGTGTCAGGTTCTCTCACGTCTCAGTAGGGTGTGTAGTAAAATCCTGCTCCCGCCACAGATGTATCGATGAGTATCAAACGTGGTAGTCCTGCCCTCTATCATCATGGCGGCAAAGTCTGCGACTTCATTGACCATAAACCCTCTACCTCTTCGCCTTAGGCCCTGCGCTATGGTGGTCCCGGACTTTGAGCTGATCTGTGAGATTATGTTGGTGGCAGAAGGATTCATTGACGCCCGGCTGCTCGCCCGGAAGTTTATCACCCTGTACCAGCTGTGCAAGGAGCTCCTGTCCAAGCAGGTACGTGGTCCACTCCACGGATCAGCGCCAGCGGGTCACAGAAGAACTCGCAGCTTCAGTGCTTCCCTTCACTGTCCCGCTGCATAGCAGCTTCGTCCTGTGTCCAGGGGCATCAGGGTCCTGCAGTCTCTGCCGCACGACCCCCGGTCATCGCTCTTACGGGGCTAATGAAAAAGTTTCCACATTTAATCTCTTTCTGAACCAAATGTTCCTCTGTCCGTATAATCTGGCGAATACGGATCATTTGCTTTACTCCAGAGCAGAAATCTCAATTCCGCAAGTGTCAAAGTGCAAATCTCCAGATATTTCTTGCTTGTTGATTTGCATCAGTGCTTGATCAGTAATGTAATTTATGTACTCAGTGACTGCACCAGCAGAATAGTGAGTGCAGTTCTGCAGTATAATACAGGATGTAACTCAGGATCAGTAATGTAATGTATGTACACAGTGACTGCACCAGCAGAATAGTGAGTGCAGCTCTGAAGTATAATACAGGATGTAACTCAGGATCAGTAATGTAATTTATGTACACAGTGACTGCACCAGCAGAATAGTGAGTGCAGCTCTGAAGTATAATACAGGATGTAACTCAGGATCAGTAATGTAATGTATGTACACAGTGACTGCACCAGCAGAATAGTGAGTGCAGCTCTGGGGTATAATACAGGAGGTAACTCAGGATCAGTAATGTATTGTATGTACACAGTGACTGCACCAGCAGAATAGTGAGTGCGGCTCTGGGGTATAATACAGGATGTAACTCAGGATCAGTAATGTAATGTATGTACACAGTGACTGCACCAGCAGAATAGTGAGTGCAGCTCTGGAGTATAATACAGGATGTACAGTAACTCATTTTGGGCCCTGCGTTGTACTCACTTTCCTGGCTCTGTTTGGGACTTCTCATCCTAGTTGTGCCCCCCATCCCACACATATCGGCTGCTGATTATTTAGTCTCCCACTCTTCTCCGCCGCCTCCTTCATGTCATGCTGATCCTGTTGGATCACACTGGATATCAGTCATTACCCAGCAGCGCTCTCGGTCAGACAGTCCATCCGGACTTTACTGCTGAATTGGGTAACTTTGCTCATCTTTTCTCTGCTATGTAAAAGGTCACGGTGTCACTCCCGTTGTGTCGTGCCGACAAGCGACATTGTCATTTAGCAGCGGAGCAGAACAATCCAACCTTTTCTACGTGGGTCAGTGAAGTGACCGTCCTCCAGCTACCATACATTCCTGTATGATAAAAGGTCCCAATGATGTAACGCAGCGACTCGCACGTCGGCACTGAATAGTCGTCTGAAGTGGAAAACGTTTCCACTTGTAGCTAAAGTACGGAGTAAATAATGAGCGCAGTTCCGCCGGCTTAACCATGCGCCTGCCGGTGCCATCTCCTTACATATTACGTCTCAATTCATCATTCATTTCTAGAATTCTTCTTCCTGTCCTGTTTTCCTTATGGAGGCGCATACTACTCCAGAAACTCGGAGCTGAATTGCCCCCTATTATAAAATTGGAGAGACCCCCATAAAACTAGGGAAATCCCTTTAAAATGTTGTTTTCCTCCCTTGTACTGTATATCCTATCTGTTAGGTGCATTTTCTATTATCTCCCCCCATAGGACCACTATGACTGGGGTCTGAGAGCTATCAAGTCTGTATTGGTGGTAGCGGGGTCCCTGAAGAGAGGAGACCCCGGCCGCCCTGAAGACCAGGTCCTCATGAGAGCTTTGCGTGACTTCAACATTCCCAAGATTGTCACTGATGACATGCCGGTGTTCATGGGTCTCATTGGAGATCTCTTCCCCGCACTGGACGTGCCCCGGAAGAGAGATATGGACTTTGAGACATTTGTGAAACAGGCGGTTCTGGACCTGAAATTGCAGGCGGAGGACAACTTTATACTTAAGGTAAAAGCCCTGTAGTTGTGTGTGTAATCAATGCCAGATCACCAGAACGACCAAACTACCCAAAATCAGGCATAATGCCCAAAAATGTCCTCCAAGGTGCCGTCCACTAGGCGACTGCCCTCCGTGTAATTTTCTGTCCTCTGCGTGTTGTCAAATGTAATATGTAGCAGCAGAGAAGGATTACAGGAAGCATGGGCCGGTCTATATCTTTCTACAGGAAGCGTGGGCCCGTCTATATCTTTCTACAGTAAGTGTGGGCGGGTCTATATCTTTCTACAGGAAGCATGGGCCGGTCTATATATTTCTACTGGAAATGTGGGCGGGTCTATATCTTTCTACAGGAAGCATGGGCTGGTCTATATCTTTCTACAGGAAGTGTGGGCTGGTCTACATCTTTCTACAGGAAATGTGGGCGGGTCTATATCTTTCTACCTTTCCACAGGAAGTGTGGGTTGGTCTATATCTTTCTACAAGAAGTGTGAGCTGGTCTATATCTTTCTACAGGAAGTGTGGGCGGGTCTATATCTTTCTACAGGAAGCATGGGCCGGTCTATATCTTTCTATAGGAAGCGTGGGCCGGTCTATATCTTTCTACAGGAAGTGTGGGCGGGTCTATATCTTTCTACAGGAAGTGTGGGCTGGTCTATATCTTTCTACAGAAAGCATGGGCCGGTCTATCTTTCTACAGGAAGCGTGGGCGGGTCTATATCTTTCTACAGGAAGTGTGGGCTGGTCTATATCTTTCTACAGGAAGTGTGGGCTGGTCTATATCTTTCTACAGGAAGTGTGGGCGGGTCTATATCTTTCTACAGGAAGTGTGGGCTGGTCTATATCTTTCTACAGGAAGTGTGGGCGGGTCTATATCTTTCTATAGTAAGTGTGGGCGGGTCTATATCTTTCTACAGGAAGTGTGGGCTGGTCTATATCTTTCTACAGGAAGCGTGGGCTGGTCTATATCTTTCTGCAGGAAGTGTGGGCTGGTCTATATCTTTCTGCAGGAAGTGTGGGCTGGTCTATATCTTTCTACAGTAAGTGTGGGCGGGTCTATATCTTTCTACAGGAAGCATGGGCCGGTCTATATCTTTCTACAGGAAATGTGGGCGGGTCTATATCTTTCTACCTTTCCACAGGAAATGTGGGTTGGTCTATATCTTTCTACAAGAAGTGTGAGCTGGTCTATATCTTTCTACAGGAAGTGTGAGCGGGTCTATATCTTTCTACAGGAAGCATGAGCCGGTCTATATCTTTCTACAGGAAGCGTGGGCCGGTCTATATCTTTCTACAGGAAGCGTGGGCGGGTCTATATCTTTCTACAGGAAGTGTGGGCTGGTCTATATCTTTCTACAGGAAGCGTGGGCCAGTCTATATCTTTCTACAGGAAGCGTGGGCGGGTCTATATCTTTCTACAGGAAGTGTGGGCTGGTCTATATCTTTCTACAGGAAGCGTGGGCCGGTCTATATCTTTCTACAGGAAGCATGGGCGGGTCTATATCTTTCTACAGGAAGCATGGGCTGGTCTATATCTTTCTACAGGAAGTGTGGGCTGGTCTATATCTTTCTACAGGAAATGTGGGCGGGTCTATATCTTTCTACCTTTCCACAGGAAGTGTGGGTTGGTCTATATCTTTCTACAAGAAGTGTGAGCTGGTCTATATCTTTCTACAGGAAGTGTGGGCGGGTCTATATCTTTCTACAGGAAGCATGGGCCGGTCTATATCTTTCTACAGGAAGCGTGGGCGGGTCTATATCTTTCTACAGGAAGTGTGGGCTGGTCTATATCTTTCTACAGGAAGTGTGGGCTGGTCTATATCTTTCTACAGGAAGTGTGGGCGGGTGTATATATCTTTCTATTGTAAGTGTGGGCGGGTCTATATATTTCTACAGCAAGTATGGGCTGGTCTATATCTTTCTACAGGAAGCGTGGGCTGGTCTATATCTTTCTGCAGGAAGTGTGGGCTGGTCTATATCTTTCTACAGTAAGTGTGGGCGGGTCTATATCTTTCTACAGGAAGCATGGGCCGGTCTATATCTTTCTACAGGAAATGTGGGCGGGTCTATATCTTTCTACCTTTCCACAGGAAGTGTGGGTTGGTCTATATCTTTCTACAAGAAGTGTGAGCTGGTCTATATCTTTCCACAGGAAGTGTGGGCGGGTCTATATCTTTCTACAGGAAGCATGAGCCGGTCTATATCTTTCTACAGGAAATGTGGGCGGGTCTATATCTTTCTACAGGAAGCGTGGGCTGGTCTATATCTTTCTACAGGAAGCATGGGCTGGTCTATATCTTTCTACAAGCAGTGTGGGCTGGTCTATATCTTTCTACAGGAAGTGTAGGCTGGTCTATATCTTTCTACAAGAAGTGTGAGCACATCTATATCTTTCTACAGGAAGCGTGGGCTGGTCTATATCTTTCTACAGGAAGCGTGGGCTGGTTTATATCTCTCTACAGGAAGTGTGGGCTGGTCTATATCTTTCTACAGGAAGTGTGGGCTGGTCTATATCTTTCTACAGGAAGTGTGGGTTGGTCTATATCTTTCTACAGGAAGTGTGAGCGGGTCTATGTCTTTCTACAAGAAGTGTGAGCACATCTATATCTTTGTACAGGAAGCATGGGCTCGTATATATCTTTCTACAGGAAGTGTGGGCTGGTCTATAGCTTTCTACAGGAAGTGTGGGCTGGTCTATATCTTTCTACAAGAAGTGTAGGCGGGTCTATATCTTTCTTCAAGAAGTGTGGACACATCTATATCTTTCTACAGTAAGCGTGGGCTGGTCTATATCTTTCTACAGGAAGTGTGGGCTGGTCTATATCTTTCTACAGGAAGTGTGGGCAGGGTTTTATCTTTTTATAGGCGGTGTGGGCAGGTCTTTTTTCTATGGGAAGTGTTGGCAGATCTTTGTCTCTACAGAAGTGAGTGCAGGTCTTTTTTCCACAGGAATTATTGGCCAGTCTTTTCTATCCAGGAAGTGTGGGTGGGTTTTTTCTCTTTGGGAAGTGTAGACATGCACTTTCTCCACGAGAAGTCTAGGCGGTTCTATTCTCTTCAGGAAGGGTGGGTAGGTATTTTCTCTACAGGATGTGTGGGCGGGTCTTTTCTCTACATGAACTGTAGATGGATTTTTATCTTTCTACAGGAAGTGTGGGTAGGTCTTTATACTGGAATGTGGGCGTGTCTTTATACTGGAATGTGGGCAGGTCTTTATACTTTAATGTGGGCGTCTTTATACTGGAATGTGGGCAGGTCTTTATACTGGAATGTGGGCGTGTCTTTATACTGGAATATGGGCTTGTCTTTATACTGGAATGTGGGCGCGTCTATGTACAGGACGTGTGGGCACGTTTTTCTACAGGAAGTGTGTAAGTGTCTTTCTACAGGAAATGTGGATGGGTGTTTCTACATTAAAGGGGTATTCCCATCTCCGAGATCCTATCCCTATATGTAGTAGGTGTAGCATTAATAATATTATAGCAAATACCTCCAATTAGAAATGTAGAAACTGCACAACTCACATTGGGCGGATGTAACCCTCTGTGTGTTCCCTTTAGGTGGTCCAGCTGGAGGAGCTGCTGGCCGTCCGTCACTCTGTCTTTATCGTTGGCAATGCCGGGACGGGGAAATCTCAGGTGCTGAAGTCCCTGAACAAGACCTACCAAATCATGAAGAGGCGGCCCGTGTGGACCGACCTCAACCCCAAAGCTGTCACCAACGATGAGCTGTTCGGCATCATCAATCCGGCCACCCGCGAGTGGAAAGACGGTAACATCACCATGCATCCTATCACTGGGGCAGCAGATTAGTAGGGCAGGGGTCCCAGGACCCCCAGTGGTCCAGGATCTCCGCTGTCCTGACAGATAAACTTGCCTGAGCTCCGGGTGTGGAGACCCTCGGACATTTATGTGTCAGCGTGGGTGAGGGGAGGATAGGTATTACAGAATATCCCTTTACATAACCAGATATGTCACCAATGGGCTCAGTAATGGAAGCACAGAGACAATTGGGGGCAGAGGGTGGACTGTGGAGCTGAGATCTCCAACAGATGAGGCCGGGAAGTCCGGCCCTGGAGGCCGCCATTAATATTCTCTGTTTGTCGCAGGTCTGTTCTCCTCAATCATGCGTGAACTGGCCAACATCACACATGACGGGCCCAAGTGGATCGTCCTGGACGGAGATATCGATCCAATGTGGATTGAGTCCTTGAACACCGTCATGGATGATAATAAGGTATGTGATGGGAAGACGGGCGCACGCCAAATGCAGATTAATTTCAGTGGCACCGCAAACTCCCATGGTGTCTTCGCTGATCGTGGTCGGACTCACAACATCTGAGAGCAAAGTTGTGCCCCCCGCATTTTACACCCTCTGTGGGAAATTGCATGTACGTGATGGTAGAGCTGTGCCCACTGCTGTGATTGACAGCCACCCTGCAGCACTAACAACTAGAGAACGCTCGGGTATGCACCAGTATCATTGTAGATTGCAGTACTAAGGCCGGGGTCAGACTTGCGAGAAATTCGGACGAGTATTTCTATGTATTTCTATGCAGCTGAACGCTCCGGTCCCGAGTGCCGGCGGCAGTGCCGGGTATTGACGTGCAAGACTCGTCCGAGTTTCTCGCAAGTCTGACCCCGGCCTAGCAGAGGGGGTCCTCTAGTCCTGTCCCTGCAATTTATAAAGGTCCCCAGGGCTGTGCGGTCGCCCTGTTATAACAAATGTCCTCCTGTTTCATCCTCAGGTATTAACTCTGGCCAGTAATGAGCGAATCCCTCTAAATCCGACCATGCGACTGGTGTTTGAGATCAGTCACCTGAGGACGGCCACCCCGGCTACAGTTTCCAGAGCAGGTGAGGTCTTACCCGGCCCCTGAAGGGGCCACGAGGACGACGATGGGTATGGAAAAAACTATGCGTTTTACATCTATGGAAAAAGTGGAAATATTACCGCACACAGCAGCAAATCCGCACCAGAATATGCAGCATTTGGGGCAGATTCGGCACCATTCCGTGATGACGTCTGGTCCGAAGTGACCGATGCAACACGTGATTGGCTGCTGTGGTCACATGGAAGGAGACATCGTTTCAGGGGAAGCCAGCAGTAAAGAGATTTGGATCTCCCCATTGAAGTCATTGGATAAAATCCACATCAGATGCAGGTCAATTTTCCACACTGAGATTTTTGTGCAGACCCCACAAGTCAGAGGACGGAGGGGACCTCAGTCCTAAAATAGGGAAGTAGTGAAAGCCGGCAATCTGATCATGTGCCACCTGCCCCGTGCTGTGCACTTGGTATTGTGTATTTGTCCACGGTGACCCATCTGTCTGCCTCTACAGGGATCCTGTACATCAACCCGGCCGACCTGGGCTGGAACCCTCCAGTCACCAGCTGGATAGACAAGCGGGAGGTCCAGTCCGAGAGGGCCAACCTGACTATCCTCTTCGACAAGTATCTGCCTGTGTGCCTGGACACGCTGAGAACAAGGTAATGTCACCGAGAGGTCTGGCAAAGGAACTAGCCATAACCTGGGGGTGCCGATAGCTGTAGACGGGGCCCCTGTGGAGCTGACCGACTCTGCTCTCCTCATATACCCCCTATAGATCCATATGTCACACAGGTCCCAGGGGGGCCCCCTCCGCCTCTTTTACTTAGCCATTGGATCTGCACTGATGAAGAGTTTAGGAGAGGAGTTTGCTGATGGAGTGGAACTGTTTTTAGCCATCGCTCTGCGTCCACACGATTACCGGCAGCTGATTAATTATTGCCATGGGTGGTAAAGGCACCTCTGGTTCTGCCTGTTTCCATCACACAGTCCCTTTACACCCAGTCACCATGTAGAGGCGACTTAGCGGCTACAGACAGTTTTAATTAGGATCCAATGTTTCCCCATTGATCGCACATCATAGAACTAATGGTCGGGCCCCGCCACGTTCCCGTGTTTCATGTGCATGCCGATCATATCCACACATCAGATCTGTGAACACCTGCTCTCAGGCGGCAGCGACATATGCGGATTCTAGCTTCAATGCATTTCTGTACAGACGAGGACGGAGCATCTGTTTATTCGTTCCCCCGATGAGGATGCAGCCGAGGAGCCCGGGATGATCTCTCCTCGTCTGTGTCCCTTATGCTATAATGAGGAAATCTGCAAATAATCACAGACCACATGTCCTCCAGTCACCCATTTTCGGTAAAAATTCTGAATTATTTTACTTGAATCAGTTTTTGTGAAAGTTGAGTGACAACCTGTGCAGTCTCCGGTGTAGCACACACCTTACTTGTCACCTCGCTCTTATCCCAGAGCAACCTGGTTGTGTAGCAATGCAAGAAGCCACAAGGCTGTTGACATGAGGTGCTGCATGTGGGATTGAAGGGGCGTGGGGTCGCTTGTGGGCGCTTTAGACGTGCAAGGCTTTGTTGTGAGCTCAATGCTTTGTTGTGGATGCTTTATTCTTAGCTATGGGCTCTGGAAAATAGGCTGTGTGTCCTCATGGATGGGCTGTGGACTCTTAAGGCTGGGCTGTGGGTCCTCAAGGATGGGATGTGGGCTCTTGAGGGTGGGCTCTGGGCTCTCGAGGATGAGCAATCGGCTCTCGAGAACAGACCGTTTGTTCTCGAGGATGGGATGTGGGCTCTGGAGGATGAGCTGTGGGATCTTGAGGATGAGCTGTGGGCTCTTGAGGATGAGCTGTGGGCTCTTGAGGATGAGCTTTGGGCTCCCAAGACCAGGCCGTAGTCTTTCAAGGCCGGACTGTGTGCTCTCGAGGATGAGCTATTGGCTCTTGAGGTTGGGCTGTGTGCTGTTGAGGATCAGCTGTGGGGTCTCAAGGATTGACTGTGGTCTCTTGGGGAGGGGCTGTGGGCTCTCGAGGATGGGCTGTGTGCTCTCGAGGATGGGCTGTAGGCTCTTGAGACCGGCCCGGAGGTTCACGAGGATGAGCCGTGGGCTCTCAAGGATGAGCTGTGAGCTCTAGAGGATGGGTCGTGAGCTCTAGAGGATGAGCTGTGGGCTCTCGAGGATGAGCTGTGGGCTAGCGAGGGTGGGCTGTCGGCTCTCGCTGCTGGGCTATGAGGTATTCTATAGTTTCCTATAGTGAATGGTCATTTCTTATGCTGGGTTTGAGGTAATGTGTTTGGGGCTGGAGCTGAGCTCAGAGTTGTTATTGGACTCTTTTTCATTTATTTATCTTTCTGTTCCCACTAGATTCAAGATGATCATTCCGATCCCGGAGCAGAGTATGGTCCAGATGTTGTGTTACCTTTTGGAGTGTCTCCTGACCAAGGAAAACACCCCCCCGGACAGCCCCAAGGAGCTGTATGAGCTGTACTTCGTATTTGCCGCGGTCTGGGCCTTCGGAGGAGCCATGTTCCAGGATCAGGTATGGGGGGCACTCAACCTCATTAATTCACATTACAAGAGAGGTCGGTGAGGAATTGTGTGTTCGATCATTGGTGCTGTCATAGCATTTTGCATTTAGTCCCAGAGTTCTACTATATTATTATCTGACCAGAGCCCCTTCCTCCACATGCTCGCGGTGCCCCCTACCCGTCATGTGGAAGAAGGGGTTCTGGTCAGCTGACAATAAAGTAGAACTTTTGGACTTAGAGATTTACATTATGTGTGGCGGAAACGTTCACGGGTGTGAAGTCTTATTCAAGGCACTGTATACACTCTGTACAGTACCACTTCTCCTGCCCTGTGTATATGTAGACTCGTGTATGGTATTAATCCGCCTTCTCCGTCATCATCTTTGCTCGTTTTCCGCCACTAATCCCATTGTCTTCCTCCTCTGTCTCTCGTTTTATGACTTGCTCTAATCCGATCTGCGCGGCGTCGAGCGCTGGACCGGACGCGAGATCATCAGCTGCTCACAATATAGAAGAATGATGGCGATTATAGTAACTGGTGTTCAGTGTTTCC
This sequence comes from Dendrobates tinctorius, assembly GCF_039654945.1. Taxonomy (NCBI): domain Eukaryota; kingdom Metazoa; phylum Chordata; class Amphibia; order Anura; family Dendrobatidae; genus Dendrobates; species Dendrobates tinctorius. The sequence goes on along the minus strand of NW_027361731.1, from coordinate 25,472,912 downwards.
ATTTTGCCGTCGAACACGACGTTAATCCAGCAGCCGTCCATAACGATGTCGAGGCGATACTGATAATGGGTTTACTGGGGGGGTGATTATGGAGGAGGCAGATGTGAGAACAAGACATCACTGTGATTCGGGCTGACAGTAATTGGAGTTACACCGCTCTCCTTTTAGCAACTTCTTAAAGGGACAGATCAGAGCAGGGAGTGCAGTGTGAACGAGGCGCTAGTTTAGCCGCACTTTTCCTTTCCCCCCGCTCACCTGGGATCACTCACTGAATGAGAACACGATTCTTCCCGGCTCCGTGTCCTCCCTGCGGTTTGGCCTAAGGTCACTCATTTCTATTCTGTGTGTTAAGTTTTAATCTCCAAAGAATTAAATCGATATTAAGAAGCTTGGAAATGTCAGGGCTTTTTTTGTAAAAAGGGTGAAGAAAAAAACAAGTAAGAAAGCAGCTTCTGCAAATAAAGCTACATCAGTCCCGTTATCAGGCCGGCAGCACCCTCGCTGCTGTCTGTGTCATGCATGGATGTATCCTAAAACAGGGGCGCTATAACACCTGGATAAAGCATCAGAACAGAAGGTGCATTACTAAATCTGTGTCTTACCCGGTCCGGTTTAAAAGGGCTCCCGGGACAGCCCTTTTACTGTAGCTACAGGACATCTCAATATATACTTACCTTGTAATGTCTCCACATCCTGTTCCGTCCAGATGTGTTCTGATCCCAGAATTCCAAGCGGCGGAAGTTCACCGACCTCCATATTGGGACACCCAAGTGATGGGTGTCTCAATATGGAAACTGCTGGTGGTACCAGCCTCTTGCGCGGTACCACCAGTGGAACACCGTCGCACCACACACACATACACTGTATACGCCGTACGCAGCCTCTTGCATGGTACCACCAGCTGAACACCGTCGCGAACACGCCACCTCCGGGATCAGCCGAATGATTCACTGACCACCGCCATCATTGTCCAGGAGGAGCAAATGCGCAGTTTTAATGTGACCGCTGCAATCTGTCTGCACAAAGATGGTGGCATTCTGAATTAGTGCGCCTGCGCGAATTCCACGCAGGTGTAGTAAATCATTCGGCTGATCCCGGTGGCAGATGCATGACATGTCTACAGGCAGAGGAAGCCGGTCACATTAAAGGGGTTTTCCCACAAACGAAAGTTCATTTTAAACATTGTCTGTGTGTGACCGTGTACGGAGCATACCACATCTCCTGGGCAGGGGAGGAAGCAAAAGACAATACTGACATTACAGCAGGGGATCACAGAGGATTCATTTTGTGAGGTAAAATATTTCACTGACTGTTTTTAAACAATATTTTACCTCACAAAATGTATCCTCTGCGATCTCCTGCTGTAATGTCAGTATTGTCTTTTGCTTCCTCCCCTGCCCAGGAGCTGTGGTATGTTCTGTACATGGTCAGACAAAGACAATTTTTAAAATGAACTTTCGTTCGTGGGAAAACCCCTTTAAATAGAAATTCCTCCTGACATGCTGTGCACTGACCATTTAGTGATGGGGTGCACAGGTCAAACAAGAGATGACATGAGAGGAGAAGACAGCAGATGGGGGAGAGAGAAAGCACACAGGAGTGAGACAGACAGAGCACAGGGGGGAGACAGCTCAAACGGGACAACACATGAAGAGAGAACACAGCACAGGAAGGAGAGAGAGACAGCAGACACGGGGGATAGTACATGGGGTAGACAGGTCAAAGAAGAGAGCACAGACGGGAGAAGTCAGCACATGGGGAAAGAGAGAGTGGATAGGGGTGGTGAGCACATGGGGGGAGAGATTCTCAACACTGCAAAGCCTGCCCCCATCGTGACATTACCACCCTCCCGATGCGATAGCATCGAGCCTCCAGTCTTGTGGGCTGGTCCCAATATACAGCTGGTCCTGTGGGCTGGTCCAGGTATACAGCGGGTCCTGTGGGCTGGTCCCGGTATACAGCGGGTCCCATGGGCTGGTCCCGGGGTACGGCGGGTCTTGTGGGCTGGTCCTGGTATACGGCGGGTCTTGTGGGCTGGTCCCGGTATACGGCGGGTCCTGTGGGCTGGTCCCGGGGTACGGCGGGTCCTGTGGGCTGGTCCCGGTATACGGTGGGACTTGTGGGCTGGTCCTGGTATACGGCGGGTCCTGTGAGCTGGTCCTGGTATATGGTTGGTCCTGTGGGCTGGTCCCGGTATTCGGCGGCTACTGTGGGGAGATTCTGGTATACCGCGGGTCCTGTGGGCTGTTCCTGGTATACGGTGGGTCCACGGTGTGCGGTCTGTGGTGACACATCATGTACGCGGATTACAATCTGATCTTTCCCTTTTCTCCCTCAGCTCATTGACTACAGAGTGGAGTTCAGTAAATGGTGGATCACAGAATTCAAGACCATCAAGTTCCCCTCGCAGGGCACCGTCTTCGACTATTATATCGATCAAGAGACCAAGAAGTTTGAGCTTTGGTCTAAGCTCATTCCTAAGTTCGTGTTTGATCCGGACATGCCCCTCCAGGTCTGTGCCCTTCACATTGTACATACATGACATTTCTCCATTCACAGCCAGAGCTGCGCTCACACGTGTGGACTAAGCCGTCACTGTAATGCAGTGTCCGCAGGCCGAGAGTGAAGTGTAAGTGCAGCTCTGGATGTGACTGCAGTATGAGATATGCACTTTATAAAGAATCAGGTGACCTCAGGTCTATTACCGATGTTTACTCCAGTCACATGCAAAGCTGCAATCGCTGGGCTGACTGGCATTTGCCTTAACAAAAATAAGCGGTTTGATGACCGTGTCCTCTGCGTAACGGCCTTTCCTCCGCACCTCTGCTTCCTGCCTGTGACTATAAACATTGTGGATGGAAGAAGTTACGGAGCGTCTCGCTGCTTCCTCACCTGCAGTCAGAAATGGCGGCTCTAGACTTTCTCCCCGGGTTTTTCAGGCTTGCTTGGTTCACACGACTGAAACAATCCGAGTCCGATATTTCATGGACAAACTGCTGGAGAATAAGAGGCCGGTGATGCTGGTGGGCAACGCGGGCACCGGGAAGTCCGTACTGGTGGGAGACAAGTTGTCATCTCTGGACCCTGACGAGTATCTGATCAAGAACGTGCCCTTCAACTACTACACCACCTCCGCCATGCTGCAAGGTGAGGTGTGCCCGGTACCCTGCATGTCTGTGCCCTGGACCCCGGGTGTCTGTGCCCTGGACCCCGGGTGTCTGTGCCAAGGACCCCGGGTGTCTGTGCCAATGGACCCTACGTGTCTGTGCCAAGGACCCCGGGTGTCTGTGCCAATGGACCCCGGGTATCTGTGCCCTGGACCCCAGGTGTCTGTGCCCAGGACCCCGGGTGTCTGTGCCCAGGACCCCGGGTATTTGTGCCAATGGACCCCACATGTCTGTGCCCTGGACCCCGGGTGTCTGTGCCCTGGACCCCGGGTATCTGTGCCCTGGACCCCGCGTGTCTGTGCCCAGGACCCCGGGTGTCTGTGCCCAGGACCCCGGGTATCTGTGCCAATGGACCCCACGTGTCTGTGCCAATGGACCCCACGTGTCTGTGCCAATGGACCCCGCGTGTCTGTGCCCTGGACCCCGGGTGTCTGTGCCCAGGATCCCGGGTATCTGTGCCAATGGACCCCACGTGTCTGTGCCCTGGACCCCGGGTGTCTGTGCCAAGGACCCCGGGTGTCTGTGCCAAGGACCCCGGGTGTCTGTGCCAAGGACCCCGGGTGTCTGTGCCAAGGACCCCGGGTGTCTGTGCCAAGGACCCCGGGTGTCTGTGTCAAGGACCCCGGGTGTCTGTGTCAAGGACCCCGGGTGTCTGTGCCAATGGACCCCACGTGTCTGTGCCCTGTACCCCGCGTGTCTGTGCCCTGGACCCCGGGTGTCTGTGCCAAGGACCCCGGGTATCTGTGCCAATGGACCCCACGTGTCTGTGCCCTGGACCCCGGGTGTCTGTGCCCTGGACCCCGGGTATCTGTGCCCTGGACCCCAGGTGTCTGTGCCCAGGACCCGGGTGTCTGTGCCCAGGACCCCGGGTATTTGTGCCAATGGACCCCACGTGTCTGTGCCCTGGACCCCGGGTGTCTGTGCCCTGGACCCCGGGTATCTGTGCCCTGGACCCCGCGTGTCTGTGCCCAGGACCCCGGGTGTCTGTGCCCAGGACCCCGGGTATCTGTGCCAATGGACCCCACGTGTCTGTGCCAATGGACCCCGCATGTCTGTGCCAATGGACCCCGCGTGTCTGTGCCCTGGACCCCGGGTGTCTGTGCCCAGGATCCCGGGTATCTGTGCCAATGGACCCCACGTGTCTGTGCCCTGGACCCCGGGTGTCTGTGCCCAGGACCCCGGGTGTCTGTGCCAAGGACCCCGGGTGTCTGTGTCAAGGACCCCGGGTGTCTGTGTCAAGGACCCCGGGTGTCTGTGCCAATGGATCCCACGTGTCTGTGCCAATGGACCCCACGTGTCTGTGCCCTGTACCCCGCGTGTCTGTGCCCTGTACCCCGCGTGTCTGTGCTCTGAACCCCGGGTGTCTGTGCCCTGGACCCCGGGTGTCTGTGCCCTGGACCCCGGGTGTCTGTGCCCTGGACCTCCGGGTGTCTGTGCCCTGGACCCCGGGTGTCTGTGCCCTGGACCCCGGGTGTCAACAAGCTGGTTCTGTGATGTGTGGTGGGTTGTGAGTGCAATATCCAGAATATCCAGCAGATGGCAGTGTAATATCAGGTAGAATCCAAGGCGCTGGAGAGCAGTAATTGCGGAATCTGCTGCGCTCTCCTGCCCTGCATCCAGGCAGCAGGCTGCAGTATCAGTGCCATCTATATACCTGCAGAACCCAACATACTGTATATACAGAGCAGCTCTCACATTCATTTCCACATGAGACCCCAAGTGTCAGTACCTTGAGTGTCAGTGCCATTATCCTGTACTCCTAGTATCAGTGTCATTTTCCTGTACATTGTTTTTTTTCATACCATTCCCTCTGCCTTCCCTCTTCCACACCAGTGGTGTCACTGAGATTCAAATATTTGGCCCTTTTTTTCGGAATTTTTAAGTCTATGTACAAATGTAGGTTAAGTTCCCAGTTATCGGCTTTCTTGTCTTGTACTGCACATCTCCAGCGCAACCTATTAGTGGCAAATTCTTTATTACCCACCGGCAGACGTACAACCGCCTTCATCCACAGCGCGATCAAGCCACTGACTGTAAAAACATTGCACACAAGAGGCGCAGAATGTCTGCACTTCATGAGTGAATCATAATTACATGCAAATTGCTGAACAGACAGAAAATCAGAAACCAGGCTCATCCAAGAAGTCACTGACCGCCCGTCCTAATACCGAGCTCTGAGAAAGGGCAAATCTACATGTACATTGTGCCGTACAATTAATCTGCTCTATGTTCATACTATAATACTGCCCCTATGTACAAGAATATAACTACTGTAATACTGCCCCTATGTACAAGAATATAGCTACTATAATACTGCCCCCTATGTACAAGAATATAACTACTATAAAACTGCCCCCTATGTACAAGAATATAACTACTATAATACTGCCCCTATGTACAAGAATATAACTACTATAATACTGCCCCCTATGTACAAGAATATAACTACTATAACACTGCCCCCTATGTACAAGAATATAACTACTATAATACTGCCCCTATGTACAAGAATATAACTACTATAATACTGCCCCCTATGTACAAGAATATAACTACTATAATACTGCCCCTATGTACAAGAATATAACTACTATAATACTGCCCCTATGTACAAGAATATAACTACTATAATACTGCCCCCTATGTACAAGAATATAACTACTATAATACTGCCCCCTATGTACAAGAATATAACTACTATAATACTGCCCCTATGTACAGGAATATAACTACTATAATACTGCTCCTATGTACAAGAATATAACTACTATAATACTGCCCCTATGTACAAGAATATAACTACTATAATACTGCCCCTATGTACAAGAATATAGCTACTATAATAATACTGCCCCTATGTACAAGAATATAACTCCTATAATGCTGCTCCCTATGTACAAGAATATAACTACTATAATACTGCCCCCTATGTACAAGAATATAACTACTATAATGCAGCCTCTATGTACAAGAATATAACTACTATAATACTACCCCCTATGTACAAGAATATAACTACTATAATACAGCCTCTATGTACAAGAATATAACTACTATAATGCTGCTCCCTATGTACAAGAATATAACTACTATAATACTGCCCTCTATGTACAAGAATATAACTACTATAATACAGCCTCTATGTACAAGAATATAACTACTATAATACTACCCCCTATGTACAAGAATATAACTACTATAATACAGCCTCTATGTACAAGAATATAACTACTATAATGCTGCTTCCTATGTACAAGAATATAACTACTATAATACTGCCCCCTATGTACAAGAATATAACTACTATAATACTGCTCCTATGTACAAGAATATAACTACTATAATACTGCCCCTATGTACAAGAATATAACTACTATAATACTGCCCCTATGTACAAGAATATAACTACTATAATGCTGCTCCCTATGTACAAGAATATAACTACTATAATACTGCCCCCTATGTACAAGAATATAACTACTATAATACTGCTCCTATGTACAAGAATATAACTACTATAATACTGCCCACTATGTACAAGAATATAACTACTATAATACTGCTCCTATGTACAAGAATATAACTACTATAATACTGCCCCTATGTACAAGAATATAACTACTATAATACTGCCCCCTATGTACAAGAATATAACAACTATAATACTGTCCCTATGTACAAGAATATAACTACTATAATACTGCTCCTATGTACAAGAATATAACTACTATAATACTGCCCCTATGTACAAGAGTATAACTACTATAATACTGCTCCTATGTACAAGAATATAACTACTATAATACTGCCCCTATGTACAAGAGTATAACTACTATAATACTGCTCCTATGTACAAGAATATAACTACTATAATACTGCTCCTATGTACAAGAATATAACTACTATAATACTGCTCCTATGTACAAGAATATAACTACTATAATACTGCCCCCTATGTACAAGAATATAACTACTATAATACTGCCCCTATGTACAAGAATATAACTACTATAATACTGCTCCTATGTACAAGAATATAACTACTATAATACTGCTCCTATGTACAAGAATATAACTACTATAATACTGCCCCTATGTACAAGAATATAACTACTATAATACTGCTCCTATGTACAAGAATATAACTACTATAATACTGCTCCTATGTACAAGAATATAACTACTATAATACTGCTCCTATGTACAAGAATATAACTACTATAATACTGCTCCTATGTACAAGAATATAACTACTATAATACTGCTCCTATGTACAAGAATATAACTACTATAATACTGCTCCTATGTACAAGAATATAACTACTATAAAACTGCCCCCTATGTACAAGAATATAACTACTATAATACTTCCCCTATGTACAAGAATATAACTACTATAATACTGCCCCCTATGTACAAGAATATAACTACTATAACACTGCCCCCTATGTACAAGAATATAACTACTATAATACTGCCCCTATGTACAAGAATATAACTACTATAATACTGCCCCCTATGTACAAGAATATAAGTACTATAATACTGCTCCTATGTACAAGAATATAACTACTATAATACTGCTCCTATGTACAAGAATATAAGTACTATAATACTGCCCCTATGTACAAGAATATAACTACTATAATACTGCTCCTATGTACAAGAATATAACTACTATAATACTGCTCCTATGTACAAGAATATAACTACTATAATACTGCTCCTATGTACAAGAATATAAGTACTATAATACTGCCCCTATGTACAAGAATATAACTACTATAATACTGCTCCTATGTACAAGAATATAACTACTATAATACTGCTCCTATGTACAAGAATATAACTACTATAATACTGCCCCTATGTACAAGAATATAACTACTGTAATACTGCTCCTATGTACAGTAACATCACTACTGTAATACTGACCCCTATGTCCAGTAACATCACTACTATACTTCTCATTCCCCTCTTATTCACACTCTTTGGGGTCCGGGGATCCCCCCCACTCTGACATTATACCAGATGGTCTCTGTGTCCTCCCCTCTGACCTCTCTCCTTATATCTCTGTCGTCAGCCATTCTGGAGAAGCCTCTGGAGAAGAAATCTGGTCGCAACTTCGGACCTCCAGGAACCAAGAAGCTGATCTACTTCATCGATGATATGAACATGCCGGAGGTGGACACGTACGGGACCGTACAGCCGCACACGCTGATCCGGCAGCACATGGACTACGGCCACTGGTAGAGAGCTGACCTCCGCCTGCTCACAGCTGATGGGGTGTAACAGTGTATCAGTGTGGGCAGTGGTCCTGGGCTCTGCAACCAATACTGCATATCCCTGCACTGATACACTGTTTCAAACAACAAAGCAGATGATAATCTTCACTGTTATTCGAGCTGAACACCTTGGCTTCCGTTGCAGGTACGACCGCACCAAGCTGACCTTGAAGGAGATAATGAACGTCCAGTACGTGTCCTGCATGAACCCCACCTCCGGCAGCTTCACCATCAACCCCCGGCTGCAGGTCTGAACTGCACAGAAAGGGGGCGGGACCCCAGAACTGGACCGCTATACACATACCGACAACACAGGAAGGAGACGGGACCCCAGGATTGGACCCCTATACACAAACCAATGACACAGGGAGGGGACGGGACCCCAGGATTGGACCCCAATACACATACCGATAGCACAGGGAGGGGACGAGACACCAGGACTGGACCCCTATACACATACAAACAGCACAGGGAGGGGATGAGACCCCAGGACCAGACCCCTATACACATACGGACAGCACAGGGTTGGGACAGGACCCCTATAATAATAATAATAATAATAATACTTTTATTTCTACATATTCCGCAGCACTTTACATTTTGGAGGGGACTTGTACAAGCAATAGACATTACAGCATAACAATAATCACATAAAAGGATACCAAGAGGTGGATGGTGACATTTGCTTTCATTGTTCTGACCAGACATAGTGCAGGAAATCGGGTGTTCATGTGATGCTGCATGAACCAGTTATCAGACACAATTTGTAACAGTACAGACACAGAGGGCTATTATATGCATAAAGCATGTGAGGACATGATACGAGGAACCTGGTTATCAAGAAAGTTTTGAATGGGCAACACAGTGATAGTTAAATGCGTTGAGGTGGTAGGCCGGTCTGAACAAAAGCGTTTTTAGGGCACGCTTAAAACTGTGGGTACTGGGGATTAGTCGAATTATCTCAGGTAGTGCTTTCCAAAGAATTGGCACAGCACATGAGAAGTCTTGCAGACGGGAGTGGGAGGTTCTGATTATTGAGGATGTTATTCACAGGTCATTAGAAAAACGGAGGGCACGAGTAGGGTGGTAGACTGAGACGAGGGAGGAGATGTAGGGTGGTGCTTTCTGGGTGAGAGTAATGTTTATACTGGATTCTGGAGTGGATGGGTAGCCAGTGTAATGACTGGCACTAGGTAGAGGCATCGGTGTAACGATTGGCGAGGAATATGATCCTGGCTGAAGCATTCAAGACAGATTGGAGGGGGGAGAGTTTAGTACCAATAGCACATGGAGGGGACGGGACCCCTATACACATACCGACAGCACAGGGAGGAGACGGGACCCCAGGACCAGACCCCTCTTCACATACTGTGTCTGAGCAATACCACCATACTGTACTACTGCCCATCATCAGGAAGCAACACCTAGGGAACACACGTATCACACAGGATTAGATACATGGCTCAGCAGTTAGTATCACACGGAGAGGATTAGATACACAGCTCAGCAGTCAGTGTCACACAGGATAGGATTAGATACATGGCTCAGCAGTCAGTATCACACAGGAGAGGATTAGATACACGGCTCAGCAGTCAGTATCACACAGGAGAGGATTAGATACACAGCTCAGCAGTCAGTATCACACATGAGAGGATTAAATACACGGCTCAGCAGTCATCACACAGGATAGGATTAGATACACGGCTCAGCAGTCAGTATCACACAGGATATGGTTAGATACCCGGCTCAGCAGTCAGTATCACACAGGATAGGATTAGATACACGGCTCAGCAGTCAGTATCACACAGGAGAGGATTAGATACACGGCTCAGCAGTCAGTATCACACGATAGGATTAGATACACGGCTCAGCAGACAGTATCACACAGGATAGGATTAGATACACAGCTCAGCAATCAGTATCACACAGGAGAAGATTAGATACACAGCTCAGCAGTCTGTATCACACAAGAGAGGATTAGATTCACCTCCTTGTATACAATTTCCTCTATCTTCCCCGCACAGAGACATTTCAGTGTGTTCGCCCTCTCCTTTCCGGGCACGGACGCTCTCTCCACCATCTATAGCACCATCCTGACGCAGCACCTGAAGATGGGCAGATTCCCTGCTGCTCTGCAGAAGACCACCCCACAGCTGATCAGCCTGGCGCTGTCCCTACACCAGAAGGTCACCGCCACCTTTTTGCCCACGGCCATCAAGTTCCACTACATCTTCAACCTGCGGGACCTGTCCAACATATTCCAGGTGGGTCGGCAGATTACTGTGTGACCAGGGATGTATGGCGACCCCCATTCACCTCTCACAGCTGGTGGTTTGCTACCATTGTAGCCAATCTCTACCACCAGATCAGCAGCAGCTGCTGCGGGAGCACAACAAACACGCTCATCCATGAGACCTAGCTTCCTGGCTCACTTTGCAGGAGTCGCAGAGTGCAAATGGGTCGCCCTCCCAGGGCTGTGGGGTACTCGGTACCGGCCGGTGTCAGGGGAATGTGTCACAGCAGCGGTGACCCGGTCCGTGGCCCTGGGCCCCCAAGTAATGGGGGAATGTAGTTAATGGAATGGAATAGTTTGTGACGCCACCTGTGGTGCTCGGCAAGGGAGGTGTTAAGCCGACGCTGCGTGCAGATCCGCTGGGACTGATGGTAGGGTGCAGCAAGGATGTAAAAACTCCCCACAGGTGAAGCTATAGTCCCAGGGCAGTGTAGAGGTGGTTGGCACGGGGATGTAGCAGTGCCGTAAGGGTAGGAAGCAGACCAGACACAGCGGGGTGCAATTTCTGTACCTTTACTTGATAACTGCAGTGTAGGGTCCTGATTACAGATGGTAACGGAGCAGGCTAGCCTGGAAGCAACTCAGGGATTCTCTCTCAGCAGACGGGCTGTGCAGTCTCCTTCCTAGCGCTTGATTGAATGAAGTACTCCTAGTACTGAGTTACACTGAAGTTCCTCCTGTCAGATGTTCTCAAGAACCTTACTTGCACGGCAGGCAGCTGTAGCCTATCTCGAGGGCTCTTTTCTCCTGAGTCCCGGCTCTCTATCCAAGCTGCTGTTGTGCCCTCAAGTCTTAGATGGGAGTAGGGCATTTACAGCCTCCTACTCCTCTGGTATCTGTTGTAGGACCGTTAGTATTCGTACAACTGTGGAGACCAGGCTCCAGTTCATGTGCTCACTGTGAGGGAGCTCTCCTTTCCTAGCTCAACCTCCAGCCTCTCCACGTCTGCACACTTCACCCTCCGCAGGCTAACTCACCACTCCTTCCTCTTGGCCCTCAGAGAGCACTCCTCCCCTTAATCCTGGTTCAGAGTTCCCCCTGCTGGCCTGGAGTGGAACTGTGTTGCATGCATGGATTGACTGCGAGAGAGACCCATCATTGCATCCAAGCCTGGCACTACCCTCCCCTGGAGGAAGGCAAAGCCACTGTGGTGACCATACTCCTGGGGGCGCCACACAAACAGGTGGTCAGTTTGATAGTACATAATGCTTCCAGTATGTTTCCCAGCACCACCCAGTCTTCCATACGGTCCAGTCTCACTAGCCAAGAGTCTGGACCACATAATCCTCGCCCTGATCACCCTTCCTCCCACCATGGTGAGTCCCAGGAGACAAGTGATCGCACAATCGGACTCTCCGAGGATCTCTTTACATTTCCAATTATTGATTCTGGCCTCTCACCCTGCACGTTACAAGAGGGATGTGAGGCGCTCGTGTGTAATGATCAAACAGCCACAATCAGTAGAAGACTGTGGTGAATGGCAATTAGTGTCTCAAGAGGTGCATGATGATGAGACACAGTTACCAACAAGTGATATTGTTAAGTCAACAAGTTAGGGGGACCAGGGTGCAGAAGTGGAAGACGAGGTGGTGGATGACGAAGTCACTGACCCAACCTGGGAAGGTGCCATGCAGAGCAAGCACAGTAGTGCTCAGGAGGAGGGATCCACAGCACCACAACAGGCAGGAAGAGGCAGTGGGGTGGCCAGAGAAACAAGGCGAGCAACTGTTCCCCAGTACATCCACGTTCGGCAAGATCCCAGGCCGAGAGATAGATGTCCCCCATTCTGCCGCTTTTTTAAAGAAAGTGTGGATGATAAAAGAACAGTCATTTGCAGCCTTTGTTGTACCAAGCTCAGTAGGGGCCTGACCCCCACCAGCCTGACCACCACCAGCCTGACCACCACCAGGTTGCACATCCAAGTCATCAAACAGCTGACTGTGGGCTGGACGCCTTGGTCCACAATCAGTGTCAGCGAGTGACACCACTGCCCCTTTCCCTTGTGCTAGGTGCTTGCCATAACCCTTGTCCGTGACGGAAGCGTGAATACATCAACCAAGATGGTGAGCAGCGATGTCACCATAATCAGCTTCTGCGTCCACTCAAAAGCTCGCTGCTCACAATTAAAGAGAAAGATTTGCATGTGGATCAGGTGGGGCTGGAGGAAGAAAGTACACAGGGTGATACTGCCCAGCCTCATCTCAACTCCTGAGCATGAATTGGGTGATTTATGAGGAGGAGCAGGAACAGGAGATGCCTGCACTACGGAGGGTACGGATCAGTAATGTATGTACACAGTGACTGCACCAGCAGAATAGTGAGTGCAGCTCTGGGGTATAATACAGGATGTAACTCAGGATCAGTAATGTATGTACACAGTGACTGCACCAGCAGAATAGTGAGTGCAGCTCTGGGGTATAATACAGGATCAATACAGGATCAGTAATGTAATGTATGTACACAGTGACTGCACCAGCAGAATAGTGAGTGCAGCTCTGGAGTATGATACAGGATATAACTCAGGATCAGTAATGTAATGTATGTACACAGTGACTGCACCAGCAGAATAGTGAGTGCAGCTCTGGGGTATAATACAGGATGTAACTCAGGATCAGTAATGTATGTACACAGTGACTGCACCAGCAGAATAGTGAGTGCAGTTCTGGGGTATAATACAGGATCAATACAGGATCAGTAATGTAATGTATGTACACAGTGACTGCACCAGCAGAATAGTGAGTGCAGCTCTGGAGTATGATACAGGATATAACTCAGGATCAGTAATGTAATGTATGTACACAGTGACTGCACCAGCAGAATAGTGAGTGCAGCTCTGGGGTATAATACAGGATGTAACTCAGGATCAGTAATGTATGTACACAGTGACTGCACCAGCAGAATAGTGAGTGCAGCTCTGGGGTATAATACAGGAGGTAACTCAGGATCAGTAATGTAATCTATGTACACAGTGACTGCACCAGCAGAATAGTGAGTGCAGCTCTGGGGTATAATACAGGATGTAACTCAGGATCAGTAATGTAATGTATGTATACAGTGACTGCACTAGCAGAATAGTGAGTACAGCTCTGGAGTATAATACAGGATGTAACTCAGGATCAGTATTATAATGTATGTACGAAGTGACTGCACCAGCAGAATAGTGAGTGCAGCTCTGTAGTATAATACAGGATGTAACTCAGGATCAGTAATGTAATGTATGTACGCAGTGACTGCACCAGCAGAATAGTGAGTGCAGCTCTGGGGTATAATACAGGATGCAACTCAGGATCAGTAATGTAATGTATGTACACAGTGACTGCACCAGCAGAATAGTGAGTGCAGCTCTGGAGTATAATACAGGATGTAACTCAGGATCAGTAATGTAATGTATGTACACAGTGACTGCACCAGCAGAATAGTGAGTGCTGTTCTGGGGTATAATACAGGATGTAACTCAGGATCAGTAATGTAATGTATGTACACAGTGACTGCACCAGCAGAATAGTGAGTGCAGCTCTGGAGTATAATACAGGATGTAACTGAGAATCAGTAATGTAATGTATGTACACAGTGACTGCACCAGCAGAATAGTGAGTGCAGCTCTGGAGTATAATACAGGATGTAACTCAGGATCAGTAATGTAATGTATGTACGAAGTGACTGCACCAGCAGAATAGTGAGTGCAGCTCTGTGGTATAATACAGGATGTAACTCAGGATCAGTAATGTAATGTATGTACGCAGTGACTGCACCAGCAGAATAGTGAGTGCAGCTCTGGGGTATAATACAGGATGCAACTCAGGATCAGTAATGTAATGTATGTACACAGTGACTGCACCAGCAGAATAGTGAGTGCTGCTCTGGGGTATAATACAGGATGTAACTCAGGATCAGTAATGTAATGTATGTACACAGTGACTGCACCAGCAGAATAGTGAGTGCAGCTCTGGGGTATAATACGGGATGTAACTCAGGATCAGTAATGTAATGTATGTACACAGTGACTGCACCAGCAGAATAGTGAGTGCTGCTCTGGGGTATAATACGGGATGTAACTCAGGATCAGTAATGTAATGTATGTACACAGTGACTGCACCAGCAGAATAGTGAGTGCAGCTCTGGGGTATAATACAGGATGTAACTCAGGATCAGTAATGAAATGTATGTACACAGTGACTGCACTAGCAGAATAGTGAGTGCAGCTCTGGAATATAATACAGGATGTAACTCAGGATCAGTAATGTAAAGTACACAGTGACTGCACCAGCAAAATAGTGAGTGCAGCTCTGTCTGCGGAGCCTCCTGCATACATTATTCCGCCTGTCTCTCCTCCTCTCAGGCACTGATTATTACACCTGTCAGTGATCAGTCGCTCAGGATTACTGTATGATAAGTAGGTATGTGATGATCTACTGTCAGTGAGGTCCCGGCCCCTCTGGATGGCCGCTGCTCTCCTCCAGCAAGATCGCATACAGCGGTTGACAGGAGAAAGAGTAACATTATATGATTATTACAGACTCGTCAGCTCCTCATAGAACCTTTCACATTGACCTTCTGATAATAACCCAATGCGTTGGTGAAATCTGCTGCCACAGTCATGTTTTATTAACAGAGTAAAATACTGAAATAATAAAATGTCACCTTTCCCAGGAGCAGAGTCGGGGGACCTTGTACATTTTTTGCATTTTTTCTTTTAATCCTGCATTTTTTTTTATCACTGATGTCCTGCACTGTTTATAGTGAGCTTTGTCATGTTCTGTCCTTGTCACGATCCCGCCGCTGACTCCGGTATGTCACAGACGGAGGGACGTGACACACTTCCGACACACGGCTATCACGTGCACAGGGGGGCTTATCTTAATTATCCCATTGCTGCCACAATGTGATAAAAAATAGCAAGCTAGTCTTGCCCTAACAATTTATTGCAGGGGGTTGTTTTGGCACCCCCCTTACCCTCAGGTCAGTCAGGGAACTACACCTGGGATAATTGGTCACCGGCCGGCTGCTTCAATGAGGACTGGCCACCCAGCATGCTGCAGTGAGGGAATTATCAGATGCTCTGGCCGCAGCTACCCAATTAGCTTATGAAATCCCTTCCGTCACTCTCAGCAGTGCCTAGGACCCAGACCACACTTCGCTGCCACCAGCTCCCGATTTTTCTGCTTAAGTTAGAAACTTAATAGAGGGGTTCGAAGCCAATCCAATTCAGTAGCGTAATTATCTTAAAGGCACGTAAATTCATTTTTAGATCATGGAGACAGAGCTAATAATTTTTATAATTTATTCTCAAAAGGGCAGTGATTACACAGATAAAAGATATTACAAAGTTGAGACATTAGGTATGTACAATGCAAATATAAAATAAATGGGATTTACAAAACAGAGATTAACACTTACATTTGCTTAGATGGATTTAGGCTAACCATGTGGGGAGGCGGGGCCAGACGTTTCCCTGCTTCTGGAATCCTGGCAGCACGTAATCTCCAGCAAGAATGACCTCCCAACTGAATGAGTGTACTCTATAGTCCTGGGTCCTGACATCATAAAAGGGCAGTCAGGTGATGGTCCGCTCCCTGCTCTAGGAGTTAAAATCTGACTACTAAACTTATTATAACTGTATCTCGCAGAGAGTACCTCGTATAAACAGGCACATGGTATCATTTTCTTCAGCCTGTCGAAAACAATAATTCAAGACCAAACATGCAGTAATTATGTCACACCGTTTAGGAGGAATCCATTTCTCCGATTCTGTGGGTGCTAGACCTTAGCAAGAACCACGGTAGTGAAGCCGGATTGGAGCACGTCGCAGAAATGTCCGTTTCGTTTTTATGTCGCGAACGGGGTCCGAGCTATAGCTTCGCTAATATCTCCCATACTTGAATTCGCCGCATGGTAGAGGACAAAGAACATCCTTTCCACTTAGCTAATTAACATTCCTTAGCTGGGGAGAGGAGAATGTTGGCACAGGAAGTGTCTGGTGTCCTGTTACAGATGCAGGCACAGAGCAGCGGTGTGTGTGAGCTGTGGGTGAAAAGGGGGGGTCACTCTGTGTGACAGGCAGAAGTCTCATCTGTAGTGTAATGCTCAGGGAACCTTAGATCAGAGCTTACAGTATCATTACAAGTATCATTACAGTCCTGTATGTCTGGGGTTCATAGGGGGACCAAGATGGCAACAAGGGGGACATGGCAGGTGCTTTGTTAACCAATTGGCTTCCTGCTATTGGGGCACATGAGAATAATGGCAGGTTCCTTGGACAATAAAAGTTTTGACGACTTCCCTTTAACATTGGAATATCTTCACAATGAAATTGTTCTTGTTTCAGGGCATCTTGTTCTCCACCCCGGACTGCCTGAAGACCCCTCAGGACTTAGTGAAGCTTTATCTGCACGAGTCTAACCGCGTTTACCGTGACAAAATGGTGGAAGAGAAGGATTTTGAGGTGTTCGATAAGATACAGACCGACATGGCGAAGAAGTTCTTTGATGTGAGTGGAGCTGTCTTCTGCGCCGTGTGGGTTTTTTTCTTTTATGTCCTGATTGCTCCTCTTCCCTTCTTGTCCCCTAGGAGATAGATGAAACCCTGGAGGCAGCGAGGTCCATGAACATGTTTTGCCATTTTGCCAATGGCGTCGGAGAGCCTAAATACATGCCGGTCCAGTCATGGCCGACGCTGAACAAAATCCTGGTGGACACTCTGGACAACCACAACGAGGTCAATGCAGCCATGAACCTGGTACTGTTCGAGGATGCCATGAGTCACGTGTAAGTACAAAGCACCAGGAATGACCAGGATTAAAGGGAAGCTACACCTTAATTGGTTGCTGTTTAGCCAGATGGGTTTTGGAGAAACAGTTAACTCGCCCCTTTCCCGATGTGTGATGTACATCTATGTCACACATCGAATGTATGCAGCAGGTGACTTGTGGTGTCAGCTAGTTTACAAACTAATAAAGCATATACAGATATAGATAGAATAGATACAGTATATAGGATAGATCAATAAATAGAATAAATGCCCTGTAGATATTTAATGTCACAAGCTGCCTACATATAATAAGCTAGCACCCTTTATTACCTTTAATATGACACTGAAGGGTGTTTAACCTATTTTTAATAACCAGCTAAGGGAACGCACACAGCTGTGGAACTGGTCTTATACGCACGTGGTCAAAATTGTTGGTACCCCTCATTTAATCTAAGAAAAACCCACTGTAATGATAAGTAAGATATATCTTCTCTGCAACATTCCAGAATCTCCCATTCTCTACACTACAGATGAGCTCTGTGCCTGCTGGTAACCCTACACCAGACACTTCCTGTGCAAACACTCCCTCTCTCTAGCTAAGGAATGTTAATTAAGCTAAGTGGAAAGAATGTCTTTGTCCTTGCCATGCGACAAATCCAGGTATGGGAAATATTAAAAAAAGCCATAGCGCGCACCTCGTTCACGACAGAAAAATGAAAATTACATTTCTGCAAAATGCTTCGACCCAGCGTTCTGGCCCATAAGTTTCACGGTTCCAGCACCCACAGAAATCGAGAACTGGATTCCTACTAAACGGTGGGACATAATTACTGCATGTTTGGTCTTTAACTATTGTCTTCGACAGGCTAAAGAAAATGATACCATGTGCGTGTTTATACGAGATACCCTCTGCGAGATATAGTCTTTATAAGTTTTGTAGTCAGAATTGTAACTCCAAGAGCAGGGGGAGGACCATCTCCCGACCGCCCTTTTATGATGTCACAAACCCAAGCTATAAGGTATTCCCTCCCAAAAATCAGTAATTCGAGCTGGAAGTTTCGTGAAGTATTGTGGGCAGTGGAGGGACAACCAAAATAACCCCCCTGCGATAAATTGTTAGGGCAAGACTAGCTTGCTGCTTTTTATCACATGATGCCAGCGGTGGGATAACTAAGATAAGCCCCCTTGTGCATGTGATAGCCGTGTGTCGGCAGTGCGTCGCATCCCTTCGTCCGTGACATACCGGTGTCAGCGGTGGGTCTGTGACACCCACAATGGTCACAGAAATAACTTGAATCTCGCAAAAGTAATAATAAATCAAAAATCTATGAAAATGAACAAATGAAAGTCAGACATTGCTTTTCAGCCATGCTTCCACAGAATTTAAAAAAAAATAAACCTCATGAAATAGGCCTGGACAGAAATGATGGTACCCCTGAAAATAATGTGACAAAAGGGACATGTTAAATTGAGGTGTGTCCACTAATTAGCATCACAGGTGTCTACAATCTTGCAATCAGTGAGTGGCCTGTATAGAGGGCTACAGATACTCACTGTGCTGTTTGGTGACATGGTGTGTATCACACTCAACATGGACAAGAGGAAGCAAAGGAAAGAGTTGTCTCAGGAGATAAGAAAGAAAATTATAGACAAATATGTTAAAGGTAAAGGTTATACGACCATCTCCAAGCAGCTTGATGTTCCTGTGACTACAGTTGCGCATATTATTCAGAAATTTAAGCTCCATGGGACTGTAGCCGACCTCCATGGATGTGGCCACAAGAGGAAAATTCATGACAAATCAAAGAGACGGATAATACGAATGTTAACAAAAGAGCCCAGAAAAACTTCTAAAGAGATTAAAGGTGAACTTCAAGCTCAAGGAACATCAGTGTCAGACCGCACCATCCTTCATTCATTGTATGAGCCAAAGTGGACTTCATGGGAGACGACCAAGGAGGACACCATTGTTGAAAAAAAAAATCATAAAAAAGCTAGACTGGATGTCACGCTGCTGCTATGCAGGTAGATGCAAGCTCCACTAGATGGCAATAGAGTGGAGGGAGGACTGCACACAGCAAGAGCAGACCTGCAGCGCAGCAGCGAGACTACCAGCAGGTGGTAGCAGAATAGTCAAACAAGCTGGGTAGATATTAGTCTTTAGCGCAGTACCAATGGAATAAACAAACACAAAGTCAGAACAAAGCCAAATGGGTCAGTACCAGTCAGGAGCAGATATGCCAAAGACAAGACAAATAGCAGGTCAGGGTCCAAGCCAAGTCAGATACCAGAGAGTCCAAAACATGAAAAGGGGAACACAGAGTCGGGACGGGAAGAGGGAAGCAAAACAGACACGGGCAAAGTCAGCAACAGCAAAAGGACAAATCAGGGTGTACATAGAGTCAGCTACTCACGCCGTAGGCAGAAACTATAACTGACACCGCCTCCAGGATGCGGTGAAGAGAAAGAAGAGAAATATCCGACCTGGCGCTGGAACGAGGCAGAGAAAGTTAACCTTTAACATGATCAGACCGGGAAAGGGAGACAGGATGCAAAACCCGGCCTGGATCATGACAATGGAATTTGCCAAACTACATGTTGACAAACCACAAAGCTTCTGGGAGAATGTCCTATGGACAGATGAGACAAGAATGGATCTTTTTGGCAAGGCACATCAGCTCTATGTTCACAGACGAATAAATGAAGCATAACAAGAAAAGAACACTGTCCCTACTGTGAAACATGGAGGAGGCCCTGTTATGTTACACTGATGTTTTTTTGTTTTTACTTTTAGCGAATTTGAGAAAGACCCGGGAAATGTTAAAAAGAATCGCTTTAAAGGAATTCTTTTTTTCTCCATTATTTTGTCACTTAATTTTGTGGTGAACCTTGTGCAGAAGAATAAAATAAATTATATTGCATGATATAATCCTCACGAGTGCAGTAGTTTACCATGCAATCCTAAATCCTATTGAGCATCTTTGGAAAGAGCTGAAACTTGCCATCTGGAAAAGGCAACCTTCAAACACGAGACAACTGGAGCAGTTCGCTCTTGAGGAGTGTGGACCAAAATACCTGTCAAGAGGTGCAGAAGTGTCATTGACAGTTACAGGAATCGTTTGATTGCGGTGATTGCCTCAAAAGGTTGTGCAACAAAATATTAAGTTAAGGGAACCATCCAGGCCTATTTCATGAGTTTTATTTATTTTTTTTAAATTCTGTGGAAACATGGTTGAAAAGCAATGTCTGTCTTTCATTTGTTCATTTTCATAGCTTTTTGATTTATTACTACTTTTATCAGATTCAAGTTATTTCTGTCACCACTGTGGGTTTTTCTGTCATTATATGAGGGGTACCACCACCTTTGACCACATGTGTAAGTTTGGGAAGGGGCCAATATCCATGGAGCTTCCCAGCTTATTAATATCAACTCACAACTGTCTGCTTAGCCTTTACTGGTTATTAAAAAGGAGGGACCACACAAAAAAAATTATGTGCGGTCCTTCCTATTTTTAATAACCATCAAAGGGCTAAGCAGACAGTTGCAGACTGATATTAATAGGTTAGGCAGGGCCATGGATATTGGCCCCTTCTCAGACTAATAAGAGCAGCCCTCTTCTGTCCCAGAAATGGCCCATCCATTAAATGCACCAAATCTGGCTCTTTCCGATTGTCCTGGAGCTGTGGTAATCGGGGTAATGGTTTTGCGGTGGATGTCAGTTGTGTAATGACCGCTAACATCAAGCCCAGGGGTTAATAATGGAGAGGCGTCTGTCAGACACCCCCATTACTAAAGTCAAAAGAACTAAACACAGACACACAGAAAAATCCTTTAATTGTACAAAACACTTCCCGTCAATTACCCCCTTTAACCCATTGATTATTGTCACAGGGTCCTTCTCTGGTATCACACAATCAACAGAGCAAGCGGAGAGTGAACAATTCCAAGACCTTTATTTAGGCAAAAATACGAAAGGTCCATATTCAGTCCACCACACAAAGGATAAGATAGTCCAGAATCTGAATGCAGTTTAGTAACAGGATAACATGTTCCATATACTCTTCTTTCTCCCTGAACTCCTGTCTTCACACGATGCTCTCCACACAGGGACTGACTTCCCCCCTCTTGTCCCTTCCAGCCCCCTCCCCATGTCCAGGAGTAGCCAGACGGGTTTGGACAACTTTCAGGCCTTCCATGCCTGACAAAGGTGCCTGGGGGGATTATGACACTACAGGCGGTCATCAAGAGACATAGATAAAAGTCAGGCTGCAGACATACAAGGCAACAAGAAAAACACTATGAAGATCAGTGAAATAGAAATATACACAAAATGATATCCACATAGCCTATCACAATTATCATAACAAAAATATTCCACAGGGTCCGCCGTAATCCAAATGGAGGTCCCATGACGATCCCTGTCTTCTTCATCCTGTCTATGGAGCCTCATTCAGAGATTGCAGCTCCATAGACTGGAACAACAGCCATTCCCGGGTCTCGTGCTACACAGCGCGAGAACCCGGCTATTGTGACGAGCGGTGACATCAGTAAGGTTATCACAGTTCACAGCCTCTGAACTACGGTGACCTTACTGACATCACCGCTCGTCACAGCATGAAAACTTACTGTAAGTTCTCATGCTGCGCAGTAGGTTCTCATGCTGTGAGCAGTGCCAATGTACGGTGCCAATATAAACTACAGCTTGGCGCTCACAACAATAAGACGGCCCTCACACAACTCTTTCAATGGAAATTTTAAAAAATTATCAGTCTCAGAAAAATTTACGTCATTTTACATCACTTGGATTTTTCACATTATCTATCCAATACAAGGTGTCTGCGGCTCCTCTGCTGTTGTGAAACTACAAGTTCCAGCATTCTCTGCCATCTAGCAGTTGCCGGTTGCTCTTGGCGGCTGTTAATGTCAGGCCAATTAACGGACTGCCCACTCAGCTCAGCTCACTACGTCTCAGGTGATTTGTGACAAGTTTTATGATTTTCTTTTGTTATTTTTTTACAAAGCTGCAGAATCAACCGCATCCTGGAGTCCCCAAGGGGAAATGCTCTGCTAGTTGGGGTCGGAGGGAGCGGAAAGCAGAGTCTGACCAGACTGGCAGCTTACATCAGCTCCTTGGAGGTCTTCCAAATCACTCTGAGGAAAGGCTACGGCATCCCAGATCTCAAGGTGAAGTGGTCAGCAGATGATGGTGGTTGTGTCCTTCCTAACCCCCAAAGACACATGAACCCTCAGCTCTGCCAAGAGTTGATGAGATCTCTGTGGGGAAAGTGGAGTAAGCTGATGGCAGACTCATCTGCCTGCAAAAAGTAAGGATGGAGTAAATAGTCAAGTCACCCAGTGAGGAGGGCTCCTTATATGTAACCTGGTCGGCTGATCTGGCCAAAAATTGTGGGTTCGGCTGACTTTTATCTAATGTGTACATTGGCTTTTGCCTTTTTTTCCCCAACATATATTATGTGTCCTTGTGAGCCATGCACCCAGAATTTGACAAAAATTGTCCTCCTGGCCTATATGACATCAATACAGCATGAATCCACATTTGGTACCATATATATACGGTATATATATATATATATATATATATATATATATATATAGTCTAGGAATGTCTTTGGTAGTGACACCTGTAGTTTGGAAATGTCTCTGGTAGTGAAACCGTTGTTCTGGGAATACCTCTGGTAGTGACACAGGTAGTCTGTGAATATTGCTTGTAGTGACACTTGTAGTCTGGGAATATCTCTGGTAGTGACACCATTATTCTGAGAATACCTCTGGTAGTGGCACCTGTAGTCTTGGAATACTTCTGGTAGTGACACCTGTAGTCTAGGAATATCTCTGGTAGTGACACCATTA
Source organism: Dendrobates tinctorius (assembly GCF_039654945.1). NCBI lineage: Eukaryota > Metazoa > Chordata > Amphibia > Anura > Dendrobatidae > Dendrobates > Dendrobates tinctorius. The sequence goes on along the minus strand of NW_027361731.1, from coordinate 25,449,548 downwards.
TTCTGGGAATAACTCTGGTAGTGACACCTGTAGTCTGGGAATACCTCTAGTAGTGACACCAGTAGTCTTGGAATACCACTGGTAATGACACCAGTAGTCTGGGAATACCTTTTGGTAGTGACACCAGTAGTCTGGGAATACCTCTGGTAGTGACACCTGTTGTCTGGAGATATCTATGGTAGTGATACCATTATTCTGGGAATACCTCTGGTAGTGACACCATTATTCTTGGAATACCTCTAGTAGTGACACCTGTAGTCTGGGAATACCTCTGGCAGTGACACCTGTAGTCTGGGAATATCTCTGGTTGTGACACCAGTAGTCTGGGAATACCTCTGGTAGTGACACCAGTAGCCTGGGAATACCTCTGGTAGTGACACTTGTAGTCTGGGAATATCTCTGGTAGTGATACATGTAGTCTGGGAATACTTCTGGTAGTGGCACCCTTAGTTTGGGAATACCTGTTATAGTGACACCTGTAGTCTGGGAATACCTCTGGCAGTGACACCTGTAGTCTGGGGAATATCTCTGGTAGTGACACCAGTAGTCTTGAAATACCTCTGATAGTGACACCAGTAGTCTGGGAATACCTCTGGTAGTTACACCTGTAGTCTGGGAATACCTCTAGTAGTGGTACGTGTACAACGGGTATTAATGGTCTGTCATGAAAATATGCACTTTTTTCATATCTTCAGGCTGATCTGGCGAACCAGTACATTAAAGCCGGGGTGAAGAACGTGGGGACAGTTTTCCTCATGACGGATGCTCAGGTGGCCGATGAGAAGTTCCTTGTTCTAGTCAATGACTTACTGGCATCTGGTGAGCATGTCTCCTCAATCTGAAATGTCTATTACCAATTCACCAATTCATCTCCGTGTTGTGAAAAAGGGCACGCTTGGGTGAACCCGTATTTATGTGAGAGCTGGGATGGGATAGCCAACACCCCTCTATGAACAGCACTTAATGGTTTTTCTCCCCATTGACCTTTCTCCCCCGCCCAACATGTACTAGAGAAGATGTCCTTTTCTCACCAGGTGAGATCCCTGACCTGTTCCCAGATGACGAAGTGGAAAATATCATCGGAGCCGTCAGGAATGAAGTGAAGGGTCAAGGCCTGCTGGACACCAGAGAAAACTGCTGGAAATTCTTCATTGACCGAGTCCGGAGACAGCTGAAAGTGAGTCCCTGGGTAGGGAGCAGAGAGTAGTTCTGTAGTTCTGACCAGAGAGGATCTGAGGATCGGCGTTGTTGCGACGTCTGTTGGCCTCTCTTTTCCTTGCGCCATCTCTGTTCATAATGAAGGAGAGAGACAGATGACAGCTGAAACATGTCAAATCTCCACCCACCCTGCTGAAATGTGGTTTCCCCATCAACAACAATCTCTCAGAAAAGGCTGAAACAATCAGGAGCCCATTCAGACGCCACAAACAACCATAATTATTGTAGAAGGGAATCCGCCTCCTCCAATCACAAGAACCATTGTGAATAAAGAATGTCCTCAAATGTTATCTAGGGAATCCTGAGATACAGCGATAGATGCCGAGCCCCAAATAATAGAGATGAACTTCTCAACTAGTCATCCAAAGGCAGTCCCCATAGATGGCAAATGTAGCAGCTCCAACTAATGATAACCGCAGAGTTTATTCCATAAAGAATTATTCTTATATTTTCATTCTTTCCCATTTCTTCTATACCTCTGCAATCCAAAGATCATTCAAGAATATAACTACTATAATACTGCCCCCTATGTACAAGAATATAACTACTATAATACTGCTACTATGTACAAGAATATACCTTCGTATAATACTGCTCCCCTGTGTACAAGAATATAACTACTATAATACTGCCCCTATGTACAAGAATATAACTACTATAATACTGCTCCCTATGTACAAGAATATAACTACTATAAAACTGTCCCCTATGTACAAGAATATAACTACTATAATACTGCCCCTATGTACAAGAATATAACTACTATAATACTGCTCCTATGTACAAGAATATAACTACTATAATACTGCTCCTATGTACAAGAATATAACTACTATAATACTGCCCCCTATGTACAAGAATATAACTACTATAATACTGCCCCTATGTACAAGAATATAACTACTATAATACTGCTCCCTATGTACAAGAATATAACTACTATAAAACTGTCCCCTATGTACAAGAATATAACTACTATAATACTGCTCCTATGTACAAGAATATAACTACTATAATACTGCCCCCTATGTACAAGAATATAACTACTATAATACTGCCCCCTATGTACAAGAATATAACTACTATAATACTGCCCCTATGTACAAGAATATAACTACTATAATACTGCTCCCTATGTACAAGAATATAACTACTATAAAACTGTCCCCTATGTACAAGAATATAACTACTATAATACTGCCCCCTATGTACAGGAATATAACTACTATAATACTGCTCCTATGTGCAAGAATATAACTACTATAATACTGCTCCTATGTACAAGAATATAACTACTATAATACTGCCCCCTATGTACAAGAATATAACTACTATAATACTGCTCTCCTATGTACAAGAATATAACTACTATAATACTGCTCCTATGTACAAGAATATAACTACTATAATACTGCCCCCTATGTACAAGAATATAACTACTATAATACTGCCCCTATGTACAAGAATATAACTACTATAATACTGCCCCCTATGTACAAGAATATAACTACTATAATACTGCCCCCTATGTACAAGAATATAACTACTATAATACTGCTCCTATGTGCAAGAATATAACTACTATAATACTGCTCCTATGTACAAGAATATAACTACTATAATACTGCCTCCTAGCTGTGAGGTTGTGTGTCAGTGGTTCTCCTGATGTCTGGAGCAAGCCCAGGGAGGGGCCACCCTGGGCGGGGAAGCTCCCCTGGCAAGGCCCAGGCTTCCCGGCCTACACTGGGACTAGCCTCCCAGGCTTCTACTAATGGGAATGTTAATCCCAAAGCCACTGTGAGACCAGTGAATGCAGCGAGCCAAAGCTGCAGCAGTTCGGTGAAGGAGGAGAAAGCTTTGACTAAAGTTTTGGGAGGAAAACCTTCTCCAGTTCCAGCAAAGAAGCAAGAAGGAAAAGTGTCAGTGAGTGATGGAATCCAGCAGAGTGTGAAGTCTTGTAGCTCCCCAGTCAGTAAGCAGCTCCTGCCAGGTGCACAGGTGAGATCGGCCCCAGCTGTGCAGATCACCTCTGCTGCTTCCAGGCAGAGACGGACGTCTTTGGAAAGACAAACAATGCAGGAGAACATACAGCAACATGGCAGTATGGCGCGGTCAGGACGCACACGGTCACAGGTGGCAGCGATAAACCTGCTGCGGAGCCTGCATCCAGCCAAGGGGCCACAAAACCATCCGTGGTGGACCCGCACAAGACTGTCTTCAAAACCCCTGTACCCGTGGTCAAGACTAAGCCTGTGGGGCCGGCGCGTGCACCCGAGCTGCAGCTAGCGGATGAACCAGGGGAAGAGTCTTGAGGAGATCATTTGCATATTCCCAGTGCCTTCTGGGATAAGTGAAGAGTCTCCGCGAGCTCAACGATCACTGGGTTTTGGCCGTTGCAGCTGAAAAGAGGAAATCGGAAAACCAGGGGAAGAGTCTTGAGATCATTTGCATATTCCCAGTGCCTTCTGGGATAAGTGAAGAGTCTCCGCGAGCTCAACGATCACTGGGTTTTGGCCGTTGCAGCTGAAAAGAGGAAATCGGAAAACCAGGGGAAGAGTCTTGAGGAGATCATTTGCATATTCCCAGTGCCTTCTGGGATAAGTGAAGAGTCTCCGCGAGCTCAACGATCACTGGGTTTTGGCCGTTGCAGCTGAAAAGAGGAAATCGGAAAAACCGAAATTTGGCTCATCTTTCATCGTTTTTAAGAAATCTCAAGATGGAAGAGGCCAGGAGCCATTTGGTGAGCTGCATTTCTTGCTACATGTTCACAGATTTACCAGTGGAAAAGCCAAACTTCACATGCCACAAATGCAAGCTTGTGTCCCTGTTGGAGGAAAAGTTGCAAAATCTCGAAGAGAGGTTAGCTACGTTGAAGATCATTAAGGAAGGTGAAGAGTTCTTGGACAGAGCATAATTATCTCTTCATGTTACAGAAAGAGAAGAAATTCGAAGTGCACCTGAAGAAACAGAGGAATGGAGACATGTGACCCAGAGAAGCAGGAGGATCAGGAGGCAGTCAGCACCCATACTGCTCAGAAACCAGTACCAGGCTCTCACGCAGGAAAACGATGAAGAAATACATCAGGATAAGACTTTGCCAACAAACAGCAACCTTGTACGCCCTCAGAGTCCTCCTGGATGGAGAAAGAAAAATGTTGTGAAGAAGAAACGGAGAGTGGTGGTCATGGGGGATTCCCTGCTGAGAGGAACAGAGGCCGCTATCTGCAGACCGGATATAACTACAAGAGAAATGTGCTGTCTTCCAGGTGCAAAAATTAAAGATGTGTCTGACAGGATATCAGGACTCTTCAGACCTACAGATGACTACCCATTCCTGCTACTACATGTGGGGACAAATGACACCGCAAGAAACGACCTGGAAACCATCTGCAGAGACTTTGAAGACTTAGGCAAGAAAGTGAAAGAACTGGGAGCGCAGGTGGTCTTCTCTTCCATCCTCCCAGTGGATGGCCATGGAACAAGGAGGTCGAATAAGATTCTGCAGGTGAACAAATGGCTACGTCGACGGTGCCGTCAGCAACGATTTGGATTTCTGGTTCACGGAGTGAACTACTTATACGATGGACTACTTGCTAGAGATGGGGTGCACCTTACGAAGACTGGAAAGCATGTATTTGGAAGTCGCCTTGCTACACTTGTAAGGAGAGCTTTAAACTAGAACAACATGGGAAGGGAAGCAAAAGACCAGAAAAAGCCATACACCTGACAAATGCTATTGAGAACTCTGCTATTAGAAGTGGAAAGGAAGAACAAAGACGAAAGAATCTAATTAATAAAAATATTGGAGAAAGAGAAACCAATCACAAACTAAAATGTTTCTATACTAATGCACAAAGCATGGGCAACAAACAAGGAGAATTGGAACTACTAACACAGGAAAAGAAATATGATGTCATTGGAATCACTGAAACTTGGTGGGACAATACACATGATTGGAATACAAGACTAGAAGGATACAACTTATTTGCAAGAAACAGACTTGATAAACGAGGAGGGGGTGTCGCATTGTATGTTCGAAACGCGTATATCTGCACAGAGATTGAAGCTTCAGAGACTGGGAGTTCTGTGGAAACTGTTTGGGTAAGAATACAAGGACAGAACAATGGAAAGGACACCATTGTAGGCATTTACTACAGGCCGCCTGTGCAAGCCGAAGATATAGATGAACTCTTTATGCATCAGATGGCCAAGTTCTCCAAAAAATATGACATGGTTGTCATGGGAGATTTCAACTATCCAGACATTTGTTGGGAATCTCTCTCAGGCAAAACTAACAGGTCAAGGAAATTCTTATCCTCTCTTGCTGACAACTTTATCTTCCAAAAGGTAAGGGAGAAAACAAGGGGAACTGCTACCTTGGATCTAATCCTTATAAACAGGGAGGAAATGGTTGAGGAGGTAAAAGTGGCTGGGACCCTAGGAGGTAGCGACCATGCTATTTTAGAATTTTGGATAACTAGAGGTGGAAGACCTGTGAAGACTCAGACGTCAAGGTTAGATTTCAGAGAGGCAGATTTTAAGGGATTCAGAAAGAGAATTAGAGGGATCCAATGGCTGGATATCCTTAAAGACAAAAATGTCCAGGAAGGATGGGAAATCTTGAAAAATGAAATTCTCAATGCACAGTTGTTAACAATTCCGAAAAGAGGGAAGAATAGGAAGCATTTAAGGAAACCAGGATGGATGAACACAGAACTTAAGCACATGCTAAAAAGGAAGAAAAAAATGTTTATAAAATGGAAAGAGGGAGGCATATCTAAAGAAGAATATAATGCTGTCTGCAGAACCTGCAGGGCACAAATCAGATTATCTAAAGCTGAAAATGAACTGAGGCTTGCAAGAGATGTCAAAAGCAATAATAAAGGATTTTGGGGATATGTCAAAAGTAAAAGAAAAGTCAAAGATGCTATAATATTTTTACAGGATGAAAATGATGAAATGGTAAGACAGGATGTTGAGAAGGCTGAACTTTTAAATTCCTATTTTGCATCTGTTTTCTCTCAGAAAGGAAATGCAACATCAACTGTTATTCACTGTCCTATTAAGGGAATAGAAGAATCCAGGATATCTATAAACAGAAAGATAGTGAGGAAACACTTAGCTAACCTAAATGAATTCAAGTCTCCAGGTCCAGATGAATTACACCCCAGAGTACTGAAGGAGATAGCAGAAGAAATTTTTGAACCCCTCTCCATAATCTTTGAAAATTCTTGGAGAACAGGAGAAGTGCCAGAAGACTGGAGAAGAGCAAATGTTGTTCCTATCTTCAAAAAGGGGAAGAAGGTGGACCCAGGCAACTATAGGCCGGTGAGTCTGACTTCTATACCAGGAAAGATCTTTGAACAAATTATTAAACAACATGTATGTCAATACCTGGATAAGAATGAAGTGATTAAACAGAGTCAGCATGGGTTTGTAACTGATAAGTCATGTCAGACTAACTTAATTTCCTTCTATGACGGTATCACTGATTGGGTGGATCAAGGAAATGCTGTAGATATAGTATATCTTGACTTCAGCAAAGCATTTGACAAAGTCTCTCATACAATCCTTATTGAAAAAATGACTAAGTATGGAATGGACAAGGCAACTGTTAGGTGGATTCATAACTGGCTTAGTGATCGGACCCAAAGAGTGGTCGTAAATGGCTGCACATCCAGTTGGAAGAATGTCTCAAGTGGGGTACCACAGGGCTCTGTCCTGGGCCCTGTATTGTTCAACATCTTTATCAACGATTTAGATGAAGGAATTGAGGGTAAACTGATTAAATTTGCTGATGACACAAAGCTAGGAGGGATAGCTAATACTAGAGAGGAGAGAGAGAGGATTCAAAAAGATTTAAATAAACTGGAGAAGTGGGCAGCAACTAACAGAATGGTTTTTAACAGGGAGAAATGCAAAGTACTACATCTGGGCAATAAAAATGAAAAAAGCATATATAGAATGGGAGGAATAGGGCTAAGTGACAGCACATGTGAAAAAGACTTGGGTATACTAATAGATCACAGACTGAATATGAGTCAACAGTGTGATGCAGCAGCAAAAAAGGCAAATGCAATTCTAGGATGTATTAACAGAAGCATACAGTCTAGATCACGTGAAGTCATTATTTCCCTCTACTCCTCTTTGGTCAGACCTCATCTGGAATATTGTGTCCAGTTTTGGGCACCACATTTTAAAAAAGACATCAACAAACTGGAGCAAGTTCAGAAAGAGCGACCAGAATGGTGACCGGTCTGCAAACCCTGTCTTATGAGGAAAGGTTGCAGGATTTGGGAATGTTTAGTTTGCAAAAGAGAAGACTGAGAGGAGACTTAATAGCTGTCTACAAATATCTAAAGGGCTGTCACATTGTAGAAGGATCAACTTTATTCTCATTTGCACAAGGAAAGACTAGAAGCAATGGGATGAAACTGAATGGGAAGAGACACAGATTAGATATTAGAAAAAACTTTTTGACAGTTAGAGTGATCAATGAGTGGAACAGGCTGCCACGAGAAGTGGTGAGTTCTCCTTCAATGGAAGTCTTCAAACAGAGGCTGGACAGACATCTGACTGGGATGATTTAGCGAATCCTGCTTTGAGCAGGGGGTTGGACCAGATGGCCCAGGAGGTCCCTTCCAACTCTACGATTCTATGATTCTATGATTCTATGAGATACCGGGACTTGTCCGAAAACTGGGTGAGTTACAGCAGCAAAAAAAAGCGCTGCAAATGGAGGTAGACTTCATCTATAGCCTAAAGACCACTAATCCTGCCAGTAATGAGGCGTATGACCTGAGACTGAACACACTGGGTGTACAGCTGGCGAGTGTTGTGCAGGACACTGAGTCTGTGCTGGAGAGCATGGGGCCCCTGGCAGAGACCTACAGGAACCGCGAGCGGTTCGCCTCCTATAAGCAGGACTGTGCTGTAGAGGCCAGGACCCCTGATGTTCAGGACGGGACCCCGCAGCAGCCGACACGGCCAGTGTTACAGGCTGCCCGCTTCTGCTTCCAGGAGGGAAAACAACTGCAGCAGCAGGCAGCTCAGTGTGAACAGGAGCATGCACTTCAGACTGCAGCAGAGGCACCACAGGTCCCAGAATGCCCCACACAGGAGCAGGACAGTATATGTCAGACTGTTTGTGCTGATGAGGCTGTCGAGTGTGAACAGGAGCATACACTGCAGACTCCAGCAGAGTCACCACAGGTCCCAGAATGCCCCACACAGGAGCAGGACAGTATATGTGAGACTGTTTGTGCTGATGAGGCTGAGGCTGAAGCACAGACTGTGGCTGGTGATGCTGTGTCCATGGGGTCGGGGGTTGGAGGGGTTTCACACTCTGTAATGGACGTCGCACTGTCTGATAATAATGATGCTGCTCATGATAATGTGCATGATATGTGTGATTATCCCCCTTTGCCATCTAGTCCACAAGGTGTGACAGCCCCCCCTGCTGCAGGCCCTCTCCCTGTCAGTCAGCCCAGTGTGACCCGGCAGGTGCCCCCCAGGAATGCCTGGAGCCGCGGCGCCCCATCCTTCACTTCCAGTGCCAGGTATACTGGCCAGACATTCAAACGCATTAATGTGGTGCGGTTTAAATACATAGGTGCCAAGGAGGATCTGCCACAACGCAGGTATGTGGTGAGAGAGCTGCTCTGCGGCCAGATGGGGTTTGTGGCAAATGAGATACTGGCAGTGTCTAATCTTCAGGACAGACAGGGCTACGAGGTCAGCTTCAAGCTCATGTCTGACCTGGATAGATTCTGGGCCAATTACCCCAAGTTCAGAGATGCTGAGGGCTGGAATAAGTTTGTGTTGGTTCCTATCTCCAGGCTGGATACTGTCACAGTAAACATCACCTTCTGGAATGAGGCCGTTCCTCCACAGGACATCGAGGTGTGGCTCCGGAGACACTGTGACCTCGTCTCTGGGCTCACCAAGGTCAGAGATGAGGATGGTATCTGGACAATGGGATGGCGGGTCTTGGTAAAATTGCGGCAATGTGATAACATCACTGACCACTTACCCAACTCCTTCTTCATTGGGAGGGAGAAGGGAAGGTGTTATTATCCCGGGCAACCCAGAAAGTGTTTCAGATGTGGTGGGAAAGGTCATCTGGCTAACGCCTGTACTGTGGTGAAGTGCAGTCTGTGTGGGGCAATCGGCCATGTCGCTGCAGACTGCCGGGACGTCAGGTGCAACCTCTGTGGTAGGATGGGCCACCCTCACAGGGACTGTCCAGACGCCTGGCACAACATCTGCAGAGTCTTCCCTGATGAGTTAATGATGGCAGGGGCAGAGGCTCAGGAGGATGAAGATGTGGCAGGGACGCATGAGGAGTATTTAATGTCAGGAGAGATGTTGACCAACTCAGATGCCCACCAGGAGTCCACTCAGGCAGCACCAGAGAAGCAGGGTGCAGAGGGGAACATGGAGGTCGTCCATCAGGTCCAGCAGCCTCAGATAGCCCCCCCTTCAGTATCACTGTCTGTATCTGATGACTGGAGCATTAATTATAATAAAAGGAAGAAAAAGAACACATCCTCCCGTAAACCTGAGGCAGAATATGACACTGGTCAGATTGCTAGTAAGAAGGTTCAGAATTCTGCAGGAGTGATGGTCGTGTCCAACAAGTATGGAGTTTTATCTGACTCCAATGGTGACGATTATGAGGAAGAGTTGAGGAAAGTTGATGCTGAGTGTGACAGGGACATAGAGGACCATCCCCCGCCAAAGCGGAAGCCCTTATCTGTGGACCCTCAGGTAGAGTCTGACATGGACACCAGTGGTGGACAGAACATCTCTGACTCATGATGATGGCTGTTACTTTGCTCCTACTATATTGTGTTGTGATGGCGGGGTTCTCATTGACAGTGACCTCGAGCAATGTGAATAGCATTAAGCTGAGGAGAACTAGACACGCGGTGTATGAACATCTCAAATATCTGGACACCGATGTCATCTTCCTGCAGGAGACACGACTGACATCTCTGGGGCTTATGAGAGAGGCTGAGAGGGAATGGCGGTCCGGTCCTTCTTTCTGGTCACTGGCTGTGGAGCCTTATCCCGGGGTCGCTGTCCTGTTTAACACCAATGATGTGACTGTGCATAGGATGACGGAGGTGGTCATGGGAACATGTCTGGTCCTAGAAGTCACTATCCATGGGAGGCGACTCCGGGTTATTAACATCTATGGGCCACAGACAGTGACTGACAGGATCCAGCTGTTTAATGACGTCAAGCCTTACCTCTTCACTTCTCTTCCAGTGGTGATGGCGGGGGACTTTAATGCCATAATGACATCAGGTGACAGCTCCTCGGGCAGGGCAGTGACCAGGGACGGTAAGGTCCTACATAGCATCATAATGCAGGCAGGACTGACTGACGTTTTCACACAGGGTGGGCGACAGCCAAAATTCACATATTCATGTTCCAACAGGAGCAGTAGGATAGATTTTGCTTTTGTCAGTCCTACTGAGGCTGTCGGCACCCTGAGTGAGAAGGTCGTCCCTTACTCTGATCACCTCGCCTTGTGCTTCTCTTTGGGTTCCTCTAACCGTCCGGACATTGGTAGAGGGTTGTGGAAGCTCAATTCCAGTCTCCTGGATGATGCCTATGTTCAGAGTCGTGTTCACTCCCTTATCCAGCTTCATCTAGACAGGGTTGACTTCTATGACAACATGACTGACTGGTGGAAGGACGTCAAGGAGGATATCAGATCCCTCTTAAAGAGACTGTCAGTTAATAAAGGGAGGAATAAGTACAGCCAGTACCTAAAGCTGCGCAAAGAATTGGAGTCACTGTATTCGGCGGGCGGGGATGACAAAGTGAAGATCGACCGGCTGAAATCTGAGATAAAGCAGTATCAGTATAGCAGGTATACCTCCCTGGTTCTTGAACGGGATTATGGGTCCTTAGGGCCCCTGATCCCTTTGAGAATTGCAGGGAGAGGGTGGCCAAAAAAATGGTCACGGGTCTCACCGACTCCCAGGGTGTAATGCAGGATTCACGGGAGGGTATCCTGGAGGTGGTGAGATCTTACTATGCTGACTTGTTTCAGAGGAAAGTTTTGGATAAAGATAAGATGGCTCAATTCTTGGAGGCAACTCCAGTGCCTGATACTAATGATCTGGACTTTTCTCCTTTGACGGCAGAATTAACGGTGGAGGAAGTTAAGGAGGCTATTGATAAGTTATATCTGAAGAAGGCACCAGGTCCAGATGGTATAACGGCAGAATTTTATAAGAAATTCAGAGACCTCCTGGCTCCAATTCTCGTGGATGTGTATAGAAATTGTCTAGAAAATCACCTGATGCCTCCATCCATGAGAGTGTCCTCGTTAATTCTGCTGTCTAAAGGTAAAGAGCCGAGCGACATCAAGAACTGGAGGCCGATTGCCCTCTTGAATATGGACAGGAAGATTCTAGCAAAGATCCTATTTTCTAGATTAGTCTGTTTGTCCCCGGCACTGTTGGCAGGCTCTCAGTTTGGCACAGTAAAAGGGCGGAACATCTCTGGAGCGGTCATCTCGATACGAGAGATGTTTGAAAGATGTAAAGCTCTGCGGTGTGGGAGATATGTTGTCAGTCTGGACCAGGCTAAAGCCTTTGACAGGGTTGATCATGACTATCTGTGGGCCACTTTGTCAAAGTACGGTATTCCGGGACAATTTGTGGATTGGCTGAAGACGTTGTACAGAGAGGCGGTGAGCTTTCCTCTGATTAATGGTTGGCAGGGTGGCACTTTTGGAGTTGGGGCGGGGGTGAGACAGGGCTGCCCAATGAGTCCGCTCCTGTATGTTTTTGCCCTAGACCCGTTTCTGAGGTCACTGCAGGAGTGCAATTTTCAGGGGGTGCCGGTCCCCCACTGCCCGCCTCTGAATGTTGTTGCCTATGCGGATGATGTGACGCTGGTGACCTCCAATCCTCGTGAGGTGCAGATGTTATCTGCGTCCATCAGAAGCTACTCAGAGGCCTCCGGGTCTCTGGTTAACCTTGAAAAGAGCCAAGCTCTGTGGACATTAGATACTGAGCCCAGCTTTGATCTGCCGCAGTTTTCCAAAGCCTCCACCCATATTAAGATCCTAGGGGTTAAATTTGGGAGGGATGATAATGCCACGCTAAATTGGGAGGAGAAATTGGAAACCGGAAATGCAAAGGTTCAGCGATGGAAGAACTGGAGGCTGACCTACAGAGAAAGGGTCACAATGTTGAAGACTTACCTGGTCCCCGTTTTCTTGTATGTCTCTGTCGCTTTCCCTTTGCCAGAATCTTTCTCAGCGAGGCTCTTCAGCCTGTTCTTCCAGCTCTTGTGGGGGAATAGGTTGAACCTAATAAAGAGGGGAATAACGTACCTACGGCGGAGAGAGGGTGGGCTAGATATGTTGAATCCAAGGGTTTTCTTTGACTCCTTGTTTCTAAAGGTGAATTTTGGGAACATGGACTCAAACAGTAGCTGCCTATGGGTAAATAGTATCAGGTACTGGATATTGCCTTTTGCAGAATCTTGGGTGCGAGGCGGCAGTCTCAAGAGGAGGAGATGGACAGGTGACCACCTCCCCCAGTATCTGGACTATGGTCTGAAGTGTGTTAGGAGGTGGGGACTGGAGAAGTCTTACATTGAGAGCAGTACGAGAAGAGACCTGTATGCTCGTGTATGTAGGACTTTCTTCTACTCTCCACTGGCCCTGAGAGATTGTGTCACCACCACCCTGCAGGAAAGCCTTAGGTTCCTAAACGGGAAACGGCTACCTCCTAAACTGTTTGATGTCACTTGGCTTTCACTGCATAGTCGGCTCTTTGTCAGAGGGAACCTGAAACATCTATGTGTCTCTGATCGGAATTGTCCCCTTGGTTGTCAGCAGGAGGAAACTATGGAGCACTTCATATGTGATTGCTGGGGAGGGAGGAAGATCTGGGAGGAAGTGTCAGATAATCTAAAAATCCCCAGACTGCGGACCCTAAAGTATCCTGACATAATCTATGGTGTCCCCTCCACTGTTAGTAACATCAACAGAGAGACGATGTACATTATAATCAGTGTCATCAAATACTATCACTGGCACATGAGAACCCGGGTATCACTGCACAATGAGCTGTTCGATCACACCGCTGCCGCCAATCAGGTTATGTCAGAACTCCGGTGGATAAAATCACTGGAAGTTGGAAGGAGTCCAAGAAACATAACGTTATGGAGAAATGTAAAATTAAGTTAGAAAAATATGATATTTTTTTTTTTTTTCTCTAACTTTTTCCATCGCCAGGTGTGGATACTTTAATTTATTTATGAATATGATCTGATTATGTAGTGCTGCGTATATATTACCTAAGTGGTTTGTGTTTTGTAATACTGGATGATTTTTGTTTAACTATAATTGTATTTATGTTTGGTTTATAATAAAAATTGCCCCTATGTACAAGAATATAACTACTATAATACTGCCCCTATGTACAAGAATATAACTACTATAATACTGCTCCCTATGTACAAGAATATAACTGCTATAGTACTGCCCCTATGTACAAGAATATAACTACTATAATACTGCCCCTATGTACAAGAATATAACTACTATAATACTGCCCCCTATGTACAAGAATATAACTACTATAATACTGCTCCCTATGTACAAGAAACTACTATAATACTGCCCCTATGTACAAGAATATAACTACTATAATACTGTCCCCTATGTACAAGAATATAACTACTATAATACTGCTCCTATGTACAAGAATATAACTACTATAATACTGCCCCTTATGTACAAGAATATAACTACTATAATACTGCCCCTATGTACAAGAGTATAACTACTATAATACTGCCCCCTATGTACAAGAATATAACTACTATAATACTGTCCCTATGTACAAGAATATAACTACTATAATACTGCCCCCTATGTACAAGAATATAACTACTATAATACTGCCCCCTATGTACAAGAATATAACTACTATAATACTGCCCCCTATGTACAAGAATATAACTACTATAATACTGTCCCTATGTACAAGAATATAACTACTATAATACTGCCCCTATGTACAAGAATATAACTACTATAATACTGCCCCCTATGTACAAGAATATAACTACTATAATACTGCTCCTATGTACAAGTATATAACTACTATAATACTGCTCCCTATGTACAAGAATATAACTACTATAATACTGTCCCTATGTACAAGAATATATCTACTATAATACTGCCCCCTATGTACAAGAATATAACTACTATAATACTGCTCCTATGTACAAGAATATAACTACTATAATACTGTCCCTATGTACAAGAATATAACTACTATAATACTGCTCCTATATACAAGAATATAACTACTATAATACTGCCCCTATGTACAAGAATATAACTACTATAATACTGCTCCTATGTACAAGAATATAACTACTATAATACTGTCCCTATGTACATGAATATATCTACTATAATACTGCCCCCTATGTACAAGAATATAACTACTATAATACTGCTCCTATGTACAAGAATATAACTACTATAATACTGTCCCTATGTACAAGAATATAACTACTATAATACTGCTCCTATATACAAGAATATAACTACTATAATACTGCCCCTATGTACAAGAATATAACTACTATAATACTGCTCCTATGTACAAGAATATAACTACTATAATACTGCCCATATGTACAAGAATATATCTACTATAATACTGCCCCCTATGTACAAGAATATAACTACTATAATACTGCTCCTATGTACAAGAATATAACTACTATAATACTGCCCCTATGTACAAGAATATAACTACTATAATACTGTCCCTATGTACAAGAATATAACTACTATAATACTGCTCCTATATACAAGAATATAACTACTATAATACTGCCCCTATGTACAAGAATATAACTACTATAATACTGCTCCTATGTACAAGAATATAACTACTATAATACTGCCCATATGTACAAGAATATAATACTGCCCCCTATGTACAAGAATATAACTACTATAATACTGCTCCTATGTACAAGAATATAACTACTATAATACTGTCCCTATGTACAAGAATATAACTACTATAATACTGCTCCTATATACAAGAATATAACTACTATAATACTGCCCCTATGTACAAGAATATAACTACTATAATACTGCTCCTATGTACAAGAATATAACTACTATAATACTGTCCCTATGTACAAGAATATATCTACTATAATACTGCCCCCTATGTACAAGAATATAACTACTATAATACTGCTCCTATGTACAAGAATATAACTACTATAATACTGTCCCTATGTACAAGAATATAACTACTATAATACTGCTCCTATATACAAGAATATAACTACTATAATACTGCCCCTATGTACAAGAATATAACTACTATAATACTGCTCCTATGTACAAGAATATAACTACTATAATACTGCCCATATGTACAAGAATATATCTACTATAATACTGCCCCCTATGTACAAGAATATAACTACTATAATACTGCTCCTATGTACAAGAATATAACTACTATAATACTGCCCCTATGTACAAGAATATAACTACTATAATACTGTCCCAATGTACAAGAATATAACTACTATAATACTGCTCCTATATACAAGAATATAACTACTATAATACTGCCCCTATGTACAAGAATATAACTACTATAATACTGCTCCTATGTACAAGTATATAACTACTATAATACTGCTCCCTATGTACAAGAATATAACTACTATAATACTGTCCCTATGTACAAGAATATATCTACTATAATACTGCCCCCTATGTACAAGAATATAACTACTATAATACTGCTCCTATGTACAAGAATATAACTACTATAATACTGCCCATATGTACAAGAATATAATACTGCCCCCTATGTACAAGAATATAACTACTATAATACTGCTCCTATGTACAAGTATATAACTACTATAATACTGCTCCCTATGTACAAGAATATAACTACTATAATACTGTCCCTATGTACAAGAATATATCTACTATAATACTGCCCCCTATGTACAAGAATATAACTACTATAATA
The DNA here is from genome assembly GCF_039654945.1 of Dendrobates tinctorius. NCBI lineage: Eukaryota > Metazoa > Chordata > Amphibia > Anura > Dendrobatidae > Dendrobates > Dendrobates tinctorius. Next base: position 25,433,262 of record NW_027361731.1, on the reverse strand, counting down.
CTGCTCCTATGTACAAGAATATAACTACTATAATACTGTCCCTATGTACAAGAATATAACTACTATAATACTGCTCCTATATACAAGAATATAACTACTATAATACTGCCCCTATGTACAAGAATATAACTACTATAATACTGCTCCTATGTACAAGAATATAACTACTATAATACTGTCCCTATGTACATGAATATATCTACTATAATACTGCCCCCTATGTACAAGAATATAACTACTATAATACTGCTCCTATGTACAAGAATATAACTACTATAATACTGTCCCTATGTACAAGAATATAACTGCTATAATACTGCTCCTATATACAAGAATATAACTACTATAATACTGCCCCTATGTACAAGAATATAACTACTATAATACTGCTCCTATGTACAAGAATATAACTACTATAATACTGCCCATATGTACAAGAATATATCTACTATAATACTGCCCCCTATGTACAAGAATATAACTACTATAATACTGCTCCTATGTACAAGAATATAACTACTATAATACTGCCCCTATGTACAAGAATATAACTACTATAATACTGTCCCTATGTACAAGAATATAACTACTATAATACTGCTCCTATATACAAGAATATAACTACTATAATACTGCCCCTATGTACAAGAATATAACTACTATAATACTGCTCCTATGTACAAGAATATAACTACTATAATACTGCCCATATGTACAAGAATATAATACTGCCCCCTATGTACAAGAATATAACTACTATAATACTGCTCCTATGTACAAGAATATAACTACTATAATACTGTCCCTATGTACAAGAATATAACTACTATAATACTGCTCCTATATACAAGAATATAACTACTATAATACTGCCCCTATGTACAAGAATATAACTACTATAATACTGCTCCTATGTACAAGAATATAACTACTATAATACTGTCCCTATGTACAAGAATATATCTACTATAATACTGCCCCCTATGTACAAGAATATAACTACTATAATACTGCTCCTATGTACAAGAATATAACTACTATAATACTGTCCCTATGTACAAGAATATAACTACTATAATACTGCTCCTATATACAAGAATATAACTACTATAATACTGCCCCTATGTACAAGAATATAACTACTATAATACTGCTCCTATGTACAAGAATATAACTACTATAATACTGCCCATATGTACAAGAATATAACTACTATAATACTGCTCCTATGTACAAGAATATAACTACTATAATACTGCTCCTATATACAAGAATATAACTACTATAATACTGCCCCTATGTACAAGAATATAACTACTATAATACTGCTCCTATGTACAAGAATATAACTACTATAATACTGCCCCTATGTACAAGAATATAACTACTATAATACTGTCCCAATGTACAAGAATATAACTACTATAATACTGCTCCTATATACAAGAATATAACTACTATAATACTGCCCCTATGTACAAGAATATAACTACTATAATACTGCTCCTATGTACAAGTATATAACTACTATAATACTGCTCCCTATGTACAAGAATATAACTACTATAATACTGTCCCTATGTACAAGAATATATCTACTATAATACTGCCCCCTATGTACAAGAATATAACTACTATAATACTGCTCCTATGTACAAGAATATAACTACTATAATACTGTCCCTATGTACAAGAATATAACTACTATAATACTGCTCCTATATACAAGAATATAACTACTATAATACTGCCCCTATGTACAAGAATATAACTACTATAATACTGCTCCTATGTACAAGAATATAACTACTATAATACTGTCCCTATGTACATGAATATATCTACTATAATACTGCCCCCTATGTACAAGAATATAACTACTATAATACTGCTCCTATGTACAAGAATATAACTACTATAATACTGTCCCTATGTACAAGAATATAACTACTATAATACTGCTCCTATATACAAGAATATAACTACTATAATACTGCCCCTATGTACAAGAATATAACTACTATAATACTGCTCCTATGTACAAGAATATAACTACTATAATACTGCCCATATGTACAAGAATATATCTACTATAATACTGCCCCCTATGTACAAGAATATAACTACTATAATACTGCTCCTATGTACAAGAATATAACTACTATAATACTGCCCCTATGTACAAGAATATAACTACTATAATACTGTCCCTATGTACAAGAATATAACTACTATAATACTGCTCCTATATACAAGAATATAACTACTATAATACTGCCCCTATGTACAAGAATATAACTACTATAATACTGCTCCTATGTACAAGAATATAACTACTATAATACTGCCCATATGTACAAGAATATAATACTGCCCCCTATGTACAAGAATATAACTACTATAATACTGCTCCTATGTACAAGAATATAACTACTATAATACTGTCCCTATGTACAAGAATATAACTACTATAATACTGCTCCTATATACAAGAATATAACTACTATAATACTGCCCCTATGTACAAGAATATAACTACTATAATACTGCTCCTATGTACAAGAATATAACTACTATAATACTGTCCCTATGTACAAGAATATATCTACTATAATACTGCCCCCTATGTACAAGAATATAACTACTATAATACTGCTCCTATGTACAAGAATATAACTACTATAATACTGTCCCTATGTACAAGAATATAACTACTATAATACTGCTCCTATATACAAGAATATAACTACTATAATACTGCCCCTATGTACAAGAATATAACTACTATAATACTGCTCCTATGTACAAGAATATAACTACTATAATACTGCCCATATGTACAAGAATATATCTACTATAATACTGCCCCCTATGTACAAGAATATAACTACTATAATACTGCTCCTATGTACAAGAATATAACTACTATAATACTGCCCCTATGTACAAGAATATAACTACTATAATACTGTCCCAATGTACAAGAATATAACTACTATAATACTGCTCCTATATACAAGAATATAACTACTATAATACTGCCCCTATGTACAAGAATATAACTACTATAATACTGCTCCTATGTACAAGAATATAACTACTATAATACTGCCCATATGTACAAGAATATATCTACTATAATACTGCCCCCTATGTACAAGAATATAACTACTATAATACTGCTCCTATGTACAAGAATATAACTACTATAATACTGCCCCTATGTACAAGAATATAACTACTATAATACTGTCCCTATGTACAAGAATATAACTACTATAATACTGCTCCTATATACAAGAATATAACTACTATAATACTGCCCCTATGTACAAGAATATAACTACTATAATACTGCTCCTATGTACAAGAATATAACTACTATAATACTGCCCATATGTACAAGAATATATCTACTATAATACTGCCCCCTATGTACAAGAATATAACTACTATAATACTGCTCCTATGTACAAGAATATAACTACTATAATACTGTCCCTATGTACAAGAATATAACTACTATAATACTGCTCCTATATACAAGAATATAACTACTATAATACTGCCCCTATGTACAAGAATATAACTACTATAATACTGCTCCTATGTACAAGAATATAACTACTATAATACTGTCCCTATGTACATGAATATATCTACTATAATACTGCCCCCTATGTACAAGAATATAACTACTATAATACTGCTCCTATGTACAAGAATATAACTACTATAATACTGTCCCTATGTACAAGAATATAACTACTATAATACTGCTCCTATATACAAGAATATAACTACTATAATACTGCCCCTATGTACAAGAATATAACTACTATAATACTGCTCCTATGTACAAGAATATAACTACTATAATACTGCCCATATGTACAAGAATATATCTACTATAATACTGCCCCCTATGTACAAGAATATAACTACTATAATACTGCTCCTATGTACAAGAATATAACTACTATAATACTGCCCCTATGTACAAGAATATAACTACTATAATACTGTCCCTATGTACAAGAATATAACTACTATAATACTGCTCCTATATACAAGAATATAACTACTATAATACTGCCCCTATGTACAAGAATATAACTACTATAATACTGCTCCTATGTACAAGAATATAACTACTATAATACTGCCCATATGTACAAGAATATAATACTGCCCCCTATGTACAAGAATATAACTACTATAATACTGCTCCTATGTACAAGAATATAACTACTATAATACTGTCCCTATGTACAAGAATATAACTACTATAATACTGCTCCTATATACAAGAATATAACTACTATAATACTGCCCCTATGTACAAGAATATAACTACTATAATACTGCTCCTATGTACAAGAATATAACTACTATAATACTGTCCCTATGTACAAGAATATATCTACTATAATACTGCCCCCTATGTACAAGAATATAACTACTATAATACTGCTCCTATGTACAAGAATATAACTACTATAATACTGTCCCTATGTACAAGAATATAACTACTATAATACTGCTCCTATATACAAGAATATAACTACTATAATACTGCCCCTATGTACAAGAATATAACTACTATAATACTGCTCCTATGTACAAGAATATAACTACTATAATACTGCCCATATGTACAAGAATATATCTACTATAATACTGCCCCCTATGTACAAGAATATAACTACTATAATACTGCTCCTATGTACAAGAATATAACTACTATAATACTGCCCCTATGTACAAGAATATAACTACTATAATACTGTCCCAATGTACAAGAATATAACTACTATAATACTGCTCCTATATAGAAGAATATAACTACTATAATACTGCCCCTATGTACAAGAATATAACTACTATAATACTGCTCCTATGTACAAGAATATAACTACTATAATACTGCCCATATGTACAAGAATATATCTACTATAATACTGCCCCCTATGTACAAGAATATAACTACTATAATACTGCTCCTATGTACAAGAATATAACTACTATAATACTGCCCCTATGTACAAGAATATAACTACTATAATACTGTCCCTATGTACAAGAATATAACTACTATAATACTGCTCCTATATACAAGAATATAACTACTATAATACTGCCCCTATGTACAAGAATATAACTACTATAATACTGCTCCTATGTACAAGAATATAACTACTATAATACTGCCCATATGTACAAGAATATATCTACTATAATACTGCCCCCTATGTACAAGAATATAACTACTATAATACTGCTCCTATGTACAAGAATATAACTACTATAATACTCCCCCTATGTACAAGAATATAACTACTATAATACTGCCCCCTACGGGGCAGCACGGTGGCTCAGTGGTTACCACTGCAGCCTTGCAGCGCTGGGGTCCTGGGTTCGAATCCCACCAAGGACAACATCTGCAAGGAGTTTGTATGTTCTCCCCGTGTCTGCGTGGGTTTCCTCCGGGTGCTCCGGTTTCCTCCCACACTCTAAAGACATACTGATAGGGAATTTAGATTGTGAGCCTCATCGGGGACAGTGATGATAATGTGTGCAAACTGTAAAGCGCTGCGGAATATGTTAGCACTATATAAAAAAAATAAATATTATTATTATTATTATTATTATGTACAAGAATATAACTACTATAATACTGTCCCTATGTACAAGAATATATCTACTATAATACTGCCCACTATGTACAAGAATATAACTACTATAATACTGCTCCTATGTACAAGAATATACCTTCGTATAATACTGCTCCCCTGTGTACAAGAATATAACTTTTATAATACTACTCCCCTGTGTACAAGAATATAACTTTTATAATACTGTCCACTATAGATAGTTGTTATGACCTGTAATATCTTTGCATATAGACCTCTGATATATGAGGAATATTTCCCATTTCTCGTACTCACCTGTTTCTCTTTCTCCCTTGTAGGTTGCTCTCTGTTTCTCTCCGGTTGGTAATAAGTTACGGGTTCGTAGTAGAAAATTTCCTTCCGTGGTAAACTGCACCGCGATTAACTGGTTCCATGAGTGGCCACAGGAGGCGCTGGAGTCCGTCAGCTTGCGCTTCCTCCAGGAAACTGAGTACATTGAGGTGAGGTTCCAATCCCTCCTGCAGCTTTTTGTGATTTGGCACAGGTGGTATTTTTTTTTTTTCTGCATTTCTGTTTTTATTTGCTCCCCCCTCAGGCTCCTGTGAAGGACTCCATCAGTAAGTTCATGGCGTACGTGCACACCAGTGTGAACGAGATGTCCAAATCTTACCTGGGCAACGAGCGGCGCTACAATTACACCACCCCCAAGTCTTTCCTGGAGCAGATCAAGCTCTACCAGAACCTACTGAGCAAGAAGCGCAAGGAGCTCTCTGCCAAGATGGAGCGTCTGGAGAACGGCTTGGAGAAGCTGAACAGTACCTCCGCCCAGGTATGACCCAGCACTGTACACGGCAGAGCATCTGGCCAGGACTGGACTGGCCCATCGGAGAACTGGAGAATCCTCCGGTAGGCCGTGACTTCTCCTCCTTCAGGATAGGTTATAGTGCAAACCTTGCATCTGCTATGGGGCTTGAGTTGGGGAGAAAGGTGGGCCCTCAGAATCAAATCCTCGGTGGGCACAGTGTTATTCAGTCTGACACGACACCTGACCATATGAGTACGAGTAATATATTCTGTTCCAGAACCTATATAATCTCCCGAGCCTCTGTGCTGCCGACGTCTCCTCTCAGTAATTGCTCCAACAATTCTGTACCGCCGTAAGGTTAATCCCATATGACTCTCTACCCTTTTAATCTCAGACTTCTACATGATATCAGACCGCCTCGCTGCCACCACAGCCGGTCATGACGCACCTCGCGCCTCATATCTCCACAACCAACATTTCAATTCCTAAGTTCTCTCCATAGACTTAAAAGATTGTTTCCCCAGCAATTGTGAGAATTGCAGCACATTCCGCTTACACCCGCGCTTTATCTCGCCAACAAAAAATGGAGAAACATGATGAGGTCTTATCGACAACCATTAAATAGTCATTATCGTTTCCACAAACTTTAAATATATTAATAGTACTATGGAACAATATAAGAAAATATACCTCAGCAGGTAATTATTTGTCTTTCTCCATTCATGAGCCACTTCTCATCTCACTGCTTTCATCATTCACGCTGATAAGAAACTGCTTCATTTGGTCCTACCGAAGTCAAGATCACTGAGAAATCAGATTATAGCTGCTTACTGAAGTTTATGTAGCAGGGAGGGGAAAGAAGCAGAGAAAAAGAGATCCCTGCTTTCCAACAAGTGTTTTATCTCAACCTAGTGCTGGAATCTCAGTTACTCTGCTCAGTACAGATCTATAATGTCCCCCATACTGCTACTTTCTAGAAAGTGTTGTTTCTTACCCAGAACTGGATTGACCCCTTACCTGCTCACTACAGATCTTTAATGTACTCTATACTGCAGATTTTTCCACAAATAAGTGTTTTATCTCACTCTAGAGCTGGATTCACATGTACACTGCTCATTGCTGTTGTATAATGCCTATGGTTTCTAATAAGCATTTTATCTCTACCCTATGCTGGATTCACAGCCAGCCTGCTGACTACTGCTGTATAATGTCCTCCATATTGCGTCAATCTAGCAGGTGTTTAATTGTAATCCAGTACAGGATTCAATTCGACTCTGCTAAGTACTGCTATATGATGTCCTTCATGCTGCTTATTTCTAGTAGGTGCTTTATTTCATCCTAATACAGGATTCACCTCTACACTGCTCAGTACAGCTGTACAATGTTTTTTATGCTGCTTATTTCGGGCAAGTGTTTTATGTCACCCCAGAGCTGGATTCACATCTACACTGCTCTCTGTTGTTGTATAACATATTCTATTCTGGTGCTTTCTAATAAGAATTTTATCCCAGTAAGTGCTGTATTCACAGCGACACTACTTACCAGGCTCAGATTCCCTCACAGAAAGAACAGTGGAAATTGGCTCACAGAGGGAACAGGGATATAGCCTGGCGGGCCCCTGTGCAGGAAGGGTCATTCAACCTCACTATATGAACAGTAGTTGGCACAATAATCTTGGTTCACCATGTACAGACAGTGGCAGCATCTAATCATTTATTTACCAAATTTAGTTCTTTATTGTATAGAAGCAGAAATAAATTTCTGAATGAGGTTAATATAATATTTGCATATAGTAAAACAGTGAATGTCACGGGGTCCTACTCCGGTATCACTCAATCAACAGAGTGAACAGTCCCAAGAACCTTTATTACATGTAAACTGAAAGATCCATAAAACAATCCACCACACAGAGGATGAAGTAGTCCTGGAATGCGGATACTGTCCATTAACGGGATAAATGCCCCGGAGATGAGTCACAATCCTCCGCTTAGAGATTGATATGGCTTCAGATACTTCTCCGTATTGGCTACTCCAGCAGTATTTTTCCGGGTAATCCGGGTTTCTCCAAGTGTCTCTGGGGTGCTGGCCTTAGCATCAGTATCCCACAAAGGATCTATTTTACTATTCTTTAATCTCGAATAACGAGTATACTCGTTCTTCACTAGTGGTGCCCTGTCAGCTCAGTCCAACAAAGCTGCTCAGTACTTTGCTATAATGCCCTCCATGTTGCTTCTGTTTCTTAATAAATGTTTCATCTCTCTCCCAAGCTGGATTCCCAGCTACGCAGCTCATTATTACAATATAATGTCCTCAATTAAGCTGATGCTGTTTTCTAGTAGACATTTAATTTCACCTTAGTGCTAAAATCACAGCTACACTGCTCAATACTGTTGTGTAATACACTCCTTGCTAACACTTTTTAGTGTTTTATCTTGACTCAGAGTTGGATTCACAGTTACACTGCTCAGTACTCCTGTATAATGTCCTCCATGCTGCTGCATCTGAACTTGTGCTACATAGAGACAGGCGAGCAGGTGTCCCTCATGTCTGTGTGTGCTGTGTATGGGAGACATCATAGCAGCTACTCTTCACCCACTAGCTCAGAGACAACTGAAAAATACATTTAAAACTGCGTGGGTCCCAAGTCGGGAAGACATGTGTCAACGGGGTCCGAGTTACCTATGAAATGATACCAATGTCTCCCGTGACAGGTCGATGATCTGAAAGCCAAACTCGCAGCACAAGAGGTGGAGCTAAAACAGAAGAACGAGGATGCAGATAAACTGATCCAGGTTGTTGGGGTAGAGGCCGAGAAGGTGGGAAAAGAGAAAGCCATGGCTGATGAAGAGGAAAAGAAGGTGGCCGTCATAGCAGAGGAGGTCGGGAAGAAGCAGAGGGACTGCGAGACGGATTTGGCTAAAGCTGAACCGGCTTTAGTGGCAGCTCAGGAAGCCCTGAACACCCTCAACAAGGTACTGCCAAAAGTATGGGGGGCTGCGTCTGTGTCGCCAGAGGTCTCTCTGATTCTGCACTAATCTATTTATTTGTCTTGACAGAACAATTTGACAGAGTTGAAGTCTTTCGGTTCCCCACCTTCCGCTGTCACCAATGTCACGGCAGCTGTCATGGTCCTCACTGCCCCTGGTGGCAAAGTCCCCAAGGACAGGAGCTGGAAAGCCGCCAGAGTGGTCATGGGCAAAGTCGACGGCTTCTTAGACTGCTTAATAAACTTTAATAAGGAAAATATACATGAAAACTGCATAAAAGCCATTCAGCCTTACCTGAAAGACACAGAATTCAACCCAGAATTCATTGCCTCCAAATCCCTCGCCGCTGCTGGACTGTGCTCCTGGGTTATCAATATCGTCAAGTTCTACGAGGTTTTCTGTGAGGTGGAGCCCAAACGCCAAGCTCTGAACAAAGCAAATGCCGAATTGGCAGCCGCAGAGGAGAAACTGTCCACCATCAAAGCCAAAATTGCAGTAAGTTCTATAGAAAGGTATTCTTTTAGTACTGCCCCTATGTACAAGAATATAACTACTATAATACTGCCCCTATGTACAAGAATATAACTACTATAATACTGCCCCTATGTACAAGAATATAACTACTATAATACTGCTCCTATGTATAAGAATATAACTACTATAATACTGCCCCCTATGTACAAGAATATAACTACTATAATACTGCTCCCTATGTACAAGAATATAACTACTATAATACTGCCCCCTATGTACAAGAATATAACTACTATAATACTGCCCCTATGTACAAGAATATAACTACTATAATACTGCCCCTATGTACAAGAATATAACTACTATAATACTGCCCCTATGTACAAGAATATAACTACTATAATACTGCCCCCTATGTACAAGAATATAACTACTATAATACTATCTTACAACCCAAAACAGTTATTCAAAACTTTTAACTCCCTCCTCCGCCCACCACTGCCTCCTCCAACCTCCCTCATCTCTGCCGAGGACTTTGCCACACACTTTAAAAACAAGATTGACCAAACATGGCAAGTCTTCATCACTCAACCACCACAACCCCTTTGTATACCAGACCAATGCCCAAACCCCATAACCTCACTCTCCAACATCACTGAAGGGGAGCTTAGTGGCCTCTTCTCCAAATCGCACCTTACAACCTGTGCACTTGATCCCATCCCATCGCACCTCCTCCCCAACCTCACCACCACACTTATCCCATCCCTAACCCACCTCTTCAACCTATCACTAACATCCAGTACCTTCCCTTCTGCTTTCAAGCATGCCACAATCACACCTATCCTTAAAAAGCCAACCCTCGACCCAACCGCTATGTCCAGCTATCGCCCAATATCATTGCTTCCATTCGCTTCCAAACTCCTGGAGCAGCACGTCCACGCTGAACTTTCCTCCCACCTATCATCTAACTTGCTCTTTGACAATCTACAATCTGGTTTCCGCCCCCATCACTCCACTGAGACAGCCCTGACCAAAATTACTAACGACCTACTTACAGCCAAATCAAATGGACAATACTCTATACTCCTGCTTCTAGACCTGTCCGCTGCATTTGACACAGTTGACCACTGCCTCCTACTACAGATCCTCTCTTCCTTCGGCATCAAAGGCCTTGCCCTATCCTGGATCTCCTCATACCTTTCCAACCGCACATTCAGCGTCTCCCACTCCCACACCACCTCCTCATCCCACCCTCTCTCTGTCGGAGTCCCCCAAGGCTCTGTTTTAGGACCCCTACTCTTCTCAATCTATACACTTGGTCTGGGGCAACTCATAAAGTCCCACGGATTCCACTACCACCTTTATGCTGATGACACTCAGATCTACCTCTCTGGCCCAGATGTCACCTCTCTGCTGTCCAGAATCCCAGAGTGTCTATCAGCCATATCCTCCTTCTTCTCCTCTCGCTTCCTCAAACTCAATGTAGACAAATCTGAACTCATCATCTTTCCTCCATCTCACAGATCATCTTTACCCGACCTAGCTATAACAATTAATGACATCACACTTTCCCCAGTACCAGAAGTCCGCTGCCTCGGAGTAACCTTTGACTCTGCCCTGTCCTTCAAACCGCACATCCAAACTCTTTCTACCTCCTGTCGCCTCCAGCTCAAAAATATTTCCAGAATCTGTCCTTTCCTCAACCCTCAATCTACTAAAATGCTTGTGCATGCCCTCATCATCTCCCGCCTCGACTACTGCAACATCCTTTTCTGTGGTCTCCCTGCTAACACCCTCGCACCTCTCCAGTCCATCCTTAACTCTGCCGCCCGACTAATTCATCTCTCTCCTCGCTACTCCTCCGCTTCTCCCCTCTGCAAATCTCTTCACTGGCTCCCATTCCCTCAGCGTATCCAGTTCAGATTACTAATTCTGACCTACAAGGCCATCTATAACCTGTCTCCCCCATATGTCTCTGAACTAATAATAATAATCTTTATTTTTATATAGCGCTAACATATTCCGCAGCGCTTTACACACATTTTCATCGCTGTCCCCAATAGGGCTCACAATCTAAATTCCCTATCAGTATGTCTTTGGAGTGTGGGAGGAAACCGGAGTACCCGGAGGAAACCCACGCAAACACGGGGAGAACATACAAACTCCTTGCAGATGTTGTCCTTGGTCGGATTCGAACCCAGGACCCCAGCGCTGCAAGGCTGCAGCGCTAACCACTGAGCCACCGTGCTGCCCGAACTAATCGCTCCTCACCCAACCTCCTCCAAGACTTCTTCCGAATAGCCCCTATTCTCTGGAATTCTTTGCCCCAACAAGTCCAACTATCAACCACATTTGCATCCTTCAGACGGAACCTGAAAAACCACCTCTTCAAGAAAGCCTACAGCCTGAAATGACCCCGCTACCTCCTTCTCTCTCACCACTACTGGTGATATCACCTCAACCAACACCGGAACTGCTGCAACCCACCAACCTACTGTCTCCTTCCCCACCATCCTGTAGCATGTAAGCCCGAAAGGGCAGGATCCTCTCTCCCCTCTATATCAGTCTGTCATTGTTAGTTTGTTTACTGTAAGTGATATCTGTAATTTGTATGTAACCCCTTCTCATGTACAGCACCATGGAATCAATGGTGCTATATAAATAAATAATAATAATAATAACTACTATAATACTGCGCCATGTACAAGAATATAGCTACTATAATACTGGTCCTATGTGCAAGAATATAACTACTATAATACTGCCCCTATGTACAGGAATATAACTACTATAATACGGCACCTATGTACAAGAATATAACTACTGTAATACAAGAATATAACTACTATAATACTGCCCCCTATGTACAAGAATATAACTACTATGATACTGCTCCTATGTACAAGAATATAACTACTATAATACTGCTCCTATGTACAAGAATATAACTACTATAATACTGCCCCAATGTACAAGAATATAACTACTATAATACAAGAATATAGCTACTATAATACTGCCTCCTATGTACAAGAATATAACTACTATAATACAGCTCCTATGTACAAGAATATAACTACTATAATACTGCTCCTATGTACAAGAATATAACCACTATAATACTGCCCCAATGTACAAGAATATAACTACTATAATACTGCCCCTATGTACAAGAATATAACTACTATAATACTGCTCCTATGTACAAGAATATAACTACTATAATACTGCCCCCTATGTACAAGAATATAACTACTATAATACTGCCCCCTATGTACAAGAATATAACTACTATAATACTGCCCCCTATGTACAAGAATATAACTACTATAATACTGCCCCCTATGTACAAGAATATAACTACTATAATACTGCCCCTATGTACAAGAATATAACTACTATAATACTGCCCCCTATGTGCAAGAATATAACTACTATAATACTGCTCCTATGTACAAGAATATAACTACTATAATACTGCCCCTGTGTACAAGAATATAACTACTATAATACTGCCCCTATGTACAAGAATATAACTACTGTAATACTGCCTCCTATGTACAAGAATATAACTACTATAATACTGCCCCCATGTACAAGAATATAACTACTATAATACTGCCCCTATGTACAAGAATATAACTACTATAATACTGCCCCTATGTACAAGAATATAACTACTGTAATACTGCCTCCTATGTACAAGAATATAACTACTATAATACTGCCCCCATGTACAAGAATATAACTACTATAATACTGCCCCTATGTACAAGAATATAACTACTATACTACTGCCCCCTATGTACAGGAATATAACTACTATAATACTGCTCCTATGTACAAGAATATAACTACTATAATACTGCCCCCTATGTACAAGAATATAACTACTATAATACTGCCCCCTATGTGCAAGAATATAACTACTATAATACTGCCCCTATGTACAAGAATATAACTACTATAATACTGCCCCCTATGTACAAGAATATAACTACTATAATACTGCCCCCTATGTACAAGAATATAACTACTATAATACTGCCCCCTATGTGCAAGAATATAACTACTATAATACTGCTCCTATGTACAAGAATATAACTACTATAATACTGCCCCTGTGTACAAGAATATAACTACTATAATACTGCCCCTATGTACAAGAATATAACTACTGTAATACTGCCTCCTATGTGCAAGAATATAACTACTATAATACTGCCCCTGTGTACAAGAATATAACTACTATAATACTGCCCCCGTGTACAAGAATATAACTACTATAATACTGCCCCCTATGTACAGGAATATAACTACTATAATACTGCTCCTATGTACAAGAATATAACTACTATAATACTGCCCCCTATGTACAAGAATATAACTACTATAATACTGCCCCTATGTACAAGAATATAACTACTATAATACTGCCCCCTATGTACAGGAATATAACTACTATAATAATGCCCCCTATGTACAGGAATATAACTACTATAATACTGCCCCCTATGTGCAAGAATATAACTACTATAATACTGCCCCTATGTACAAGAATATAACTACTATAATACTGCCCCCTATGTACAGGAATATAACTACTATAATACTGCTCCTATGTACAAGAATATAACTACTATAATACTGCCCCCTATGTACAAGAATATAACTACTATAATACTGCCCCCTATGTACAAGAATATAACTACTATAATACTGCCCCCTATGTACAAGAATATAACTACTATAATACTGCCCCCTATGTACAAGAATATAACTACTATAATACTGCCCCTATGTACAAGAATATAACTACTATAATACTGCCCCCTATGTGCAAGAATATAACTACTATAATACTGCTCCTATGTACAAGAATATAACTACTATAATACTGCCCCTGTGTACAAGAACATAACTACTATAATACTGCCCCCTATGTACAAGAATATAACTACTATAATACTGCCCCTATGTACAAGAATATAGCTACTGTAATACTGCCTCCTATGTACAAGAATATAACTACTATAATACTGCCCCCATGTACAAGAATATAACTACTATAATACTGCCCCTATGTACAAGAATATAACTACTATAATACTGCCCCCTATGTACAGGAATATAACTACTATAATACTGCTCCTATGTACAAGAATATAACTACTATAATACTGCCCCCTATGTACAAGAATATAACTACTATAATACTGCCCCCTATGTACAAGAATATAACTACTATAATACTGCCCCCTATGTACAAGAATATAACTACTATAATACTGCCCCCTATGTACAAGAATATAACTACTATAATACTGCCCCCTATGTACAAGAATATAACTACTATAATACTGCCCCTATGTACAAGAATATAACTACTATAATACTGCCCCCTATGTGCAAGAATATAACTACTATAATACTGCTCCTATGTACAAGAATATAACTACTATAATACTGCCCCTGTGTACAAGAATATAACTACTATAATACTGCCCCTATGTACAAGAATATAACTACTGTAATACTGCCTCCTATGTACAAGAATATAACTACTATAATACTGCCCCCATGTACAAGAATATAACTACTATAATACTGCCCCCTATGTACAAGAATATAACTACTATAATACTGCCCCTATGTACAAGAATATAACTACTGTAATACTGCCTCCTATGTACAAGAATATACAGTAACTACTATAATACTGCCCCCATGTACAAGAATATAACTACTACAGTATAATACTGCCCCTATGTACAAGAATATAACTACTATAATACTGCCCCCTATGTACAGGAATATAACTACTATAATACTGCCCCTATGTACAAGAATATAACTACTATAATACTGCCTCAATGCACAGAAATATAACTGCTATCATACAGCTTTGAGCCTGGTCCACATGTTACAGACTTTTCTTATTTTCAGCTCCTGAATGAGAATCTTGCCAAACTGACAGCAAAATTTGAGAAAGCGACTGTAGACAAGCTGAAGTGTCAGCAGGAAGCGGACACCACGGCTCTCACCATCTCTCTCGCCAACCGGCTGGTAAGTGTCATGTGCCGTCATTGTAGCTCTGTCTCCTGTGTACAGTCACAGAGATGAGAGGTGACTTTGATCTCGGTAGTTTCCCAGAAATATAGGAGTGTATTGTACCCCACATCCAGTCACTATATTTCTTCTAACTGAAATTTAAAAAAAAAATATATATATATTGCATCGATACCCAGCACTGCCGCCAGCACTCGGGACCAGAGTGTGCAGGGTGCATGTATTTCTATGCAGCCGCACACTCCGGTCCAAGTGTCGGCGGCAGTGCTGGGTATTGATGCGCGAGTATCTTGCATAGCTCTCGCAAGTCTGACGCCGGCCTAAGTCTGACCCTAGCTCTGATTTTAACCCTAAGGGCGCAGAAAGACATCCGTATAACTCAAGCAATGATCACGTGACCAGGCTCAGACTGAATGTCAACGCTCTCCTGACCGGAGCGTGACAGCATGTACTTCTATGTAGCTGTCACGCTCCGGTCATGAGAGCCAACGGTCAGTCCGAGGTTTTCGATGTGATCCTCACACGAGTAATTCATCAATCTGTCTTCACCCTAACTCTAAAATTAACCCTATCCCTAAGCCTAACCCATAGTGAAAACCTAGTTCTAAGCTTAACCCAATCCCTAGCCAAAGAGTAGCCCTAACCCTAACCCTAGGCCTACCTCTATCCCAACGCTAGCCTTTAGGATAACACAATCTCTAATTTTACTTCTAATTCTAAGATTAACCCTACATTTACGCTTTTCTCAATCCCTAGCTCTAAGCTTGACCCTTGGCAAAACTCTAGCTACAAGCCTATCCTTAGCTTTAAACCTAACTCAATCGCTAGCCCTAAGTTTGACCTTAGGCCTAACCCATGTCTTAGCCTAACTCTAACCCAACACTAGCACTTAGACTAATCCAAGGTCTAACCCTACACTAAGCTTAACTTTAGACCTAAGTTTTACCCTTACCATGATTGATTAGGGTTAGAAAAAGTATAACAATGTAAGATCAGCTCTCAGTAATGAATGCAGAATTGCACTTTATTGAATATCGTCTTTACTGTTTAGCTGCTCATCTTCTGTCATCTCCGTGGCTTTTAAGCAGAGTGCAGCAGGCAAGAAGAGTTTGTGATTGACTGATACACTCTGTATAGTCAGTGACCCAGATGTAGACAGATTGGAGATGCTTCCCATGTCACAGTAAGAGGCGGCATGGAGTAGGACTCTGAGGACAAAGTATTGCTCCCCTATAAACTGTTATTCCCAGGGTATCCCCTCTTTGCGCTCTGCTCTGGTCTTACTGTGTTCCATGACAGCTGCCATATTGAGGTCTGACCAGAACTGTAGGATGTGCTTGTGCGCTTCACATAGGGGGCAGCCGCATCTATCCACACTAATTCGGTGACCCCGTTGTAGGTGGGAGGACTCGCCTCAGAGAACGTCAGGTGGGCCGAAGCCGTCAGGAACTTCAAGCTCCAAGAAAGCACCCTGTGTGGGGACGTCCTGGTCATCACCGCCTTCGTCTCCTACCTCGGCTACTTCACCAAGAAATACCGACAGGACCTGATGGATAAGACATGGAAACCGTACCTGGGGCAGCTGAAGGTGAGCCCACCCTCCGACATCACATCCTTCCCTGATAAGAAATGTACTCCAGTCACACCCAGAGCTGCATCTATTATACAGATACCGTAGATACAGTACATGATAGAGCTGTGCCTATTATACAGATACCATAGATACATAGATACAGTACATGATACAGCTGCGTCTATTATACAGATACCATAGATACATAGATACAGTACATGATACAACTGTGTCTATTATACAGATACCATAGATGCAGTACATGACACAGCTGCGTCTATTATAGATACCATAGATACAGTACATGATACAGCTGTGTCTATTATACAGTACATGATACAGCTGTGTCTATTATACAGATACCATAGATACAGTACATGATACAGCTGTGTCTATTATACAGATATCATAGATACATAGATACAGTACATGATACAGCTGCGTCTATTATACAGATATCATAGATACATAGATACAGTACATGACACAGCTGCGTCTATTATACAGATACCATAGATACATAGATACAGTACATGATACAGCTGTGTCTATTATACAGATACCATAGATACAGTACATGACACAGCTGCGTCTATTATAGATACCATAGATACAGTACATGATACAGCTGTGTCTATTATACAGTACATGATACAGCTGTGTCTATTATACAGATACCATAGATACAGTACATGATACAGCTGTGTCTATTATACAGATATCATAGATACATAGATACAGTACATGATACAGCTGTGTCTATTATACAGATATCATAGATACATAGATACAGTACATGATACAGCTGTGTCTATTATACAGTACATGATACAGCTGTGTCTATTATACAGATATCATAGATACATAGATACAGTACATGATACAGCTGTGTCTATTATACAGTACATGATACAGCTGTGTCTATTATACAGATATCATAGATACATAGATACAGTACATGACACAGCTGCGTCTATTATACAGATACCATAGATATAGTACATGATACAGCTGTGTCTATTATACAGATATCATAGATACATAGATACAGTACATGATACAGCTGTGTCTATTATACAGATATCATAGATACATAGATACAGTACATGATACAGCTGTGTCTATTATACAGTACATGATACAGCTGTGTCTATTATACAGATATCATAGATACATAGATACAGTACATGATACAGCTGTGTCTATTATACAGTACATGATACAGCTGTGTCTATTATACAGATACCATAGATACATAGATACAGTACATGATACAGCTGCGTCTATTATAGATACCATAGATACAGTACATGATACAGCTGTGTCTATTATACAGTACATGATACAGCTGTGTCTATTATACAGACATCATAGGTACATAGATACAGTACATGATACAGCTGTGTCTATTATACAGTACATGATACAGCTGTGTCTATTATACAGATATGATAGATACATAGATACAGTACATGATACAGCTGTGTCTATTATACAGTACATGATACAGCTGTGTCTATTATACAGATATCATAGATACATAGATACAGTACATGACACAGCTGCGTCTATTATACAGATACCATAGATATAGTACATGATACAGCTGTGTCTATTATACAGATACCATAGATACATAGATACAGTACATGACACAGCTGCGTCTATTATGCAGATACCATAGATACAGTACATGATAAAGCTGTGTCTATTATACAGATACCATAGATACATAGATACAGTACATGACACAGCTGTGTCTATTATATAGATACCATAGATACAGTACATGATACAGCTGTGTCTATTATACAGTACATGATACAGCTGTGTCTATTAAACAGATATCATAGATACATAGATACAGTACATGATACAGCTGTGTCTATTATACAGATACCATAGATACAGTACATGACACAGCTGTGTCTATTATATAGATACCATAGATACAGTACATGATACAGCTGTGTCTATTATACAGTACATGATACAGCTGTGTCTATTACACAGATACCATAGATACATAGATACAGTACATGATACAGCTGTGTCTATTATACAGATATCATAGATACATAGACACAGTACATGATACAGCTGCGTCTATTATACAGATACCATAGATACAGTACATGACACAGCTGTGTCTATTATACAGATACCATAGATACATAGATACAGTACATGACACAGCTGCGTCTATTATACAGTACATGATACAGCTGTGTCTATTATACAGTACATGATACAGCTGTGTCTATTATACAGATACCATAGATACATAGATACAGTACATGATACAGCTGTGTCTATTATACAGCACATGATACAGCTGTGTCTATTATACAGTAAATGATACAGCTGTGTCTATTATACAGTACATGATACAGCTGTGTCTATTATACAGATATAGATACAGTACATGATACAGCTGTGTCTATTATACAGTACATGACACAGCTGCGTCTGTTATACAGATACCATAGATACATAGATACAGTACATGATACAGCTGTGTCTATTATAGATACCATAGATACAGTACATGATACAGCTGTGTCTATTATACAGTACATGATACAGCTGTGTCTATTATACAGATACCATAGATACATAGATACAGTACATGACACAGCTGCGTCTATTGTAGATACCATAGATACAGTACATGATACAGCTGTGTCTATTATACAGTACATGACACAGCTGCGTCTATTATACAGATACCATAGATATAGTACATGATACAGCTGTATCTATTATACAGATACCATAGATACAGTACATGATACAGCTGTGTCTATTATACAGATATCATAGATACATAGATACAGTACATGATACAGCTGCGTCTATTACACAGATACCATAGATACAGTACATGATACAGCTGTGTCTATTATACAGTACATGATACAGCTGTGTCTATTATACAGATACCATAGATACAGTTCATGATACAGCTGTGTCTATTATACAGATATCATAGATACATAGATACAGTACATGATACAGCTGTGTCTATTATACAGATACCATAGGTACAGTACATGATACAGCTGTGTCTATTATACAGATACCATAGATACAGTACATGATACAGCTGTGTCTATTATACAGATACCATAGATACATAGATACAGTACATGATACAGCTGTGTCTATTATACAGATATCATAGATACATAGATACAGTACATGACACAGCTGTGTCTATTATACAGATACCATAGATATAGTACATGATACAGCTGTGTCTATTATACAGATACCATAGATACAGTACATGATACAGCTGTGTCTATTATACAGATACCATAGATACAGTACATGATACAGCTGTGTCTATTATACAGATACCATAGATACATAGATACAGTACATGACACAGCTGTGTCTATTATACAGATACCATAGATATAGTACATGATACAGCTGTGTCTATTATACAGATACCATAGATACAGTACATGATACAGCTGTGTCTATTATATAGATACCATAGATACAGTACATGATACAGCTGTGTCTATTATACAGATACCATAGATACATAGATACAGTACATGACACAGCTGCGTCTATTATAGACACCATAGATACAGTACATGATACAGCTGTGTCTATTATACAGTACATGATACAGCTGTGTCTATTATACAGATACCATAGATACATAGATACAGTACATGATACAGCTGTGTCTATTATACAGATATCATAGATACATAGATACAGTACATGATACAGCTGTGTCTATTATACAGTACATGATACAGCTGTGTCTATTATACAGATATCATAGATACATAGATACAGTACATGACACAGCTGCGTCTATTATACAGATACCATAGATATAGTACATGATACAGCTGTGTCTATTATACAGATATCATAGATACATAGATACAGTACATGATACAGCTGTGTCTATTATACAGATATCATAGATACATAGATACAGTACATGATACAGCTGTGTCTATTATACAGATACCATAGGTACAGTACATGATACAGCTGTGTTTATTATACAGATACCTTAGATACAGTACATGATACAGCTGTGTCTATTATACAGATACCATAGATACATAGATACAGTACATGATACAGCTGTGTCTATTATACAGATATCATAGATACATAGATACAGTACATGACACAGCTGTGTCTATTATACAGATACCATAGATATAGTACATGATACAGCTGTGTCTATTATACAGATACCATAGATACAGTACATGATACAGCTGTGTCTATTATACAGATACCATAGATACATAGATACATTACATTATACAGCTGTGTCTATTATACAGATACCATAGATACATAGATACAGTACATGACACAGCTGTGTCTATTATACAGATACCATAGATATAGTACATGATACAGCTGTGTCTATTATACAGATACCATAGATACAGTACATGATACAGCTGTGTCTATTATATAGATACCATAGATACAGTACATGATACAGCTGTGTCTATTATACAGTACATGATACAGCTGTGTATTATACAGATATCATAGATACATAGATACAGTACATGATACAGCTGTGTCTATTATACAGATACCATAGATACATAGATACAGTACATGACACAGCAGCGTCTATTATAGATACCATAGATACAGTACATGATACAGCTGTGTCTATTATACAGTACATGATACAGCTGTGTCTATTATACAGATACCATAGATACATAGATACAGTACATGATACAGCTGTGTCTATTATACAGATATCATAGATACATAGATACAGTACATGATACAGCTGGGTCTATTATACAGTACATAATACAGCTGTGTCTATTATACAGATATCATAGATACATAGATACAGTACATGACACAGCTGCGTCTATTATACAGATACCATAGATATAGTACATGATACAGCTGTGTCTATTATACAGATATCATAGATACATAGATACAGTACATGATACAGCTGTGTCTATTATACAGATATCATAGATACATAGATACAGTACATGATACAGCTGTGTCTATTATACAGTACATGATACAGCTGTGTCTATTATACGGATATCATAGATACATAGATACAGTACATGATACAGCTGTGTCTATTATACAGTACATGATACAGCTGTGTCTATTATATAGATACCATAGATACAGTACATGATACAGCTGTGTCTATTATACAGTACATGATATAGCTGTGTCTATTATACAGATATCATAGATACATAGATACAGTACATGATACAGCTGTGTCTATTATACAGTACATGATACAGCTGTGTCTATTATATAGATACCATAGAAACAGTACATGATACAGCTGTGTCTATTATACAGTACATGATACAGCTGTGTCTATTATACAGATATCATAGATACATAGATACAGTACATGATACAGCTGTGTCTATTATACAGATACCATAGATACAGTACATGACACAGCTGTGTCTATTATATAGATACCATAGATACAGTACATGACACAGCTGTGACTATTGTACAGATACCATAGATACAGTACATGATACAGCTGTGTCTATTATACAGATACCATAGATACATAGATACAGTACATGATACAGCTGTGTCTATTATACAGATATCATAGATACATAGATACAGTACATGATACAGCTGTGTCTATTATACAGATACCATAGATACATAGACACAGTACATGATACAGCTGCGTCTATTATACAGATACTATAGATACATAGATACAGTACATGATACAGCTGCGTCTATTACACAGATACCATAGATACAGTACATGATACAGCTGTGTCTATTATACAGATACCATAGATACAGTACATGATACAGCTGTGTCTATTATACAGATACCATAGATACAGTACATGATACAGCTGTGTCTATTATACAGATATCATAGATACATAGATACAGTACATGATACAGCTGCGTCTATTACACAGATACCATAGATACAGTACATGATACAGCGGTGTCTATTATACAGTACATGATACAGCTGTGTCTATTATACAGATATCATAGATACATAGATACAGTACATGATACAGCTGTGTATTATACAGATTCCATAGATACAGTACATGATACAGCTGTGTCTATTATACAGATATCATAGATACATAGATACAGTACATGATACAGCTGTGTCTATTATACAGATACCATAGATACATAGATACAGTACATGACACAGCTGCGTCTATTATAGATACCATAGATACAGTACATGATACAGCTGTGTCTATTATACAGATACCATAGATACAGTACATGATACAGCTTTGTCTATTATACAGATATCATAGATACATAGATACAGTACATGATACAGCTGCGTCTATTACACAGATACCATAGATACAGTACATGATATAGCTGTGTCTATTATACAGTACATGATACAGCTGTGTCTATTATACAGATATCATAGATACATAGATACAGTACATGATACAGCTGTGTCTATTATACAGATACCATAGGTACAGTACATGATACAGCTGTGTCTATTATACAGATACCATAGATACAGTACATGATACAGCTGTGTCTATTATACAGATACCATAGATACATAGATACAGTACATGATACAGCTGTGTCTTTTATACAGATATAGATACAGTACATGACACAGCTGTGTCTATTATACAGATACCATAGATATAGTACATGATACAGCTGTGTCTATTATACAGATACCATAGATACATAGACACAGTACATGATACAGCTGTGTCTATTATACAGATACCATAGATACAGTACATGACACAGCTGTGTCTATTATACAGATACCATAGATACATAGATACAGTACATGACACAGCTGCGTCTATTATACAGATATCATAGATACATAGATACAGTACATGATACAGCTGTGTCTATTATACAGATATCATAGATACATAGATACAGTACATGATACAGCTGTGTCTATTATACAGTACATGATACAGCTGTGTCTATTATACGGATATCATAGATACATAGATACAGTACATGATACAGCTGTGTCTATTATACAGTACATGATACAGCTGTGTCTATTATATAGATACCATAGATACAGTACATGATACAGCTGTGTCTATTATACAGTACATGATATAGCTGTGTCTATTATACAGATATCATAGATACATAGATACAGTACATGATACAGCTGTGTCTATTATACAGTACATGATACAGCTGTGTCTATTATATAGATACCATAGAAACAGTACATGATACAGCTGTGTCTATTATACAGTACATGATACAGCTGTGTCTATTATACAGATATCATAGATACATAGATACAGTACATGATACAGCTGTGTCTATTATACAGATACCATAGATACAGTACATGACACAGCTGTGTCTATTATATAGATACCATAGATACAGTACATGACACAGCTGTGACTATTGTACAGATACCATAGATACAGTACATGATACAGCTGTGTCTATTATACAGATACCATAGATACATAGATACAGTACATGATACAGCTGTGTCTATTATACAGATATCATAGATACATAGATACAGTACATGATACAGCTGTGTCTATTATACAGATACCATAGATACATAGACACAGTACATGATACAGCTGCGTCTATTATACAGATACTATAGATACATAGATACAGTACATGATACAGCTGCGTCTATTACACAGATACCATAGATACAGTACATGATACAGCTGTGTCTATTATACAGATACCATAGATACAGTACATGATACAGCTGTGTCTATTATACAGATACCATAGATACAGTACATGATACAGCTGTGTCTATTATACAGATATCATAGATACATAGATACAGTACATGATACAGCTGCGTCTATTACACAGATACCATAGATACAGTACATGATACAGCGGTGTCTATTATACAGTACATGATACAGCTGTGTCTATTATACAGATATCATAGATACATAGATACAGTACATGATACAGCTGTGTATTATACAGATTCCATAGATACAGTACATGATACAGCTGTGTCTATTATACAGATATCATAGATACATAGATACAGTACATGATACAGCTGTGTCTATTATACAGATATCATAGATACATAGATACAGTACATGACACAGCTGTGTCTATTATACAGATACCATAGATATAGTACATGATACAGCTGTGTCTATTATACAGATACCATAGATACAGTACATGATACAGCTGTGTCTATTATACAGATACCATAGATACATAGATACATTACATTATACAGCTGTGTCTATTATACAGATACCATAGATACATAGATACAGTACATGACACAGCTGTGTCTATTATACAGATACCATAGATATAGTACATGATACAGCTGTGTCTATTATACAGATACCATAGATACAGTACATGATACAGCTGTGTCTATTATATAGATACCATAGATACAGTACATGATACAGCTGTGTCTATTATACAGTACATGATACAGCTGTGTATTATACAGATATCATAGATACATAGATACAGTACATGATACAGCTGTGTCTATTATACAGATACCATAGATACATAGATACAGTACATGATACAGCTGTGTCTATTATACAGATATCATAGATACATAGATACAGTACATGATACAGCTGGGTCTATTATACAGTACATAATACAGCTGTGTCTATTATACAGATATCATAGATACATAGATACAGTACATGACACAGCTGCGTCTATTATACAGATACCATAGATATAGTACATGATACAGCTGTGTCTATTATACAGATATCATAGATACATAGATACAGTACATGATACAGCTGTGTCTATTATACAGATATCATAGATACATAGATACAGTACATGATACAGCTGTGTCTATTATACAGTACATGATACAGCTGTGTCTATTATACGGATATCATAGATACATAGATACAGTACATGATACAGCTGTGTCTATTATACAGTACATGATACAGCTGTGTCTATTATATAGATACCATAGATACAGTACATGATACAGCTGTGTCTATTATACAGTACATGATATAGCTGTGTCTATTATACAGATATCATAGATACATAGATACAGTACATGATACAGCTGTGTCTATTATACAGTACATGATACAGCTGTGTCTATTATATAGATACCATAGAAACAGTACATGATACAGCTGTGTCTATTATACAGTACATGATACAGCTGTGTCTATTATACAGATATCATAGATACATAGATACAGTACATGATACAGCTGTGTCTATTATACAGATACCATAGGTACAGTACATGATACAGCTGTGTTTATTATACAGATACCTTAGATACAGTACATGATACAGCTGTGTCTATTATACAGATACCATAGATACATAGATACAGTACATGATACAGCTGTGTCTATTATACAGATATCATAGATACATAGATACAGTACATGACACAGCTGTGTCTATTATACAGATACCATAGATATAGTACATGATACAGCTGTGTCTATTATACAGATACCATAGATACAGTACATGATACAGCTGTGTCTATTATACAGATACCATAGATACATAGATACATTACATTATACAGCTGTGTCTATTATACAGATACCATAGATACATAGATACAGTACATGACACAGCTGTGTCTATTATACAGATACCATAGATATAGTACATGATACAGCTGTGTCTATTATACAGATACCATAGATACAGTACATGATACAGCTGTGTCTATTATATAGATACCATAGATACAGTACATGATACAGCTGTGTCTATTATACAGTACATGATACAGCTGTGTATTATACAGATATCATAGATACATAGATACAGTACATGATACAGCTGTGTCTATTATACAGATACCATAGATACATAGATACAGTACATGACACAGCAGCGTCTATTATAGATACCATAGATACAGTACATGATACAGCTGTGTCTATTATACAGTACATGATACAGCTGTGTCTATTATACAGATACCATAGATACATAGATACAGTACATGATACAGCTGTGTCTATTATACAGATATCATAGATACATAGATACAGTACATGATACAGCTGGGTCTATTATACAGTACATAATACAGCTGTGTCTATTATACAGATATCATAGATACATAGATACAGTACATGACACAGCTGCGTCTATTATACAGATACCATAGATATAGTACATGATACAGCTGTGTCTATTATACAGATATCATAGATACATAGATACAGTACATGATACAGCTGTGTCTATTATACAGATATCATAGATACATAGATACAGTACATGATACAGCTGTGTCTATTATACAGTACATGATACAGCTGTGTCTATTATACGGATATCATAGATACATAGATACAGTACATGATACAGCTGTGTCTATTATACAGTACATGATACAGCTGTGTCTATTATATAGATACCATAGATACAGTACATGATACAGCTGTGTCTATTATACAGTACATGATATAGCTGTGTCTATTATACAGATATCATAGATACATAGATACAGTACATGATACAGCTGTGTCTATTATACAGTACATGATACAGCTGTGTCTATTATATAGATACCATAGAAACAGTACATGATACAGCTGTGTCTATTATACAGTACATGATACAGCTGTGTCTATTATACAGATATCATAGATACATAGATACAGTACATGATACAGCTGTGTCTATTATACAGATACCATAGATACAGTACATGACACAGCTGTGTCTATTATATAGATACCATAGATACAGTACATGACACAGCTGTGACTATTGTACAGATACCATAGATACAGTACATGATACAGCTGTGTCTATTATACAGATACCATAGATACATAGATACAGTACATGATACAGCTGTGTCTATTATACAGATATCATAGATACATAGATACAGTACATGATACAGCTGTGTCTATTATACAGATACCATAGATACATAGACACAGTACATGATACAGCTGCGTCTATTATACAGATACTATAGATACATAGATACAGTACATGATACAGCTGCGTCTATTACACAGATACCATAGATACAGTACATGATACAGCTGTGTCTATTATACAGATACCATAGATACAGTACATGATACAGCTGTGTCTATTATACAGATACCATAGATACAGTACATGATACAGCTGTGTCTATTATACAGATATCATAGATACATAGATACAGTACATGATACAGCTGCGTCTATTACACAGATACCATAGATACAGTACATGATACATCGGTGTCTATTATACAGTACATGATACAGCTGTGTCTATTATACAGATATCATAGATACATAGATACAGTACATGATACAGCTGTGTATTATACAGATTCCATAGATACAGTACATGATACAGCTGTGTCTATTATACAGATATCATAGATACATAGATACAGTACATGATACAGCTGTGTCTATTATACAGATACCATAGATACATAGATACAGTACATGACACAGCTGCGTCTATTATAGATACCATAGATACAGTACATGATACAGCTGTGTCTATTATACAGATACCATAGATACAGTACATGATACAGCTTTGTCTATTATACAGATATCATAGATACATAGATACAGTACATGATACAGCTGCGTCTATTACACAGATACCATAGATACAGTACATGATATAGCTGTGTCTATTATACAGTACATGATACAGCTGTGTCTATTATACAGATATCATAGATACATAGATACAGTACATGATACAGCTGTGTCTATTATACAGATACCATAGGTACAGTACATGATACAGCTGTGTCTATTATACAGATACCATAGATACAGTACATGATACAGCTGTGTCTATTATACAGATACCATAGATACATAGATACAGTACATGATACAGCTGTGTCTTTTATACAGATATAGATACAGTACATGACACAGCTGTGTCTATTATACAGATACCATAGATATAGTACATGATACAGCTGTGTCTATTATACAGATACCATAGATACATAGACACAGTACATGATACAGCTGTGTCTATTATACAGATACCATAGATACAGTACATGACACAGCTGTGTCTATTATACAGATACCATAGATACATAGATACAGTACATGACACAGCTGCGTCTATTATACAGATATCATAGATACATAGATACAGTACATGATACAGCTGTGTCTATTATACAGATATCATAGATACATAGATACAGTACATGATACAGCTGTGTCTATTATACAGTACATGATACAGCTGTGTCTATTATACGGATATCATAGATACATAGATACAGTACATGATACAGCTGTGTCTATTATACAGTACATGATACAGCTGTGTCTATTATATAGATACCATAGATACAGTACATGATACAGCTGTGTCTATTATACAGTACATGATATAGCTGTGTCTATTATACAGATATCATAGATACATAGATACAGTACATGATACAGCTGTGTCTATTATACAGTACATGATACAGCTGTGTCTATTATATAGATACCATAGAAACAGTACATGATACAGCTGTGTCTATTATACAGTACATGATACAGCTGTGTCTATTATACAGATATCATAGATACATAGATACAGTACATGATACAGCTGTGTCTATTATACAGATACCATAGATACAGTACATGACACAGCTGTGTCTATTATATAGATACCATAGATACAGTACATGACACAGCTGTGACTATTGTACAGATACCATAGATACAGTACATGATACAGCTGTGTCTATTATACAGATACCATAGATACATAGATACAGTACATGATACAGCTGTGTCTATTATACAGATATCATAGATACATAGATACAGTACATGATACAGCTGTGTCTATTATACAGATACCATAGATACATAGACACAGTACATGATACAGCTGCGTCTATTATACAGATACTATAGATACATAGATACAGTACATGATACAGCTGCGTCTATTACACAGATACCATAGATACAGTACATGATACAGCTGTGTCTATTATACAGATACCATAGATACAGTACATGATACAGCTGTGTCTATTATACAGATACCATAGATACAGTACATGATACAGCTGTGTCTATTATACAGATATCATAGATACATAGATACAGTACATGATACAGCTGCGTCTATTACACAGATACCATAGATACAGTACATGATACAGCGGTGTCTATTATACAGTACATGATACAGCTGTGTCTATTATACAGATATCATAGATACATAGATACAGTACATGATACAGCTGTGTATTATACAGATTCCATAGATACAGTACATGATACAGCTGTGTCTATTATACAGATATCATAGATACATAGATACAGTACATGATACAGCTGTGTCTATTATACAGATATCATAGATACATAGATACAGTACATGATACAGCTGTGTCTATTATACAGATACCATAGATACATAGATACAGTACATGACACAGCTGCGTCTATTATAGATACCATAGATACAGTACATGATACAGCTGTGTCTATTATACAGATACCATAGATACAGTACATGATACAGCTTTGTCTATTATACAGATATCATAGATACATAGATACAGTACATGATACAGCTGCGTCTATTACACAGATACCATAGATACAGTACATGATATAGCTGTGTCTATTATACAGTACATGATACAGCTGTGTCTATTATACAGATATCATAGATACATAGATACAGTACATGATACAGCTGTGTCTATTATACAGATACCATAGGTACAGTACATGATACAGCTGTGTCTATTATACAGATACCATAGATACAGTACATGATACAGCTGTGTCTATTATACAGATACCATAGATACATAGATACAGTACATGATACAGCTGTGTCTTTTATACAGATATAGATACAGTACATGACACAGCTGTGACTATTATACAGATACCATAGATATAGTACATGATACAGCTGTGTCTATTATACAGATACCATAGATACATAGACACAGTACATTATACAGCTGTGTCTATTATACAGATACCATAGATACAGTACATGACACAGCTGTGTCTATTATACAGATACCATAGATACATAGATACAGTACATGACACAGCTGCGTCTATTATACAGTACATGATACAGCTGTGTCTATTATACAGTACATGATACAGCTGTGTCTATTATACAGATATCATAGATACATAGATACAGTACATGATACAGCTGCGTCTATTATAGATACCATAGATACAGTACATGATACAGCTGTGTCTATTATACAGTACATGATACAGCTGTGTCTATTATACAGATATCATAGATACATAGATACAGTACATGATACAGCTGTGTATTATACAGATACCATAGATACATAGATACAGTACATGATACAGCTGCGTCTATTATAGATACCAAAAATACAGTACATGATACAGCTGTGTCTATTATACACTACATGATACAGCTGTGTCTATTATACAGATACCATAGATACATAGATACAGTACATGACACAGCTGCGTCTATTATAGATACCATAGATACAGTACATGATACAGCTGTGTCTATTATAAAGTACATGACACAGCTGCGTCTATTATACAGATACCATAGATATAGTACATGATACAGCTGTGTCTATTATACAGATATCATAGATACATAGATACAGTACATGATACAGCTGTGTCTATTATACAGTACATGATACAGCTGTGTCTATTATACAGATACCATAGATACATAGATACAGTACATGACACAGCTGCGTCTATTATAGATACCATAGATACAGTACATGATACAGCTGTGTCTATTATACAGATACCATAGATACAGTACATGATACAGCTTTGTCTATTATACAGATATCATAGATACATAGATACAGTACATGATACAGCTGCGTCTATTACACAGATACCATAGATACAGTACATGATATAGCTGTGTCTATTATACAGTACATGATACAGCTGTGTCTATTATACAGATATCATAGATACATAGATACAGTACATGATACAGCTGTGTCTATTATACAGATACCATAGGTACAGTACATGATACAGCTGTGTCTATTATACAGATACCATAGATACAGTACATGATACAGCTGTGTCTATTATACAGATACCATAGATACATAGATACAGTACATGATACAACTGTGTCTTTTATACAGATATAGATACAGTACATGACACAGCTGTGTCTATTATACAGATACCATAGATATAGTACATGATACAGCTGTGTCTATTATACAGATACCATAGATACATAGACACAGTACATGATACAGCTGTGTCTATTATACAGATACCATAGATACAGTACATGACACAGCTGTGTCTATTATACAGATACCATAGATACATAGATACAGTACATGACACAGCTGCGTCTATTATACAGTACATGATACAGCTGTGTCTATTATACAGTACATGATACAGCTGTGTCTATTATACAGATATCATAGATACATAGATACAGTACATGATACAGCTGCGTCTATTATAGATACCATAGATACAGTACATGATACAGCTGTGTCTATTATACAGTACATGATACAGCTGTGTCTATTATACAGATATCATAGATACATAGATACAGTACATGATACAGCTGTGTATTATACAGATACCATAGATACATAGATACAGTACATGATACAGCTGCGTCTATTATAGATACCAAAAATACAGTACATGATACAGCTGTGTCTATTATACACTACATGATACAGCTGTGTCTATTATACAGATACCATAGATACCATAGATACAGTACATGATACAGCTGTGTCTATTATAAAGTACATGACACAGCTGCGTCTATTATACAGATACCATAGATATAGTACATGATACAGCTGTGTCTATTATACAGATATCATAGATACATAGATACAGTACATGATACAGCTGTGTCTATTATACAGTACATGATACAGCTGTGTCTATTATACAGATATCATAGATACATAGATACAGTACATGATACAGCTGTGTCTATTATACAGATACCATAGATACAGTACATGACACAGCTGTGTCTATTATATAGATACCATAGATACAGTACATGACACAGCTGTGACTATTGTACAGATACCATAGATACAGTACATGATACAGCTGTGTCTATTATACAGATACCATAGATACATAGATACAGTACATGATACAGCTGTGTCTATTATACAGATATCATAGATACATAGATACAGTACATGATACAGCTGTGTCTATTATACAGATACCATAGATACATAGACACAGTACATGATACAGCTGCGTCTATTATACAGATACTATAGATACATAGATACAGTACATGATACAGCTGCGTCTATTACACAGATACCATAGATACAGTACATGATACAGCTGTGTCTATTATACAGATACCATAGATACAGTACATGATACAGCTGTGTCTATTATACAGATACCATAGATACAGTACATGATACAGCTGTGTCTATTATACAGATATCATAGATACATAGATACAGTACATGATACAGCTGCGTCTATTACACAGATACCATAGATACAGTACATGATACAGCGGTGTCTATTATACAGATATCATAGATACATAGATACAGTACATGATACAGCTGTGTCTATTATACAGATACCATAGATACATAGATACAGTACATGACACAGCTGCGTCTATTATAGATACCATAGATACAGTACATGATACAGCTGTGTCTATTATACAGATACCATAGATACAGTACATGATACAGCTTTGTCTATTGTACAGATATCATAGATACATAGATACAGTACATGATACAGCTGCGTCTATTACACAGATACCATAGATACAGTACATGATATAGCTGTGTCTATTATACAGTACATGATACAGCTGTGTCTATTATACAGATATCATAGATACATAGATACAGTACATGATACAGCTGTGTCTATTATACAGATACCATAGGTACAGAACATGATACAGCTGTGTCTATTATACAGATACCATAGATACAGTACATGATACAGCTGTGTCTATTATACAGATACCATAGATACATAGATACAGTACATGATACAGCTGTGTCTTTTATACAGATATAGATACAGTACATGACACAGCTGTGTCTATTATACAGATACCATAGATATAGTACATGATACAGCTGTGTCTATTATACAGATACCATAGATACATAGACACAGTACATGATACAGCTGTGTCTATTATACAGATACCATAGATACAGTACATGACACAGCTGTGTCTATTATACAGATACCATAGATACATAGATACAGTACATGACACAGCTGCGTCTATTATACAGTACATGATACAGCTGTGTCTATTATACAGTACATGATACAGCTGTGTCTATTATACAGATATCATAGATACATAGATACAGTACATGATACAGCTGCGTCTATTATAGATACCATAGATACAGTACATGATACAGCTGTGTCTATTATACAGTACATGATACAGCTGTGTCTATTATACAGATATCATAGATACATAGATACAGTACATGATACAGCTGTGTATTATACAGATACCATAGATACATAGATACAGTACATGATACAGCTGCGTCTATTATAGATACCAAAAATACAGTACATGATACAGCTGTGTCTATTATACACTACATGATACAGCTGTGTCTATTATACAGATACCATAGATACATAGATACAGTACATGACACAGCTGCGTCTATTATAGATACCATAGATACAGTACATGATACAGCTGTGTCTATTATAAAGTACATGACACAGCTGCGTCTATTATACAGATACCATAGATATAGTACATGATACAGCTGTGTCTATTATACAGATATCATAGATACAGTACATGATACAGCTGTGTCTATTATACAGATACCATAGATACAGTACATGATACAGCTGTGTCTATTATACAGATATCATAGATACATAGATACAGTACATGATACAGCTGTGTCTATTATACAGATACCATAGATACATAGATACAGTACATGACACAGCTGCGTCTATTATAGATACCATAGATACAGTACATGATACAGCTGTGTCTATTATACAGTACATGATACAGCTGTGTCTATTATACAGATACCATAGATACAGTACATGATACAGCTTTGTCTATTATACAGATATCATAGATACATAGATACAGTACATGATACAGCTGCGTCTATTACACAGATACCATAGATACAGTACATGATACACCTGTGTCTATTATACAGTACATGATACAGCTGTGTCTATTATACAGATATCAGATACATAGATACAGTACATGATACAGCTGTGTCTATTATACAGATACCATAGGTACAGTACATGATACAGCTGTGTCTATTATACAGATACCATAGATACAGTACATGATACAGCTGTGTCTATTATACAGATACCATAGATACATAGATACAGTACATGATACAGCTGTGTCTATTATACAGATATCATAGATACATAGATACAGTACATGACACAGCTGTGTCTATTATACAGATACCATAGATATAGTACATGATACAGCTGTGTCTATTATACAGATACCATAGATACAGTACATGATACAGCTGTGTCTATTATACAGATACCATAGATACATAGATACAGTACATGATACAGCTGTGTCTATTATACAGATACCATAGATACATAGATACAGTACATGGTACAGCTGTGTCTATTATATAGATACCATAGATACAGTACATGATACAGCTGTGTCTATTATACAGTACATGATACAGCTGTGTATTATACAGATATCATAGATACATAGATACAGTACATGATACAGCTGTGTCTATTATACAGATACCATAGATACAGTACATGACACAGCTGCGTCTATTATAGATACCATAGATACAGTACATGATACAGCTGTGTCTATTATACAGTACATGATACAGCTGTGTCTATTATACAGATACCATAGATACAGTACATGACACAGCTGCGTCTATTATAGATACCATAGATACAGTACATGATACAGCTGTGTCTATTATACAGTACATGATACAGCTGTGTCTATTATACAGATATCATAGATACATAGATACAGTACATGATACAGCTGTGTCTATTATACAGATATCATAGATACATAGATACAGTACATGATCCAGCTGTGTCTATTATACAGTACATGATACAGCTGTGTCTATACAGATATCATAGATACATAGATACAGTACATGATACAGCTGTGTATTATACAGATACCATAGATACAGTACATGATACAGCTGTGTCTATTATACAGTACATGATACAGCTGTGTCTATTATACAGATATCATAGATACATAGATACAGTACATGACACAGCTGCGTCTATTATACAGATACCATAGATATAGTACATGATACAGCTGTGTCTATTATACAGATATCATAGAAACATAGATACAGTACAATGTACAGCTGTGTCTATTATACAGATATCATAGATACATAGACACAGTACATGATACAGCTGTGTCTATTATATAGTACATGATACAGCTGTGTCTATTATACAGATATCATAGATACATAGATACAGTACATGATACAGCTGTGTCTATTATACAGATACCATAGATACATAGATACAGTACATGACACAGCTGTGTCTATTATACAGTACATGATACAGCTGTGTCTATTATACAGATATCATAGATACATAGATACAGTACATGACACAGCTGTGTCTATTATACAGATACCATAGATACGTAGATACAGCACATGACACAGCTGTGTCTATTATATAGATACCATAGATACAGTACATGATACAGCTGTGTCTATTATACAGTACATGATACAGCTGTGTCTATTATACAGATATCATAGATACATAGATACAGTACATGATACAGCTGTGTCTATTATACAGATACCATAGATACATAGATACAGTACATGACACAGCTGTGTCTATTATATAGATACCATAGATACAGTACATGATACAGCTGTGTCTATTATACAGTACATGATACAGCTGTGTCTATTATACAGATACCATAGATACAGTACATGATACAGCTGTGTCTATTATACAGATACCATAGATACATAGATACAGTACATGACACAGCTGTGTCTATTATACAGATACCATAGATATAGTACATGATACAGCTGTGTCTATTATACTGATACCATAGATACAGTACATGATACAGCTGTGTCTATTATATAGATACCATAGATACAGTACATGATACAGCTGTGTCTATTATACAGTACATGATACAGCTGTGTATTATACAGATATCATAGATACATAGATACAGTACATGATACAGCTGTGTCTATTATACAGATACCATAGATACATAGATACAGTACATGACACAGCTGCGTCTATTATAGATACCATAGATACAGTACATGATACAGCTGTGTCTATTATACAGTACATGATACAGCTGTGTCTATTATACAGATACCATAGATACATAGATACAGTACATGATACAGCTGTGTCTATTATACAGATATCATAGATACATAGATACAGTACATGATACAGCTGTGTCTATTATACAGTACATGATACAGCTGTGTCTATTATACAGATATCATAGATACATAGATACAGTACATGACACAGCTGCGTCTATTATACAGATACCATAGATATAGTACATGATACAGCTGTGTCTATTATACAGATATCATAGATACATAGATACAGTACATGATACAGCTGTGTCTATTATACAGATACCATAGGTACAGTACATGATACAGCTGTGTCTATTATACAGATACCTTAGATACAGTACATGATACAGCTGTGTCTATTATACAGATACCAAAGATACATAGATACAGTACATGATACAGCTGTGTCTATTATACAGATATCATAGATACATAGATACAGTACATGACACAGCTGTGTCTATTATACAGATACCATAGATATAGTACATGATACAGCTGTGTCTATTATACAGATACCATAGATACATAGATACAGTACATGACACAGCTGTTTCTATTATACAGATACCCAGATACCATAGATACATAGATACAGTACATGATACAGCTGTGTCTATTATACAGATATCATAGATACATAGATACAGTACATGATACAGCTGTGTCTATTATACAGTACATAATACAGCTGTGTCTATTATACAGATATCATAGATACATAGATACAGTACATGACACAGCTGCGTCTATTATACAGATACCATAGATATAGTACATGATACAGCTGTGTCTATTATACAGATATCATAGATACATAGATACAGTACATGATACAGCTGTGTCTACTATACAGATATCATAGATACATAGATACAGTACATGATACAGCTGTGTATTATACAGTACATGATACAGCTGTGTCTATTATACGGATATCATAGATACATAGATACAGTACATGATACAGCTGTGTCTATTATACAGTACATGATACAGCTGTGTCTATTATATAGATACCATAGATACAGTACATGATACAGCTGTGTCTATTATACAGTACATGATACAGCTGTGTCTATTATACAGATATCATAGATACATAGATACAGTACATGATACAGCTGTGTCTATTATACAGTACATGATACAGCTGTGTCTATTATTTAGATACCATAGATACAGTACATGATACAGCTGTGTCTATTATACAGTACATGATACAGCTGTGTCTATTATACAGATATCATAGATACATAGATACAGTACATGATACAGCTGTGTCTATTATACAGATACCATAGATACAGTACATGACACAGCTGTGTCTATTATATAGATACCATAGATACAGTACATGACACAGCTGTGACTATTGTACAGATACCATAGATACAGTACATGATACAGCTGTGTCTATTATACAGATACCATAGATACATAGATACAGTACATGATACAGCTGTGTCTATTATACAGATATCATAGATGCATAGATACAGTACATGATACAGCTGTGTCTATTATACAGATACCATAGATACATAGACACAGTACATGATACAGCTGCGTCTATTATACAGATACCATAGATACATAGATACAGTACATGATACAGCTGCGTCTATTACACAGATACCATAGATACAGTACATGATACAGCTGTGTCTATTATACAGATACCATAGATACAGTACATGATACAGCTGTGTCTATTATACAGATACCATAGATATAGTACATGATACAGCTGTGTCTATTATACAGATACCATAGATACAGTACATGATACAGCTGTGTCTATTATACAGATACCATAGATACATAGATACAGTACGTGATACAGCTGTGTCTATTATACAGATACCATAGATACATAGATACAGTACATGACACAGCTGTGTCTATTATACAGATACCATAGATATAATACATGATACAGCTGTGTCTATTATACAGATACCATAGATACAGTACATGATACAGCTGTGTCTATTATATAGATACCATAGATACAGTACATGATACAGCTGTGTCTATTATACAGTACATGATACAGCTGTGTATTATACAGATATCATAGATACATAGATACAGTACATGATACAGCTGTGTCTATTATACAGATACCATAGATACATAGATACAGTACATGACACAGCAGCGTCTATTATAGATACCATAGATACAGTACATGATACAGCTGTGTCTATTATACAGTACATGATACAGCTGTGTCTATTATACAGATACCCAGATACCATAGATACATAGATACAGTACATGATACAGCTGTGTCTATTATACAGATATCATAGATACATAGATACAGTACATGATACAGCTGTGTCTATTATACAGTACATAATACAGCTGTGTCTATTATACAGATATCATAGATACATAGATACAGTACATGACACAGCTGCGTCTATTATACAGATACCATAGATATAGTACATGATACAGCTGTGTCTATTATACAGATATCATAGATACATAGATACAGTACATGATACAGCTGTGTCTACTATACAGATATCATAGATACATAGATACAGTACATGATACAGCTGTGTCTATTATACAGTACATGATACAGCTGTGTCTATTATACGGATATCATAGATACATAGATACAGTACATGATACAGCTGTGTCTATTATACAGTACATGATACAGCTGTGTCTATTATATAGATACCATAGATACAGTACATGATACAGCTGTGTCTATTATACAGTACATGAAACAGCTGTGTCTATTATACAGATATCATAGATACATAGATACAGTACATGATACAGCTGTGTCTATTATACAGTACATGATACAGCTGTGTCTATTATTTAGATACCATAGATACAGTACATGATACAGCTGTGTCTATTATACAGTACATGATACAGCTGTGTCTATTATACAGATATCATAGATACATAGATACAGTACATGATACAGCTGTGTCTATTAAACAGATACCATAGGTACAGTACATGATACAGCTGTGTCTATTATACAGATACCATAGATACAGTACATGATACAGCTGTGTCTATTATACAGATACCATAGATACATAGATACAGTACATGATACAGCTGTGTCTTTTATACAGATATAGATACAGTACATGACACAGCTGTGTCTATTATACAGATACCATAGATATAGTACATGATACAGCTGTGTCTATTATACAGATACCATAGATACATAGACACAGTACATGATACAGCTGTGTCTATTATACAGATACCATAGATACAGTACATGACACAGCTGTGTCTATTATACAGATACCATAGATACATAGATACAGTACATGACACAGCTGCGTCTATTATACAGTACATGATACAGCTGTGTCTATTATACAGTACATGATACAGCTGTGTCTATTATACAGATATCATAGATAAATAGATACAGTACATGATACAGCTGCGTCTATTATAGATACCATAGATACAGTACATGATACAGCTGTGTCTATTATACAGTACATGATACAGCTGTGTCTATTATACAGATATCATAGATACATAGATACAGTACATGATACAGCTGTGTATTATACAGATACCATAGATACATAGATACAGTACATGATACAGCTGCGTCTATTATAGATACCAAAAATACAGTACATGATACAGCTGTGTCTATTATACACTACATGATACAGCTGTGTCTATTATACAGATACCATAGATACATAGATACAGTACATGACACAGCTGCGTCTATTATAGATACCATAGATACAGTACATGATACAGCTGTGTCTATTATAAAGTACATGACACAGCTGCGTCTATTATACAGATACCATAGATATAGTACATGATACAGCTGTGTCTATTATACAGATATCATAGATACATAGATACAGTACATGATACAGCTGTGTCTATTATACAGATACCATAG
Source organism: Dendrobates tinctorius (assembly GCF_039654945.1). Taxonomy (NCBI): domain Eukaryota; kingdom Metazoa; phylum Chordata; class Amphibia; order Anura; family Dendrobatidae; genus Dendrobates; species Dendrobates tinctorius. The sequence goes on along the minus strand of NW_027361731.1, from coordinate 25,391,305 downwards.
ATACAGTACATGATACAGCTGTGTCTATTATACAGATATCATAGATACATAGATACAGTACATGATACAGCTGTGTCTATTATACAGATACCATAGATACATAGATACAGTACATGACACAGCTGCGTCTATTATAGATACCATAGATACAGTACATGATACAGCTGTGTCTATTATACAGTACATGATACAGCTGTGTCTATTATACAGATACCATAGATACAGTACGTGATACAGCTTTGTCTATTATACAGATATCATAGATACATAGATACAGTACATGATACAGCTGCGTCTATTACACAGATACCATAGATACAGTACATGATACAGCTGTGTCTATTATACAGTACATGATACAGCTGTGTCTATTATACAGATATCAGATACATAGATACAGTACATGATACAGCTGTGTCTATTATACAGATACCATAGGTACAGTACATGATACAGCTGTGTCTATTATACAGATACCATAGATACAGTACATGATACAGCTGTGTCTATTATACAGATATCATAGATACATAGATACAGTACATGATACAGCTGTGTCTATTACACAGATACCATAGATACAGTACATGACACAGCTGCGTCTATTATAGATACCATAGATACAGTACATGATACAGCTGTGTCTATTATACAGTACATGATACAGCTGTGTCTATTATACAGATACCATAGATACAGTACATGACACAGCTGCGTCTATTATAGATACCATAGATACAGTACATGATACAGCTGTGTCTATTATACAGTACATGATACAGCTGTGTCTATTATACAGATATCATAGATACATAGATACAGTACATGATACAGCTGTGTCTATTATACAGATATCATAGATACATAGATACAGTACATGATACAGCTGTGTCTATTATACAGTACATGATACAGCTGTGTCTATACAGATATCATAGATACATAGATACAGTACATGATACAGCTGTGTATTATACAGATACCATAGATACAGTACATGATACAGCTGTGTCTATTATACAGTACATGATACAGCTGTGTCTATTATACAGATATCATAGATACATAGATACAGTACATGACACAGCTGCGTCTATTATACAGATACCATAGATATAGTACATGATACAGCTGTGTCTATTATACAGATATCATAGAAACATAGATACAGTACAATGTACAGCTGTGTCTATTATACAGATATCTTAGATACATAGATACAGTACATGATACAGCTGTGTCTATTATATAGTACATGATACAGCTGTGTCTATTATACAGATATCATAGATACATAGATACAGTACATGATACAGCTGTGTCTATTATACAGATACCATAGATACATAGATACAGTACATGACACAGCTGTGTCTATTATACAGTACATGATACAGCTGTGTCTATTATACAGATATCATAGATACATAGATACAGTACATGACACAGCTGTGTCTATTATACAGATACCATAGATACGTAGATACAGCACATGACACAGCTGTGTCTATTATATAGATACCATAGATACAGTACATGATACAGCTGTGTCTATTATACAGTACATGATACAGCTGTGTCTATTATACAGATATCATAGATACATAGATACAGTACATGATACAGCTGTGTCTATTATACAGATACCATAGATACATAGATACAGTACATGACACAGCTGTGTCTATTATATAGATACCATAGATACAGTACATGATACAGCTGTGTCTATTATACAGTACATGATACAGCTGTGTCTATTATACAGATACCATAGATACAGTACATGATACAGCTGTGTCTATTATACAGATACCATAGATACATAGATACAGTACATGACACAGCTGTGTCTATTATACAGATACCATAGATATAGTACATGATACAGCTGTGTCTATTATACTGATACCATAGATACAGTACATGATACAGCTGTGTCTATTATATAGATACCATAGATACAGTACATGATACAGCTGTGTCTATTATACAGTACATGATACAGCTGTGTATTATACAGATATCATAGATACATAGATACAGTACATGATACAGCTGTGTCTATTATACAGATACCATAGATACATAGATACAGTACATGACACAGCTGCGTCTATTATAGATACCATAGATACAGTACATGATACAGCTGTGTCTATTATACAGTACATGATACAGCTGTGTCTATTATACAGATACCATAGATACATAGATACAGTACATGATACAGCTGTGTCTATTATACAGATATCATAGATACATAGATACAGTACATGATACAGCTGTGTCTATTATACAGTACATGATACAGCTGTGTCTATTATACAGATATCATAGATACATAGATACAGTACATGACACAGCTGCGTCTATTATACAGATACCATAGATATAGTACATGATACAGCTGTGTCTATTATACAGATATCATAGATACATAGATACAGTACATGATACAGCTGTGTCTATTATACAGATACCATAGGTACAGTACATGATACAGCTGTGTCTATTATACAGATACCTTAGATACAGTACATGATACAGCTGTGTCTATTATACAGATACCATAGATACATAGATACAGTACATGATACAGCTGTGTCTATTATACAGATATCATAGATACATAGATACAGTACATGACACAGCTGTGTCTATTATACAGATACCATAGATATAGTACATGATACAGCTGTGTCTATTATACAGATACCATAGATACAGTACATGATACAGCTGTGTCTATTATACAGATACCATAGATACATAGATACAGTACGTGATACAGCTGTGTCTATTATACAGATACCATAGATACATAGATACAGTACATGACACAGCTGTGTCTATTATACAGATACCATAGATATAATACATGATACAGCTGTGTCTATTATACAGATACCATAGATACAGTACATGATACAGCTGTGTCTATTATATAGATACCATAGATACAGTACATGATACAGCTGTGTCTATTATACAGTACATGATACAGCTGTGTATTATACAGATATCATAGATACATAGATATAGTACATGATACAGCTGTGTCTTTTATACAGATACCATAGATACATAGATACAGTACATGACACAGCAGCGTCTATTATAGATACCATAGATACAGTACATGATACAGCTGTGTCTATTATACAGTACATGATACAGCTGTGTCTATTATACAGATACCCAGATACCATAGATACAGTACATGATACAGCTGTGTCTATTATACAGATATCATAGATACATAGATACAGTACATGATACAGCTGTGTCTATTATACAGTACATAATACAGCTGTGTCTATTATACAGATATCATAGATACATAGATACAGTACATGACACAGCTGCGTCTATTATACAGATACCATAGATATAGTACATGATACAGCTGTGTCTATTATACAGATATCATAGATACATAGATACAGTACATGATACAGCTGTGTCTACTATACAGATATCATAGATACATAGATACAGTACATGATACAGCTGTGTCTATTATACAGTACATGATACAGCTGTGTCTATTATACGGATATCATAGATACATAGATACAGTACATGATACAGCTGTGTCTATTATACAGTACATGATACAGCTGTGTCTATTATATAGATACCATAGATACAGTACATGATACAGCTGTGTCTATTATACAGTACATGATACAGCTGTGTCTATTATACAGATATCATAGATACATAGATACAGTACATGATACAGCTGTGTCTATTATACAGTACATGATACAGCTGTGTCTATTATTTAGATACCATAGATACAGTACATGATACAGCTGTGTCTATTATACAGTACATGATACAGCTGTGTCTTTTATACAGATATCATAGATACATAGATACAGTACATGATACAGCTGTGTCTATTATACAGATACCATAGATACAGTACATGACACAGCTGTGTCTATTATATAGATACCATAGATACAGTACATGACACAGCTGTGACTATTGTACAGATACCATAGATACAGTACATGATACAGCTGTGTCTATTATACAGATACCATAGATACATAGATACAGTACATGATACAGCTGTGTCTATTATACAGATATCATAGATGCATAGATACAGTACATGATACAGCTGTGTCTATTATACAGATACCATAGATACATAGACACAGTACATGATACAGCTGCGTCTATTATACAGATACCATAGATACATAGATACAGTACATGATACAGCTGCGTCTATTACACAGATACCATAGATACAGTACATGATACAGCTGTGTCTATTATACAGATACCATAGATACAGTACATGATACAGCTGTGTCTATTATACAGATACCATAGATACAGTACATGATACAGCTGTGTCTATTATACAGATATCATAGATACATAGATACAGTACATGATACAGCTGCGTCTATTACACAGATACCATAGATACAGTAAATGATACAGCGGTGTCTATTATACAGTACATGATACAGCTGTGTCTATTATACAGATATAGATACATAGATACAGTACATGATACAGCTGTGTATTATACAGATTCCATAGATACAGTACATGATACAGCTGTGTCTATTATACAGATATCATAGATACATAGATACAGTACATGATACAGCTGTGTCTATTATACAGATACCATAGATACATAGATACAGTACATGACACAGCTGCGTCTATTATAGATACCATAGATGCAGTACATGATACAGCTGTGTCTATTATACAGATACCATAGATACAGTACATGATACAGCTTTGTCTATTATACAGATATCATAGATACATAGATACAGTACATGATACAGCTGCGTCTATTACACAGATACCATAGATACAGTACATGATATAGCTGTGTCTATTATACAGTACATGATACAGCTGTGTCTATTATACAGATATCATAGATACATAGATACAGTACATGATACAGCTGTGTCTATTATACAGATACCATAGGTACAGTACATGATACAGCTGTGTCTATTATACAGATACCATAGATACAGTACATGATACAGCTGTGTCTATTATACAGATACCATAGATACATAGATACAGTACATGATACAGCTGTGTCTTTTATACAGATATAGATACAGTACATGACACAGCTGTGTCTATTATACAGATACCATAGATATAGTACATGATACAGCTGTGTCTATTATACAGATACCATAGATACATAGACACAGTACATGATACAGCTGTGTCTATTATACAGATACCATAGATACAGTACATGACACAGCTGTGTCTATTATACAGATACCATAGATACATAGATACAGTACATGACACAGCTGCGTCTATTATACAGTACATGATACAGCTGTTTCTATTATACAGTACATGATACAGCTGTGTCTATTATACAGATATCATAGATACATAGATACAGTACATGATACAGCTGCGTCTATTATAGATACCATAGATACAGTACATGATACACCTGTGTCTATTATACAGTACATGATACAGCTGTGTCTATTATACAGATATCATAGATACATAGATACAGTACATGATACAGCTGTGTATTATACAGATACCATAGATACATAGATACAGTACATGATACAGCTGCGTCTATTATAGATACCAAAAATACAGTACATGATACAGCTGTGTCTATTATACACTACATGATACAGCTGTGTCTATTATACAGATACCATAGATACATAGATACAGTACATGACACAGCTGCGTCTATTATAGATACCATAGATACAGTACATGATACAGCTGTGTCTTTTATACAGATATAGATACAGTACATGACACAGCTGTGTCTATTATACAGATACCATAGATATAGTACATGATACAGCTGTGTCTATTATACAGATACCATAGATACATAGACACAGTACATGATACAGCTGTGTCTATTATACAGATACCATAGATACAGTGCATGACACAGCTGTGTCTATTATACAGATACCATAGATACATAGATACAGTACATGACACAGCTGCGTCTATTATACAGTACATGATACAGCTGTGTCTATTATACAGTACATGATACAGCTGTGTCTATTATACAGATATCATAGATACATAGATACAGTACATGATACAGCTGCGTCTATTATAGATACCATAGATACAGTACATGATACAGCTGTGTCTATTATACAGTACATGATACAGCTGTGTCTATTATACAGATATCATAGATACATAGATACAGTACATGATACAGCTGTGTATTATACAGATACCATAGATACATAGATACAGTACATGATACAGCTGCGTCTATTATAGATACCAAAAATACGGTACATGATACAGCTGTGTCTATTATACACTACATGATACAGCTGTGTCTATTATATAGATACCATAGATACATAGATACAGTACATGACACAGCTGCGTCTATTATAGATACCATAGATACAGTACATGATACAGCTGTGTCTATTATACAGTACATGACACAGCTGCGTCTATTATACAGATACCATAGATATAGTACATGATACAGCTGTGTCTATTATACAGATATCATAGATACATAGATACAGTACATGATACAGCTGTGTCTATTATACAGATACCATAGATACAGTACATGATACAGCTGGGTCTATTATACAGATATCATAGATACATAGATACAGTACATGATACAGCTGTGTCTATTATACAGATACCATAGATACATAGATACAGTACATGATACAGCTGTGTCTATTATACAGATACCATAGATACATAGATACAGTACATGACACAGCTGCGTCTATTATAGATACCATAGATACAGTACATGATACAGCTGTGTCTATTATACAGTACATGATACAGCTGTGTCTATTATACAGATACCATAGATACAGTACATGATACAGCTTTGTCTATTATACAGATATCATAGATACATAGATACAGTACATGATACAGCTGCGTCTATTACACAGATACCATAGATACAGTACATGATACAGCTGTGTCTATTATACAGTACATGATACAGCTGTGTCTATTATACAGATATCAGATACATAGATACAGTACATGATACAGCTGTGTCTATTATACAGATACGATAGGTACAGTACATGATACAGCTGTGTCTATTATACAGATACCATAGATACAGTACATGATACAGCTGTGTCTATTATACAGATACCATAGATACATAGATACAGTACATGATACAGCTGTGTCTATTATACAGATACCATAGATACATAGATACAGTACATGATACAGCTGTGTCTATTATACAGATATCATAGATACATAGATACAGTACATGACACAGCTGTGTCTATTATACAGATACCATAGATATAGTACATGATACAGCTGTGTCTATTATACAGATACCATAGATACAGTACATGATACAGCTGTGTCTATTATACAGATACCATAGATACATAAATACAGTACATGATACAGCTGTGTCTATTATACAGATACCATAGATACATAGATACAGTACATGGTACAGCTGTGTCTATTATATAGATACCATAGATACAGTACATGATACAGCTGTGTCTATTATACAGTACATGATACAGCTGTGTATTATACAGATATCATAGATACAGTACATGATACAGCTGTGTCTATTATACAGATACCATAGATACAGTACATGACACAGCTGCGTCTATTATAGATACCATAGATACAGTACATGATACAGCTGTGTCTATTATACAGTACATGATACAGCTGTGTCTATTATACAGATATCATAGATACATAGATACAGTACATGATACAGCTGTGTCTATTATACAGATATCATAGATACATAGATACAGTACATGATACAGCTGTGTCTATTATACAGTACATGATACAGCTGTGTCTATACAGATATCATAGATACATAGATACAGTACATGATACAGCTGTGTATTATACAGATACCATAGATACAGTACATGATACAGCTGTGTCTATTATACAGTACATGATACAGCTGTGTCTATTATACAGATATCATAGATACATAGATACAGTACATGACACAGCTGCGTCTATTATATAGATACCATAGATATAGTACATGATACAGCTGTGTCTATTATACAGATATCATAGAAACATAGATACAGTACAATGTACAGCTGTGTCTATTATACAGATATCATAGATACATAGATACAGTACATGATACAGCTGTGTCTATTATATAGTACATGATACAGCTGTGTCTATTATACAGATATCATAGATACATAGATACAGTACATGATACAGCTGTGTCTATTATACAGTACATGATACAGCTGTGTCTATTATACAGATATCATAGATACATAGATACAGTACATGACACAGCTGCGTCTATTATACAGATACCATAGATATAGTACATGATACAGCTGTGTCTATTATACAGATACCATAGATACGTAGATACAGCACATGACACAGCTGTGTCTATTATATAGATACCATAGATACAGTACATGATACAGCTGTGTCTATTATACAGTACATGATACAGCTGTGTCTATTATACAGATATCATAGATACATAGATACAGTACATGATACAGCTGTGTCTATTATACAGATACCATAGATACATAGATACAGTACATGACACAGCTGTGTCTATTATATAGATACCATAGATACAGTACATGATACAGCTGTGTCTATTATACAGTACATGATACAGCTGTGTCTATTATACAGATACTATAGATACAGTACATGATACAGCTGTGTCTATTACACAGATACCATAGATACATAGATACAGTACATGATACAGCTGTGTCTATTATACAGATATCATAGATACATAGATACAGTACATGATACAGCTGTGTCTATTATACAGATACCATAGATACATAGACACAGTACATGACACAGCTGCGTCTATTATACAGATACCATAGATACATAGATACAGTACATGACACAGCTGTGTCTATTATACAGTACATGATACAGCTGTGTCTATTATACAGTACATGATACAGCTGTGTCTATTATACAGTACATGATACAGCTGTGTATTATACAGATATCATAGATACAGTACATGATACAGCTGTGTCTATTATACAGATACCATAGATACAGTACATGATACTGCTGTGTCTATTATACAGATACCATAGATACATAGATACAGTACATGACACAGCTGCGTCTATTATAGATACCATAGATACAGTACATGATACAGCTGTGTCTATTATACAGTACATGATACAGCTGTGTCTATTATACAGATATCATAGATACATAGATACAGTACATGATACAGCTGTGTATTATACAGATACCATAGATACAGTACATGATACAGCTGTGTCTATTATAGAGTACATGATACAGCTGTGTCTATTATACAGATATCATAGATACATAGACACAGTACATGATACAGCTGTGTATTATACAGATACCATAGATACATAGATACAGTACATGATACAGCTGCGTCTATTATAGATACCATAGATACAGTACATGATACAGCTGTGTCTATTATACAGATATCATAGACACATAGATACAGTACATGACACAGCTGCGTCTATTATACAGATACCATAGATACATAGATACAGTACATGACACAGCTGCGTCTATTATACAGATACCATAGATATAGTACATGATACAGCTGTGTCTATTATACAGTACATGATACTGCTGTGTCTATTATACAGATACCATAGATACATAGATACAGTACATGACACAGCTGCGTCTATTATACAGATACCATAGATATAGTACATGATACAGCTGTGTCTATTATACAGTACATGATACAGCTGTGTCTATTATACAGATATCATAGAAACATAGATACAGTACATGATACAGCTGTGTCTATTATACAGATATCATAGATACATAGATACAGTACATGATACAGCTGTGTCTATTATACAGTACATGATACAGCTGTGTCTATTATACAGATATCATAGATACATAGATACAGTACATGATACAGCTGTGTCTATTATACAGTACATGATACAGCTGTGTCTATTATACAGATACCATAGATACATAGATACAGTACATGATACAGCTGCGTCTATTATACATATACCATAGATACAGTACATGATACAGCTGCGTCTATTATAGATACCATAGATACAGTACATGATACAGCTGTGTCTATTATACAGTACATGATACAGCTGTGTCTATTATACAGATACCATAGATACAGTACATGATACAGCTGTGTCTATTATACAGATATCATAGATACATAGATACAGTACATGATACAGCTGTGTCTATTATACAGTACATGATACAGCTGTGTCTATTATACAGATATCATAGATACATAGATACAGTACATGATACAGCTGTGTCTATTATACAGATATCATAGATACATAGATACAGTACATGACACAGCTGCGTCTATTATACAGATACCATAGATATAGTACATGATACAACTGTGTCTATTATACAGATACCATAGATACGTAGATACAGCACATGACACAGCTGTGTCTATTATATAGATACCATAGATACAGTACATGATACAGCTGTGTCTATTATACAGTACATGATACAGCTGTGTCTATTATACAGATATCATAGATACATAGATACAGTACATGATACAGCTGTGTCTATTATACAGATACCATAGATACAGTACATGACACAGCTGTGTCTATTATATAGATACCATAGATACAGTACATGATACAGCTGTGTCTATTATACAGTACATGATACAGCTGTGTCTATTATACAGATACCATAGATACAGTACATGATACAGCTGTGTCTATTACACAGATACCATAGATACATAGATACAGTACATGATACAGCTGTGTCTATTATACAGATATCATAGATACATAGATACAGTACATGATACAGCTGTGTCTATTATACAGATACCATAGATACATAGACACAGTACATGACACAGCTGCGTCTATTATACAGATACCATAGATACATAGATAGAGTACATGACACAGCTGCGTCTATTATACAGTACATGATACAGCTGTGTCTATTATACAGTACATGATACAGCTGTGTCTATTATACAGTACATGATACAGCTGTGTATTATACAGATATCATAGCTACAGTACATGATACAGCTGTGTCTATTATACAGATACCATAGATACATAGATACAGTACATGATACTGCTGTGTCTATTATACAGATACCATAGATACATAGATACAGTACATGACACAGCTGCGTCTATTATAGATACCATAGATACAGTACATGATACAGCTGTGTCTATTATACAGTACATGATACAGCTGTGTCTATTATACAGATATCATAGATACATAGATATAGTACATGATACAGCTGTGTATTATACAGATACCATAGATACATAGATACAGTACATGATACAGCTGCGTCTATTATAGATACCATAGATACAGTACATGATACAGCTGTGTCTATTATACAGTACATGATACAGCTGTGTCTATTATACAGATACCATAGATACATAGATACAGTACATGACACAGCTGCATCTATTATAGATACCATAGATACAATACATGATACAGCTGTGTCTATTATACAGTACATGACACAGCTGCGTCTATTATACAGATACCATAGATACAGTACATGATACAGCTGTGTCTATTATACAGATACCATAGATACAGTACATGATACAGCTGTGTCTATTATACAGATATCATAGATACATAGATACAGTACATGATACAGCTGCGTCTATTACACAGATACCATAAATACAGTACATGATACAGCTGTGTCTATTATACAGATATCATAGATACATAGATACAGTACATGATACAGCTGTGTATTATACAGATACCATAGATACATAGATACAGTACATGATACAGCTGCGTCTATTATAGATACCATAGATACAGTACATGATACAGCTGTGTCTATTATACAGTACATGACACAGCTGCGTCTATTATACAGATACCATAGATACAGTACATGATACAGCTGTGTGTATTATACAGATACCATAGATACAGTACATGATACAGCTGTGTCTATTATACAGATATCATAGATACATAGACACAGTACATGATACAGCTGCGTCTATTACACAGATACCATAGATACAGTACATGATACAGCTGTGTCTATTATACAGTACATGATACAGCTGTGTCTATTATACAGATATCATAGATACATAGATACAGTACATGATACAGCTGTGTATTATACAGATACCATAGATACATAGATACAGTACATAATACAGCTGCGTCTATTATAGATACCATAGATACAGTACATGATACAGCTGTGTCTATTATACAGATATCATAGATACATAGACACAGTACATGATACAGCTGCGTCTATTACACAGATACCATAGATACAGTACATGATACTGCTGTGTCTATTATACAGTACATGATACAGCTGTGTCTATTATACAGATATCATAGATACATAGATACAGTACATGATACAGCTGTGTCTATTATACAGTACATGATACAGCTGTGTCTATTATATAGATACCATAGATACAGTACATGATACAGCTGTGTCTATTATACAGTACATGATACAGCTGTGTCTATTATACAAATATCATAGATAAATAGATACAGTACATGATACAGCTGTGTGTATTATACAGATACCATAGATACAGTACATGACACAGCTGTGTCTATTATATAGATACCATAGATACAGTACATGATACTGCTGTGTCTATTATACAGTACATGATACAGCTGTGTCTATTATACAGATACCATAGATACATAGATACAGTACATGATACAGCTGTGTCTATTATACAGATATCATAGATACATAGATACAGTACATGATACAGCTGTGTCTATTATACAGATACCATAGATACATAGACACAGTACATGATACAGCTGCGTCTATTATACAGATACCATAGATACAGTACATGACACAGCTGTGTCTATTAAACAGATACCATAGATACATAGATACAGTACATGACACAGCTGCGTCTCTTATACAGTACATGATACAGCTGTGTCTATTATACAGTACATGATACAGCTTTGTCTATTATACAGATATCATAGATACAGTACATGATACAGCTGTGTCTATTATACAGCACATGATACAGCTGTGTCTATTATACAGTACATGATACAGCTGTGTCTATTATACAGATATCATAGATACAGTACATGATACAGCTGTGTCTATTATACAGATACCATAGATACATAGATACAGTACATGATACAGCTGTGTCTATTATACAGATACCATAGATACATAGATACAGTACATGACACAGCTGCGTCTATTATAGATACCATAGATACAGTACATGATACAGCTGTGTCTATTATACAGTACATGATACAGCTGTGTCTATTATACAAATATCATAGATACATAGATACAGTACATGATACAGCTGTGTATTATACAGATACCATAGATACATAGATACAGTACATGATACAGCTGCGTCTATTATAGATACCATAGATACAGTTCATGATACAGCTGTGTCTATTATACAGTACATGATACAGCTGTGTCTATTATACAGATACCATAGATACATAGATACAGTACATGACACAGCTGCGTCTATTATAGATACCATAGATACAGTACATGATACAGCTGTGTCTATTATACAGTACATGACACAGCTGCGTCTATTATACAGATACCATAGATATAGTACATGATACAGCTGTGTCTATTATACAGATATCATAGATACATAGATACAGTACATGATACAGCTGTGTCTATTATACAGATACCATAGATACAGTACATGATACAGCTGTGTCTATTATACAGATATCATAGATACATAGATACAGTACATGATATAGCTGCGCCTATTACACAGATACCATAGATACAGTACATGATACAGCTGTGTCTATTATACAGTACATGATACAGCTGTGTCTATTATACAGATATCATAGATACATAGATACAGTACATGATACAGCTGTGTATTATGCAGATACCATAGATACAGTACATGATACAGCTGTGTCTATTATACAGATATCATAGATACAGTACATGATACAGCTGTGTCTATTATACAGATACCATAGATACATAGATACAGTACATGATACAGCTGTGTCTATTATACAGTACATGATACAGCTGTGTCTATTATACAGATATCATAGATATAGTACATGATACAGCTGTGTCTATTATACAGTACATGACACAGCTGCGTCTATTATACAGATACCATAGATATAGTACATGATACAGCTGTGTCTATTATACAGATATCATAGAAACATAGATACAGTACAATGTACAGCTGTGTCTATTATACAGATATCATAGATACATAGATACAGTACATGATACAGCTGTGTCTATTATATAGTACATGATACAGCTGTGTCTATTATACAGATATCATAGATACAAAGATACAGTACATGATACAGCTGTGTCTATTATACAGTACATGATACAGCTGTGTCTATTATACAGATATCATAGATACATAGATACAGTACATGACACAGCTGCGTCTATTATACAGATACCATAGATATAGTACATGATACAGCTGTGTCTATTATACAGATATCATAGAAACATAGATACAGTACAATGTACAGCTGTGTCTATTATACAGATATCATAGATACATAGATACAGTACATGATACAGCTGTGTCTATTATATAGTACATGATACAGCTGTGTCTATTATACAGATATCATAGATACATAGATACAGTACATGATACAGCTGTGTCTATTATACAGTACATGATACAGCTGTGTCTATTATACAGATATCATAGATACATAGATACAGTACATGACACAGCTGCGTCTATTATACAGATACCATAGATACAGTACATGATACAGCTGTGTCTATTATACAGATACCATAGATACGTAGATACAGCACATGACACAGCTGTGTCTATTATATAGATACCATAGATACAGTACATGATACAGCTGTGTCTATTATACAGTACATGATACAGCTGTGTCTATTATACAGATATCATAGATACATAGATACAGTACATGATACAGCTGTGTCTATTATACAGATACCATAGATACATAGATACAGTACATGACACAGCTGTGTCTATTATATAGATACCATAGATACAGTACACGATACAGCTGTGTCTATTATACAGTACATGATACAGCTGTGTCTATTATACAGATACCATAGATACAGTACATGATACAGCTGTGTCTATTACACAGATACCATAGATACATAGATACAGTACATGATACAGCTGTGTCTATTATACAGATATCATAGATACATAGATACAGTACATGATACAGCTGTGTCTATTATACAGATACCATAGATACATAGACACAGTACATGACACAGCTGCGTCTATTATACAGATACCATAGATACATAGATACAGTACATGACACAGCTGCGTCTATTATACAGTACATGATACAGCTGTGTCTATTATACAGTACATGATACAGCTGTGTCTATTATACAGTACATGATACAGCTGTGTATTATACAGATATCATAGATACAGTAGATGATACAGCTGTGTCTATTATACAGATACCATAGATACAGTACATGATACTGCTGTGTCTATTATACAGATACCATAGATACATAGATACAGTACATGACACAGCTGCGTCTATTATAGATACCATAGATACAGTACATGATACAGCTGTGTCTATTATACAGTACATGATACAGCTGTGTCTATTATACAGATATCATAGATACATAGATACAGTACATGATACAGCTGTGTATTATACAGATACCATAGATACAGTACATGATACAGCTGTGTCTATTATAGAGTACATGATACAGCTGTGTCTATTATACAGATATCATAGATACATAGACACAGTACATGATACAGCTGTGTATTATACAGATACCATAGATACATAGATACAGTACATGATACAGCGGCGTCTATTATAGATACCATAGATACAGTACATGATACAGCTGTGTCTATTATACAGATATCATAGACACATAGATACAGTACATGACACAGCTGCGTCTATTATACAGATACCATAGATATAGTACATGATACAGCTGTGTCTATTATACAGTACATGATACAGCTGTGTCTATTTTACAGATATCATAGAAACATAGATACAGTACATGATACAGCTGTGTCTATTATACAGATATCATAGATACATAGATACAGTACATGATACAGCTGTGTCTATTATACAGTACATGATACAGCTGTGTCTATTATACAGATATCATAGATACATAGATACAGTACATGATACAGCTGTGTCTATTATACAGTACATGATACAGCTGTGTCTATTATACAGATACCATAGATACATAGATACAGTACATGATACAGCTGCGTCTATTATACAGATACCATAGATACAGTACATGATACAGCTGCGTCTATTATAGATACCATAGATACAGTACATGATACAGCTGTGTCTATTATACAGTACATGATACAGCTGTGTCTATTATACAGATACCATAGATACAGTACATGATACAGCTGTGTCTATTATACAGATATCATAGATACATAGATACAGTACATGATACAGCTGTGTCTATTATACAGTACATGATACAGCTGTGTCTATTATACAGATATCATAGATACATAGATACAGTACATGATACAGCTGTGTCTATTATACAGTACATGATACAGCTGTGTCTATTATACAGATATCATAGATACATAGATACAGTACATGACACAGCTGCGTCTATTATACAGATACCATAGATATAGTACATGATACAACTGTTTCTATTATACAGATACCATAGATACGTAGATACAGCACATGACACAGCTGTGTCTATTATATAGATACCATAGATACAGTACATGATACAGCTGTGTCTATTATACAGTACATGATACAGCTGTGTCTATTATACAGATATCATAGATACATAGATACAGTACATGATACAGCTGTGTCTATTATACAGATACCATAGATACAGTACATGACACAGCTGTGTCTATTATATAGATACCATAGATACAGTACATGATACAGCTGTGTCTATTATACAGTACATGATACAGCTGTGTCTATTATACAGATATCATAGATACATAGATACAGTACATGACACAGCTGCGTCTATTATACAGATACCATAGATATAGTACATGATACAACTGTTTCTATTATACAGATACCATAGATACGTAGATACAGCACATGACACAGCTGTGTCTATTATATAGATACCATAGATACAGTACATGATACAGCTGTGTCTATTATACAGTACATGATACAGCTGTGTCTATTATACAGATACCATAGATACATAGATACAGTACATGATACAGCTGCGTCTATTATACAGATACCATAGATACAGTACATGATACAGCTGCGTCTATTATAGATACCATAGATACAGTACATGATACAGCTGTGTCTATTATACAGTACATGATACAGCTGTGTCTATTATACAGATACCATAGATACAGTACATGATACAGCTGTGTCTATTATACAGATATCATAGATACATAGATACAGTACATGATACAGCTGTGTCTATTATACAGTACATGATACAGCTGTGTCTATTATACAGATATCATAGATACATAGATACAGTACATGATACAGCTGTGTCTATTATACAGTACATGATACAGCTGTGTCTATTATACAGATATCATAGATACATAGATACAGTACATGACACAGCTGCGTCTATTATACAGATACCATAGATATAGTACATGATACAACTGTTTCTATTATACAGATACCATAGATACGTAGATACAGCACATGACACAGCTGTGTCTATTATATAGATACCATAGATACAGTACATGATACAGCTGTGTCTATTATACAGTACATGATACAGCTGTGTCTATTATACAGATATCATAGATACATAGATACAGTACATGATACAGCTGTGTCTATTATACAGATACCATAGATACAGTACATGACACAGCTGTGTCTATTATATAGATACCATAGATACAGTACATGATACAGCTGTGTCTATTATACAGTACATGATACAGCTGTGTCTATTATACAGATACCATAGATACAGTACATGATACAGCTGTGTCTATTACACAGATACCATAGATACATAGATACAGTACATGATACAGCTGTGTCTATTATACAGATATCATAGATACATAGATACAGTACATGATACAGCTGTGTCTATTATACAGATACCATAGATACATAGACACAGTACATGACACAGCTGCGTCTATTATACAGATACCATAGATACATAGATAGAGTACATGACACAGCTGCGTCTATTATACAGTACATGATACAGCTGTGTCTATTATACAGTACATGATACAGCTGTGTCTATTATACAGTACATGATACAGCTGTGTATTATACAGATATCATAGATACAGTACATGATACAGCTGTGTCTATTATACAGATACCATAGATACATAGATACAGTACATGATACTGCTGTGTCTATTATACAGATACCATAGATACATAGATACAGTACATGACACAGCTGCGTCTATTATAGATACCATAGATACAGTACATGATACAGCTGCGTCTATTATAGATACCATAGATACAGTACATGATACAGCTGTGTCTATTATACAGTACATGATACAGCTGTGTCTATTATACAGATACCATAGATACATAGATACAGTACATGACACAGCTGCATCTATTATAGATACCATAGATACAATACATGATACAGCTGCGTCTATTATACAGATATCATAGATACAGTACATGATACAGCTGTGTCTATTATACAGATACCATAGATACAGTACATGATACAGCTGTGTCTATTATACAGATATCATAGATACATAGATACAGTACATGATACAGCTGCGTCTATTACACAGATACCATAAATACAGTACATGATACAGCTGTGTCTATTATACAGTACATGATACAGCTGTGTCTATTATACAGATATCATAGATACATAGATACAGTACATGATACAGCTGTGTATTATACAGATACCATAGATACATAGATACAGTACATGATACAGCTGCGTCTATTATAGATACCATAGATACAGTACATGATACAGCTGTGTCTATTATACAGTACATGACACAGCTGCGTCTATTATACAGATACCATAGATACAGTACATGATACAGCTGTGTGTATTATACAGATACCATAGATACAGTACATGATACAGCTGTGTCTATTATACAGATATCATAGATACATAGACACAGTACATGATACAGCTGCGTCTATTACACAGATACCATAGATACAGTACATGATACAGCTGTGTCTATTATACAGTACATGATACAGCTGTGTCTATTATACAGATATCATAGATACATAGATACAGTACATGATACAGCTGTGTATTATACAGATACCATAGATACATAGATACAGTACATAATACAGCTGCGTCTATTATAGATACCATAGATACAGTACATGATACTGCTGTGTCTATTATACAGTACATGATACAGCTGTGTCTATTATACAGATATCATAGATACATAGATACAGTACATGATACAGCTGTGTCTATTATACAGTACATGATACAGCTGTGTCTATTATATAGATACCATAGATACAGTACATGATACAGCTGTGTCTATTATACAGTACATGATACAGCTGTGTCTATTATACAAATATCATAGATAAATAGATACAGTACATGATACAGCTGTGTGTATTATACAGATACCATAGATACAGTACATGACACAGCTGTGTCTATTATATAGATACCATAGATACAGTACATGATACTGCTGTGTCTATTATACAGTACATGATACAGCTGTGTCTATTATACAGATACCATAGATACATAGATACAGTACATGATACAGCTGTGTCTATTATACAGATATCATAGATACATAGATACAGTACATGATACAGCTGTGTCTATTATACAGATACCATAGATACATAGACACAGTACATGATACAGCTGCGTCTATTATACAGATACCATAGATACAGTACATGACACAGCTGTGTCTATTAAACAGATACCATAGATACAGTACATGATACAGCTGTGTCTATTACACAGATACCATAGATACATAGATACAGTACATGATACAGCTGTGTCTATTATACAGATATCATAGATACATAGATACAGTACATGATACAGCTGTGTCTATTATACAGATACCATAGATACATAGACACAGTACATGACACAGCTGCGTCTATTATACAGATACCATAGATACATAGATAGAGTACATGACACAGCTGCGTCTATTATACAGTACATGATACAGCTGTGTCTATTATACAGTACATGATACAGCTGTGTCTATTATACAGTACATGATACAGCTGTGTATTATACAGATATCATAGATACAGTACATGATACAGCTGTGTCTATTATACAGATACCATAGATACATAGATACAGTACATGATACTGCTGTGTCTATTATACAGATACCATAGATACATAGATACAGTACATGACACAGCTGCGTCTATTATAGATACCATAGATACAGTACATGATACAGCTGCGTCTATTATAGATACCATAGATACAGTACATGATACAGCTGTGTCTATTATACAGTACATGATACAGCTGTGTCTATTATACAGATACCATAGATACATAGATACAGTACATGACACAGCTGCATCTATTATAGATACCATAGATACAATACATGATACAGCTGTGTCTATTATACAGTACATGACACAGCTGCGTCTATTATACAGATATCATAGATACAGTACATGATACAGCTGTGTCTATTATACAGATACCATAGATACAGTACATGATACAGCTGTGTCTATTATACAGATATCATAGATACATAGATACAGTACATGATACAGCTGCGTCTATTACACAGATACCATAAATACAGTACATGATACAGCTGTGTCTATTATACAGTACATGATACAGCTGTGTCTATTATACAGATATCATAGATACATAGATACAGTACATGATACAGCTGTGTATTATACAGATACCATAGATACATAGATACAGTACATGATACAGCTGCGTCTATTATAGATACCATAGATACAGTACATGATACAGCTGTGTCTATTATACAGTACATGACACAGCTGCGTCTATTATACAGATACCATAGATACAGTACATGATACAGCTGTGTGTATTATACAGATACCATAGATACAGTACATGATACAGCTGTGTCTATTATACAGATATCATAGATACATAGACACAGTACATGATACAGCTGCGTCTATTACACAGATACCATAGATACAGTACATGATACAGCTGTGTCTATTATACAGTACATGATACAGCTGTGTCTATTATACAGATATCATAGATACATAGATACAGTACATGATACAGCTGTGTATTATACAGATACCATAGATACATAGATACAGTACATAATACAGCTGCGTCTATTATAGATACCATAGATACAGTACATGATACTGCTGTGTCTATTATACAGTACATGATACAGCTGTGTCTATTATACAGATATCATAGATACATAGATACAGTACATGATACAGCTGTGTCTATTATACAGTACATGATACAGCTGTGTCTATTATATAGATACCATAGATACAGTACATGATACAGCTGTGTCTATTATACAGTACATGATACAGCTGTGTCTATTATACAAATATCATAGATAAATAGATACAGTACATGATACAGCTGTGTGTATTATACAGATACCATAGATACAGTACATGACACAGCTGTGTCTATTATATAGATACCATAGATACAGTACATGATACTGCTGTGTCTATTATACAGTACATGATACAGCTGTGTCTATTATACAGATACCATAGATACATAGATACAGTACATGATACAGCTGTGTCTATTATACAGATATCATAGATACATAGATACAGTACATGATACAGCTGTGTCTATTATACAGATACCATAGATACATAGACACAGTACATGATACAGCTGCGTCTATTATACAGATACCATAGATACAGTACATGACACAGCTGTGTCTATTAAACAGATACCATAGATACATAGATACAGTACATGACACAGCTGCGTCTCTTATACAGTACATGATACAGCTTTGTCTATTATACAGATATCATAGATACAGTACATGATACAGCTGTGTCTATTATACAGCACATGATACAGCTGTGTCTATTATACAGTACATGATACAGCTGTGTCTATTATACAGATATCATAGATACAGTACATGATACAGCTGTGTCTATTATACAGATACCATAGATACATAGATACAGTACATGATACAGCTGTGTCTATTATACAGATACCATAGATACATAGATACAGTACATGACACAGCTGCGTCTATTATAGATACCATAGATACAGTACATGATACAGCTGTGTCTATTATACAGTACATGATACAGCTGTGTCTATTATACAAATATCATAGATACATAGATACAGTACATGATACAGCTGTGTATTATACAGATACCATAGATACATAGATACAGTACATGATACAGCTGCGTCTATTTAGATACCATAGATACAGTTCATGATACAGCTGTGTCTATTATACAGTACATGATACAGCTGTGTCTATTTTACAGATACCATAGATACAGTACATGACACAGCTGCGTCTATTATAGATACCATAGATACAGTACATGATACAGCTGTGTCTATTATACAGTACATGACACAGCTGCGTCTATTATACAGATACCATAGATATAGTACATGATACAGCTGTGTCTATTATACAGATATCATAGATACATAGATACAGTACATGATACAGCTGTGTCTATTATACAGATACCATAGATACAGTACATGATACAGCTGTGTCTATTATACAGATATCATAGATACATAGATACAGTACATGATATAGCTGCGCCTATTACACAGATACCATAGATACAGTACATGATACAGCTGTGTCTATTATACAGTACATGATACAGCTGTGTCTATTATACAGATATCATAGATACATAGATACAGTACATGATACAGCTGTGTATTATGCAGATGCCATAGATACAGTACATGATACAGCTGTGTCTATTATGCAGATATCATAGATACATAGATACAGTACATGATACAGCTGTGTCTATTATACAGATACCATAGATACATAGATACAGTACATGATACAGCTGTGTCTATTATACAGATACCATAGATACATAGATACAGTACATGACACAGCTGCGTCTATTATAGATACCATAGATACAGTACATGATACAGCTGTGTCTATTATACAGATACCATAGATACAGTACATGATGCAGCTTTGTCTATTATACAGATACCATAGATACAGTACATGATACAGCTGTGTCTATTATACAGTACATGATACAGCTGTGTCTATTATACAGATATCATAGATACATAGATACAGTACATGATACAGCTGCGTCTATTACACAGATACCATAGATACAGTACATGACACCGCTGTGTCTATTATACAGTACATGAAAGTCAAACCCCCCCACTGCTACACTCAGAAACCCCTCTAATCTTATTAATATTCCCTGCATGCCATCTATCTCTCTTAATTGTGCACTTTGGAATTCTCGCTCAGTGTGTAACAAACTCTCCTTCATTCATGACTTCTTCCTTTCTAATTCTCTTAACCTCCTGGCTCTTACTGAAACCTGGATCCAGCAGTCAGATACTACCGCTGCTGCTGATCTTTCATATGGGGGGCTACACTTCTCTCATACCCCAAGATCAGACAATAGAGCTGGTGGAGGCGTTGGTCTGCTCCTGTTACCAAAATGTACCTTTCAGGTTATCCCTCAGGTACCCTCACTTGTCTTCCCTTCTTTTGAGGTCCATGCCGTCAGACTCCACACCCCCTTCTCCATGCAAGTGGCGGTGGTGTATCGTCCTCCCGGCCCCTCCCATCAGTTCCTGGATCATTTTGCCACTTGGCTTCCACATTTTCTCTCCTGTGACATCCCTACCCTCATCATGGGAGATTTCAACATCCCCATTGCTCTTCCCCTCTCCCCATCTGCTACTCACCTTTAATCTCTAACCTCCTCATTTGGCCTTTCGCAGCTCACTAATTCTCCAACGCATGAAGACGGAAACTCCCTCGACTTGGTCTTCTCTCGGCTTTGTGCAGTGGATGATTTTGCAAACTCCCCTCTCCCGCTCTCTGACCACAATCTTCTTTCATTCTCTATAAAGAACTGCCAGGCTGCTCAGGTCACCCCCACTGTCCAGACTTATAGAAACATACAGGCCATTAACACCCAGAAACTTATGAAGAACTTGCAGTCTTCATTGGCCCCTATCTCCTCCCTCTCATGTCCTGATTCTGCATTGAAGCATTACAATGAAACAGTTCAAACTGCCCTGGATGAATTTGCACCCCCTATAAATAGAACACCACAACACAGACGGCGACAACCCTGGCACACGGTGCAAACACGTTTCCTGCAGCGGTGCTCCAGGTGCGCCGAACGTCTGTGGAGAAAATCCAATCTACACGAAGATTTCATCCATTTTAAGTTTATGCTTAGAACATACAACACTGCCCTTCACCTCTCCAAACAAACCTATTTCAACACCCTCATCACCTCACTGTCCAATAACCCGAAACGTCTCTTTGACACTTTTCATTCTCTACTCAATCCAAGAGTACAGGCCCCAACCACGGAGCTCCGAGCTGACGATCTGGCCAATTACTTCAAAGAAAAAATTGACCAGATCCGACAGGAAATTATCTCCAAATCCCCTCATACCATGCACCGTCCTCCCTCCCCCACTGCATCTAACTCACTCTCTGATTTTGAACCAGTAACAGAAGAAGAAGTAAGCAGGCTCCTTGCATCTTCTCGCCCAACTACTTGCACCAGTGACCCATTTCCGTCACATCTCCTCCAGTCCCTTTCCCCTGCTGTCACCCCTCACCTAACTAAAATATTTAACCTCTCTCTCTCTACTGGTATTTTTCCCTCCTCATTTAAGCATGCCATCATACATCCACTACTTAAAAAACCATCCCTCGACCAAAACTGTGCCGCTAACTATAGACCTGTCTCTAATCTTCCCTTCATCTCTAAACTCCTGGAACGCCTGGTCCACTCCCGTCTTATCCGCTATCTCTCAGAAAACTCTCTTCTCGGCCCTCTCCAATCCGGTTTCCGCTCTTTACACTCCACTGAAACTGCCCTCACTAAAGTCTCTAATGATCTGCTAACAGCTAAATCAAATGGTCATTACTCCATGCTAATTCTCTTGGATCTCTCTGCAGCATTCGACACTGTGGATCATCAGCTCCTCCTCACTATGCTCCATTCCATTGGCCTCAAGGACACCGTTCTCTCCTGGTTCTCCTCCTATCTCTCCGACCGCTCCTTTACTGTTTCTTTTGCCGGTTCCTCCTCCTCTCACCTTCCCCTTACTGTTGGGGTTCCTCAAGGATCGGTTCTAGGCCCCCTCCTCTTCTCCTTGTACACTGCCCCTATTGGTCAAACAATCAGTAGATTTGGTTTCCAGTACCATCTCTATGCTGATGACACCCAATTATACGCTTCTTCTCCTGACATCACGCCAGCCTTTCTAGAAAACACTGGCGATTGTCTAAACGCTGTGTCTAATATCATGTCCTCACTATATCTGAAACTGAACCTGTCAAAGACTGAACTCCTGGTGTTTCCTCCCGCTACTAATGCACCTATACCCGACATTGCTATTTCTGTGTGTGGTTCCACTATTACTCCCCAGCAACATGCCCGCTGTCTTGGGGTCATACTTGATTCCGAGCTTTCCTTTGCCCCCCACATTCGATCACTGGCTCGCTCTTGTCATCTGCACCTCAAAAACATTTCTAGAATTCGACCTTTTCTTACTTTTGACTCTGCAAAAACTCTTACTGTTTCTCTTATTCATTCTCGTCTCGACTATTGTAACTCTCTTCTAATCGGTCTCCCTCTTACCAAACTCTCCCCTCTCCAATCTGTCTTGAATGCTGCAGCCAGGATCATATTCCTCACCAATCGTTACACCGATGCCTCTACCTTGTGCCAGTCATTACACTGGCTACCCATCCACTCCAGAATTCAGTATAAACTTATTACCCTCACCCACAAAGCCCTCCATGGCTCAGCACCACCCTACATCTCCTCCCTTGTTTCAGTATACCACCCTACCCGCGCCCTCCGTTCTGCTGATGACCTGAGGTTAGTATCCTCAATAGTCAGAACCTCCCACTCCCGTCTCCAAGACTTTACACGTGCCGCGCCAATTCTTTGGAATGCACTTCCCAGGTCAATACGATTAGTCCCCAATCCCCACAATTTTAAGCGTGTCCTGAAAACGCATTTATTCAGACTGGCCTATCGCCTCAACACATTAACCTAACCTATCCCTGTGTGGCAGAGCCAAAAGTTTTACCATAACCAGGTTCCCAGCATCATGTTCCCACATGCTTTATGCATCCATTAGCCCTCTGTGTCTGTACTGTTACACACTTAACATTATGGCTGGTCCATACAATCAGAGCAACTGTTACCACCCACCTTTCGTGTCTACCTCTTTCCTCATAGACTGTAAGCTTGCGAGCAGGGCCCTCACTCCTCTTGTTATTTGTTATAATCTACTGTATGTGATTATTGTTATGCTGTAATGTCTATTGTCTGTACAAATCCCCTCTGAAATGGAAAGTGCTGCGGAATATGTCGGCGCTATAAAAATAGAATTTATTATTATATTATTACATGATACAGCTGTGTCTATTATACAGATATCATAGATACATAGATACAGTACATGATACAGCTGTGTCTATTATACAGATACCATAGGTACAGTACATGATACAGCTGTGTCTATTATCCAGATACCATAGATACAGTACATGATACAGCTGTGTCTATTATACAGATACCATAGATACATAGATACAGTACATGATACAGCTGTGTCTATTATACAGATATAGATACATAGATACAGTACATGACACAGCTGCGTCTATTATACAGATACCATAGATATAGTACATGATACAGCTGTGTCTATTATACAGATACCATAGATACAGTACATGATACAGCTGCGTCTATTATACAGATACCATAGATACAGTACATGACACAGCTGTGTCTATTATACAGACACCATAGATACATAGATACAGTACATGACAGCTGCATCTATTATACAGTACATGATACAGCTGTGTCTATTATACAGTACATGATACAGCTGTGTCTATTATACAGATATCATAGATACAGTACATGATACAGCTGTGTCTATTATACAGCACATGATACAGCTGTGTCTATTATACAGCACATGATACAGCTGTGTCTATTATACAGTACATGATACAGCTGTGTCTATTATACAGATATCATAGATACAGTACATGATACAGCTGTGTCTATTATACAGCACATGATACAGCTGTGTCTATTATACAGCACATGATACAGCTGTGTCTATTATACAGTACATGATACAGCTTTGTCTATTATACAGATATCATAGATACATAGATACAGTACATGATACAGCTGTGTCTATTATACAGATATCATAGATACATAGATACAGTACATGATACAGCTGCGTCTATTATACAGATACCATAGATACAGTACATGACACAGCTGTGTCTATTATACAGATACCATAGATACATAGATACAGTACATGATACAGCTGTGTCTATTATACAGATACCATAGATACATAGACACAGTACATGATACAGCTGCGTCTATTATACAGATACCATAGATACAGTACATGACACAGCTGTGTCTATTATACAGATATCATAGATACATAGATACAGTACATGATACAGCTGTGTCTATTATACAGATACCATAGATACATAGACACAGTACATGATACAGCTGCGTCTATTATACAGATACCATAGATACAGTACATGACACAGCTGCGTCTATTATACAGTAAATGATACAGCTGTGTCTATTATACAGATACCATAGATACAGTACATGATACAGCTGTGTCTATTATACAGATACCATAGATACATAGATACAGTACATGACACAGCTGCGTCTATTATACAGATACCATAGATACAGTACATGATACAGCTGTGTCTATTATACAGCACATGATACAGCTGTGTCTATTATACAGCACATGATACAGCTGTGTCTATTATACAGTACATGATACAGCTTTGTCTATTATACAGATATCATAGATACATAGATACAGTACATGATACAGCTGTGTCTATTATACAGATACCATAGATACATAGACACAGTACATGATACAGCTGCGTCTATTATACAGATACCATAGATACAGTACATGACACAGCTGTGTCTATTATACAGATACCATAGATACATAGATACAGTACATGACACAGCTGCGTCTATTATACAGTACATGATACAGCTGTGTCTATTATACAGATACCATAGATACAGTACATGATACAGCTGTGTCTATTATACAGATACCATAGATACATAGATACAGTACATGACACAGCTGCGTCTATTATACAGATACCATAGATACAGTACATGATACAGCTGTGTCTATTATACAGTACATGATACAGCTGTGTCTATTATACAGATACCATAGATACATAGATACAGTACATGACACAGCTGCGTCTATTATACAGATACCATAGATACAGTACATGATACAGCTGTGTCTATTATACAGATACCATAGATACATAGATACAGTACATGACACAGCTGCGTCTATTATACAGTACATGATACAGCTGTGTCTATTATACAGATATCATAGATACAGTACATGATACAGCTGTGTCTATTATACAGCACATGATACAGCTGTGTCTATTATACAGTACATGATACAGCTGTGTCTATTATACAGTACATGATACAGCTGTGTCTATTATACAGATATCATAGATACAGTACATGATACAGCTGTGTCTATTATACAGATACCATAGATACATAGATACAGTACATGATACAGCTGTGTTTATTATACAGATACCATAGATACATAGATACAGTACATGACACAGCTGTGTCTATTATATAGATACCATAGATACAGTACATGATACAGCTGTGTCTATTATACAGTACATGATACAGCTGTGTCTATTATAGATACCATAGATACAGTACATGATACAGCTGTGTCTATTATACAGTACATGACACAGCTGCGTCTATTATACAGATACCATAGATACAGTACATGATACAGTTGTGTCTATTATACAGATACCATAGATACAGTACATGATACAGCTGTGTCTATTATACAGATATCATAGATACATAGACACAGTACATGATACAGCTGCATCTATTACACAGATACCATAGATACAGTACATGATACAGCTGTGTCTATTATACAGTACATGATACAGCTGTGTCTATTATACAGATATCATAGATACATAGATATAGTACGTGATACAGCTGTGTATTATACAGATACCATAGATACATAGATACAGTACATGATACAGCTGCGTCTATTATAGATACCATAGATACAGTACATGATACAGCTGTGTCTATTATGCAGTACATGATACAGCTGTGTCTATTATACAGATATCATAGATACATAGATACAGTACATGACACAGCTGCGTCTATTATACAGATACCATAGATATAGTACATGATACAGCTGTGTCTATTATACAGATACCATAGATACATAGATACAGTACATGACACAGCTGTGTCTATTATACAGATACCATAGATACATAGATACAGTACATGACACAGCTGTGTCTATTATATAGATACCATAGATACAGTACATGATACAGCTGTGTCTATTATACAGATATCATAGATACATAGTTACAGTACATGATACAGCTGTGTCTATTATACAGATACCATAGATACATAGACACAGTACATGATACAGCTGTGTCTATTATACAGATACCATAGATACATAGATACAGTACATGACACAGCTGCGTCTATTATAGATACCATAGATACAGTACATGATACAGCTGTGTCTATTATACAGTATATGACACAGCTGCGTCTATTATACAGTACATGATACAGCTGTGTCTATTATACAGTACATGATACAGCTGTGTCTATTATACAGTACATGATACAGCTGTGTCTATTATACAGATACCATAGATACAGTACATGATACAGCTGTGTCTATTATACAGATACCATAGATACAGCTGTGTCTATTATACAGATATCATAGATACATAGATACAGTACATGATACAGCTGTGTTTATTATACAGATACCATAGATACATAGATACAGTACATGACACAGCTGTGTCTATTATATAGATACCATAGATACAGTACATGATACAGCTGTGTCTATTATACAGTACATGATACAGCTGTGTCTATTATACAGATACCATAGATACAGTACATGATACAGCTGTGTCTATTATACAGATATCATAGATACATAGATACAGTACATGACACAGCTGCGTCTATTAT
The DNA here is from genome assembly GCF_039654945.1 of Dendrobates tinctorius. Taxonomy (NCBI): domain Eukaryota; kingdom Metazoa; phylum Chordata; class Amphibia; order Anura; family Dendrobatidae; genus Dendrobates; species Dendrobates tinctorius. Next base: position 25,360,678 of record NW_027361731.1, on the reverse strand, counting down.
AGATACCATAGATACAGTACATGATACAGCTGTGTCTATTATACAGTACATGATACAGCTGTGTCTATTATACAGATATCATAGATACATAGATACAGTACATGATACAGCTGTGTATTATACAGATACCATAGATACATAGATACAGTACATGATACAGCTGCGTCTATTATAGATACCATAGATACAGTACATGATACAGCTGTGTCTATTATACAGTACATGATACAGCTGTGTCTATTATACAGATACCATAGATACATAGATACAGTACATGATACAGCTGTGTCTATTATACAGATATCATAGATACATAGATACAGTACATGATACAGCTGTGTCTATTATACAGATACCATAGATACATAGATACAGTACATGATACAGCTGCGTCTATTATAGATACCATAGATACAGTACATGATACAGCTGTGTCTATTATACAGTACATGATACAGCTGTGTCTATTATACAGATACCATAGATTCATAGATATAGTACATGACACAGCTGCGTCTATTATACAGTACATGATACAGCTGTGTCTATTATACAGATACCATAGATACATAGATACAGTACATGATACAGCTGTGTCTATTATACAGTACATGATACAGCTGTGTATTATACAGATACCATAGATATAGTACATGATACAGCTGTGTCTATTATACAGATATCATAGATACATAGATACAGTACATGATACAGCTGTGTATTATACAGATACCATAGATACATAGATACAGTACATGATACAGCTGCGTCTATTATAGATACCATAGATACAGTACATGATACAGCTGTGTCTATTATACAGTACATGACACAGCTGCGTCTATTATACAGATACCATAGATACTGTACATGATACAGTTGTGTCTATTATACAGATACCATAGATACAGTACATGATACAGCTGTGTCTATTATACAGATATCATAGATACATAGACACAGTACATGATACAGCTGCATCTATTACACAGATACCATAGATACAGTACATGATACAGCTGTGTCTATTATACAGTACATGATACAGCTGTGTCTATTATACAGATATCATAGATACATAGATACAGTACGTGATACAGCTGTGTATTATACAGATACCATAGATACATAGATACAGTACATGATACAGCTGCGTCTATTATAGATACCATAGATACAGTACATGATACAGCTGTGTCTATTATGCAGTACATGATACAGCTGTGTCTATTATACAGATATCATAGATACATAGATACAGTACATGACACAGCTGCGTCTATTATACAGATACCATAGATATAGTACATGATACAGCTGTGTCTATTATACAGATACCATAGATACATAGATACAGTACATGACACAGCTGTGTCTATTATACAGATACCATAGATACATAGATACAGTACATGACACAGCTGTGTCTATTATATAGATACCATAGATACAGTACATGATACAGCTGTGTCTATTATACAGATATCATAGATACATAGTTACAGTACATGATACAGCTGTGTCTATTATACAGATACCATAGATACATAGACACAGTACATGATACAGCTGTGTCTATTATACAGATACCATAGATACATAGATACAGTACATGACACAGCTGCGTCTATTATAGTTACCATAGATACAGTACATGATACAGCTGTGTCTATTATACAGTATATGACACAGCTGCGTCTATTATACAGTACATGATACAGCTGTGTCTATTATACAGTACATGATACAGCTGTGTCTATTATACAGTACATGATACAGCTGTGTCTATTATACAGATACCATAGATACAGTACATGATACAGCTGTGTCTATTATACAGATACCATAGATACAGCTGTGTCTATTATACAGATATCATAGATACATAGATACAGTACATGATACAGCTGCATCTATTATACAGATACCATAGATACAGTACATGATACAGCTGTGTCTATTATACAGTACATGATACAGCTGTGTCTATTATACAGATATCATAGATACATAGACACAGTCCATGATACAGCTGTGTTTATTATACAGATACCATAGATACATAGATACAGTACATGATACAGCTGTGTCTATTATACAGATACCATAGATACATAGATACAGTACATGACACAGCTGCGTCTATTATAGATACCATAGATACAGTATATGATACAGCTGTGTCTATTATATAGTACATGATACAGCTGTGTCTATTACAGTCATGGCCAAAAGTATTGACACCCCTGCAATTCTGTCAGATAATATTCAGTTTCTTCCTGAAAATGATTGCAAACACAAATTCTTTGGTATTATTATCTTCATTTAATTTGTCTTAAATGAAAAAACATAAAAGAGAATGAAGCAAAAAGCAAAACATTGATCATTTCACACAAAACTCCAAAAATGGGCCGGACAAAAGTATTGGCACCCTCAGCCTAATACTTGGTTGCACAACCTTTAGCCAAAATAACTGCGACCAACCGCTTCCGGTAACCATCAATGAGTTTCTTACAATGCTCTGCTGGAATTTTAGACCATTCTTCTTTGGCAAACTACTCCAGGTCCCTGATATTTGAAGGGTGCCTTCTCCAAACTGCTATTTTTAGATCTCTCCACAGGTGTTCTATGGGATTCAGGTCTGGACTCATTGCTGGCCACTTTAGAAGTCTCCAGTGCTTTCTCTCAAACCATTTTCTAGTGCTTTTTGAAGTGTGTTTTGGGTCATTGTCCTGCTGGAAGACCCATGACCTCTGAGGTAGACCCAGCTTTCTCAAACTGGGCCCTATATTATGCTGCAAAATTTGTTGGTAGTCTTCTGACTTCATAATACCAAGCACACAGTCAAGCAGTCCAGTGCCAGAGGCAGCAAAGCAACCCCAAAACATCAGGGAACCTCCGCCATGTTTGACTGTAGGGACCGTGTACTTTTCTTTGAATGCCTCTTTTTTCTCCTGTAAACTCTATGTTGATGCTTTTGCCCTAAAAGCTCTACTTTTGTCTTATCTGACCAGAGAACATTCTTCCAAAATGTTTTAGGCTTTTTCAGGTAAGTTTTGGCAAATTCCAGCTTGGCTTTTTTATGTCTCGGGGTAAGAAGTGGAGTCTTCCTGGGTCTCCTACCATACAGTCCCTTTTCATTCAGATGCCGACGGATAGTACGGGTTGACACCGTTGTACCCTCGGACTGCAGGGCAGCTTGAACTTGTTTGGATGTTAGTGGAGGTTCTTTATCCAACATCCGCACAATCTTGCATTGAAATCTCTTGTCAATTTTTCTTTTCCGGCCACATCTAGGGAGGTTACCCACAGTGCCATGGGCTTTAAACTTCTTGATGACACTACGCACGGTAGACACAGGAACATTCAGGTCTTTGGAGATGGACTTGTAGCCTTGATATTGCTCATGCTTCCTCACAATTTGGTTTCTCAAGTCCTCAGACAGTTCTTTGGTCTTCTTTCTTTTCTCCATGCTCAATGTGGTACACACAAGGACACAGGACAGAGGTTGAGTCAACTTTAATCCATGTCAACTGGCTGCAAGTGTGATTTAGTTATTGCCAACACCTGTTAGGTGCCACAGGTAAGTTATAGGTGCTGTTAATTACACAAATTAGAGAAGCATCACATGATTTTTCGAACAGTGCCAATACTTTTGTCCACCCTCTTTGTTATGTTTGGTGTGGAATTATATCCAATTTGGCTTTAGGACAATTCTTTTTGTGTTTTTTCATTTAAGACAAATTAAATGAAGATAATAATACCAAAGAATTTGTGTTTGCAATCATTTTCAGGAAGAAACTGAGTATTATCTGACAGAATTGTAGGGGTGTCAATACTTTTGGCCATGACTGTATACAGATATCATAGATACATAGATACAGTACATGACACAGCTGTGTCTATACAGATACCATAGATACATAGATACAGTACATGATACAGCTGTGTCTATTATACAGATACCATAGATACATAGATACAGTACATGACACAGCTGCGTCTATTATAGATACCATAGATACAGTACATGATACTCTGCTTCTTCACAGATCAGAAGAACGGCAGGCAGGAGGCACGCCGCTGCCACCAAATTGTGACGAATGGGCGGAGCTCTACCGCCAAATTGTGACGGACAGCGGACCCTGTGCCACCAAAACGTCACGATCCCACCACCGACATGGGTTTGTCAGCGGACGGAGGGACGTGACGCACTGCCGGCACAGCTATCACAGGCACAGTGGGGGCTTATCTTAGTTATCCCACCACCGGCACCACGTGACAAAAATACAGCAAGCTAATCTTGCTCTAACAATTTACCGCAGGGGGGTATTTTGGATGCCCCACCACTGCTCCATTTGGGAGCAATCCATATCTCAGTTTCTGGAGAGATTAGGATTTTGCAAGAGCTACTGAATAAACGAAACGCAAGAGCTACAGAAAAAACGAAACGAACATTTCTGTGATCTGCGCGAATCGCGCAGATCACAGAAATGTTCGTTTCGTTTTTTCTGTCGCGATCGGAGCCCATGCTAGCCTATTTTAATAACTCTCACAGGTTTATTTCAGACACATGTCCCAGAGGACAAAGCACTTCCTTTAGCTGTGGAGGGAGGGGGGAGGAGAAGAATTCTACACTGAGGCTTCAGGTTTCACAGAGCTGCACGCAGGAAGACGCTGGTGTGTGTGTTGTGGGAGAAGAGAGGGGGGGTGTTGCAGCTACATGACAGAGGGATTTTCTAGAATGTTCCAGAAACATATCTACAGTACATTACAACAGATACCATAGATACATAGATACAGTATATGACACGGCGCGAGCAGTGTGGTGGGGAGATGTCAGCTCCTGCAGACTGAATGCAGACAGGAAGCATTACAAATACTGCTTTGGGTGTGACCAAGTATAAGTAGGAGGTAATTGCAGCCGTTATTGTCCCCTGCCTGCACCTTTAAGAGCTGGACAGTGACTTTTCTCTGGAGATACATGCTAATAGTCAGATTATACACAGGGAAGATGAATTTAGAGGATCAGCCCCAGGGATAGTGGAGGAGTCAGCTGGAGGCCGTGCTGGGACAATGCTGTTTGTGCAGCAGATCAGCGGTGGCGAGGCGCGGGGGTCTCGGCGTTATTTGCTGATTATGCATGAGAGAAATGAGACAAAACGGAGGATGGCGCATCCATAAGTGTCTCACAGCTGGGGTCATCAGCTGCATGTCCATCAGAAAAATACCCGCCATCATGTGTGCATCACTGACCCCCATATCATCAGCACATATCTATTCTGAAATACTCTGTGCTGCTGGGGACTCTGCTTCTTCTCTTATGTATCTCTGGCACAGACTAACGCCGTCTTTAGCTGCTCTCCAGTGTTGGCTGCTGTATATACGAGCCCCTCGCTGCCCATCATTACCTCCGCTCTGTCTCCAGGTCCCCATCCCAGTGACCGAGTCTCTAGACCCCCTGACCATGCTGACCGACGACGCCGACATCGCAGCCTGGCAGAATGAAGGACTTCCTGCTGACCGCATGTCAACAGAGAACGCCACCATCCTCACCAGTTGTGAGAGATGGCCGCTCATGGTGGACCCCCAGCTGCAGGGGATCAAGTGGATTAAGAACAAGTATGGAGAAGAGCTGCGAGTGGTCAGGATCGGACAGAGAGGGTTTGTATCCGAGTGGTGGGAGCGCGCCCACTAAAGTGTCAGGCAGGCCACACTGACATCTGCTGCCTCTCTGCAGGTACCTGGACACCCTGGAGCGAGCGTTGGCCGGCGGGGACGTGGTGCTGATCGAGAACCTAGAGGAGAGCGTGGATCCGGTGCTAGGACCCCTGCTGGGACGAGAAACCATCAAGAAAGGAAGGTAAATCCCAGAAGTGAAGTCACAGCTGGGGTCCAGCGTCATGTATCCTCACAGATGACTCCACAATTAAAGGGATAATCACGTCTGCAAAAAGCAATCACCTATCTCTTGGGCAGGTGAAGAGGCAGAGCTAAGGGTTCCGCCTGGGGTAAGGTTGCAGATCACCTGTCGCACCTCCTGGATGGGTAACAGATGTTTACAATGGCAGAGATGCACTTAATTACAGAAGCTTTATGCAACTCCGAGGGCAACTCAGAGGAGGAATGTGCATTCCCGAATGAGCCCTACACCATCGCTGGTGGGTTTCTCATCTTTAGCAGCGCAGCTGGTGATGATCTGACTATGCAGAGCACAGCAGTCAGATCATCACAGACTGCTGCGCTCTGCACACTGAACACTTATGAGCTTGGCCCCTGCAGAGCGCAGCTGAGGAACTGGCATCGTCACTGGCTTCTCTGCTCTGTGCAGTGATGGTGGATGTGCAGAGAGCAGCAGTCAGACCGTCATTGGCTGCTGCGCGCCGCACACTGAACACTTATGAGCTTGGCCCCTGCAGAGCGCAGCAGAGGAACTGGCATTGTCACTGGATTCTCTGCTCTGTGCAGTGATGGTGGATGTGCAGAGAGCAGCAGTCAGACCGTCATTGGCTGCTGTGCGCCGCACACTGAACACTTATGAGCTTGGCCCCTGCAGAGCGCAGCAGAGGAACTGGCATTGTCACTGGATTCTCTGCTCTGTGCAGTGATGGTGGATGTGCAGAGAGCAGCAGTCAGACCGTCATTGGCTGCTGCGCGCCGCACACTGAACACTTATGAGCTTGGCCCCTGCAGAGCGCAGCAGAGGAACTGGCATTGTCACTGGATTCTCTGCTCTGTGCAGTGATGGTGGATGTGCAGAGAGCAGCAGTCAGACCGTCATTGGCTGCTGCGCGCCGCACACTGAACACTTATGAGCTTGGCCCCTGCAGAGCGCAGCAGAGGAACTGGCATTGTCACTGGATTCTCTGCTCTGTGCAGTGATGGTGGATGTGCAGAGAGCAGCAGTCAGACCGTCATTGGCTGCTGCGCGCCGCACACTGAACACTTATGAGCTTGGCCCCTGCAGAGCGCAGCAGAGGAACTGGCATTGTCACTGGATTCTCTGCTCTGTGCAGTGATGGTGGATGTGCAGAGAGCAGCAGTCAGACCGTCATTGGCTGCTGCGCGCCGCACACTGAACACTTATGAGCTTGGCCCCTGCAGAGCGCAGCAGAGGAACTGGCATTGTCACTGGATTCTCTGCTCTGTGCAGTGATGGTGGATGTGCAGAGAGCAGCAGTCAGACCGTCATTGGCTGCTGCACGCCGCACACTGAACACTTATGAGCTTGGCCCCTGCAGAGCGCAGCAGAGGAACTGGCATTGTCACTGGATTCTCTGCTCTGTGCAGTGATGGTGGATGTGCAGAGAGCAGCAGTCAGACCGTCATTGGCTGCTGCGCGCCGCACACTGAACACTTATGAGCTTGGCCCCTGCAGAGCGCAGCAGAGGAACTGGCATTGTCACTGGATTCTCTGCTCTGTGCAGTGATGGTGGATGTGCAGAGAGCAGCAGTCAGACCGTCATTGGCTGCTGCACGCCGCACACTGAACACTTATGAGCTTGGCCCCTGCAGAGCGCAGCAGAGGAACTGGCATTGTCACTGGATTCTCTGCTCTGTGCAGTGATGGTGGATGTGCAGAGAGCAGCAGTCAGACCGTCATTGGCTGCTGCGCGCCGCACACTGAACACTTATGAGCTTGGCCCCTGCAGAGCGCAGCAGAGGAACTGGCATTGTCACTGGATTCTCTGCTCTGTGCAGTGATGGTGGATGTGCAGAGAGCAGCAGTCAGACCGTCATTGGCTGCTGCACGCCGCACACTGAACACTTATGAGCTTGGCCCCTGCAGAGCGCAGCAGAGGAACTGGCATTGTCACTGGATTCTCTGCTCTGTGCAGTGATGGTGGATGTGCAGAGAGCAGCAGTCAGACCGTCATTGGCTGCTGCGCGCCGCACACTGAACACTTATGAGCTTGGCCCCTGCAGAGCGCAGCAGAGGAACTGGCATTGTCACTGGATTCTCTGCTCTGTGCAGTGATGGTGGATGTGCAGAGAGCAGCAGTCAGACCGTCATTGGCTGCTGCGCGCCGCACACTGAACACTTATGAGCTTGGCCCCTGCAGAGCGCAGCAGAGGAACTGGCATTGTCACTGGATTCTCTGCTCTGTGCAGTGATGGTGGATGTGCAGAGAGCAGCAGTCAGACCGTCATTGGCTGCTGCACGCCGCACACTGAACACTTATGAGCTTGGCCCCTGCAGAGCGCAGCAGAGGAACTGGCATTGTCACTGGATTCTCTGCTCTGTGCAGTGATGGTGGATGTGCAGAGAGCAGCAGTCAGACCGTCATTGGCTGCTGCACGCCGCACACTGAACACTTATGAGCTTGGCCCCTGCAGAGCGCAGCAGAGGAACTGGCATTGTCACTGGATTCTCTGCTCTGTGCAGTGATGGTGGATGTGCAGAGAGCAGCAGTCAGACCGTCATTGGCTGCTGCGCGCCGCACACTGAACACTTATGAGCTTGGCCCCTGCAGAGCGCAGCAGAGGAACTGGCATTGTCACTGGATTCTCTGCTCTGTGCAGTGATGGTGGATGTGCAGAGAGCAGCAGTCAGACCGTCATTGGCTGCTGCGCGCCGCACACTGAACACTTATGAGCTTGGCCCCTGCAGAGCGCAGCAGAGGAACTGGCATTGTCACTGGATTCTCTGCTCTGTGCAGTGATGGTGGATGTGCAGAGAGCAGCAGTCAGATCGTCATTGGCTGCTGCGCGCCGCACACTGAACACTTATGAGCTTGGCCCCTGCAGAGCGCAGCAGAGGAACTGGCATTGTCACTGGATTCTCTGCTCTGTGCAGTGATGGTGGATGTGCAGAGAGCAGCAGTCAGATCGTCATTGGCTGCTGCGCGCCGCCCACTGAACACTTATGAGCTTGACCCCTGCAGAGCGCATCAGAGGAACTGACGTCATCACTGACCTCTCCGCCAGTGACGATTTACCTGCTGCGCTCTGCACACTGAAGGTAGCTGTAGTCGGGAGTTGTCTCTCCATATGAGAGGACCTGATGCGGCTGGTACCTCTGCCCTCGTGCTATCTACACTACTAGACAGGTGATTGTCACTCACACAGACACATACATGACCACCTGCTCCACCCAAAGAAGAACTGACGCCTTGCAGACTGATCGGGGGACCCCCACCAATCCTGAGGATGGGACTGTGAAATAAACGTTGGAATGCAGTGGTGGCCGCGTATGCGCAGGATACGGAGAACAGCAATTGCCGCCACTCCATGCTGACCACAGGGAGTCTCAAATCATCAGTCGCATCCATAAGTTATGTCCTGACCACGTAGGATCACCCCTCAGTAGTACAGCACTTTTCGGGGGGCTTGTAAGGAATGTCAGTTTCCCTTTAAGACACCAGTTAGTACAGTCGACGGGTGAATCTGGGGAGTCCACAGGTGGTAAATGACATTACCGACACCCATGCAGGACTCCAGAGAACTGTGGTCAGGTGCTTGGCAGCAGAGGAGACGACGATGTCAGGCGATGGGAGACAGAGGTGACTCACAGGCTCACAAACGGTGCAGCGGTCACAGCAACATGCAGGGCTTCCTACGTATTTACAAGATCACTGCTTGTTGTCAATGAGTGGGAATATGTCATGATGATGTGGTTAGATCAAGCGTTCAGATGCTGGATGGAAGCATCCACAGACAGGAAGCAGAGATATTGAAAATGGCGAGAATTGAAAGTCAGCACGGCCGCATGCTTGATGATTTCTACTTATATTAATGACATTTTACTATGTTTTTTGGAAGAAAGAAGACACCGTATGTCTGACGAAAATAGCGCAATTTACAGCGCAATCCTACTCCAGCGCGCATGGCTCCCCGCAGTGCATCCGCTTGTTAACTCCGCCTGAACTCCGCTTGTCCTCCCTCTCTCAGGTGCATTAAGATTGGCGACAAGGAGTGCGAGTACAGCCCCAACTTCCGCCTGATCCTGCACACGAAACTTGCCAACCCGCATTACCAGCCCGAGATGCAGGCACAGTGCACCCTCATCAACTTCACAGTAACCCGAGATGGCCTGGAGGACCAGCTGCTGGCGGCTGTAGTGAGCATGGAGCGGCCAGACCTGGAGGAGCTGAAGGTAATGGCGAGGGCTGGAAGGTGGTAACCTGTCTGGGATGATTTAGCGAATCCTGCTTTGAGCAGGGGGTTGGACCAGATGGCCCAGGAGGTCCCTTCCAACTCTACGATTCTATGATTCAGCCGAACTCCAAGTGTAGCACCAATGCTCAGGCAGAAGAGATAATGTGTTATTAGGACTGGCAGGAAAATGTATTTCTTGTGTCCTCCCAGAGAGCGAAAGTTTCATACACTCTGCAGCCGCTGTTCCCTTCAGGTACTGTCAGCAATCTCCTCCCTGGATCTGCTCTTCCTTTGGGTACTGTCAGCAATCTCCTCCCTGCAGCCACTCTTTCTTTCGGTACTGTCAGCAATCTCCTCCCTGCATCTGCTCTTCCTTTGGGTACTGTCAGCATTCTCCTCCCTGCAGCCGCTCTTCCTTTGGGTACTGTCAGCAATCTCCTCCCTGCATCTGCTCTTCCTTTGGGTACTGTCAGCATTCTCCTCCCTGCAGCCGCTCTTCCTTTGGATACTGTCAGCAATCTCCTCCCTGCAGCTGCTCTTCCTTTGGGTACTGTCAGCAATCTCCTCCCTGCAGCCGCTCTTCCTTTGGGTACTGTCAGCAATCTCCTCCCTGCAGCCGCTCTTCCTTTGGATACTGTCAGCAATCTCCTCCCTGCAGCCGCTCTTCCTTTGGGTACTGTCAGCAATCTCCTCCCTGCAGCCGCTCTTCCTTTGGATACTGTCAGCAATCTCCTCCCTGCAGCCGCTCTTCCTTTGGATACTGTCAGCATCTCCTCCCTGCAGCTGCTCTTCCTTTGGATACTGTCAGCAATCTCCTCCCTGCAGCCGCTCTTCCTTTGGATACTGTCAGCAATCTCCTCCCTGCAGCCGCTCTTCCTTTGGATACTGTCAGCAATCTCCTCCCTGCAGCCGCTCTTCCTTTGGATACTGTCAGCAATCTCCTCCCTGCAGCCGCTCTTCCTTTGGATACTGTCAGCAATCTCCTCCCTGCAGCCGCTCTTCCTTTGGGTACTGTCAGCAATCTCCTCCCTGCAGCTGCTCTTCCTTTGGATACTGTCAGCATCTCCTCCCTGCAGCCGCTCTTCCTTTGGGTACTGTCAGCAATCTCCTCCCTGCAGCCGCTCTTCCTTTGGATACTGTCAGCAATCTCATCACTGCAGCTGCCCTTCCTTTTGGTACTGTCAGCATCTCCTCCCTGCAGCCGCTCTTTCTTTGGATACTGTCAGCATCTCCTCCCTGCAGCTGCTCTTCCTTTGGATACTGTCAGCAATCTCCTCCCTGCAGCCGCTCTTCCTTTGGATACTGTCAGCATCTCCTCCCTGCAGCTGCTCTTCCTTTGGGTACTGTCAGCATCTCCTCCCTGCAGCTGCTCTTCCTTTTGGTACTGTCAGCATCTCCTCCCTGCAGCCACTCTTCCTTTGGGTACTGTCAGCAATCTCCTCCCTGCAGCCGCTCTTAATAATAATAATAATAATCTTTATTTATATAGCGCCAACATATTCCGCAGCGCTTTACAGTTGAACAGTTTCAAACACAACAGTCATAAGTAATAACGTTAGCAATACAATAATTAAAGCGAAATAAGACGACCCTGCTCGTGGGAGCTTACAATCTACAATGAGGTGGGGGCAATACAAAGCACAGGTTTGTATTTACAATGATGTATTTACAATGATGGTCCAGCCATCTTCAGGGGGTGGGGGATAGATGGACACACAACTATACACGTCTTCCCCTGACCTTACCCCCGCTGTACTACAGAACGCCGCTGACTGTCTGTCTGCAGTCTCCAACATCATGTCTGCTCTCTATCTGAAACTCAACCTCTCCAAAACTGAACTTCTTCTGCTCCCGCCATCTACTAACCTCCCTAAATCTGACTTTTCCCTCTCCGTGGGTGGCACCATAATAACACTCCGACAGCAGGCGCGCTGTCTGGGCATTATGTTTGACTCCGATATCTCCACCTCCCATATACAATCTCTTGCCCGCTCGTGCCGCTTACACCTAAAGAACATCTCTAGAATCCGCCCTTTTCTCACCATGGAAACAACAAAAACCCTCACTGTCGCCCTGATCCACTCCCGCCTGGACTACAGTAACGCTCTATTAATTGGCCTCCCCCTCACTCGACTCTCCCCTCTCCAGTCCATCCTTAATGCAGCAGCCAGGGTTGTCCATCTGGCTAATCGTTTCTCGGACGCGTCCGCTCTTCGCCAGTCGTTACACTGGCTGCCCATTCATTACAGGATACAATTCAAAGTACTTGTTCTCACCCACAAAGCTATCCACAGTGCGGCACCCCCTTACATCTCCTCCCTCATTTCTGTCTATTGGCCTAACCGACCACTGCGCTCTGCAAATGACTTTCGACTAACCTCTGCCCTAATCCGTACCTCCCACTCCCGACTCCAAGACTTCTGCCGTGCTGCGCCAATCCTCTGGAATGCTCTACCCCAAGATATTAGGACCATCCACAATTTGCATAGTTTTAGGCGCTCGCTCAAAACACATTTGTTCAGAGCGGCCTATCACATTCAGTAATCAAAGTCATTTTATGCTTGTGTGTGTAGCCCGCCTCTTGTTTGGATACTGTCAGCAATCTCCTCCCTGCAGCCGCTTTTCCTTTGGATACTGTCAGCAATCTCCTCACTGCAGCCGCTCTTCCTTTGGATACTGTCAGCAATCTCCTCACTGCAGCCGCTTTTCCTTTGGATACTGTCAGCATCTCCTCCCTGCAGCCGCTCTTCCTTTTGGTACTTTCAGCATCTCCTCCCTGCAGCCGCTCTTCCTTTGGGTACTGTCAGTAATCTCCTCCCTGCAGCCGCTCTTCCTTTTGGTACTGTCAGCATCTCCTCCCTGCAGCCGCTCTTCCTTTGGGTACTGTCAGCATCTCCTCCCTGCAGCTGCTCTTCCTTTGGGTACTGTCAGTAATCTCCTCCCTGCAGCTGCTCTTCCTTTGGGTACTGTCAGTAATCTCCTCCCTGCAGCTGCTCTTCCTTTGGTTACTGTCAGCAATCTCCTCCCTGCAGCCGCTCTTCCTTTGGGTATTGTCAGCAGTCTCCTCCCTGCAGCCGCTCTTCCTTTGGGTACTCTCAGCAACTCCTCCCTGCAGCCACTGTTCCTTTGGACACTGTCAGCAATCTCCTCCCTGCAGCCGCTCTTCCTTTTGGTACTGTCAGCATCTCCTCCCTGCAGCCACTCTTTCTTTGGGTACTGTCAGCAATCTCCTCCCTGCAGCTGCTCTTCCTTTGGGTACTGTCAGCATCTCCTCCCTGCAGCCGCTCTTCCTTTGGGTACTGTCGGAATCTCCTCCCTGCAGCCGTTCTTCCTTTGGATACTTTCAGCATCTCCTCCCTGCAGCCGCTCTTCTGTTTGGTACTGTCAGATCCTCCCTGCAGCTACTCTTCCTTTGGGTACTGTCAGCAATCTCCTCCCTGCAGCCGCTCTTCCTTTGGGTACTGTCAGAATCTCCTCCCTGCAGCCGCTCTTCCTTTGGGTACTGTCAGAATCTCCTCCCTGCAGCCGTTCTTCCTTTTGTTACTGTCAGCAATCTCCTCCCTGCAGCCGCTCTTCCTTTGGGTACTGTCAGCATCTCCTCCCTGCAGCTGCTCTTCCTTTTGGTACTGTCAGCATCTCCTCCCTGCAGCCGTTCTTCCTTTTGGTGCTGTCAGGATCTCCTCCCTGCAGCTGTTCTTCCTTTGGGTACTGTCTGCATCTCCTCCCTGCAGCCGCTCTTCCTTTGGGTACTGTCAGCAATCTCCTCCCTGCAGCCGCTCTTTCTTTGGATACTGTCAGCAATCTCCTCACTGCAGCCGCTCTTCCTTTGGATACTGTCAGCAATCTTCTCCCTGCAGCCGCTCTTCCGTTTGGTACTGTCAGCATCTCCTCCCTGCAGCCACTCTTCCTTAGGATACTGTCAAAATCTCCTCCCTGCAGCTGCTCTTCCTTTTGGTACTGTCAGCATCTCCTCCCTGCAGCCGCTCTTCCGTTTGATACTGTCAGCATCTCCTCCCTGCAGCCGCTCTTCCTTTTGGTACTGTCAGCATCTCCTCCCTGCAGCCGCTCTTCCTTTGGATACTGTCAGCATCTCCTCCCTGCAGCTGCTCTTCCTTTTGGTTCTGTCAGCATCTCCTCCCTGCAGCCGCTCTTCCTTTGGGTACTGTCAGCATCTCCTCCCTGCAGCCGCTCTTCCTTTGGGTACTGTCAGCATCTCCTCCCTGCAGCCGCTCTTCCTTTGGGTACTGTCAGCATCTCCTCCCTGCAGCCACTCTTCCTTTGGATACTGTCAAAATCTCCTCCCTGCAGCTGCTCTTCCTTTTGGTTCTGTCAGCATCTCCTCCCTGCAGCCACTCTTCCTTTGGGTACTGTCAGCATCTCCTCCCTGCAGCCGCTCTTCCTTTGGATACTGTCAAAATCTCCTCCCTGCAGCTGCTCTTCCTTTTGGTACTGTCAGCATCTCCTCCCTGCAGCCGCTCTTCCTTTGGATACTGTCAGCATCTCCTCCCTGCAGCTGCTCTTCCTTTGGGTACTGTCGGAATCTCCTCCCTGCAGCCGCTCTTCCTTTGGATACTGTCAGCATCTCCTCCCTACAGCTGCTCTTCCTTTTGGTACTGTCAGCATCTCTTCCCTGCAGCCGCTCTTCCTTTGGGTACTGTCAGCAATCTCCTCCCTGCAGCCGCCCTTCCTTTAGGTACTGTCAGCAATTTCTTGTTTGTGGTATTGGAGGAGCCAGGATAGCACAGATTCGTGTGTCGGAGCACCATCTATGGGGCTGCTACATCTTGCTGCCCAGTAAAAATATGTTATGTGACATTTCCCTTTAAAATATTTGGACTTTGGAAAATAAATCTTGCTGCCTCGGTGTGAGATAGACGGATAATTCCATGTGCGAGGAAAGTTTCTTATCTGCAGTAATCAGGAGGGAAGATGAATCGGAATATTTCTCACTTTTCAATGCAAACACATCCAGGAAGATGTGGCCGCAATCAGAGATGCTCAGATTAAGACGGGCGTCCGCGGCGGGGAGAGGCGCTCCTTAAGGCGCCTGATCGCTGTCGCATTTTATTGTTCATCTTCCTCTCAGAAGTTTCTGGAAGAAAAGCTGTGACTTGTGGTACTGACTTGGGTGCAGAGGATGGTAATTTATATGTATACGTGTATGTGTATATATATATATATATATATATATATATATATATATATATATATATAATCATGTGACAATCTAGGTCTGGTCACATGATACTTATATCACTGCAACATTTTTTAACAAAGAAACGGAAATGATAAAAAACATTGTAGTTTTCCTATTTGACCACTAGATGTCAGCATAGTACAGTCTGTAATGGTGGAGCCAAAAAATCTTGCTTTTCTGCTTGCTGTAAAGACTAAATGTCAACTAATTTCTATCTGATCTCATGGAAAAATGGTGGATGTTTTACTGTTGGAGCCTACATAGGCAGGAATTTCATGATTCACGCACCCACATGATTGGTCTGGAGCAATTTTGGTGGCTAATTCCCCAATGTTATCTAAACGAGAGCAGAATTATAAATACCATGTGAGAATCAGGGTCTTTAAATGGTATTTGTAATACTGCAGCACCTTAAAGGAACGTGGTCATCAGAAAAGAAACTGATTAACCAAATATTTTTATTATGTGGTCAAAGAATAAAAAGAAAACGAAAAAATGATAAAACATTGTAGTATTGATATTTGACCACTAGATGTCAGCATATTACACTTCTTACTACCAAAGCAAGAACATCTCACTTTTCTGCTTGCTGAAAATACCAAATATCTCAAGACGCGAAGGGTTACTTTGGAGGAATAGCTGCTGATTTACTGCTGGAGCCTAGATAGGCAGGTAGTCGGGTGCATTTACAGATGGATCATACCTGGATCTCAACTCGGTCCTCGGCAGCTCGGATTCTTGTGACTTTCTTTTCTTGTTCCAGTCCAATTTGACCAAGCAGCAGAACGGGTTCAAGATCACCCTGAAGAACCTGGAGGACAACCTGCTTTTCCGCCTGTCGTCCGCCTCTGGAAACTTCCTCGGGGACGTGGAACTGGTGGAGAACCTTGAGATCACCAAGAAGACGGCTGCTGAAATCGAAGAGAAGGCAAGTGTTAGGCGAGACAATTGCTTAAAGAGCAATTCCAAAACACGTTATTAGGGGAGCGCGTCTCCGCATACGCGAGATGTAGAAGACATCGATGAATTGTATATATTTTTCATCTCCAGGTTCAAGAAGCCAAAGTGACGGAAGTGAAACTGAACGAAGCCCGGGAGCACTATCGCCCTGCCGCCGCCCGCGCCTCGCTGCTCTACTTCATCATGAACGATCTGAACAAGATCCATCCCATGTACCAGTTCTCCCTGAAGGTCAGAACCCCCCACAGGCAGTTATCACACAAGACACCCATTTAATTATTGTGGTATTCCTTTATTTAGTCAATGAGTTAAAAATGAATAAAACAATGTAGTTTTCATATGTAACCACTAGATGTCAACAAAGTATACTCATGACTGCTAAAGCAAGAACATGTTGCTATTCTGCTTGCTGTGAAGATTAGTTATCAGTCTGGTTTCACAGTTGGTAGTAAGCGGAGGGTTACTTTTGAAAAAAAGGCTTCACTTTTAGTGCTGGGGCCTAGATAAGCAAGTAATTCACGATTGATGTCTCCAATGACGGAGCCTTTCCTGGTTTGACACATGCATAGGTGACAACTGCGCTATAACTTGGGTTTTGTGTCCTTCCCAGGCGTTCAGCGTGGTTTTCCAGCAGGCCGTGCAGAAGGCTCCGACAGACGAGGTGCTGAAGCAGCGGGTGACCAACCTGATCGACAGCATCACCTTCTCTGTGTTCCAGTACACCACCAGGGGGCTGTTTGAGTGCGACAAGCTGACATACACGGCACAACTTGCCTTTCAGGTACCTCCGGGTCCAACACTCCGTTATGGACCGTCTGATCATCCGGAAGGAACCAAACAGGAACATCTTCCCTTCTCTCCTGCAGATCCTGCTGATGAATAAAGAGATAAACTCCGCAGAGTTAGACTTTCTCTTGAGGTACCCGGCCCAGCCCGGCCTCAGCAGCCCCGTGGACTTCCTCTCCAACCAGTCTTGGGGTGGCATCAAGGTGGGTGCAACACTAATGAAGTTGTGCCCCCTGATGTACATACATGCTGACAAAGGACGTCCCCCACTGTACATACATAGCGACACAGGACGTCCCCACGCAGTACATACTGATACAGGACGTCCCCCACGGTACATACATACTGACACAGAACGTCCCCCGCTGTACATACTAACAGAGGATATCCCCCGCTGTACATACATACTGACACAGAACGTCCCCCGCTGTACATACTAACAGAGGATATCCCCCGCTGTACATACATACTGACACAGACCGTCCCCCGCTGTACATACTAACACAGGATGACCCCCGCTGTACATACATGCCTACACAGGACGTCCTCCGCTGTACATACATACTGACACAGGACGTCCCTCGCAGTACATACTAACAGAGGATATCCCCCGCTGTACATACATTCTGACAGTGGACATCCCCCGCAGTATATTCATACCGACACAGGACGTTCCCCGCTGTACATACATGCTGACACAGGACGTCCCCTGCTGTACATACATGCCGACACAGGACGTCCCCCGCTGTACATACATGCCGACACAGGACGTCCCCCGCTGTACATACATGCCGACACGGCGTACCCCGCTGTACATACATGCCGACACAGGACGTACCCCGCTGTACATACATGCCGACACAGGACGTCCCCCGCTGTACATACATGCCGACACAGGACGTCCCCCGCTGTACATACATGGCGAAACAGGACGTCCCCCGCTGTACATACATGCCGACACAGGGCGTACCCCGCTGTACATACATGCCGACACAGGGCGTCCCCCGCTGTACATACATGCCGACACAGGGCGTCCCCCGCTGTACATACATGCCGACACAGGACGTCCCCTGCTGTACATACATGCCGACACAGGACGTCCCCCGCTGTACATACATGCCGACACAGGACGTCCCCCGCTGTACATACATGCCGACACAGGACGTACCCCGCTGTACATACATGCCGACACAGGACGTCCCCCGCTGTACATACATGCCGACACAGGACGTCCCACGCTGTACATACATGCCGACACAGGACGTCCCCCGCTGTACATACATGCCGACACAGGACGTCCCCCGCTGTACATACATGCCGACACAGGACGTCCCCCGCTGTACATACATGCCGACACGGCGTACCCCGCTGTACATACATGCCGACACAGGACGTACCCCGCTGTACATACATGCCGACACAGGACGTCCCCCGCTGTACATACATGCCGACACAGGACGTCCCCCGCTGTACATACATGGCGAAACAGGACGTCCCCCGCTGTACATACATGCCAACACAGGGCGTCCCCCGCTGTACATACATGCCGACACAGGGCGTCCCCCGCTGTACATACATGCCGACACAGGGCGTCCCCCGCTGTACATACATGCCGACACAGGACGTCCCCTGCTGTACATACATGCCGACACAGGACGTCCCCCGCTGTACATACATGCCGACACAGGACGTCCCCCGCTGTACATACATGCCGACACAGGACGTACCCCGCTGTACATACATGCCGACACAGGACGTCCCCCGCTGTACATACATGCCGACACAGGACGTCCCCCGCTGTACATACATGCCGACACAGGACGTCCCACGCTGTACATACATGCCGACACAGGACGTCCCCCGCTGTACATACATGCCGACACAGGACGTCCCCCGCTGTACATACATGCCGACACAGGACGTACCCTGCTGTACATACATGCCGACACAGGACGTACCCTGCTGTACATACATGCCGACACAGGACGTCCCCCGATGTACAGTACAGACCAAAAGTTTGGACACACCTTCTCATTCAAAGAGTTTTCTTTATTGTCATGACTATGAAAATTGTGGATTCACTTTGAAGGCATCAAAACTATGAATTATCACATGTGGAATTATATAATTAACAAAAAGTGTGAAACAACTGAAAATATGTCTTATATTCTAGGTTCTTCAAAGTAGCCTCCTTTGGAGAATGCCAAGAGTGTGCAAAGCAGTAATCAAAGCAAAAGGAGGCTACTTTGAAGAACCTAGAATATAAGACATATTTTCAGTTGTTTCACACTTTTTTGTTAATTATATAATTCCACATGTGATAATTCATAGTTTTGATGCCTTCAGAATGAATCTACAATTTTCATAGTCATGAAAATAAAGAAAACTCTTTGAATGAGAAGGTGTGTCCAAACTTTTGGTCTGTACTGTACATACATGCCGACACAGGACGTCCTCCGCTGTACAGGGCTATAGAATGGTCTGTACAATTGGCCTTGAGCCGGTCGGGAACTGTAAAGGAAATAATGGAGTTGAAAGTGAAATGTCAGTCCATATGTGTAATCCAGGGGTCGGTGTCTTGGAGGGTCTCGCTCTCTCATCTCGTCTGCCCCCTCCAGGAGTAATTGTGTATGGCGCCCGTCCAGTGCCGTCTCACAGCTGCAGCGCCAGCTCTTGTACATTTGTCTTAGGCAGGAGACGCTTATGAGTGCTCCCTCCTATCTGCAGTCTAATGGGGACTTCAAACGCAGACTGCGTGGTCATGTATCAGGAGTCCCAGGATGAGCACGACCTCCTCACTATCCTCTGCTCCCCTCTAGGCTCTGTCAACCATGGACGAGTTCAGGAACCTGGACCGAGACGTAGAAGGATCTGCCAAGCGCTGGAAGAAGTTTGTAGAGTCAGAGTGTCCTGAGAAGGAAAAGTTCCCCCAAGAATGGAAGAACAAGAGCGCCCTACAAAGACTGTGCATGATGAGGGCGCTGCGCCCCGACCGGATGACCTACGCCGTCAGGTGAGGACTGCCGCTCACATTGCATTGGGCGCTACTTGTGGTTATGTTGTACACATCTGCAGGACTCCGTTCACATGACGGAGCGGATTCACCTCTCGGCAGAGGTGTAGCTGGGGTTCAGCTCAGGGGGCGAAACATCTGAGGGACCCTCTAATCGGTAGTCCTGGTTACAATTACGGTAGCGTCCCGTGATATAAGGGAACCTCAGCCGATGACCGCCCTGCTCCTGAGAATAAATCTCTATACAAAGGAAGGATGTTTCCTAACATTTTTTATTGGAAAATCCATTTTATCTTAGGTTTTGTAAGTTTTATTGTCAGTGCATAAAAGTGGTGTAACACTCTGACAACATTGTTCCCATACTGTACCCATTACAGTTGAGTCCTGTTTCCATCAGTTTCAGCGATTTTACTGCCCCCCCCTCCAGTCCTCCTGGGAGGGTCTTCCAGAAAAACGTTCAAGATTCCCATTGACTTCCCTTATATTCTGTAATTGTGTCACAGCTGTTTGACCTGTTCTATTCGAGTACCGAGCACTCAAGCATTTTAGTGCTCGATCATCACACTAGTCCCCAACACTTGATGACGGCCTCCACAGTACCCCTCAGACTGTATAATGGCCCCAAATTAGCACTAAGACTGTTTAATAGTTCTCACATTAGCTCCCACACTGTATAATGGCCCCCCACATTAGCTCCCACACTGTATAATGGCCCCACATTAGCTCCCACACTGTATAATGGCCCCACATTAGCTCCCACACTGTATAATGGCCCCACATTAGCTCCCATACTGTATAATGGCACCACATTAGCTCCCACCCTGTATAATGGCCCCACATTAGCTCCAACACTGTATAATGGTCCCCACATTAGCTCCCACACTGTATAATGGCCCCACATTAGCTCCCACACTGTATAATGGCCCCCCACATTAGCTCCCACACTGTATAATGGCCCCACATTAGCTCCCACACTGTATAATGGCCTCACATTAGCTCCCACACTGTATAATGGCCCCACATTAGCTCCCACACTGTATAATGGCACCACATTAGCTCCCACACTGTATAATGGCCCCACATTAGCTCCCACACTGTATAATGGCCCCCCACATTAGCTCCCACACTGTATAATGGCCCCACATTAGCTCCCACACTGTATAATGGACCCCACATTAGCTCCAACACTGTATAATGGTCCCCACATTAGCTCCCACACTGTATAATGGCCTCACATTAGCTCCCACACTGTATAATGGCCCCACATTAGCTCCCACACTGTATAATGGCCCCACATTAGCTCCCACACTGTATAATGGTCCCAACATTAGCTCCCACACTGCATAATTGTAATATTGAGGGAACACTAAGTAGAGAGTGGACCCTCTGGGTCACGGATCCGGAGCCCCTGGGCCGAGCACGCCAGGTGAAGACCGACCCCTATACAGGGATCGTTAGGGGCAGGACCACAGAGGACGGAGGCGCGACGGCCGGAACCAAGAGGGACGGCTCCACGGACAAAAGGACTGGGAAGGTGACGGAGCGAATAACGAGCAAGGACCAGTGGCACAGGGGAGGAACACTACGGGAGAAAGACAAGTGGAAGACCTAGGCGGACTGGAGACAGAGGACGGCACAGGGAATGGAAGGAAGACAGCGCCCAGGCAGGCTGGGTGGAAGGGAGACACGAGACTGAGGACGACAGGGAGAAACAGGCAGAAACAGGCAGAGAGAGGTTAAACTACAGGAAAACTGTAGAGGCCAGAGGGTGCAGAGAAACTACACAATCATCAGGCGTCCTCCTGACAGCGAGGACGCCTGAAATACAGCACACCCCCGGAAGTGCGTCCCCTGGACCCGCCCCTCAGCGCCGCCCACCGCTGTAGAGATTGCGTGGGAGGTGGCGTGCGCGAACCAGGGGGCGGGAGCCAGGAGCCGCCGTGAGGCCGAGAGGACGGCGGGCGCGTGACCGGACGGGAGCGCGCAGGTGAGGGGACGCTGCGGCGCGCGCCGCAGCAGCCGGGGCATCGGCGGGCATACCCGCCGATGTCACAATAATGGACCCCACATTAGCTCCCACACTGTATAATGGCCTCACATTAGCTCCCACACTGTATAATGGACCCCACATTAGCTCCAACACTGTATAATGGTCCCCACATTAGCTCCCACACTGTATAATGGCCCCACATTAGCTCCCACACTGTATAATGGCCTCACATTAGCTCCCACACTGTATAATGGCCTCACATTAGCTCCCACACTGTATAATGGCCCCACATTAGCTCCCACACTGCATAATGGACCCCACATTAGCTCCCACACTGTATAATGGCCTCACATTAGCTCCCACACTGTATAATGGACGCCACATTAGCTCCCACACTGTATAATGGCCCCCACATTAGCTCCCACACTGTATAATGGCCTCACATTAGCTCCCACACTGTATAATGGCCCCCACATTAGCTCCCACACTGTACAATGGCCCCAGATTAGCTCCCACACTGTATAATGGCCCCCACATTAGCTCCCATACTGTATAATGGCCGCCACATTAGCTCCCACACTGTATAATGGCTCCCACACTGTATAATGGCCTCACATTAGCTCCCACACTGTATAATGGACGCCACATTAGCTCCCACACTGTATAATGGCCCCCACATTAGCTCCCACACTGTACAATGGCCCCAGATTAGCTCCCACACTGTATAATGGCCCCCACATTAGCTCCCATACTGTATAATGGCCGCCACATTAGCTCCCACACTGTATAATGGCCCCCACATTACCTCCCACACTGTATAATGGCCCCCACACTATGTAAGGCCCCCCACACTAGTCACTACAATGTATTAAAATAAAAAAACATCCTATATGCCCCTCATCCTGGATTCTGACGAATCCACCGCTGATGTCATTACGCCGATTTACGCACAGGACGTCAGAGGCCTGACGCCTTACAATGATGTCACTCCATTGTTGCCTCCTCCAGTGCATCACCCCGGCGTCCTGTAGAGCACAGGCTTAAGTGACCTGCTGTCCACAGAACGGAGAGTGGTAGAGATCATGTCTCCCTTCTCTACCGCACAGCTTAACTCTACCAGCGAGTGGAGAGGTCTGTAATTTTTTATTTTAGGTACACTTCAACTGTGTGCAACAGAATTTAAAATTAAAAACCAGGAAATCACATTGTAGGATTTTTACATAATTAAATAGCATTTTATTGCCTGAAATAAGTATTTGATCACCGACCAACCAGCAAGAATTCTGGCTCTCACAGACCTGTTAGTGTTTCTGTAAGAAGGCCTCCTACTCTGCACTCATTACCTGAATTAAATGCACCTGCTTGAACTTCTTACCTGTATAAAAGACACCTGTCCACACACCCAAGCAGTTACACTCCAACCTCCCCACCATGGCCAAGACCAAAGAGCGGTCTAAGGCCACCAGGGACAAAATTGTAGAAATGCACAAGGCTGGGATGGGCTAAAAGACAATAGGCAAACAGCTTGGTGAGAAGACAACAACTGTTGGCACAATTATTAGAAAGTGGAAGAAACACAAGATGACTGTCAATATTACTCGGTCTGGGGCTCCATGTAGGATCTCACCTTGTGGGGTAAGGATGATTCTGAGAAAAGTCAGGAATTGGCCCAAACCTACACAGGAAGACCTGGTCAGTGACCTGAAGAGAGCTGGGACCACAGCCTCAAACTCTACCGTTAGTAACACACTATGCTGTCATGGATTAAGGTCCCCCTGCTCATGCCAGCACATGTCCAGGCCCATTTGAAGTACTCCAGTGACCATTTCGATGATCCAGAGGAGGCATGGGAGAAGGTCATGTGGTCAGGTGAGACCAAAATACAACTTATTGGTATCAACTCCACTCACCGTGTTTGGAGGAAGAAGAAAGATGAGAACACCAAGAACACCGTCCCAACCGTGAAGCATGGTGGGGGAAACATCATACTTTGGGGGTGCGTTTCTGCAAAGGGGACAGAACGGCTGCACCGTATTGAAGGGAGGATGGATAAGGTCATGTATCGCGAGATTTTGGCCAACAACCTCCTTCCCTCAGTAAGAGCCAAATTGATGGTGGGTCATGGCTGGGTCTTGCACCATGACAATGACCCGAAACACAGTCAGGGCAACTAAGGAGTGGCTCCGTAAGAAGCATGTCAAGGTCCTGGAGTAGCATAGTAAGGTTTCTGAACCAAATATTAAGCTTAGTTTTTTATTGTATCAGATATTTATTTCATGCAATAAAATCCAAATTAATTATATAAAAATCTTATAATGTGATTTTCTGGATTTTATTTTTAGATTCTGTCTCTCATAGGTGAGGTGTACCTATAATAAAAATTACAGACCTCTCCATTCTTTGTAGGTAGGAAAACTTGCAAAATCTGCAGTGGATCAAATACTTATTTCCCGTACTGTCCATTGTGAGGTAGCGCTGTCATTCAAGGTTGGGGGACACTCGCTTGGCAGCAAATAAATCACATCCGGTACGGGTTTTCCATAAAACCATATCAGTCCGTGAGGTTTATTATTCAGCATAAACCAAAGGAAGCACCACAAAGTTCATATCAGCATAGCGTCCATTATATAGGCTATTCAGCCTCATCATTATCTCACCCGTCAGGGTTCCTTATGCGGCTTCACCATCGCATACGTTAGTTCCCTCATGGCAGCTCTCAGGCACACATCGCCAATGCTCACACAGCCACTCCACAGGCTGTTAGCCAGGAGATCCTTCTAATCACGGGACCTTCCAAACTGGACCAATCAGGTCCCAGCATTCACCCCTTGTGACCTACCCTGGCCACCTTATATGGTCCGTAGCCACGCCCACTGGGTCACATGGCTATGACCTCATCACAGGTCCTTCACACACTTACACAGCCTTTTACTATAGGCATTTTCAGACACACCCCTGGGTGGGTTTGTAGGTAACCAGAACCCGCCCATCTCTCTAGTTACCTGAAGACTTCTCCCTTATACTTAGAAACAACACCTCAGCCATGATATAGCTGATAACACATACACAAGTCTCCATCTCAAAGCCACCCACTTTGAGATACATAACTAACCTTCAGGATTCTGCCACTCATCCGTTCTCTTGGGACATCCACACAGCGCCCCCTAGTGGACACAGTGGTCATTACACCACATACCCCGCCCCTCTGTTCAAACTTGTGGGGTTGAACACACAATCTTACACCAGGATCTCGAGACCGGGCACTCATTACACCTTGCCCCATAGGTCGAGAGAACCGTCTCCCTCTGTCATCTGGCCTCATTTCTACATTAGGCCTCCCCCGCCCCCAGCGGTCAAAATATCGGTCATTGTCTTTGACCCTCCAGTTGCAGTCTGTCTGCGTCATTAGACACTGTTTAGTCACCACCCTCCTAGAGTGCGCTTCGTCACCTGACCATTCTCCCACTGACCGGCTCTCCCAGTTGGTATGGTCATCAGTCTTAATCCGTCCTACTGTCTGGCCTGAGTCTGACCCATTCAGCATCTCACAGGAACTGCGGTCTCTCAGCCTCGCACGGCCCGTCGAACTGCCACTTGCTGACATTCTTCGGCCACCTGCCATGTCACTACTTGGAGGAACCCTTCGGGTCCTTACATCTTGGGTTGGAGGCGGCCTGGTATTCCGTACTTCTTTATTAATTCGCCGACGGTCCTGCCTCAACTGCTCAATCTCTTGCAGGTACCCCACTCGATACTCTACGAGCATCAGAAAGTCTCTCAGGCTCTCCGCGGAGCCAACCACCATGATGGGAATTCTACTCATTTCACTGGATACCTGGTCTTCATCATCAGGAGGGATCCTCACCCTCACCACACCGGAGATATTCATAAGGTCTTGCATTACCTTCCCGGATCTTCCAATGATTCTCCCAATCAGAGCTTTGAGTACCGGAACCATGTCTTTCCGCAAACCCTCCCTGGCTAACTCCAGACGTCGAGCAGCTTTCACATTACTCTGCCTGACCAACTGTTTGACGTGGAGACACTGCAAATGCATCTCTTTAAGGCATCTACCCGGTTTGCTGTATCTCCTCTGGCGGATATTATCACTATCTGCTGAGTCTTAGGTGCCCAGTGCACCTCACACGCCTTGACCACCTCTTTGAAAGCCTCATGTACACCTTCCTCCGCACAGGCGTCTTGCATGTCTTCTGGAACGTCAATCAGTCTTGAATGACGTGGTCTTGCTCTCTTCCAGGCCAGGAGGCTCTGGCCTTACCACGTACACTTCCCTCACTACAGTTGACCCGACCGGGTGACTGTCTTCTTCAGTTCTTAACTCATCAACTTCACACGATTGGATTACTTCATGACCCTTGGCCAATATGGCTACTGGCAGTTCTGTCTTATTATCACTCACGCTCACCCGCGGCAAGTCTTCGTCCAATTTCTCCCGCAGAAGACTGTTAACTACTCCTCTGAGTTCCTCCATCTCTTCCTTGAGGTTCTTGTTCACACTTTGCCAGGTGGACAAGTGACCTCTGAGCTCCAAGACTTCTTTCTCGAGCTCCTCGACCCTGTGCTCGGCCGTCTGTCTCAGGACTCTTTCTCATTTGACATATTCATCCATCTCTGAGGGCCTTATTCAGTCCTTGCCACGTTACCATGCGGCCTTTGAGCTCAGAGACTTCTTTCTGTAGCCCTTCTATTCTGTGCTCCCTTTCTTTCTCAGAGCCACAGTCACCCCCAGAGATTAAGTCATCCCTCCAGTTACTCACTAACTGTGTGACTACTTCCGCTGTCTTATCCACCAGTTCAGCGTCAGTTTTGTTACGAGTTTCAGTCAGCACAGCACTAGATTCTGTCCTAGTGGTGGCTACTGGCAACAACATGTCCCAGTCACACCACATCGTACGGTGAACCCCCAAGACACTCTCTATCGGTGTGTCAGCTCCGCTCTTTTTGTTTACCACACCATTCTCATTCACACTGTGGTACCCTTCAGGTGCCGTCAGGTCAGTAAATTCATCTAACGCAATTCTTTCTCTGGTCGCCCCTACGTCTGGCCTGTCCACGTTAGGAGGCGTCAGCATCTTCGTATTGGTTAGTCCAACAGTAGGAACGTCTCCACCCTCGTGGCATATATCATCAAACCTGACAAAGTCCCGGCCCCACTCCAAGGCATACACTAAGTCTGATGGTATACTGCCCCCTTGGCACTCACTGCCTCCAAGCCCCTCAAACATTATTCTGTCTACCTCATAGTTCACTGTGACCCCATGTGCACAGCAAACCTGGACCATTTTCTCGGTCAGACAGAAAGTGAGAGGAGTTCCAACCAGAGTCACCTGACTCTTTGAGTCCAACCGTCCCGATATCCCTTCCCGGTGTAGCATCACGGTACACACTTGTGGCCAGTCATCACGCGGAAAGAATATCCCACATTCTGGAAATGACATACATGAACACTGCAGTTTCCCAGACATACCCACTGAGCCAACCAGTGCTGCCATTTCTTCAAACTCGGCCCCCTTCTGGACCACCACCCCAACTTGGGTTACCTCCCCCTTCTGAGACTCCACCCCATTTTGGGTTACCACCCCAATTTGGGACTCCACCCCCTTTTGGGCTACCTGTTATGATTGAGTCACCGAGGAGGAAAAAACAAAACACAAGCTCAGCCCAGAAAATCAGAGAGGTTGGAAACTAGCAGATTGCAGACCCCTAATCCTATCACACAACTAGCAGTAGCCGTGGAGTGTTCCTACGGTGATCCTAGACACCTCGTCACAGCCGGAGATCTAAATAAGCCTAAAGAGAGAAAAGGGAAAACTGACTGCCCCAGAGCAGACCCCAAAGCAATAGGCAGTCCCCAACATATAATAACAGTGAAGCAAGATGAAAACATTAACACAGATAGAAAGATAGGTTGAGCAAACGATGGGGCCCAAGCTAACTAAAAAGGACAGGACAGAAAAGCTGCCGTCTGCAATCCGAGAAAACCCTGCTAAAAATATTACCAACACAACTGATAAGCAAAAAGGACCCTGAAGTCAATAGACTTCAAACTCTATATCAGCACTCAGAATATTCTGGAAGCAGAGCAAAAGAGAACACTGATCAAGGAAAAAGAATCCAGCACACCCCCGGCCGGGGATGGCTGAACTCAAAAAACAAGGTAAACAAAACCAAAACTAATAAGTTCAAGAGCAGAGCAAAAACTTATCTTTGGGAAGCAGGAATCAGACTGGTCTCCAAGAATCCAGCTGAGCAATCACCAGCGACTCAGAAGGGCGTCGGCTGCCTTATATCCAGTCTGAAGTTCCCGTTACCCAGTCACAATCCACCTGATCAGGTGTTTGGTTTCTTTCATCCAAATCAGCCTCACTACCTTCCTTCACCAGAAGAGGGAGATCCTCCAACACAAAAGATGAATGAACAGATGAGCTCACAACAGTACCTCCCCCTTGAGGAGGGGTCACCGAACCCTCATCCAAGCCACCAGGCCGATCAGGATGAGCCCGATGAAAAGCACGCACCAATCTTTTGGCATGAATATCAGAGGCAGAGACCCAGGAATT
This sequence comes from Dendrobates tinctorius, assembly GCF_039654945.1. Taxonomy (NCBI): domain Eukaryota; kingdom Metazoa; phylum Chordata; class Amphibia; order Anura; family Dendrobatidae; genus Dendrobates; species Dendrobates tinctorius. Next base: position 25,332,053 of record NW_027361731.1, on the reverse strand, counting down.
ATCCTCCTGACCATAACTCTTCCACTTAACCAAATACTGGAGTCTCCGTCTAGCCAGACGGGAATCCAGTATCTTCTCTACCTCATATTCCATGTTACCGTCAACCAACACAGGGTCAGGAGGTGCCGCCATAGGAACCACTGGTTCAACAAACCTCTTCAACAAGGACTTATGAAACACATTATAAATCTTAAATGTGACAGGAAGAGCCAACCGAAAAGAGACCGGATTAATGATCTCCAAAATCTTGAAAGGTCCAATAAATCTAGGTTTAAACTTTGGAGAAGCCACTTTCATAGAGATATTCTTTGATGACAACCAGACCATATCACCCACCTTAAACCGTGGACCAATGGTCCTATGCCGGTTAGAAAACCGCTGGGCCTTTTCCTGGGAAAGAGACAACTTATCCACCACTTGGTCCCAAATCTGCTGCATTCTTTCCACCACAGTGTCAACCCCTGGACAGGCAGAAGACTCCACCTGCCCTGAAGAAAATCGAGGATGAAACCCAAAGTTACAGAAAAAGGGTGACATCAAAGTGGCAGAACTAGCTCTATTATTTAAAGCAAATTCGGCCAAGGGTAAAAATGAGACCCAATCATAAATGGCCTGTACCTTGGCCGGGTCCATTTCAGTAGTTGACGGAGACAAAATAAATCCCAAAAATGAAATCCTCTGTACACCAAAAAGACATTTCGATCCCTTAACATACAGGGAGTTTTCCCTCAAAATCCGGAACACAGTCCGAACATGTTCCACATGAGAGTCCCAATCCCTGGAAAAGATCAAAATATCATCCAAATAGATGATCAGAAACTTATCCACAAAGTCCTGGAAAATATCATTCATGAAGCACTGGAAGACAGAAGGGGCATTAGTGAGCCCAAAAGGCATCACCAGGTACTCAAAATGTCCCTCTGGAGTATTAAACGCCATCTTCCATTCATCCCCATGCTTAATTCGAATAAGATTATACGCCCCCCTGAGGTCAAGCTTGGTAAACCAGCAAGCACCTTCAACTCTAGAAAATAGGTCAGAAATCAGGGGTAACGGATACTGATATTTAACAGTAATTTTGTTAAGGGAGCGATAGTCAATACAAGGCCTTAATGAACCATCCTTCTTGGCCACAAAAAAAACCCCAGCACCCAAGGGTGAAGAGGATGGTCTAATATGACCCTTCTCCAACGACTCCTTAATATAAGAACGCATAGCCTCATGTTCGGGTACAGATAAATTAAAAAGTCGACCCTTGGGAAATTTACACCCCGGACTCAGCTCAATTGCACAGTCATAACTCCTATGAAGAGGCAAAGACGCAGACTTACTCTCACTAAACACATCATAAAAATCAGCCAAATAGTCAGGAACCTCATGCGACTGGGGAGAGGTGGAGAAAACAGGAGTGTCACTAAGAGCACACCGACAACCCCAACTCACCACAGACACAGATTTCCAATCCAAAACTGGATTATGGATTTGCAACCAGGGGAACCCCAGCACGATGGTATCATGCAAATTATGCAACACCAAAAATCTGCAATTTTCTTGATGGTCTGGGGCGACCCGCATTACCACCTGGGTCCAAAACTGAGGTTTATTCTTCGCCAAAGGAGAAGCATCAATACCCCTCAAAGGAATAGGCGTCCGCAGAGGTGTCATAGGGAAATCACAACGTTCAGCAAAATCCAAATCCATTAGGTTCAAGGTCGCTCCTGAATCCACAAAGACTTTAGCGGAAAATGTGGACAGGGAGCAGATCAGAGTAATTGCCAGAAGAAACTTAGGTTGTACACCACCTACAGCAAATGTGTGTGCAAAACGTTTCTCTCGTTTAGGGCAGACAGAAATAATGTGAGAGGCATCTCCACAGAAAAAACACAGCTTATTACGTCTTCTAAACTCCTGACGTTGCACCCTAGACAAAACTCTATCACATTGCATAGGTTCAGACATTTGTTCAACAGGTGGCAGCATTTCCCGTGTAATTTTACGTTCACGTAAACGCCGATCAACCTGAATGGCTAAAGACATAGAATCGTCAAGCCCAGAGGGAACAGGAAATCCCACCATAGTATCTTTTACAGTTTCTGACAACCCCTTCCGAAAGAGAGCTCAAAGGCACAATCATTCCAAGTGGTGAGGACCGCCCACTTTCGGAATTTTTGACAGTACAGTTCTGCAGAATCTCGACCCTGGCTCAATGCCAACAGGGTCTTTTCAGCTTGATCAATGGCATTAGGTTCATCATACAACAACCCCAAGGCCTGAAAAAATGCGTCCACATTAGTCAGAATAGGATCATCTGGTACTAAAGAAAACGCCCAATCCTGGGGATCGCCGCGCAGCAAGGAGATGACAATTTTAACCTGCTGCGCAGAGCTCCCCGATGAGTTAGGCTTCAAGGCAAGAAATGATTTACAATTATTCTTAAAATTCAAAAATTTAGACCGATCCCCAAAAAACACATCAGGAGTGGAGATCTTTGGTTCAGCAGCGTGTGAATGAGCAAGATGGGCGGAAATTCCTCGCACTTCAGCAGCAAGCTGCTCCACACGATCAGACAATTGCTTAAACTCCATCAGAAAAAAAAAAATATTCCTCAGAAAATCAGAGAGGTTGGAAACTAGCGGATTGCAGAACCCTAATCCTATCACACAACTAGCAGTAGCCGTGGAGTGTTCCTACGGTGATCCTAGACACCGCGTCACAGCCGGAGATTTAAATAAGCCTAAAGAGAGAAAAGGGAAAAACTGACTGCCCCAGAGCAGACCCCAAAGCAATAGGCAGCCCCCAACATATAATGACGGTGAAGCAAGATGAAAACACTAACACAGATAGAAAGATAGGTTGAGCAAACGATGGGGCCCAAGCTAACTAAAAAGGACAGGACAGAAAAGCTGCTCTCTGCAATCCAAGAAAACCCTGCTAAAAATATTACCAACACAACTGATAAGCAAAAAGGACCCTGAAGTCACTAGGCTTCAAACCCTATATCAGCACTCAGAATATTCTGGAAGCAGAGCAAAAGAGAACACTGATCAAGGAAAAAGAATCCAGCACACCCCCGGCCGGGGATGGCTGAACTCAAACAACAAGGTAAACAAAACCAAAACTAATAAGTTCAATAGCAGAGCAAACACTTATCTTTGGGAAGCAGGAATCAGACTGGTCTCCAAGAATCCAGCAGAGCAATCACCAGTGACTCAGAAGGGCATCGGCTGCCTTATATCCAGTCTGAAGTTCCCGTTACCCAGTCACAATCCACCTGATCAGGTGTTTGGTTTCTTTCATCCAAATCAGCCTCACTACCTTCCTTCACCAGAAGAGGGAGATCCTCTTCACAAAAGATGAATGAACAAATGAGCTCACAACAACTACCACAACGATTTGGGTCACCGGCCCCTTTTGGGACTCCACCCCCTTTCGGGATCTCCCCATGTCTGTTATACCGGTCTTCTTAGACCACAGTTCACACCACACAGTTTATGTCTCTTACGATACCACAGAAGTATTTGTTGGCACCACCACAGCTCCTGCTGTCACCGATCACTGGCACCACCGGCTGCTGTTCACACACAGCGGCTGGTGTCACTGCAGCTCCTGCTGCTCCATCTTCGTGGACCCGCTGATCCACCAGAAGCCGCTTGTCACCTTCGTGACCCCACTGAGCCACATCAAGCCGCTTGTCACCTTCTTGACTCCCACTGAGCCACCGCAGGCTGAGTTGAGAAAAAAGAAGAAAAAAAGAAACACACCACAAAAATCTCAAAAACTCACGTGTCCTGACTGTGTGCTATTTAGGACGTTCTGTCTCCGCATGAGACCGTCCAACACACAGGGCGCACCGGGTACGATTCAAGGAGCGACCCTCCTCCTAGGGTCTCCCCTCACCAGGTCCAGGGACTCGGCGGGTGCTCTTCAGGACATCTGTCTCCGCCTGAGACTGCCCAACATTCGTGCCTCACCTGGTCCAAGGTCACGCCACGTGCTCTTGGGATCCGACTCTGCTCCCAGGGCTGACCCTCCAGGACCTTTCCTCACTGAACCCTCCAGGTACACTGTCTTCCTCACTGACCCAGGTCAGTACCACACGAACACCAGTCCGTTTCTCCTGTGTTGCCCACACAGGTCCTCGGGTACCTCTTCTCCGCAGAGGCACCCTAGCAATTACCAGTCTCTTTCTCCTGGGGAAGCGGCCGCACTGGGCTCACCGATCCGGACCGTGCCTTACTCACTAGACTGTCCCACGGTTTCCAGAACCACAGCTGGACAGTGGCTTCCCCACTTGCAGGCCATCACAGGCTCTGCTCACACGTGGCCAGTCAGCAGCACATCACACGGCTTCCACAACCGTCAGCCCTCCTGGCTCAGCGTTGCTCTTTGCCACCAAATTTTGCAGTCCTTATCCGTTGCACCCAGCAACAAGGCTACACCACTGCCCATAGCCTTCTCCACCAATTGTGAGGTAGCGTTGTCATTCAAGGTTGGGGGACACTCGCTTGGCAGCAAATAAATCACGTCCGGTACGTGTTTTCCATAAAACTAAATCAGTCCGTTAGGTTTATTATTCAGCATAAACCAAAGAAAGCACCACAAAGTTCATATCAGCATAGCGTCCATTATATAGGCTATTCAGCCTCATCATTATCTCACCCGTCAGGGTTCCTTATGCGGCTTCACCATCGCATACGTTAGTTCCCTCAAGGGAGCTCTCAGGCACACATCGCCGATACTCACACAGCCACTCCACAGGCTGTTAGCCAGGAGATCCTTCTCATCACTGGACCTTCCAAACTGGACCAATCAGGTCCCAGCATTCACCCCTTGTGACCTACCCTGGCCACCTTATATGGTCCGTAGCCACGCCCACTGGGTCACATGGCTATGACCTCATCACAGGTCCTTCACACACTTACACAGCCTTTCACTATAGGCATTTTCAGACACACCCCTGGGTGGGTTTCTAGGTAACCAGAACCCGCCCATCTCTCTAGTTACCTGATGACTTCTCCCTTATACTTAGAAACCACACATCAGCCATGATGTTGCTGATCACACATACACAAGTCTCCATCTCAAAGCCACCCACTTTGAGATACATAACCATCCTTCAGGATTCTGCCACTCATCCGTTCTCTTGGGACATCCACACAGCGCCCCCTAGTGGACACAGTGGTCATTACTCAACAACGTGTAGGATGGTGCTCGGTACTAATCTCCATCTCCAGAGAGGCCGCCTACCCTGAGTGTGACTGCACCCAGAGCACAGCTGCTGCCTTCGCCCGCAGAGCACCGCTGCTGCCCTCGTCCGCAGAGCACGGCTGCTGCCCTCGTCCCCAGAGCACGGCTGCTGCCCTCGTCCCCAGAGCACGGCTGCTGCCCTCGTCCCCAGAGCACGGCTGCTGCCCTCGTCCCCAGAGCACGGCTGCTGCCCTCGTCCCCAGAGCACGGCTGCTGCCCTCGTCCCCAGAGCACGGCTGCTGCCCTCGTTCCCAGAGCACGGCTGCTGCCCTCGTACCCAGAGCACGGCTGCTGCCCTCATACCCAGAGCACGGCTGCTGCCCTCATACCCAGAGCATGATTGCTTCCCTCGTACTAAGAGCACTGCTGCTGCCCTTGTACCCAGCGCACTGCTGATGCTCTTGTACCCAGAGCACGGCTGCTGCCCTCATACCCAGAGCACGGCTGCTGTCCTCGTCCCCAGAGCACGGCTGCTGCCCTAGTCCCCAGAGCACGATTGCTTCCCTCGTACCAAGAGCACTGCTGCTGCCCTTGTACCCAGCGCACTGCTGATGCCCTCGTACCCAGAGCATGGCTACTGCCCTGGTACCCAGAGCATGGCTGCTGCCCTCGTCTGCAGAGCACAGCTGCTGCCCTCGTCCCCAGAGCATGGCTGTTGTCTTCGTCCCCAGAGCATGGCTGTTGTCTTCATACCCGAGCACTGCTGTTGCCCTCGTTTGCAGGGCAAGACTGCTGCCCCTCGTACCCATAGCACCAGGGGAAGAGTCTTGAGGAGATCATTTGCATATTCCCAGTGCCTTCTGGGATAAGTGAAGAGTCTCCGCGAGCTCAACGATCACTGGGTTTTGGCCGTTGCAGCTGAAAAGAGGAAATCGGAAAAACCGCGCGCCGAATTTTGGCTCATCTTTCATCGCTTTTAAGAAATCTCAAGATGGAAGAGGCCAGGAGCCATTTGGTGAGCTGCATTTCTTGCTACATGTTCACAGATTTACCGGTGGAAAAGCCAAACTTCACATGCCACAAATGCAAGCTTGTGTCCCTGTTGGAGGAAAAGTTGCAAAATCTCGAAGAGAGGTTAGCTACTTTGAAGATCATTAAGGAAGGTGAAGAGTTCTTGGACAGAGCAGAATTATCTCTTCATGTTACAGAAAGAGAAGAAATTCGAAGTGCACCTGAAGAAACAGAGGAATGGAGACATGTGATCCAGAGAAGCAGGAGGATCGGGAGGCAGTCAGCACCCACACGCAGGAACCAGTACCAGACTCTCACGCAGGAAAACGATGAAGAAATACATCAGGATAAGACTTTGCCAACAAACAGCAACCTTGTACTCCTTCAGAATCCTCCTGGATGGAGAAAGAAAAATGTTGTCAAGAAGAAAAGGAGAGTGGTGGTCATGGGGGATTCCCTGTTGAGAGGAACAGAGGCCGCTATCTGCAGACCGGATATAACTTCAAGAGAAATGTGCTGTCTTCCAGGTGGAAAAATTAAAGATGTGTCTGACAGGATATCAGGACTCTTCAGACCTACAGATGACTACCCATTCCTGCTACTACATGTGGGGACAAATGACACCGCAAGAAATGACCTGGAAACCATCTGCAGAGACTTTGAAGACTTAGGCAAGAAAGTGAAAGAACTGGGAGCGCAGGTGGTCTTCTCTTCCATCCTCCCAGTGGATGGCCATGGAACAAGGAGATGGAATAAGATTCTGCAGGTGAACAACTGGCTACGTCGATGGTGCCGTCAGCAACGATTTGGATTTCTGGATCACGGAGTGAACTACTTATACGATGGACTACTTGCTAGAGATGGGGTGCACCTTACGAAGACTGGAAAGCATGTATTTGGAAGTCGCTTTGCTACACTTGTAAGGAGAGCTTTAAACTAGAACAACATGGGAAGGGAAGCAAAAGACCAGAAAAAGCCATACACCTGACAAATGCTATTGAGAACTCTGCTATTAGAAGTGGAAAGGAAGAACAAAGGCAAAAGAATCTAATTAATAAAAATATTGGAGAAAGAGAAACCAATCACAAACTAAAATGTTTCTATACTAATGCACAAAGCATGGGCAACAAACAAGGAGAATTGGAACTACTAACACAGGAAAAGAAATAAGATGTCATTGGAATCACTGAAACTTGGTGGGACAATACACATGATTGGAATACAAGACTAGAAGGATACAACTTATTTGCAAGAAACAGACTTGATAAACGAGGAGGAGGTGTCGCATTGTATGTTAGAAACGCGTATATCTGCACAGAGATTGAAGCTTCAGAGACTGGGAGTTCTGTGGAAACTGTTTGGGTAAGAATACAAGGACAGAACAATGGAAAGGACACCATTGTAGGCATTTACTACAGGCCGCCTGTGCAAGCTGAAGCTATGGATGAACTCTTTATGCATCAAATGGCCAAGTTCTCCAAAAAATATGACATAGTTGTCATGGGAGATTTCAACTATCCAGACATTTGTTGGGAATCTCTCTCAGGCAAAACTAACAGGTCAAGGAAATTCTTATCCTCTCTTGCTGACAACTTTATCTTCCAAAAGGTAAGGGAGAAAACAAGGGGAACTGCTACCTTGGATCTAATCCTAAGGCTGTGTGCACACGCTGCGGATTCCGCTGCGTTTCCGCAGCGGTTTTGGCCGCTGCGGACACGCAGCAGTTTTAGCTGCGGTGTACAGTACCATTCATTTGAATGGAAAAACAAAAAACGCTGTGCCGACGCTGCGGAAAAAACCGCGCGGATTTGCTGCGGTTTTGAATCCGCAGAAAGAATTGCATGTCAATTCTTTCTGCGGAAACCGCTGCGGGTTCCTATCTCCACCATTGTGGAGATAGTCAATCCGCAGGACCAAACCGCAGGCAAAACCGCAGATAATCCGCAGGTCTTTGGACCTGCGGATTATCTGCGGTTTTTGCAAAATCCGTGCGGATTAATCCGCAGCGGAATCCGCAGCGTGTGCACACAGCCTTATAAACAGGGAGGAAATGGTTGAGGAGGTAAAAGTGGCTGGGACCCTAGGAGGTAGCGACCATGCTATTTTAGAATTTTGGATAACTAGAGGCGGAAGACCTGTGAAGACTCAGACGTCAAGGTTAGATTTCAGAAAGGCAGATTTTAAGGGATTCAGAAAGAGAATTGGAGGGATCCAATGGCTGGATATCCTTAAAGACAAAAATGTCCAGGAAGGATGGGAAATCTTGAAAAATGAAATTCTCAAAGCACAGTTGTTAACAATTCCGAAAAGAGGGAAGAATAGGAAGCATTTAAGGAAACCAGGATGGATGAACACAGAACTTAAGCACATGCTAAAAAGGAAGAAAAAAATGTTTATAAAATGGAAAGAGGGAGGCATATCTAAAGAAGAATATAATGCTGTCTGCAGAACCTGCAGGGCACAAATCAGATTACTAAAGCTGAAAATGAATTGAGGCTTGCAAGAGATGTCAAAAGCAATAATAAAGGATTTTGGGGATATGTCAAAAGTAAAAGAAAAGTCAAAGATGCTATAGGATTTTTACAGGATGAAAATGATGAAATGGTAACACAGGATGTTGAGAAGGCTGAACTTTTAAATTCCTATTTTGCATCTGTTTTCTCTCAGAAAGGAAATGTAACATCAACTGTTATTCACTGTCCTATTAAGGGAATAGAAGAATCCAGGATATCTATAAACAGAAAGATAGTGAGGAAACACTTAGCCAACCTAAATGAATTCAAGTCTCCAGGTCCAGATGAATTACACCCCAGAGTACTGAAGGAGATAGCAGAAGAAATTTTTGAACCCCTCTCCATAATCTTTGAAAATTCTTGGAGAACAGGAGAAGTGCCAGAAGACTGGAGAAGAGCAAATGTTGTTCCTATCTTCAAAAAGGGGAAGAAGGTGGACCCAGGCAACTATAGGCCGGTGAGTCTGACTTCTATACCAGGAAAGATCTTTGAACAAATTATTAAACAACATGTATGTCAATACCTGGATAAGAATGAAGTGATTAAACAGAGTCAGCATGGGTTTGTAACTAATAAGTCATGTCAGACTAACTTAATTTCCTTCTATGATGGTATCACTGATTGGGTGGATCAAGGAAATGCTGTAGATATAGTATATCTTGACTTCAGCAAAGCATTTAACAAAGTCTCTCATACAATCCTTATTGAAAAAATGACTAAGTATGGAATGGACAAGGCAACTGTTAGGTGGATTCATAACTAGCTTAGTGATCGGACCCAAAGAGTGGTCGTAAATGGCTGCACATCCAGTTGGAAGAATGTCTCAAGTGGGGTACCACAGGGCTCTGTCCTGGGCCCTGTATTGTTCAACATCTTTATCAACGATTTAGATGAAGGAATTGAGGGTAAACTGATTAAATTTGCTGATGACACAAAGCTAGGAGGGATAGCTAATACTAGAGAAGAGAGAGAGAGGATTCAAAAAGATTTAAATAAACTGGAGAAGTGGGCAGCAACTAACAGAATGGTTTTTAACAGGGAGAAATGCAAAGTGCTACATCTGGGCAATAAAAATGAAAAAAGCATATATAGAATGGGAGGAATAGGGCTAAGTGGCAGCACATGTGAAAAAGACTTGGGTATACTAATAGATCACAGACTGAATATGAGTCAACAGTGTGATGCAGCAGCAAAAAAGGCAAATGCAATTCTAGGATGTATTAACAGAAGCATACAGTCTAGATCACGTGAAGTAATTATTTCCCTCTACTCCTCTTTGGTCAGACCTCATCTGGAATATTGTGTCCAGTTTTGGGCACCACATTTTAAAAAAGACATCAACAAACTGGAGCAAGTTCAGAAAAGAGCGACCAGAATGGTGACCGGTCTGCAAACCCTGTCTTATGAGGAAAGGTTGCAGGATTTGGGATTGTTTAGTTTGCAGAAGAGAAGACTGAGAGGAGACTTAATAGCTGTCTACAAATATCTAAAGGGCTGTCACATTGTAGAAGGATCAACTTTATTCTCATTTGCACAAGGAAAGACTAGAAGCAATGGGATGAAACTGAATGGGAGGAGATACAGATTAGATATTAGAAAAAACTTTTTGACAGTTAGAGTGATCAATGAGTGGAACAGGCTGCCACGAGAAGTGGTGAGTTCTCCTTCAATGGAAGTCTTCAAACAGAGGCTGGACAGACATCTGACTGGGATGATTTAGCGAATCCTGCTTTGAGCAGGGGGTTGGACCAGATGGCCCAGGAGGTCCCTTCCAACTCTACGATTCTATGATTCTATGATTCACTGCTGCTGCCCCTCTTACCCAGAGCACGATTTCTGGCCTCGTACCCAGGGAACTGCTGAGCACTGCTGCTGCCCCTCGTACCCATAGCACTGCTGCTGCCTCTCGTCCCCAGAGCACGGCTGCTGCCCTCGTCCCCAGAGCACGGCTGCTGCCCTCATCCCCAGAGCACGGCTGTTATCCTCGTACCCAGAGTTGTTATGATTAGGTAACCGAGGAGGATAGCAGGGGAATAGGCGAGGCAACCAGATAACCAGAGAGGTTGGTAACTTAGCGGATTGCAAACCCCTAAACTGACAACACAACTAGAATTAGCCGTGGGACGTACCTACGATGCCCTAGACGCCTCGGCACAGCCAAAGAATTAACTAAGCCTAAAGAGAGAAAGGGGACAGCTAAACTGCCCCAGAGTAGACCCCCAAAGGAATAGATAACCCCCAAACATATATTGCCGGTGAGACAAGATGAGGCACAAAACACAGGCAGAAAATAGAGTAAGCAAATGATGGGGCCCAAACTGTCTAGATAGGACAGGAAAGGAAAGATACTGTCTGCAATCACGCAAAAAACCCTAAGAAAAATCCAGCACGTCTGATATGCAAAAACACTGAGGCCACACGACCTCTCCCCCACTAAATCAGAACTCTGGTGTAACTGGACGCAAACAAAAGATACTGATATAACAGGGGATTAGAGATACAGCAAAGACTGACATAAGCTGTGGCAAATGAGACAGAGTCCAGCACAGGTCCCAGCAGGGAACAAGGCTGAACTCACACCAGCAGGGCAGAAATCAGAAAAAAGCAAAAAATGGATCAAATGCAAAAAGATTCAAGCAGACAAATAACTTATCTGAACGATGCAGGACGAAGCTGGAGGCAAGCAGACTTCCAAAATGCTCAGGAAGAAAACCAAATCAACGGCAAGAGCTGAGGGAAGGTTGCTCACTTAAATCTCTCCAGTCTGTAACACCTGACCTCCAATTGATTGACTTCTGTCAGCAAGACCAGCTCCATTACCAGCAGCAACCACCAGAGGGAGCCCAAACTCAGAAATCAGGTCAAAAGTGTTCACAACACAGAGTACTGCTGTTTCCCTCGTTTGCAGAGCACGAATGCTGCCCCTCGTACCCATAGCACTGCTACCCCTCGTACCCAGAGCACGATTTCTGCCCTCATACCCAGAGCACTGCTGCTGCCCTCGTACCCAATAGCACTGCTGCTGGCCTTATACCCAGAGCATGGCTGCTGCTCTCGTACCCAGAGCACTGCTGCTGCCCTCATACCCAGAGAGCACTGCTGCTGCCCTCATACCCAGAGCACTGCTGCTGCCCTCATTCCCAGAGAGCACGGCTGCTGCCCTGGTACTCAGAGAGCAGAGACTAAAGGCAGCATTACTTTAATAATGTTTCTGCTGCTTTTCCTTTAGCTCTCAGGCGATATCCCCTCTGCTCAGTGTCTGGAGTGTCCCATGTTGCAACACACTGCGTACATGTTCACACACTGGGAAATGTACAGCAGTCTGAGTGCTGCTAATGCAGCACAGCAGAGCTCTCACAGAACGAAAACTGGAGAAATCAAACTAACCAGAATATTTTTCACTTTTTCTTTACTTCCAGGGATTTTGTGGAGGCAAAACTGGGCAGCAAATACATAGTGGGGAGATCTCTGGACTTTGCAGCATCCTATGAGGAGTCAGGGCCGAGCACTCCTATGTTCTTCATCTTATCTCCGGGTGTCGACCCTCTGAAAGATGTTGAGAAACAAGGTAATACAATAAGCAGACTAGTGATGTACATACACAGTGACTGCACCAGCAGAATAGTGAGTGCAGCTCTGGGGTATAATACAGGATGGAACTCAGGATCAGTAATGTAATGTATGTACACAGTGACTGCACCAGCAGAATAGTGAGTGCAGCTCTGAAGTATAATACAGGCTGTAACTCAGGATCAGTAATGTAATGTATGTACACAGTGACTGCACCAGCAGAATAGTGAGTGCAGCTCTGAAGTATAATACAGGTTGTAACTCAGGATCAGTAATGTAATGTATGTACACAGTGACTGCACCAGCAGAATAGTGAGTGCAGCTCTGGGGTATAATACAGGATGTAACTCAGGATCAGTAATGTAATGTATGTACACAGTGACTGCACCAGCAGAATAGTGAGTGCAGGCTCTGGAGTATAATACAGGATGTAACTCAGGATCAGTAATGTAATGTATGTACACAGTGACTGCACCAGCAGAATAGTGAGTGCAGCTCTGGGGTATAATACAGGATGTAACTCAGGATCAGTAATGTAATGTATGTACACAGTGACTGCACCAGCAGAATAGTGAGTGCAGCTCTGGGATATAATACAGGATGTAACTCAGGATCAGTAATGTATGTACACAGTGACTGCACCAGCAGAATAGTGAGTGCAGCTCTGGGGTATAATACAGGATGTAACTCAGGATCAGTAATGTAATGTAGGTACACAGTGACTGCACCAGCAGAATAGTGAGTGCAGCTCTGGGGTATAATACAGGATGTAACTCAGGATCAGTAATGTAATGTATGTACACAGTGACTGCACCAGCAGAATAGTGAGTGCAGCTCTGGGGTATAATACAGGATGTAACTCAGGATCAGTAATGTAATGTATGTACACAGTGACTGCACCAGCAGAATAGTGAGTGCAGCTCTGGGATATAATACAGGATGTAACTCAGGATCAGTAATGTATGTACACAGTGACTGCACCAGCAGAATAGTGAGTGCAGCTCTGGGATGTAATACAGGATGTAACTCAGGATCAGTAATGTAGGTACACAGTGACTGCACCAGCAGAATAGTGAGTGCAGCTCTGGGATATAATACAGGATGTAACTCAGGATCAGTAATGTATGTACACAGTTACTGCACCAGCAGAATAGTGAGTGCAGCTCTGGGGTATAATACAGGATGTAACTCAGGATCAGTAATGTAATGTATGTACACAGTGACTGCACCAGCAGAATAGTATTTGCAGCTCTGGGGTATAATACAGGATGTAACTCAGGATCAGTAATGTATGTACACAGTGACTGCACCAGCAGAATAGTGAGTGCAGCTCTGGGATGTAATACAGGATGTAACTAAGGATCAGTAATGTAGGTACACAGTGACTGCACCAGCAGAATAGTGAGTGCAGCTCTGGGATATAATACAGGATGTAACTCAGGATCAGTAATGTAGGTACACAGTGACTGCACCAGCAGAATAGTGAGTGCAGCTCTGAGGTATAATACAGGATGTAACTCAGGATCAGTAATGTATGTACACAGTGACTGCACCAGCAGAATAGTGAGTGCAGCTCTGGAGTAAAATACAGGAGGTAACTCAGGATCAGTAATGTATGTACACAGTGACTGCACCAGCAGAATAGTGAGTGCAGCTCTGGAGTATAATACAGGATGTAACTCAGGATCAGTAATGTAATGTATGTACACAGTGCCTGCACCAGCAGAATAGTGAGTGCAGCTCTGGAGTATAATACAGGATGTAACTCAGGATCAGTAATGTAATGTATGTACACAGTGCCTGCACCAGCAGAATAGTGAGTGCAGCTCTGGAGTATAATACAGGATATATAATGATACTGTAATTCACATCTTTCTTTTATGCATCTTTTTTCTTCATAGGGAGGAAACTTGGTTACACATTTGACAATCGTAACCTACATAACGTGTCTCTGGGGCAGGGACAGGAGGTTGTGGCTGAACAAGCGCTGGATCTGGCAGGCCGGGAAGGACACTGGGTCATCCTGCAGGTTTGGAGCCTCCATCCAATTAATTCCTTAGATTTTTCAGGGCAATGAGGGGGATTTCTCCCCTTGATGGCGACTTTCTGACCTTTCTGCCATAACCTAATTCTTACAACATCTGTGGCCGCTCTATAAAAAAAATGTACACAAAGCTTGTAACAGCCGGAGACTCGGCCCCAATTATTCTGAAGTCCTATGATGTTCGGTCAAGTGTCATTTCTACGTTCCAGCTGCTCTCCAGGCCCAGATGTTACATTAAGCCTCAAGTATGTGGATTACAAGGAAGAGATCTGCGCCTGTCGCTGTCCGCTCCTACCCTGAATAATGTAGAGATTGCCTGCAGCCACATTGTACTCCATGCAGCACCCTGGGGAGCCTGCTGCAGCGTGGGTTGTCCTGGGGGTGACATTTACTATGAGGGGTGCCGTCATATCTGTGCACACATCCTAGTTCAACCCCCATGTTTTTGCAGCAGCTCGGACCTAAGTCCTGCTCCCTAACCATAAAACTCCTCCAGCCGTCCTGGGCTCTCCGTACCCATATTTCCCGTCTGACGAGCCATAGGCCTCCGTTAGCTAAAATGCCACATGAGTCACATCAGTAGCTGGGTAAATTATTCCTGGAGTCGCTGCATCCTCATTCGCTGTCGCTTCACCGAACTACAATCAAGTTGTAAATTGAGGAGCGTAAGTTTTCTGTGATGGGTACACCGCGCCGTCTTCACCGCTGGAGGGCGGGGGTAATGAAAGTGTACTCATTACACACCTCTGTGATTGGGAACATTTCTGAAATCCACGCAGACCGCGCAGTGACTTCTGGAGGCGCCAATCAGTTATAAAACTTGTCCAAAAAAAAAAAAAAGCCTGTGCCTTCGTCAGGCTGACCTGTGCATTATTTATGGCAGAACATTCATCTGGTGGCTAAGTGGCTGAGCACGCTGGAGAAGAAGTTGGAACATCACAGCGAAGGAAGCCACCCCAATTTCCGTGTGTTCATCAGCGCCGAGCCCGCCGGGTCCCCCGAGGGTCACATCATTCCTCAGGGCATCCTCGAAAATGCCATCAAAATCACCAACGAACCTCCAACTGGCATGCACGCCAACCTGCACAAGGCTCTGGATAACTTCAACCAGGTAACGTCATTACCCAGGAGGGTCCACCTGTCAGAGATGACCCCAATCTGTTCGATGGGTAAGACGGTGACATCCCATGTTCTTCTCTGCTCTCACATACAGGACACTCTGGAGATGTGCGCACGTGAAACAGAGTTCAAGAGCATCCTGTTCTCCCTGTGTTACTTCCATGCAGTTGTGGCCGAGAGGAGGAAGTTCGGACCCCAGGGTTGGAACCGCTCCTATCCCTTTAACACCGGAGACCTCACAATTTCAGTCAACGTGCTGTACAATTATCTGGAAGCCAATGCCAAGGTAAGAACTGGAGCTACACATGCGCAAAGGCCACTGGCAATGTCCTGACCGGCCTGTAGATGGCATCTCACCACGCTAATTTCATACTTTCAGGCCTCCGGTAACATAAAATCTCATTGCTAAATATAAAGTGACAGCGAGGCAGGTGCACGGAGGACAGGCCGGACTCCTGGCCTCATTGGCGGTACATTAATGTTTCATTCAAGACCCCTAAAATGTGAATGAGTAGAAAACGCAGTCCCCCCTCCTGCATCACCGCGCCATTGAAAAGAAGATGAAGTCCATGAGTGTGTTCAGGCGTCTATCTCACTGGCAGCAGTGTGAGCGGCGTGTAGCTCGCTGACTTTTTATTTGACCTCCTCTGCTGTCAAATGACACAGAAGTCGGAGTCCTTGCTATTCACAGCTGCCTTTTCTCTGTCCAGCGTCCTTTACGCCCCATTTACTTTGTGTTTCAGGTCCCCTATGATGACCTGCGTTATCTGTTTGGCGAGATCATGTACGGAGGTCACATCACAGATGACTGGGACCGGCGGCTGTGCAGGACTTATCTGGAGGAGTTCATAAAGCCAGAAATGATGGAAGGCGAACTGTTTCTGGCTCCGGGGTTCCCACTGCCCGGAAACATGGATTACAACGGATACCACAAGGTATTATGGAGACATGTTGGAGGGTGGTGGGAGGAACTGATACCTGTTGTCATTCTACACGATGTCCTCAGTCTTCACCATTACAGCGCTCTCCTGCTTCTCCTCCCAGTATATTGATGATGTCCTCCCGGCCGAGTCTCCATACCTGTACGGCCTGCACCCCAACGCAGAAATCGGCTTCCTGACTCAGACATCGGAGAAGTTGTTCCGCACCGTCCTGGAGATGCAGCCCCGGGACAGCAGTATGGGCGAGGGCGGCGGCGTCACCCGGGAGGAGAAGGTAAGGATATTGCATATAGTACCAGACAGAAAAAACCCGCCAGCAGATTCTGAGGCCCTGATCAAAAATGTCCTCATCTGATACATTAGTGGTCGGAGGAATAATGTCCGTAAGCTTAGATGCCACCACTAGAAATCTCAGGGCAGTATTATAAAGGGGGAGAATACCCTCTTCATGGTAGCCAGGAGGTAGGTTAGTCCGGATAACGAGTCACTCCGCAGCTAATGCATCCTAATGTGGGCAGTAATGGGGCAGTGGAACTGGACCAGTCCCCTGTCCATTCCTCCCTGGACCCCTGCACTACAGCGTGACCTTTGTGTGTGCATTTCCTCTGCAGGTGAAGGCCACGCTGGACGAGATCCTGGAGAAACTTCCGGAGGAGTTTAATATCAAAGAACTGATGGCGAAGGCAGAGGAGAGGACTCCGTACATAGTGGTCGCCTTCCAGGAGTGCGAGAGGATGAACTTGCTGACCAGAGAGATCAAACGCTCCCTGAAGGAGCTCAACTTAGGGCTGAAGGTAAAAGGCTGGCGATGCTGCCCTGTTCGCCAAAATGCAACTGAAAGTTTGCAGCAAATTGTTATGTTTACAATGTGTAAAAATTAGAGGCTTTTAGTAAACCTGCCCGTCACTCTCTTTCTCCTATTTGTTCTCCAGGGTGAGCTCACCATGACCAGTGACATGGAGAATTTACAGAACGCCATCTTCCTGGACATGGTGCCTGATTCGTGGACCAAGAGAGCCTACCCGTCCATGGCTGGCCTAGCAGGCTGGTTCATCGACCTCCTCAGCCGTATAAAGGAGTTAGAGACCTGGACGGGAGACTTTGCTCTGCCCTCTGCCGTCTGGCTGGCCGGGTTCTTTAACCCACAGTCCTTCCTTACGGCCATCATGCAGTCTATGGCCAGGAAGAACGAATGGCCGCTTGATAAGATGACTCTGCAGTGCGATGTGACCAAGAAGAACAGAGAGGACTTTAGCAGTCCTCCGCGAGAGGGGGCATACGTCCACGGACTGTTCATGGAAGGAGCACGCTGGGATACACAGGTAACGCTTTGTGCATTTATGTTTCATCCAAAAGCCATCAAATACCTTGAATAGGATGTTAGAAAGTGTCGCGTCTAATGTAGAGGGTCTCCTTAATTCTGAGCTGCATGGAGGCAGAAGAGGACACCACAGTGTGACACCATCAGGACTGCCAGTGTGGCACAGTACGAGCTCTGCGCCAGCAGGAGGCCTAAGGGTGATTTCAGATACAGTTTTCTTTAAAAGCGACGACTTCAAAACAACTTTAAAAGTCTTTTGGGGAATCGTTGGTCTGACATCAGAGTCGGAAGATGGAGAAGCAGCAGCCGTGCCCTCCCGTCTTCTCCTTTCTTCTGCTGTCGCCAATGTTCTTCAAGAAACTTCATTACAATTTTTAAAGACTGATCAAAGTGGGTCGTCTGGCACATTATCTGCCCGATTAGCGTTGCCGCCCGCCATCAGCTTTTTCTATGGAGTAGCCGGTCTTTGAAAGTGTGCAAGAGCGTGGAGCCCGAGCACTAATTACCAGAAGATAGTCTACAAGGTCGACGGAGATTCAGCACAAAGACAATGGAAGCGGCGACTTCTCCTCCGTACGAGACCAGGGCCTCGATGTCAGTCGAGAAGAAGATGAAATGCAACAAGACGTAATCCAGCTTTGATTTTTATGGATTAAAAAAGCAGCTTGGATCCCAGAGAAAATGTAAATCTGCACTTAATTATCAGTGAGTGATCCCTGCACAACACAGCGGACGGATCAATGGAAGGTGAAGATGCTCTCCAGATTCATTACGTTCTGGAAAAATCTGCTTAGTAATGAGATGGGGAATGGACAGGATGACTGCCGAAAGGCTGCTCTACTGGGACAAGCTGGTTCCCAATGATTAACTACTTAACAACTACAGTAATTAACCACTAGGGGGAGCTCCCTGTATACAGAGATACATGATAAGATCCTGTCTGCAGCCACCACTAGGGGGAGCTCCCTGTATACAGAGATACATGATAAGATCCTGTCTACAGCCACCACTAGGGGGAGCTCCCTGTATACATAGGTACATAAGATCCTGTCTGCAGCCACCACTAGGGGGAGCTCCCTGTATACATAGGTACATGATAAGATCCTGTCTGCAGCCACCACTAGGGGGAGCTCCCTGTATACAGAGATCCATGATAAGATCCTGTCTGCAGCCACCACTAGGGGGAGCTCCCTGTATACAGAGATCCATGATAAGATCCTGTCTGCAGCCACCACTAGGGGGAGCTCCCTGTATACAGAGATACATGATAAGATCCTGTCTGCAGCCACCACTAGGGGGAGCTCCCTGTATACATAGGTACATGATAAGATCCTGTCTGCAGCCATCACTAGGGGGAGCTCCCTGTATACAGAGATACATGATAAGATCCTGTCTGCAGTCATCACTAGGGGGAGCTCCCTGTATACAGAGATACATGATGAGATCCTGTCTGCAGACACCACTAGTGGGAGCGGCCTGTATACAGAGATACATAAGATCCTATCTGCAGCCACCACTAGGGGGAGCTCCCTTTATACAGAGATACATGATAAGATCCTGTCTGCAGCCATCACTAGGGGGAGCTCCCTGTATACAGAGATACATGATAAGATCCTGTCTGCAGTCATCACTAGGGGGAGCTCCCTTTATACAGAGATACATGATAAGATCCTGTCTGCAGTCACCACTAGGGGGAAGCTCCCTGTATACATAGGTACATGATGAGATCCTGTCTGCAGTCACCACTAGGGGGAAGCTCCCTGTATGCATAGGTACATGATGAGATCCTGTCTGCAGCCACCACTAGGGGGAGCTCCCTGTATACAGAGATACATGATAAGATCCTGTCTGCAGCCACCACTAGGGGGAGCTCCCTGTATACATAGGTACATGATAAGATCCTGTCTGAAGCCACCACTAGGAGGAGCTCCCTGTATACATAGGTACATAAGATCCTGTCTGCAGCCACCACTAGGGGGAAGCTCCCTGTATGCATAGGTACATGATGAGATCCTGTCTGCAGACACCACTAGGGGGAGCTCCCTGTATACAGAGATACATGATAAGATCCTGTCTGCAGCCACCACTAGGGGGTGCTCCTTGTATACAGTATTAATTGAAACCGTTGTACCAAGTATCAGTCTGCAATCCTCCTTCATTTCTAGACGCGCTGATTGTTTCAGACTTTTCTCCCTCTCCCTCCTCAGTAATACAGGCTGGATGCGAGCTCTGGGAATATCCTGGGTACTGCAGTCTTCTCTAGCTCTCATGTACCAGCACTGCTTCATTCCTGAACTGATTTTCTCCTTTCTCGCAACACGCAGGATGACGCGCTTTCATCCATCTTTAGCCGCAAATTGGTAGAAATTGTTTTGAGACTATTTAGAGGTTGTTAATTTTCTTCCTAAATGCAAAATTAAGAAATATAACATTCACCGTACAAAAAAGCCCATCATACGGCATTCGTCTTACCAGCCGCAGAGCGTGGACGGAGGGCGCTCTGCGGGCAAATCCAGACAATCGCTGCTCCGACCATTTATAACAATCCGACAGATTTCCCAAGAAGAAATAAAACCCGACTATTTAAGATCCGTCTGCTGCGAGTGGTAACGCATTAATAAAGCGCGCGGCCGGCAGCCGCACACCGCCATCTATCATTACAATATCTGCTCTGCTTAAGAGCCTGAAATCTGCGTCTCCGCACATCCATCTCGGCCTTATCGCCTCATTTATCTTGGCGCCGGACCCGCTTCTTATGGGTGTTGGCGCTGAATATATAATGTCGCGTTCACCAGATATTGTTTCCATGGTGATTTATAATCATATGTGATATAATTCTTTTTGAAGAGAAAAAAAAGAATGATAAACCTTTATCTGCATTTCACTCGCGCTTTTAAAAGGGATCTCGTCACCGGGAAGAGAAGGGTCACACTTGGTGGCAGACTTGAATAGTGCGGAGCTGCAGTACCACACACAGCCATACATGAGGAGGGCGCTGTTTTACCGTAAAGCAGCAGCTTCGTTTTAACCCTTCCTGATCCTTACAGTGTACCATTTATCTCCCCCTTACAGACCAGCGTCATCACCGACGCGCGGCTCAAAGACTTGACTCCAGGGATGCCGGTCATCTTCATCAAGGCAATCCCTGTGGATAAACAGGACACCCGCAACGTCTACGCCTGTCCTGTGTACAAGACGCGGCAGAGAGGTCCTACATACGTGTGGACATTCAATCTGAAGACCAAGGAAAACCCCTCGAAATGGGTCCTGGCCGGGGTGGCGCTGCTGTTGCAGATTTAGAATCCTCTTCCGGTTAATTCTTACATGGACTCTCACACTTCAGACACTGTTCTATTTTTTTGTTGCACTGAAATGTTTCTGCACTTTGTGAAAAATAAAAAAATCCAGTATTAAGAGTAATATATATATCAGTGGAGTCGCGTCTCCTCGGCGGACGCGTCCTCGAAATCTCTTTCATTAAAGCATTTCCTTCTCTTAATGTTCGGTAAGTGCCATCAGTGGGGACGCTCATCACTTCTAGAGACGTAGCCCCCTTGCTCTGTCATTAAATTTTCTCAAATCCACACTGTGACCTCACACTCCCCCCCCCCATCCTGTCTCCTCCTAGGATGCTCCCTCACATTTTTCCACACCCACACTGTCCTCTCACTTTTCCATCTCCACATTGTCCCCTCACTATTCAATCCCGATACTGTCCCCGCACACTATTCAATCACCATACTGTCCCCTCACTTTTCCATCTCCATTGTCCCCGCACACTATTCAATCCCCATACTGTCCCCTCACTTTTCCATCTCCATTGTCCCCGCACACTATTCAATCACCATACTGTCCTCTCACACTATTCAATCCTTATACTGTCCCCTCACTTTTCCATCTCCATTGTCCCCGCACACTATTCAATCACCATACTGTCCCCTCACTTTTCCATCTCCATTGTCCCCGCACACTATTCAATCCCCATACTGTCCTCTCACACTATTCAATCCTTATACTGTCCCCTCACTTTTCCATCTCCATTGTCCCCGCACACTATTCAATCACCATACTGTCCTCTCACACTATTCAATCCTTATACTGTCCCCTCACTTTTCCATCTCCAATGTCCCAGCACACTATTCAATCACCATACTGTCCTCTCACACTATTCAATCCTTATACTGTCCCCTCACTTTTCCATCTTCATTGTCCCCGCACACTATTCAATCACCATACTGTCCTCTCACACTATTCAAGCCGCATACTGTCCCCTCACTTTTCCATCTCCAATGTTCCAGCACACTATTCAATCACCATACTGTCCCCTCACTTTTCCATCTCCATTGTCCCCGCACACTATTCAATCACCATACTGTCCTCTCACACTATTCAAGCCCCATACTGTCCCCTCACTTTTCCATCTCCATTGTCCCCGCACACTATTCAATCACCATACTGTCCTCTCACACTATTCAATCCTTATACTGTCCCCTCACTTTTCCATCTCCATTGTCCCCGCACACTATTCAATCACCATACTGTCCTCTCACACTATTCAAGCCGCATACTGTCCCCTCACTTTTCCATCTCCAATGTCCCAGCACACTATTCAATCACCATACTGTCCCCTCACTTTTCCATCTCCATTGTCCCCGCACACTATTCAATCACCATACTGTCCTCTCACACTATTCAATCCTTATACTGTCCCCTCACTTTTCCATCTCCAATGTCCCAGCACACTATTCAATCACCATACTGTCCTCTCACACTATTCAATCCTTATACTGTCCCCTCACTTTTCCATCTCCATTGTCCCCGCACACTATTCAATCACCATACTGTCCTCTCACACTATTCAATCACCATACTGTCCCCTCACTTTTCCATCTCCATTGTCCCCGCACACTATTCAATCACCATACTGTCCTCTCACACTATTCAAGCCCCATACTGTCCCCTCACTTTTCCATCTCCATTGTCCCCGCACACTATTCAATCACCATACTGTCCTCTCACACTATTCAAGCCGCATACTGTCCCCTCACTTTTCCATCTCCAATGTCCCAGCACACTATTCAATCACCATACTGTCCCCTCACTTTTCCATCTCCATTGTCCCCGCACACTATTCAATCACCATACTGTCCTCTCACACTATTCAAGCCCCATACTGTCTCCTCACTTTTCCATCTCCATTGTCCCCGCACACTATTCAATCACCATACTGTCCTCTCACACTATTCAATCCTTATACTATCCCCTCACTTTTCCATCTCCATTGTCCCCGCACACTATTCAATCACCATACTGTCCTCTCACACTATTCAAGCCGCATACTGTCCCCTCACTTTTCCATCTCCAATGTCCCAGCACACTATTCAATCACCATACTGTCCTCTCACACTATTCAAGCCCCATACTGTCCCCTCACTTTTCCATCTCCAATGTCCCAGCACACTATTCAATCACCATACTGTCCTCTCACACTATTCAAGCCCCATACTGTCCCCTCACTTTTCCATCTCCAATGTCCCAGCACACTATTCAATCCCCATACTGTCCTCTCACACTATTCAAGCCCCATACTGTCCCCTCACTTTTCCATCTCCATTGTCCGAGCACACTATTCAATCCCCATACTTTTCTCTCACACTATTCAAGCCCCATACTGTCCCCTCACATTATTCAAGCCCCATACTGTCTCCTCACACTATTGAATCCCCATACTGTCCCTCACACTTTTCCATCTCCACATTGTCTTCTCACACTATTAAGGGTATGTGCACACGTTGCGGATCCGCAGCAGATTTGCCCCTGCGGATCCGCTGCAGATTCGCTAGTGATGTGCAGTACTATGTTATCCTATGGGAAAAAAACCGCAGTGCACATGCTGTGGAAAAATCAGCACGGAAACGCAGTGGTTTATTTTCTGCAGCATGTCAATTCTTTGTTTGGATTCCGCAGCGCTTTAACACCCATTCCATTATAGGAATCCATAGGTGAAAAACGCAGGGCAAATCCACAGTAAAAACACAGGTATTTTGACCTGCAGATTCCACGCGGAAAAATCCGCACACAAATCCACAACGTGTGCACATACCCTCAATCCCCGTACTGTCTCCTTACTTTTCCACCCCCTTACTGTCCTCATACTATCTGTTCACATTATTCCCCCTATAGTGTTCCCTCACACTTGAAGGATGCGAGTACAATTGAATGTTGTCAGTTTTACAACCAGCTCCGAAAATGACGAATCCCCATTTTTTTTTTATTTTGTGCAAAATTCATGAACCATGTGCTCTATTTTGAAGAAGAATGGGGCGGAAGAAAACATCAAGTGGATACTACAAGACGAAAGAAAAGCGGCTTAACGATATATGTGAAAAAAGTGGTGTGTTTTTTCACGAATGCACGTAAAGCCAAGAGGTATCACTAGGAAAAGTGTCGTGTTCACAATCTAAACCCAAAAATTTGGGGGTTAGCGTTGGCTGCTCATCAGCATTTTTTCATGTTTTTGCATCATGTCGGTTCTGATGGTGTCACAGTAAGTTTCCACCTGTCGATCACATCCCATTCCAGGGGCTGGGGATATGTAACCCTCATTATTACACATCCTCATATTATGTTCAGGTTTTTCGCCTTCCTAGTGCTATCCGACTGCCATGAGGTTGCAGGTTCTCTGTATTTGTCCAAGATCGGGGAGAGGAATTCTCTGCAGGTTTTCTCTCTCATTGCTCCACACTTTCATTTCCCTGGTAGCGGTTACAGCGGAGAATCTGTCTTGTAAGGAATAATCCAGATAAATTTGGTTCTTGCAGCTGATTAAGCATGGACGAACACTTGATTCTGCAGCACAGCTCTCCGTCCTGGCTGTAAGGAAGCGAGACAGAAAAGGACGAATGGAGAGGGTGAAAGACGTAAAACTTTTCTGCGGCAGGATTACTGGGCTTTGTATGGCCGTGTGTTTTGTCCTCCGCATTTGATATTTGCAGGCAGACCGGATGTCTAATGATTGAGCTCCTCTTCTGAAGGACACAATTTACTACTGACCAGGGATACTTAAGGCTGTCGAGTTCAAGTCAAGAGAAACGCAGCCAATCTGGGCGTTAGGGCTCATACCCAGTTGCAAGAAAAAAACGGTCCGATTTCCGAACCGAAAAAACGTACGAGTGCTATGCGAGTGTAATGCGATTTTTTTCACGGAACATCCGTATGACAATCCGTATACGAACAGTATACGTATCTGTAAGATGCGCCAATTCTGGCACATAACCTTGCTCTTCCCACTGCACTGTAGCTGGTGGCATATCGGGTAATAGTTGGGGTGTTGATGTCACCTTTGTGACATCAAGCCCCGAGGTTAGTAATGAAGATGTGTCAATTAGATGCCTCCATTACTAACCCCAAATAGTAAATAAAACAGACACCTATTAAAAAATCCTTTATCTGAAATAAGCACACAGACTCCTTTATTGTTCTTAATTAAACCATACGTACAACCTCTGCTAATTCCCCGAATCCCTCGATCTATAAAAAATAAAAAAAAATATACCATACCTGTCCAGCGTAGTCAGTCCCACGGCGCAAATCATAGAATCGTAGAGTTGGAAGGGACCTCCTGGGCCATCTGGTCCAACCCCCTGCTCAAAGCAGGATTCACTAAATCATCCCAGACAGAGGTCTGTCCAGCCTCTGTTTGAAGACTTCTATTGAAGGAGACCTCACCACCTCTCATGGCGGCCTGTTCCTCTCATTGATCATGTCAAAAAGTTTTTTCTAATATCTAATCTGTGTCTCCTCCCATTCAGTTTCATCTCATTGCTTCTAGTCTTTCCTTGTGCGAATGAGAATTAAAATGATCCTTCTACAATGTGACAGCCCTTGAGATATTTGTAGACAGCTATTAAGTCTCCTCTCAGTCTTCTCTTCTGCAAGCTAAGCATTCCCAAATCCTGCAACCTTTCCTCATAAGACAGGGTTTGCAGACCGGTCACCATTCTGGTCGCTCTTTTCTGAACTTGCTCCAGTTTGTTGATGTCTTTTTTTAAAATGTGGCACCCAAAACTGGACACAGTATTCAAGACGAGGTGTGACCAAAGAGGAGTAGAGGGAAATAATGACTTCACGTGATCTAGACTCTATGCTTCTGTTAATACAATCCAGAATTGCATTTGCCTTTTTTGCTGCTGCATCACACGGTTGACTCATATTCAGTCTGTGATCTATTAGTATACCCAAGTCTTTTTCACATGTGCTGTCACTTAGCCCTATTCCTCCCATTCTATATATGCTTTTTTCATTTTTATTGCCCAGATGTAGTACTTTGCATTTTTCCCTGTTAAAAACCATTCTGTTAGTTGCTGCCCACTGCTCCAGTTTATTTCTATCTTTTTGAATCCTCTCTCTCTCCTCTAGTATTAGCTATCCCTCCTAGCTTTGTGTCATCAGCAACTTTAATCAGATTACCCTCAATTCCTTCATCTAAATCGTTGATAAAGATGTTGAACAATACAGGGCCCAGGACAGAGCCCTGTGGTACCCCACTTGAGACATTCTTCCAACTGGATGTGCAGCCATTTACGACCAGTTATGAATCCACCTAACAGTTGCCTTGTCCATTCCATACTTAGTCATTTTTTCAATAAGGATTGTGTGAGATACTTTGTCAAATGCTTTGCTGAAGTCAAAATATACTATATCTACAGCAGAGTACACCGCGGGACAGGCTGGGAGGCTGCGCAGGCAGCTTTTCATTCCTCAGTGGTTTACAGCCGGGACGGTTGCATTAGTACTGTTCCTGGTTGTAAACTATTTAACCCCCAGATATGGATTTACGCCGTGGGACATGACTGTACGCCGGACAGGTATGGTATATTGTTGTTTCTTTATAGATCGTGGGCATCATTTGGATTAGCAGAAGCAGAATAAAGATGGGAAAACTGTGTGGTCTTTTATTTCATTAAAATACTTTATTCTGCCTGTGTGTGTTTAATCGTCAGGATTAGTAATGGATAGGTATCTTATTGACACCTCTCCATTACTAAGCTGGCTTAATGTCACCTTACAATACAAAGGTGACATTAACCCCTTATTACCCCACATGCCACCCACTACAGGGTAGTGGGAAGAGAGGCTAAGTGCCTTTTCTGGAGTGTGCCTTTTCTGGGGTGGCTGGGGGCAGACATTTTCAGCCAGGTGGGGACAATAACCATGGTCCTTTTCTCGGCTATTAATACCTGCCCTCAGTCACCGGCTTTCCATCTCTGGAGCAGAAAATTGTGCGGGAGCCCACGCCAATTTTTCCCGTGAATACATTCTTTTACTAGATATCTAGTTCCCAAATTTTACACACACACACACACACACACACACACACTTACATTCACATACTACTAACAGTATTAGACACTGACATAAAATCTAACTGTTCTGCAATGGGTTTGCTGTATGTAAACCATGTCTTCTATACTGTCGGCTACTGCATTCATTTTACAGAAATCAACAAATGAATTACAGGCTTTTCTATATAAATATATATACACACACACACATATACAGTATAGACCAAAAGTCTGGACACACCTCATTCAAAGTTTTCTTTATTTTCATGACTATGAAAATTGTAGATTCACTCTGAAGGCATCAAAACTATGAATTAACACATGTGGAATTATATAATTAACAAAAAAGTATGAAACAACTGAAAATATGTCTTATATTCTAGGTTCTTCAAAGTAGCCACCTTTTGCTTTGATTACTGCTTTGCACACTCTTGATGAGCTTCAAGAGGTAGTCACCGGAAATGGTCTTCCAACAGTCTTGAAGGAGTTCCCAGAGATGCTTAGCACTTGTTGGCCCTTTTGCCTTCACTCTGCGGTCCAGCTCACCTCAAACCATCTCGATTGGGTTCAGGTCTGGTGACTGTGGAGGCCAGGTCATCTGGCGTAGCACCCCATCACTCTCCTTCTTGGTCACATAGCCCTTACACAGCCTGGAGGTGTGTTTGGGGTCATTGTCCTGTTGAAAAATGATGATCCAACAAAACGCAAACCGGATGGAATAGCATGCCGCTGCAAGATGCTGTGGTAGCCATGCTGGTTCAGTATGCCTTTAACTTTGAATAAATCCCCAACAGTGTCACCAGCAAAGCACCCCCACACCATCACACCTCCTCCATGCTTCACGGTGGGAGCCAGGCATGTAGAGTCCATCTGTTCACCTTTTCTGCGTCGCACAAAGACACGGTGTGTCACGCTGACTCTGCATACTCACCCGGCCATCGCTCCTATGCCGCAGCCCCTCGCCGCCCGAGAGCCACGGCGGTCACCTCTGCCAGGCACGCGGCCGACGGCGACTTTGCATGCAATGCGCCTGCGCCATAGGCTGCGCCTCCCTTCTGCTTCTTGTGCTCCAGCTATGCCCTGACCCGAAAGCACCCCCTGACCAATGGCAGACCAGACGGGCATATCAGGCCGCTTCCCCCTGAGGGAGGCGCCTGATCGTTGTTACCTAGCACACTGGGCCTCGCTTCTTCGTGTGCACTCTGCAGTCTCACAGTCCCGCTCTCATGTGCTCCCTGCAGCAGCCTCGCAGTCCGGCTATCCGTGTCCCCTGCTACTCCAGTCCTTCCTCCGGTGTTCCTGTTCCATCCTGCTCTAGTCCTGCCGTCCTACTCCAGTCCTGCCTCCAGTGTTCCTGTTCCATCCTGCTCCAGTCCTGCCTCCAGTGTTCCTGTTCCATCCTGCTCCAGTCCTGCCGTCCTACTCCAGTCCTGCCTCCGGTGTTCCTGTTCCATCCTGCTCCAGTCCTGCCTCCGGTGTTCCTGTTCCATCCTGCTCCAGTCCTGCCTCCGGTGTTCCTGTTC
This sequence comes from Dendrobates tinctorius, assembly GCF_039654945.1. Taxonomy (NCBI): domain Eukaryota; kingdom Metazoa; phylum Chordata; class Amphibia; order Anura; family Dendrobatidae; genus Dendrobates; species Dendrobates tinctorius. The sequence continues at coordinate 25,303,480 of NW_027361731.1, read as the reverse complement.
CAGTCCTGCCGTCCTACTTCCGGTGTTCCTGTTCCAGTCCTTCCATCCCCCTCTAATCCTGTCTCCTGTGTTCCTGCTCCAGCCATCCCTCTACGTTCCAGTCTGTCTTACTCCATTCCTGTCTCCTGTGTTCCAGCTCTGTCCTGTCATCTACACTTCAGTCCCACTCCAGTCCATCCTGAGCCGCCCCTCTCAGTACCGTCTACCGTGGTACTCGAACCCCTGGGCCTGCTCCTAACGGTCCCTGTATAGGGGCCGGTTCCACCTGGCAGCTCGCCCGTGGGGGGGCACCTCGGTGCCACAGTCCAATCCTGGAGATTCTGGCTCCAGAACAGCCACGCTAACACGCTTTGGTTGGAACCAAAGATCTCAAATTTGGACTCATCAGCCCAAAGCAGATTTCCACTGGCCTAATGTCCATTCCTTGTGTTCTTTAGCCCAAACAAGTCTCTTCTGCTTGTTGCCTGTCCTTAGCAGTGGTTTCCTAGCAGTTATTTTACCATGAAGGCCTGCTGCACAAAGTCTCCTCTCAGGCCTCTTTCACACTTCAGTTTTTTGCATCAGTCATAATCCGCCAAAAAGGATGGATGGCGGATCCGTTGTAGTACTGATGACAACGGATGCGGAGAGAGGAGGAGAGAGGAGGAGAGAGGAGAGAAGAGAGAGGAGAGAAGAGAGAGGAGAGGAGAGGAGAGAAGAGAGAGGAGAGAGAGGAGAGAAGAGAGAGGAGAGAAGAGAGAGGAGAGAAGAGAGAGGAGAGAAGAGAGAGGAGAGAAGAGAGAGGAGAGAAGAGAGAGGAGAGAAGAGAGGGAGAGAATTTTTTTTTTTGTCCGGTAGCCAGAAAGAATTTCGGGTTAAAACAGTGTCTGGAGGATCCGCAAGAAAAAAAAAACTTTGCAAGCTCCGTTTTGAAATCTTTGAGAATGATAACGGACAGCAACTTTTGGCGGATCTGCAAAAAAACGGATGCAACGGACGGCAATCTGTCACAATCCGACCATAAGGCAAGTCGATGGGGAAAAAAACGGATCCTCAAAAAAAAATTGCGGATCCGTTTTTTTCAAAACCTGGCGGATTGTGACTGATTGTAAAAAACTGAAGTGTGAAAGAGGCCTTAACAGTTGTTGTAGAGATGTGACTGCTGCTAGAACTCTGTGTGGCATTGACCTGGTCTCTAATCTGAGCTGCTGTTAACCTGCGATTTCTGAGGCTGGTGACTCGGATTAACTTATCCTCCGCAGCAGAGGTGACTCTTGCTCTTCCTTTCCTGGGGCGGTCCTCATGTGAGCCAGTTTCTTTGTAGCGCTTGATGGTTTTTGCCAATGCACTTGGGGACACTTTCAAAGTTTTCCCAATTTTTCGGACTGACTGATCTTCATTTCCTAAAGTAATGATGGCCACTCATTCTTCTTTACTTAGCTGCTTTTTTCTTGCCATAATACAAATTCTAACAGTCTATTCAGTAGGACTATCAGCTGTGTATCCACCAGACTTCTGCACAACACAACTGATGGTCCCAACCCTATTTATAAGGCAAGAAATCCCACTTATTAAACCTGACAGGGCACACCTGTGAAGTGAAAACCATTTCCGGTGACTACCTCTTGAAGCTCATCAAGAGAATGCCAAGAGTGTGCAAAGCTGTAATCAAAGCAAAAGGTGGCTACTTTGAAGAACCTAGAATATAAGACATACAGTATTTTCAGTTGTTTAACACTTTTTGTTAATTATATAATTCCACATGTGGTAATTCATAGTTTTGATGCCTTCAGAGTGAATCTACAATTTTCAGTCATGAAAATAAAGAAAACTATTTGAATGGTGTGTCCAAACTTTTGGTCTGTACTGTGTGTGTGTGTGTGTATATATATATATATATATATATATATATATACACACACACACACACACACACACACACACACATACATACATACATACACACACACGTCAGTGATACAATTGGTATAGTGTTGTTGGCTATAAATTATAGGAGCCCACGTCACTTTGTTCCTTGAAATACCGTCTTTTTCCGACCATAAGACGCACTTTCTTCCCCCATTTTTGGGGAAAGTGGGGGGTGCGTCTTATGGTCGCAATATACTAACCTCCGGGGCTCTGCGGTGCGGGCAGCGGGTGGGGCTCCGATGCAGGGGCAGCGGCTCCGCCGGCATTTCCTCGCAGCCCGGAGGCCCCCGCACATCCCTTGCTGGCTGCTGCCATGTTGCGGTGGCCTCCGGGAACATGGACGCCGGGAAGATGGCCGCCGGTCCGGGGACGGCGCATGCGTAGGTTTAGATCTTGGGACGAGATCTGAACCTGCGCATGCGCCGTCCCGGCGGCCATCTTCCCGGCGTCCACCGCAACATGGCGGCGGCCAGCAAGGGATGTGCGGGGGCCTCCGGGCTGCGAGGAAATGCCGGCGGAGCCGCCGCCCCTGCACCAGAGCACAGCCGGCCGCCACCCTCACCCCGCAGAGCCCACCTGCCCCAGCACAGAGCCGCCACTGCACGAGCCTGGACCACTGAATGACCCCTGTGCCTACTCCTCCACCTGTGTCAGATCCCTTCCCAGGTAAGCTGAATTCGGACTGTAAGACGGACCCCCATTTGACACATTTTTTTTCCCTATTTTCCTTCTGAAAATTGGGGTGCGCCTTATGGTCCGGTGCTTCTTATGGTCCGAAAAATACGGTAATCATTTATTAAATACATGTCCATAATCTTGCACCGAAACTATACTAATTGTATTTGTCACTGACAATATTATATATATATATATATATATATATATATATATATATATATATATATATATATATATAGTCCTCAAGATGAAAGCAGCACACCATAGGAAATCCAGTCAAAGTGCTATTAGCCCATCTGGCTAGTTGTCTATACAGCGACGTTTCGGGCCTGGGAGTTGTGGACCTTTTTCAAGCTTGAGAAAGGTCCACAACTCCCAGGCCGGAAACGTCGCTGTATAGGCAACTAGCCAGATGGGCTAATAGCACTTTGACTGGATTTCTTTTGGTGTGCTTTCATCTTGAGGACTATTTTTGAGGTTTGGTATATGCCTGGAAGGCTTGCACCCGCATTGTGTTCTTTTTTTGTGCTGCATTTTCCCTTTTTTCACACACACACACACACACACACACATATTAGTTTTGTGAGCTGTCAATGTGATTTTACAGTAGCTGGACATGAATTGCCGGCTTTTCAAAGGTGCGAGTTTTTTTTTTTCTGCTTCGCACCCATTGACTTGCACTGGCGAGTCTCGTCCGAGATATGCGGCTATACGCAGCATGCTGTGATATTTTTCTCAGTCCAATTTCAGCTGAGAAAAAAAACTCACAGATGAGTTGTCACCAATTGAATAACATTGGTCTGAGTGCAATCCGCTTTTTTAATGGATTGTACTCGTCCGTATTTCTCGCCAGTATGAGCCCTTAGGCTGCGCCTAGGACAGATGACGCATGTGGTTTCCACCTCATCAGAACTACTTGGCAATACATAGTGCAAAAGCGATACGAAACCACCAAACAACACAGGCAGTCAGATAGGGACCCTCAGAACAAAGCATAAAACAAAATGACAACACAGACATCAGCCTTATACCCAACAGTTTATTACTACAATCAGCAGTACAACATTTCCATTAGCTTCTATAACGGGATTCTTTGACATTCACCTCATTGCCTAAAGGTAACAGCTATAATGATCTTAACGAGTCCAACTTTCTGTGCCAATTATTGGCCTACAGGGGTGCTCCCAACTATGGCAACTCTAAGAATGTGACAAAGTATATTAGATGCAAATCCCACCAATGGGACAAGTATCAGGTCTTGAGAACGTGGCGCCCACGTACAGCCTGGACAAGGCACATAAAGAGTAGCTGTGTGCACTGTCCATCCATCAGAAATCTCCTTTCTTGTTACTACAGCTTAAACAGAACAATACCTTTAACCAGAAACATGAGCTAAGTGAGAACTTGTACGGCAACTTGTCTTCTAGGATGGGGGTCGTCATATATATACTTCACAACGCAAAACAAGTCAGAACGATCCAACTGAATCCCCCCTATTTGTGGTCTTCCAACAGCATTATTAAACATATCTCTCGAGAACGTAGGAGGCCTCCGCTTGGAAGTTCCAGCAACGTCCATTGGCAGACGTCCCCCCTTGGACACAAGAAACCAATTCTAGTCACACATTTTGTTGCCCAACTGATCTGCGAAAATCGGAAGCGAGCGCGTTGGCAATCCAATTTTCAGCCATCCGATCCCTCCTAGATATAAGACGGCATGGACAGGTCCAGAGAAAGTGGTGGTGAAAGTGTAGAGCTTCACGATGGGATCCCCGAGCTCAAAGAAGGAGAGTGTCCCAGCCTTGCTGTCCAGGTAAACTCCTAGTCTCAGGGCTGAGACCTTCTGAGACAGGTCGATTTTCCTACCGCCATGTCTTACAGAATACTCTTGATGAAAGCAACACAAGCACCAGGATTTCTTGTCGTCTCCGATCCTAGACGTTGGCTTTTTCTTGCCTATACTGGGATAGACTACTCCTATCCTCCAAGACCTGTTGTCACAAGTCTCAACTTCCCAGTAATATCTTCCCGAGAAGCTCTGAGTGCTCAGCACCTGATAATTTACCTGCGTCTGTGGATTTTTGGTTCGTTTTCTTTTCATAATGGAACAAGAGGCAGTTTTCTGGTCTTCGGACACAGTGATGCTGCGCCCGGCTGTGCCCGCATCCAGTAAGATGTCTATGGCACTGTTCCCTCTGTAGGGGGGTTTGACATTGGCCACAATATCATGCAATTCTCTCCGTAAAGTCTCTGAAATGAGGACCGGGATGAAATGGTCCACACGAAACTCATCTAGTAGGATCACATTTTCTCTGTTGGTTCCTTCAGCCTCAATGTGACCTTGGCCAGCAATCTCAGGTTTTGGTATTGGAAAATTGCTGATCTCCTGGACGCATGCGATCTGCTTGGATATTTCGTTCTGTCTCACTTCCAGTCGTTTAATACAGTCATCAACGGAGAAGGAAACTTGCTCCTCTTGCCTCCGGGTCTCTTTTAGGATGCGAATCTCCAGGGAAGAGAGGTTTCTTTTAAGATTTGCAAACAAAGCCTTCGTACCGAGAGCGAAGTTGTCTGCTAAGGTCTGCATCTTTCGTTTGTGGAGCAGATGGTTCTCAGCGCAGTTTGCGATAACCTCTCTCTTTAAGGTGAGCTTCTCCAGCACTTCTTTTAGGTTTGTGCTCTCGCTGGGCCCGCCGTGTTCCTGGGTCTGATTATTTCTGTGCGCCGTGCAATAAACACAAGTTACATCTTCAGGACTGAAATAATCCAGGAGTTTACTATGGATAAAGCATTTTCTAGTCTCGGAAAACAATGTGGAGGCAACCAGCACATGTTCAGGAGACTTGTTGTGGACGGCAATGTGATCATTACACAGCAAGGCCTCACACAAGAGGCAGTACATCGCAGCAGACACCGGTGCGGTGATACAATAGGTGCAGGGGATGCCGACTATGGATGTCTCTGGTGAGAAGGACTGAAGACGATTCACTATGTTACGCAGGGCGATATTCGGGTGAGTATTGGGTCTCATCGCAAACCTTTTCCTACAGTATGGGCAGTAGTGGTAGAAACGGGTCCCATATGACACTTGGCTGTCCAGGGCTTGGCGAATACACCAGTTGCAGAAGTTGTGTCCACACCTCAGGGTCACCGGCTCCGTGTACATACAGAGGCAGATGGGACACCTCAGCTCATCCTCCAGGTCAGAAAACGACGACATCTTTACATGTGAAAAGTCTCTAGAAAGAAACAAAAAAAAAAAAAAAGGGAAAATGTAAAACCAATAAATATGAATATAAGAGGCATCAGAAAACACAGACAGGAAAAGCTGCTGCAGATCATTCACTGCAACCGGATAGAGACCGAACAGGGGCCAAACTGCACGTCTGAACAGACTGCAACCAAAATAGGGGGCAGCAGGAACCCCCCTCCTAGGTCTTCTCCTGAAGTTCGTCCCATCCACGTCTATGGGAGAAGTGACCTCTGCTACGTCCACCTCTATGGGAGGAACGACCTCCACTCCATTCACCTCTATGGGAGAAGCAACGCGTGACCTCCACTCCATTCACCTCTATGGCAGAAGCAACGCGTGTGACCTCCACTCCATTCACCTCTATGGGAGAAGCAACGCGTGTGACCTCCACTCCATTCACCTCTATGGGAGAAGCAACGCGTGTGACCTCCACTCCATTCACCTCTATGGGAGAAGCAACGCGTGTGACCTCCACTCCATTCACCTCTATGGGAGAAGCAACGCGTGTGACCTCCACTCCATTCACCTCTATGGGAGAAGCAACGCGTGTGACCTCCACTCCATTCACCTCTATGGGAGCGACGCGTGTGACCTCCACTCCATTCACCTCTATGGGAGCGACGCGTGACCTCCACTCCATTCACCTCCATGGGAACGACGCGTGTGACCTCCACTCCATTCACCTCCATGGGAGCGACGCGTGACCTCCACTCCATTCACCTCCATGGGAGCGACGCGTGACCTCCACTCCATTCACCTCTATGGCAGCGACGCGTGACCTCCACTCCATTCACCTCTATGGGAGCGCCGAGTGACCTCCACTCCATTCACCTCTATGGGAGCGACGAGTGACCTCCACTCCATTCACCTCTATGGGAGCGACGCGTAAACTCCACTCCATTCACCTCTATGGCAGCGACGCGTGACCTCCACTCCATTCACCTCTATGGGAGAAGTGACCTCTGCTCCGGCCACCTCTATGGGATGGACCTCCACTCCATTCACCTCTATGGCAGCGACGAGTGACTTCCACTCCATTCACCTCTATGGGAGCGATGCGTGACCTCCACTCCATTCACCTCTATGGGAGCGACGCGTAAACTCCACTCCATTCACCTCTATGGGAGCGACGAGTGACCTCCACTCCATTCACCTCTATGGGAGAAGTGACCTCTGCTCCGTCCACCTCTATGGGATGGACCTGCGCTCCATTCACTTCTATGGGATGTCACATCTCCCGCTAGAGGTGGCCGGGGCGGAGGCCCCTTCTCCCGCTAGAGGTGGCCGGGGCGGAGGCCCCTTCTCCCGCTAGAGGTGGCCGGGGCGGAGGCCCCTTCTCCCGCTAGAGGTGGCCGGGGCGGAGGCCCCTTCTCTCTCAGTGGTGGCCGGGGCGGAGGCCCCTTCTCTCACAGAGGTGGCCGGGGCGGAGGCCCCTTCTCTCACAGAGGTGGCCGGGGCGGAGGCCCCTTCTCTCACAGAGGTGGCCGGGGCGGAGGCCCCTTCTCTCTCAGTGGTGGCCGGGGCGGACGTCCCTTCTCTCTCAGTGGTGGCCGGGGCGGAGGCCCCTTCTCTCACAGAGGTGGCCGGGGCGGAGGCCCCTTCTCTCACAGAGGTGGCCGGGGCGGAGGCCCCTTCTCTCACAGAGGTGGCCGGGGCGGAGGCCCCTTCTCTCACAGAGGTGGCCGGGGCGGAGGCCCCTTCTCTCACAGAGGTGGCCGGGGCGGAGGCCCCTTCTCTCACAGAGGTGGCCGGGGCGGAGGCCCCTTCTCTCACAGAGGTGGCCGGGGCGGAGGCCCCTTCTCTCACAGAGGTGGCCGGGGCGGAGGCCCCTTCTCTCACAGAGGTGGCCGGGGCGGAGGTCCCTTCTCTCACAGAGGTGGCCGGGGCGGAGGCCCCTTCTCTCACAGAGGTGGCCGGGGCGGAGGCCCCTTCTCTCACAGAGGTGGCCGGGGCGGAGGCCCCTTCTCTCTCAGAGGTGGATGAAGCAGTCGCACATACAGTACTGTGTGGCCCCTGAAGCTTTCTGTCGGCCTCCCGCACCATTCCCTCCTGTAATGCCCGATCACTGCATTGTGAGGCTTTTCCTCACTACAGTGGCCACAACACACCGGCCACTGACACTGTGGGCAATATGTGGCCCCGGTACTAGACGCCGGCGTTATACACAGGAGGCCCCTCGTATTACACCCTCACCTCACGGGGAGAAAACCGCTGCGGAGCGACTGTGCGGTACCCGTCCCGCCAATACACTGACCAGAGCGACACGCACGCTGACGACGCTGCTGATTGGCTCGGCTGGCTCCTGTCAGGAAAGCGCGCCAAAGTGATGTGTCGTTCATGAACGATCCGATTCAAAGAGCCGGCTCTCCGCTGGGAACAAAATGAGCCGGCTCTGCACTGTGAACGAGCAGGTTCTTTTTTTTTTTTTTTTTTTTTCTGGTGCCAGGCAGTGGCAGTGACTCATCTGGGAGGAGGCGGAGCTGTCAGGAGCCAGAGAGGGAAATGTGTGCTGTCTGAGCTGGAGTGAGTGGAAATATTGAAAGTGATACACTCCTCCTAGCTTCAGACATGCATGCATGGCATACTGTATATGGCATGTGACTGTAGAGGGGTTACACTCAAGTGACAGCAAATTGGTCTCATGTAGACTCTCACATATAGTATACTATTAAAGTCAGCCGCCTCAGCTCAGCCTCAGCAGCAGTGCAGCACTGAGTGAGGAGGATTCAGGACAGTCCCACAGGGCAGGAACCCTACAGGGAGAAGCGGCAGTTCTTGCTGAGGGGAGGGTAAGCAATATAATAAAGTGATTTCAGGCAAGACTGTGCAGAGATCTAGGTCCAGCCCCAATAATTAGGCCATGTGCACACATAATTTTTGGTGCTGCGGATTTGGAAAAATCCGCAGGTAAAAAAGATCTGCGGATTAGCCCTGCGGTTTCACACCTCTACAATGGAGGTTGGAAACCGCAGCGGATTCCGCACAAAGAATTGACATGCTGTGGATTTGAACCCGCAGCAAATCCGCGCGGAAAAATCTGCAGCATGTGCACAGTGTTTTTCAGTTTACCATTGAAAACAATGGCACTGTACAACGCAGCTAAAGCTGCTGCAGAGCCTGAAACGCTGCAGATCCACAGCAGAATCCGCACCGTGTGCACATGGCCTTATAGGGTTAAGCTGGTGTCACACTTGCATATTTTGGATGCACACGGATCCGTTTTCGTCTCCATTGACATTCCGTGGTGACGGATGGGACTGTGCATCCAGATGTCACCGTTTTCCCACAGATCGCTGTGTCTGCATATTTTATCAGACGCACAAAAACGCAACTTGTTGCAGTTTTGTGTCATCAGAAAAACACGCAGGCACAGGGAGACGCACGGATCCGCGGGTACACGTCTGGAATTAACATGGAGCTCTATGGAGCACGGATCCAGGAGGACACAGGTCCGTGTGCAGGGATCCGTGCTGCGGCACTGATGCTCGGAAGCGAGGGATGTGCTGTATGGGAACAGACTGCAGACACAATCTAGACTATGTCCGCATGCTGCTCTATCATACAGTGATCCTTCCCGCCTCACTAGAAGGGCTTGTGCCCTGTGTTACTGTGTGGTAATGGTAATAACATGTATTGGGAGCATGTATACGACATGGGGGCACCTGGTTAGGGGCTGCACGAGTGGGGCTGCGATCACACTAGCGTTTTGGTACGGTGCGTTGTGAAGCGTAGCAATCCTGATCCAGATTACATCCCTATACTAACACAGGGAGACACGGAGCTGCGTTTGCATCAGGATCCATCAGGATTTTCCATGTTCTCCCAAAACGCAGCTTGTTGCGAATTTTGGGTGTTAAAAAAAATCTGCAGACATTCTGATATGTGTCAGCAAAAACATATGATTGTCACTGTAGACGCAGCTGAATCAGGATGCCTGCGTCCAATCTGCATGTGGATTTCATACTGCGCAGGCTCCCAGCCCCATTGTCTTTCACCAGTCTCTCTCCTCTCCTCTCTCCCCCTATCCTCTGCCCCAGAAGTCAGAATTTCACATTTCCAACCAAATCCTGATCAGGGTGCAGTTCCATGCGTTTACATCCATTTGCAGAAAAAAAACGGATGCGAATAAATCGCGTCCAAGAGGGAATGCCTACAGCAATGACGGTGCGGACTCCTAGTCTGGGGGAATAGACGTCCCGCTGGGCTACTGCTGGGTCATTATCAGATCACCAGGGCCGATATGAGACTATTCTTACTGCACATGACTTTATTACACTGCAGTAATAGGGGGGTCAGGAGGAAGGGGCCAGTGGGGAACAGAAAGGAGCTTTCAGTGTAATATGGAAGCAAAACTGGCCCTAGTCCAAATCATTCTGCAGGCTTCAAATAAGTGCACCTGCGAGGTTGTCCATGACTTTAATGCTGGCTGACCTTAGAATAGGTCAGCAATGTCTGATCAGTGAGGGTGCGACACCGAGCACCCCGGCCAGGCAGCTGCTCTTAGTGTCTGATTTTACCATTCAATAGGCGTTGCTTACATATTTTGGAGTGTGTGTGTGTACAGTGCTTCCAACATACCTTTTACGGATTATACTCTTATACAGCACCAACACAGATTGCAGCACTTACTAATCCAGACAGGACATGTACAAAAAACGCCACAGATTAGAAAGGAATACATAGTAAGACTCTGCAACCAAGGAGCCGGGGCCTGATCACAAGAGCTGACAATCTGTGGACACAGCAATGCTGAATAACAGTCTACACTGCGTCACTAGATCCTTATATAGGTGTATAATGAGGCCTCACTGTACAGGAGAGACCGGAGCGAGGAGCAGGGGCCTGATCACAAGAGCTGACAATCTGAGGAAACAGCAATGCTGAATAACAGTCTACACTGCGTCACTAGATCCTTATACAGGGGTATAATGAGGCCTCACTGTACAGGAGAGACCGGAGCGAGGATCAGGGGCCTGATCACAAGAGCTGACAATCTGAGGAGACAGCAATGCTGAATAACAGTCTACACTGCGTCACTAGATCCTTATACAGGCGTATAATGAGGCCTCACTGTACAGGAGAGACCGGAGCGAGGAGCAGAGGCCTGATCACAAGAGCTGACAATCTGAGGAAGCAGCAATGCTGAATAACAGTCTACACTGCGTCACTAGATCCTTATACAGGGGTATAATGAGGCCTCACTGTACAGGAGAGACCGGAGCGAAAAGCCGGGGCCAGATCACAAGAGCTGACAATCTGAGGAAACAGCAATGCTGAATAACAGTCTACACTGCGTCACTAGATCCTTATACAGGCGTATAATGAGGCCTCACTGTACAGGAGAGACTGGAGCGAGGAGCAGGGGCCTGATCACAAGAGCTGACAATCTGAGGAAACAGCAATGCTGAATAACAGTCTACACTGCGTCACTAGATCCTTATATAGGTGTATAATGAGGCCTCACTATACAGGAGAGACCGGAGCGAGGAGCAGGGGCCTGATCACAAGAGCTGACAATCTGAGGAAACAGCAATGCTGAATAACAGTCTACACTGCGTCACTAGATCCTTATACAGGGGTATAATGAGGCCTCACTGTACAGGAGAGACCGGAGCGAGGAGCAGGGGCCTGATCACAAGAGCTGACAATCTGAGGAAACAGCAATGCTGAATAACAGTCTACACTGCGTCACTAGATCCTTATACAGGGGTATAATGAGGCCTCACTGTACAGGAGAGACTGGAGCAAGGAGCAGGGGTCTGATCACAAGAGATGACAATCTGAGGAAACAGCAATGCTGAATAACAGTCTACACTGCGTCACTAGATCCTTATACAGGTGTATAATGAGGCCTCACTGTACAGGAGAGACCGGAGCGAGGAGCAGGGGCCTGATCACAAGAGCTGACAATCTGAGGAAACAGCAATGCTGAATAACAGTCTACACTGCGTCACTAGATCCTTATACAGGGGTATAATGAGGCCTCACTGTACAGGAGAGACCGGAGCGAGGAGCAGGGGCCTGATCACAAGAGCTGACAATCTGAGGAAACAGCAATGCTGAATAACAGTCTACACTGCGTCACTAGATCCTTATACAGGGGTATAATGAGGCCTCACTGTACAGGAGAGACCGGAGCGAGAAGCCGGGGCCTGATCACAAGAGCTGACAATCTAAGGAAACAGCAATGCTGAATAACAGTCTACACTGCGTCACTAGATCCTTATACAGGGGTATAATGAGGCCTCACTGTACAGGAGAGACCGGAGCGAGGAGCAGAGGCCTGATCACAAGAGCTGACAATCTGAGGAGACAGCAATGCTGAATAACAGTCTACACTGCGTCACTAGATCCTAATACAGGAGTATAATGAGGCCTCACTGTACAGGAGAGACCGGAGCGAGGAGCATAGCCCTGATTACAAGAGCTGACAATCTGAGGACACAGCAATGCTGAATAACAGTCTACACTGCGTAACTAGAGCCTTATACAGGGGTATAATGAGGCCTCACTGTACAGGAGAGAGCGGAGCGAGGAGCAGGGGCCTGATCACAAGAGCTGACAATCTGAGGACACAGCAATACTGAATAACAGCCTGCACTGCGTCACTAGCTCCTTATACAGAAGTATAATAAGGCCTCACTGTACAGGAGAGACCGGAGTGAGGAGCCGGGGCCTGATCACAAGAGCTGACAATCTGAGGACACAGCAATGCTGAATAACAGTCTACACTGCGTCACTACATCCTTATACAGGGGTATAATGAGGCCTCACTGTACAGGAGAGACCGGAGCGAGGAGCAGAGGCCTGATCACAAGAGCTGAAAATCTGAGGAAACAGCAATGCTGAATAACAGTCTACACTGCGTCACTAGATCCTTATACAGGAGTATAATGAGGCCTCACTGTACAGGAGAGACCGGAGCGAGGAGCAGAGGCCTGATCACAAGAGCTGACAATCTGAGGAGACAGGAAAGCTGAATAACAGTCTACACTGCGTCACTAGATCCTTATACAGGGGTATAATGAGGCCTCACTGTACAAGAGAGACCGGAGCGCGGAGCAGAGGCCTGATCACAAGAGCTGACAATCTGAGGAGACAGCAATGCTGAATAACAGTCTACACTGCGTCACTAGATCCTTATACAGGAGTATAATGAGGCCTCACTGTACAGGAGAGACCGGAGCGAGGAGCATAGCCCTGATTACAAGAGCTGACAATCTGAGGACACAGCAATGCTGAATAACAGTCTACACTGCGTAACTAGAGCCTTATACAGGGGTATAATGAGGCCTCACTGTACAGGAGAGAGCGGAGCGAGGAGCAGGGGCCTGATCACAAGAGCTGACAATCTGAGGAAACAGCAATGCTGAATAACAGTCTACACTGCGTAACTAGAGCCTTATACAGGGGTATAATGAGGCCTCACTGTACAGGAGAGAGCGGAGCGAGGAGCAGGGGCCTGATCACAAGAGCTGACAATCTGAGGACACAGCAATACTGAATAACAGTCTACACTGCGTCACTAGAAACTTATACAGGAGTATAATGAGGCCTCACTGTACAGGAGAGACCGGAGCGAGGAGCCGGGGCCTGATCACAAGAGCTGACAATCTGAGGACACAGCAATGCTGAATAACAGTCTACACTGCGTCACTACATCCTTATACAGGGGTATAATGAGGCCTCACTGTACAGGAGAGACCGGAGCGAGGAGCAGAGGCCTGATCACAAGAGCTGAAAATCTGAGGAAACAGCAATGCTGAATAACAGTCTACACTGCGTCACTAGATCCTTATACAGAAGTATAATAAGGCCTCACTGTACAGGAGAGACCGGAGTGAGGAGCCGGGGCCTGATCACAAGAGCTGACAATCTGAGGACACAGCAATGCTGAATAACAGTCTACACTGCGTCACTACATCCTTATACAGGGGTATAATGAGGCCTCACTGTACAGGAGAGACCGGAGCGAGGAGCAGAGGCCTGATCACAAGAGCTGAAAATCTGAGGAAACAGCAATGCTGAATAACAGTCTACACTGCGTCACTAGATCCTTATACAGGGGTATAATGAGGCCTCACTGTACAGGAGAGACCGGAGCGAGGAGCAGAGGCCTGATCACAAGAGCTGACAATCTGAGGAAACAGCAATGCTGAATAACAGTCTACACTGCATCACTAGAAACTTATACAGGAGTATAATGAGGCCTCACTGTACAAGAGAGACCGGAGCGCGGAGCAGAGGCCTGATCACAAGAGCTGACAATCTGAGGAGACAGCAGTACTGAATAACAGTCTACACTGCGTCACTAGATCCTTATACAGGGGTATAATGAGGCCTCACTGTACAGGAGAGAGCGGAGCAAGGAGCAGGGGCCTGATCACAAGAGCTGACAATCTGAGGACACAGCAATACTGAATAACAGCCTGCACTGCGTCACTAGCTCCTTATACAGAAGTATAATAAGGCCTCACTGTACTGGAGAGACCGGAGTGAGGAGCAGGGGCCTGATCACAAGAGCTGACAATCTGAGCAAACAGCAATGCTGAATAACAGTCTACACTGCGTCACTAGATCCTTATACAGGGGTATAATGAGGCCTCACTGTACAGGAGAGACCGGAGCGAGGAGCAGGGGCCTGATCACAAGAGCTGACAATATGAGGACACAGCAATGCTGAATAACAGTCTACACTGCCTCACTAGATCCTTATACAAGGGTATAATGAGGCCTCACTGTACAGGAGAGACCGGAGCGAGGAGCAGGGGCCTGATCACAAGAGCTGACAATCTGAGGAGACAGCAATGCTGAATAACAGTCTACACTGCGTCACTAGATCCTTATACAGGGGTATAATGAGGCCTCACTGTACAGGAGAGACCGGAGCGAGGAGCACAGGCCTGATCACAAGAGCTGACAATCTGAGGACACAGCAATGCTGAATAACAGTCTACACTGCATCACTAGATCCTTATACAGGGGTATAATGAGGCCTCACTGTACAGGAGAGACCGGAGCGAGGAGCGGGGGCCTGATCACAAGAGCTGACAATCTGAGGAGACAGCAATGCTGAATAACAGTCTACACTGCGTCACTAGATCCTTATACAGGGGTATAATGAGGCCTCACTGTACAGGAGAGACCGGAGCGAGGAGCACAGGCCTGATCACAAGAGCTGACAATCTGAGGAAACAGCAATGCTGAATAACAGTCTACACTGCGTCACTAGAGCCTTATACAGGTGTATAATGAGGCCTCACTGTACAGGAGAGAGCGGAGCGAGAAGCAGGGGCCTGATCATAAGAGCTGACAATCTGAGGAAACAGCAATGCTGAATAACAGTCTACACTGCGTCACTAGATCCTTATACAGGTGTATAATGAGGCCTCACTGTACAGGAGAGACCGGAGCGAGCAGCAGAGGCCTTATCACAACAGCTGACAATCTGAGGACACAGCAATGCTGAATAACAGTCTACACTGCGTCACTAGAGCCTTATACAGAGGTATAATGAGGCTTCATTGTACAGGAGAGACCGGAGCGAGGAGCATAGCCCTGATTACAAGAGCTGACAATCTGAGGAAACAGCAATGCTGAATAACAGTCTAAACTGCGTCACTAGATCCTTATACAGGAGTATAATGAGGCCTCACTGCACAGGAGAGACCGGAGCGAGGAGCAGGGGCCTGATCACAAGAGCTGACAATCTGAGGACACAGCAATGCTGAATAACAGTCTACACTGCGTCACTAGAGCCTTATACAGGGGTATAATGAGGCCTCACTGTACAGGAGAGACCGGAGCGAGGAGCCGGGGCCTGATCACAAGAGCTGACAATCTGAGGAAACAGCAATGCTAAATAACAGTCTACACTGCGTCAATAGAGCCTTATACAGGGGTATAATGAGGCCTCACTGTACAGGAGAGACCGGAGCGAGGAGTCGGGGCCTGATCACAAGAGCTGACAATCTGAGGAAACAGCAATGCTGAATAACAGTCTACACTGCGTCACTAGATCCTTATACAGGGGTATAATGAGGCCTCACTGTACAGGAGAGAGCGGAGCGAGAAGCAGGGGCCTGATCACAAGAGCTGACAATCTGTGGACACAGCAATGCTGAATAACAGTCTACACTGCGTCACTAGATCCTTATACAGGTGTATAATGAGGCCTCACTGTACAGGAGAGACCGGAGCGAGGAGCCGGGGCCTGATCACAAGAGCTGACAATCTGAGGAAGCAGCAATGCTGAATAACAGTCTACACTGCGTCACTAGAGCCTTATACAGGGGTATAATGAGGCCTCACTGTACAGGAGAGACCGGAGCGAGGAGTCGGGGCCTGATCACAAGAGCTGACAATCTGAGGAAACAGCAATGCTGAATAACAGTCTACACTGCGTCACTAGATCCTTTTACAGGGGTATAATGAGGCCTCACTGTACAGGAGAGAGCGGAGCGAGGAGCAGGGGCCTGATCACAAGAGCTGACAATCTGAGGAAACAGCAATGCTGAATAACAGTCTACACTGCGTCACTAGAGCCTTATACAGGGGTATAATGAGGCCTCACTGTACAGGAGAGACCGGAGCGAGGAGCCGGGGCCTGATCACAAGAGCTGACAATCTGAGGACACAGCAATGCTGAATAACAGTCTACACTCCGTCACTAGATCCTTATACAGGAGTATAATGAGGCCTCACTGTACAGGAGAGACCGGAGCGAGGAGCCGGGGCCTGATCACAAGAGCTGACAATCTGAGGAAGCAGCAATGCTGAATAACAGTCTACACTGCGTCACTAGATCCTTATACAGGCGTATAATGAGGCCTCACTGTACAGGAGAGACTGGAGCGAGGAGCAGGGGCCTGATCACAAGAGCTGACAATCTGAGGAAACAGCAATGCTGAATAACAGTCTACACTGCGTCACTAGATCCTTATATAGGTGTATAATGAGGCCTCACTATACAGGAGAGACCGGAGCGAGGAGCAGGGGCCTGATCACAAGAGCTGACAATCTGAGGAAACAGCAATGCTGAATAACAGTCTACACTGCGTCACTAGATCCTTATACAGGGGTATAATGAGGCCTCACTGTACAGGAGAGACCGGAGCGAGGAGCAGGGGCCTGATCACAAGAGCTGACAATCTGAGGAAACAGCAATGCTGAATAACAGTCTACACTGCGTCACTAGATCCTTATACAGGGGTATAATGAGGCCTCACTGTACAGGAGAGACTGGAGCAAGGAGCAGGGGTCTGATCACAAGAGAAGACAATCTGAGGAAACAGCAATGCTGAATAACAGTCTACACTGCGTCACTAGATCCTTATACAGGTGTATAATGAGGCCTCACTGTACAGGAGAGACCGGAGCGAGGAGCAGGGGCCTGATCACAAGAGCTGACAATCTGAGGAAACAGCAATGCTGAATAACAGTCTACACTGCGTCACTAGATCCTTATACAGGGGTATAATGAGGCCTCACTGTACAGGAGAGACCGGAGCGAGGAGCAGGGGCCTGATCACAAGAGCTGACAATCTGAGGAAACAGCAATGCTGAATAACAGTCTACACTGCGTCACTAGATCCTTATACAGGGGTATAATGAGGCCTCACTGTACAGGAGAGACCGGAGCGAGAAGCCGGGGCCTGATCACAAGAGCTGACAATCTAAGGAAACAGCAATGCTGAATAACAGTCTACACTGCGTCACTAGATCCTTATACAGGGGTATAATGAGGCCTCACTGTACAGGAGAGACCGGAGCGAGGAGCAGAGGCCTGATCACAAGAGCTGACAATCTGAGGAGACAGCAATGCTGAATAACAGTCTACACTGCGTCACTAGATCCTAATACAGGAGTATAATGAGGCCTCACTGTACAGGAGAGACCGGAGCGAGGAGCATAGCCCTGATTACAAGAGCTGACAATCTGAGGACACAGCAATGCTGAATAACAGTCTACACTGCGTAACTAGAGCCTTATACAGGGGTATAATGAGGCCTCACTGTACAGGAGAGAGCGGAGCGAGGAGCAGGGGCCTGATCACAAGAGCTGACAATCTGAGGACACAGCAATACTGAATAACAGCCTGCACTGCGTCACTAGCTCCTTATACAGAAGTATAATAAGGCCTCACTGTACAGGAGAGACCGGAGTGAGGAGCCGGGGCCTGATCACAAGAGCTGACAATCTGAGGACACAGCAATGCTGAATAACAGTCTACACTGCGTCACTACATCCTTATACAGGGGTATAATGAGGCCTCACTGTACAGGAGAGACCGGAGCGAGGAGCAGAGGCCTGATCACAAGAGCTGAAAATCTGAGGAAACAGCAATGCTGAATAACAGTCTACACTGCGTCACTAGATCCTTATACAGGAGTATAATGAGGCCTCACTGTACAGGAGAGACCGGAGCGAGGAGCAGAGGCCTGATCACAAGAGCTGACAATCTGAGGAGACAGGAAAGCTGAATAACAGTCTACACTGCGTCACTAGATCCTTATACAGGGGTATAATGAGGCCTCACTGTACAAGAGAGACCGGAGCGCGGAGCAGAGGCCTGATCACAAGAGCTGACAATCTGAGGAGACAGCAATGCTGAATAACAGTCTACACTGCGTCACTAGATCCTTATACAGGAGTATAATGAGGCCTCACTGTACAGGAGAGACCGGAGCGAGGAGCATAGCCCTGATTACAAGAGCTGACAATCTGAGGACACAGCAATGCTGAATAACAGTCTACACTGCGTAACTAGAGCCTTATACAGGGGTATAATGAGGCCTCACTGTACAGGAGAGAGCGGAGCGAGGAGCAGGGGCCTGATCACAAGAGCTGACAATCTGAGGAAACAGCAATGCTGAATAACAGTCTACACTGCGTAACTAGAGCCTTATACAGGGGTATAATGAGGCCTCACTGTACAGGAGAGAGCGGAGCGAGGAGCAGGGGCCTGATCACAAGAGCTGACAATCTGAGGACACAGCAATACTGAATAACAGTCTACACTGCGTCACTAGAAACTTATACAGGAGTATAATGAGGCCTCACTGTACAGGAGAGACCGGAGCGAGGAGCCGGGGCCTGATCACAAGAGCTGACAATCTGAGGACACAGCAATGCTGAATAACAGTCTACACTGCGTCACTACATCCTTATACAGGGGTATAATGAGGCCTCACTGTACTGGAGAGACCGGAGTGAGGAGCAGGGGCCTGATCACAAGAGCTGACAATCTGAGCAAACAGCAATGCTGAATAACAGTCTACACTGCGTCACTAGATCCTTATACAGGGGTATAATGAGGCCTCACTGTACAGGAGAGACCGGAGCGAGGAGCAGGGGCCTGATCACAAGAGCTGACAATATGAGGACACAGCAATGCTGAATAACAGTCTACACTGCCTCACTAGATCCTTATACAAGGGTATAATGAGGCCTCACTGTACAGGAGAGACCGGAGCGAGGAGCAGGGGCCTGATCACAAGAGCTGACAATCTGAGGAGACAGCAATGCTGAATAACAGTCTACACTGCGTCACTAGATCCTTATACAGGGGTATAATGAGGCCTCACTGTACAGGAGAGACCGGAGCGAGGAGCACAGGCCTGATCACAAGAGCTGACAATCTGAGGACACAGCAATGCTGAATAACAGTCTACACTGCATCACTAGATCCTTATACAGGGGTATAATGAGGCCTCACTGTACAGGAGAGACCGGAGCGAGGAGCGGGGGCCTGATCACAAGAGCTGACAATCTGAGGAGACAGCAATGCTGAATAACAGTCTACACTGCGTCACTAGATCCTTATACAGGGGTATAATGAGGCCTCACTGTACAGGAGAGACCGGAGCGAGGAGCACAGGCCTGATCACAAGAGCTGACAATCTGAGGAAACAGCAATGCTGAATAACAGTCTACACTGCGTCACTAGAGCCTTATACAGGTGTATAATGAGGCCTCACTGTACAGGAGAGAGCGGAGCGAGAAGCAGGGGCCTGATCATAAGAGCTGACAATCTGAGGAAACAGCAATGCTGAATAACAGTCTACACTGCGTCACTAGATCCTTATACAGGTGTATAATGAGGCCTCACTGTACAGGAGAGACCGGAGCGAGCAGCAGAGGCCTTATCACAACAGCTGACAATCTGAGGACACAGCAATGCTGAATAACAGTCTACACTGCGTCACTAGAGCCTTATACAGAGGTATAATGAGGCTTCATTGTACAGGAGAGACCGGAGCGAGGAGCATAGCCCTGATTACAAGAGCTGACAATCTGAGGAAACAGCAATGCTGAATAACAGTCTAAACTGCGTCACTAGATCCTTATACAGGAGTATAATGAGGCCTCACTGCACAGGAGAGACCGGAGCGAGGAGCAGGGGCCTGATCACAAGAGCTGACAATCTGAGGACACAGCAATGCTGAATAACAGTCTACACTGCGTCACTAGAGCCTTATACAGGGGTATAATGAGGCCTCACTGTACAGGAGAGACCGGAGCGAGGAGCCGGGGCCTGATCACAAGAGCTGACAATCTGAGGAAACAGCAATGCTAAATAACAGTCTACACTGCGTCAATAGAGCCTTATACAGGGGTATAATGAGGCCTCACTGTACAGGAGAGACCGGAGCGAGGAGTCGGGGCCTGATCACAAGAGCTGACAATCTGAGGAAACAGCAATGCTGAATAACAGTCTACACTGCGTCACTAGATCCTTATACAGGGGTATAATGAGGCCTCACTGTACAGGAGAGAGCGGAGCGAGAAGCAGGGGCCTGATCACAAGAGCTGACAATCTGTGGACACAGCAATGCTGAATAACAGTCTACACTGCGTCACTAGATCCTTATACAGGTGTATAATGAGGCCTCACTGTACAGGAGAGACCGGAGCGAGGAGCCGGGGCCTGATCACAAGAGCTGACAATCTGAGGAAGCAGCAATGCTGAATAACAGTCTACACTGCGTCACTAGAGCCTTATACAGGGGTATAATGAGGCCTCACTGTACAGGAGAGACCGGAGCGAGGAGTCGGGGCCTGATCACAAGAGCTGACAATCTGAGGAAACAGCAATGCTGAATAACAGTCTACACTGCGTCACTAGATCCTTTTACAGGGGTATAATGAGGCCTCACTGTACAGGAGAGAGCGGAGCGAGGAGCAGGGGCCTGATCACAAGAGCTGACAATCTGAGGAAACAGCAATGCTGAATAACAGTCTACACTGCGTCACTAGAGCCTTATACAGGGGTATAATGAGGCCTCACTGTACAGGAGAGACCGGAGCGAGGAGCCGGGGCCTGATCACAAGAGCTGACAATCTGAGGACACAGCAATGCTGAATAACAGTCTACACTCCGTCACTAGATCCTTATACAGGAGTATAATGAGGCCTCACTGTACAGGAGAGACCGGAGCGAGGAGCCGGGGCCTGATCACAAGAGCTGACAATCTGAGGAAGCAGCAATGCTGAATAACAGTCTACACTGCATCACTAGATCCTTATACAGGTGTATAATGAGGCCTCACTGTAGAGGAGAGACCGGAGCGAGGAGCCGGGGCCTGATCACAAGAGCTGACAATCTGAGGAAACAGCAATGCTGAATAACAGTCTACACTGCGTCCCTAGATCCTTATACAGGGGTATAATGAGGCCTCACTGTACAGGAGAGACTGGAGTGAGGAGCAGGGGCCTGATCACAAGAGCTGACAGTCTGAGGACACCGCAATGCTGAATAACAGTCTACACTGCGTCACTAGATCCTTATACAGGTGTATAATGAGGCCTCACTGTACAGGAGAGATCGGAGCGAGGAGCCGGGGCCTGTTCACAAGAGCTGACAATCTGAGGAAGCAACAATGCTGAATAACAGTCTACACTGCGTCACTAGATCCTTATACAGGGGTATAATGAGGCCTCACTGTACAGGAGAGACCGGAGCGAGGAGCAGGGGCCTGATCACAAGAGCTGACAATCTGAGGAGACAACAGTACTGAATAACAGTCTACACTGCGTCCCTAGATCCTTATACAGGGGTATAATGAGGCCTCACTGTACAGGAGAGACCGGAGCGAGGAGTCGGGGCCTGATCACAAGAGCTGACAATCTGAGGAAACAGCAATGCTGAATAACAGTCTACACTGCGTCACTAGATCCTTTTACAGGGGTATAATGAGGCCTCACTGTACAGGAGAGAGCGGAGCGAGGAGCAGGGGCCTGATCACAAGAGCTGACAATCTGAGGAAACAGCAATGCTGAATAACAGTCTACACTGCGTCACTAGAGCCTTATACAGGGGTATAATGAGGCCTCACTGTACAGGAGAGACCGGAGCGAGGAGCCGGGGCCTGATCACAAGAGCTGACAATCTGAGGACACAGCAATGCTGAATAACAGTCTACACTCCGTCACTAGATCCTTATACAGGAGTATAATGAGGCCTCACTGTACAGGAGAGACCGGAGCGAGGAGCCGGGGCCTGATCACAAGAGCTGACAATCTGAGGAAGCAGCAATGCTGAATAACAGTCTACACTGCATCACTAGATCCTTATACAGGTGTATAATGAGGCCTCACTGTAGAGGAGAGACCGGAGCGAGGAGCCGGGGCCTGATCACAAGAGCTGACAATCTGAGGAAACAGCAATGCTGAATAACAGTCTACACTGCGTCCCTAGATCCTTATACAGGGGTATAATGAGGCCTCACTGTACAGGAGAGACTGGAGTGAGGAGCAGGGGCCTGATCACAAGAGCTGACAGTCTGAGGACACCGCAATGCTGAATAACAGTCTACACTGCGTCACTAGATCCTTATACAGGTGTATAATGAGGCCTCACTGTACAGGAGAGATCGGAGCGAGGAGCCGGGGCCTGTTCACAAGAGCTGACAATCTGAGGAAGCAACAATGCTGAATAACAGTCTACACTGCGTCACTAGATCCTTATACAGGGGTATAATGAGGCCTCACTGTACAGGAGAGACCGGAGCGAGGAGCAGGGGCCTGATCACAAGAGCTGACAATCTGAGGAGACAACAGTACTGAATAACAGTCTACACTGCGTCCCTAGATCCTTATACAGGGGTATAATGAGGCCTCACTGTACAGGAGAGACCGGTGCGAGGAGCCGGGGCCTGTTCACAAGAGCTGACAATCTGAGGAAGCAACAATGCTGAATAACAGTCTACACTGCGTCACTAGATCCTTATACAGGGGTATAATGAGGCCTCACTGTACAGGAGAGATCGGAGCGAGGAGCAGGGGCCTGATCACAAGAGCTGACAATCTGAGGAGACAGCAGTACTGAATAACAGTCTACACTGCGTCACTAGATCCTTATACAGGAGTATAATGAGGCCTCACTGTAAAGGAGAGACCGGAGCGAGGAGCATAGCCCTGATTACAAGAGCTGACAATCTGAGGACACAGCAATGCTGAATAACAGTCTACACTGCGTAACTAGAGCCTTATACAGGGGTATAATGAGGCCTCAATGTACAGGAGAGAGCGGAGCGAGGAGCAGGGGCCTGATCACAAGAGCTGACAATCTGAGGAGACAGCAATGCTGAATAACAGTCTACACTGCGTCACTAGCTCCTTATACAGGGGTATAATGAGGCCTCACTGTACAGGAGAGACCGGAGCGAGGAGCAGGGGCCTGATCACAAGAGCTGACAATCTGAGGACACAGCAATACTGAATAACAGCCTGCACTGCGTCACTAGCTCCTTATACAGAAGTATAATAAGGCCTCACTGTACAGGAGAGACCGGAGTGGGGAGCAGGGGCTTGATCACAAGAGCTGACAATCTGAGCAAACAGCAATGCTGAATAACAGTCTACACTGCGTCACTAGATCCTTATACAGGGGTATAATGAGGCCTCACTGTACAGGAGAGACCGGAGCGAGGAGCAGGGGCCTGATCACAAGAGCTGACAATATGAGGACACAGCAATGCTGAATAACAGTCTACACTGCCTCACTAGATCCTTATACAAGGGTATAATGAGGCCTCACTGTACAGGAGAGACCGGAGCGAGGAGCAGGGGCCTGATCACAAGAACTGACAATCTGAGGACACAGCAATGCTGAATAACAGTCTACACTGCATCACTAGATCCTTATACAGGGGTATAATGAGGCGTCACTGTACAGGAGAGACCGGAGCGAGGAGCGGGGGCCTGATCACAAGAGCTGACAATCTGAGGAGACAGCAATGCTGAATAACAGTCTACACTGCGTCACTAGATCCTTATACAGGGGTATAATGAGGCCTCACTGTACAGGAGAGACCGGAGCGAGGAGCAGGGGCCTGATCACAAGAGCTGACAATCTGAGGAGACAGCAATGCTGAATAACAGTCTACACTGCGTCACTAGATCCTTATACAGGAGTATAATGAGGCCTCACTGTACAGCAGAGACCGGAGCGAGGAGCCGGGGCCTGATCACAAGAGCTGACAATCTGAGGAAACAGCAATGCTGAATAACAGTCTATACTGCGTCACTAGATCCTTATACAGGGGTATAATGAGGCCTCACTGTACAGGAGAGACCGGAGCGAGAAGCCGGGGCCTGATCACAAGAGCTGACAATCTGAGGAAACAGCAATGCTGAATAACAGTCTACACTGCGTCACTAGATCCTTATACAGGGGTATAATGAGGCCTCACTGTACAGGAGAGACCGGAGCGAGGAGCAGAGGCCTGATCACAAGAGCTGACAATCTGAGGAAACAGCAATGCTGAATAACAGTCTACACTGCATCACTAGATCCTTATACAGGTGTATAATGAGGCCTCACTGTACAGGAGAGACCGGAGCGAGGAGCAGGGGCCTGATCACAAGAGCTGACAATCTGAGGAAACAGCAATGCTGAATAACAGTCTACACTTCATCACTAGATCCTTATACAGGGGTATAATGAGGCCTCACTGTACAGGAGAGACCGGAGCGAGGAGCAGGGGCCTGATCACAAGAGCTGACAATTTGAGGAAGCAGCAATGCTGAATAACAGTCTACACTGCGTCACTAGCTCCTTATACAGGGGTATAATGAGGCCTCACTGTACAGGAGAGACCGGAGCGAGGAGCCGGGGCCTGATCACAAGAGCGGACAATCTGAGGAGACAGCAATGCTGAATAACAGTCTACACTGCGTCACTAGATCCTTATACAGGGGTATAATGAGGCCTCACTGTACAGGAGAGACCGGAGCGAGGAGCAGAGGCCTGATCACAAGAGCTGACAATCTGAGGACACAGCAATGCTGAATAACAGTCTACACTGCGTCACTAGATCCTTATACAGGGGTATAATGAGGCCTCACTGTACAGGAGAGACCGGAGCGAGGAGCTGGGGCCTGATCACAAGAGCTGACAATCTGAGGAGACAGCAATGCTGAATAACAGTCTACACTGCGTCACTAGATCCTTATACAGGGGTATAATGAGGCCTCACTGTACAGGAGAGACCGGAGCGAGGAGCTGGGGCCTGATCACAAGAGCTGACAATCTGAGGAGACAGCAATGCTGAATAACAGTCTACACTGCGTCACTAGATCCTCATACAGGGGTATAATGAGGCCTCACTGTACAGGAGAGACCGGAGCGAAGAGCAGGGGCCTGATCACAAGAGCTGACAATCTGAGGAAGCAGCAATGCTGAATAACAGTCTACACTGCGTCACTAGATCCTTATACAGGGGTATATTGAGGCCTCACTGTACAGGAGAGACCGGAGCGAGGAGCGGGGGCATGATCACAAGAGCTGACAATCTGAGGAAACAGCAATGCTGAATAACAGTCTACACTGCGTCACTAGATCCTTATACAGGTGTATAATGAGGCCTCACTGTACAGGAGAGACCGGAGCGAGGAGCAGGGGCCTGATCACAAGAGCTGACAATCTGAGGATGCAGCAATGCTGAATAACAGTCTTCACTGCGTCACTAGATCCTTATACAGGGGTATAATGAGGCATCACTGTACAGGAGAGACCGGAGCGAGGAGCAGGGGCCTGATCACAAGAGCTGACAATCTGAGGAGACAGCAATGCTGAATAACAGTCTACAATGCGTCACTAGATCCTTATACAGGGGTATAATGAGGCCTCACTGTACAGGAGAGAGCGGAGCGAGGAGCAGAGGCCTGATCACAAGAGCTGACAATCTGAGGACACATCAATGCTGGATAACAGTCTACACTGCGTCACTAGATCCTTATACAGGGGTATAATGAGGTCTCACTGTACAGGAGAGACCGGAGCGAGGAGCGGGGGCCTGATCACAAGAGCTGACAATCTGAGGAGACAGCAATGCTGAATAACAGTCTACACTGCGTCACTAGTTCCTTATACAGGGGTATAATGAGGCCTCACTGTACAGGAGAGACCGGAGCGAGGAGCAGGGGCCTGATCACAAGAGCTGACAATCTGAGGAGACAGCAATGCTGAATAACAGTCTACACTGCGTCACTAGTTCCTTATACAGGGGTATAATGAGGCCTCACTGTACAGGAGAGACCGGAGCGAGGAGCAGGGGCCTGATCACAAGAGCTGACAATCTGAGGACACAGCAATTCTGAATAACAGTCTACACTGCATCACTAGATCCTTATACAGGGGTATAATGAGGCCTCACTGTACAGCAGAGACCGGAGCGAGGAGCAGGGGCCTGATCACAAGAGCTGACAATCTGATGAAACAGCAATGCTGAATAACAGTCTACACTGCGTCACTAGATCCTTATACAGGGGTATAATGAGGCCTCACTGTACAGGAGAGACTGGAGCGAGGAACAGGGGCCTGATCACAAGAGCTGACAATCTGAGGAGACAGGAATGCTGAATAACAGTCTACACTGCGTCAATACATCCTTATACAGGACTATAATGAGGCCTCACTGTACAGGAGGAGAACGGAGCGAGGAGCAGGGGCCTGATCACAAGAGCTGACAATCTGAGGACACAGCAATGCTGAATAACAGTCTACACTGCGTCACTAGATCCTTATACAGGGGTATAATGAGGCCTCACTGTACAGGAGAGACCGGAGCGAGGATCCGGGGCCTGATCACAAGAGCTGACAATCTGAGGAGACAGCAATGCTGAATAACATTCTATACTGCGTCACTGCATCCTTATACAGGGGTATAATGAGCCTTCACTGTACAGGAGAGACCGGAGCGAGGAGCCGGGGCCTGATCACAAGAGCTGACAATCTGAGAACACAGCAATGCTGAATAACAGTCTACACTGCGTCACTAGATCCTTATACAGGGGTATAATGAGGCCTCACTGTACAGGAGAGACCGGAGCGAGGAGCCTGGGCCTGATCACAAGAGCTGACAATCTGAGGAAACAGCAATGCTGAATAACAGTCTACACTGCGTCACTAGATCCTTATATTGGGTATAATGGGGCCTCACTGTACAGGAGAGACCGGAGCGAGGAGCAGGGGCCTGATCACAAGAGCTGACAATCTGAGGACACAGCAATGCTGAATAACAGTCTACACTGCGTCACTAGATCCTTATACAGGGGTATAATGAGGCCTCAATGTACAGGAGAGACCGGAGCGAGGAGCAGGGGCCTGATCACAAGAGCTGACAATCTGAGGAGACAGCAATGCTGAATAAGTCTACACTGCGTCACTAGATCCTTATACAGGAGTATAATGAGGCCCCACTGTACAGGAGAGACCGGAGCGAGGAGCAGGGGCCTGATCACAAGAGCTGACAATCTGAGGAAACAGCAATGCTGAATAAAAGTCTACACTGCGTCACTAGATCCTTATACAGGGGTATAATGAGGCCTCACTGTACAGGAGAGACCGGAGCGAGGAGCAGGGGCCTGATCACAAGAGCTGACAATCTGAAGAGACAGCAATGCTGAATAACAGTCTACACTGCGTCACTAGATCCTTATACAGGGGTATAATGAGGCCTCACTGTACAGCAGAGACCGGAGCGAGGAGCAGGGGCCTGATCACAGTTGCTGACAATCTGAGGAAACAGCAATGCTGAATATCAGTCTACACAGTGTCACTAGATCCTTATACAGGGGTATAATGAGGCCTCACTGTACAGCAGAGACCGGAGCGAGGAGCAGGGGCCTGATCACAAGAGCTGACAATCTGAGGAAACAGCAATGCTGAATAACAGTCTACACTGCGTCACTAGATCCTTATACAGGGGTATAATGAGGCCTCACTGTACAGGAGAGACCGGAGCGAGGAGCAGGGGCCTGATCACAAGAGCTGACAATCTGAGGAAACAGCAATGCTGAATAACAGTCTACACTGCGTCACTAGATCCTTATACAGGGGTATAATGAGGCCTCACTGTACAGGAGAGACCGGAGCGAGGAGCAGGGGACTGATCACAAGAGCTGAAAATCTGAGGAAACAGCAATGCTGAATAACAGTCTACACTGCGTCACTAGATCCTTATACAGGGGTATAATGAGGCCTCACTGTACAGGAGAGACCGGAGCGAGGAGCAGGGGCCTGATCACAAGAGCTGACAATCTGAGGAAACAGCAATGCTGAATAACAGTCTACACTGCGTCACTAGATCCTTATACAGGGGTATAATGAGGCCTCACTGTACAGGAGAGACCGGAGCGAGGAGCAGGGGACTGATCACAAGAGCTGAAAATCTGAGGAAACAGCAATGCTGAATAACAGTCTACACTGCGTCACTAGATCCTTATACAGGGGTATAATGAGGCCTCACTGTACAGGAGAGACCGGAGCGAGGAGCAGGGGCCTGATCACAAGAGCTGACAATCTGAGGAAACAGCAATGCTGAATAACAGTCTACACTGCGTCACTAGATCCTTATACAGGGGTATAATGAGGCCTCACTGTATAGGAGAGACCGGAGCGAGGAGCAGGGGCCTGATCACAAGAGCTGACAATCTGAGGAGACAGCAATGCTGAATAACAGTCTACACTGCGTCACTAGATCCTTATACAGGTGTAAAATGAGGCCTCACTGTACAGGAGAGACCGGAGCGAGGAGCAGAGGCCTGATCACAAGAGCTGACAATCTGAGGAAACAGCAATGCTGAATAACAGTCTACACTGCGTCACTAGATCCTTATACAGGGGTATAATGAGGCCTCACTGTATAGGAGAGACCGGAGCGAGGAGCAGGGGCCTGATCACAAGAGCTGACAATCTGAGGAGACAGCAATGCTGAATAACAGTCTACACTGCGTCACTAGATCCTTATACAGGTGTAAAATGAGGCCTCACTGTACAGGAGAGACCGGAGCGAGGAGCAGAGGCCTGATCACAAGAGCTGACAATCTGAGGAAACAGCAATGCTGAATAACAGTCTACACTGCGTCACTAGATCCTTATACAGGGGTATAATGAGGCCTCACTGTACAGGAGAGACCGGAGCGAGGAGCAGGGGCCTGATCACAAGAGCTGACAATCTGAGGACACAGCAATGCTGAATAACAGTCTACTCTGCGTCACTAGATCCTTATACAGGGGTATAATGAGGCCTCACTGTACAGGAGAGACCGGAGCTAGGAGCCGGGGCCTGATCACAAGAGCTGACAATCTGAGGAAACAGGAATGCTGAATAACAGTCTACACTGTGTCACTAGATCCTTATACAGGGGTATAATGAGGCCTCACTGTACAGGAGAGACCGGAGCGAGGAGCAGGGGCCTGATCACAAGAGCTGACAATCTGAGGAGACAGCAATGCTGAATAACAGTCTACACTGCGTCACTAGATCCTTATACAGGAGTATAATGAGGCCTCACTGTACAGGAGAGACCGGAGCGAGGAGCACGGGCCTGATCACAAGAGCTGACAATCTGAGGAGACAGCAATGCTGAATAACAGTCTACACTGCGTCACTAGATCCTTATACAGGGGTATAATGAGGCCCTCACTGTACAGGAGAGACCGGAGCGAGGAGCCGGGGCCTGATCACAAGAGCTGACAATCTGAGGAGACAGCAATGCTGAATAACAGTCTACACTGCGTCACTAGATCCTTATACAGGTGTATAATGAGGCCTCACTGTACAGGAGAGACTGGAGCGAGGAGCAGGGGCCTGATCACAAGAGCTGACAATCTGAGGAGACAGCAATGCTGAATAACAGTCTACACTGCGTCACTAGATCCTTATACAGGAGTATAATGAGGCCTCACTGTACAGGAGAGACAGGAGTGAGGAGCCGGGGCCTGATTACAAGAGCTGACAATCTGAGGAAACAGCAATGCTGAATAACAGTCTACACTGCGTCAGTAGATCCTTATACAGGGGTATAATGAGGCCTCACTGTACAGGAGAGACCGGAGCGAGGAGCAGGGTCCTGATCACAAGAGCTGACAATCTGAGGACACAGAAATGCTGAATAACAGTCTACACTGCGTCACTAGATCCTTATACAGGGGTATAATGAGGCCTCACTGTACAGGAGAGACCGGAGCGAGGAGCAGGGGCCTGATCACAAGAGCTGACAATCTGAGGACACAGCAATGCTGAATAACAGTCTACACTGCGTCACTAGATCCTTATACAGAGGTATAATGAGGCCTCACTGTACAGGAGAGACCGGAGCGAGGAGCCGGGACCTGATCACAAGAGCTGACAATCTGAGGAAGCAGCAATGCTGAATAACAGTCTACACTGCGTCACTAGCTCCTAATACAGGGGTATAATGAGGCCTCACTGTACAGGAGAGACCGGAGCGAGGAGCGGGGGCCTGATCACAAGAGCTGACAATCTGAGGACACAGCAATGCTGAATAACAGTCTACACGGCGTCACTAGATCCTTATACAGGGGTAAAATGAGGCCTCACTGTACAGGAAAGACCGGAGCGAGGAGCAGGGGCCTGATCACAAGAGCTGACAATCTGAGGAGACAGCAATGCTGAATAACAGTCTACACTGCGTCACTAGATCCTTATACAGGGGTATAATGAGGCCTCACTGTACAGGAGAGACCGGAGCGAGGAGCAGGGGCCTGATCACAAGAGCTAACAATCTGAGGAAACAGCAATGCTGAATAACAGACTACACTGCGTCACTAGATCCTTATACAGGGGTATAATGAGGCCTCACTGTACAGGAGAGACCGGAGCGAGGAGCGGGGCCTGATCACAAGAGCTGACAATCTGAGGACACAGCAATGCTGAATAACAGTCTACACTGCGTCACTAGATCCTTATACAGGGGTATAATGAGGCCTCACTGTACAGGAGAGACCGGAGCGAGGAGCGGGGCCTGATCACAAGAGCTGACAATCTGAGGACACAGCAATGCTGAATAACAGTCTACACTGCGTCACTAGATCCTTATACAGGGGTATAATGAGGCCTCACTGTACAGGAGAGACTGGAGCGAGGAGCGGGGGCCTGATCACAAGAGCTGACAATCTGAGGACACAGCAATGCTGAATAACAGTCTACACTGCGTCACTAGATCCTTTTACGGGGTATAATGAGGCCTCACTGTACAGGAGAGACTGGAGCGAGGAGCGGGGGCCTGATCACAAGAGCTGACAATGTGAGGACACAGCAATGCTGAATAACAGTCTACACTGCGTCACTAGCTCCTTACGCAGGGGTATAATGAGGACTCACTGTACAGGAGAGACCGGATCGAGGAGCCGGGGCCTGATCACAAGAGCTGACAATCTGAGGATGCAGCAATGCTGAATAACAGTCTACACTGCGTCACTAGATCCTTATACAGGAGTATAATGAGGCCTCACTGTACAGGAGAGACCGGAGCGAGGAGCAGGGGACTGATCACAAGAGCTGACAATCTGAGGAGACAGCAATGCTGAATAACAGTCTACACTGCGTCACTAGATCCTTATACAGGAGTATAATGAGGCCTCACTGTACAGGAGAGACCGGAGCGAGGAGCAGGGGCCTGATCACAAGAGCTGACAATCTGAGGACACAGCAATGCTGAATAACAGTCTACACTGCGTCACTAGATCCTTATACAGGGGTATAACGAGGCCTCACTGTACAGGAGAGACCGGAGCGAGGAGCAGAGGCCTGATCACAAGAGCTGAAAATCTGAGGAAACAGCAATGCTGAATAACAGTCTACACTGCGTCACTAGCTCCTTATACAGGGGTATAATGAGGCCTCACTGTACAGGAGAGACCGGAGCGAGGAGCAGGGGCCTGATCACAAGAGCTGACAATCTGAGGAGACAGCAATGCTGAATAACAGTCTACACTGCGTCACTAGATCCTTATACAGGAGTATAATGAGGCCTCACTGTACAGGAGAGACCGGAGCGAGGAGCACGGGCCTGATCACAAGAGCTGACAATCTGAGGAAACAGCAATGATGAATAACAGTCTTCACTGCATCACTAGATCCTTATACAGGGGTATAATGAGGCCTCACTGTACAGGAGAGACCGGAGCGAGGAGCAGGGGCCTGATCACAAGAGCTGACAATCTGAGGAGACAGCAATGCTGAATAACAGTCTACACTGCGTCACTAGATCCTTATACAGGGGTATAATGAGGCCTCACTGTACAGGAGAGACCGGAGCGAGGAGCAGGGGCCTGATCACAAGAGCTGACAATCTGAGGAGACAGCAATGCTGAATAACAGTCTACACTGCGTCACTAGATCCTTATACAGGTGTATAATGAGGCCTCACTGTACAGGAGAGACTGGAGCGAGGAGCAGGGGCCTGATCACAAGAGCTGACAATCTGAGGAGACAGCAATGCTGAATAACAGTCTACACTGCGTCACTAGATCCTTATACAGGAGTATAATGAGGACTCACTGTACAGGAGAGACAGGAGTGAGGAGCCGGGGCCTGATTACAAGAGCTGACAATCTGAGGAAACAGCAATGCTGAATAACAGTCTACACTGCGTCAGTAGATCCTTATACAGGGGTATAATGAGGCCTCACTGTACAGGAGAGACCGTAGCGAGGAGCAGGGGCCTGATCACAAGCGCTGACAATCTGAGGACACAGAAATGCTGAATAACAGTCTACACTGCGTCACTAGATCCTTATATATGGGTATAATGAGGCCTCACTTTACAGGAGAGACCGGAGCGAGGAGCAGGGGCCTGATCACAAGAGCTGACAATCTGAGGACACAGCAATGCTGAATAACAGTCTACACTGCGTCACTAGCTCCTTATACAGGGGTATAATGAGGCCTCACTGTACAGGAGAGACTGGAGCGAGGAGCCGGGGCCTGATCACAAGAGCTGACAATCTGAGGAAGCAGCAATGCTGAATAACAGTCTACACTGCGTCACTAGCTCCTAATACAGGGGTATAATGAGGCCTCACTTTACAGGAGAGACCGGAGCGAGGAGCAGGGGCCTGATCACAAGAGCTGACAATATGAGGAGACAGCAATGCTGAATAACAGTCTACACTGCGTCACTAGATCCTTATACAGGGGTATAATGAGGCCTCACTGTACAGGAGAGACCGGAGCGAGGAGCAGGGGCCTGATCACAAGAGCTGACAATATGAGGAGACAGCAATGCTGAATAACAGTCTACGCTGCGTCACTAGATCCTTATACAGGGGTATAATGAGGCCTCACTGTACAGGAGAGACCGGAGCGAGGAGCAGGGGCCTGATTACAAGAGCTGACAATCTGAGGAAACAGCAATGCTGAATAACAGTCTACACTGCGTCACTAGATCCTTATACAGGTGTATAATGAGGCCTCACTGTACAGGAGAGACAGGAGCGAGGAGCAGGAGCCTGATCACAAGAGCTGACAATCTGAGGAGACAGCAATGCTGAATAACAGTCTACACTGTGTCACTAGATCCTTATACAGGGTTATAATGAGGCCTCACTGTACAGGAGAGACCGGAGCGAGGAGCAGGGGCCTGATCACAAGAGCTGACAATCTGAGGAGACAGCAATGCTGAATAACAGTCTACACTGCGTCACTAGATCCTTATACAGGAGTATAATGAGGCCTCACTGTACAGGAGAGACCGGAGCGAGGAGCACGGGCCTGATCACAAGAGCTGACAATCTGAGGAAACAGCAATGATGAATAACAGTCTACACTGCGTCACTAGATCCTTATACAGGGGTATAATGAGGCCCTCACTGTACAGGAGAGACCGGAGCGAGGAGCCGGGGCCTGATCACAAGAGCTGACAATCTGAGGAGACAGCAATGCTGAATAACAGTCTACACTGCGTCACTAGATCCTTATACAGGGGTATAATGAGGCCCTCACTGTACAGGAGAGACCGGAGCGAGGAGCCGGGGCCTGATCACAAGAGCTGACAATCTGAGGAGACAGCAATGCTGAATAACAGTCTACACTGCGTCACTAGATCCTTATACAGGAGTATAATGAGGCCTCACTGTACAGGAGAGACCGGAGCGAGGAGCACGGGCCTGATCACAAGAGCTGACAATCTGAGGAAACAGCAATGATGAATAACAGTCTTCACTGCATCACTAGATCCTTATACAGGGGTATAATGAGGCCTCACTGTACAGGAGAGACCGGAGCGAGGAGCAGGGGCCTGATCACAAGAGCTGACAATCTGAGGAGACAGCAATGCTGAATAACAGTCTACACTGCGTCACTAGATCCTTATACAGGGGTATAATGAGGCCCTCACTGTACAGGAGAGACCGGAGCGAGGAGCCGGGGCCTGATCACAAGAGCTGACAATCTGAGGACACAGCAATGCTGAATAACAGTCTACACTGCGTCACTAGATCCTTATACAGGAGTATAATGAGGCCTCACTGTACAGGAGAGACCGGAGCGAGGAGCACGGGCCTGATCACAAGAGCTGACAATCTGAGGAAACAGCAATGATGAATAACAGTCTTCACTGCATCACTAGATCCTTATACAGGGGTATAATGAGGCCTCACTGTACAGGAGAGACCGGAGCGAGGAGCAGGGGCCTGATCACAAGAGCTGACAATCTGAGGAGACAGCAATGCTGAATAACAGTCTACACTGCGTCACTAGATCCTTATACAGGGGTATAATGAGGCCTCACTGTACAGGAGAGACCGGAGCGAGGAGCAGGGGCCTGATCACAAGAGCTGACAATCTGAGGAGACAGCAATGCTGAATAACAGTCTACACTGCGTCACTAGATCCTTATACAGGTGTATAATGAGGCCTCACTGTACAGGAGAGACTGGAGCGAGGAGCAGGGGCCTGATCACAAGAGCTGACAATCTGAGGAGACAGCAATGCTGAGTAACAGTCTACACTGCGTCACTAGATCCTTATACAGGAGTATAATGAGGACTCACTGTACAGGAGAGACAGGAGTGAGGAGCCGGGGCCTGATTACAAGAGCTGACAATCTGAGGAAACAGCAATGCTGAATAACAGTCTACACTGCGTCAGTAGATCCTTATACAGGGGTATAATGAGGCCTCACTGTACAGGAGAGACCGTAGCGAGGAGCAGGGGCCTGATCACAAGAGCTGACAATCTGAGGACACAGAAATGCTGAATAACAGTCTACACTGCGTCACTAGATCCTTATATATGGGTATAATGAGGCCTCACTTTACAGGAGAGACCGGAGCGAGGAGCAGGGGCCTGATCACAAGAGCTGACAATCTGAGGACACAGCAATGCTGAATAACAGTCTACACTGCGTCACTAGCTCCTTATACAGGGGTATAATGAGGCCTCACTGTACAGGAGAGACTGGAGCGAGGAGCCGGGGCCTGATCACAAGAGCTGACAATCTGAGGAAGCAGCAATGCTGAATAACAGTCTACACTGCGTCACTAGCTCCTAATACAGGGGTATAATGAGGCCTCACTGTACAGGAGAGACCGGAGCGAGGAGCGGGGGCCTGATCACAAGAGCTGACAATCTGAGGACACAGCAATGCTGAATAACAGTCTACACGGCGTCACTAGATCCTTATACAGGGGTAAAATGAGGCCTCACTGTACAGGAAAGACCGGAGCGAGGAGCAGGGGCCTGATCACAAGAGCTGACAATCTGAGGAGACAGCAATGCTGAATAACAGTCTACACTGCGTCACTAGATCCTTATACAGGGGTATAATGAGGCCTCACTGTACAGGAGAGACCGGAGCGAGGAGCAGGGGCCTGATTACAAGAGCTGACAATCTGAGGAAACAGCAATGCTGAATAACAGACTACACTGCGTCACTAGATCCTTATACAGGGGTATAATGAGGCCTCACTGTACAGGAGAGACCGGAGCGAGGAGCGGGGCCTGATCACAAGAGCTGACAATCTGTGGACACATCAATGCTGAATAACAGTCTACACTGCGTCACTAGATCCTTATACAGGGGTATAATGAGGCCTCACTGTACAGGAGAGACCGGAGCGAGGAGCGGGGCCTGATCACAAGAGCTGACAATCTGAGGACACAGCAATGCTGAATAACAGTCTACACTGCGTCACTAGATCCTTTTACGGGGTATAATGAGGCCTCACTGTACAGGAGAGACTGGAGCGAGGAGCGGGGGCCTGATCACAAGAGCTGACAATCTGAGGACACAGCAATGCTGAATAACAGTCTACACTGCGTCACTAGATCCTTATACAGGGGTATAATGAGGCCTCACTGTACAGGAGAGACTGGAGCGAGGAGTGGGGGCCTGATCACAAGAGCTGACAATCTGAGGACACAGCAATGCTGAATAACAGTCTACACTGCGTCACTAGATCCTTTTACGGGGTATAATGAGGCCTCACTGTACAGGAGAGACCGGAGCGCGGAGCAGAGGCCTGATCACAAGAGCTGACAATGTGAGGACACAGCAATGCTGAATAACAGTCTACACTGCGTCACTAGATCCTTATACAGGAGTATAATGAGGCCTCACTGTACAGGAGAGACCGGAGCGAGGAGCAGGGGCCTGATCACAAGAGCTGACAATCTGAGGAGACAGCAATGCTGAATAACAGTCTACACTGCGTCACTAGATCCTTTTACGGGGTATAATGAGGCCTCACTGTACAGGAGAGACCGGAGCGCGGAGCAGAGGACTGATCACAAGAGCTGACAATGTGAGGACACAGCAATGCTGAATAACAGTCTACACTGCGTCACTAGCTCCTTATGCAGGGGTATAATGAGGACTCACTGTACAGGAGAGACCGGAGCGAGGAGCCGGGGCCTGATCACAAGAGCTGACAATCTGAGGAGACAGCAATGCTGAATAACAGTCTACACTGCGTCACTAGATCCTTATACAGGGGTATAATGAGGCCTCACTGTACAGGAGAGACCGGAGCGAGGAGCAGGGGCCTGATCACAAGAGCTGACAATCTGAGGAGACAGCAATGCTGAATAACAGTCTACACTGCGTCACTAGATCCTTATACAGGAGTATAATGAGGCCTCACTGTACAGGAGAGACCGGAGCGAGGAGCAGGGGCCTGATCACAAGAGCTGACAATCTGAGGAGACAGCAATGCTGAATAACAGTCTACACTGCGTCACTAGATCCTTATACAGGGGTATAATGAGGCCTCACTGTAAAGGAGAGACCGGAGCGAGGAGCAGAGGCCTGATCACAAGAGCTGACAATCTGAGGAGACAGCAATGCTGAATAACAGTCTACACTGCGTCACTAGATCCTTATACAGGAGTATAATGAGGCCTCACTGTACAGGAGAGACCGGAGCGAGGAGCAGGGGCCTGATCACAACAGCTGACAATCTGAGGAGAAAGTAATGCTGAATAACAGTCTACACTGCGTCACTAGATCCTTATACAGGGGTATAATGAGGCCTCACTGTACAGGAGAGACCGGAGCGAGGAGCAGAGGCCTGATCACAAGAGCTGACAATCTGAGGAGACAGCAATGCTGAATAACAGTCTACACTGCGTCACTAGATCCTTATACAGGAGTATAATGAGGCCTCACTGTACAGGAGAGACCGGAGCGAGGAGCAGGGGCCTGATCACAAGAGCTGACAATCTGAGGAGACAGCAATGCTGAATAACAGTCTACTCTTCGTCACTAGATTCTTATACAGGGGTATAATGAGGCCTCACTGTACAGGAGACAACGGAGCGAGGAGCAGGGGCCTGATCACAAGAGCTGACAATCTGAGGACACAGCAATGCTGAATAACAGTCTACACTGCGTCACTAGATCCTTATACAGGATTATAATGAGGCCTCACTGTACAGGAGAGACTGGAGCGAGGAGCAGGGGCCTGATTACAAGAGCTGACAATCTGAGGACACAGCAATGCTGAATAACAGTCTACACTGCGTCACTATATCCTTATACAGGGGTATAATGAGGCCTCACTGTACAGGAGAGACCGGAGCGAGGAGCAGAGGCCTGATCACAAGAGCTGACAATCTGAGGACACAGCAATGCTGAATAACAGTCTACACTGCGTCACTAGATCCTTATACAGGATTATAATGAGGCCTCACTGTACAGGAGAGACTGGAGCGAGGAGCAGGGGCCTGATTACAAGAGCTGACAATCTGAGGACACAGCAATGCTGAATAACAGTCTACACTGCGTCACTAGATCCTTATACAGGGGTATAATGAGGCCTCACTGTACAGGAGAGACCGGAGCGAGGAGCAGAGGCCTGATCACAAGAGCTGACAATCTGAGGAAACAGCAATGCTGAATAACAGTCTACACTGCGTCACTAGAGCCTTATACAGGGGTATAATGAGGCCTCACTGTACAGGAGAGACCGGAGCGAGGAGCCGGGGCCTGATCACAAGAGCTGACAATCTGAGGAAACAGCAATGCTGAATAACAGTCTACACTGCGTCACTAGATCCTTATACAGGGGTATAATGAGGCCTCACTGTACAGGAGAGACCGGAGTGAGGAGCAGGGGCCTGATCACAAGAGCTGACAATCTGAGGAAACAGCAATGCTGAATAACAGTCTACACTGCGTCACTAGATCCTTATACAGGGGTATAATGAGGCCTCACTGTACAGGAGAGACCGGAGTGAGGAGCAGGGGCCTGATCACAAGAGCTGACAATCTGAGGAAACAGCAATGCTGAATAACAGTCTACACTGCGTCACTAGATCCTTATACAGGGGTATAATGAGGCCTCACTGTACAGGAGAGACCGGAGCGAGGAGCAGGGGCCTGATCACAAGAGCTGACAATCTGAGGAAACAGCAATGCTGAATAACAGTCTACACTGCGTCACTAGATCCTTATACAGGGGTATAATGAGGCCTCACTGTACAGGAGAGACCGGAGCGAGGAGCAGGGGCCTGATCACAAGAGCTGACAATCTGAGGAAACAGCAATGCTGAATAACAGTCTACACTGAGTCACTAGAGCCTTATACAGGGGTATAATGAGGCCTCACTGTACAGGAGAGACCGGAGCGAGGAGCCGGGGCCTGATCACAAGAGCTGACAATCTGAGGAAACAGCAATGCTGAATAACAGTCTACACTGCGTCACTAGATCCTTATACAGGGGTATAATGAGGCCTCACTGTACAGGAGAGACCGGAGTGAGGAGCAGGGGCCTGATCACAAGAGCTGACAATCTGAGGAAACAGCAATGCTGAATAACAGTCTACACTGCGTCACTAGATCCTTATACAGGGGTATAATGAGGCCTCACTGTACAGGAGAGACCGGAGTGAGGAGCAGGGGCCTGATCACAAGAGCTGACAATCTGAGGAAACAGCAATGCTGAATAACAGTCTACACTGCGTCACTAGATCCTTATACAGGGGTATAATGAGGCCTCACTGTACAGGAGAGACCGGAGCGAGGAGCAGAGGCCTGATCACAAGAGCTGACAATCTGAGGAAACAGCAATGCTGAATAACAGTCTACACTGCGTCACTAGATCCTTATACAGGGGTATAATGAGGCCTCACTGTACAGGAGAGACCGGAGTGAGGAGCAGGGGCCTGATCACAAGAGCTGACAATCTGAGGAAACAGCAATGCTGAATAACAGTCTACACTGCGTCACTAGATCCTTATACAGGGGTATAATGAGGCCTCACTGTACAGGAGAGACCGGAGCGAGGAGCAGAGGCCTGATCACAAGAGCTGACAATCTGAGGAAACAGCAATGCTGAATAACAGTCTACACTGCGTCACTAGAGCCTTATACAGGGGTATAATGAGGCCTCACTGTACAGGAGAGACCGGAGCGAGGAGCCGGGGCCTGATCACAAGAGCTGACAATCTGAGGAAACAGCAATGCTGAATAACAGTCTACACTGCGTCACTAGATCCTTATACAGGGGTATAATGAGGCCTCACTGTACAGGAGAGACCGGAGCGAGGAGCAGAGGCCTGATTACAAGAGCTGACAATCTGAGGAAACAGCAATGCTGAATAACAGTCTACACTGCGTCACTAGAGCCTTATACAGGGGTATAATGAGGCCTCACTGTACAGGAGAGACCGGAGCGAGGAGCCGGGGCCTGATCACAAGAGCTGACAATCTGAGGAAACAGCAATGCTGAATAACAGTCTACACTGCGTCACTAGATCCTTATACAGGGGTATAATGAGGCCTCACTGTACAGGAGAGACCGGAGTGAGGAGCAGGGGCCTGATCACAAGAGCTGACAATCTGAGGAAACAGCAATGCTGAATAACAGTCTACACTGCGTCACTAGATCCTTATACAGGGGTATAATGAGGCCTCACTGTACAGGAGAGACCGGAGTGAGCAGCAGGGGCCTGATCACAAGAGCTGACAATCTGAGGAAACAGCAATGCTGAATAACAGTTTACACTGCGTCACTAGATCCTTATACAGGGGTATAATGAGGTCTCACTGTACAGGAGAGACCGGAGCGAGGAGCAGGGGCCTGATCACAAGAGCTGACAATCTGAGGAAGCAGCAATGCTGAATAACAGTCAACACTGCGTTACTAGATCCTTATACAGGGGTATAATGAGGCCTCACTGTACAGGAGAGACCGGTGCAAGGAGCGGGGGCCTGATCACAAGAGCTGACAATCTGAGGAAGCAGCAATGCTGAATAATAGTCTACACTGCGTCACTAGATCCTTATACAGGTGTATAATGAGGCCTCACTGTACAGGAGAGACAGTAGTGAGGAGCAGGGGCCTGATCACAGGAGCTGACAACCTGAGGACACAGCAATGCTGAATATCAGTCTACACTGCGTCACTAGGTCCTTATACAGGGGTATAATGAGGCCTCACTGTACAGGAGAGAACGGAGCAAGGAGCAGGGGCCTGATCACAAGAGCTGACAATCTGAGGACACAGCAATGCTGAATAACAGTCTACACTGCGTCACTAGATCCTTATACAGGAGTA
This sequence comes from Dendrobates tinctorius, assembly GCF_039654945.1. Classification (NCBI taxonomy): domain Eukaryota; kingdom Metazoa; phylum Chordata; class Amphibia; order Anura; family Dendrobatidae; genus Dendrobates; species Dendrobates tinctorius. The sequence goes on along the minus strand of NW_027361731.1, from coordinate 25,262,330 downwards.
TAATGAGGCCTCACTGTACAGGAGAGACCGGAGCGAGGAGCAGGGGCCTGATCACAAGAGCTGACAATCTGAGGAAACAGCAATGCTGAATAACAGTCTACACTGCGTCACTAGATCCTTATACAGGGGTATAATGAGGCCTCACTGCACAGGAGAGACCGGAGCGAGGAGCCGGGGCCTGATCACAAGAGCTGACAATCTGAGGAAACAGCAATGCTGAATAACAGTCTACACTGCGTCACTAGATCCTTATACAGGAGTATAATGAGGCCTCACTGTACAGGAGAGACCCGAGCGAGGAGCCGGGGCCTGATCACAAGAGCTGACAATCTGAGGAAACAGCAATGCTGAATAACAGTCTACACTGCGTCACTAGATCCTTATACAGGAGTATAATGAGGCCTCACTGTACAGGAGAGACAGGAGCGAGGAGCCGGGGCCTGATCACAAGAGCTGACAATCTGAGCACACAGCAATGCTGAATATCAGTCTACACTGCGTCACTAGATCCTTATACAGGGGTATAATGAGGCCTCACTGTACAGGAGAGACCGGAGCGAGGAGCAGGGGCCTGATCACAAGAGCTGACAATCTGAGGAGACAGCAATGCTGAATAACAGTCTACACTGCGTCACTAGATCCTTATACAGGAGAATAATGAGGCCTCACTGTACAGGAGAGACCCGAGCGAGGAGCCGGGGCCTGATCACAAGAGCTGACAATCTGAGGAAACAGCAATGCTGAATAACAGTCTACACTGCGTCACTAGATCCTTATACAGGAGTATAATGAGGCCTCATTGTACAGGAGAGACAGGAGCGAGGAGCCGGGGCCTGATCACAAGAGCTGACAATCTGAGGAAACAGCAATGCTGAATAACAGTCTGCAATGCGTCACTAGATCCTTATACAGGGGTATAATGAGGCCTCACTGTACAGGAGAGACTTGAGCGAGGAGCAGAGGCCTGATCACAAGAGCTGACAATCTGAGGAGACAGCAATGCTGAATAACAGTCTACACTGCGTCACTAGATCCTTATACAGGGGTATAATGAGGCCTCACTGTACAGGAGAGACCGGAGCGAGGAGCAGGGGCCTGATCACAAGAGCTGACAATCTGAGGAAACAGCAATGCTGAATAACAGTCTACACTGCGTCACTAGATTCTTATACAGGGGTATAATGAGGCCTCACTGTACAGGAGAGACCGGAGCGAGGAGCAGAGGCCTGATCACAAGAGCTGACAATCTGAGGAAACAGCAATGCTGAATAACAGTCTACACTGCGTCACTAGATCCTTATACAGGGGTATAATGAGGCCTCACTGTACAGGAGAGACCGGAGCGAGTAGCAGGGGCCTGATCACAAGAGCTGACAATCTGAGGAAACAGCAATGCTGAATAACAGTCTACACTGCGTCACTAGATCCTTATACAGGGGTATAATGAGGCCTCACTGTACAGGAGAGACCGGAGCGAGGAGCAGAGGCCTGATCACAAGAGCTGACAATCTGAGGACACAGCAATGCTGAATAACAGTCTACACTGCGTCACTAGATCCTTATACAGGGGTATAATGAGGCCTCACTGTACAGGAGAGACCGGAGCGAGGAGCAGGGGCCTGATCACAAGAGCTGACAATCTGAGGAAACAGCAATGCTGAATAACAGTCTACACTGCGTCACTAGATCCTTATACAGGGGTATAATGAGGCCTCACTGTACAGGAGAGACCGGAGCGAGGAGCAGAGGCCTGATCACAAGAGCTGACAATCTGAGGAAACAGCAATGCTGAATAACAGTCTACACTGCGTCACTAGAGCCTTATGCAGGGGTATAATGAGGCCTCACTGTACAGGAGAGACCGGAGCGAGGAGCCGGGGCCTGATCACAAGAGCTGACAATCTGAGGAAACAGCAATGCTGAATAACAGTCTACACTGCGTCACTAGATCCTTATACAGGGGTATAATGAGGCCTCACTGTACAGGAGAGACCGGAGCGAGGAGCAGAGGCCTGATCACAAGAGCTGACAATCTGAGGAAACAGCAATGCTGAATAACAGTCTACACTGCGTCACTAGAGCCTTATACAGGGGTATAATGAGGCCTCACTGTACAGGAGAGACCGGAGCGAGGAGCCGGGGCCTGATCACAAGAGCTGACAATCTGAGGAAACAGCAATGCTGAATAACAGTCTACACTGCGTCACTAGATCCTTATACAGGGGTATAATGAGGCCTCACTGTACAGGAGAGACCGGAGTGAGGAGCAGGGGCCTGATCACAAGAGCTGACGATCTGAGGAAACAGCAATGCTGAATAACAGTCTACACTGCGTCACTAGATCCTTATACAGGGGTATAATGAGGCCTCACTGTACAGGAGAGACCGGAGTGAGGAGCAGGGGCCTGATCACAAGAGCTGACAATCTGAGGAAACAGCAATGCTGAATAACAGTCTACACTGCGTCACTAGATCCTTATACAGGGGTATAATGAGGTCTCACTGTACAGGAGAGACCGGAGCGAGGAGCAGGGGCCTGATCACAAGAGCTGACAATCTGAGGAAACAGCAATGCTGAATAACAGTCTACACTGCGTCACTAGATCCTTATACAGGGGTATAATGAGGCCTCACTGTACAGGAGAGACCGGTGCAAGGAGCGGGGGCCTGATCACAAGAGCTGACAATCTGAGGAAGCAGCAATGCTGAATAATAGTCTACACTGCGTCACTAGATCCTTATACAGGTGTATAATGAGGCCTCACTGTACAGGAGAGACAGTAGTGAGGAGCAGGGGCCTGATCACAGGAGCTGACAACCTGAGGACACAGCAATGCTGAATAACAGTCTACACTGCGTCACTAGGTCCTTATACAGGGGTATAATGAGGCCTCACTGTACAGGAGAGAACGGAGCGAGGAGCAGGGGCCTGATCACAAGAGCTGACAATCTGAGGACACAGCAATGCTGAATAACAGTCTACACTGCGTCACTAGATCCTTATACAGGGGTATAATGAGGCCTCACTGCACAGGAGAGACCGGAGCGAGGAGCCGGGGCCTGATTACAAGAGCTGACAATCTGAGGAAACAGCAATGCTGAATAACAGTCTACACTGCGTCACTAGATCCTTATACAGGAGTATAATGAGGCCTCACTGTACAGGAGAGACCCGAGCGAGGAGCCGGGGCCTGATCACAAGAGCTGACAATCTGAGGAAACAGCAATGCTGAATAACAGTCTACACTGCGTCACTAGATCCTTATACAGGAGTATAATGAGGCCTCACTGTACAGGAGAGACAGGAGTGAGGAGCAGGGGCCTGATCACAAGAGCTGACAATCTGAGGAAACAGCAATGCTGAATAACAGTCTACACTGCGTCACTAGATCCTTATACAGGGGTATAATGAGGCCTCACTGTACAGGAGAGACCGGAGTGAGGAGCAGGGGCCTGATCACAAGAGCTGACGATCTGAGGAAACAGCAATGCTGAATAACAGTCTACACTGCGTCACTAGATCCTTATACAGGGGTATAATGAGGCCTCACTGTACAGGAGAGACCGGAGTGAGGAGCAGGGGCCTGATCACAAGAGCTGACAATCTGAGGAAACAGCAATGCTGAATAACAGTCTACACTGCGTCACTAGATCCTTATACAGGGGTATAATGAGGTCTCACTGTACAGGAGAGACCGGAGCGAGGAGCAGGGGCCTGATCACAAGAGCTGACAATCTGAGGAAACAGCAATGCTGAATAACAGTCTACACTGCGTCACTAGATCCTTATACAGGGGTATAATGAGGCCTCACTGTACAGGAGAGACCGGTGCAAGGAGCGGGGGCCTGATCACAAGAGCTGACAATCTGAGGAAGCAGCAATGCTGAATAATAGTCTACACTGCGTCACTAGATCCTTATACAGGTGTATAATGAGGCCTCACTGTACAGGAGAGACAGTAGTGAGGAGCAGGGGCCTGATCACAGGAGCTGACAACCTGAGGACACAGCAATGCTGAATAACAGTCTACACTGCGTCACTAGGTCCTTATACAGGGGTATAATGAGGCCTCACTGTACAGGAGAGAACGGAGCGAGGAGCAGGGGCCTGATCACAAGAGCTGACAATCTGAGGACACAGCAATGCTGAATAACAGTCTACACTGCGTCACTAGATCCTTATACAGGGGTATAATGAGGCCTCACTGCACAGGAGAGACCGGAGCGAGGAGCCGGGGCCTGATTACAAGAGCTGACAATCTGAGGAAACAGCAATGCTGAATAACAGTCTACACTGCGTCACTAGATCCTTATACAGGAGTATAATGAGGCCTCACTGTACAGGAGAGACCCGAGCGAGGAGCCGGGGCCTGATCACAAGAGCTGACAATCTGAGGAAACAGCAATGCTGAATAACAGTCTACACTGCGTCACTAGATCCTTATACAGGAGTATAATGAGGCCTCACTGTACAGGAGAGACAGGAGTGAGGAGCAGGGGCCTGATCACAAGAGCTGACAATCTGAGGAAACAGCAATGCTGAATAACAGTCTACACTGCGTCACTAGATCCTTATACAGGGGTATAATGAGGCCTCACTGTACAGGAGAGACCGGAGTGAGGAGCAGGGGCCTGATCACAAGAGCTGACAATCTGAGGAAACAGCAATGCTGAATAACAGTCTACACTGCGTCACTAGATCCTTATACAGGGGTATAATGAGGTCTCACTGTACAGGAGAGACCGGAGCGAGGAGCAGGGGCCTGATCACAAGAGCTGACAATCTGAGGAAACAGCAATGCTGAATAACAGTCTACACTGCGTCACTAGGTCCTTATACAGGGGTATAATGAGGCCTCACTGTACAGGAGAGAACGGAGCGAGGAGCAGGGGCCTGATCACAAGAGCTGACAATCTGAGGACACAGCAATGCTGAATAACAGTCTACACTGCGTCACTAGATCCTTATACAGGGGTATAATGAGGCCTCACTGCACAGGAGAGACCGGAGCGAGGAGCCGGGGCCTGATCACAAGAGCTGACAATCTGAGGAAACAGCAATGCTGAATAACAGTCTACACTGCGTCACTAGATCCTTATACAGGAGTATAATGAGGCCTCACTGTACAGGAGAGACCCGAGCGAGGAGCCGGGGCCTGATCACAAGAGCTGACAATCTGAGGAAACAGCAATGCTGAATAACAGTCTACACTGCGTCACTAGATCCTTATACAGGAGTATAATGAGGCCTCACTGTACAGGAGAGACAGGAGCGAGGAGCCGGGGCCTGATCACAAGAGCTGACAATCTGAGCACACAACAATGCTGAATAACAGTCTACACTGCGTCACTAGATCCTTATACAGGGGTATAATGAGGCCTCACTGTACAGGAGAGACCCGAGCGAGGAGCCGGGGCCTGATCACAAGAGCTGACAATCTGAGGAAACAGCAATGCTGAATAACAGTCTACACTGCGTCACTAGATCCTTATACAGGAGTATAATGAGGCCTCATTGTACAGGAGAGACAGGAGCGAGGAGCCGGGGCCTGATCACAAGAGCTGACAATCTGAGGAAACAGCAATGCTGAATAACAGTCTGCACTGCGTCACTAGATCCTTATACAGGGGTATAATGGGGCCTCACTGTACAGGAGAGACTGGAGCGAGGAGCAGAGGCCTGATCACAAGAGCTGACAATCTGAGGAGACAGCAATGCTGAATAACAGTCTACACTGCGTCACTAGATTCTTATACAGGGGTATAATGAGGCCTCAATGTACAGGAGAGACCGGAGCGAGGAGCAGAGGCCTGATCACAAGAGCTGACAATCTGAGGAAACAGCAATGCTGAATAACAGTCTACACTGCGTCACTAGATCCTTATACAGGGGTATAATGAGGCCTCACTGTACAGGAGAGACCGGAGCGAGGAGCAGGGGCCTGATCACAAGAGCTGACAATCTGAGGAAACAGCAATGCTGAATAACAGTCTACACTGCGTCACTAGATCCTTATACAGGGGTATAATGAGGCCTCACTGTACAGGAGAGACCGGAGCGAGGAGCAGAGGCCTGATCACAAGAGCTGACAATCTGAGGACACAGCAATGCTGAATAACAGTCTACACTGCGTCACTAGATCCTTATACAGGGGTATAATGAGGCCTCACTGTACAGGAGAGACCGGAGCGAGGAGCAGAGGCCTGATCACAAGAGCTGACAATCTGAGGAAACAGCAATGCTGAATAACAGTCTACACTGCGTCACTAGAGCCTTATACAGGGGTATAATGAGGCCTCACTGTACAGGAGAGACCGGAGCGAGGAGCCGGGGCCTGATCACAAGAGCTGACAATCTGAGGAAACAGCAATGCTGAATAACAGTCTACACTGCGTCACTAGATCCTTATACAGGGGTATAATGAGGCCTCACTGTACAGGAGAGACCGGAGTGAGGAGCAGGGGCCTGATCACAAGAGCTGACAATCTGAGGAAACAGCAATGCTGAATAACAGTCTACACTGCGTCACTAGATCCTTATACAGGGGTATAATGAGGCCTCACTGTACAGGAGAGACCGGAGCGAGGAGCAGAGGCCTGATCACAAGAGGTGACAATCTGAGGAAACAGCAATGCTGAATAACAGTCTACACTTCGTCACTAGATCCTTATACAGGGGTATAATGAGGCCTCACTGTACAGGAGAGAACGGAGCGAGAAGCAGAGGCCTGATCACAAGAGCTGACAATCTGAGGAAACAGCAATGCTGAATAACAGTCTACACTGCGTCACTAGATCCTTATACAGGGGTTTAATGAGGCCTCACTGTACAGGAGAGACCGGAGCGAGGAGCAGGGGCCTGATCACAAGAGCTGACAATCTGAGGAAACAGCAATGCTGAATAACAGTCTACACTGCGTCACTAGATCCTTATACAGGGGTATAATGAGGCCTCACTGTACAGGAGAGACGGGAGCGAGGAGCAGGGGCCTGATCGCAAGAGCTGACAATCTGAGGAATCAGCAATGCTGAATAACAGTCTACACTGCGTCACTAGATCCTTATACAGGTGTATAATGAGGCCTCACTGTACAGGAGAGACCGGAGCGAGGAGCCGGGGCCTGATCACAAGAGCTGACAATCTGAGGAAACAGCAATGCTGAATAACAGTCTACACTGCGTCACTAGATTCTTATACAGGGGTATAATGAGGCCTCACTGTACAGTAGAGACGGGAGCAAGGAGCCGGGGCCTGATCACAAGAGCTGACAATCTGAGGAAACAGCAATGCTGAATAACAGTCTACACTGTGTCAGTAGATCCTTATACAGGGGTATAATGAGGCCTCACTGTACAGGAGAGACCGGTGCAAGGAGCGGGGGCCTGATCACAAGAGCTGACAATCTGAGGAAGCAGCAATGCTGAATAATAGTCTACACTGCGTCACTAGATCCTTATACAGGTGTATAATGAGGCCTCACTGTACAGGAGAGACAGGAGTGAGGAGCAGGGGCCTGATCACAAGAGCTGACAATCTGAGGACACAGCAATGCTGAATAACAGTCTACACTGCGTCACTAGATCCTTATACAGGGGTATAATGAGGCCTCACTGCACAGGAGAGACCGGAGCGAGGAGACGGGGCCTGATCACAAGAGCTGACAATCTGAGGAAACAGCAATGCTGAATAACAGTCTACACTGCGTCACTAGATCCTTATACAGGAGTATAATGAGGCCTCACTGTACAGGAGAGACCCGAGCGAGGAGCCGGGGCCTGATCACAAGAGCTGACAATCTGAGGAAACAGCAATGCTGAATAACAGTCTACACTGCGTCACTAGATCCTTATACAGGAGTATAATGAGGCCTCACTGTACAGGAGAGACAGGAGCGAGGAGCCGGGGCCTGATCACAAGAGCTGACAATCTGAGCACACAGCAATGCTGAATAACAGTCTACACTGCGTCACTAGATCCTTATACAGGGGTATAATGAGGCCTCACTGTACAGGAGAGACCGGAGCGAGGAGCAGGGGCCTGATCACAAGAGCTGACAATCTGAGGAGACAGCAATGCTGAATAACAGTCTACACTGCGTCACTAGATCCTTATACAGGGGTATAATGAGGCCTCACTGTACAGGAGAGACCGGAGCGAGGAGCATGGGCCTGATCACAAGAGCTGACAATCTGAGGAGACAGCAATGCTGAATAACAGTCTACACTGCGTCACTAGATCCTTATACAGGGGTATAATGAGGCCTCACTGTACAGGAGAGACCGGAGCGAGGAGCAGGGGCCTGATCACAAGAGGTGACAATCTGAGGAAACAGCAATGCTGAATAACAGTCTGCACTGCGTCACTAGATCCTTATACAGGGGTATAATGAGGCCTCACTGTACAGTAGAGACTGGAGCGAGGAGCAGAGGCCTGATCACAAGAGCTGACAATCTGAGGAAACAGCAATGCTGAATAACAGTCTGCACTGCGTCACTAGATCCTTATACAGGGGTATAATGAGGCCTCACTGTACAGGAGAGACTGGAGCGTGGAGCAGAGGCCTGATCACAAGAGCTGACAATCTGAGGACACAGCAATGCTGAATAACAGTCTACACTGCGTCACTAGATCCTTATACAGGGGTATAATGAGGCCTCACTGTACAGAAGAGACCGGAGCGAGGAGCGGGGGCCTGATCACAAGAGCTGACAATCTGAGGAAACAGTAATGCTGAATAACAGTCTACACTGCGTCACTAGATTCTTATACAGGTGTATAATGAGGCCTCACTGTACAGGAGAGACCGGAGCGAGGAGCAGAGGCCTGATCACAAGAGCTGACAATCTGAGGAAATAGCAATGCTGAATAACAGTCTACACTGCGTCACTAGATCCTTATACAGGGGTATAATGAGGCCTCACTGTACAGGAGAGACCGGAGCGAGGAGCAGGGGCCTGATCACAAGAGCTGACAATCTGAGGAAACAGCAATGCTGAATAACAGTCTACACTGCGTCACTAGATCCTTATACAGGGGTATAATGAGGCCTCACTGTACAGGAGAGACCGGAGCGAGGAGCAGAGGCCTGATCACAAGAGCTGACAATCTGAGGACACAGCAATGCTGAATAACAGTCTACACTGCGTCACTAGATCCTTATACAGGGGTATAATGAGGCCTCACTGTACAGGAGAGACCAGAGCGAGGAGCAGGGGCCTGATCAGAAGAGCTGACAATCTGAGGATACAGTAATGCTGAATAACAGTCTACACTGCGTCACTAGATCCTTATACAGGGGTATAATGAGGCCTCACTGTACAGGAGAGACCGGAGCGAGGAGCAGAGGCCTGATCACAAGAGCTGACAATCTGAGGAAAAAGCAATGCTGAATAACAGTCTACACTGCGTCAATAGATCCTTATACAGGGGTATAATGAGGTCTCACTGTACAGGAGAGACCGGAGCGAGGAGCAGGGGCCTGATCACAAGAGCTGACAATCTGAGGACACAGCAATGCTGAATAACAGTCTACACTGCGTCACTAGATCCTTATACAGGGGTATAATGAGGCCTCACTGTACAGGAGAGACCGGAGCGAATAGCAGGGGCCTGATCACAAGAGCTGACAATCTGAGGAAACAGCAATGCTGAATAACAGTCTACACTGCGTCACTAGATCCTTATACAGGGGTATAATGAGGTCTCACTGTACAGGAGAGACCGGAGCGAGGAGCAGAGGCCTGATCACAAGAGCTGGCAATCTGAGGACACAGCAATGCTGAATAACAGTCTACACTGCGTCACTAGATCCTTATACAGGGGTATAATGAGGCCTCACTGTACAGGAGAGACCGGAGCGAGGAGCAGAGGCCTGATCACAAGAGCTGACAATCTGAGGAAACAGCAATGCTGAATAACAGTCTACACTGCGTCACTAGAGCCTTATACAGGGGTATAATGAGGCCTCACTGTACAGGAGAGACCGGAGCGAGGAGCAGAGGCCTGATCACAAGAGCTGACAATCTGAGGAAACTGCAATGCTGAATAACAGTCTACACTGCGTCAATAGATCCTTATACAGGGGTATAATGAGGTCTCACTGTACAGGAGAGACCGGAGCGAGGAGCAGGGGCCTGATCACAAGAGCTGATAATCTGAGGAAACAGCAATGCTGAATAACAGTCTACACTGCGTCACTAGATCCTTATACAGGGGTATAATGAGGCCTCACTGTACAGGAGAGACCGGAGCGAGGAGCAGGGGCCTGATCACAAGAGCTGACAATCTGAGGACACAGCAATGCTGAATAACAGTCTACACTGCGTCACTAGATCCTTATACAGGGGTATAATGAGGCCTCACTGTACAGGAGAGACCGGAGCGAATAGCAGGGGCCTGATCACAAGAGCTGACAATCTGAGGAAACAGCAATGCTGAATAACAGTCTACACTGCGTCACTAGATCCTTATACAGGGGTATAATGAGGCCTCACTGTACAGGAGAGACCGGAGCGAGGAGCCGGGGCCTGATCACAAGAGCTGACAATCTGAGGAAACAGTAATGCTGAATAACAGTCTACACTGCGTCACTATATCCTTATACAGGGGTATAATGAGGCCTCACTGTACAGGAGAGACTGGAGCGAGGAGCCGGGGCCTGATCACAAGAGCTGACAATCTGAGGAAACAGCAATGCTGAATAACAGTCTACACTGCGTCACTAGATCCTTATACAGGAGTATAATGAGGCCTCACTGTACAGGAGAGACCCGAGCGAGTAGCCGGGGCCTGATCACAAGAGCTAACAATCTGAGGAAACAGCAATGCTGAATAACAGTCTACACTGCGTCACTAGATCCTTATACAGGAGTATAATGAGGCCTCACTGTACAGGAGAGACCGGAGCGAGGAGCCGGGGCCTGATCACAAGAGCTGACAATCTGAGCACACAGCAATGCTGAATAACAGTCTACACTGCGTCACTAGATCCTTATACAGGGGTATAATGAGGCCTCACTGTACAGGAGAGACCGGAGCGAGGAGCAGGGGCCTGATCACAAGAGCTGACAATCTGAGGAAACAGCAATGCTGAATAACAGTCTACACTGCGTCACTAGATCCTTATACAGGGGTATAATGAGGCCTCACTGTACAGGTGAGACCGGAGCGAGGAGCAGGGGCCTGATCACAAGAGCTGACAATCTGAGCACACAGCAATGCTGAATAACCGTCTACACTGCGTCACTAGATCCTTATACAGGGGTATAATGAGGCCTCACTGTACAGGAGAGACCGGAGCGAGGAGCAGGGGCCTGATCACAAGAGGTGACAATCTGAGGAAACAGCAATGCTGAATAACAGTCTACACTGCGTCACTAGATCCTTATACAGGTGTATAATGAGGCCTCACTGTACAGGAGAGACCGGAGCGAGGAGCAGAGTCCTGATCACAAGAGCTGACAATCTGAGGAAACAGCAATGCTGAATAACAGTCTGCACTGCGTCACTAGATCCTTATACAGGGGTATAATGAGGCCTCACTGTACAGGAGAGACTGGAGCGTGGAGCAGAGGCCTGATCACAAGAGCTGACAATCTGAGGACACAGCAATGCTGAATAACAGTCTACACTGCGTCACTAGATCCTTATACAGGGGTATAATGAGGCCTCACTGTACAGAAGAGACCGGAGCGAGGAGCGGGGGCCTGATCACAAGAGCTGACAATCTGAGGAAACAGCAATGCTGAATAACAGTCTACACTGCGTCACTAGATTCTTATACAGGTGTATAATGAGGCCTCACTGTACAGGAGAGACCGGAGCGAGGAGCAGAGGCCTGATCACAAGAGCTGACAATCTGAGGAAATAGCAATGCTGAATAACAGTCTACACTGCGTCACTAGATCCTTATACAGGGGTATAATGAGGCCTCACTGTACAGGAGAGACCGGAGCGAGGAGCAGGGGCCTGATCACAAGAGCTGACAATCTGAGGAAACAGCAATGCTGAATAACAGTCTACACTGCGTCACTAGATCCTTATACAGGGGTATAATGAGGCCTCACTGTACAGGAGAGACCGGAGCGAGGAGCAGAGGCCTGATCACAAGAGCTGACAATCTGAGGACACAGCAATGCTGAATAACAGTCTACACTGCATCACTAGATCCTTATACAGGGGTATAATGAGGCCTCACTGTACAGGAGAGACCAGAGCGAGGAGCAGGGGCCTGATCACAAGAGCTGACAATCTGAGGATACAGTAATGCTGAATAACAGTCTACACTGCGTCACTAGATCCTTATACAGGGGTATAATGAGGCCTCACTGTACAGGAGAGACCGGAGCGAGGAGCAGAGGCCTGATCACAAGAGCTGACAATCTGAGGAAAAAGCAATGCTGAATAACAGTCTACACTGCGTCAATAGATCCTTATACAGGGGTATAATGAGGTCTCACTGTACAGGAGAGACCGGAGCGAGGAGCAGGGGCCTGATCACAAGAGCTGACAATCTGAGGACACAGCAATGCTGAATAACAGTCTACACTGCGTCACTAGATCCTTATACAGGGGTATAATGAGGCCTCACTGTACAGGAGAGACCGGAGCGAATAGCAGGGGCCTGATCACAAGAGCTGACAATCTGAGGAAACAGCAATGCTGAATAACAGTCTACACTGTGTCACTAGATCCTTATACAGGGGTATAATGAGGCCTCACTGTACAGGAGAGACCGGAGCGAGGAGCAGGGGCCTGATCACAAGAGCTGACAATCTGAGGACACAGCAATGCTGAATAACAGTCTACACTGCGTCACTAGATCCTTATACAGGGGTATAATGAGGCCTCACTGTACAGGAGAGACCGGAGCGAATAGCAGGGGCCTGATCACAAGAGCTGACAATCTGAGGAAATAGCAATGCTGAATAACAGTCTACACTGCGTCACTAGATCCTTATACTGGGGTATAATGAGGTCTCACTGTACAGGAGAGACCGGAGCGAGGAGCCGGGGCCTGATCACAAGAGCTGACAATCTGAGCACACAGCAATGCTGAATAACAGTCTACACTGCGTCACTAGATCCTTATACAGGGGTATAATGAGGCCTCACTGTACAGGAGAGACCGGAGCGAGGAGCAGGGGCCTGATCACAAGAGCTGGCAATCTGAGGACACAGCAATGCTGAATAACAGTCTACACTGCGTCACTAGATCCTTATACAGGGGTATAATGAGGCCTCACTGTACAGGAGAGACCGGAGCGAGGAGCAGAGGCCTGATCACAAGAGCTGACAATCTGAGGAAACAGCAATGCTGAATAACAGTCTACACTGCGTCACTAGAGCCTTATACAGGGGTATAATGAGGCCTCACTGTACAGGAGAGACCGGAGCGAGGAGCAGAGGCCTGATCACAAGAGCTGACAATCTGAGGAAACTGCAATGCTGAATAACAGTCTACACTGCGTCAATAGATCCTTATACAGGGGTATAATGAGGTCTCACTGTACAGGAGAGACCGGAGCGAGGAGCAGGGGCCTGATCACAAGAGCTGATAATCTGAGGAAACAGCAATGCTGAATAACAGTCTACACTGCGTCACTAGATCCTTATACAGGGGTATAATGAGGCCTCACTGTACAGGAGAGACCGGAGCGAGGAGCAGGGGCCTGATCACAAGAGCTGACAATCTGAGGACACAGCAATGCTGAATAACAGTCTACACTGCGTCACTAGATCCTTATACAGGGGTATAATGAGGCCTCACTGTACAGGAGAGACCGGAGCGAATAGCAGGGGCCTGATCACAAGAGCTGACAATCTGAGGAAACAGCAATGCTGAATAACAGTCTACACTGCGTCACTAGATCCTTATACAGGGGTATAATGAGGCCTCACTGTACAGGAGAGACCGGAGCGAGGAGCCGGGGCCTGATCACAAGAGCTGACAATCTGAGGAAACAGTAATGCTGAATAACAGTCTACACTGCGTCACTATATCCTTATACAGGGGTATAATGAGGCCTCACTGTACAGGAGAGACTGGAGCGAGGAGCCGGGGCCTGATCACAAGAGCTGACAATCTGAGGAAACAGCAATGCTGAATAACAGTCTACACTGCGTCACTAGATCCTTATACAGGAGTATAATGAGGCCTCACTGTACAGGAGAGACCCGAGCGAGTAGCCGGGGCCTGATCACAAGAGCTAACAATCTGAGGAAACAGCAATGCTGAATAACAGTCTACACTGCGTCACTAGATCCTTATACAGGAGTATAATGAGGCCTCACTGTACAGGAGAGACCGGAGCGAGGAGCCGGGGCCTGATCACAAGAGCTGACAATCTGAGCACACAGCAATGCTGAATAACAGTCTACACTGCGTCACTAGATCCTTATACAGGGGTATAATGAGGCCTCACTGTACAGGAGAGACCGGAGCGAGGAGCAGGGGCCTGATCACAAGAGCTGACAATCTGAGGAAACAGCAATGCTGAATAACAGTCTACACTGCGTCACTAGATCCTTATACAGGGGTATAATGAGGCCTCACTGTACAGGTGAGACCGGAGCGAGGAGCAGGGGCCTGATCACAAGAGCTGACAATCTGAGCACACAGCAATGCTGAATAACCGTCTACACTGCGTCACTAGATCCTTATACAGGGGTATAATGAGGCCTCACTGTACAGGAGAGACCGGAGCGAGGAGCAGGGGCCTGATCACAAGAGGTGACAATCTGAGGAAACAGCAATGCTGAATAACAGTCTACACTGCGTCACTAGATCCTTATACAGGTGTATAATGAGGCCTCACTGTACAGGAGAGACCGGAGCGAGGAGCAGAGTCCTGATCACAAGAGCTGACAATCTGAGGAAACAGCAATGCTGAATAACAGTCTGCACTGCGTCACTAGATCCTTATACAGGGGTATAATGAGGCCTCACTGTACAGGAGAGACTGGAGCGTGGAGCAGAGGCCTGATCACAAGAGCTGACAATCTGAGGACACAGCAATGCTGAATAACAGTCTACACTGCGTCACTAGATCCTTATACAGGGGTATAATGAGGCCTCACTGTACAGAAGAGACCGGAGCGAGGAGCGGGGGCCTGATCACAAGAGCTGACAATCTGAGGAAACAGCAATGCTGAATAACAGTCTACACTGCGTCACTAGATTCTTATACAGGTGTATAATGAGGCCTCACTGTACAGGAGAGACCGGAGCGAGGAGCAGAGGCCTGATCACAAGAGCTGACAATCTGAGGAAATAGCAATGCTGAATAACAGTCTACACTGCGTCACTAGATCCTTATACAGGGGTATAATGAGGCCTCACTGTACAGGAGAGACCGGAGCGAGGAGCAGGGGCCTGATCACAAGAGCTGACAATCTGAGGAAACAGCAATGCTGAATAACAGTCTACACTGCGTCACTAGATCCTTATACAGGGGTATAATGAGGCCTCACTGTACAGGAGAGACCGGAGCGAGGAGCAGAGGCCTGATCACAAGAGCTGACAATCTGAGGACACAGCAATGCTGAATAACAGTCTACACTGCATCACTAGATCCTTATACAGGGGTATAATGAGGCCTCACTGTACAGGAGAGACCAGAGCGAGGAGCAGGGGCCTGATCACAAGAGCTGACAATCTGAGGATACAGTAATGCTGAATAACAGTCTACACTGCGTCACTAGATCCTTATACAGGGGTATAATGAGGCCTCACTGTACAGGAGAGACCGGAGCGAGGAGCAGAGGCCTGATCACAAGAGCTGACAATCTGAGGAAAAAGCAATGCTGAATAACAGTCTACACTGCGTCAATAGATCCTTATACAGGGGTATAATGAGGTCTCACTGTACAGGAGAGACCGGAGCGAGGAGCAGGGGCCTGATCACAAGAGCTGACAATCTGAGGACACAGCAATGCTGAATAACAGTCTACACTGCGTCACTAGATCCTTATACAGGGGTATAATGAGGCCTCACTGTACAGGAGAGACCGGAGCGAATAGCAGGGGCCTGATCACAAGAGCTGACAATCTGAGGAAACAGCAATGCTGAATAACAGTCTACACTGTGTCACTAGATCCTTATACAGGGGTATAATGAGGCCTCACTGTACAGGAGAGACCGGAGCGAGGAGCCGGGGCCTGATCACAAGAGCTGACAATCTGAGGAAACAGCAATGCTGAATAACAGTCTACACTGCGTCACTAGATCCTTATACAGGAGTATAATGAGGCCTCACTGTACAGGAGAGACCCGAGCGAGTAGCCGGGGCCTGATCACAAGAGCTAACAATCTGAGGAAACAGCAATGCTGAATAACAGTCTACACTGCGTCACTAGATCCTTATACAGGAGTATAATGAGGCCTCACTGTACAGGAGAGACCGGAGCGAGGAGCCGGGGCCTGATCACAAGAGCTGACAATCTGAGCACACAGCAATGCTGAATAACAGTCTACACTGCGTCACTAGATCCTTATACAGGGGTATAATGAGGCCTCACTGTACAGGAGAGACCGGAGCGAGGAGCAGGGGCCTGATCACAAGAGCTGACAATCTGAGGAAACAGCAATGCTGAATAACAGTCTACACTGCGTCACTAGATCCTTATACAGGGGTATAATGAGGCCTCACTGTACAGGTGAGACC
This sequence comes from Dendrobates tinctorius, assembly GCF_039654945.1. Classification (NCBI taxonomy): domain Eukaryota; kingdom Metazoa; phylum Chordata; class Amphibia; order Anura; family Dendrobatidae; genus Dendrobates; species Dendrobates tinctorius. Next base: position 25,245,664 of record NW_027361731.1, on the reverse strand, counting down.
GGAGCGAGGAGCAGGGGCCTGATCACAAGAGCTGACAATCTGAGCACACAGCAATGCTGAATAACCGTCTACACTGCGTCACTAGATCCTTATACAGGGGTATAATGAGGCCTCACTGTACAGGAGAGACCGGAGCGAGGAGCAGGGGCCTGATCACAAGAGGTGACAATCTGAGGAAACAGCAATGCTGAATAACAGTCTACACTGCGTCACTAGATCCTTATACAGGTGTATAATGAGGCCTCACTGTACAGGAGAGACCGGAGCGAGGAGCAGAGTCCTGATCACAAGAGCTGACAATCTGAGGAAACAGCAATGCTGAATAACAGTCTGCACTGCGTCACTAGATCCTTATACAGGGGTATAATGAGGCCTCACTGTACAGGAGAGACTGGAGCGTGGAGCAGAGGCCTGATCACAAGAGCTGACAATCTGAGGACACAGCAATGCTGAATAACAGTCTACACTGCGTCACTAGATCCTTATACAGGGGTATAATGAGGCCTCACTGTACAGAAGAGACCGGAGCGAGGAGCGGGGGCCTGATCACAAGAGCTGACAATCTGAGGAAACAGCAATGCTGAATAACAGTCTACACTGCGTCACTAGATTCTTATACAGGTGTATAATGAGGCCTCACTGTACAGGAGAGACCGGAGCGAGGAGCAGAGGCCTGATCACAAGAGCTGACAATCTGAGGAAATAGCAATGCTGAATAACAGTCTACACTGCGTCACTAGATCCTTATACAGGGGTATAATGAGGCCTCACTGTACAGGAGAGACCGGAGCGAGGAGCAGGGGCCTGATCACAAGAGCTGACAATCTGAGGAAACAGCAATGCTGAATAACAGTCTACACTGCGTCACTAGATCCTTATACAGGGGTATAATGAGGCCTCACTGTACAGGAGAGACCGGAGCGAGGAGCAGAGGCCTGATCACAAGAGCTGACAATCTGAGGACACAGCAATGCTGAATAACAGTCTACACTGCATCACTAGATCCTTATACAGGGGTATAATGAGGCCTCACTGTACAGGAGAGACCAGAGCGAGGAGCAGGGGCCTGATCACAAGAGCTGACAATCTGAGGATACAGTAATGCTGAATAACAGTCTACACTGCGTCACTAGATCCTTATACAGGGGTATAATGAGGCCTCACTGTACAGGAGAGACCGGAGCGAGGAGCAGAGGCCTGATCACAAGAGCTGACAATCTGAGGAAAAAGCAATGCTGAATAACAGTCTACACTGCGTCAATAGATCCTTATACAGGGGTATAATGAGGTCTCACTGTACAGGAGAGACCGGAGCGAGGAGCAGGGGCCTGATCACAAGAGCTGACAATCTGAGGACACAGCAATGCTGAATAACAGTCTACACTGCGTCACTAGATCCTTATACAGGGGTATAATGAGGCCTCACTGTACAGGAGAGACCGGAGCGAATAGCAGGGGCCTGATCACAAGAGCTGACAATCTGAGGAAACAGCAATGCTGAATAACAGTCTACACTGTGTCACTAGATCCTTATACAGGGGTATAATGAGGCCTCACTGTACAGGAGAGACCGGAGCGAGGAGCAGGGGCCTGATCACAAGAGCTGACAATCTGAGGACACAGCAATGCTGAATAACAGTCTACACTGCGTCACTAGATCCTTATACAGGGGTATAATGAGGCCTCACTGTACAGGAGAGACCGGAGCGAATAGCAGGGGCCTGATCACAAGAGCTGACAATCTGAGGAAATAGCAATGCTGAATAACAGTCTACACTGCGTCACTAGATCCTTATACTGGGGTATAATGAGGTCTCACTGTACAGGAGAGACCGGAGCGAGGAGCCGGGGCCTGATCACAAGAGCTGACAATCTGAGCACACAGCAATGCTGAATAACAGTCTACACTGCGTCACTAGATCCTTATACAGGGGTATAATGAGGCCTCACTGTACAGGAGAGACCGGAGCGAGGAGCAGGGGCCTGATCACAAGAGCTGACAATCTGAGGAAACAGCAATGCTGAATAACAGTCTACACTGCGTCACTAGATCCTTATACAGGGGTATAATGAGGCCTCACTGTACAGGTGAGACCGGAGCGAGGAGCAGGGGCCTGATCACAAGAGCTGACAATCTGAGCACACAGCAATGCTGAATAACCGTCTACACTGCGTCACTAGATCCTTATACAGGGGTATAATGAGGCCTCACTGTACAGGAGAGACCGGAGCGAGGAGCAGGGGCCTGATCACAAGAGGTGACAATCTGAGGAAACAGCAATGCTGAATAACAGTCTGCACTGCGTCACTAGCTCCTTATACAGGGGTATAATGAGGCCTCACTGTACAGGAGAGACCGGAGCAAGGAGCCGGGGCCTGATCACAAGAGCTGACAATCTGAGGAAACAGCAATGCTGAATAACAGTCTACACTGCGTCACTAGATCCTTATACAGGTGTATAATGAGGACTCACTGTACAGGAGAGACCGGAGCGAGGAGCAGAGTCCTGATCACAAGAGCTGACAATCTGAGGAAACAGCAATGCTGAATAACAGTCTACACTGCGTCACTAGATCCTTATACAGGGGTATAATGAGGCCTCACTGTACAGGAGAGACCGGAGCGAGGAGCGGGGGCCTGATCACAAGAGCTGACAATCTGAGGAAACAGCAATGCTGAATAACAGTCTACACTGCGTCACTAGATCCTTATACAGGGGTATAATGAGGCCTCACTGTACAGGAGAGACCGGAGCGAGGAGCAGGGGCCTGATCACAAGAGCTGACAATCTGAGGAAACAGCAATGCTGAATAACAGTCTACACTGCGTCACTAGATCCTTATACAGGGGTATAATGAGGCCTCACTGTACAGGAGAGACCGGAGCGAGGAGCAGAGGCCTGATCACAAGAGCTGACAATCTGAGGAAACAGCAATGCTGAATAACAGTCTACACTGCGTCACTAGAGCCTTATACAGGGGTATAATGAGGCCTCACTGTACAGGAGAGACCGAAGCGAGGAGCCGGGGCCTGATCACAAGAGCTGACAATCTGAGGAAACAGCAATGCTGAATAACAGTCAACACTGCGTCACTAGATCCTTATACAGGGGTATAATGAGGCCTCACTGTACAGGAGAGACCGGAGCGAGGAGCAGAGGCCTGATCACAAGAGCTGACAATCTGAGGAAACAGCAATGCTGAATAACAGTCTACACTGCGTCACTAGATCCTTATACAGGGGTATAATGAGGCCTCACTGTACAGGAGAGACCGGAGCGAGGAGCAGAGGCCTGATCACAAGAGCTGACAATCTGAGGAAACAGCAATGCTGAATAACAGTCTACACTGCGTCACTAGAGCCTTATACAGGGGTATAATGAGGCCTCACTGTACAGGAGAGACCGGAGCGAGGAGCAGAGGCCTGATCACAAGAGCTGACAATCTGAGGAAACAGCAATGCTGAATAACAGTCTACACTGCGTCACTAGATCCTTATACAGGGGTATAATGAGGCCTCACTGTACAGGAGAGACCGGAGTGAGGAGCAGGGGCCTGATCACAAGAGCTGACAATCTGAGGAAACAGCAATGCTGAATAACAGTCTACACTGCGTCACTAGATCCTTATACAGGGGTATAATGAGGCCTCACTGTACAGGAGAGACCGGAGGGAGGAGCAGGGGCCTGATCACAAGAGCTGACAATCTGAGGAAACAGCAATGCTGAATAACAGTCTACACTGCGTCACTAGATCCTTATACAGGGGTATAATGAGGCCTCACTGTACAGGAGAGACCGGAGCGAGGAGCAGAGGCCTGATCACAAGAGCTGACAATCTGAGGAAACAGCAATGCTGAATAACAGTCTACACTGCGTCACTAGATCCTTATACAGGGGTATAATGAGGCCTCACTGTACAGGAGAGACCGGAGTGAGGAGCAGGGGCCTGATCACAAGAGCTGACAATCTGAGGAAACAGCAATGCTGAATAACAGTCTACACTGCGTCACTAGATCCTTATACAGGGGTATAATGAGGCCTCACTGTACAGGAGAGACCGGAGCGAGGAGCAGAGGCCTGATCACAAGAGCTGACAATCTGAGGAAACAGCAATGCTGAATAACAGTCTACACTGCGTCACTAGAGCCTTATACAGGGGTATAATGAGGCCTCACTGTACAGGAGAGACCGGAGCGAGGAGCCGGGGCCTGATCACAAGAGCTGACAATCTGAGGAAACAGCAATGCTGAATAACAGTCTACACTGCGTCACTAGATCCTTATACAGGGGTATAATGAGGCCTCACTGTACAAGAGAGACTGGAGCGAGGAGCGGGGGCCTGATCACAAGAGCTGACAATCTGAGGAAGCAGCAATGCTGAATAACAGTCTACACTGCGTCACTAGATCCTTATACAGGAGTATAATGAGGCCTCACTGTACAGGAGAGACCGGAGCGAGGAGCAGGGGCCTGATCACAAGAGCTGACAATCTAAGGACACAGCAATGCTGAATAACAGTCTACACTGCGTTACTAGATCCTTATACAGGGGTATATTGAGGCCTCACTGTACAGGAGAGACCGGAGCGAGGAGCAGAGGCCTGATCACAAGAGCTGACAATCTGAGGACACAGCAATGCTGAATAACAGTCTACACTGCGTCACTAGATCCTTATACAGGGGTATAATGAGGCCTCACTGTACAGGAGAGACCGGAGCGAGGAGCAGAGGCCTGATCACAAGAGCTGACAATCTGAGGAAACAGCAATGCTGAATAACAGTCTACACTGCGTCACTAGATCCTTATACAGGGGTATAATGAGGCATCACTGTACAGAAGAGACCGGAGCGAGGAGCGGGGGCCTGATCACAAGAGCTGACAATCTGAGGAAACAGCAATGCTGAATAACAGTCTACACTGCGTCACTAGATTCTTATACAGGTGTATAATGAGGCCTCACTGTACAGGAGAGACCGGAGCGAGGAGCAGAGGCCTGATCACAAGAGCTGACAATCTGAGTAAACAGCAATGCTGAATAACAGTCTACACTGCGTCACTAGATCCTTATACAGGGGTATAATGAGGCCTCACTGTACAGGAGAGACCGGAGCGAGGAGCAGGGGCCTGATCACAAGAGCTGACAATCTGAGGAAACAGCAATGCTGAATAACAGTCTACACTGCGTCACTAGATCCTTATACAGGGGTATAATGAGGCCTCACTGTACAGGAGAGACCGGAGCGAGGAGCAGAGGCCTGATCACAAGAGCTGACAATCTGAGGACACAGCAATGCTGAATAACAGTCTACACTGCGTCACTAGATCCTTATACAGGGGTATAATGAGGCCTCACTGTACAGGAGAGACCGGAGCGAGGAGCAGGGGCCTGATCACAAGAGCTGACAATCTGAGGACACAGCAATGCTGAATAACAGTTTACACTGCGTCACTAGATCCTTATACAGGGGTATAATGAGGCCTCACTGTACAGGAGAGACCGGAGTGAGGAGCAGGGGCCTGATCACAAGAGCTGACAATCTGAGGAAACAGCAATGCTGAATAACAGTCTACACTGTGTCACTAGATCCTTATACAGGGGTATAATGAGGCCTCACTGTACAGGAGAGACCGGAGCGAGGAGCAGGGGCCTGATCACAAGAGCTGACAATCTGAGGACACAGCAATGCTGAATAACAGTCTACACTGCGTCACTAGATCCTTATACAGGGGTATAATGAGGCCTCACTGTACAGGAGAGACCGGAGCGAGGAGCCGGGGCCTGATCACAAGAGCTGACAATCTGAGGAAACAGCAATGCTGAATAACAGTCTACACTGCGTCACTAGATCCTTATACAGGGGTATAATGAGGCCTCACTGTACAGGAGAGACCGGAGCGAGGAGCCGGGGCCTGATCACAAGAGCTGACAATCTGAGCACACAGCAATGCTGAATAACAGTCTACACTGCGTCACTAGATCCTTATACAGGGGTATAATGAGGCCTCACTGTACAGGAGAGACCGGAGCGAGGAGCAGGGGCCTGATCACAAGAGCTGACAATCTGAGGAAACAGCAATGCTGAATAACAGTCTACACTGCGTCACTAGATCCTTATACAGGGGTATAATGAGGCCTCACTGTACAGGTGAGACCGGAGCGAGGAGCAGGGGCCTGATCACAAGAGCTGACAATCTGAGCACACAGCAATGCTGAATAACCGTCTACACTGCGTCACTAGATCCTTATACAGGGGTATAATGAGGCCTCACTGTACAGGAGAGACCGGAGCGAGGAGCCGGGGCCTGATCACAAGAGCTGACAATCTGAGGAAACAGCAATGCTGAATAACAGTCTACACTGCGTCACTAGATCCTTATACAGGGGTATAATGAGGCCTCACTGTACAGGAGAGACCGGAGCGAGGAGCAGAGGCCTGATCACAAGAGCTGACAATCTGAGGAAACAGCAATGCTGAATAACAGTCTACACTGCGTCACTAGATCCTTATACAGGGGTATAATGAGGCCTCACTGTACAGGAGAGACCGGAGCGAGGAGCCGGGGCCTGATCACAAGAGGTGACAATCTGAGGAAACAGCAATGCTGAATAACAGTCTACACTGCTTCACGAGATCCTTATACAGGGGTATAATGAGGCCTCACTGTACAGGAGAGACCGGAGCGAGGAGCAGGGGCCTGATCACAAGAGCTGACAATCTGAGGAAACAGCAATGCTGAATAACAGTCTACACTGCGTCACTAGATCCTTATACAGGGGTATAATGAGGCCTCACTGTACAGGAGAGACCGGAGCGAGGAGCAGAGGCCTGATCACAAGAGCTGACAATCTGAGGAAACAGCAATGCTGAATAACAGTCTACACTGCGTCACTAGAGCCTTATACAGGGGTATAATGAGGCCTCACTGTACAGGAGAGACCGGAGCGAGGAGCCGGGGCCTGATCACAAGAGCTGACAATCTGAGGAAACAGCAATGCTGAATACCAGTCTACACTGCGTCACTAGATCCTTATACAGGGGTATAATGAGGCCTCACTGTACAGGAGAGACCGGAGTGAGGAGCAGGGGCCTGATCACAAGAGCTGACAATCTGAGGAAACAGCAATGCTGAATAACAGTCTACACTGCGTCACTAGATCCTTATACAGGGGTATAATGAGGCCTCACTGTACAGGAGAGACCGGAGCGAGGAGCAGAGGCCTGATCACAAGAGCTGACAATCTGAGGAAACAGCAATGCTGAATAACAGTCTACACTGCGTCACTAGAGCCTTATACAGGGGTATAATGAGGCCTCACTGTACAGGAGAGACCGGAGCGAGGAGCAGGGGCCTGATCACAAGAGCTGACAATCTGAGGAAACAGCAATGCTGAATAACAGTCTACACTGCGTCACTAGATCCTTATACAGGGGTATAATGAGGCCTCACTGTACAGGAGAGACCGGAGTGAGGAGCAGGGGCCTGATCACAAGAGCTGACAATCTGAGGAAACAGCAATGCTGAATAACAGTCTACACTGCGTCACTAGATCCTTATACAGGGGTATAATGAGGCCTCACTGTACAGGAGAGACCGGAGTGAGGAGCAGGGGCCTGATCACAAGAGCTGACAATCTGAGGAAACAGCAATGCTGAATAACAGTCTACACTGCGTCACTAGATCCTTATACAGGGGTATAATGAGGCCTCACTGTACAGGAGAGACCGGAGCGAGGAGCAGAGGCCTGATCACAAGAGCTGACAATCTGAGGAAACAGCAATGCTGAATAACAGTCTACACTGCGTCACTAGATCCTTATACAGGGGTATAATGAGGCCTCACTGTACAGGAGAGACCGGAGTGAGGAGCAGGGGCCTGATCACAAGAGCTGACAATCTGAGGAAACAGCAATGCTGAATAACAGTCTACACTGCGTCACTAGATCCTTATACAGGGGTATAATGAGGCCTCACTGTACAGGAGAGACCGGAGCGAGGAGCAGAGGCCTGATCACAAGAGCTGACAATCTGAGGAAACAGCAATGCTGAATAACAGTCTACACTGCGTCACTAGAGCCTTATACAGGGGTATAATGAGGCCTCACTGTACAGGAGAGACCGGAGCGAGGAGCCGGGGCCTGATCACAAGAGCTGACAATCTGAGGAAACAGCAATGCTGAATAACAGTCTACACTGCATCACTAGATCCTTATACAGGGGTATAATGAGGCCTCACTGTACAGGAGAGACCGGAGTGAGGAGCAGGGGCCTGATCACAAGAGCTGACAATCTGAGGAAACAGCAATGCTGAATAACAGTCTACACTGCGTCACTAGATCCTTATACAGGGGTATAATGAGGCATCACTGTACAGGAGAGACCGGATGAGGAGCAGGGGCCTGATCACAAGAGCTGACAATCTGAGGAAACAGCAATGCTGAATAACAGTCTACACTGCGTCACTAGATCCTTATACAGGGGTATAATGAGGCCTCACTGTACAAGAGAGACCGGAGCGAGGAGCAGGGGCCTGATCACAAGAGCTGACAATCTGAGGAAACAGCAATGCTGAATAACAGTCTACACTGCGTCACTAGATCCTTATACAGGGGTATAATGAGGCCTCACTGTACAGGAGAGACCGGAGCGAGGAGCAGGGGCCTGATCACAAGAGCTGACAATCTGAGGAAACAGCAATGCTGAATAACAGTCTACACTGAGTCACTAGATCCTTATACAGGGGTATAATGAGGCCTCACTGTACAGGAGAGACCGGAGTGAAGAGCAGGGGCCTGATCACAAGAGCTGACAATCTGAGGAAACAGCAATGCTGAATAACAGTCTACACTGCGTCACTAGATCCTTATACAGGGGTATAATGAGGCCTCACTGTATAGGAGAGACCGGAGTGAGGAGCAGGGGCCTGATCACAAGAGCTGACAATCTGAGGAAACAGCAATGCTGAATAACAGTCTACACTGCGTCACTAGATCCTTATACAGGGGTATAATGAGGCCTCACTGTACAGGAGAGACCGGAGTGAAGAGCAGGGGCCTGATCACAAGAGCTGACAATCTGAGGAAACAGCAATGCTGAATAACAGTCTACACTGCGTCACTAGATCCTTATACAGGGGTATAATGAGGCCTCACTGTATAGGAGAGACCGGAGTGAGGAGCAGGGGCCTGATCACAAGAGCTGACAATCTGAGGAAACAGCAATGCTGAATAACAGTCTACACTGCGTCACTAGATCCTTATACAGGGGTATAATGAGGCCTCACTGTACAGGAGAGACCGGAGCGAGGAGCAGGGGCCTGATCACAAGAGGTGACAATCTGAGGAAACAGCAATGCTGAATAACAGTCTACACTGCGTCACTAGATCCTTATACAGGGGTATAATGAGGCCTCACTGTACAGGAGAGACCGGGGCAAGGAGCAGAGGCCTGATCACAAGAGCTGACAATCTGAGGAAGCAGCAATGCTGAATAACAGTCTACACTGCGTCACTAGATCCTTATACAGGGGTATAATGAGGCCTCACTGTACAGGAGAGACTGGAGCGAGGAGCGGGGGCCTGATCACAAGAGCTGACAATCTGAGGAAGCAGCAATGCTGAATAACAGTCTACACTGCGTCACTAGATCCTTATACAGGAGTATAATGAGGCCTCACTGTACAGGAGAGACCGGAGCGAGGAGCAGGGGCCTGATCACAAGAGCTGACAATCTGAGGACACAGCAATGCTGAATAACAGTCTACACTGCGTCACTAGATCCTTATACAGGGGTATAATGAGGCCTCACTGTACAGGAGAGACCGGAGCGAGGAGCAGAGGCCTGATCACAAGAGCTGACAATCTGAGGACACAGCAATGCTGAATAACAGTCTACACTGCGTCACTAGATCCTTATACAGGGGTATAATGAGGCCTCACTGTACAGGAGAGACCGGAGCGAGGAGCAGAGGCCTGATCACAAGAGCTGACAATCTGAGGAAACAGCAATGCTGAATAACAGTCTACACTGCGTCACTAGATCCTTATACAGGGGTATAATGAGGCATCACTGTACAGAAGAGACCGGAGCGAGGAGCGGGGGCCTGATCACAAGAGCTGACAATCTGAGGAAACAGCAATGCTGAATAACAGTCTACACTGCGTCACTAGATTCTTATACAGGTGTATAATGAGGCCTCACTGTACAGGAGAGACCGGAGCAAGGAGCAGAGGCCTGATCACAAGAGCTGACAATCTGAGGAAACAGCAATGCTGAATAACAGTCTACACTGCGTCACTAGATCCTTATACAGGGGTATAATGAGGCCTCACTGTACAGGAGAGACCGGAGCGAGGAGCAGGGGCCTGATCACAAGAGCTGACAATCTGAGGAAACAGCAATGCTGAATAACAGTCTACACTGCGTCACTAGATCCTTATACAGGGGTATAATGAGGCCTCACTGTACAGGAGAGACCGGAGCGAGGAGCAGAGGCCTGATCACAAGAGCTGACAATCTGAGGACACAGCAATGCTGAATAACAGTCTACACTGCGTCACTAGATCCTTATACAGGGGTATAATGAGGCCTCACTGTACAGGAGAGACCGGAGCGAGGAGCAGAGGCCTGATCACAAGAGCTGACAATCTGAGGAAACAGCAATGCTGAATAACAGTCTACACTGCGTCACTAGAGCCTTATACAGGGGTATAATGAGGCCTCACTGTACAGGAGAGACCGGAGCGAGGAGCAGAGGCCTGATCACAAGAGCTGACAATCTGAGGAAACAGCAATGCTGAATAACAGTCTACACTGCGTCAATAGATCCTTATACAGGGGTATAATGAGGTGTCACTGTACAGGAGAGACCGGAGCGAGGAGCAGGGGCCTGATCACAAGAGCTGACAATCTGAGGACACAGCAATGCTGAATAACAGTCTACACTGCGTCACTAGATCCTTATACAGGGGTATAATGAGGCCTCACTGTACAGGAGAGACCGGAGCGAATAGCAGGGGCCTGATCACAAGAGCTGACAATCTGAGGAAACAGCAATGCTGAATAACAGTCTACACTGCGTCACTAGATCCTTATACAGGGGTATAATGAGGCCTCACTGTACAGTAGAGACCGGAGCGAGGAGCAGGGGCCTGATCACAAGAGCTGACAATCTGAGGACACAGCAATGCTGAATAACAGTCTACACTGCATCACTAGATCCTTATACAGGGGTATAATGAGGCCTCACTGTACAGGAGAGACCGGAGCGAGGAGCCGGGGCCTGATCACAAGAGCTGACAATCTGAGGAAACAGCAATGCTGAATAACAGTCTACACTGCGTCACTAGATCCTTATACAGGGGTATAATGAGGCCTCACTGTACAGGAGAGACCGGAGCGAATAGCAGGGGCCTGATCACAAGAGCTGACAATCTGAGGAAACAGCAATGCTGAATAACAGTCTACACTGCGTCACTAGATCCTTATACAGGGGTATAATGAGGCCTCACTGTACAGGAGAGACCGGAGCGAGGAGTCGGGGCCTGATCACAAGAGCTGACTATCTGAGGAAACAGCAATGCTGAATAACAGTCTACACTGCGTCACTAGATCCTTATACAGGGGTATAATGAGGCCTCACTGTACAGGAGAGACCGGAGCGAGGAGCCGGGGCCTGATCACAAGAGCTGACAATCTGAGGAAACAGCAATGCTGAATAACAGTCTACACTGCGTCACTAGATCCTTATACAGGAGTATAATGAGGCCTCACTGTACAGGAGAGACCCGAGCGAGGAGCCGGGGTCTGATCACAAGAGCTGACAATCTGAGGAAACAGCAATGCTGAATAACAGTCTACACTGCGTCACTAGATCCTTATACAGGAGTATAATGAGGCCTCACTGTACAGGAGAGACCCGAGCGAGGAGCCGGGGCCTGATCACAAGAGCTGAAAATCTGAGCACACAGCAATGCTGAATAACAGTCTACACTGCGTCACTAGATCCTTATACAGGGGTATAATGAGGCCTCACTGTACAGGAGAGACCGGAGCGAGGAGCAGGGGCCTGATCACAAGAGCTGACAATCTGAGGAAACAGCAATGCTGAATAACAGTCTACACTGCGTCACTAGATCCTTATACAGGGGTATAATGAGGCCTCACTGTACAGGTGAGACCGGAGCGAGGAGCAGGGGCCTGATCACAAGAGCTGACAATCTGAGCACACAGCAATGCTGAATAACCGTCTACACTGAGTCACTAGATCCTTATACAGGGGTATAATGAGGCCTCACTGTACAGGTGAGACCGGAGCGAGGAGCAGGGGCCTGATCACAAGAGCTGACAATCTGAGGAAACAGCAATGCTGAATAACAGTCTGCACTGCGTCACTAGATTCTTATACAGGGGTATAATGAGGCCTCACTGTACAGGAGAGACCGGAGCGAGGAGCAGAGGCCTGATCACAAGAGCTGACAATCTGAGGAAACAGCAATGCTGAATAACAGTCTACACTGCGTCACTAGAGCCTTATACAGGGGTATAATGAGGCCTCACTGTACAGGAGAGACCGGAGCGAGGAGCCGGGGCCTGATCACAAGAGCTGACAATCTGAGGAAACAGCAATGCTGAATAACAGTCTACACTGCGTCACTAGATCCTTATACAGGGGTATAATGAGGCCTCACTGTACAGGAGAGACCGGAGCGAGGAGCAGAGGCCTGATCACAAGAGCTGACAATCTGAGGAAACAGCAATGCTGAATAACAGTCTACACTGCGTCACTAGAGCCTTATACAGGGGTATAATGAGGCCTCACTGTACAGGAGAGACCGGAGCGAGGAGCCGGGGCCTGATCACAAGAGCTGACAATCTGAGGTAACAGCAATGCTGAATAACAGTCTACACTGCGTCACTAGATCCTTATACAGGGGTATAATGAGGCCTCACTGTAAAGGAGAGACCGGAGTGAGGAGCAGGGGCCTGATCACAAGAGCTGACAATCTGAGGAAACAGCAATGCTGAATAACAGTCTACACTGCGTCACTAGATCCTTATACAGGGGTATAATGAGGCCTCACTGTACAGGAGAGACCGGAGTGAGGAGCAGGGGCCTGATCACAAGAGCTGACAATCTGAGGAAACAGCAATGCTGAATAACAGTCTACACTGCGTCACTAGATCCTTATACAGGGGTATAATGAGGTCTCACTGTACAGGAGAGACCGGAGCGAGGAGCAGGGGCCTGATCACAAGAGCTGACAATCTGAGGAAACAGCAATGCTGAATAACAGTCTACACTGCGTCACTAGATCCTTATACAGGGGTATAATGAGGCCTCACTGTACAGGAGAGACCGGTGCAAGGAGCGGGGGCCTGATCACAAGAGCTGACAATCTGAGGAAGCAGCAATGCTGAATAATAGTCTACACTGCGTCACTAGATCCTTATACAGGTGTATAATGAGGCCTCACTGTACAGGAGAGACAGTAGTGAGGAGCAGGGGCCTGATCACAGGAGCTGACAACCTGAGGACACAGCAATGCTGAATAACAGTCTACACTGCGTCACTAGGTCCTTATACAGGGGTATAATGAGGCCTCACTGTACAGGAGAGAACGGAGCGAGGAGCAGGGGCCTGATCACAAGAGCTGACAATCTGAGGACACAGCAATGCTGAATAACAGTCTACACTGCGTCACCAGATCCTTATACAGGAGTATAATGAGGCCTCACTGTACAGGAGAGACAGGAGCGAGGAGCAGGGGCCTGATCACAAGAGCTGACAATCTGAGGAAACAGCAATGCTGAATAACAGTCTACACTGCGTCACTAGATCCTTATACAGGGGTATAATGAGGCCTCACTGCACAGGAGAGACCGGAGCGAGGAGCCGGGGCCTGATCACAAGAGCTGACAATCTGAGGAAACAGCAATGCTGAATAACAGTCTACACTGCGTCACTAGATCCTTATACAGGAGTATAATGAGGCCTCACTGTACAGGAGAGACCCGAGCGAGGAGCCGGGGCCTGATCACAAGAGCTGACAATCTGAGGAAACAGCAATGCTGAATAACAGTCTACACTGCGTCACTAGATCCTTATACAGGAGTATAATGAGGCCTCACTGTACAGGAGAGACAGGAGCGAGGAGCCGGGGCCTGATCACAAGAGCTGACAATCTGAGCACACAACAATGCTGAATAACAGTCTACACTGCGTCACTAGATCCTTATACAGGGGTATAATGAGGCCTCACTGTACAGGAGAGACCCGAGCGAGGAGCCGGGGCCTGATCACAAGAGCTGACAATCTGAGGAAACAGCAATGCTGAATAACAGTCTACACTGCGTCACTAGATCCTTATACAGGAGTATAATGAGGCCTCATTGTACAGGAGAGACAGGAGCGAGGAGCCGGGGCCTGATCACAAGAGCTGACAATCTGAGGAAACAGCAATGCTGAATAACAGTCTGCACTGCGTCACTAGATCCTTATACAGGGGTATAATGGGGCCTCACTGTACAGGAGAGACTGGAGCGAGGAGCAGAGGCCTGATCACAAGAGCTGACAATCTGAGGAGACAGCAATGCTGAATAACAGTCTACACTGCTTCACTAGATCCTTATACAGGGGTATAATGAGGCCTCACTGTACAGGAGAGACCGGAGCGAGGAGCAGGGGCCTGATCACAAGAGCTGACAATCTGAGGAAACAGCAATGCTGAATAACAGTCTACACTGCGTCACTAGATTCTTATACAGGGGTATAATGAGGCCTCACTGTACAGGAGAGACCGGAGCGAGGAGCAGAGGCCTGATCACAAGAGCTGACAATCTGAGGAAACAGCAATGCTGAATAACAGTCTACACTGCGTCACTAGATCCTTATACAGGGGTATAATGAGGCCTCACTGTACAGGAGAGACCGGAGCGAGGAGCAGGGGCCTGATCACAAGAGCTGACAATCTGAGGAAACAGCAATGCTGAATAACAGTCTACACTGCGTCACTAGATCCTTATACAGGGGTATAATGAGGCCTCACTGTACAGGAGAGACCGGAGCGAGGAGCAGAGGCCTGATCACAAGAGCTGACAATCTGAGGACACAGCAATGCTGAATAACAGTCTACACTGCGTCACTAGATCCTTATACAGGGGTATAATGAGGCCTCACTGTACAGGAGAGACCGGAGCGAGGAGCAGAGGCCTGATCACAAGAGCTGACAATCTGAGGAAACAGCAATGCTGAATAACAGTCTACACTGCGTCACTAGAGCCTTATACAGGGGTATAATGAGGCCTCACTGTACAGGAGAGACCGGAGCGAGGAGCCGGGGCCTGATCACAAGAGCTGACAATCTGAGGAAACAGCAATGCTGAATAACAGTCTACACTGCGTCACTAGATCCTTATACAGGGGTATAATGAGGCCTCACTGTACAGGAGAGACCGGAGTGAGGAGCAGGGGCCTGATCACAAGAGCTGACAATCTGAGGAAACAGCAATGCTGAATAACAGTCTACACTGCATCACTAGATCCTTATACAGGGGTATAATGAGGCCTCACTGTACAGGAGAGACCGGAGCGAGGAGCAGAGGCCTGATCACAAGAGGTGACAATCTGAGGAAACAGCAATGCTGAATAACAGTCTACACTTCGTCACTAGATCCTTATACAGGGGTATAATGAGGCCTCACTGTACAGGAGAGAACGGAGCGAGAAGCAGAGGCCTGATCACAAGAGCTGACAATCTGAGGAAACAGCAATGCTGAATAACAGTCTACACTGCGTCACTAGATCCTTATACAGGGGTTTAATGAGGCCTCACTGTACAGGAGAGACCGGAGCGAGGAGCAGGGGCCTGATCACAAGAGCTGACAATCTGAGGAAATAGCAATGCTGAATAACAGTCTACACTGCGTCACTAGATCCTTATACAGGGGTATAATGAGGCCTCACTGTACAGTAGAGACCGGAGCGAGGAGCAGGGGCCTGATCACAAGAGCTGACAATCTGAGGAGACAGCAATGCTGAATAACAGTCTACACTGCGTCACTAGATCCTTATACAGGGGTATAATGAGGCCTCACTGTACAGGAGAGACGGGAGCGAGGAGCAGGGGCCTGATCACAAGAGCTGACAATCTGAGGAATCAGCAATGCTGAATAACAGTCTACACTGTGTCAGTAGATCCTTATACAGGGGTATAATGAGGCCTCACTGTACAGGAGAGACCGGTGCAAGGAGCGGGGGCCTGATCACAAGAGCTGACAATCTGAGGAAGCAGCAATGCTGAATAATAGTCTACACTGCGTCACTAGATCCTTATACAGGTGTATAATGAGGCCTCACTGTACAGGAGAGACCCGAGCGAGGAGCCGGGGCCTGATCACAAGAGCTGACAATCTGAGGAAACAGCAATGCTGAATAACAGTCTACACTGCGTCATTAGATCCTTATACAGGGGTATAATGAGGCCTCACTGCACAGGAGAGACCGGAGCGAGGAGACGGGGCCTGATCACAAGAGCTGACAATCTGAGGAAACAGCAATGCTGAATAACAGTCTACACTGCGTCACTAGATCCTTATACAGGAGTATAATGAGGCCTCACTGTACAGGAGAGACCCGAGCGAGGAGCCGGGGCCTGATCACAAGAGCTGACAATCTGAGGAAACAGCAATGCTGAATAACAGTCTACACTGCGTCACTAGATCCTTATACAGGAGTATAATGAGGCCTCACTGTACAGGAGAGACAGGAGCGAGGAGCCGGGGCCTGATCACAAGAGCTGACAATCTGAGCACACAGCAATGCTGAATAACAGTCTACACTGCGTCACTAGATCCTTATACAGGGGTATAATGAGGCCTCACTGTACAGGAGAGACCGGAGCGAGGAGCAGGGGCCTGATCACAAGAGCTGACAATCTGAGGAGACAGCAATGCTGAATAACAGTCTACACTGCGTCACTAGATCCTTATAAAGGGGTATAATGAGGCCTCACTGTACAGGAGAGACCGGAGCGAGGAACAGGGGCCTGATCACAAGAGCTGACAATCTGAGGAGACAGCAATGCTGAATAACAGTCTACACTGCGTCACTAAATCCTTATACAGGAGTATAATGAGGCCTCATTGTAGAGGAGAGACAGGAGCGAGGAGCCGGGGCCTGATCACAAGAGCTGACAATCTGAGGAAACAGCAATGCTGAATAACAGTCTACACTGCGTCACTAGATCCTTATACAGGGGTATAATGAGGCCTCACTGTACAGGAGAGACCGGAGCGAGGAGCAGGGGCCTGATCACAAGAGGTGACAATCTGAGGAAACAGCAATGCTGAATAACAGTCTGCACTGCGTCACTAGATCCTTATACAGGGGTATAATGAGGCCTCACTGTACAGTAGAGACCGGAGCGAGGAGCAGAGGCCTGATCACAAGAGCTGACAATCTGAGGAAACAGCAATGCTGAATAACAGTCTACACTGCGTCACTAGATCCTTATACAGGGGTATAATGAGGCCTCACTGTACAGGAGAGACCGGAGCGAGGAGCAGGGGCCTGATCACAAGAGCTGACAATCTGAGGAAACAGCAATGCTGAATAACAGTCTACACTGCGTCACTAGATCCTTATACAGGGGTATAATGAGGTCTCACTGTACAGGAGAGACCGGAGCGAGGAGCAGAGGCCTGATCACAAGAGCTGACAATCTGAGGACACAGCAATGCTGAATAACAGTCTACACTGCGTCACTAGATCCTTATACAGGGGTATAATGAGGCCTCACTGTACAGGAGAGACCGGAGCGAGGAGCAGAGGCCTGATCACGAGAGCTGACAATCTGAGGAAAGAGCAATGCTGAATAACAGTCTACACTGCGTCACTAGAGCCTTATACAGGGGTATAATGAGGCCTCACTGTACATGAGAGACCGGAGCGAGGAGCAGAGGCCTGATCACAAGAGCTGACAATCTGAGGAAACTGCAATGCTGAATAACAGTCTACACTGCGTCAATAGATCCTTATACAGGGGTATAATGAGGTCTCACTGTACAGGAGAGACCGGAGCGAGGAGCAGGGGCCTGATCACAAGAGCTGACAATCTGAGGAAACAGCAATGCTGAATAACAGTCTACACTGCGTCACTAGATCCTTATACAGGGGTATAATGAGGCCTCACTGTACAGGAGAGACCGGAGCGAGGAGCAGGGGACTGATCACAAGAGCTGACAATCTGAGGACACAGCAATGCTGAATAACAGTCTACACTGCGTCACTAGATCCTTATACAGGGGTATAATGAGGCCTCACTGTACAGGAGAGACCGGAGCGAATAGCAGGGGCCTGATCACAAGAGCTGACAATCTGAGGAAACAGCAATGCTGAATAACAGTCTACACTGCGTCACTAGATCCTTATACAGGGGTATAATGAGGCCTCACTGTACAGGAGAGACCGGAACGAGGAGCCGGGGCCTGATCACAAGAGCTGACAATCTGAGGAAACAGCAATGCTGAATAACAGTCTACACTGCGTCACTATATCCTTATACAGGGGTATAATGAGGCCTCACTGTTCAGGAGAGACCGGAGCGAGGAGCCGGGGCCTGATCACAAGAGCTGACAATCTGAGGAAACAGCAATGCTGAATAACAGTCTACACTGCGTCACTAGATCCTTATACAGGAGTATAATGAGGCCTCACTGTACAGGAGAGACCCGAGCGAGGAGCCGGGGCCTGATCACAAGAGCTGACAATCTGAGGAAACAGCAATGCTGAATTCAGTCTACACTGCGTCAATAGATCCTTATACAGGAGTATAATGAGGCCTCACTGTACAGGAGAGACCGGAGCGAGGAGCCGGGGCCTGATCACAAGAGCTGACAATCTGAGCACACAGCAATGCTGAATAACAGTCTACACTGCGTCACTAGATCCTTATACAGGGGTATAATGAGGCCTCACTGTACAGGAGAGACCGGAGAGAGGAGCAGGGGCCTGATCACAAGAGCTGACAATCTGAGGAAACAGCAATGCTGAATAACAGTCTACACTGCGTCACTAGATCCTTATACAGGGGTATAATGAGGCCTCACTGTACAGGTGAGACCGGAGCGAGGAGCAGGGGCCTGATCACAAGAGCTGACAATCTGAGCACACAGCAATGCTGAATAACCGTCTACACTGCGTCACTAGATCCTTATACAGGGGTATAATGAGGCCTCACTGTACAGGAGAGACCGGAGCGAGGAGCAGGGGCCTGATCACAAGAGGTGACAATCTGAGGAAACAGCAATGCTGAATAACAGTCTACACTGCGTCACTAGATCCTTATACAGGGGTATAATGAGGCCTCACTGTACAGGAGAGACTGGAGCGTGGAGCAGAGGCCTGATCACAAGAGCTGACAATCTGAGGACACAGCAATGCTGAATAACAGTCTACACTGCGTCACTAGATCCTTATACAGGGGTATAATGAGGCCTCACTGTACAGAAGAGACCGGAGCGAGGAGCGGAGGCCTGATCACAGGAGCTGACAATCTGAGGAGACAGCAATGCTGAATAAGAGTCTACACTGCGTCACTAGATCCTTATACAGGGGTATAATGAGGCCTCACTGTACAGGAGAGACCGGAGCGAGGAGCAGGGGCCTGATCACAAGAGCTGACAATCTGAGGAAACAGCAATGCTGAATAACAGTCTACACTGCGTCACTAGATCCTTATACAGGGGTATAATGAGGCCTCACTGCACAGGAGAGACTGGAGCGAGGAGCAGAGGCCTGATCACAAGAGCTGACAATCTGAGGAAAAATGCAATGCTGAATAACAGTCTACACTGCGTCAATAGATCCTTATACAGGGGTATAAT
This sequence comes from Dendrobates tinctorius, assembly GCF_039654945.1. Lineage (NCBI taxonomy): Eukaryota > Metazoa > Chordata > Amphibia > Anura > Dendrobatidae > Dendrobates > Dendrobates tinctorius. Next base: position 25,225,778 of record NW_027361731.1, on the reverse strand, counting down.
GAGGTCTCACTGTACAGGAGAGACCGGAGCGAGGAGCAGGGGCCTGATCACAAGAGCTGACAATCTGAGGACACAGCAATGCTGAATAACAGTCTACACTGCGTCACTAGATCCTTATACAGGGGTATAATGAGGCCTCACTGTACAGGAGAGACCGGAGCGAATAGCAGGGGCCTGATCACAAGAGCTGACAATCTGAGGAAACAGCAATGCTGAATAACAGTCTACACTGTGTCACTAGATCCTTATACAGGGGTATAATGAGGCCTCACTGTACAGGAGAGACCGGAGCGAGGAGCAGGGGCCTGATCACAAGAGCTGACAATCTGAGGACACAGCAATGCTGAATAACAGTCTACACTGCGTCACTAGATCCTTATACAGGGGTATAATGAGGCCTCACTGTACAGGAGAGACCGGAGCGAATAGCAGGGGCCTGATCACAAGAGCTGACAATCTGAGGAAACAGCAATGCTGAATAACAGTCTACACTGCGTCACTAGATCCTTATACAGGGGTATAATGAGGCCTCACTGTACAGGAGAGACCGGAGCGAGGAGCCGGGGCCTGATCACAAGAGCTGACAATCTGAGCACACAGCAATGCTGAATAACAGTCTACACTGCGTCACTAGATCCTTATACAGGGGTATAATGAGGCCTCACTGTACAGGAGAGACCGGAGCGAGGAGCAGGGGCCTGATCACAAGAGCTGACAATCTGAGGAAACAGCAATGCTGAATAACAGTCTACACTGCGTCACTAGATCCTTATACAGGGGTATAATGAGGCCTCACTGTACAGGTGAGACCGGAGCGAGAAGCAGGGGCCTGATCACAAGAGCTGACAATCTGAGCACACAGCAATGCTGAATAACCGTCTACACTGCGTCACTAGATCCTTATACAGGGGTATAATGAGGCCTCACTGTACAGGAGAGACCGGAGCGAGGAGCAGGGGCCTGATCACAAGAGGTGACAATCTGAGGAAACAGCAATGCTGAATAACAGTCTGCACTGCGTCACTAGCTCCTTATACAGGGGTATAATGAGGCCTCACTGTACAGGAGAGACCGGAGCAAGGAGCCGGGGCCTGATCACAAGAGCTGAGAATCTGAGGAAACAGCAATGCTGAATAACAGTCTACACTGCGTCACTAGATCCTTATACAGGTGTATAATGAGGCCTCACTGTACAGGAGAGACCGGAGCGAGGAGCAGAGTCCTGATCACAAGAGCTGACAATCTGAGGAAACAGCAATGCTGAATAACAGTCTACACTGCGTCACTAGATCCTTATACAGGGGTATAATGAGGCCTCACTGTACAGGAGAGACCGGAGCGAGGAGCGGGGGCCTGATCACAAGAGCTGACAATCTGAGGAAACAGCAATGCTGAATAACAGTCTACACTGCGTCACTAGATCCTTATACAGGGGTATAATGAGGCCTCACTGTACAGGAGAGACCGGAGCGAGGAGCAGGGGCCTGATCACAAGAGCTGACAATCTGAGGAAACAGCAATGCTGAATAACAGTCTACACTGCGTCACTAGATCCTTATACAGGGGTATAATGAGGCCTCACTGTACAGGAGAGACCGGAGCGAGGAGCAGAGGCCTGATCACAAGAGCTGACAATCTGAGGAAACAGCAATGCTGAATAACAGTCTACACTGCGTCACTAGAGCCTTATACAGGGGTATAATGAGGCCTCACTGTACAGGAGAGACCGGAGCGAGGAGCCGGGGCCTGATCACAAGAGCTGACAATCTGAGGAAACAGCAATGCTGAATAACAGTCTACACTGCGTCACTAGATCCTTATACAGGGGTATAATGAGGCCTCACTGTACAGGAGAGACCGGAGCGAGGAGCAGAGGCCTGATCACAAGAGCTGACAATCTGAGGAAACAGCAATGCTGAATAACAGTCTACACTGCGTCACTAGATCCTTATACAGGGGTATAATGAGGCCTCACTGTACAGGAGAGACCGGAGTGAGGAGCAGGGGCCTGATCACAAGAGCTGACAATCTGAGGAAACAGCAATGCTGAATAACAGTCTACACTGCGTCACTAGATCCTTATACAGGGGTATAATGAGGCCTCACTGTACAGGAGAGACCGGAGCGAGGAGCAGAGGCCTGATCACAAGAGCTGACAATCTGAGGAAACAGCAATGCTGAATAACAGTCTACACTGCGTCACTAGAGCCTTATACAGGGGTATAATGAGGCCTCACTGTACAGGAGAGACCGGAGCGAGGAGCCGGGGCCTGATCACAAGAGCTGACAATCTGAGGAAACAGCAATGCTGAATAACAGTCTACACTGCGTCACTAGATCCTTATACAGGGGTATAATGAGGCCTCACTGTACAGGAGAGACCGGAGTGAGGAGCAGGGGCCTGATCACAAGAGCTGACAATCTGAGGAAACAGCAATGCTGAATAACAGTCTACACTGCGTCACTAGATCCTTATACAGGGGTATAATGAGGCCTCACTGTACAGGAGAGACCGGAGCGAGGAGCAGGGGCCTGATCACAAGAGCTGACAATCTGAGGAAACAGCAATGCTGAATAACAGTCTACACTGCGTCACTAGATCCTTATACAGGGGTATAATGAGGCCTCACTGTACAGGAGAGACCGGAGCGAGGAGCAGGGGCCTGATCACAAGAGCTGACAATCTGAGGAAACAGCAATGCTGAATAACAGTCTACACTGAGTCACTAGAGCCTTATACAGGGGTATAATGAGGCCTCACTGTACAGGAGAGACCGGAGCGAGGAGCCGGGGCCTGATCACAAGAGCTGACAATCTGAGGAAACAGCAATGCTGAATAACAGTCTACACTGCGTCACTAGATCCTTATACAGGGGTATAATGAGGCCTCACTGTACAGGAGAGACCGGAGTGAGGAGCAGGGGCCTGATCACAAGAGCTGACAATCTGAGGAAACAGCAATGCTGAATAACAGTCTACACTGCGTCACTAGATCCTTATACAGGGGTATAATGAGGCCTCACTGTACAGGAGAGACCGGAGTGAGGAGCAGGGGCCTGATCACAAGAGCTGACAATCTGAGGAAACAGCAATGCTGAATAACAGTCTACACTGCGTCACTAGATCCTTATACAGGGGTATAATGAGGCCTCACTGTACAGGAGAGACCGGAGCGAGGAGCAGAGGCCTGATCACAAGAGCTGACAATCTGAGGAAACAGCAATGCTGAATAACAGTCTACACTGCGTCACTAGATCCTTATACAGGGGTATAATGAGGCCTCACTGTACAGGAGAGACCGGAGCGAGGAGCAGGGGCCTGATCACAAGAGCTGACAATCTGAGGACACAGCAATGCTGAATAACAGTCTACACTGCGTCACTAGATCCTTATACAGGGGTATAATGAGGCCTCACTGTACAGGAGAGACCGGAGCGAATAGCAGGGGCCTGATCACAAGAGCTGACAATCTGAGGAAACAGCAATGCTGAATAACAGTCTACACTGCGTCACTAGATCCTTATACAGGGGTATAATGAGGCCTCACTGTACAGGAGAGACCGGAGCGAGGAGCCGGGGCCTGATCACAAGAGCTGACAATCTGAGGAAACAGCAATGCTGAATAACAGTCTACACTGCGTCACTATATCCTTATACAGGGGTATAATGAGGCCTCACTGTACAGGAGAGACCGGAGCGAGGAGCCGGGGCCTGATCACAAGAGCTGACAATCTGAGGAAACAGCAATGCTGAATAACAGTCTACACTGCGTCACTAGATCCTTATACAGGAGTATAATGAGGCCTCACTGTACAGGAGAGACCCGAGCGAGGAGCCGGGGCCTGATCACAAGAGCTGACAATCTGAGGAAACAGCAATGCTGAATAACAGTCTGCACTGCGTCACTAGATCCTTATACAGGGGTATAATGAGGCCTCACTGTACAGGAGAGACTGGAGCGTGGAGCAGAGGCCTGATCACAAGAGCTGACAATCTGAGGACACAGCAATGCTGAATAACAGTCTACACTGCGTCACTAGATCCTTATACAGGGGTATAATGAGGCCTCACTGTACAGAAGAGACCGGAGCGAGGAGCGGAGGCCTGATCACAGGAGCTGACAATCTGAGGAGACAGCAATGCTGAATAAGAGTCTACACTGCGTCACTAGATCCTTATACAGGGGTATAATGAGGCCTCACTGTACAGGAGAGACCGGAGCGAGGAACAGGGGCCTGATCACAAGAGCTGACAATCTGAGGAAACAGCAATGCTGAATAACAGTCTACACTGCGTCACTAGATCCTTATACAGGGGTATAATGAGGCCTCACTGTACAGGAGAGACCGGAGCGAGGAGCAGAGGCCTGATCACAAGAGCTGACAATCTGAGGAAAAATGCAATGCTGAATAACAGTCTACACTGCGTCAATAGATCCTTATACAGGGGTATAATGAGGTCTCACTGTACAGGAGAGACCGGAGCGAGGAGCAGGGGCCTGATCACAAGAGCTGACAATCTGAGGACACAGCAATGCTGAATAACAGTCTACACTGCGTCCCTAGATCCTTATACAGGGGTATAATGAGGCCTCACTGTACAGGAGAGACCGGAGCGAATAGCAGGGGCCTGATCACAAGAGCTGACAATCTGAGGAAACAGCAATGCTGAATAACAGTCTACACTGTGTCACTAGATCCTTATACAGGGGTATAATGAGGCCTCACTGTACAGGAGAGACCGGAGCGAGGAGCAGGGGCCTGATCACAAGAGCTGACAATCTGAGGACACAGCAATGCTGAATAACAGTCTACACTGCGTCACTAGATCCTTATACAGGGGTATAATGAGGCCTCACTGTACAGGAGAGACCGGAGCGAATAGCAGGGGCCTGATCACAAGAGCTGACAATCTGAGGAAACAGCAATGCTGAATAACAGTCTACACTGCGTCACTAGATCCTTATACAGGGGTATAATGAGGACTCACTGTACAGGAGAGACCGGAGCGAGGAGCCGGGGCCTGATCACAAGAGCTGACAATCTGAGGAAACAGCAATGCTGAATAACAGTCTACACTGCGTCACTAGATCCTTATACAGGAGTATAATGAGGCCTCACTGTACAGGAGAGACCCGAGCGAGGAGCCGGGGCCTGATCACAAGAGCTGACAATCTGAGGAAACAGCAATGCTGAATAACAGTCTACACTGCGTCACTAGATCCTTATACAGGAGTATAATGAGGCCTCACTGTACAGGAGAGACCGGAGCGAGGAGCCGGGGCCTGATCACAAGAGCTGACAATCTGAGCACACAGCAATGCTGAATAACAGTCTACACTGCGTCACTAGATCCTTATACAGGGGTATAATGAGGCCTCACTGTACAGGAGAGACCGGAGCGAGGAGCAGGGGCCTGATCACAAGAGCTGACAATCTGAGGAAACAGCAATGCTGAATAACCGTCTACACTGCGTCACTAGATCCTTATACAGGTGTATAATGAGGCCTCACTGTACAGGAGAGACCGGAGCGAGGAGCAGAGTCCTGATCACAAGAGGTGACAATCTGAGGAAACAGCAATGCTGAATAACAGTCTGCACTGCGTCACTAGATCCTTATACAGGGGTATAATGAGGCCTCACTGTACAGGAGAGACTGGAGCGTGGAGCAGAGGCCTGATCACAAGAGCTGACAATCTGAGGACACAGCAATGCTGAATAACAGTCTACACTGCGTCACTAGATCCTTATACAGGGGTATAATGAGGCCTCACTGTACAGAAGAGACCGGAGCGAGGAGCGGAGGCCTGATCACAGGAGCTGACAATCTGAGGAGACAGCAATGCTGAATAAGAGTCTACACTGCGTCACTAGATCCTTATACAGGGGTATAATGAGGCCTCACTGTACAGGAGAGACCGGAGCGAGGAGCAGGGGCCTGATCACAAGAGCTGACAATCTGAGGAAACAGCAATGCTGAATAACAGTCTACACTGCGTCACTAGATCCTTATACAGGGGTATAATGAGGCCTCACTGTACAGGAGAGACCGGAGCGAGGAGCAGAGGCCTGATCACAAGAGCTGACAATCTGAGGAAAAATGCAATGCTGAATAACAGTCTACACTGCGTCAATAGATCCTTATACAGGGGTATAATGAGGTCTCACTGTACAGGAGAGACCGGAGCGAGGAGCAGGGGCCTGATCACAAGAGCTGACAATCTGAGGACACAGCAATGCTGAATAACAGTCTACACTGCGTCCCTAGATCCTTATACAGGGGTATAATGAGGCCTCACTGTACAGGAGAGACCGGAGCGAATAGCAGGGGCCTGATCACAAGAGCTGACAATCTGAGGAAACAGCAATGCTGAATAACAGTCTACACTGTGTCACTAGATCCTTATACAGGGGTATAATGAGGCCTCACTGTACAGGAGAGACCGGAGCGAGGAGCAGGGGCCTGATCACAAGAGCTGACAATCTGAGGACACAGCAATGCTGAATAACAGTCTACACTGCGTCACTAGATCCTTATACAGGGGTATAATGAGGCCTCACTGTACAGGAGAGACCGGAGCGAATAGCAGGGGCCTGATCACAAGAGCTGACAATCTGAGGAAACAGCAATGCTGAATAACAGTCTACACTGCGTCACTAGATCCTTATACAGGGGTATAATGAGGCCTCACTGTACAGGAGAGACCGGAGCGAGGAGCAGGGGCCTGATCACAAGAGCTGACAATCTGAGGAAACAGCAATGCTGAATAACAGTCTACACTGCGTCACTAGATCCTTATACAGGGGTATAATGAGGCCTCACTGTACAGGTGAGACCGGAGCGAGGAGTAGGGGCCTGATCACAAGAGCTGACAATCTGAGCACACAGCAATGCTGAATAACCGTCTACACTGCGTCACTAGATCCTTATACAGGGGTATAATGAGGCCTCACTGTACAGGAGAGACCGGAGCGAGGAGCAGGGGCCTGATCACAAGAGGTGACAATCTGAGGAAACAGCAATGCTGAATAACAGTCTGCACTGCGTCACTAGCTCCTTATACAGGGGTATAATGAGGCCTCACTGTACAGGAGAGAACGGAGCAAGGAGCCGGGGCCTGATCACAAGAGCTGAGAATCTGAGGAAACAGCAATGCTGAATAACAGTCTACACTGCGTCACTAGATCCTTATACAGGGGTATAATGAGGCCTCACTGTACAGGAGAGACCGGAGCGAGGAGCAGAGTCCTGATCACAAGAGCTGACAATCTGAGGAAACAGCAATGCTGAATAACAGTCTACACTGCGTCACTAGATCCTTATACAGGGGTATAATGAGGCCTCACTGTACAGGAGAGACCGGAGTGAGGAGCAGGGGCCTGATCACAAGAGCTGACAATCTGAGGAAACAGCAATGCTGAATAACAGTCTACACTGCGTCACTAGATCCTTATACAGGGGTATAATGAGGCCTCACTGTACAGGAGAGACCGGAGTGAGGAGCAGGGGCCTGATCACAAGAGCAGACAATCTGAGGAAACAGCAATGCTGAATAACAGTCTACACTGCGTCACTAGATCCTTATACAGGGGTATAATGAGGCCTCACTGTACAGGAGAGACCGGAGCGAGGAGCAGGGGCCTGATCACAAGAGCTGACAATCTGAGGAAACAGCAATGCTGAATAACAGTCTACACTGCGTCACTAGATCCTTATACAGGGGTATAATGAGGCCTCACTGTACAGGAGAGACCGGAGCGAGGAGCAGGGGCCTGATCACAAGAGCTGACAATCTGAGGAAACAGCAATGCTGAATAACAGTCTACACTGAGTCACTAGAGCCTTATACAGGGGTATAATGAGGCCTCACTGTACAGGAGAGACCGGAGCGAGGAGCCGGGGCCTGATCACAAGAGCTGACAATCTGAGGAAACAGCAATGCTGAATAACAGTCTACACTGCGTCACTAGATCCTTATACAGGGGTATAATGAGGCCTCACTGTACAGGAGAGACCGGAGTGAGGAGCAGGGGCCTGATCACAAGAGCTGACAATCTGAGGAAACAGCAATGCTGAATAACAGTCTACACTGCGTCACTAGATCCTTATACAGGGGTATAATGAGGCCTCACTGTACAGGAGAGACCGGAGTGAGGAGCAGGGGTCTGATCACAAGAGCTGACAATCTGAGGAAACAGCAATGCTGAATAACAGTCTACACTGCGTCACTAGATCCTTATACAGGGGTATAATGAGGCCTCACTGTACAGGAGAGACCGGAGCGAGGAGCAGAGGCCTGATCACAAGAGCTGACAATCTGAGGAAACAGCAATGCTGAATAACAGTCTACACTGCGTCACTAGATCCTTATACAGGGGTATAATGAGGCCTCACTGTACAGGAGAGACCGGAGTGAGGAGCAGGGGCCTGATCACAAGAGCTGACAATCTGAGGAAACAGCAATGCTGAATAACAGTCTACACTGCGTCACTAGATCCTTATACAGGGGTATAATGAGGCCTCACTGTACAGGAGAGACCGGAGCGAGGAGCAGAGGCCTGATCACAAGAGCTGACAATCTGAGGAAACAGCAATGCTGAATAACAGTCTACACTGCGTCACTAGAGCCTTATACAGGGGTATAATGAGGCCTCACTGTACAGGAGAGACCGGAGCGAGGAGCCGGGGCCTGATCACAAGAGCTGACAATCTGAGGAAACAGCAATGCTGAATAACAGTCTACACTGCGTCACTAGATCCTTATACAGGGGTATAATGAGGCCTCACTGTACAGGAGAGACCGGAGCGAGGAGCAGAGGCCTGATCACAAGAGCTGACAATCTGAGGAAACAGCAATGCTGAATAACAGTCTACACTGCGTCACTAGAGCCTTATACAGGGGTATAATGAGGCCTCACTGTACAGGAGAGACAGGAGTGAGGAGCAGGGGCCTGATCACAAGAGCTGACAATCTGAGGACACAGCAATGCTGAATAACAGTCTACACTGCGTCACTAGATCCTTATACAGGGGTATAATGAGGCCTCACTGCACAGGAGAGACCGGAGCGAGGAGACGGGGCCTGATCACAAGAGCTGACAATCTGAGGAAACAGCAATGCTGAATAACAGTCTACACTGCGTCACTAGAACCTTATACAGGAGTATAATGAGGCCTCACTGTACAGGAGAGACCCGAGTGAGGAGCCGGGGCCTGATCACAAGAGCTGACAATCTGAGGAAACAGCAATGCTGAATAACAGTCTACACTGCGTCACTAGATCCTTATACAGGAGTATAATGAGGCCTCACTGTACAGGAGAGACAGGAGCGAGGAGCCGGGGCCTGATCACAAGAGCTGACAATCTGAGCACACAGCAATGCTGAATAACAGTCTACACTGCGTCACTAGATCCTTATACAGGGGTATAATGAGGCCTTACTGTACAGGAGAGACCGGAGCGAGGAGCAGGGGCCTGATCACAAGAGCTGACAATCTGAGGAGACAGCAATGCTGAATAACAGTCTACACTGCGTCACTAGATCCTTATACAGGGGTATAATGAGGCCTCACTGTACAGGAGAGACCGGAGCGAGGAGCATGGGTCTGATCACAAGAGCTGACAATCTGAGGAGACAGCAATGCTGAATAACAGTCTACACTGCGTCACTAAATCCTTATACAGGAGTATAATGAGGCCTCATTGTAGAGGAGAGACAGGAGCGAGGAGCCGGGGCCTGATCACAAGAGCTGACAATCTGAGGAAACAGCAATGCTGAATAACAGTCTACACTGCGTCACTAGATCCTTATACAGGGGTATAATGAGGCCTCACTGTACAGGAGAGACCGGAGCGAGGAGCAGAGGCCTGATCACAAGAGCTGACAATCTGAGGAAACAGCAATGCTGAATAACAGTCTACACTGCGTCACTAGATCCTTATACAGGGGTATAATGAGGCCTCACTGTACAGGAGAGACCGGAGCGAGGAGCAGGGGCCTGATCACAAGAGCTGACAATCTGAGGAAACAGCAATGCTGAATAACAGTCTACACTGCGTCACTAGATCCTTATACAGGGGTATAATGAGGTCTCACTGTACAGGAGAGACCGGAGCGAGGAGCAGAGGCCTGATCACAAGAGCTGACAATCTGAGGACACAGCAATGCTGAATAACAGTCTACACTGCGTCACTAGATCCTTATACAGGGGTATAATGAGGCCTCACTGTACAGGAGAGACCGGAGCGAGGAGCAGAGGCCTGATCACAAGAGCTGACAATCTGAGGAAACTGCAATGCTGAATAACAGTCTACACTGCGTCAATAGATCCTTATACAGGGGTATAATGAGGTCTCACTGTACAGGAGAGACCGGAGCGAGGAGCAGGGGCCTGATCACAAGAGCTGACAATCTGAGGAAACAGCAATGCTGAATAACAGTCTACACTGCGTCACTAGATCCTTATACAGGGGTATAATGAGGCCTCACTGTACAGGAGAGACCGGAGCGAGGAGCAGGGGCCTGATCACAAGAGCTGACAATCTGAGGACACAGCAATGCTGAATAACAGTCTACACTGCGTCACTAGATCCTTATACAGGGGTATAATGAGGCCTCACTGTACAGGAGAGACCGGAGCGAATAGCAGGGGCCTGATCACAAGAGCTGACAATCTGAGGAAACAGCAATGCTGAATAACAGTCTACACTGCGTCACTAGATCCTTATACAGGGGTATAATGAGGCCTCACTGTACAGGAGAGACCGGAGCGAGGAGCCGGGGCCTGATCACAAGAGCTGACAATCTGAGGAAACAGCAATGCTGAATAACAGTCTACACTGCGTCACTATATCCTTATACAGGGGTATAATGAGGCCTCACTGTACAGGAGAGACCGGAGCGAGGAGCCGGGGCCTGATCACAAGAGCTGACAATCTGAGGAAACAGCAATGCTGAATAACAGTCTACACTACGTCACTAGATCCTTATACAGGGGTATAATGAGGCCTCACTGTACAGGAGAGACCGGAGCGAGGAGCAGGGGCCTGATCACAAGAGCTGACAATCTGAGGAAACAGCAATGCTGAATAACAGTCTACACTGCGTCACTAGATCCTTATACAGGGGTATAATGAGGCCTCACTGTACAGGTGAGACCGTAGCGAGGAGCAGGGGCCTGATCACAAGAGCTGACAATCTGAGCACACAGCAATGCTGAATAACCGTCTACACTGCGTCACTAGATCCTTATACAGGGGTATAATGAGGCCTCACTGTACAGGAGAGACCGGAGCGAGGAGCAGGGGCCTGATCACAAGAGGTGACAATCTGAGGAAACAGCAATGCTGAATAACAGTCTACACTGCGTCACTAGATCCTTATACAGGTGTATAATGAGGCCTCACTGTACAGGAGAGACCGGAGCGAGGAGCAGAGTCCTGATCACAAGAGCTGACAATCTGAGGAAACAGCAATGCTGAATAACAGTCTGCACTGCGTCACTAGATCCTTATACAGGGGTATAATGAGGCCTCACTGTACAGGAGAGACTGGAGCGTGGAGCAGAGGCCTGATCACAAGAGCTGACAATCTGAGGACACAGCAATGCTGAATAACAGTCTACACTGCGTCACTAGATCCTTATACAGGGGTATAATGAGGCCTCACTGTACAGAAGAGACCGGAGCGAGGCGCGGGGGCCTGATCACAAGAGCTGACAATCTGAGGAAACAGCAATGCTGAATAACAGTCTACACTGCGTCACTAGATTCTTATACAGGTGTATAATGAGGCCTCACTGTACAGGAGAGACCGGAGCGAGGAGCAGAGGCCTGATCACAAGAGCTGACAATCTGAGGAAACAGCAATGCTGAATAACAGTCTACACTGCGTCACTAGATCCTTATACAGGGGTATAATGAGGCCTCACTGTACAGGAGAGACCGGAGCGAGGAGCAGGGGCCTGATCACAAGAGCTGACAATCTGAGGAAACAGCAATGCTGAATAACAGTCTACACTGAGTCACTAGATCCTTATACAGGGGTATAATGAGGCCTCACTGTACAGGAGAGACCGGAGCGAGGAGCAGAGGCCTGATCACAAGAGCTGACAATCTGAGGACACAGCAATGCTGAATAACAGTCTACACTGCGTCACTAGATCCTTATACAGGGGTATAATGAGGCCTCACTGTACAGGAGAGACCAGAGCGAGGACCAGGGGCCTGATCAGAAGAGCTGACAATCTGAGGATACAGTAATGCTGAATAACAGTCTACACTGCGTCACTAGATCCTTATACAGGGGTATAATGAGGCCTCACTGTACAGGAGAGACCGGAGCGAGGAGCAGAGGCCTGATCACAAGAGCTGACAATCTGAGGAAAAAGCAATGCTGAATAACAGTCTACACTGCGTCAATAGATCCTTATACAGGGGTATAATGAGGTCTCACTGTACAGGAGAGACCGGAGCGAGGAGCAGGGGCCTGATCACAAGAGCTGACAATCTGAGGACACAGCAATGCTGAATAACAGTCTACACTGCGTCACTAGATCCTTATACAGGGGTATAATGAGGCCTCACTGTACAGGAGAGACCGGAGCGAATAGCAGGGGCCTGATCACAAGAGCTGACAATCTGAGGAAACAGCAATGCTGAATAACAGTCTACACTGTGTCACTAGATCCTTATACAGGGGTATAATGAGGCCTCACTGTACAGGAGAGACCGGAGCGAGGAGCAGGGGCCTGATCACAAGAGCTGACAATCTGAGGACACAGCAATGCTGAATAACAGTCTACACTGCGTCACTAGATCCTTATACAGGGGTATAATGAGGCCTCACTGTACAGGAGAGACCGGAGCGAATAGCAGGGGCCTGATCACAAGAGCTGACAATCTGAGGAAACAGCAATGCTGAATAACAATCTACACTGCGTCACTAGATCCTTATACAGGGGTATAATGAGGTCTCACTGTACAGGAGAGACCGGAGCGAGGAGCCGGGGCCTGATCACAAGAGCTGACAATCTGAGCACACAGCAATGCTGAATAACAGTCTACACTGCGTCACTAGATCCTTATACAGGGGTATAATGAGGCCTCACAGTACAGGAGAGACCGGAGCGAGGAGCAGGGGCCTGATCACAAGAGCTGACAATCTGAGGAAACAGCAATGCTGAATAACAGTCTACACTGCGTCACTAGATCCTTATACAGGGGTATAATGAGGCCTCACTGTACAGGTGAGACCGGAGCGAGGAGCAGGGGCCTGATCACAAGAGCTGACAATCTGAGCACACAGCAATGCTGAATAACCGTCTACACTGCGTCACTAGATCCTTATACAGGGGTATAATGAGGCCTCACTGTACAGGAGAGACCGGAGCGAGGAGCAGGGGCCTGATCACAAGAGGTGACAATCTGAGGAAACAGCAATGCTGAATAACAGTCTGCACTGCGTCACTAGCTCCTTATACAGGGGTATAATGAGGCCTCACTGTACAGGAGAGACCGGAGAAAGGAGCCGGGGCCTGATCACAAGAGCTGACAATCTGAGGAAACAGCAATGCTGAATAACAGTCTACACTGCATCACTAGATCCTTATACAGGGGTATAATGAGGCCTCACTGTACAGGAGAGACCGGAGCGAGGAGCAGGGGCCTGATCACAAGAGCTGACAATCTGAGGAAACAGCAATGCTGAATAACAGTCTACACTGCGTCACTAGATCCTTATACAGGGGTATAATGAGGTCTCACTGTACAGGAGAGACCGGAGCGAGGAGCAGAGGCCTGATCACAAGAGCTGACAATCTGAGGACACAGCAATGCTGAATAACAGTCTACACTGCGTCACTAGATCCTTATACAGGGGTATAATGAGGCCTCACTGTACAGGAGAGACCGGAGCGAGGAGCAGAGGCCTGATCACAAGAGCTGACAATCTGAGGAAACAGCAATGCTGAATAACAGTCTACACTGCGTCACTAGAGCCTTATACAGGGGTATAATGAGGCCTCACTGTACATGAGAGACCGGAGCGAGGAGCAGAGGCCTGATCACAAGAGCTGACAATCTGAGGAAACTGCAATGCTGAATAACAGTCTACACTGCGTCAATAGATCCTTATACAGGGGTATAATGAGGTCTCACTGTACAGGAGAGACCGGAGCGAGGAGCAGGGGCCTGATCACAAGAGCTGACAATCTGAGGAAACAGCAATGCTGAATAACAGTCTACACTGCGTCACTAGATCCTTATACAGGGGTATAATGAGGCCTCACTGTACAGGAGAGACCGGAGCGAGGAGCAGGGGCCTGATCACAAGAGCTGACAATCTGAGGACACAGCAATGCTGAATAACAGTCTACACTGCGTCACTAGATCCTTATACAGGGGTATAATGAGGCCTCACTGTACAGGAGAGACCGGAGCGAATAGCAGGGGCCTGATCACAAGAGCTGACAATCTGAGGAAACAGCAATGCTGAATAACAGTCTACACTGCGTCACTAGATCCTTATACAGGGGTATAATGAGGCCTCACTGTACAGGAGAGACCGGAGCGAGGAGCCGGGGCCTGATCACAAGAGCTGACAATCTGAGGAAACAGCAATGCTGAATAACAGTCTACACTGCGTCACTATATCCTTATACAGGGGTATAATGAGGCCTCACTGTACAGGAGAGACCGGAGCGAGGAGCCGGGGCCTGATCACAAGAGCTGACAATCTGAGGAAACAGCAATGCTGAATAACATTCTACACTGCGTCACTAGATCCTTATACAGGAGTATAATGAGGCCTCACTGTACAGGAGAGACCCGAGCGAGGAGCCGGGGCCTGATCACAAGAGCTGACAATCTGAGGAAACAGCAATGCTGAATAACAGTCTACACTGCGTCACTAGATCCTTATACAGGGGTATAATGAGGCCTCACTGTACAGGTGAGACCGGAGCGAGAAGCAGGGGCCTGATCACAAGAGCTGACAATCTGAGCACACAGCAATGCTGAATAACCGTCTACACTGCGTCACTAGATCCTTATACAGGGGTATAATGAGGCCTCACTGTACAGGAGAGACCGGAGCGAGGAGCAGGGGCCTGATCACAAGAGGTGACAATCTGAGGAAACAGCAATGCTGAATAACAGTCTACACTGCGTCACTAGATCCTTATACAGGTGTATAATGAGGCCTCACTGTACAGGAGAGACCGGAGCGAGGAGCAGAGTCCTGATCACAAGAGCTGACAATCTGAGGAAACAGCAATGCTGAATAACAGTCTGCACTGCGTCACTAGATCCTTATACAGGGGTATAATGAGGCCTCACTGTACAGGAGAGACTGGAGCGTGGAGCAGAGGCCTGATCACAAGAGCTGACAATCTGAGGACACAGCAATGCTGAATAACAGTCTACACTGCGTCACTAGATCCTTATACAGGGGTATAATGAGGCCTCACTGTACAGAAGAGACCGGAGCGAGGCGCGGGGGCCTGATCACAAGAGCTGACAATCTGAGGAAACAGCAATGCTGAATAACAGTCTACACTGCGTCACTAGATTCTTATACAGGTGTATAATGAGGCCTCACTGTACAGGAGAGACCGGAGCGAGGAGCAGAGGCCTGATCACAAGAGCTGACAATCTGAGGAAACAGCAATGCTGAATAACAGTCTACACTGCGTCACTAGATCCTTATACAGGGGTATAATGAGGCCTCACTGTACAGGAGAGACCGGAGCGAGGAGCAGGGGCCTGATCACAAGAGCTGACAATCTGAGGAAACAGCAATGCTGAATAACAGTCTACACTGCGTCACTAGATCCTTATACAGGGGTATAATGAGGCCTCACTGTACAGGAGAGACCGGAGCGAGGAGCAGAGGCCTGATCACAAGAGCTGACAATCTGAGGACACAGCAATGCTGAATAACAGTCTACACTGCGTCACTAGATCCTTATACAGGGGTATAATGAGGCCTCACTGTACAGGAGAGACCAGAGCGAGGAGCAGGGGCCTGATCAGAAGAGCTGACAATCTGAGGATACAGTAATGCTGAATAACAGTCTACACTGCGTCACTAGATCCTTATACAGGGGTATAATGAGGCCTCACTGTACAGGAGAGACCGGAGCGAGGAGCAGAGGCCTGATCACAAGAGCTGACAATCTGAGGAAAAAGCAATGCTGAATAACAGTCTACACTGCGTCAATAGATCCTTATACAGGGGTATAATGAGGTCTCACTGTACAGGAGAGACCGGAGCGAGGAGCAGGGGCCTGATCACAAGAGCTGACAATCTGAGGACACAGCAATGCTGAATAACAGTCTACACTGCGTCACTAGATCCTTATACAGGGGTATAATGAGGCCTCACTGTACAGGAGAGACCGGAGCGAATAGCAGGGGCCTGATCACAAGAGCTGACAATCTGAGGAAACAGCAATGCTGAATAACAGTCTACACTGTGTCACTAGATCCTTATACAGGGGTATAATGAGGCCTCACTGTACAGGAGAGACCGGAGCGAGGAGCAGGGGCCTGATCACAAGAGCTGACAATCTGAGGACACAGCAATGCTGAATAACAGTCTACACTGCGTCACTAGATCCTTATACAGGGGTATAATGAGGCCTCACTGTACAGGAGAGACCGGAGCGAATAGCAGGGGCCTGATCACAAGAGCTGACAATCTGAGGAAACAGCAATGCTGAATAACAGTCTACACTGCGTCACTAGATCCTTATACAGGGGTATAATGAGGTCTCACTGTACAGGAGAGACCGGAGCGAGGAGCCGGGGCCTGATCACAAGAGCTGACAATCTGAGCACACAGCAATGCTGAATAACAGTCTACACTGCGTCACTAGATCCTTATACAGGGGTATAATGAGGCCTCACTGTACAGGAGAGACCGGAGCGAGGAGCAGGGGCCTGATCACAAGAGCTGACAATCTGAGGAAACAGCAATGCTGAATAACAGTCTACACTGCGTCACTAGATCCTTATACAGGGGTATAATGAGGCCTCACTGTACAGGTGAGACCGGAGCGAGGAGCAGGGGCCTGATCACAAGAGCTGACAATCTGAGCACACAGCAATGCTGAATAACCGTCTACACTGCGTCACTAGATCCTTATACAGGGGTATAATGAGGCCTCACTGTACAGGAGAGACCGGAGCGAGGAGCAGGGGCCTGATCACAAGAGGTGACAATCTGAGGAAACAGCAATGCTGAATAACAGTCTGCACTGCGTCACTAGCTCCTTATACAGGGGTATAATGAGGCCTCACTGTACAGGAGAGACCGGAGCAAGGAGCCGGGGCCTGATCACAAGAGCTGACAATCTGAGGAAACAGCAATGCTGAATAACAGTCTACACTGCGTCACTAGATCCTTATACAGGTGTATAATGAGGCCTCACTGTACAGGAGAGACAGGAGCGAGGAGCAGAGTCCTGATCACAAGAGCTGACAATCTGAGGAAACAGCAATGCTGAATAACAGTCTACACTGTGTCACTAGATCCTTATACAGGGGTATAATGAGGCCTCACTGTACAGGAGAGACCGGAGCGAGGAGCGGGGGCCTGATTACAAGAGCTGACAATCTGAGGAAACAGCAATGCTGAATAACAGTCTACACTGCGTCACTAGATCCTTATACAGGGGTATAATGAGGCCTCACTGTACAGGAGAGACCGGAGCGAGGAGCAGGGGCCTGATCACAAGAGCTGACAATCTGAGGAAACAGCAATGCTGAATAACAGTCTACACTGCGTCACTAGATCCTTATACAGGGGTATAATGAGGCCTCACTGTACAGGAGAGACCGGAGCGAGGAGCAGAGGCCTGATCACAAGAGCTGACAATCTGAGGAAACAGCAATGCTGAATAACAGTCTACACTGCGTCACTAGAGCCTTATACAGGGGTATAATGAGGCCTCACTGTACAGGAGAGACCGAAGCGAGGAGCCGGGGCCTGATCACAAGAGCTGACAATCTGAGGAAACAGCAATGCTGAATAACAGTCTACACTGCGTCACTAGATCCTTATACAGGGGTATAATGAGGCCTCACTGTACAGGAGAGACCAGAGCGAGGAGCAGAGGCCTGATCACAAGAGCTGACAATCTGAGGAAACAGCAATGCTGAATAACAGTCTACACTGCGTCACTAGATCCTTATACAGGGGTATAATGAGGCCTCACTGTACAGGAGAGACCGGAGCGAGGAGCCGGGGCCTGATCACAAGAGCTGACAATCTGAGCACACAGCAATGCTGAATAACAGTCTACACTGCTTCACTAGATCCTTATACAGGGGTATAATGAGGCCTCACTGTACAGGAGAGACCGGAGCGAGGAGCAGGGGCCTGATCACAAGAGCTGACAATCTGAGGAAACAGCAATGCTGAATAACAGTCTACACTGCGTCACTAGATCCTTATACAGGGGTATAATGAGGCCTCACTGTACAGGAGAGACCGGAGCGAGGAGCAGAGGCCTGATCACAAGAGCTGACAATCTGAGGAAACAGCAATGCTGAATAACAGTCTACACTGCGTCACTAGAGCCTTATACAGGGGTATAATGAGGCCTCACTGTACAGGAGAGACCGGAGCGAGGAGCCGGGGCCTGATCACAAGAGCTGACAATCTGAAGAAACAGCAATGCTGAATAACAGTCAACACTGCGTCACTAGATCCTTATACAGGGGTATAATGAGGCCTCACTGTACAGGAGAGACCGGAG
The DNA here is from genome assembly GCF_039654945.1 of Dendrobates tinctorius. NCBI lineage: Eukaryota > Metazoa > Chordata > Amphibia > Anura > Dendrobatidae > Dendrobates > Dendrobates tinctorius. Next base: position 25,207,014 of record NW_027361731.1, on the reverse strand, counting down.
TGAGGAGCAGGGGCCTGATCACAAGAGCTGACAATCTGAGGAAACAGCAATGCTGAATAACAGTCTACACTGCGTCACTAGATCCTTATACAGGGGTATAATGAGGCCTCACTGTACAGGAGAGACCGGAGCGAGGAGCAGAGGCCTGATCACAAGAGCTGACAATCTGAGGAAACAGCAATGCTGAATAACAGTCTACACTGCGTCACTAGAGCCTTATACAGGGGTATAATGAGGCCTCACTGTACAGGAGAGACCGGAGCGAGGAGCAGAGGCCTGATCACAAGAGCTGACAATCTGAGGAAACAGCAATGCTGAATAACAGTCTACACTGCGTCACTAGATCCTTATACAGGGGTATAATGAGGCCTCACTGTACAGGAGAGACCGGAGTGAGGAGCAGGGGCCTGATCACAAGAGCTGACAATCTGAGGAAACAGCAATGCTGAATAACAGTCTACACTGCGTCACTAGATCCTTATACAGGGGTATAATGAGGCCTCACTGTACAGGAGAGACCGGAGGGAGGAGCAGGGGCCTGATCACAAGAGCTGACAATCTGAGGAAACAGCAATGCTGAATAACAGTCTACACTGCGTCACTAGATCCTTATACAGGGGTATAATGAGGCCTCACTGTACAGGAGAGACCGGAGCGAGGAGCAGAGGCCTGATCACAAGAGCTGACAATCTGAGGAAACAGCAATGCTGAATAACAGTCTACACTGCGTCACTAGATCCTTATACAGGGGTATAATGAGGCCTCACTGTACAGGAGAGACCGGAGTGAGGAGCAGGGGCCTGATCACAAGAGCTGACAATCTGAGGAAACAGCAATGCTGAATAACAGTCTACACTGCGTCACTAGATCCTTATACAGGGGTATAATGAGGCCTCACTGTACAGGAGAGACCGGAGCGAGGAGCAGAGGCCTGATCACAAGAGCTGACAATCTGAGGAAACAGCAATGCTGAATAACAGTCTACACTGCGTCACTAGAGCCTTATACAGGGGTATAATGAGGCCTCACTGTACAGGAGAGACCGGAGCGAGGAGCCGGGGCCTGATCACAAGAGCTGACAATCTGAGGAAACAGCAATGCTGAATAACAGTCTACACTGCGTCACTAGATCCTTATACAGGGGTATAATGAGGCCTCACTGTACAGGAGAGACCGGAGTGAGGAGCAGGGGCCTGATCACAAGAGCTGACAATCTGAGGAAACAGCAATGCTGAATAACAGTCTACACTGCGTCACTAGATCCTTATACAGGGGTATAATGAGGCCTCACTGTACAGGAGAGACCGGAGTGAGGAGCAGGGGCCTGATCACAAGAGCTGACAATCTGAGGAAACAGCAATGCTGAATAACAGTCTACACTGCGTCACTAGATCCTTATACAGGGGTATAATGAGGCCTCACTGTACAGGAGAGACCGGAGCGAGGAGCAGGGGCCTGATCACAAGAGCTGACAATCTGAGGAAACAGCAATGCTGAATAACAGTCTACACTGCGTCACTAGATCCTTATACAGGGGTATAATGAGGCCTCACTGTACAGGAGAGACCGGAGCGAGGAGCAGAGGCCTGATCACAAGAGCTGACAATCTGAGGAAACAGCAATGCTGAATAACAGTCTACACTGCGTCACTAGATCCTTATACAGGGGTATAATGAGGCCTCACTGTACAGGTGAGACCGGAGCGAGGAGCAGGGGCCTGATCACAAGAGCTGACAATCTGCGTCACTAGATCCTTATACAGGGGTATAATGAGGCCTCACTGTACAGTTGAGACCAGAGCGAGGAGCAGGGGCCTGATCAGAAGAGCTGACAATCTGAGGATACAGTAATGCTGAATAACAGTCTACACTGCGTCACTAGATCCTTATACAGGGGTATAATGAGGCCTCACTGTACAGGAGAGACCGGAGCGAGGAGCAGAGGCCTGATCACAAGAGCTGACAATCTGAGGAAAAAGCAATGCTGAATAACAGTCTACACTGCGTCAATAGATCCTTATACAGGGGTATAATGAGGTCTCACTGTACAGGAGAGATCGGAGCGAGGAGCAGGGGCCTGATCACAAGAGCTGACAATCTGAGGACACAGCAATGCTGAATAACAGTCTACACTGCGTCACTAGATCCTTATACAGGGGTATAATGAGGCCTCACTGTACAGGAGAGACCGGAGCGAGGAGCAGGGGCCTGATCACAAGAGCTGACAATCTGAGCACACAGCAATGCTGAATAACAGTCTACACTGCGTCACTAGATCCTTATACAGGGGTATAATGAGGCCTCACTGTACAGGAGAGACCGGAGCAGGGGCCTGATCACAAGAGCTGACAATCTGAGGAAACAGCAATGCTGAATAACAGTCTACACTGCGTCACTAGATCCTTATACAGGGGTATAATGAGGTCTCACTGTACAGGAGAGACCGGAGCGAGGAGCCGGGGCCTGATCACAAGAGCTGACAATCTGAGCACACAGCAATGCTGAATAACAGTCTACACTGCGTCACTAGATCCTTATACAGGGGTATAATGAGGCCTCACTGTACAGGAGAGACCGGAGCGAGGAGCAGGGGCCTGATCACAAGAGCTGACAATCTGAGGAAACAGCAATGCTGAATAACAGTCTACACTGCGTCACTAGATCCTTATACAGGGGTATAATGAGGCCTCACTGTACAGGTGAGACCGGAGCGAAGAGCAGGGGCCTGATCACAAGAGCTGACAATCTGAGCACACAGCAATGCTGAATAACCGTCTACACTGCGTCACTAGATCCTTATACAGGGGTATAATGAGGCCTCACTGTACAGGAGAGACCGGAGCGAGGAGCAGGGGCCTGATCACAAGAGGTGACAATCTGAGGAAACAGCAATGCTGAATAACAGTCTGCACTGCGTCACTAGCTCCTTATACAGGGGTATAATGAGGCCTCACTGTACAGGAGAGACCGGAGCAAGGAGCCGGGGCCTGATCACAAGAGCTGACAATCTGAGGAAACAGCAATGCTGAATAACAGTCTACACTGCGTCACTAGATCCTTATACAGGTGTATAATGAGGCCTCACTGTACAGGAGAGACAGGAGCGAGGAGCAGAGTCCTGATCACAAGAGCTGACAATCTGAGGAAACAGCAATGCTGAATAACAGTCTACACTGCGTCACTAGATCCTTATACAGGGGTATAATGAGGCCTCACTGTACAGGAGAGACCGGAGCGAGGAGCGGGGGCCTGATCACAAGAGCTGACAATCTGAGGAAACAGCAATGCTGAATAACAGTCTACACTGCGTCACTAGATCCTTATACAGGGGTATAATGAGGCCTCACTGTACAGGAGAGACCGGAGCGAGGAGCAGGGGCCTGATCACAAGAGCTGACAATCTGAGGAAACAGCAATGCTGAATAACAGTCTACACTGCGTCACTAGATCCTTATACAGGGGTATAATGAGGCCTCACTGTACAGGAGAGACCGGAGCGAGGAGCAGAGGCCTGATCACAAGAGCTGACAATCTGAGGAAACAGCAATGCTGAATAACAGTCTACACTGCGTCACTAGAGCCTTATACAGGGGTATAATGAGGCCTCACTGTACAGGAGAGACCGAAGCGAGGAGCCGGGGCCTGATCACAAGAGCTGACAATCTGAGGAAACAGCAATGCTGAATAACAGTCTACACTGCGTCACTAGATCCTTATACAGGGGTATAATGAGGCCTCACTGTACAGGAGAGACCGGAGCGAGGAGCAGAGGCCTGATCACAAGAGCTGACAATCTGAGGAAACAGCAATGCTGAATAACAGTCTACACTGCGTCACTAGATCCTTATACAGGGGTATAATGAGGCCTCACTGTACAGGAGAGACCGGAGCGAGGAGCCGGGGCCTGATCACAAGAGGTGACAATCTGAGGAAACAGCAATGCTGAATAACAGTCTACACTGCTTCACTAGATCCTTATACAGGGGTATAATGAGGCCTCACTGTACAGGAGAGACCGGAGCGAGGAGCAGGGGCCTGATCACAAGAGCTGACAATCTGAGGAAACAGCAATGCTGAATAACAGTCTACACTGCGTCACTAGATCCTTATACAGGGGTATAATGAGGCCTCACTGTACAGGAGAGACCGGAGCGAGGAGCAGAGGCCTGATCACAAGAGCTGACAATCTGAGGAAACAGCAATGCTGAATAACAGTCTACACTGCGTCACTAGAGCCTTATACAGGGGTATAATGAGGCCTCACTGTACAGGAGAGACCGGAGCGAGGAGCCGGGGCCTGATCACAAGAGCTGACAATCTGAAGAAACAGCAATGCTGAATAACAGTCAACACTGCGTCACTAGATCCTTATACAGGGGTATAATGAGGCCTCACTGTACAGGAGAGACCGGAGTGAGGAGCAGGGGCCTGATCACAAGAGCTGACAATCTGAGGAAACAGCAATGCTGAATAACAGTCTACACTGCGTCACTAGATCCTTATACAGGGGTATAATGAGGCCTCACTGTACAGGAGAGACCGGAGCGAGGAGCAGAGGCCTGATCACAAGAGCTGACAATCTGAGGAAACAGCAATGCTGAATAACAGTCTACACTGCGTCACTAGAGCCTTATACAGGGGTATAATGAGGCCTCACTGTACAGGAGAGACCGGAGCGAGGAGCAGAGGCCTGATCACAAGAGCTGACAATCTGAGGAAACAGCAATGCTGAATAACAGTCTACACTGCGTCACTAGATCCTTATACAGGGGTATAATGAGGCCTCACTGTACAGGAGAGACCGGAGTGAGGAGCAAGGGCCTGATCACAAGAGCTGACAATCTGAGGAAACAGCAATGCTGAATAACAGTCTACACTGCGTCACTAGATCCTTATACAGGGGTATAATGAGGCCTCACTGTACAGGAGAGACCGGAGGGAGGAGCAGGGGCCTGATCACAAGAGCTGACAATCTGAGGAAACAGCAATGCTGAATAACAGTCTACACTGCGTCACTAGATCCTTATACAGGGGTATAATGAGGCCTCACTGTACAGGAGAGACCGGAGCGAGGAGCAGAGGCCTGATCACAAGAGCTGACAATCTGAGGAAACAGCAATGCTGAATAACAGTCTACACTGCGTCACTAGATCCTTATACAGGGGTATAATGAGGCCTCACTTTACAGGAGAGACCGGAGTGAGGAGCAGGGGCCTGATCACAAGAGCTGACAATCTGAGGAAACAGCAATGCTGAATAACAGTCTACACTGCGTCACTAGATCCTTATACAGGGGTATAATGAGGCCTCACTGTACAGGAGAGACCGGAGCGAGGAGCAGAGGCCTGATCACAAGAGCTGACAATCTGAGGAAACAGCAATGCTGAATAACAGTCTACACTGCGTCACTAGAGCCTTATACAGGGGTATAATGAGGCCTCACTGTACAGGAGAGACAGGAGCGAGGAGCCGGGGCCTGATCACAAGAGCTGACAATCTGAGGAAACAGCAATGCTGAATAACAGTCTACACTGCGTCACTAGATCCTTATACAGGGGTATAATGAGGCCTCACTGTACAGGAGAGACCGGAGTGAGGAGCAGGGGCCTGATCACAAGAGCTGACAATCTGAGGAAACAGCAATGCTGAATAACAGTCTACACTGCGTCACTAGATCCTTATACAGGGGTATAATGAGGCCTCACTGTACAGGAGAGACCGGAGCGAGGAGCAGAGGCCTGATCACAAGAGCTGACAATCTGAGGAAACAGCAATGCTGAATATCAGTCTACACTGCGTCACTAGAGCCTTATACAGGGGTATAATGAGGCCTCACTGTACAGGAGAGACCGGAGCGAGGAGCCGGGGCCTGATCACAAGAGCTGACAATCTGAGGAAACAGCAATGCTGAATAACAGTCTACACTGTGTCACTAGATCCTTATACAGGGGTATAATGAGGCCTCACTGTACAGGAGAGACCGGAGCGAGGAGCAGAGACTTGATCACAAGAGCTGACAATCTGAGGAAACAGCAATGCTGAATAACAGTCTACACTGCGTCACTAGAGCCTTATACAGGGGTATAATGAGGCCTCACTGTACAGGAGAGACCGGAGCGAGGAGCCGGGGCCTGATCACAAGAGCTGACAATCTGAGGAAACAGCAATGCTGAATAACAGTCTACACTGCGTCACTAGATCCTTATACAGGGGTATAATGAGGCCTCACTGTACAGGAGAGACCGGAGTGAGGAGCAGGGGCCTGATCACAAGAGCTGACAATCTGAGGAAACAGCAATGCTGAATAACAGTCTACACTGCGTCACTAGATCCTTATACAGGGGTATAATGAGGCCTCACTGTACAGGAGAGACCGGAGTGAGCAGCAGGGGCCTGATCACAAGAGCTGACAATCTGAGGAAACAGCAATGCTGAATAACAGTCTACACTGCGTCACTAGATCCTTATACAGGGGTATAATGAGGTCTCACTGTACAGGAGAGACCGGAGCGAGGAGCAGGGGCCTGATCACAAGAGCTGACAATCTGAGGAAACAGCAATGCTGAATAACAGTCTACACTGCGTCACTAGATCCTTATACAGGGGTATAATGAGGCCTCACTGTACAGGAGAGACCGGTGCAAGGAGCGGGGGCCTGATCACAAGAGCTGACAATCTGAGGAAGCAGCAATGCTGAATAATAGTCTACACTGCGTCACTAGATCCTTATACAGGTGTATAATGAGGCCTCACTGTACAGGAGAGACAGTAGTGAGGAGCAGGGGCCTGATCACAGGAGCTGACAACCTGAGGACACAGCAATGCTGAATAACAGTCTACACTGCGTCACTAGGTCCTTATACAGGGGTATAATGAGGCCTCACTGTACAGGAGAGACCGGAGTGAGGAGCAGGGGCCTGATCACAAGAGCTGACAATCTGAGGAAACAGCAATGCTGAATAACAGTCTACACTGCGTCACTAGATCCTTATACAGGGGTATAATGAGGCCTCACTGTACAGGAGAGACCGGAGCGAGGAGCAGAGGCCTGATCACAAGAGCTGACAATCTGAGGAAACAGCAATGCTGAATAACAGTCTACACTGCGTCACTAGAGCCTTATACAGGGGTATAATGAGGCCTCACTGTACAGGAGAGACCGGAGCGAGGAGCCGGGGCCTGATCACAAGAGCTGACAATCTGAGGAAACAGCAATGCTGAATAACAGTCTACACTGCGTCACTAGATCCTTATACAGGGGTATAATGAGGCCTCACTGTACAGGAGAGACCGGAGTGAGGAGCAGGGGCCTGATCACAAGAGCTGACAATCTGAGGAAACAGCAATGCTGAATAACAGTCTACACTGCGTCACTAGATCCTTATACAGGGGTATAATGAGGCCTCACTGTACAGGAGAGACCGGAGCGAGGAGCAGAGGCCTGATCACAAGAGCTGACAATCTGAGGAAACAGCAATGCTGAATAACAGTCTACACTGCGTCACTAGATCCTTATACAGGGGTATAATGAGGCCTCACTGTACAGGAGAGACCGGAGTGAGGAGCAGGGGCCTGATCACAAGAGCTGACAATCTGAGGAAACAGCAATGCTGAATAACAGTCTACACTGCGTCACTAGATCCTTATAAAGGGGTATAATGAGGCCTCACTGTACAGGAGAGACCGGAGCGAGGAGCAGAGGCCTGATCACAAGAGCTGACAATCTGAGGAAACAGCAATGCTGAATAACAGTCTACACTGCGTCACTAGAGCCTTATACAGGGGTATAATGAGGCCTCACTGTACTGGAGAGACCGGAGCGAGGAGCCGCGGCCTGATCACAAGAGCTGACAATCTGAGGAAACAGCAATGCTGAATAACAGTCTACACTGCGTCACTAGATCCTTATACAGGGGTATAATGAGGCCTCACTGTACAGGAGAGACCGGAGCGAGGAGCAGAGGCCTGATCACAAGAGCTGACAATCTGAGGAAACAGCAATGCTGAATAACAGTCTACACTGCGTCACTAGAGCCTTATATAGGGGTATAATGAGGCCTCACTGTACAGGAGAGACCGGAGCGAGGAGCCGGGGCCTGATCACAAGAGCTGACAATCTGAGGAAGCAGCAATGCTGAATAATAGTCTACACTGCGTCACTAGATCCTTATACAGGTGTATAATGAGGCCTCACTGTACAGGAGAGACAGTAGTGAGGAGCAGGGGCCTGATCACAGGAGCTGACAACCTGAGGACACAGCAATGCTGAATAACAGTCTACACTGCGTCACTAGGTCCTTATACAGGGGTATAATGAGGCCTCACTGTACAGGAGAGAACGGAGCGAGGAGCAGGGGCCTGATCACAAGAGCTGACAATCTGAGGACACAGCAATGCTGAATAACAGTCTACACTGCGTCACTAGATCCTTATACAGGTGTATAATGAGGCCTCACTGTACAGGAGAGACAGTAGTGAGGAGCAGGGGCCTGATCACAGGAGCTGACAACCTGAGGACACAGCAATGCTGAATAACAGTCTACACTGCGTCACTAGGTCCTTATACAGGGGTATAATGAGGCCTCACTGTACAGGAGAGAACGGAGCGAGGAGCAGGGGCCTGATCACAAGAGCTGACAATCTGAGGAAACAGCAATGCTGAATAACAGTCTACACTGCATCACTAGATCCTTATACAGGGGTATAATGAGGCCTCACTGCACAGGAGAGACCGGAGCGAGGAGCCGGGGCCTGATCACAAGAGCTGACAATCTGAGGAAACAGCAATGCTGAATAACAATCTACACTGCGTCACCAGATCCTTATACAGGAGTATAATGAGGCCTCACTGTACAGGAGAGACCCGAGCGAGGAGCCGGGGCCTGATCACAAGAGCTGACAATCTGAGGAAACAGCAATGCTGAATAACAGTCTACACTGCGTCACTAGATCCTTATACAGGAGTATAATGAGGCCTCACTGTACAGGAGAGACAGGAGCGAGGAGCCGGGGCCTGATCACAAGAGCTGACAATCTGAGCACACAGCAATGCTGAATATCAGTCTACACTGCGTCACTAGATCCTTATACAGGGGTATAATGAGGCCTCACTGTACAGGAGAGACCGGAGCGAGGAGCAGGGGCCTGATCACAAGAGCTGACAATCTGAGGAGACAGCAATGCTGAATAACAGTCTACACTGCGTCACTAGATCCTTATACAGGAGAATAATGAGGCCTCACTGTACAGGAGAGACCCGAGCGAGGAGCCGGGGCCTGATCACAAGAGCTGACAATCTGAGGAAACAGCAATGCTGAATAACAGTCTACACTGCGTCACTAGATCCTTATACAGGGGTATAATGAGGCCTCACTGTACAGGAGAGACCGGAGCGAGGAGCAGGGGCCTGATCACAAGAGCTGACAATCTGAGGAAACAGCAATGCTGAATAACAGTCTACACTGCGTCACTAGATTCTTATACAGGGGTATAATGAGGCCTCACTGTACAGGAGAGACCGGAGCGAGGAGCAGAGGCCTGATCACAAGAGCTGACAATCTGAGGAAACAGCAATGCTGAATAACAGTCTACACTGCGTCACTAGATCCTTATACAGGGGTATAATGAGGCCTCACTGTACAGGAGAGACCGGAGCGAGGAGCAGGGGCCTGATCACAAGAGCTGACAATCTGAGGAAACAGCAATGCTGAATAACAGTCTACACTGCGTCACTAGATCCTTATACAGGGGTATAATGAGGCCTCACTGTACAGGAGAGACCGGAGCGAGGAGCAGAGGCCTGATCACAAGAGCTGACAATCTGAGGACACAGCAATGCTGAATAACAGTCTACACTGCGTCACTAGATCCTTATACAGGGGTATAATGAGGCCTCACTGTACAGGAGAGACCGGAGCGAGGAGCAGGGGCCTGATCACAAGAGCTGACAATCTGAGGAAACAGCAATGCTGAATAACAGTCTACACTGCGTCACTAGATCCTTATACAGGGGTATAATGAGGCCTCACTGCACAGGAGAGACCGGAGCGAGGAGCCTGGGCCTGATCACAAGAGCTGACAATCTGAGGAAACAGCAATGCTGAATAACAGTCTACACTGCGTCACTAGATCCTTATACAGGAGTATAATGAGGCCTCACTGTACAGGAGAGACCCGAGAGAGGAGCCGGGGCCTGATCACAAGAGCTGACAATCTGAGGAAACAGCAATGCTGAATAACAGTCTACACTGCGTCACTAGATCCTTATACAGGAGTATAATGAGGCCTCACTGTACAGGAGAGACAGGAGCGAGGAGCCGGGGCCTGATCACAAGAGCTGACAATCTGAGCACACAGCAATGCTGAATAACAGTCTACACTGCGTCACTAGATCCTTATACAGGGGTATAATGAGGCCTCACTGTACAGGAGAGACCGGAGCGAGGAGCAGGGGCCTGATCACAAGAGCTGACAATCTGAGGAGACAGCAATGCTGAATAACAGTCTACACTGCGTCACTAGATCCTTATACAGGAGAATAATGAGGCCACACTGTACAGGAGAGACCCGAGCGAGGAGCCGGGGCCTGATCACAAGAGCTGACAATCTGAGGAAACAGCAATGCTGAATAACAGTCTACACTGCGTCACTAGATCCTTATACAGGGGTATAATGAGGCCTCACTGTACAGGAGAGACCGGAGCGAGGAGCAGGGGCCTGATCACAAGAGGAGACAATCTGAGGAAACAGCAATGCTGAATAACAGTCTGCACTGCGTCACTAGATCCTTATACAGGGGTATAATGAGGCCTCACTGTACAGGAGAGACTGGAACGAGGAGCAGAGGCCTGATCACAAGAGCTGACAATCTGAGGAGACAGCAATGCTGAATAACAGTCTACACTGCGTCACTAGATCCTTATACAGGGGTATAATGAGGCCTCACTGTACAGGAGAGACCGGAGCGAGGAGCAGGGGCCTGATCACAAGAGCTGACAATCTGAGGAAACAGCAATGCTGAATAACAGTCTACACTGCGTCACTAGATTCTTATACAGGGGTATAATGAGGCCTCACTGTACAGGAGAGACCGGAGCGAGGAGCAGAGGCCTGATCACAAGAGCTGACAATCTGAGGAAACAGCAATGCTGAATAACAGTCTACACTGCGTCACTAGATCCTTATACAGGGGTATAATGAGGCCTCACTGTACAGGAGAGACCGGAGCGAGGAGCAGGGGCCTGATCACAAGAGCTGACAATCTGAGGAAACAGCAATGCTGAATAACAGTCTACACTGCGTCACTAGATCCTTATACAGGGGTATAATGAGGCCTCACTGTACAGGAGAGACCGGAGCGAGGAGCAGAGGCCTGATCACAAGAGCTGACAATCTGAGGACACAGCAATGCTGAATAACAGTCTACACTGCGTCACTAGATCCTTATACAGGGGTATAATGAGGCCTCACTGTACAGGAGAGACCGGAGCGAGGAGCAGGGGCCTGATCACAAGAGCTGACAATCTGAGGAAACAGCAATGCTGAATAACAGTCTACACTGCGTCACTAGATCCTTATACAGGGGTATAATGAGGCCTCACTGTACAGGAGAGACCGGAGCGAGGAGCAAGGGCCTGATCACAAGAGCTGACAATCTGAGGAAACAGCAATGCTGAATAACAGTCTACACTGAGTCACTAGAGCCTTATACAGGGGTATAATGAGGCCTCACTGTACAGGAGAGACCGGAGCGAGGAGCCGGGGTCTGATCACAAGAGCTGACAATCTGAGGAAACAGCAATGCTGAATAACAGTCTACACTGCGTCACTAGATCCTTATACAGGGGTATAATGAGGCCTCACTGTACAGGAGAGACCGGAGTGAGGAGCAGGGGCCTGATCACAAGAGCTGACAATCTGAGGAAACAGCAATGCTGAATAACAGTCTACACTGAGTCACTAGATCCTTATACAGGGGTATAATGAGGCCTCACTGTACAGGAGAGACCGGAGTGAGGAGCAGGGGCCTGATCACAAGAGCTGACAATCTGAGGAAACAGCAATGCTGAATAACAGTCTACACTGCGTCACTAGATCCTTATACAGGGGTATAATGAGGCCTCACTGTACAGGAGAGACCGGAGCGAGGAGCAGAGGCCTGATCACAAGAGCTGACAATCTGAGGAAACAGCAATGCTGAATAACAGTCTACACTGCGTCACTAGATCCTTATACAGGGGTATAATGAGGCCTCACTGTACAGGAGAGACCGGAGTGAGGAGCAGGGGCCTGATCACAAGAGCTGACAATCTGAGGAAACAGCAATGCTGAATAACAGTCTACTCTGCGTCACTAGATCCTTATACAGGGGTATAATGAGGCCTCACTGTACAGGAGAGACCGGAGCGAGGAGCAGAGGCCTGATCACAAGAGCTGACAATCTGAGGAAACAGCAATGCTGAATAACAGTCTACACTGCGTCACTAGAGCCTTATACAGGGGTATAATGAGGCCTCACTGTACAGGAGAGACCGGAGCGAGGAGCCGGGGCCTGATCACAAGAGCTGACAATCTGAGGAAACAGCAATGCTGAATAACAGTCTACACTGCGTCACTAGATCCTTATACAGGGGTATAATGAGGCCTCACTGTACAGGAGAGACCGGAGCGAGGAGCAGAGGCCTGATCACAAGAGCTGACAATCTGAGGAAACAGCAATGCTGAATAACAGTCTACACTGCGTCACTAGAGCCTTATACAGGGGTATAATGAGGCCTCACTGTACAGGAGAGACCGGAGCGAGGAGCCGGGGCCTGATCACAAGAGCTGACAATCTGAGGAAACAGCAATGCTGAATAACAGTCTACACTGCGTCACTAGATCCTTATACAGGGGTATAATGAGGCCTCACTGTACAGGAGAGACCGGAGTGAGGAGCAGGGGCCTGATCACAAGAGCTGACAATCTGAGGAAACAGCAATGCTGAATAACAGTCTACACTGCGTCACTAGATCCTTATACAGGGGTATAATGAGGCCTCACTGTACAGGAGAGACCGGAGTGAGCAGCAGGGGCCTGATCACAAGAGCTGACAATCTGAGGAAACAGCAATGCTGAATAACAGTCTACACTGCGTCACTAGATCCTTATACAGGGGTATAATGAGGTCTCACTGTACAGGAGAGACCGGAGCGAGGAGCAGGGGCCTGATCACAAGAGCTGACAATCTGAGGAAACAGCAATGCTGAATAACAGTCTACACTGCGTCACTAGATCCTTATACAGGGGTATAATGAGGCCTCACTGTACAGGAGAGACCGGTGCAAGGAGCGGGGGCCTGATCACAAGAGCTGACAATCTGAGGAAGCAGCAATGCTGAATAATAGTCTACACTGCGTCACTAGATCCTTATACAGGTGTATAATGAGGCCTCACTGTACAGGAGAGACAGTAGTGAGGAGCAGGGGCCTGATCACAGGAGCTGACAACCTGAGGACACAGCAATGCTGAATAACAGTCTACACTGCGTCACTAGGTCCTTATACAGGGGTATAATGAGGCCTCACTGTACAGGAGAGAACGGAGCGAGGAGCAGGGGCCTGATCACAAGAGCTGACAATCTGAGGACACCGCAATGCTGAATAACAGTCTACACTGCGTCACTAGATCCTTATACAGGAGTATAATGAGGCCTCACTGTACAGGAGAGACCGGAGCGAGGAGCAGGGGCCTGATCACAAGAGCTGACAATCTGAGGAAACAGCAATGCTGAATAACAGTCTACACTGCATCACTAGATCCTTATACAGGGGTATAATGAGGCCTCACTGCACAGGAGAGACCGGAGCGAGGAGCCGGGGCCTGATCACAAGAGCTGACAATCTGAGGAAACAGCAATGCTGAATAACAGTCTACACTGCGTCACTAGATCCTTATACAGGAGTATAATGAGGCCTCACTGTACAGGAGAGACCCGAGCGAGGAGCCGGGGCCTGATCACAAGAGCTGACAATCTGAGGAAACAGCAATGCTGAATAACAGTCTACACTGCGTCACTAGATCCTTATACAGGAGTATAATGAGGCCTCACTGTACAGGAGAGACAGGAGCGAGGAGCCGGGGCCTGATCACAAGAGCTGACAATCTGAGCACACAGCAATGCTGAATAACAGTCTACACTGCGTCACTAGATCCTTATACAGGGGTATAATGAGGCCTCACTGTACAGGAGAGACGGGAGCGAGGAGCAGGGGCCTGATCACAAGAGCTGACAATCTGAGGAGACAGCAATGCTGAATAACAGTCTACACTGCGTCACTAGATCCTTATACAGGAGAATAATGAGGCCTCACTGTACAGGAGAGACCCGAGCGAGGAGCCGGGGCCTGATCACAAGAGCTGACAATCTGAGGAAACAGCAATGCTGAATAACAGTCTACACTGCGTCACTAGATCCTTATACAGGAGTATAATGAGGCCTCATTGTACAGGAGAGACAGGAGCGAGGAGCCGGGGCCTGATCACAAGAGCTGACAATCTGAGGAAACAGCAATGCTGAATAACAGTCTGCACTGCGTCACTAGATCCTTATACAGGGGTATAATGAGGCCTCACTGTACAGGAGAGACTGGAGCGAGGAGCAGAGGCCTGATCACAAGAGCTGACAATCTGAGGAGACAGCAATGCTGAATAACAGTCTACACTGCGTCACTAGATCCTTATACAGGGGTATAATGAGGCCTCACTGTACAGGAGAGACCGGAGCGAGGAGCAGGGGCCTGATCACAAGAGCTGACAATCTGAGGAAACAGCAATGCTGAATAACAGTCTACACTGCGTCACTAGATTCTTATACAGGGGTATAATGAGGCCTCACTGTACAGGAGAGACCGGAGCGAGGAGCAGAGGCCTGATCACAAGAGCTGACAATCTGAGGAAACAGCAATGCTGAATAACAGTCTACACTGCGTCACTAGATCCTTATACAGGGGTATAATGAGGCCTCACTGTACAGGAGAGACCGGAGCGAGGAGCAGGGGCCTGATCACAAGAGCTGACAATCTGAGGAAACAGCAATGCTGAATAACAGTCTACACTGCGTCACTAGATCCTTATACAGGGGTATAATGAGACCTCACTGTACAGGAGAGACCGGAGCGAGGAGCACAGGCCTGATCACAAGAGCTGACAATCTGAGGACACAGCAATGCTGAATAACAGTCTACACTGCGTCACTAGATCCTTATACAGGGGTATAATGAGGCCTCACTGTACAGGAGAGACCGGAGCGAGGAGCAGGGGCCTGATCACAAGAGCTGACAATCTGAGGAAACAGCAATGCTGAATAACAGTCTACACTGCGTCACTAGATCCTTATACAGGGGTATAATGAGGCCTCACTGCACAGGAGAGACCGGAGCGAGGAGCCGGGGCCTGATCACAAGAGCTGACAATCTGAGGAAACAGCAATGCTGAGTAACAGTCTACACTGCGTCACTAGATCCTTATACAGGAGTATAATGAGGCCTCACTGTACAGGAGAGACCCGAGCGAGGAGCCGGGGCCTGATCACAAGAGCTGACAATCTGAGGAAACAGCAATGCTGAATAACAGTCTACACTGCGTCACTAGATCCTTATACAGGAGTATAATGAGGCTTCACTGTACAGGAGAGACAGGAGCGAGGAGCCGGGGCCTGATCACAAGAGCTGACAATCTGAGCACACAGCAATGCTGAATAACAGTCTACACTGCGTCACTAGATCCTTATACAGGGGTATTATGAGGCCTCACTGTACAGGAGAGACCGGAGCGAGGAGCAGGGGCCTGATCACAAGAGCTGACAATCTGAGGAAACAGCAATGCTGAATAACAGTCTACACTGCGTCACTAGATCCTTATACAGGGGTATAATGAGGCCTCACTGTACAGGAGAGACCGGAGCGAGGAGCAGAGGCCTGATCACAAGAGCTGACAATCTGAGGAAACAGCAATGCTGAATAACAGTCTACACTGCGTCACTAGATCCTTATACAGGTGTATAATGAGGCCTCACTGTTCAGGAGAGACCGGAGTGAGGAGCGGGGGACTGATCACAAGAGTTGACAATCTGAGGAAACAGCAATGCTGAATAACAGTCTACACTGCGTCACTAGATCCTTATACAGGGGTATAATGAGGCCTCACTGTACAGGAGAGACCGGAGCGAGGAGCAGGGGCCTGATCACAAGAGCTGACAATCTGAGGAAACAGCAATGCTGAATAACAGTCTACACTGCGTCACTAGATCCTTATACAGGGGTATAATGAGGCCTCACTGTACAGGAGAGACCGGAGCGAGGAGCAGAGGCCTGATCACAAGAGCTGACAATCTGAGGAAACAGCAATGCTGAATAACAGTCTACACTGCGTCACTAGAGCCTTATACAGGGGTATAATGAGGCCTCACTGTACAGGAGAGACCGGAGCGAGGAGCCGGGGCCTGATCACAAGAGCTGACAATCTGAGGAAACAGCAATGCTGAATAACAGTCTACACTGCGTCACTAGATCCTTATACAGGGGTATAATGAGGCCTCACTGTACAGGAGAGACCGGAGTGAGGAGCAGGGGCCTGATTACAAGAGCTGACAATCTGAGGAAACAGCAATGCTGAATAACAGTTTACACTGCGTCACTAGATCCTTATACAGGGGTATAATGAGGCCTCACTGTACAGGAGAGACCGGAGCGAGGAGCAGAGGCCTGATCACAAGAGGTGACAATCTGAGGAAACAGCAATGCTGAATAACAGTCTACACTTCGTCACTAGATCCTTATACAGGGGTATAATGAGGCCTCACTGTACAGGAGAGAACGGAGCGAGAAGCAGAGGCCTGATCACAAGAGCTGACAATCTGAGGAAACAGCAATGCTGAATAACAGTCTACACTGCGTCACTAGATCCTTATACAGGGGTTTAATGAGGCCTCACTGTACAGGAGAGACCGGAGCGAGGAGCAGGGGCCTGATCACAAGAGCTGACAATCTGAGGAAATAGCAATGCTGAATAACAGTCTACACTGCGTCACTAGATCCTTATACAGGGGTATAATGAGGCCTCACTGTACAGGAGAGACGGGAGCGAGGAGCAGGGGCCTGATCACAAGAGCTGACAATCTGAGGAATCAGCAATGCTGAATAACAGTCTACACTGCGTCACTAGATCCTTATACAGGTGTATAATGAGGCCTCACTGTACAGGAGAGACCGGAGCGAGGAGCCGGGGCCTGATCACAAGAGCTGACAATCTCAGGAAACAGCAATGCTGAATAACAGTCTACACTGCGTCACTAGATTCTTATACAGGGGTATAATGAGGCCTCACTGTACAGTAGAGACCGGAGCAAGGAGCCGGGGCCTGATCACAAGAGCTGACAATCTGAGGAAACAGCAATGCTGAATAACAGTCTACACTGCGTCACTAGATCCTTATACAGGGGTATAATGAGGCCTCACTGTACAGGAGAGACCGGTGCAAGGAGCGGGGGCCTGATCACAAGAGCTGACAATCTGAGGAAGCAGCAATGCTGAATAATAGTCTACACTGCGTCACTAGATCCTTATACAGGTGTATAATGAGGCCTCACTGTACAGGAGAGACAGGAGTGAGGAGCAGGGGCCTGATCACAAGAGCTGACAATCTGAGGACACAGCAATGCTGAATAACAGTCTACACTGCGTCACTAGATCCTTATACAGGGGTATAATGAGGCCTCACTGCACAGGAGAGACCGGAGCGAGGAGCCGGGGCCTGATCACAAGAGCTGACAATCTGAGGAAACAGCAATGCTGAATAACAGTCTACACTGCGTCACTAGATCCTTATACAGGAGTATAGTGAGGCCTCACTGTACAGGAGAGACCCGAGCGAGGAGCCGGGGCCTGATCACAAGAGCTGACAATCTGAGCACACAGCAATGCTGAATAACAGTCTACACTGCGTCACTAGATCCTTATACAGGGGTATAATGAGGCCTCACTGTACAGGAGAGACCGGAGCGAGGAGCAGGGGCCTGATCACAAGAGCTGACAATCTGAGGAGACAGCAATGCTGAATAACAGTCTACACTGCGTCACTAGATCCTTATACAGGGGTATAATGAGGCCTCACTGTACAGGAGAGACCGGAGCGAGGAGCAGGGGCCTGATCACAAGAGCTGACAATCTGAGGAGACAGCAATGCTGAATAACAGTCTACACTGCGTCACTAGATCCTTATACAGGAGTATAATGAAGCCTCACTGTACAGGAGAGACCCGAGCGAGGAGCCGGGGCCTGATCACAAGAGCTGACAATCTGAGGAAACAGCAATGCTGAATAACAGTCTACACTGCGTCACTAGATCCTTATACAGGAGTATAATGAGGCCTCATTGTAGAGGAGAGACAGGAGTGAGGAGCCGGGGCCTGATCACAAGAGCTGACAATCTGAGGAAACAGCAATGCTGAATAACAGTCTACACTGCGTCACTAGATCCTTATACAGGGGTATAATGAGGCCTCACTGTACAGGAGAGACCGGAGCGAGGAGCAGGGGCATGATCACAAGAGGTGACAATCTGAGGAAACAGCAATGCTGAATAACAGTCTGCACTGCGTCACTAGATCCTTATACAGGGGTATAATGAGGCCTCACTGTACAGGAGAGACTGGAGCGAGGAGCAGAGGCCTGATCACAAGAGCTGACAATCTGAGGAAACAGCAATGCTGAATAACAGTCTACACTGCGTCACTAGATTCTTATACAGGTGTATAATGATGCCTCACTGTACAGGAGAGACCGGAGCGAGGAGCAGAGGCCTGATCACAAGAGCTGACAATCTGAGGAAACAGCAATGCTGAATAACAGTCTACACTGCGTCACTAGATCCTTATACAGGGGTATAATGAGGCCTCACTGTACAGGAGAGACCGGAGCGAGGAGCAGGGGCCTGATCACAAGAGCTGACAATCTGAGGAAACAGCAATGCTGAATAACAGTCTACACTGCGTCACTAGATCCTTATACAGGGGTATAATGAGGCCTCACTGTACAGGAGAGACCGGAGCGAGGAGCAGAGGCCTGATCACAAGAGCTGACAATCTGAGGACACAGCAATGCTGAATAACAGTCTACACTGCGTCACTAGATCCTTATACAGGGGTATAAAGAGGCCTCACTGTACAGGAGAGACCGGAGCGAGGAGCAGAGGCCTGATCACAAGAGCTGACAATCTGAGGAAACAGCAATGCTGAATAACAGTCTACACTGCGTCACTAGAGCCTTATACAGGGGTATAATGAGGCCTCACTGTACATGAGAGACCGGAGCGAGGAGCAGAGGCCTGATCACAAGAGCTGACAATCTGAGTAAACTGCAATGCTGAATAACAGTCTACACTGCGTCAATAGATCCTTATACAGGGGTATAATGAGGTCTCACTGTACAGGAGAGACCGGAGCGAGGAGCAGGGGCCTGATCACAAGAGCTGACAATCTGAGGAAACAGCAATGCTGAATAACAGTCTACACTGCGTCACTAGATCCTTATACAGGGATATAATGAGGCCTCACTGTACAGGAGAGACCGGAGCAAGGAGCAGGGGCCTGATCACAAGAGCTGACAATCTGAGGACACAGCAATGCTGAATAACAGTCTACACTGCGTCACTAGATCCTTATACAGGGGTATAATGAGGCCTCACTGTACAGGAGAGACCGGAGCGAATAGCAGGGGGCTGATCACAAGAGCTGACAATCTGAGGAAACAGCAATGCTGAATAACAGTCTACACTGCGTCACTAGATCCTTATACAGGGGTATAATGAGGCCTCACTGTACAGGAGAGAACGGAGCGAGGAGCCGGGGCCTGATCACAAGAGCTGACAATCTGAGATAACAGCAATGCTGAATAACAGTCTACACTGCGTCACTAGATCCTTATACAGGGGTATAATGAGGCCTCACTGTACAGGAGAGACCGGAGCGAGGAGCCGGGGCCTGATCACAAGAGCTGACAATCTGAGGAAACAGCAATGCTGAATAACAGTCTACACTGCGTCACTAGATCCTTATACAGGAGTATAATGAGGCCTCACTGTACAGGAGAGACCCGAGCGAGGAGCCGGGGCCTGATCACAAGAGCTGACAATCTGAGGAAACAGCAATGCTGAATAACAGTCTACACTGCGTCACTAGATCCTTATACAGGAGTATAATGAGGCCTCACTGTACAGGAGAGACCGGAGCGAGGAGCCGGGGCCTGATCACAAGAGCTGACAATCTGAGCACACAGCAATGCTGAATAACAGTCTACACTGCGTCACTAGATCCTTATACAGGGGTATAATGAGGCCTCACTGTACAGGAGAGACCGGAGCGAGGAGCAGGGGCCTGATCACAAGAGCTGACAATCTGAGGAAACAGCAATGCTGAATAACAGTCTACACTGCGTCACTAGATCCTTATACAGGGGTATAATGAGGCCTCACTGTACAGGTGAGACCGGAGCGAGGAGCAGGGGCCTGATCACAAGAGCTGACAATCTGAGCACACAGCAATGCTGAATAACCGTCTACACTGCGTCACTAGATCCTTATACAGGGGTATAATGAGGCCTCACTGTACAGGAGAGACCGGAGCGAGGAGCAGGGGCCTGATCACAAGAGGTGACAATCTGAGGAAACAGCAATGCTGAATAACAGTTTACACTGCGTCACTAGATCCTTATACAGGTGTATAATGAGGCCTCACTGTACAGGAGAGACCGGAGCGAGGAGCAGAGGCCTGATCACAAGAGCTGACAATCTGAGGAAACAGCAATGCTGAATAACAGTCTACACTGCGTCACTAGATCCTTATACAGGGGTATAATGAGGCCTCACTGTACAGGAGAGACCGGAGCGAGGAGCAGGGGCCTGATCACAAGAGCTGACAATCTGAGGAAACAGCAATGCTGAATAACAGTCTACACTGCGTCACTAGATCCTTATACAGGGGTATAATGAGGCCTCACTGTACAGGAGAGACCGGAGCGAGGAGCAGAGGCCTGATCACAAGAGCTGACAATCTGAGGACACAGCAATGCTGAATAACAGTCTACACTGCGTCACTAGATCCTTATACAGGGGTATAATGAGGCCTCACTGTACAGGAGAGACCGGAGCGAGGAGCAGAGGCCTGATCACAAGAGCTGACAATCTGAGGAAACAGCAATGCTGAATAACAGTCTACACTGCGTCAATAGATCCTTATACAGGGGTATAATGAGGTCTCACTGTACAGGAGAGACCGGAGCGAGGAGCAGGGGCCTGATCACAAGAGCTGACAATCTGAGGACACAGCAATGCTGAATAACAGTCTACACTGCGTCACTAGATCCTTATACATGGGTATAATGAGGCCTCACTGTACAGGAGAGACCGGAGCGAATAGCAGGGGCCTGATCACAAGAGCTGACAATCTGAGGAAACAGCAATGCTGAATAACAGTCTACACTGCGTCACTAGATCCTTATACAGGGGTATAATGAGGCCTCACTGTACAGGAGAGACGGGAGCGAGGAGCAGGGGCCTGATCACAAGAGCTGACAATCTGAGGACACAGCAATGCTGAATAACAGTCTACACTGCGTCACTAGATCCTTATACAGGGGTATAATGAGGCCTCACTGTACAGGAGAGACCGGAGCGAATAGCAGGGGCCTGATCACAAGAGCTGACAATCTGAGGAAACAGCAATGCTGAATAACAGTCTACACTGCGTCACTAGATCGTTATACAGGGGTATAATGAGGCCTCACTGTACAGGAGAGACCGGAGCGAGGAGCAGGGGCCTGATCACAAGAGCTGACAATCTGAGGAAACAGCAATGCTGAATAACAGTCTACACTGCGTCACTAGATCCTTATACAGGGGTATAATGAGGCCTCACTGTACAGGAGAGACCGGAGCGAGGAGCAGAGGCCTGATCACAAGAGCTGACAATCTGAGGAAACAGCAATGCTGAATAACAGTCTACACTGCGTCACTAGAGCCTTATACAGGGGTATAATGAGGCCTCACTGTACAGGAGAGACCGGAGGAGAGGAGCCGGGGCCTGATCACAAGAGCTGACAATCTGAGGAAACAGCAATGCTGAATAACAGTCTACACTGCGTCACTAGATCCTTATACAGGGGTATAATGAGGCCTCACTGTACAGGAGAGACCGGAGCGAGGAGCAGAGGCCTGATCACAAGAGCTGACAATCTGAGGAAACAGCAATGCTGAATAACAGTCTACACTGCGTCACTAGATCCTTATACAGGGGTATAATGAGGCCTCACTGTACAGGAGAGACCGGAGCGAGGAGCCGGGGCCTGATCACAAGAGCTGACAATCTGAGGAAACAACAATGCTGAATAACAGTCTACACTGCGTCACTAGATCCTTATACAGGGGTATAATGAGGCCTCACTGTACAGGAGAGACCGGAGCGAGGAGCCGGGGCCTGATCACAAGAGCTGACAATCTGAGGAAACAGCAATGCTGAATAACAGTCTACACTGCGTCACTAGATCCTTATACAGGGGTATAATGAGGCCTCACTGTACAGGAGAGACCGGAGTGAGGAGCAGGGGCCTGATCACAAGAGCTGACAATCTGAGGAAACAGCAATGCTGAATAAAAGTCTACACTGCGTCACTAGATCCTTATACAGGGGTATAATGAGGCCTCACTGTACAGGAGAGACCGGAGCGAGGAGCAGAGGCCTGATCACAAGAGCTGACAATCTGAGGAAACAGCAATGCTGAATAACAGTCTACACTGCGTCACTAGAGCCTTATACAGGGGTATAATGAGGCCTCACTGTACAGGAGAGACCGGAGCGAGGAGCCGGGGCCTGATCACAAGAGCTGACAATCTGAGCACACAGCAATGCTGAATAACCGTCTACACTGCGTCACTAGATCCTTATACAGGGGTATAATGAGGCCTCACTGTACAGGAGAGACCGGAGCGAGGAGCAGGGGCCTGATCACAAGAGGTGACAATCTGAGGAAACAGCAATGCTGAATAACAGTCTGCACTGTGTCACTAGCTCCTTATACAGGGGTATAATGAGGCCTCACTGTACAGGAGAGACCGGAGCAAGGAGCCGGGGCCTGATCACAAGAGCTGACAATCTGAGGAAACAGCAATGCTGAATAACAGTCTACACTGCGTCACTAGAGCCTTATACAGGGGTATAATGAGGCCTCACTGTACAGGAGAGACCGGAGGAGAGGAGCCGGGGCCTGATCACAAGAGCTGACAATCTGAGCACACAGCAATGCTGAATAACCGTCTACACTGCGTCACTAGATCCTTATACAGGGGTATAATGAGGCCTCACTGTACAGGAGAGACCGGAGCGAGGAGCAGGGGCCTGATCACAAGAGGTGACAATCTGAGGAAACAGCAATGCTGAATAACAGTCTGCACTGTGTCACTAGCTCCTTATACAGGGGTATAATGAGGCCTCACTGTACAGGAGAGACCGGAGCGAGGAGCAGAGGCCTGATCACAAGAGCTGACAATCTGAGGAAACAGCAATGCTGAATAACAGTCTACACTGCGTCACTAGAGCCTTATACAGGGGTATAATGAGGCCTCACTGTACAGGAGAGACCGGAGGAGAGGAGCCGGGGCCTGATCACAAGAGCTGACAATCTGAGGAAACAGCAATGCTGAATAACAGTCTACACTGCGTCACTAGATCCTTATACAGGGGTATAATGAGTCCTCACTGTACAGGAGAGACCGGAGCGAGGAGCAGAGGCCTGATCACAAGAGCTGACAATCTGAGGAAACAGCAATGCTGAATAACAGTCTACACTGCGTCACTAGATCCTTATACAGGGGTATAATGTGGCCTCACTGTACAGGAGAGACCGGAGCGAGGAGCCGGGGCCTGATCACAAGAGGTGACAATCTGAGGAAACAGCAATGCTGAATAACAGTCTACACTGCTTCACTAGATCCTTATAAAGGGGTATAATGAGGCCTCACTGTACAGGAGAGACCGGAGCGAGGAGCAGGGGCCTGATCACAAGAGCTGACAATCTGAGGAAACAGCAATGCTGAATAACAGTCTACACTGCGTCACTAGATCCTTATACAGGGGTATAATGAGGCCTCACTGTACAGGAGAGACCGGAGCGAGGAGCAGATGCCTGATCACAAGAGCTGACAATCTGAGGAAACAGCAATGCTGAATAACAGTCTACACTGCGTCACTAGAGCCTTATACAGGGGTATAATGAGGCCTCACTGTACAGGAGAGACCGGAGCGAGGAGCCGGGGCCTGATCACAAGAGCTGACAATCTGAGGAAACAGCAATGCTGAATAACAGTCTACACTGCGTCACTAGATCCTTATACAGGGGTATAATGAGGCTTCACTGTACAGGAGAGAACGGAGTGAGGAGCAGGGGCCTGATCACAAGAGCTGACAATCTGAGGAAACAGCAATGCTGAATAACAGTCTACACTGCGTCACTAGATCCTTATACAGGGGTATAATGAGGCCTCACTGTACAGGAGAGACCGGAGCGAGGAGCAGAGGCCTGATCACAAGAGCTGACAATCTGAGGAAACAGCAATGCTGAATAACAGTCTACACTGCGTCACTAGAGCCTTATACAGGGGTATAATGAGGCCTCACTGTACAGGAGAGACCGGAGCGAGGAGCCGGGGCCTGATCACAAGAGCTGACAATCTGAGGAAACAGCAATGCTGAATAACAGTCTACACTGCGTCACTAGATCCTTATACAGGGGTATAATGAGGCCTCACTGTACAGGAGAGACCGGAGTGAGGAGCAGGGGCCTGATCACAAGAGCTGACAATCTGAGGAAACAGCAATGCTGAATAACAGTCTACACTGCGTCACTAGATCCTTATACAGGGGTATAATGAGGCCTCACTGTACAGGAGAGACCGGAGTGAGGAGCAGGGGCCTGATCACAAGAGCTGACAATCTGAGGAAACAGCAATGCTGAATAACAGTCTACACTACGTCACTAGATCCTTATACAGGGGTATAATGAGGCCTCACTGTACAGGAGAGACCGGAGTGAGTAGCAGAGGCCTGATCACAAGAGCTGACAATCTGAGGAAACAGCAATGCTGAATAACAGTCTACACTGCGTCACTAGATCCTTATACAGGGGTATAATGAGGCCTCACTGTACAGGAGAGACCGGAGTGAGGAGCAGGGGCCTGATCACAAGAGCTGACAATCTGAGGAAACAGCAATGCTGAATAACAGTCTACACTGCGTCACTAGATCCTTATACAGGGGTATAATGAGGCCTCACTGTACAGGAGAGACCGGAGCGAGGAGCAGAGGCCTGATCACAAGAGCTGACAATCTGAGGAAACAGCAATGCTGAATAACAGTCTACACTGCGTCACTAGAGCCTTACACAGGGGTATAATGAGGCCTCACTGTACAGGAGAGACCGGAGCGAGGAGCCGGGGCCTGATCACAAGAGCTGACAATCTGAGGAAACAGCAATGCTGAATAACAGTCTACACTGCGTCACTAGATCCTTATACAGGGGTATAATGAGGCCTCACTGTACAGGAGAGACCGGAGCGAGGAGCAGAGGCCTGATCACAAGAGCTGACAATCTGAGGAAACAGCAATGCTGAATAACAGTCTACACTGCATCACTAGAGCCTTATACAGGGGTATAATGAGGCCTCACTGTACAGGAGAGACCGGAGTGAGGAGCAGGGGCCTGATCACAAGAGCTGACAATCTGAGGAAACAGCAATGCTGAATAACAGTCTACACTGCGTCACTAGATCCTTATACAGGGGTATAATGAGGCCTCACTGTACAGGAGAGACCGGAGTGAGGAGCAGGGGCCTGATCACAAGAGCTGACAATCTGAGGAAACAGCAATGCTGAATAACAGTCTACACTGCGTCACTAGATCCTTATACAGGGGTATAATGAGGCCTCACTGTACAGGAGAGACCGGAGTGAGGAGCAGGGGCCTGATCACAAGAGCTGACAATCTGAGGAAACAGCAATGCTGAATAACAGTCTACACTGCGTCACTAGATCCTTATACAGGGGTATAATGAGGCCTCACTGTACAGGAGAGACCGGAGCGAGGAGCAGAGGCCTGATCACAAGAGCTGACAATCTGAGGAAACAGCAATGCTGAATAACAGTCTACACTGCGTCACTAGAGCCTTATACAGGGGTATAATGAGGCCTCACTGTACAGGAGAGACCGGAGCGAGGAGCCGGGGCCTGATCACAAGAGCTGACAATCTGAGGAAACAGCAATGCTGAATAACAGTCTACACTGCGTCACTAGATCCTTATACAGGGGTATAATGAGGCCTCACTGTACAGGAGAGACCGGAGCGAGGAGCAGAGGCCTGATCACAAGAGCTGACAATCTGAGGAAACAGCAATGCTGAATAACAGTCTACACTGCGTCACTAGAGCCTTATACAGGGGTATAATGAGGCCTCACTGTACAGGAGAGACCGGAGCGAGGAGCCGGGGCCTGATCACAAGAGCTGACAATCTGAGGAAACAGCAATGCTGAATAACAGTCTACACTGCGTCACTAGATCCTTATACAGGGGTATAATGAGGCCTCACTGTACAGGAGAGACCGGAGTGAGGAGCAGGGGCCTGATCACAAGAGCTGACAATCTGAGGAAACAGCAATGCTGAATAACAGTCTACACTGCGTCACTAGATCCTTATACAGGGGTATAATGAGGCCTCACTGTACAGGAGAGACCGGAGCGAGGAGCAGAGGCCTGATCACAAGAGCTGACAATCTGAGGAAACAGCAATGCTGAATAACAGTCTACACTGCGTCACTAGAGCCTTATACAGGGGTATAATGAGGCCTCACTGTACATGAGAGACCGGAGCGAGGAGCAGAGGCCTGATCACAAGAGCTGACAATCTGAGGAAACTGCAATGCTGAATAACAGTCTACACTGCGTCAATAGATCCTTATACAGGGGTATAATGAGGTCTCACTGTACAGGAGATACCGGAGCGAGGAGCAGGGGCCTGATCACAAGAGCTGACAATCTGAGGAAACAGCAATGCTGAATAATAGTCTACACTGCGTCACTAGATCCTTATACAGGGGTATAATGAGGCCTCACTGTACAGGAGAGACCGGAGCGAGGAGCAGGGGCCTGATCACAAGAGCTGACAATCTGAGGACACAGCAATGCTGAATAACAGTCTACACTGCGTCACTAGATCCTTATACAGGGGTATAATGAGGCCTCACTGTACAGGAGAGACCGGAGCGAATAGCAGGGGCCTGATCACAAGAGCTGACAATCTGAGGAAACAGCAATGCTGAATAACAGTCTACACTGCGTCACTAGATCCTTATACAGGGGTATAATGAGGCCTCACTGTACAGGAGAGACCGGAGCGAGGAGCCGGGGCCTGATCACAAGAGCTGACAATCTGAGGAAACAGCAATGCTGAATAACAGTCTACACTGTGTCACTAGATCCTTATACAGGGGTATAATGAGGCCTCACTGTACAGGAGAGACCGGAGCGAGGAGCCGGGGCCTGATCACAAGAGCTGACAATCTGAGGACACAGCAATGCTGAATAACAGTCTACACTGCGTCACTAGATCCTTATACAGGAGTATAATGAGGCCTCACTGTACAGGAGAGACCCGAGCGAGGAGCCGGGGCCTGATCACAAGAGCTGACAATCTGAGGAAACAGCAATGCTGAATAACAGTCTACACTGCGTCACTAGATCCTTATACAGGAGTATAATGAGGCCTCACTGTACAGGAGAGACCGGAGCGAGGAGTCGGGGCCTGATCACAAGAGCTGACAATCTGAGCACACAGCAATGCTGAATAACAGTCTACACTGCGTCACTAGATCCTTATACAGGGGTATAATGAGGCCTCACTGTACAGGAGAGACCGGAGCGAGGAGCAGGGGCCTGATCACAAGAGCTGACAATCTGAGGAAACAGCAATGCTGAATAACCGTCTACACTGCGTCACTAGATCCTTATACAGGGGTATAATGAGGCCTCACTGTACAGGAGAGACCGGAGCGAGGAGCAGGGGCCTGATCACAAGAGGTGACAATCTGAGGAAACAGCAATGCTGAATAACAGTCTACACTGCGTCACTAGATCCTTATACAGGTGTATAATGAGGCCTCACTGTACAGGAGAGACCGGAGCGAGGAGCAGAGTCCTGATCACAAGAGCTGACAATCTGAGGAAACAGCAATGCTGAATAACAGTCTGCACTGCGTCACTAGATCCTTATACAGGGGTATAATGAGGCCTCACTGTACAGGAGAGACTGGAGCGAGGAGCAGAGGCCTGATCACAAGAGCTGACAATCTGAGGAAACAGCAATGCTGAATAACAGTCTACACTGCGTCACTAGATATCCTTATACAGGGGTATAATGAGGCCTCACTGTACAGAAGAGACCGGAGCGAGGAGCGGGGGCCTGATCACAAGAGCTGACAATCTGAGGAAACAGCAATGCTGAATAACAGTCTACACTGCGTCACTAGATTCTTATACAGGTGTATAATGAGGCCTCACTGTACAGGAGAGACCGGAGCGAGGAGCAGAGGCCTGATCACAAGAGCTGACAATCTGAGGAAACAGCAATGCTGAATAACAGTCTACACTGCGTCACTAGATCCTTATACAGGGGTATAATGAGGCCTCACTGTACAGGAGAGACTGGAGCGAGGAGCAGGGGCCTGATCACAAGAGCTGACAATCTGAGGAAACAGCAATGCTGAATAACAGTCTACACTGCGTCACTAGATCCTTATACAGGGGTATAATGAGGTCTCACTGTACAGGAGAGACCGGAGCGAATAGCAGGGGCCTGATCACAAGAGCTGACAATCTGAGGAAACAGCAATGCTGAATAACAGTCTACACTGCGTCACTAGATCCTTATACAGGGGTATAATGAGGCCTCACTGTACAGGAGAGACCGGAGCGAGGAGCAGGGGCCTGATCACAAGAGCTGACAATATGAGGACACAGCAATGCTGAATAACAGTCTACACTGCGTCACTAGATCCTTATACAGGGGTATAATGAGGCCTCACTGTACAGGAGAGACCGGAGCGAGGAGCAGGTCCCTGATCACAGAAGCTGACAATCTGAGGAAACAGCAATGCTGAATAACAGTCTACACTGCGTCACTAGATCCTTATACAGGGGTATAATGAGGCCTCACTGTACAGGAGCGACCGGAGCGAGGAGCCGGGGCCTGATCACAAGAGCTGACAATCTGAGGAAACAGCAATGCTGAATAACAGTCTACACTGCGTCACTAGATCCTTATACAGGGGTATAATGAGGCCTCACTGTACAGGAGAGACCGGAGCGAGGAGCCGGGGCCTGATCACAAGAGCTGACAATCTGAGCACACAGCAATGCTGAATAACAGTCTACACTGCGTCACTAGATCCTTATACAGGGGTATAATGAGGCTTCACTGTACAGGAGAGACCGGAGCGAGGAGCAGGGGCCTGATCACAAGAGCTGACAATCTGAGGAAACAGCAATGCTGAATAACAGTCTACACTGCGTCACTAGATCCTTATACAGGGGTATAATGAGGCCTCACTGTACAGGTGAGACCGGAGCGAGGAGCAGGGGCCTGATCACAAGAGCTGACAATCTGAGCACACAGCAATGCTGAATAACCGTCTACACTGCGTCACTAGATCCTTATACAGGGGTATAATGAGGCCTCACTGTACAGGAGAGACCGGAGCGAGGAGCAGGGGCCTGATCACAAGAGGTGACAATCTGAGGAAACAGCAATGCTGAATAACAGTCTGCACTGCGTCACTAGCTCCTTATACAGGGGTATAATGAGGCCTCACTGTACAGGAGAGACCGGAGCAAGGAGCCGGGGCCTGATCACAAGAGCTGACAATCTGAGGAAACAGCAATGCTGAATAACAGTCTACACTGCGTCACTAGATCCTTATACAGGTGTATAATGAGGCCTCACTGTACAGGAGAGACCGGAGCGAGGAGCAGAGTCCTGATCACAAGAGCTGACAATCTGAGGAAACAGCAATGCTGAATAACAGTCTACACTGCGTCACTAGATCCTTATACAGGGGTATAATGAGGCCTCACTGTACAGGAGAGACCGGAGCGAGGAGCGGGGGCCTGATCACAAGAGCTGACAATCTGAGGAAACAGCAATGCTGAATAACAGTCTACACTGCGTCACTAGATCCTTATACAGGGGTATAATGAGGCCTCACTGTACAGGAGAGACCGGAGCGAGGAGCAGGGGCCTGGTCACAAGAGCTGACAATCTGAGGAAACAGCAATGCTGAATAACAGTCTACACTGCATCACTAGATCCTTATACAGGGGTATAATGAGGCCTCACTGTACAGGAGAGACCGGAGCGAGGAGCAGAGGCCTGATCACAAGAGCTGACAATCTGAGGAAACAGCAATGCTGAATAACAGTCTACACTGCGTCACTAGAGCCTTATACAGGGGTATAATGAGGCCTCACTGTACAGGAGAGACCGGAGGAGAGGAGCCGGGGCCTGATCACAAGAGCTGACAATCTGAGGAAACAGCAATGCTGAATAACAGTCTACACTGCGTCACTAGATCCTTATACAGGGGTATAATGAGGCCTCACTGTACAGGAGAGACCGGAGCGAGGAGCAGAGGCCTGATCACAAGAGCTGACAATCTGAGGAAACAGCAATGCTGAATAACAGTCTACACTGCGTCACTAGATCCTTATACAGGGGTATAATGAGGCCTCACTGTACAGGAGAGACCGGAGCGAGGAGCCGGGGCCTGATCACAAGAGGTGACAATCTGAGGAAACAGCAATGCTGAATAACAGTCTACACTGCGTCACTAGATCCTTATACAGGGGTATAATGAGGCCTCACTGTACAGGAGAGACCGGAGCGAGGAGCAGAGGCCTGATCACAAGAGCTGACAATCTGAGGAAACAGCAATGCTGAATAACAGTCTACACTGCGTCACTAGAGCCTTATACAGGGGTATAATGAGGCCTCACTGTACAGGAGAGACCGGAGCGAGGAGCCGGGGCCTGATCACAAGAGCTGACAATCTGAGGAAACAGCAATGCTGAATAACAGTCTACACTGCGTCACTAGATCCTTATACAGGGGTATAATGAGGCCTCACTGTACAGGAGAGACCGGAGTGAGGAGCAGGGGCCTGATCACAAGAGCTGACAATCTGAGGAAACAGCAATGCTGAATAACAGTCTACACTGCGTCACTAGATCCTTATACAGGGGTATAATGAGGCCTCACTGTACAGGAGAGACCGGAGCGAGGAGCAGAGGCCTGATCACAAGAGCTGACAATCTGAGGAAACAGCAATGCTGAATAACAGTCTACACTGCGTCACTAGAGCCATATACAGGGGTATAATGAGGCCTCACTGTACAGGAGAGACCGGAGCGAGGAGCCGGGGCCTGATCACAAGAGCTGACAATCTGAGGAAACAGCAATGCTGAATAACAGTCTACACTGCGTCACTAGATCCTTATACAGGGGTATAATGAGGCCTCACTGTACAGGAGAGACCGGAGTGAGGAACAGGGGCCTGATCACAAGAGCTGACAATCTGAGGAAACAGCAATGCTGAGTAACAGTCTACACTGCGTCACTAGATCCTTATACAGGGGTATAATGAGGCCTCACTGTACAGGAGAGACCGGAGCGAGGAGCCGGGGCCTGATCACAAGAGCTGACAATCTGAGGAAACAGCAATGCTGAATAACAGTCTACACTGCGTCACTAGATCCTTATACAGGGGTATAATGAGGCCTCACTGTACAGGAGAGACCGGAGCGAGGAGCCGGGGCCTGATAACAAGAGCTGACAATCTGAGCACACAGCAATGCTGAATAACAGTCTACACTGCGTCACTAGATCCTTATACAGGGGTATAATGAGGCCTCACTGTACAGGAGAGACCGGAGCGAGGAGCAGGGGCCTGATCACAAGAGCTGACAATCTGAGGAAACAGCAATGCTGAATAACAGTCTACACTGCGTCACTAGATCCTTATACAGGGGTATAATGAGGCCTCACTGTACAGGTGAGACCGGAGCGAGGAGAAGGGGCCTGATCACAAGAGCTGACAATCTGAGCACACAGCAATGCTGAATAACCGTCTACACTGCGTCACTAGATCCTTATACAGGGGTATAATGAGGCCTCACTGTACAGGAGAGACCGGAGCGAGGAGCAGGGGCCTGATCACAAGAGGTGACAATCTGAGGAAACAGCAATGCTGAATAACAGTCTGCACTGCGTCACTAGCTCCTTATACAGGGGTATAATGAGGCCTCACTGTACAGGAGAGACCGGAGCAAGGAGCCGGGGCCTGATCACAAGAGCTGACAATCTGAGGAAACAGCAATGCTGAATAACAGTCTACACTGCGTCACTAGATCCTTATACAGGGGTATAATGAGGCCTCACTGTACAGGAGAGACCGGAGCGAGGAGCAGAGTCCTGATCACAAGAGCTGACAATCTGAGGAAACAGCAATGCTGAATAACAGTCTACACTGCGTCACTAGATCCTTATACAGGGGTATAATGAGGCCTCACTGTACAGGAGAGACCGGAGCGAGGAGCGGGGGCCTGATCACAAGAGCTGACAATCTGAGGAAACAGCAATGCTGAATAACAGTCTACACTGCGTCACTAGATCCTTATACAGGGGTATAATGAGGCCTCACTGTACAGGAGAGACCGGAGCGAGGAGCAGGGGCCTGATCACAAGAGCTGACAATCTGAGGAAACAGCAATGCTGAATAACAGTCTACACTGCGTCACTAGATCCTTATACAGGGGTATAATGAGGCCTCACTGTACAGGAGAGACCGGAGCGAGGAGCAGAGGCCTGATCACAAGAGCTGACAATCTGAGGAAACAGCAATGCTGAATAACAGTCTACACTGCGTCACTAGAGCCTTATACAGGGGTATAATGAGGCCTCACTGTACAGGAGAGACCGGAGGAGAGGAGCCGGGGCCTGATCACAAGAGCTGACAATCTGAGGAAACAGCAATGCTGAATAACAGTCTACACTGCGTCACTAGATCCTTATACAGGGGTATAATGAGGCCTCACTGTACAGGAGAGACCGGAGCGAGGAGCAGAGGCCTGATCACAAGAGCTGACAATCTGAGGAAACAGCAATGCTGAATAACAGTCTACACTGCGTCACTAGATCCTTATACAGGGGTATAATGAGGCCTCACTGTACAGGAGAGACCGGAGCGAGGAGCCGGGGCCTGATCACAAGAGGTGACAATCTGAGGAAACAGCAATGCTGAATAACAGTCTACACTGCTTCACTAGATCCTTATACAGGGGTATAATGAGGCCTCACTGTACAGGAGAGACCGGAGCGAGGAGCAGAGGCCTGATCACAAGAGCTGACAATCTGAGGAAACAGCAATGCTGAATAACAGTCTACACTGCATCACTAGAGCCTTATACAGGGGTATAATGAGGCCTCACTGTACAGGAGAGACCGGAGCGAGGAGCCGGGGCCTGATCACAAGAGCTGACAATCTGAGGAAACAGCAATGCTGAATAACAGTCTACACTGCGTCACTAGATCCTTATACAGGGGTATAATGAGGCCTCACTGTACAGGAGAGACCGGAGTGAGGAGCAGGGGCCTGATCACAAGAGCTGACAATCTGAGGAAACAGCAATGCTGAATAACAGTCTACACTGCGTCACTAGATCCTTATACAGGGGTATAATGAGGCCTCACTGTACAGGAGAGACCGGAGCGAGGAGCAGAGGCCTGATCACAAGAGCTGACAATCTGAGGAAACAGCAATGCTGAATAACAGTCTACACTGCGTCACTAGAGCCTTATACAGGGGTATAATGAGGCCTCACTGTACAGGAGAGACCGGAGCGAGGAGCCGGGGCCTGATCACAAGAGCTGACAATCTGAGGAAACAGCAATGCTGAATAACAGTCTACACTGCGTCACTAGATCCTTATACAGGGGTATAATGAGGCCTCACTGTACAGGAAAGACCGGAGTGAGGAGCAGGGGCCTGATCACAAGAGCTGACAATCTGAGGAAACAGCAATGCTGAATAACAGTCTACACTGCGTCACTAGATCCTTATACAGGGGTATAATGAGGCCTCACTGTACAGGAGAGACCGGAGTGAGGAGCAGGGGCCTGATCACAAGAGCTGACAATCTGAGGAAACAGCAATGCTGAATAACAGTCTACACTGCGTCACTAGATCCTTATACAGGGGTATAATGAGGCCTCACTGTACAGGAGAGACCGGAGCGAGGAGCAGGGGCCTGATCACAAGAGCTGACAATCTGAGGAAACAGCAATGCTGAATAACAGTCTACACTGAGTCACTAGAGCCTTATACAGGGGTATAATGAGGCCTCACTGTACAGGAGAGACCGGAGCGAGGAGCCGGGGCCTGATCACAAGAGCTGACAATCTGAGGAAACAGCAATGCTGAATAACAGTCTACACTGCGTCACTAGATCCTTATACAGGGGTATAATGAGGCCTCACTGTACAGGAGAGACCGGAGTGAGGAGCCGGGGCCTGATCACAAGAGCTGACAATCTGAGGAAACAGCAATGCTGAATAACAGTCTACACTGCGTCACTAGATCCTTATACAGGGGTATAATGAGGCCTCACTGTACAGGAGAGACCGGAGTGAAGAGCAGGGGCCTGATCACAAGAGCTGACAATCTGAGGAAACAGCAATGCTGAATAACAGTCTACACTGCGTCACTAGATCCTTATACAGGGGTATAATGAGGCCTCACTGTACAGGAGAGACCGGAGTGAGGAGCAGGGGCCTGATCACAAGAGCTGACAATCTGAGGAAACAGCAATGCTGAATAACAGTCTACACTGCGTCACTAGATCCTTATACAGGGGTATAATGAGGCCTCACTGTACAGGAGAGACCGGAGCGAGGAGCAGGGGCCTGATCACAAGAGGTGACAACCTGAGGAAACAGCAATGCTGAATAACAGTCTACACTGCGTCACTAGATCCTTATACAGGGGTATAATGAGGCCTCACTGTACAGGAGAGACCGGAGTGAGGAGCCGGGGCCTGATCACAAGAGCTGACAATCTGAGGAAACAGCAATGCTGAATAACAGTCTACACTGCGTCACTAGATCCTTATACAGGGGTATAATGAGGCCTCACTGTACAGGAGAGACCGGAGTGAAGAGCAGAGGCCTGATCACAAGAGCTGACAATCTGAGGAAACAGCAATGCTGAATAACAGTCTACACTGCGTCACTAGATCCTTATACAGGGGTATAATGACGCCTCACTGTACAGGAGAGACCGGAGTGAGGAGCAGGGGCCTGATCACAAGAGGTGACAATCTGAGGAAACAGCAATGCTGAATAACAGTCTACACTGCGTCACTAGATCCTTATACAGGGGTATAATGAGGCCTCACTGTACAGGAGAGACCGGAGCGAGGAGCCGGGGCCTGATCACAAGAGCTGACAATCTGAGGAAGCAGCAATGCTGAATAACAGTCTACACTGCGTCACTAGATCCTTATACAGGGGTATAATGAGGCCTCACTGTACAGGAGAGAGCGGAGCGAGGAGCAGAGGCCTGATCACAAGAGCTGACAATCTGAGGAAGCAGCAATGCTGAATAACAGTCTACACTGCGTCACTAGCTCCTTATACAGGGGTATAATGAGGCCTCACTGTACAGGAGAGACCGGAGCGAGGAGCAGGGGCCTGATCACAAGAGCTGACAATCTGAGGAAGCAGCAATGCTGAATAACAGTCTACACTGCGTCACTAGATCCTTATACAGGGGTATAATGAGGCCTCACTGTACAGGAGAGAGCGGAGCGAGGAGCAGAGGCCTGATCACAAGAGCTGACAATCTGAGGACACAGCAATGCTGAATAACAGTCTACACTGCGTCACTAGCTCCTTATACAGGGGTATAATGAGGCCTCACTGTACAGGAGAATCCGGAGCGAGGAGCAGGGGCCTGATCACAAGAACTGACAATCTGAGGAAGCAGCAATGCTGAATAACAGTCTACACTGCGTCACTAGATCCTTATACAGGGGTATAATGAGGCCTCACTGTACAGGAGAGACCGGAGCGAGGAGCAGAGGCCTGATCACAAGAGCTGACAATCTGAGGAAACAGCAATGCTGAATAACAGTCTACACTGCGTCACTAGATCCTTATACAGGGGTATAATGAGGCCTCACTGTACAGGAGAGACCGGAGTGAGGAGCAGGGGCCTGATCACAAGAGCTGACAATCTGAGGAAACAGCAATGCTGAATAACAGTCTACACTGCGTCACTAGATCCTTATACAGGGGTATAATGAGGCCTCACTGTACAGGAGAGACCGGAGCGAGGAGCCGGGGCCTGATCACAAGAGGTGACAATCTGAGGAAACAGCAATGCTGAATAACAGTCTACACTGCTTCACTAGATCCTTATACAGGGGTATAATGAGGCCTCACTGTACAGGAGAGACCGGAGCGAGGAGCAGAGGCCTGATCACAAGAGCTGACAATCTGAGGAAACAGCAATGCTGAATAACAGTCTACACTGCGTCACTAGAGCCTTATACAGGGGTATAATGAGGCCTCACTGTACAGGAGAGACCGGAGCGAGGAGCCGGGGCCTGATCACAAGAGCTGACAATCTGAGGAAACAGCAATGCTGAATAACAGTCTACACTGCGTCACTAGATCCTTATACAGGGGTATAATGAGGCCTCACTGTACAGGAGAGACCGGAGTGAGGAGCAGGGGCCTGATCACAAGAGCTGACAATCTGAGGAAACAGCAATGCTGAATAACAGTCTACACTGCGTCACTAGATCCTTATACAGGGGTATAATGAGGCCTCACTGTACAGGAGAGACCGGAGCGAGGAGCAGAGGCCTGATCACAAGAGCTGACAATCTGAGGAAACAGCAATGCTGAATAACAGTCTACACTGCGTCACTAGAGCCTTATACAGGGGTATAATGAGGCCTCACTGTACAGGAGAGACCGGAGCGAGGAGCCGGGGCCTGATCACAAGAGCTGACAATCTGAGGAAACAGCAATGCTGAATAACAGTCTACACTGCGTCACTAGATCCTTATACAGGGGTATAATGAGGCCTCACTGTACAGGAGAGACCGGAGTGAGGAGCAGGGGCCTGATCACAAGAGCTGACAATCTGAGGAAACAGCAATGCTGAATAACAGTCTACACTGCGTCACTAGATCCTTATACAGGGGTATAATGAGGCCTCACTGTACAGGAGAGACCGGAGCGAGGAGCAGAGGCCTGATCACAAGAGCTGACAATCTGAGGAAACAGCAATGCTGAATAACAGTCTACACTGCGTCACTAGAGCCTTATACAGGGGTATAATGAGGCCTCACTGTACAGGAGAGACCGGAGCGAGGAGCCGGGGCCTGATCACAAGAGCTGACAATCTGAGGAAACAGCAATGCTGAATAACAGTCTACACTGCGTCACTAGATCCTTATACAGGGGTATAATGAGGCCTCACTGTACAGGAGAGACCGGAGTGAGGAGCAGGGGCCTGATCACAAGAGCTGACAATCTGAGGAAACAGCAATGCTGAATAACAGTCTACACTGCGTCACTAGATCCTTATACAGGGGTATAATGAGGCCTCACTGTACAGGAGAGACCGGAGCGAGGAGCAGAGGCCTGATCACAAGAGCTGACAATCTGAGGAAACAGCAATGCTGAATAACAGTCTACACTGCGTCACTAGAGCCTTATACAGGGGTATAATGAGGCCTCACTGTACAGGAGAGACCGGAGCGAGGAGCCGGGGCCTGATCACAAGAGCTGACAATCTGAGGAAACAGCAATGCTGAATAACAGTCTACACTGCGTCACTAGATCCTTATACAGGGGTATAATGAGGCCTCACTGTACAGGAAAGACCGGAGTGAGGAGCAGGGGCCTGATCACAAGAGCTGACAATCTGAGGAAACAGCAATGCTGAATAACAGTCTACACTGCGTCACTAGATCCTTATACAGGGGTATAATGAGGCCTCACTGTACAGGAGAGACCGGAGTGAGGAGCAGGGGCCTGATCACAAGAGCTGACAATCTGAGGAAACAGCAATGCTGAATAACAGTCTACACTGCGTCACTAGATCCTTATACAGGGGTATAATGAGGCCTCACTGTACAGGAGAGACCGGAGCGAGGAGCAGGGGCCTGATCACAAGAGCTGACAATCTGAGGAAACAGCAATGCTGAATAACAGTCTACACTGAGTCACTAGAGCCTTATACAGGGGTATAATGAGGCCTCACTGTACAGGAGAGACCGGAGCGAGGAGCCGGGGCCTGATCACAAGAGCTGACAATCTGAGGAAACAGCAATGCTGAATAACAGTCTACACTGCGTCACTAGATCCTTATACAGGGGTATAATGAGGCCTCACTGTACAGGAGAGACCGGAGTGAGGAGCCGGGGCCTGATCACAAGAGCTGACAATCTGAGGAAACAGCAATGCTGAATAACAGTCTACACTGCGTCACTAGATCCTTATACAGGGGTATAATGAGGCCTCACTGTACAGGAGAGACCGGAGTGAAGAGCAGGGGCCTGATCACAAGAGCTGACAATCTGAGGAAACAGCAATGCTGAATAACAGTCTACACTGCGTCACTAGATCCTTATACAGGGGTATAATGAGGCCTCACTGTACAGGAGAGACCGGAGTGAGGAGCAGGGGCCTGATCACAAGAGCTGACAATCTGAGGAAACAGCAATGCTGAATAACAGTCTACACTGCGTCACTAGATCCTTATACAGGGGTATAATGAGGCCTCACTGTACAGGAGAGACCGGAGCGAGGAGCAGGGGCCTGATCACAAGAGGTGACAACCTGAGGAAACAGCAATGCTGAATAACAGTCTACACTGCGTCACTAGATCCTTATACAGGGGTATAATGAGGCCTCACTGTACAGGAGAGACCGGAGTGAGGAGCCGGGGCCTGATCACAAGAGCTGACAATCTGAGGAAACAGCAATGCTGAATAACAGTCTACACTGCGTCACTAGATCCTTATACAGGGGTATAATGAGGCCTCACTGTACAGGAGAGACCGGAGTGAAGAGCAGAGGCCTGATCACAAGAGCTGACAATCTGAGGAAACAGCAATGCTGAATAACAGTCTACACTGCGTCACTAGATCCTTATACAGGGGTATAATGACGCCTCACTGTACAGGAGAGACCGGAGTGAGGAGCAGGGGCCTGATCACAAGAGGTGACAATCTGAGGAAACAGCAATGCTGAATAACAGTCTACACTGCGTCACTAGATCCTTATACAGGGGTATAATGAGGCCTCACTGTACAGGAGAGACCGGAGCGAGGAGCCGGGGCCTGATCACAAGAGCTGACAATCTGAGGAAGCAGCAATGCTGAATAACAGTCTACACTGCGTCACTAGATCCTTATACAGGGGTATAATGAGGCCTCACTGTACAGGAGAGAGCGGAGCGAGGAGCAGAGGCCTGATCACAAGAGCTGACAATCTGAGGAAGCAGCAATGCTGAATAACAGTCTACACTGCGTCACTAGCTCCTTATACAGGGGTATAATGAGGCCTCACTGTACAGGAGAGACCGGAGCGAGGAGCAGGGGCCTGATCACAAGAGCTGACAATCTGAGGAAGCAGCAATGCTGAATAACAGTCTACACTGCGTCACTAGATCCTTATACAGGGGTATAATGAGGCCTCACTGTACAGGAGAGAGCGGAGCGAGGAGCAGAGGCCTGATCACAAGAGCTGACAATCTGAGGACACAGCAATGCTGAATAACAGTCTACACTGCGTCACTAGCTCCTTATACAGGGGTATAATGAGGCCTCACTGTACAGGAGAATCCGGAGCGAGGAGCAGGGGCCTGATCACAAGAACTGACAATCTGAGGAAGCAGCAATGCTGAATAACAGTCTACACTGCGTCACTAGATCCTTATACAGGGGTATAATGAGGCCTCACTGTACAGGAGAGACCGGAGCGAGGAGCAGAGGCCTGATCACAAGAGCTGACAATCTGAGGAAACAGCAATGCTGAATAACAGTCTACACTGCGTCACTAGATCCTTATACAGGGGTATAATGAGGCCTCACTGTACAGGAGAGACCGGAGTGAGGAGCAGGGGCCTGATCACAAGAGCTGACAATCTGAGGAAACAGCAATGCTGAATAACAGTCTACACTGCGTCACTAGATCCTTATACAGGGGTATAATGAGGCCTCACTGTACAGGAGAGACCGGAGCGAGGAGCAGAGGCCTGATCACAAGAGCTGACAATCTGAGGAAACAGCAATGCTGAATAACAGTCTACACTGCGTCACTAGAGCCTTATACAGGGGTATAATGAGGCCTCACTGTACAGGAGAGACCGGAGCGAGGGGCCGGGGCCTGATCACAAGAGCTGACAATCTGAGGAAACAGCAATGCTGAATAACAGTCTACACTGCGTCACTAGATCCTTATACAGGGGTATAATGAGGCCTCACTGTACAGGAGAGACCGGAGCGAGGAGCAGAGGCCTGATCACAAGAGCTGACAATCTGAGGAAACAGCAATGCTGAATAACAGTCTACACTGCGTCACTAGAGCCTTATACAGGGGTATAATGAGGCCTCACAGTACAGGAGAGACCGGAGCGAGGAGCCGGGGCCTGATCACAAGAGCTGACAATCTGAGGAAACAGCAATGCTGAATAACAGTCTACACTGCGTCACTAGATCCTTATACAGGGGTATAATGAGGCCTCACTGTACAGGAGAGACCGGAGTGAGGAGCAGGGGCCTGATCACAAGAGCTGACAATCTGAGGAAACAGCAATGCTGAATAACAGTCTACACTGCGTCACTAGATCCTTATACAGGGGTATAATGAGGCCTCACTGTACAGGAGAGACCGGAGTGAGGAGCAGGGGCCTGATCACAAGAGCTGACAATCTGAGGAAACAGCAATGCTGAATAACAGTCTACACTGCGTCACTAGATCCTTATACAGGGGTATAATGAGGCCTCACTGTACAGGAGAGACCGGAGCGAGGAGCAGGGGCCTGATCACAAGAGCTGACAATCTGAGGAAACAGCAATGCTGAATAACAGTCTACACTGAGTCACTAGAGCCTTATACAGGGGTATAATGAGGCCTCACTGTACAGGAGAGACCGGAGCGAGGAGCCGGGGCCTGATCACAAGAGCTGACAATCTGAGGAAACAGCAATGCTGAATAACAGTCTACACTGCGTCACTAGATCCTTATACAGGGGTATAATGAGGCCTCACTGTACAGGAGAGACCGGAGTGAGGAGCCGGGGCCTGATCACAAGAGCTGACAATCTGAGGAAACAGCAATGCTGAATAACAGTCTACACTGCGTCACTAGATCCTTATACAGGGGTATAATGAGGCCTCACTGTACAGGAGAGACCGGAGTGAAGAGCAGGGGCCTGATCACAAGAGCTGACAATCTGAGGAAACAGCAATGCTGAATAACAGTCTACACTGCGTCACTAGATCCTTATACAGGGGTATAATGAGGCCTCACTGTACAGGAGAGACCGGAGTGAGGAGCAGGGGCCTGATCACAAGAGCTGACAATCTGTGGAAACAGCAATGCTGAATAACAGTCTACACTGCGTCACTAGATCCTTATACAGGGGTATAATGAGGCCTCACTGTACAGGAGAGACCGGAGCGAGGAGCAGGGGCCTGATCACAAGAGGTGACAATCTGAGGAAACAGCAATGCTGAATAACAGTCTACACTGCGTCACTAGATCCTTATACAGGGGTATAATGAGGCCTCACTGTACAGGAGAGACCGGAGTGAGGAGCCGGGGCCTGATCACAAGAGCTGACAATCTGAGGAAACAGCAATGCTGAATAACAGTCTACACTGCATCACTAGATCCTTATACAGGGGTATAATGAGGCCTCACTGTAAAGGAGAGACCGGAGTGAAGAGCAGAGGCCTGATCACAAGAGCTGACAATCTGAGGAAACAGCAATGCTGAATAACAGTCTACACTGCGTCACTAGATCCTTATACAGGGGTATAATGACGCCTCACTGTACAGGAGAGACCGGAGTGAGGAGCAGGGGCCTGATCACAAGAGGTGACAATCTGAGGAAACAGCAATGCTGAATAACAGTCTACACTGCGTCACTAGATCCTTATACAGGGGTATAATGAGGCCTCACTGTACAGGAGAGACCGGAGCGAGGAGCCGGGGCCTGATCACAAGAGCTGACAATCTGAGGAAGCAGCAATGCTGAATAACAGTCTACACTGCGTCACTAGATCCTTATACAGGGGTATAATGAGGCCTCACTGTACAGGAGAGAGCGGAGCGAGGAGCAGAGGCCTGATCACAAGAGC
The DNA here is from genome assembly GCF_039654945.1 of Dendrobates tinctorius. NCBI lineage: Eukaryota > Metazoa > Chordata > Amphibia > Anura > Dendrobatidae > Dendrobates > Dendrobates tinctorius. The sequence continues at coordinate 25,164,445 of NW_027361731.1, read as the reverse complement.
TGACAATCTGAGGAAGCAGCAATGCTGAATAACAGTCTACACTGCGTCACTAGCTCCTTATACAGGGGTATAATGAGGCCTCACTGTACAGGAGAGACCGGAGCGAGAAGCAGGGGCCTGATCACAAGAGCTGACAATCTGAGGAAGCAGCAATGCTGAATAACAGTCTACACTGCGTCACTAGATCCTTATACAGGGGTATAATGAGGCCTCACTGTACAGGAGAGACCGGAGCGAGGAGCAGGGGCCTGATCACAAGAGCTGACAATCTGAGGACACAGCAATGCTGAATAACAGTCTACACTGCGTCACTAGATCCTTATACAGGGGTATAATGAGGCCTCACTGTACAGGAGAGAGCGGAGCGAGGAGCAGAGGCCTGATCACAAGAGCTGACAATCTGAGGAGACAGCAATGCTGAATAACAGTCTACACTGCGTCACTAGCTCCTTATACAGGGGTATAATGAGGCCTCACTGTACAGGAGAGACCGGAGCGAGGAGCAGGGGCCTGAACACAAGAGCTGACAATCTGAGGTGACAGCAATGCTGAATAACAGTCTACACTGCGTCACTAGCTCCTTATATAGGGGTATAATGAGGCCTCACTGTACAGGAGAGACCGGAGTGAGGAGCAGGGGCCTGATCACAAGAGCTGACAATCTGAGGAAACAGCAATGCTGAATAACAGTCTACACTGCGTCACTAGATCCTTATACAGGGGTATAATGAGGCCTCACTGTACAGGAGAGACCGGAGCGAGGAGCAGAGGCCTGATCACAAGAGCTGACAATCTGAGGAAACAGCAATGCTGAATAACAGTCTACACTGCGTCACTAGAGCCTTATACAGGGGTATAATGAGGCCTCACTGTACAGGAGAGACCGGAGCGAGGAGCCGGGGCCTGATCACAAGAGCTGACAATCTGAGGAAACAGCAATGCTGAATAACAGTCTACACTGCGTCACTAGATCCTTATACAGGGGTATAATGAGGCCTCACTGTACAGGAGAGACCGGAGTGAGGAGCAGGGGCCTGATCACAAGAGCTGACAATCTGAGGAAACAGCAATGCTGAATAACAGTCTACACTGCGTCACTAGATCCTTATACAGGGGTATAATGAGGCCTCACTGTACAGGAGAGACCGGAGCGAGGAGCAGGGGCCTGATCACAAGAGCTGACAATCTGAGGAAACAGCAATGCTGAATAACAGTCTACACTGCGTCACTAGATCCTTATACAGGGGTATAATGAGGCCTCAATGTACAGGTGAGACCGGAGCGAGGAGCAGAGGCCTGATCACAAGAGCTGACAATCTGAGCACACAGCAATGCTGAATAACCGTCTACACTGCGTCACTAGATCCTTATACAGGGGTATAATGAGGCCTCACTGTACAGGAGAGACCGGAGCGAGGAGCAGGGGCCTGATCACAAGAGGTGACAATCTGAGGAAACAGCAATGCTGAATTACAGTCTGCACTGCGTCACTAGCTCCTTATACAGGGGTATAATGAGGCCTCACTGTACAGGAGAGACCGGAGCAAGGAGCCGGGGCCTGATCACAAGAGCTGACAATCTGAGGAAACAGCAATGCTGAATAACAGTCTACACTGCGTCACTAGATCCTTATACAGGTGTATAATGAGGCCTCACTGTACAGGAGAGACCGGAGCGAGGAGCAGAGTCCTGATCACAAGAGCTGACAATCTGAGGAAACAGCAATGCTGAATAACAGTCTACACTGCGTCACTAGATCCTTATACAGGGGTATAATGAGGCCTCACTGTACAGGAGAGACCGGAGCGAGGAGCGGGGGCCTGATCACAAGAGCTGACAATCTGAGGAAACAGCAATGCTGAATAACAGTCTACACTGCATCACTAGATCCTTATACAGGGGTATAATGAGGCCTCACTGTACAGGAGAGACCGGAGCGAGGAGCAGGGGCCTGATCACAAGAGCTGACAATCTGAGGAAACAGCAATGCTGAATAACAGTCTACACTGCGTCACTAGATCCTTATACAGGGGAATAATGAGGCCTCACTGTACAGGAGAGACCGGAGCGAGGAGCAGAGGCCTGATCACAAGAGCTGACAATCTGAGGAAACAGCAATGCTGAATAACAGTCTACACTGCGTCACTAGAGCCTTATACAGGGGTATAATGAGGCCTCACTGTACAGGAGAGACCGGAGGAGAGGAGCCGGGGCCTGATCACAAGAGCTGACAATCTGAGGAAACAGCAATGCTGAATAACAGTCTACACTGCGTCACTAGATCCTTATACAGGGGTATAATGAGGCCTCACTGTACAGGAGAGACCGGAGCGAGGAGCAGAGGCCTGATCACAAGAGCTGACAATCTGAGGAAACAGCAATGCTGAATAACAGTCTACACTGCGTCACTAGATCCTTATACAGGGGTATAATGAGGCCTCACTGTACAGGAGAGACCGGAGCGAGGAGCCGGGGCCTGATCACAAGAGGTGACAATCTGAGGAAACAGCAATGCTGAATAACAGTCTACACTGCTTCACTAGATCCTTATACAGGGGTATAATGAGGCCTCACTGTACAGGAGAGACCGGAGCGAGGAGCAGGGGCCTGATCACAAGAGCTGACAATCTGAGGAAACAGCAATGCTGAATAACAGTCTACACTGCGTCACTAGATCCTTATACAGGGGTATAATGAGGCCTCACTGTACAGGAGAGACCGGAGTGAGGAGCAGGGGCCTGATCACAAGAGCTGACAATCTGAGGAAACAGCAATGCTGAATAACAGTCTACACTGCGTCACTAGATCCTTATACAGGGGTATAATGAGGCCTCACTGTACAGGAGAGACCGGAGTGAGGAGCAGGGGCCTGATCACAAGAGCTGACAATCTGAGGAAACAGCAATGCTGAATAAAAGTCTACACTGCGTCACTAGATCCTTATACAGGGGTATAATGAGGCCTCACTGTACAGGAGAGACCGGAGCGAGGAGCAGAGGCCTGATCACAAGAGCTGACAATCTGAGGAAACAGCAATGCTGAATAACAGTCTACACTGCGTCACTAGATCCTTATACAGGGGTATAATGAGGCCTCACTGTACAGGAGAGACCGGAGTGAGGAGCAGGGGCCTGATCACAAGAGCTGACAATCTGAGGAAACAGCAATGCTGAATAACAGTCTACACTGCGTCACTAGATCCTTATACAGGGGTATAATGAGGCCTCACTGTACAGGAGAGACCGGAGCGAGGAGCAGAGGCCTGATCACAAGAGCTGACAATCTGAGGAAACAGCAATGCTGAATAACAGTCTACACTGCGTCACTAGAGCCTTATACAGGGGTATAATGAGGCCTCACTGTACAGGAGAGACCGGAGCGAGGAGCCGGGGCCTGTTCACAAGAGCTGACAATCTGAGGAAACAGCAATGCTGAATAACAGTCTACACTGCGTCACTAGATCCTTATACAGGGGTATAATGAGGCCTCACTGTACAGGAGAGACCGGAGCGAGGAGCAGAGGCCTGATCACAAGAGCTGACAATCTGAGGAAACAGCAATGCTGAATAACAGTCTACACTGCGTCACTAGAGCCTTATACAGGGGTATAATGAGGCCTCACTGTACAGGAGAGACCGGAGCGAGGAGCCGGGGCCTGATCACAAGAGCTGACAATCTGAGGAAACAGCAATGCTGAATAACAGTCTACACTGCGTCACTAGATCCTTATACAGGGGTATAATGAGGCCTCACTGTACAGGAGAGACCGGAGTGAGGAGCAGGGGCCTGATCACAAGAGCTGACAATCTGAGGAAACAGCAATGCTGAATAACAGTCTACACTGCGTCACTAGATCCTTATACAGGGGTATAATGAGGCCTCACTGTACAGGAGAGACCGGAGCGAGGAGCAGGGGCCTGATCACAAGAGCTGACAATCTGAGGAAACAGCAATGCTGAATAACAGTCTACACTGCGTCACTAGATCCTTATACAGGGGTATAATGAGGCCTCACTGTACAGGAGAGACCGGAGCGAGGAGCAGGGGCCTGATCACAAGAGGTGACAATCTGAGGAAACAGCAATGCTGAATAACAGTCTACACTGCGTCACTAGATCCTTATACAGGGGTATAATGAGGCCTCACTGTACAGGAGAGACCGGAGTGAGGAGCCGGGGCCTGATCACAAGAGCTGACAATCTGAGGAAACAGCAATGCTGAATAACAGTCTACACTGCGTCACTAGATCTTTATACAGGGGTATAATGAGGCCTCACTGTACAGGAGAGACCGGAGTGAAGAGCAGAGGCCTGATCACAAGAGCTGACAATCTGAGGAAACAGCAATGCTGAATAACAGTCTACACTGCGTCACTAGATCCTTATACAGGGGTATAATGACGCCTCACTGTACAGGAGAGACCGGAGTGAGGAGCAGGGGCCTGATCACAAGAGGTGACAATCTGAGGAAACAGCAATGCTGAATAACAGTCTACACTGCGTCACTAGATCCTTATACAGGGGTATAATGAGGCCTCACTGTACAGGAGAGACCGGAGCGAGGAGCCGGGGCCTGATCACAAGAGCTGACAATCTGAGGAAGCAGCAATGCTGAATAACAGTCTACACTGCGTCACTAGATCCTTATACAGGGGTATAATGAGGCCTCACTGTACAGGAGAGAGCGGAGCGAGGAGCAGAGGCCTGATCACAAGAGCTGACAATCTGAGGAAGCAGCAATGCTGAATAACAGTCTACACTGCGTCACTAGCTCCTTATACAGGGGTATAATGAGGCCTCACTGTACAGGAGAGACCGGAGCGAGGAGCAGGGGCCTGATCACAAGAGCTGACAATCTGAGGAAGCAGCAATGCTGAATAACAGTCTACACTGCGTCACTAGATCCTTATACAGGGGTATAATGAGGCCTCACTGTACAGGAGAGAGCGGAGCGAGGAGCAGAGGCCTGATCACAAGAGCTGACAATCTGAGGACACAGCAATGCTGAATAACAGTCTACACTGCGTCACTAGCTCCTTATACAGGGGTATAATGAGGCCTCACTGTAAAGGAGAATCCGGAGCGAGGAGCAGGGGCCTGATCACAAGAACTGACAATCTGAGGAAGCAGCAATGCTGAATAACAGTCTACACTGCGTCACTAGATCCTTATACAGGGGTATAATGAGGCCTCACTGTACAGGAGAGAGCGGAGCGAGGAGCAGAGGCCTGATCACAAGAGCTGACAATCTGAGGACACAGCAATGCTGAATAACAGTCTACACTGCGTCACTAGATCCTTATACAGGGGTATAATGAGGCCTCACTGTACAGGAGAGACCGGAGCGAGGAGCAGGGGCCTGATCACAAGAGCTGACAATCTGAGGAAACAGCAATGCTGAATAACAGTCTACACTGCGTCACTAGATCCTTATACAGGGGTATAATGAGGCCTCACTGTACAGGAGAGACCGGAGTGAGGAGCCGGGGCCTGATCACAAGAGCTGACAATCTGAGGAAACAGCAATGCTGAATAACAGTCTACACTGCGTCACTAGATCCTTATACAGGGGTATAATGAGGCCTCACTGTACAGGAGAGACCGGAGTGAAGAGCAGGGGCCTGATCACAAGAGCTGACAATCTGAGGAAACAGCAATGCTGAATAACAGTCTACACTGCGTCACTAGATCCTTATACAGGGGTATAATGAGGCCTCACTGTACAGGAGAGACCGGAGTGAGGAGCAGGGGCCTGATCACAAGAGCTGACAATCTGAGGAAACAGCAATGCTGAATAACAGTCTACACTGCGTCACTAGATCCTTATACAGGGGTATAATGAGGCCTCACTGTACAGGAGAGACCGGAGCGAGGAGCAGGGGCCTGATCACAAGAGGTGACAATCTGAGGAAACAGCAATGCTGAATAACAGTCTACACTGCGTCACTAGATCCTTATACAGGGGTATAATGAGGCCTCACTGTACAGGAGAGACCGGAGTGAGGAGCCGGGGCCTGATCACAAGAGCTGACAATCTGAGGAAACAGCAATGCTGAATAACAGTCTACACTGCGTCACTAGATCTTTATACAGGGGTATAATGAGGCCTCACTGTACAGGAGAGACCGGAGTGAAGAGCAGAGGCCTGATCACAAGAGCTGACAATCTGAGGAAACAGCAATGCTGAATAACAGTCTACACTGCGTCACTAGATCCTTATACAGGGGTATAATGACGCCTCACTATACAGGAGAGACCGGAGTGAGGAGCAGGGGCCTGATCACAAGAGGTGACAATCTGAGGAAACAGCAATGCTGAATAACAGTCTACACTGCGTCACTAGATCCTTATACAGGGGTATAATGAGGCCTCACTGTACAGGAGAGACCGGAGCGAGGAGCCGGGGCCTGATCACAAGAGCTGACAATCTGAGGAAGCAGCAATGCTGAATAACAGTCTACACTGCGTCACTAGATCCTTATACAGGGGTATAATGAGGCCTCACTGTACAGGAGAGAGCGGAGCGAGGAGCAGAGGCCTGATCACAAGAGCTGACAATCTGAGGAAGCAGCAATGCTGAATAACAGTCTACACTGCGTCACTAGCTCCTTATACAGGGGTATAATGAGGCCTCACTGTACAGGAGAGACCGGAGCGAGGAGCAGGGGCCTGATCACAAGAGCTGACAATCTGAGGAAGCAGCAATGCTGAATAACAGTCTACACTGCGTCACTAGATCCTTATACAGGGGTATAATGAGGCCTCACTGTACAGGAGAGAGCGGAGCGAGGAGCAGAGGCCTGATCACAAGAGCTGACAATCTGAGGACACAGCAATGCTGAATAACAGTCTACACTGCGTCACTAGATCCTTATACAGGGGTATAATGAGGCCTCACTGTACAGGAGAGACCGGAATGAGGAGCAGGGGCCTGATCACAAGAGCTGACAATCTGAGGAAACAGCAATGCTGAATAACAGTCTACACTGCGTCACTAGATCCTTATACAGGGGTATAATGAGGCCTCACTGTACAGGAGAGACCGGAGCGAGGAGCAGAGGCCTGATCACAAGAGCTGACAATCTGAGGAAACAGCAATGCTGAATAACAGTCTACACTGCGTCACTAGATCCTTATACAGGGGTATAATGAGGCCTCACTGTACAGGAAAGACCGGAGTGAGGAGCAGGGGCCTGATCACAAGAGCTGACAATCTGAGGAAACAGCAATGCTGAATAACAGTCTACACTGCGTCACTAGATCCTTATACAGGGGTATAATGAGGCCTCACTGTACAGGAGAGACCGGAGCGAGGAGCAGAGGCCTGATCACAAGAGCTGACAATCTGAGGAAACAGCAATGCTGAATAACAATCTACACTGCGTCACTAGAGCCTTATACAGGGGTATAATGAGGCCTCACTGTACAGGAGAGACCGGAGCGAGGAGCCGGGGCCTGATCACAAGAGCTGACAATCTGAGGAAACAGCAATGCTGAATAACAGTCTACACTGCGTCACTAGATCCTTATACAGGGGTATAATGAGGCCTCACTGTACAGGAGAGACCGGAGCGAGGAGCAGAGGCCTGATCACAAGAGCTGACAATCTGAGGAAACAGCAATGCTGAATAACAGTCTACACTGCGTCACTAGAGCCTTATACAGGGGTATAATGAGGCCTCACTGTACAGGAGAGACCGGAGCGAGGAGCCGGGGCCTGATCACAAGAGCTGACAATCTGAGGAAACAGCAATGCTGAATAACAGTCTACACTGCGTCACTAGATCCTTATACAGGGGTATAATGAGGCCTCACTGTACAGGAGAGACCGGAGCGAGGAGCAGGGGCCTGATCACAAGAGCTGACAATCTGAGGAAACAGCAATGCTGAATAACAGTCTACACTGCGTCACTAGATCCTTATACAGGGGTATAATGAGGCCTCACTGTACAGGAGAGACCGGAGTGAGGAGCAGGGGCCTGATCACAAGAGCTGACAATCTGAGGAAACAGCAATGCTGAATAACAGTCTACACTGCGTCACTAGATCCTTATACAGGGGTATAATGAGGCCTCACTGTACAGGAGAGACCGGAGCGAGGAGCAGGGGCCTGATCACAAGAGCTGACAATCTGAGGAAACAGCAATGCTGAATAACAGTCTACACTGAGTCACTAGATCCTTATACAGGGGTATAATGAGGCCTCACTGTACAGGAGAGACCGGAGTGAAGAGCAGAGGCCTGATCACAAGAGCTGACAATCTGAGGAAACAGCAATGCTGAATAACAGTCTACACTGCGTCACTAGATCCTTATACAGGGGTATAATGACGCCTCACTGTACAGGAGAGACCGGAGTGAGGAGCAGGGGCCTGATCACAAGAGGTGACAATCTGAGGAAACAGCAATGCTGAATAACAGTCTACACTGCGTCACTAGATCCTTATACAGGGGTATAATGAGGCCTCACTGTACAGGAGAGACCGGAGTAAGGAGCAGGGGCCTGATCACAAGAGCTGACAATCTGAGGAATCAGCAATGCTGAATAACAGTCTACACTGCGTCACTAGATCCTTATACAGGGGTATAATGAGGCCTCACTGTACAGGAGAGAGCGGAGCGAGGAGCAGAGGCCTGATCACAAGAGCTGACAATCTGAGGAAGCAGCAATGCTGAATAACAGTCTACACTGCATCACTAGCTCCTTATACAGGGGTATAATGAGGCCTCACTGTACAGGAGAGACCGGAGCGAGGAGCAGGGGCCTGATCACAAGAGCTGACAATCTGAGGAAGCAGCAATGCTGAATAACAGTCTACACTGCGTCACTAGATCCTTATACAGGGGTATAATGAGGCCTCACTGTACAGGAGAGACCGGAGCGAGGAGCAGGGGCCTGATCACAAGAGCTGACAATCTGAGGAAGCAGCAATGCTGAATAACAGTCTACACTGCGTCACTAGATCCTTATACAGGGGTATAATGAGGCCTCACTGTACAGGAGAGAGCGGAGCGAGGAGCAGAGGCCTGATCACAAGAGCTGACAATCTGAGGAAGCAGCAATGCTGAATAACAGTCTACACTGCGTCACTAGCTCCTTATACAGGGGTATAATGAGGCCTCACTGTACAGGAGAGACCGGAGCGAGGAGCAGGGGCCTGATCACAAGAGCTGACAATCTGAGGAAGCAGCAATGCTGAATAACAGTCTACACTGCGTCACTAGATCCTTATACAGGGGTATAATGAGGCCTCACTGTACAGGAGAGAGCGGAGCGAGGAGCAGAGGCCTGATCACAAGAGCTGACAATCTGAGGACACAGCAATGCTGAATAACAGTCTACACTGCGTCACTAGCTCCTTATACAGGGGTATAATGAGGCCTCACTGTACAGGAGAATCCGGAGCGAGGAGCAGGGGCCTGATCACAAGAACTGACAATCTGAGGAAGCAGCAATGCTGAATAACAGTCTACACTGCGTCACTAGATCCTTATACAGGGGTATAATGAGGCCTCACTGTACAGGAGAGAGCGGAGCGAGGAGCAGAGGCCTGATCACAAGAGCTGACAATCTGAGGACACAGCAATGCTGAATAACAGTCTACACTGCGTCACTAGATCCTTATACAGGGGTATAATGAGGCCTCACTGTACAGGAGAGACCGGAGTGAGGAGCAGGGGCCTGATCACAAGACCTGACAATCTGAGGAAACAGCAATGCTGAATAACAGTCTACACTGCGTCACTAGATCCTTATACAGGGGTATAATGAGGCCTCACTGTACAGGAGAGACCGGAGCGAGGAGCAGAGGCCTGATCACAAGAGCTGACAATCTGAGGAAACAGCAATGCTGAATAACAGTCTACACTGCGTCACTAGATCCTTATACAGGGGTATAATGAGGCCTCACTGTACAGGAGAGACCGGAGCGAGGAGCAGGGGCCTGATCACAAGAGCTGACAATCTGAGGAAACAGCAATGCTGAATAACAGTCTACACTGCGTCACTAGATCCTTATACAGGGGTATAATGAGGCCTCACTGTACAGGAGAGACCGGAGCGAGGAGCAGAGGCCTGATCACAAGAGCTGACAATCTGAGGAAACAGCAATGCTGAATAACAGTCTACACTGCGTCACTAGAGCCTTATACAGGGGTATAATGAGGCCTCACTGTACAGGAGAGACCGGAGCGAGGAGCCGGGGCCTGATCACAAGAGCTGACAATCTGAGGAAACAGCAATGCTGAATAACAGTCTACACTGCGTCACTAGATCCTTATACAGGGGTATAATGAGGCCTCACTGTACAGGAGAGACCGGAGCGAGGAGCAGAGGCCTGATCACAAGAGCTGACAATCTGAGGAAACAGCAATGCTGAATAACAGTCTACACTGCGTCACTAGAGCCTTATACAGGGGTATAATGAGGCCTCACTGTACAGGAGAGACCGGAGCGAGGAGCCGGGGCCTGATCACAAGAGCTGACAATCTGAGGAAACAGCAATGCTGAATAACAGTCTACACTGCGTCACTAGATCCTTATACAGGGGTATAATGAGGCCTCACTGTACAGGAGAGACCGGAGTGAGGAGCAGGGGCCTGATCACAAGAGCTGACAATCTGAGGAAACAGCAATGCTGAATAACAGTCTACACTGCGTCACTAGATCCTTATACAGGGGTATAATGAGGCCTCACTGTACAGGAGAGACCGGAGTGAGGAGCAGGGGCCTGATCACAAGAGCTGACAATCTGAGGAAACAGCAATGCTGAATAACAGTCTACACTGCGTCACTAGATCCTTATACAGGGGTATAATGAGGCCTCACTGTACAGGAGAGACCGGAGCGAGGAGCAGGGGCCTGATCACAAGAGCTGACAATCTGAGGAAACAGCAATGCTGAATAACAGTCTACACTGAGTCACTAGAGCCTTATACAGGGGTATAATGAGGCCTCACTGTACAGGAGAGACCGGAGCGAGGAGCCGGGGCCTGATCACAAGAGCTGACAATCTGAGGAAACAGCAATGCTGAATAACAGTCTACACTGCGTCACTAGATCCTTATACAGGGGTATAATGAGGCCTCACTGTACAGGAGAGACCGGAGTGAGGAGCCGGGGCCTGATCACAAGAGCTGACAATCTGAGGAAACAGCAATGCTGAATAACAGTCTACACTGCGTCACTAGATCCTTATACAGGGGTATAATGAGGCCTCACTGTACAGGAGAGACCGGAGTGAAGAGCAGGGGCCTGATCACAAGAGCTGACAATCTGAGGAAACAGCAATGCTGAATAACAGTCTACACTGCGTCACTAGATCCTTATACAGGGGTATAATGAGGCCTCACTGTACAGGAGAGACCGGAGTGAGGAGCAGGGGCCTGATCACAAGAGCTGACAATCTGTGGAAACAGCAATGCTGAATAACAGTCTACACTGCGTCACTAGATCCTTATACAGGGGTATAATGAGGCCTCACTGTACAGGAGAGACCGGAGCGAGGAGCAGGGGCCTGATCACAAGAGATGACAATCTGAGGAAACAGCAATGCTGAATAACAGTCTACACTGCGTCACTAGATCCTTATACAGGGGTATAATGAGGCCTCACTGTACAGGAGAGACCGGAGTGAGGAGCCGGGGCCTGATCACAAGAGCTGACAATCTGAGGAAACAGCAATGCTGAATAACAGTCTACACTGCGTCACTAGATCCTTATACAGGGGTATAATGAGGCCTCACTGTACAGGAGAGACCGGAGTGAAGAGCAGAGGCCTGATCACAAGAGCTGACAATCTGAGGAAACAGCAATGCTGAATAACAGTCTACACTGCGTCACTAGATCCTTATACAGGGGTATAATGACGCCTCACTGTACAGGAGAGACCGGAGTGAGGAGCAGGGGCCTGATCACAAGAGGTGACAATCTGAGGAAACAGCAATGCTGAATAACAGTCTACAGTGCGTCACTAGATCCTTATACAGGGGTATAATGAGGCCTCACTGTACAGGAGAGACCGGAGCAAGGAGCAGGGGCCTGATCACAAGAGCTGACAATCTGAGGAATCAGCAATGCTGAATAACAGTCTACACTGCGTCACTAGATCCTTATACAGGGGTATAATGAGGCCTCACTGTACAGGAGAGACCGGAGCGAGGAGCAGAGGCCTGATCACAAGAGCTGACAATCTGAGGAAGCAGCAATGCTGAATAACAGTCTACACTGCGTCACTAGATCCTTATACAGGGGTATAATGAGGCCTCACTGTACAGGAGAGACCGGAGCGAGGAGCAGGGGCCTGATCACAAGAGCTGACAATCTGAGGAAGCAGCAATGCTGAATAACAGTCTACACTGCGTCACTAGATCCTTATACAGGGGTATAATGAGGCCTCACTGTACAGGAGAGACCGGAGCGAGGAGCAGGGGCCTGATCACAAGAGCTGACAATCTGAGGAAACAGCAATGCTGAATAACAGTCTACACTGCGTCACTAGATCCTTATACAGGGGTATAATGAGGCCTCACTGTACAGGAGAGAGCGGAGCGAGGAGCAGAGGCCTGATCACAAGAGCTGAAAATCTGAGGAGACAGCAATGCTGAATAACAGTCTACACTGCGTCACTAGATCCTTATACAGGGGTATAATGAGGCCTCACTGTACAGGAGAGACCGGAGTGAGGAGCAGGGGCCTGATCACAAGAGCTGACAATCTGAGGAAACAGCAATGCTGAATAACAGTCTACACTGCGTCACTAGATCCTTATACAGGGGTATAATGAGGCCTCACTGTACAGGAGAGAGCGGAGCGAGGAGCAGAGGCCTGATCACAAGAGCTGACAATCTGAGGACACAGCAATGCTGAATAACAGTCTACACTGCGTCACTAGATCCTTATACAGGGGTATAATGAGGCCTCACTGTACAGGAGAGACCGGAGTGAAGAGCAGGGGCCTGATCACAAGAGCTGACAATCTGAGGAAACAGCAATGCTGAATAACAGTCTACACTGCATCACTAGATCCTTATACAGGGGTATAATGAGGCCTCACTGTACAGGAGAGAGCGGAGCGAGGAGCAGAGGCCTGATCACAAGAGCTGACAATCTGAGGACACAGCAATGCTGAATAACAGTCTACACTGCGTCACTAGATCCTTATACAGGGGTATAATGAGGCCTCACTGTACAGGAGAGACCGGAGTGAGGAGCAGGGGCCTGATCACAAGAGCTGACAATCTGAGGAAACAGCAATGCTGAATAACAGTCTACACTGCGTCACTAGATCCTTATACAGGTGTATAATGACGCCTCACTGTACAGGAGAGACCGGAGTGAGGAGCAGGGGCCTGATCACAAGAGCTGACAATCTGAGGAAACAGCAATGCTGAAAAACAGTCTACACTGCGTCACTAGATCCTTATACAGGGGTATAATGAGGCCTCACTGTACAGGAGAGACCGGAGTGAAGAGCAGAGGCCTGATCACAAGAGCTGACAATCTGAGGAAACAGCAATGCTGAATAACAGTCTACACTGCGTCACTAGATCCTTATACAGGGGTATAATGACGCCTCACTGTACAGGAGAGACCGGAGTGAGGAGCAGGGGCCTGATCACAAGAGGTGACAATCTGAGGAAACAGCAATGCTGAATAACAGTCTACACTGCGTCACTAGATCCTTATACAGGGGTATAATGAGGCCTCACTGTACAGGAGAGACCGGAGCAAGGAGCAGGGGCCTGATCACAAGAGCTGACAATCTGAGGAATCAGCAATGCTGAATAACAGTCTACACTGCGTCACTAGATCCTTATACAGGGGTATAATGAGGCCTCACTGTACAGGAGAGACCGGAGCGAGGAGCAGAGGCCTGATCACAAGAGCTGACAATCTGAGGAAGCAGCAATGCTGAATAACAGTCTACACTGCGTCACTAGATCCTTATACAGGGGTATAATGAGGCCTCACTGTACAGGAGAGACCGGAGCGAGGAGCAGGGGCCTGATCACAAGAGCTGACAATCTGAGGAAGCAGCAATGCTGAATAACAGTCTACACTGCGTCACTAGATCCTTATACAGGGGTATAATGAGGCCTCACTGTACAGGAGAGACCGGAGCGAGGAGCAGGGGCCTGATCACAAGAGCTGACAATCTGAGGAAACAGCAATGCTGAATAACAGTCTACACTGCGTCACTAGATCCTTATACAGGGGTATAATGAGGCCTCACTGTACAGGAGAGAGCGGAGCGAGGAGCAGAGGCCTGATCACAAGAGCTGAAAATCTGAGGAGACAGCAATGCTGAATAACAGTCTACACTGCGTCACTAGATCCTTATACAGGGGTATAATGAGGCCTCACTGTACAGGAGAGACCGGAGTGAGGAGCAGGGGCCTGATCACAAGAGCTGACAATCTGAGGAAACAGCAATGCTGAATAACAGTCTACACTGCGTCACTAGATCCTTATACAGGGGTATAATGAGGCCTCACTGTACAGGAGAGAGCGGAGCGAGGAGCAGAGGCCTGATCACAAGAGCTGACAATCTGAGGACACAGCAATGCTGAATAACAGTCTACACTGCGTCACTAGATCCTTATACAGGGGTATAATGAGGCCTCACTGTACAGGAGAGACCGGAGTGAGGAGCAGGGGCCTGATCACAAGAGCTGACAATCTGAGGAAGCAGCAATGCTGAATAACAGTCTACACTGCGTCACTAGATCCTTATACAGGGGTATAATGAGGCCTCACTGTACAGGAGAGACCGGAGCGAGGAGCAGGGGCCTGATCACAGGAGCTGACAATCTGAGGAGACAGCAATGCTGAATAACAGTCTACACTGCGTCACTAGATCCTTATACAGGGGTATAATGAGGCCTCACTGTACAGGAGAGACCGGAGTGAGGAGCAGGGGCCTGATCACAAGAGCTGACAATCTGAGGAAGCAGCAATGCTGAATAACAGTCTACACTGCGTCACTAGATCCTTATACAGGGGTATAATGAGGCCTCACTGTACAGGAGAGAGCGGAGCGAGGAGCAGAGGCCTGATCACAAGAGCTGACAATCTGAGGACACAGCAATGCTGAATAACAGTCTACACTGCGTCACTAGATCCTTATACAGGGGTATAATGAGGCCTCACTGTACAGGAGAGACCGGAGTGAGGAGCAGGGGCCTGATCACAAGAGCTGACAATCTGAGGAAGCAGCAATGCTGAATAACAGTCTACACTGCGTCACTAGATCCTTATACAGGGGTATAATGAGGCCTCACTGTACAGGAGAGACCGGAGCGAGGAGCAGGGGCCTGATCACAGGAGCTGACAATCTGAGGAGACAGCAATGCTGAATAACAGTCTACACTGCGTCACTAGATCCTTATACAGGGGTATAATGAGGCCTCACTGTACAGGAGAGACCGGAGTGAGGAGCAGGGGCCTGATCACAAGAGCTGACAATCTGAGGAAGCAGCAATGCTGAATAACAGTCTACACTGCGTCACTAGATCCTTATACAGGGGTATAATGAGGCCTCACTGTACAGGAGAGACCGGAGCGAGGAGCAGGGGCCTGATCACAAGAGCTGACAATCTGAGGAGACAGCAATGCTGAATAACAGTCTACACTGCGTCACTAGATCCTTATACAGGGGTATAATGAGACCTCACTGTACAGGAGAGACCGGAGCGAGGAGCAGGGGCCTGATCACAAGAGCTGACAATCTGAGGACACAGCAATGCTGAATAACAGTCTACACTGCGTCACTAGATCCTTATACAGGGGTATAATGAGGCCTCACTGTACAGGAGAGACCGGAGCGAGGAGCAGGGGCCTGATCACAAGAGCTGACAATCTGAGGAGACAGCAATGCTGAATAACAGTCTACACTGCGTCACTAGATCCTTATACAGGGGTATAATGAGACCTCACTGTACAGGAGAGACCGGAGCGAGGAGCAGGGGCCTGATCACAAGAGCTGACAATCTGAGGACACAGCAATGCTGAATAACAGTCTACACTGCGTCACTAGATCCTTATACAGGGGTATAATGAGGCCTCACTGTACAGGAGAGACCGGAGCGAGGAGCCGGGGCCTGATCACAAGAGCTGACAATCTGAGGAAACAGCAATGCTGAATAACAGTCTACACTGCGTCACTAGATCCTTATACAGGGGTATAATGAGACCTCACTGTACAGGAGAGACCGGAGCGAGGAGCCGGGGCCTGATCACAAGAGCTGACAATCTGAGGAGACAGCAATGCTGAATAACAGTCTACACTGCGTCACTAGATCCTTATACAGGGATATAATGAGGCCTCACTGTACAGGAGAGACCGGAGTGAGGAGCAGGGGCCTGATCACAAGAGCTGACAATCTGAGGAAGCAGCAATGCTGAATAACAGTCTACACTGCGTCACTAGATCCTTATACAGGGGTATAATGAGGCCTCACTGTACAGGAGAGACCGGAGCGAGGAGCAGGGGCCTGATCACAAGAGCTGACAATCTGAGGAGACAGCAATGCTGAATAACAGTCTACACTGCGTCACTAGATCCTTATACAGGGGTATAATGAGACCTCACTGTACAGGAGAGACCGGAGCGAGGAGCAGGGGCCTGATCACAAGAGCTGACAATCTGAGGACACAGCAATGCTGAATAACAGTCTACACTGCGTCACTAGATCCTTATACAGGGGTATAATGAGGCCTCACTGTACAGGAGAGACCGGAGCGAGGAGCAGGGGCCTGATCACAAGAGCTGACAATCTGAGGAGACAGCAATGCTGAATAACAGTCTACACTGCGTCACTAGATCCTTATACAGGGGTATAATGAGACCTCACTGTACAGGAGAGACCGGAGCGAGGAGCAGGGGCCTGATCACAAGAGCTGACAATCTGAGGACACAGCAATGCTGAATAACAGTCTACACTGCGTCACTAGATCCTTATACAGGGGTATAATGAGGCCTCACTGTACAGGAGAGACCGGAGCGAGGAGCCGGGGCCTGATCACAAGAGCTGACAATCTGAGGAGACAGCAATGCTGAATAACAGTCTACACTGCGTCACTAGATCCTTATACAGGGGTATAATGAGGCCTCACTGTACAGGAGAGACCGGAGCGAGGAGCAGGGGCCTGATCACAAGAGCTGACAATCTGAGGACACAGCAATGCTGAATAACAGTCTACACTGCGTCACTAGATCCTTATACAGGTGTATAATGAGGCCTCACTGTACAGGAGAGACAGGAGCGAGGAGCAGGGGCCTGATCACAAGAGCTGACAATCTGAGGAGACAACAATGCTGAATAACAGTCTACACTGCGTCACTAGATCCTTATACAGGGGTATAATGAGGCCTCACTGTACAGGAGAGACCGGAGCGAGGAGCAGGGGCCTGATCACAAGAGCTGACAATCTGAGGACACAGCAATGCTGAATAACAGTCTACACTGCGTCACTAGATCCTTATACAGGGGTATAATGAGGCCTCACTGTACAGGAGAGACCGGAGCGAGGAGCAGGGGCCTGATCACAAGAGCTGACAATCTGAGGAGACAACAATGCTGAATAACAGTCTACACTGCGTCACTAGATCCTTATACAGGGGTATAATGAGGCCTCACTGTACAGGAGAGACCGGAGCGAGGAGCAGGGGCCTGATCACAAGAGCTGACAATCTGAGGACACAGCAATGCTGAATAACAGTCTACACTGCGTCACTAGATCCTTATACAGGGGTATAATGAGACCTCACTGTACAGGAGAGACCGGAGCGAGGAGCAGGGGCCTGATCACAAGAGCTGACAATCTGAGGACACAGCAATGCTGAATAACAGTCTACACTGCGTCACTAGATCCTTATACAGGGGTATAATGAGGCCTCACTGTACAGGAGAGACCGGAGCGAGGAGCAGGGGCCTGATCACAAGAGCTGACAATCTGAGGACACAGCAATGCTGAATAACAGTCTACACTGCGTCACTAGATCCTTATACAGGTGTATAATGAGGCCTCACTGTACAGGAGAGACAGGAGCGAGGAGCAGGGGCCTGATCACAAGAGCTGACAATCTGAGGAGACAACAATGCTGAATAACAGTCTACACTGCGTCACTAGATCCTTATACAGGGGTATAATGAGGCCTCACTGTACAGGAGAGACCGGAGCGAGGAGCAGGGGCCTGATCACAAGAGCTGACAATCTGAGGACACAGCAATGCTGAATAACAGTCTACACTGCGTCACTAGATCCTTATACAGGGGTATAATGAGGCCTCACTGTACAGGAGAGACCGGAGCGAGGAGCAGGGGCCTGATCACAAGAGCTGACAATCTGAGGAGACAACAATGCTGAATAACAGTCTACACTGCGTCACTAGATCCTTATACAGGGGTATAATGAGGCCTCACTGTACAGGAGAGACCGGAGCGAGGAGCATGGGCCTGATCACAAGAGCTGACAATCTGAGGACACAGCAATGCTGAATAACAGTCTACACTGCGTCACTAGATCCTTATACAGGGGTATAATGAGGCCTCACTGTACAGGAGAGACAGGAGCGAGGAGCAGGGGCCTGATCACAAGAGCTGACAATCTGAGGAGACAACAATGCTGAATAACAGTCTACACTGCGTCACTAGATCCTTATACAGGGGTATAATGAGGCCTCACTGTACAGGAGAGACCGGAGCGAGGAGCAGGGGCCTGATCACAAGAGCTGACAATCTGAGGAGACAGCAATGCTGAATAACAGTCTACACTGCGTCACTAGATCCTTATACAGGGGTATAATGAGACCTCACTGTACAGGAGAGACCGGAGCGAGGAGCAGGGGCCTGATCACAAGAGCTGACAATCTGAGGACACAGCAATGCTGAATAACAGTCTACACTGCGTCACTAGATCCTTATACAGGGGTATAATGAGGCCTCACTGTACAGGAGAGACCGGAGCGAGGAGCAGGGGCCTGATCACAAGAGCTGACAATCTGAGGACACAGCAATGCTGAATAACAGTCTACACTGTGTCACTAGATCCTTATACAGGGGTATAATGAGACGTCACTGTACAGGAGAGACCGGAGCGAGGAGCAGGGGCCTGATCACAAGAGCTGACAATCTGAGGACACAGCAATGCTGAATAACAGTCTACACTGCATCACTAGATCCTTATACAGTGGTATAATGAGGCCTCACTGTACAGGAGAGACCGGAGCGAGGAGCAGGGGCCTGATCACAAGAGCTGACAATCTGAGGAAACAGCAATGCTGAATAACAGTCTACACTGCGTCACTAGATCCTTATACAGGGGTATAATGAGGCCTCACTGTACAGGAGAGACCGGAGCGAGGAGCAGGGGCCTGATCACAAGAGCTGACAATCTGAGGACACAGCAATGCTGAATAACAGTCTACACTGCATCACTAGATCCTTATACAGTGGTATAATGAGGCCTCACTGTACAGGAGAGACCGGAGCGAGGAGCAGGGGCCTGATCACAAGAGCTGACAATCTGAGGAAACAGCAATGCTGAATAACAGTCTACACTGTGTCACTAGATCCTTATACAAGGGTATAATGAGGCCTCACTGTACAGGAGAGACCGGAGCGAGGAGCATGGGCCTGATCACAAGAGCTGACAATCTGAGGAGACAGCAATGCTGAATAACAGTCTACACTGTGTCACTAGATCCTTATACAAGGGTATAATGAGGCCTCACTGTACAGGAGAGATCGGAGCGAGGAGCAGTGGCCTGATCACAAGAGCTGACAATCTGAGGAGACAGCAATGCTGAATAACAGTCTACACTGCGTCACAAGCTCCTAATACAGGGGTATAATGAGGCCTCACTGTACAGGAGAGACCGGAGCGAGGAGCAGGGGCCTGATCACAAGAGCTGACAATCTGAGGAGACAGCAATGCTGAATAACAGTCTACACTGCGTCACTAGATCCTTATACAGGGGTATAATGAGGCCTCACTGTACAGGAGAGACCGGAGCGAGGAGCAGGGGCCTGATCACAAGAGCTGACAATCTGAGGAAGCAGCAATGCTGAATAACAGTCTACACTGCGTCACTAGATCCTTATACAGGGGTATAATGAGGCCTCACTGTACAGGAGAGACCGGAGCGAGGAGCAGGGGCCTGATCACAAGAGCTGACAATCTGAGGAGACAGCAATGCTGAATAACAGTCTACACTGCGTCACTAGAGCCTTATACAGGGGTATAATGAGGCCTCACTGTACAGGAGAGACCGGAGCGAGGAGATGGGGCCTGATCACAAGAGCTGACAATCTGAGGAGACAGCAATGCTGAATAACAGTCTACACTGCGTCACTAGATCCTTATACAGGGGAATAATGAGGCCTCACTGTACAGGAGAGACCGGAGCGAGGAGCAGGGGCCTGATCACAAGAGCTGACAATCTGAGGAAACAGCAATGCTGAATAACAGTCTACACTGCATCACTAGATCCTTATACAGGGGTATAATGAGGCCTCACTGTACAGGAGAGACCGGAGCGAGGAGCAGGGGCCTGATCACAAGAGCTGACAATCTGAGGAAACAGCAATGCTGAATAACAGTCTACACTGCGTCACTAGATCCTTATACAGGGGAATAATGAGGCCTCACTGTACAGGAGAGACCGGAGCGAGGAGCAGGGGCCTGATCACAAGAGCTGACAATCTGAGGTAACAGCAATGCTGAATAACAGTCTACACTGCGTCACTAGATCCTTATACAGGGGTATAATGAGGCCTCACTGTACAGGAGAGACCGGAGCGAGGAGCCGGGGCCTGATCACAAGAGCTGACAATCTGAGGAGACAGCAATGCTGAATAACAGTCTACACTGCGTGACTAGATCCTTATACAGGGGTATAATGAGGCCTCACTGTACAGCAGAGACCGGAGTGAGGAGCAGGGGCCTGATCACAAGAGCTGACAATATGAGGACACAGCAATGCTGAATAACAGTCTACACTGCGTGACTAGATCCTTATACAGGGGTATAATGAGGCCTCACTGTACAGGAGAGACCGGAGCGAGGAGCAGGGGCCTGATCACAAGAGCTGACAATCTGAGGAAGCAGCAATGCTGAATAACAGTCTACACTGCGTCACTAGATCCTTATACAGGGGTATAATGAGGCCTCACTGTACAGGAGAGACCGGAGCGAGGAGCGGGGGCCTGATCACAAGAGCTGACAATCTGAGGAAACAGCAATGCTGAATAACAGTCTACACTGCGTCACTAGATCCTTATACAGGGGTATAATGAGGCCTCACTGTACAGGAGAGACCGGAGCGAGGAGCAGGGGCCTGATCACAAGAGCTGACAATCTGAGGGGACAGCAATGCTGAATAACAGTCTACACTGCGTCACTAGATCCTTATACAGGGGTATAATGAGGCCTCACTGTACAGGAGAGACCGGAGCGAGGAGCAGGGGCCTGATCACAAGAGCTGACAATCTGAGGGGACAGCAATGCTGAATAACAGTCTACACTGCGTCACTAGATCCTTATACAGGGGTATAATGAGGCCTCACTGTACAGGAGAGACCGGAGCGAGGAGCAGGGGCCTGATCACAAGAGCTGACAATCTGAGGGGACAGCAATGCTGAATAACAGTCTACACTGCGTCACTAGATCCTTATACAGGGGTATAATGAGGCCTCACTGTACAGGAGAGACCGGAGCGAGGAGCAGGGGCTTGATCACAAGAGCTGACAATCTGAGGAAACAGCAATGCTGAATAACAGTCTACACTGCGTCACTAGATCCTTATACAGGGGTATAATGAGGCCTCACTGTACAGGAGAGACCGGAGTGAGGAGCAGGGGCCTGATCACAAGAGCTGACAATCTGAGGAAACAGCAATGCTGAATAACAGTCTACACTGCGTCACTATATCCTTATACAGGGGTATAATGAGGCCTCAATGTACAGGAGAGACCGGAGCGAGGAGCAGGGGCCTGATCACAAGAGCTGACAATCTGAGGACACAGCAATGCTGAATAACAGTCTACACTGCGTCACTAGATCCTTATACAGGGGTATAATGAGGCCTCACTGTACAGGAGAGACCGGAGTGAGGAGCAGGGGCCTGATCACAAGAGCTGACAATCTGAGGAAACAGCAATGCTGAATAACAGTCTACACTGCGTCACTATATCCTTATACAGGGGTATAATGAGGCCTCAATGTACAGGAGAGACCGGAGCGAGGAGCAGGGGCCTGATCACAAGAGCTGACAATCTGAGGACACAGCAATGCTGAATAACAGTCTACACTGCGTCACTAGATCCTTATACAGGGGTATAATGAGACCTCACTGTACAGGAGAGACCGGAGCGAGGAGCAGGGGCCTGATCACAAGAGCTGACAATCTGAGGACACAGCAATGCTGAATAACAGTCTACACTGCGTCACTAGATCCTTATACAGGGGTATAATGAGGCCTCACTGTACAGGAGAGATCGGAGCGAGGAGCAGGGGCCTGATCACAAGAGCTGACAATCTGAGGACACAGCAATGCTGAATACCAGTCTACACTGCGTCACTAGATCCTTATACAGGGGTATAATGAGACCTCACTATACAGGACAGAGCGGAGCGAGGAGCAGGGGCCTGATCACAAGAGCTGACAATCTGAGCACACAGCAATGCTGAATAACAGTCTACACTGCGTCACTAGATCCTTATACAGTGGTATAATGAGGCCTCACTGTACAGGAGAGACCGGAGCGAGGAGCCGGGGCCTGATCACAAGAGCTGACAATCTGAGGACACAGCAATGCTGAATAACAGTCTACACTGCGTCACTAGATCCTTATACAGTGGTATAATGAGGCCTCACTGTACAGGAGAGACCAGAGCGAGGAGCCGGGGCCTGATCACAAGAGCTGACAATCTGAGGACACAGCAATGCTGAATAACAGTCTACACTGCGTCACTAGATCCTTATACAGGGGTATAATGAGGCCTCACTGTACAGGAGAGACCGGAGCGAGGAGCAGGGGCCTGATCACAAGAGCTGACAATCTGAGGACACAGCAATGCTGATTAACATTCTACACTGCGTCACTAGATCCTTATACAGTGGTATAATGAGGCCTCACTGTACAGGAGAGACCGGAGCGAGGAGCAGGGGCCTGATCACAAGAGCTGACAATCTGAGGAAGCAGCAATGCTGAATAACAGTCTACACTGCGTCACTAGATCCTTATACAGGGGTATAATGAGGCCTCACTTTACAGGGAAAGACCTGGAACGAGGAATGTGGAAAACGGATTAATATTAAAAAAAAGAGCCGTTAAAAGAGCCAAATGGTGAGCGGAGCCGAATGAGCCGGATCGCCAAAAAGAGCCGAACTTCCCATCAGTCAACGTCGTAATCACGATCCTGATTGGTCAATGTTCCCTTACATTTGCGCGCCAACAACTATCAGCTGATTGGTTGACGTCGATTCTTCCTTGGGCAGTCGCGCAGCGCGAGTGCGGGTCTGGGAGTTGTAGTTCAGTAAGGCGTAGACATTATTGATCTAATGGTTTCAAAAACTACAATTCCCTTCCCATGAATCTGCGCGGTGATTGCCACTGAGGAGCAACAAATCAGCCAGAGTTTCTGTGTATAGTGAGTACAGCTGGAGTTCCTCTATATAAAACCAGACTGACCGCCCTCATGGAGGCAGCTAGCTACCTGCACGTCACCACAGTACCTCCATATAGCTACCTAGCCTCCGCATAAGGTACCAGCAGAGCATATACAGTACTATACACAGCCTCCTTATATACAGTACAGTCAGGCTTCCCCCATATACAGTATTATACACAGCCTCCTTATATACAGTACAGTCAGGCTTCCCCCATATACAGTATTATACACAGCCTCCTTATATACAGTACAGTCAGGCTTCCCCCATATACAGTATTATACACAGCCTCCTCATATATGGTACAGTCAGGAGTTCCCCCATATACAGTACTATACACAGCCTCATATATGGTACAGTCAGGAGTTCCCCCATATACAGTATTATACACAGCCTCCTCATATATGGTACAGTCAGGAGTTCCCCCATATACAGTATTATACACAGCCTCCTTATATATAGTACAGTCAGGAGTTCCCCCATATACAGTACTATACACAGCCTCCTTATATACAGTACAGTCAGGAGTTCCCCCATATACAGTAGTATACACAGCCTCCTTATATACAGTACAGTCAGGAGTTCCCCCATATACAGTATTATACACAGCCTCCTTATATATGGTACAGTCAGGAGTTCCCCCATATACAGTATTATACACAGCCTCCTTATATACAGTACAGTCAGGAGTTCCCCCATATACAGTACTATACACAGCCTCCTTATATACAGTACAGTCAGGAGTTCCCCCATATACAGTACTATACACAGCCTCCTTATATACAGTACAGTCAGGAGTTCCCCCATATACAGTAGTATACACAGCCTCCTTATATACAGTACAGTCAGGAGTTCCCCCATATACAGTATTATACACAGCCTCCTCATATATGGTACAGTCAGGAGTTCCCCCATATACAGTATTATACACAGCCTCCTTATATACAGTACAGTCAGGCGTTCCCCCATATACAGTACTATATACAGCCTCCTTATATACAGTACAGTCAGGAGTTCCCCCATATACAGTATTATACACAGCCTCCTTATATACAGTACAGTCAGGCTTCCCCCATATACAGTACTATACACAGCCTCCTTATATACAGTACAGTCAGGCGTTCCCCCATATACAGTACTATATACAGCCTCCTTATATACAGTACAGTCAGGCGTTCCCCCATATACAGTACTATATACAGCCTCCTTATATACAGTACAGTCAGGAGTTCCCCCATATACAGTATTATACACAGCCTCCTTATATACAGTACAGTCAGGCTTCCCCCATATACAGTACTATACACAGCCTCCTTATATACAGTACAGTCAGGCGTTCCCCCATATACAGTACTATATACAGCCTCCTTATATATGGTACAGTCAGGAGTTCCCCCATATACAGTACTATACACAGCCTCCTCATATATGGTACAGTCAGGAGTTCCCCCATATACAGTACTATACACAGCCTCCTTATATACAGTACAGTAAGGCGTTCCCCCATATACAGTATTATACACAGCCTCCTCATATATGGTACAGTCAGGAGTTCCCCCATATACAGTATTATACACAGCCTCCTTATATATGGTACAGTCAGGAGTTCCCCCATATACAGTATTATACACAGCCTCCTCATATATGGTACAGTCAGGAGTTCCCCCATATACAGTATTATACACAGCCTCATTATATATAGTACAGTCAGGAGTTCCCCCATATACAGTACTATACACAGCCTCCTTATATACAGTACAGTCAGGCGTTCCCCCATATACAGTACTATATACAGCCTCCTTATATACAGTACAGTCAGGAGTTCCCCCATATACAGTACTATACACAGCCTCCTTATATACAGTACAGTCAGGCGTTCCCCCATATACAGTACTATATACAGCCTCCTTATATACAGTACAGTCAGGAGTTCCCCCATATACAGTACTATTACAGCCTCATTATATATAGTACAGTCAGGAGTTCCCCCATATACAGTACTATACACAGCCTCCTTATATACAGTACAGTCAGGAGTTCCCCCATATACAGTACTATACACAGCCTCCTTATATATAGTACAGTCAGGAGTTCCCCCATATACAGTACTATACACAGCCTCCTTATATACAGTACAGTCAGGCGTTCCCCCATATACAGTACTATATACAGCCTCCTTATATACAGTGGGTACAGAAAGTATTCAGACCCCTTTACATTGTTCACTCTTTGCTTCACTGCAGCCATTTGGTAAATTCTGTAAAGTTCATTGTTTCGCAGTTATGTACACTCTGCTCCCCATCTTGACTGAAAAAAAACAGAAATGTAGAAATTTTAGGCAAATTTATTAAAAAGAAAACCTGAAATCTCCCATGGCCATAAGTATTCAGACCCTTTGCTCAGTATTGAGAAGCACTTTTTGAGCTAGTACAGCCATGAGTCTTCTTGGAAATGATGCCACAAGTTTTTCACACCTGGATTTGGGGATCCTCTGCCATTCTTCCTTGCAGATCCTCTCCAGTTCCGTCAGGTTGGATGGTGAACGTTGGTGGACAGCCATTTTCAGGTCTCTCCAGAGATGCTCAGTTGGGTTCAGGTCAGGGCTCTGGCTGGGCCAGTCAGGAATGGTCACTGAGTTGTTCTGAAGCCACTCCTTTGTTATTTTAGCTGTGTGCATTGTCTTGTTGGAAGGTGAACTTTCAGCCAAGACTGAGGTCCAGACCTCTCTGAATGAGGTTTTCATCCAGGATATCTCTGTACTTGGCCGCATTCATGTTTCCTTCAATTGCAACCAGTCGTCCTGTACCTGCAGCTGAATAACACCCCCATAGCACGATGCTGCCACCACCATGTTTCACTGTTGGGATTGTGTTGGGCAGGAGATGAGCAGTGCCTGGTTTTCTCCACACATACCACTTATAATTATCACCAAAAAGTTCTATCTTCATCTCATCAGACCAGAGAATCTTATTTCTCATAGTCTGGGAGTCCTTCAGGTGTTTTTTAGGAAACGCTATGCGGGCTTTCAAATGTCTGGCACTGAGGAGAGGCTTCCGTCAGGCCACTCTGCCATAAAGGCCGGACTGGTGGAGGGCTGCAGTGATAGTTGTCTTTGTGGCACTTTCTCCCATCTCCCTCCTGCATCTGTGGAGCTCAGCCACAGTGATCTTGGGGTTCTCCTCCCACGATTGCTCAGCTTGGCTGTACGGCCAGGTCTAGGAAGACTTCTGGTGGTCCCAAACTTCTTCCATTTAAGGATTATGGAGGCCACTGTGCTCTTAGGAAACTTGAGTACTGCAGAAATTCTTTTGTAACCTTGGCCAGCTCTTGGCCACAATTCTGTCTCTGAGCTCGCTGGTCAGTTCCTTTGATCTCATGATTCTCATTGGGTCTGACATGCGCTGTTAGTGTAATAATACACGGCGCGTGTGTATCTGGAGGTGAAGCCTAGGGGGCACTTAGCAAAGAACGCAGGCCAGCAAGGGAGTAGGGAGAGTACCGGAAGGTGCCATGTGCACCGGACCAAAGCCAGCTGGACGTGCGAGGTAAGGATGGGGATGGAGACGGGACGGGACACCACGCGACGGAACGGGAGCTGGCTGGATGTGGTAACGGGGACACAGGAGCAAGCAGAGGGTCCAAAACCAGATGAGGTTAACGGAAGCCGAAGGGTGAGACGAGAGAAGTCAATAACGAACTGGAGGTCAGAGGCCAGGAAGGAGCGCTGTATCCGAAGGGCAGGACAGGAGAATAGTCAGGAGGGGAGCCGAGTATCAGAAACCAGAGGCGTCAGAACGGTACAGAAACAGGAGACAGGAATGAGTCTAGGAACAAACCGGGTCATACACAGATAAGCACAAGCATATAGAGGAACAACGATAGTTAACTGAGTAACCTGGGTCAGCTCACTAGCCGAGTAAAACGGAAGTATCACCGACACCAAACCCAGGAACCACCAGCATTAAATAGCCGCCCCAGAACCAAAGAGAGGCGAACTAGTATTAACCCTGACCTGACCAGGACGGAGGCTGAACCAGCCTGTCCTGAGTCATGACAGTACACCCCTCTCAACGGGGGGGCCACCGGACCCCAAAGTATCTCAGGATATCGGGCATGAAAAGACCGAACCAAACGATCAGCATGAACCGACCAGGCTGGAACCCAAGAATGGTCCTGTGGGCCATAACCTTTTCAGTGCCCAAGATACTGAAGGCTGCGACGGACAATCTGAGAATCCATGATGCTTTCAACTTCGTACTCCATCTGACCCTCCACCAAAATGGGTGGCGAGGCGACCAGTGACCCCACCTCAACAGCCCCCAATGGTTTCAACAGGGACCTATGAAATATATTGGGGATCTTAAAGGACGATGGAAGCCGCAACTGAAACACCACCGGGTTAACTACTTCCGTGATCCAAGATGGTGACGGGGACCTTCGGGGGCCTGTAGGGAGCTGACTTCCTCACTGCCTGCAAAGCGCAGGCATGAGGAAGCCTTCTGCACTGCCTGTGACAGATCGCTGATCTGTCACAGTGATCTGTGATGTGACAGATCAGCGATCTGTCACAGGACAGTGATGTCCCACCTGGGACAATGTAATAAAGTTTTTAAAAAAAAAAAGTGTAAAAATAATTTTTAAAAAAATCGCTAAATAAATTAGTAAAAAAAAATAAATAAAAATATTCCCCAATAAATTCATTTTTTGAAAATAAAAAAACAAAAAACAATAAAAGTACACATATTTGGTATCGCCGCGTCCGTAACGACCCGCCCTATAAAACTGTCCCATTAGTTAACCCCTTTAGCGAACCCCTTAAAAAATAAAAATAAAAAACGAAGCAAAAAATAATGATTTATTATCATACCGCCGAACAAAAAGTGCAATAACGCGCGATCAAAAAGATGCATATAAATATCCATGGTACCGCTGAAAATGTCATCTTGTCCCACAAAAAACGAGCTGCCACACAGCATCATCAGCAAAAAAATAAAAAAGTTATAGCTCGCAGAGTAAAGCGATGCAAAAATAATTATTTTTTATATAAAATAGTTTTCATTGCATAAAACCGCCAAAACATAAAAAAAAGATAAATGAGGTATCGCTGTAACCGTACTGACCCGAAGAATAAAACCGCTTTATTAATTTTACCGCACGCGAAACGGTGTAAACGCACCACCCAAAAGAAATTCATGAAACGCTGGTTTTTGTTCATTCTGCGTCCCAAAAATCGGAATAAAAAGCGATCAAAAAATGTCACGTGCCCGAAAATGGTACCAATAAAAACGTCAACTCGTCCCGCAAAAAATAAGACCTCACATGACTCGGTGGGTCAAAATACGGAAAAATTATAGCTCTCAATATGTGGTGATGTAAAAACTATTTTTACAATAAAAAGTGTCTTTTAGCGTGTGACAGCTGCCAAATATAAAAACCGCCATAAATAGTAAATCAAACCCCCCGTTATCACCCCCTTAGTTAGGGAAAAATAATAAAATTAAAAAAATGTATTTATTTCCATTTTCCCATTAGGGCTAGGGTTAGGGCTAGGGTTAGGGTTAGGGCTAGGGTTAGGGCTAGGGTTAGGGTTAGGGTAGGGTTAGGGTTAGGGCTAGGGCTAGGGTTAGGGCTGAGATTAGGGTTAGGGGTGTGTTGGGGTTAGGGTTGGAGTTAGAATTGGGGGTTTCCACTGTTTGGGCACATCAGGGGCTCTCCAAATGCAACATGGCGTCTGATCTCAATTCCAGCCAATTCTGCGTTGAAAAAGTCAAATAGTGCTCCTTCCCTTCCAAGCTCTGCCATGCGCCCAAACAGTGTTTTACCCCCACATGTAGGGTATCAGCCTACTCAGAACAAATTGCAAAACAACTCCTGTTACCCTTAGGAAAATAAAAAATTGGGGACAAAAAACATCATTTTTGTGGAAAAAAGTGATTTTTTTATTTTCACGCCTAGGGGTTATAAACTTCTGTGAAAGACTGGGGGGTTCAAAGTGCTCACCACACATCTAGATAAGTTCCGTGGGGGGTCTAGTTTCCAAAATGGGGTCACTTGTGGGGAGTTTCAATAGTTTAGGTATATCAGGGGCTCTCCAAACGCACATGACACCCGCAGACCATTCCATCAAAGTCTGCATTTCAAAACGTCACTACTTCCCTTCCGAGCCCCGACATGTGCCCATACAGTAGTTTTCACCCCACATATGAGGTATCAGGGTACTCAGGACAAATTGGACAACAACTTTTGGGGTCCAATTTCACCTGTTACCCTTGGGAAAATAAAAAAATTGGGGACTAATTGATCATGTTTGTGGAAAAAATACGATTTTTTTATTTTCATGCCTGGGCATTATAAACTTCTGTGAAGCCCTTGGGGGTTCAAAGTGCTCACAACACATCTAGATAAGTTCCTTAGGGGGTCTAGTTTCCAAAATGGGGTCACTTGTGGGGGGTTTCCACTGTTTAGGTACATCAGGGGCTCTCCAAAAGCAACATGACACCCGCAGACCATTCCATCAAAGTCTGCATTCCAAAACGTCACTACTTCCCTTCCGAGCCCTGACGTGTGCCCATACAGTAGTTTTCTCCCACATATGAGGTATCAGCGTACTCAGGACAAATTGGACAACAACTTTTGGGGTCCAATTTCTCCTGGTACCCTTGGGAAAATAAAAAAATTGGTGACTAAAAGATCATGTTTGTGGAAAAAATACAATTTTTTTATTTTCACGCCCGGGCGTTATAACTTCTGTGAAGCACTGGGGGGTTCAAAGTGCTCTCCACACATCTAGATAAGTTCCCTGGGGGGGTCTAGTTTCCAAAATGGTGTCATTTGTGGGGGCTTTCTACTGTTTTGGTACATCAGGGGCTTTCCAAACGTGACATGGTGTCCGATCTCAATTCCAGCCAAAAACGTCAAATGGCGCTGCTTCCCTTCCGAGCTCTGCCATGCGCCCAAATAGTGGTTTACCCCCACATGTGGGGTATCAGCGTACTCAGGACAAATTTCACAACAACTTTTAGGGTCCTGTTACCCTTGGAAAAATAAAAATTGGGGGTGAAAAGATCATTTTTGTGGAAAAAATATGATTTTTTAATTGTACCGCTGTACGTTATAAACTTCTGTGAAGCCCTTGTGGGTTCAAAGTTCTCATCACATATCTAAATAAGTTCCTTGGGGGGTCTAGTTTCCAAAATGGGGTCACTTGTGGGGGGTTTCCACTGTTTAGGTACATCAGGGGCTCTCCAAATGCGACATGGCGTCCGATCTGAATTCCAGCCAATTTTGCATTGAAAAAGTCAAACGGCGCTCCTTCCCTTCTGAGGTCTGCCATGCGCCGAAACAGTGGTTCCCCCCCACATATCAGGTATCAGCGTACTCAGGACAAATTGCACAATAACTTTTGCAGTCCAATTTCTCCTGTTACCCTTGGTAAAATAAAAAAAATTGAACCTGAAGTATTTTTTTTTGTGAAAAAAAGTTAAATGTTTATTTTTTTTAAATATTCAAAAAATTCCTGTGACGCATCTAAAGGGTTAATAAACTTCTTGAATGTGGTTTTGAGCACCATAAGGGGTGCAGTTTTTAGAATGGTGTCACTTTTGGGTATTTTCTATAATATAGACCCCTCAAAGTGGCTTCAAATGTGATGTGGTCCGTAAAAATAAAATGGTGTTGCAAAAATGAGAAATCGCTGGTCAATTTTTAACCCTTATAACTTCCTAACAAAAAAAAATTTTGGTTCCAAAATTGTGCTGATGTAAAGTAAACATGTGGGAAATGTTATTTATTAAGTTTTTTGTGTGCCATATCTCTGTGATTTAACGGCATAAAAATTCAAAGTTGGAAAATTGCGAAATTTTCAACATTTTCGCCAAATTTCCATTTTTTTCACAAATAAACGCAAGTTATATGAATGAAATTTTACCACTAACATGAAGTACAATATGTCTTGAGAAAACAATGTCAGAATCAGCGGGATCCATGGAAGCGTTTCAGAGTTATAACCTCATAAAGGGACAGTGGTCAGAATTGTAAAAATTGGCCCGGTCATGAACGTGCAAACCACCCTTGGGGCTTAAGGGGTTAATATTCTTAGTGGACAGCCAAACTTTATCCCCAACCCGGAGCGTGGGTCCCACAGCCTGTCTTCTGTCCGCAAAAACCTTAAACTTCCTCTGAGCCTCCCCCATATTCTTTTGTACCTGCCGCCATAATTTCCCCAAATGCTGTACCGCTACATCAGCCCCAGGGCAACCAGAGTCCAAACGGGAGAACTCCCCAAAGTGTGAGTTGAATCCGTAATTGCAGAAGAATGGGGACATGCCTATGTAGTGATTAAGACGGTTATTGAATGCAAACTCCACTAACAGCAAGGCATCACACCAATCATCCTGTCTAGTAGTAGAAAGACAGCACAAAATTTGCTCCAGAGACTGGTTGTTCCACTCCATCTGACCATTGGACTCTGGGTGGTATGCGGACGAAAAGGACAACGCAACATCCAACTTCCTACAAAACGTCCTCCAAAACCTGGCCACAAACTGCACTCCTTGATCAGACGCCACATTCAAGGTTAGCCCATGCAACTGAACCACATGCTGCACAAACAACCTAGACAAGTTCTCTGCAGAGGGCAAAACCACCAAGGGTACGAAGTGTGCTTGTTAAAAAACCTGTCCACCACCATCCGTATGACAGTATTTCCATTGGAAGGGGGAAGATTGGTGATAAAATCCATGGACAAATGTGTCCATGGTCTATCAGGAATTGGCAAAGGCACCAATTCCCCGGCTGGCTGGTTAGGGGAGATCTTAGCACAGGCACAAACTTCACAGGCAGACACAAACCTCCTCACATCCGACGCAAGCGAGGACCACCAAAAATCCCTTGCGATGGCCCCACGAGTAGCCGAGATCCCCTGTCCACTCAGAGCTGAGTCGTGGAACTCCCGGAGAACCCTGAGATGAAACTGGATGGGAACAGTTTATCCACCGGTTTGGACGGAGGAGCCTGTAACTGAGCTTCTCGAATCTCCCGTTCCAACCCTGACAACACATCAGCCACCACTACCCCAGGTTGAAGAATGGTGGATGGAGGTTCGAGGGGGAGATATCGTATCCAGACTCCGGGACAAGGCATCGGCCTTAACATTCTTGGATCCTGGGCGATCAAGAACTGGAACCGGGGAAAAAGCGACCACCTAGCCTGCCTCGGGGTCAATCTTTTGGCAGACTCAATGTACACCAGGTTCTTTTGATCGGTAACCACAGTAATGGATGAACCGACCCCTCCAAAAAATGCCTTCACTCTTCAAAAGCCAACTTAACCACCAGAAGTTCCTGATTGCCTATGTCATAGTTCCTCTCTGCCGGGAGAACTTTTTAGAAAAGAAGGCGCATGGCCTCTGATTGGTCAAAGTGGCAGGCCCCTGAGATAACACCGCCCCCACCTCTGGGGCGTCCACCTCTACCACAAAGGGTTTAGATGGATCTGATTGAACCAGGACCGGGGCAGTCATAAAGCATTTTTTCAAACATGAGAATGCATCGGCCTTCTTTGACCACTTGAGAGAACCCCTTAATAAACCTCCGGTAATAATTGGAGAATCCCAAGGAGCATTGAAGTCCTTTCAGGTCACGGGGCTGCACCCAATCCACAATGGCCTGAACCTTCTTGGGATCCATGCAAAACCCCTCCACGGATACAATGAACCTCAAAAACGACAGTTCTTGTCAAAAAATGAGCATTTTTCTAACTTGGCGAAGAGCTTGTTCTCCCTGAGTCTCTGGAGAACTGCTCGAAGATGACCAATATGGGTCTGCCTATCTGAAAAATAAACCAGAATATCATCTAAGTAAATAACCACCAACCGCCCTATGAAATCAGAAAACAGATAATTGATGAAATTCTGGAAGACCACTGGCGCGTTAGACTGAATGGCATAACAAGATTTTCAAACAACTCCTCCGAAGTGAGAAACGCAGACTTCCACTCATCTCCCTCCCTTACCTGGATAAGGTTATATGTCCCCCGCAAGTCCAGCTTCGAAAACCATTTGGCCCCAGACAATTGATTACACAAATCAAGAATGAGTGGAAGGCGGTATGTGTTTCTTACAGTAATCTTAATAAATTCCCGAAAGTCGAGGCATGGGTGGAGACCACCGTCTTTTTTTTAACAAAAAAGAATCCTGCAGCTACAGGAGACACAGAAGGGCGGATATGACCATTGCGGAGACTCTCGGATATATATTCCTTCATGGCTGTCCGCTCGGAGCCAGAAAGGTTGAATAATCGGGCCTTAGACAATTTAGCCCCAGGAATCAGGTCAATAGCACAATCAAAGGGGCAGTGCGGTGATAACCACTCGGCCTCACTTTCGGAGAACATGTCCTCGAAGTCCTTCAGGTACTCTGGAATACCCTCCAGTCCGACTGATGCCACAGATGCAGACATTAAACATTTATTTACACACTTAGGACCAAACTTAACAATCTCTCGGACCTCCCAATCAATGACTGGATTGTGACATTGCAACCAAGGAAACCCAAAAACCAACCCAGCAGGGTGATTGTCCAGAACAAAACAGGCTATGTGCTCCAGATGAACGGAGCCCACCTTAAGAATAAATTCTTTAGAAACAGAACGGATCCCATCCTTGGTGAGAGGTGTAGAGTCAACAGCCACAACCTTCATGGGTGTCCCGAACCTGACTGTCCCTATCTCACAATGGGCCACCCATCAATTAAATTCACTGAGGAGCCGCAATCCACAAAAGCAGAGGAGCGAAAAACACAATTGTTCACACCAATTTCCGCTTTTAGCAACAATTTGAAAACTGAGGAAAAGAGTGCCTGAGGGTCTGGGTAGCCTCCTCGGCAGCCACCCAGACCTAGGCGTTTCCCGAGACCTTTGAAACAGGTGAACAGGAGAGACAGTCCTTTCTCCAATGTCACGGGGCTCCACAGTAAAAGCAGTTTATTCTCCCTTCGGCGTCTCCTCTCTTTTTCCTTCACAGAGGCGGCTCCCACATCCATGGGCTCCACTGATGGTGAAGGTTCTGACTTGGCTGGGAAAAAAGGAACGTCATGTTGCATCACTCCTCTCTCTCGCAACCTGCGGTCCTTGCGGACGGCCTTTGTCATGGCCTCCTCCAGAGAGTCGGGTGGGGATGCAGAGCCAACACATCCTTTAGATGCTCAGAAAGGCCCCTTTGGAAAAGCCCTTTGAGTGCCGAGTCATTCCAAGATACTTCTGGTGCCCATCGTCTGTACTCAGAACAGTACCACTCAGCAGAGAGCTTCCCCTGGGTGAGACTCATAATTGTGTCCTCAGCCAACCTCACTTGATCAGGTTCATCGTAACTCAGACCCAAGGCCTCAAAAAAACGATCCACAGAAAGCCCCAGCCTGTGGCCCTTCCAGTGACACAGAAATAATTATCCCCACCCTTTGACTCCCATCACCTGAGGACTGAGGACGCAGGGAAAACAGTATCTTGCAATTCTCTCTAAACAATTTACTTTTATCCCCAGAAAAGGTATCTGGAAGTTTGACAGAGGGTTCAGGAGAGGGTAAGGAAACATCTGATACACCGCCAGATGAAGAGGAGGCACCCCGCACAGTGCTAACAATATCAGCCAACTCTCTCTGCACCTGTTGGTGAGAAGCAACCAGGGCCCTTTGTTCCACAAATTCTGCATCATTTTGGTCAGGTTGGTCACCTGATCCGACAGAGCACGGAGCGGATCCATGACATACAAAAGGTGCCCCCGGGAAATGTTAAGGTTGGTGATAATGTAATGATACACAGCGCGTGTGTATCCGGAGGTGAAGCCTAGGGTGCGCTTAGCAGAGAACACAGGCCAACAAGGGAGTAGTGAGAGCACCACAAGGTGACGTGCGCATTGGACCGAAGCCCAGCTGGACGTGCGCGGTAAGAGGGAAGGAAGGTTGTTGATTGGTTGGTCACTGGTCCGTGGTCCGTGGTTGGTCAGTGATCAATTGTTCGAATTTGGCATGAATAAGTCAAAATCAGATTCGGGGCCAAAATCCGAACAAATGTGCTCATCTCTAGCTATAAGCAGTTGCTTCCACGCTATTTTCTTCTGCGGTGGTGTGACAATCTATACCAGACGAGCCGCCATGAGTTTTCCGCTTTGCGCATTGTTGACTTTACTTCCTGACCTGACGTAACCACGGAGGATCAAATGAGCCTGGTCGAAGCTTCGTCAGAGCCTCATCAGAGCCTGGTCAGAGCCTGGTGGAGCCACGCTATTTTCTTGTGCGGTGGTGTGACCGTCTATACGGTACGAGCCGCCACAAGTTTTTTGCTCGCTGAGGAACTTTGCTAATTGCAGAATTTACTTCCTGACCTGACGTAACCTCAGAGAATCGGCCGACCCAGACATGACCAGACGGCTGCTGACAGTTCTGTAGTCACAGTTCATTGCCTTGATGGCCGACCACCTCTGTCAGGCAGGAGAATGTGCACAGAGCTCACAGCTCCTTTCTCTTGCGCTTGTAAGCACTATTTTTTAAGCTGGCTGGGATGACTGGAGCGTGCAGTTACCTCATAACCCCGAAAACCATATGGGTCTACTCCCAGGGGATTTGCCAATTTTTCTCTGAGTCCGGATGTTCTCCCATTTTTCTGTTCTGGTGGAAGTCCAGTTATAATGCACTCTACAGACAAGACTGAGCATTGCCCTTGGAGCCCCTGAAGAAGCCAGAAACAGGTGACCAACCAATGTTTCATTAGGATTCTCAGTTTTACATCAAACATTACTTATCAAAGTAATTTCCATCTCTGGTTTTCAGGTTGGTGGCATCTTCCGATCTCACAGGACATGCCCCGACAGGACCCACACATGCTTGTGACTATCCAATCCTCTGATAGATGCAGGATAACCCAGTCACAAGGGAGCGCAAAGGTCCTTGTCCTTTGCGCTCCCTTGTGACCGGGTTATCCTGCATCTATTGTTCTCATCCTCCTCTGAGGCATCTGACAGGAGCAGCATCGGACTCGCTCTAACCAGCGCCCCGGGACCTGCCAGCCTGGCGCTCCAATAGCCTGTCTTACCTGGTCTTCTCTATCCAATCCTCTGGTCTCTCTCTATTCCTCTTCGCACCAGGTGTCACCTCTAACATCGTGACCAGAGTCAGCGAACTCATACGGTGCCTTTTATTTGGAATGTCTTTCTGGACTTTAAGAACCTCCTTACAAACCCAGCTCTGCAACATCACTGGAACTCTACTATTCCACTAGTCACTTCTGCCTTGGACACTGTGACAAATGCCACTCTGCAGCATCACTGGACTCTGCTATTCCATTGTTCAGGTCTGCCTTGGACCTGGTGACAAATGCAGCTCTCCAACATTATTGGGGCCTTGCTAATCTACTAGTCACATCTGCCTTGGACCTTGTGACAAACCTTGCCCTGCTACAGCACTGTGACTCTGCAACATCACTTGGACTCTGCTGTTCCACTGGTCAGGTCTACCTTGGACTTTGTGAGAAACCCATTTCTACAACATTACTGGGGCTCTAATATTCTAATACTAACTTCTGCCTTGGACCTTGTGACAAACCCAGCTCTGCTACATCACTGTGACTTTGCCATTCCACTGGTCAGGTCTGCATTTGACCTTATGAGAAACCCAGCTCTGCAACATCACTGGAGCTCTACTATTCCACTAGTCACTTCTACCTTGGACACTGGGACAAAACAAGCTCCGCAACATCACTTGGATTCTGCTATTCCATTGGTGAGATCTGCCTTGGACCTTGTGACAAACGCAGCTCTCCAACATCACTGGGAATCCGCTGTTCCACTGGTCTGACTTGGGCCTGGTAGCAAACCCATCTCTGCAACATTACTGGAACTCTACTAATTCCACTAGTCACTTGTGCCTTGGACACTGTGACAAACCCAGCTCTGCAACAACAGGTTTTGGAGATTTTTTTTTTCCTCAAGAGATTTTGAAAAACTCCTGGGGGAGAAAAAGTAACTGCAAGTCACTTCTCTAAAGAGGATACTGAAAGAAAACTTTTCAAATTTGGTCCAGTCCAATCAATAGGCTGCAAAAAACTCTTTGAAAACTGTTGGTTACACTCCATTAGTGCAGGCAATGCTCTACATAATTGTAACAGATTTCCAGATCTGAAAAGTTTGGAATGTGAATGACTCCATTCACCAGACACAAGCAGAGATCTTGCCGAGGGAGCGATGCATGAAGGCAACGATGAAGTCACAGAACTTTTCATTATCCAGCGATTACGCTTTAGTTACAGAGACCCGGGGGTGTCCGCTTAATGAGAACTTTATAAAGTCTAGAAATCATTAGCAGGCAGCAGATTGTGCCCCCATCCCGCAGACAACCTACCTGCTACTTTTATTCTCAGCCAATTAAACGTTCTGCTAATTGGCGTCCGCTGCAGATGACTCCTCACACTGGTAATTGATATCTGATGCCATGTCTATAGTGAAGTAAGCCAGGGGCTCTGGGAAATTAAACATTTTTCCTATACCCGGAAAGGTAAGCAAACAAACAACAAAAAAAAAGTTATAAGAAAGCGAAGAAAACAAACAACAGCAAGCAGGCGGCTCTGGAGTCTCGGAGACGCTCCCTGATGAAGCCGCCGCTGATTAAGGACAGGCAAACATCTGTTTGCACACGTTACATTTTACAGGTCCCACGTTTCATTAACAGCAAAGGAAATTCAGGACAAAACCTTTGAAGTTCATTTCTCACGGTTTTCTTGGAGACGTATTTAGAGACTTGTGCAGCCCTTACAAAACTTCTCTGAGTGGTCGATTTAGCATAATTTGTGTCAATTAAGATATGGAAATGATGACGCTCCCTCAGGAGTTGTCACCCAGTTTTGTTTGGTTTTGGCATGATTGCGTGTATTTGGCATTTTAGACCCTGGGAAAGTCTGGTGGGGACCCCTGGAGTCGATTTATCCTTCCTGATTACATCTAAATCTGTAAGTGGAGAGTAATTCACAGCTCCTCGCAATGGAGCACTTGTGAAGCTTACTTAAGGGTGAAACACTTTGGAAACCCACCCAGCAAATGAACAGTTCTGAAGCTCATCAGAGGTTGAAAACATGTGAACACCTAGTGTCTGTATACATGGTTTCACAGGGTATGTTGAAGGTATACATTGGGTAGATGCCCCTGACCTATGCCACTTTATAGACATGCATCACGAAACAATCACTGACCTCAGGGAGACCAGTCAAAGAAAACACTGCGGTAGCCGGCAAAGGCGCTCAATCAGTGAAATCCGTAGAGCCTCATTGGCTGGGTCCTTCCCTGGAGGAAAATCTGGCTAGTCCCGTTTTTGAGACTCTTAAATGAGGCTCCATGGACTTTATTTGCATATTCGTATTTCCCAGGGAGCAATGCACCTAGGATTTCACTGTGATTGAGCGCCTTTGCCGGCTGCCGCAGTGTTTTCTTTGACTGGTCTCCCTGAGGTCAATGATTCTTTCGTGATGTTGGTCTACTAGGCATTGCTCCCACCTAGCCAGAATCCTACTCCACACTGATGAGGGGCAACACCCCGAACAGCTGTCTGTGGATGGATACCTGGCCTTGGTATTTCCCTTGTCATATCTGTAAACTCGTAAAGAGCTGGATATTGACTTAAAGGGCCACTTAATATGGTGGTTTCCGAAAGGAGCCACCTCTTGGCTGGGTCCTTCCCTGGAGGAAGATCTGGCTAGTCCCATGTTTGAGACTCTTAAATGAGGCTCCACGGACTTTATTTGCATACTTTATAGACATACAAAGATGAAAAACCAGGACAGAATATATGTGAAGCCCACTTGAGCTTCAAACATTTGTGAAGCCTACTAAGGGGTGGAGCACTCATGAAGTCCACCATCTGGTTGACCAGTAGCAAAAATCATTATTGTGTGGAACACATGTGAAGCCCATGTAGAGTCTGAAAATTGGAATAGATCATACACTATTGGAGCATAAATGATGCTCAAATGGAAATGGAACACTTTTGAAATCAACTTAGATGTAGAAAGTTGGTGAGACCCATATGGCGGGGAAACACTTCTGAAGCCCACTGTAGAAAATTGGTTGGAACCACGAGAGGGGAAGACTTGTGAAGCTCAACTAGATGTAGAAGATTGGTGAGACCCACATGCCAGGGGAACACTTGTGAAGCCCATTTGGGGGGTTGATGATGCCCACATCGCCATAGAATATTGGTGAAGCCCACGTATCTGTAGAGCCCCATGCTGCAGTGGAACATTTGTAAATTCTACACTTGTGAAGCACATATGATGGTAAAATATTTGTGAAGCGCACATAAAGGTGGAATATTGGTAAGATGCACATGGCAGGAGAACAGTTGTGAAGCCAATGTAGATGCAGAAGATTGGTGAAGACTACTTAGCAGTAGAACTTGGTGATGGAACATTAGTGAAGCTCACTTAGGGGTAGAACATTGCTGAAGCCAACTTGAGAATTAAACTTTTGTGGAGCCTATCATGGGTTTGGACATGTGTGAAGCCTGTTTACAGTGGGGACATTGGTGAAATCCACATGACGGTGGGCAGAGGTGGAAAACTTTTGAAACAGCTGTGTAACATACATTTATTCATGGGTTACACACTTGTGAAGCATATGTTGGAGAAAGCAGAACATAGATGACACCCACATGGTGGTGGAACACTGGTGAAAACCACTTAGATGTAGAAGATTGGTTGTCGACATTGTAGGGGAACACTTGTGAAGCCCGCTTAAATGTAGAAGAGTGGTGAGACCCACATGGCAGGGGAACTGTTGTGAAGCTCACTTAGATGTAGAAGAATTGTGAGATACACTTGGCAGGGGAACACTTGTGAAGCCCACTTAGATGTAGAAAAATGGCGAGACCCCCAAGGTATTAGAACACTTGTGAAGCCCACTTAGATTTAGAAGAATGATGAGGCCAATGTGGCCAAACAAGATTTGACTGCCACCTGAGGAAGACAGATTGATCTGTTGAAACGCATTGTGGATAATAAAAAGAAGACCTTTAATTACTCTTTCCATTCTTTGCGCTCCTTTCTGACCGGGTTTTAACTCAGAGCTGCCATTTTCCTCTCTAGAGGTGTCCGGCTGGAGCTGCATTCCTTAAACAGCGCACGGCTGGGGCTCCAGTGTTTGACCGTCCCTGTATTATCTGATCTATACAAGATTGGTGAGGCCCACATGACTGTTGAAGATTGGTGATGCCCACATGACTGTAGAAGATTGGTGAAGCCCACATGACTAGACGATTGGTGATTCCCACATGACTGTAGAAGGTTGGTGAAGCCCACATGACCGTACAAAACCCATACTGCAGCCCACTGAGGCCTTGTCGTCTCTTAATCAGAGTGTGACGTGGGAGGAGGTTTTGGGCATTCTGGCTGACCTCCCCTTGGGCAAGTCTCCTGGCCCAGATGGGCTGACATACTTGTACTACAAAACCTTTGCTGAAGAGCTTTCACCTCACATGGTCAATCACTTTAACTCTTTTCTGAAATTTGCAGTTAAAAAAAACACCAGTTTGGACTTTAATTGCTGAGTGTTGAGTACTACTCACCCCTACTACTAGCCAGCTCTACTTCAGACATTCCCTTGATCCCTCCTCTATGGGTGGGAAACAGAACTATTCTTCTGAAGAGCAGTGTTTGCATAATATTAGGGCGACTTGAGGTTTTAACGGCACTTTTTTGTAAGAGGGTGGAGGACTCTATAACCCAACGACCAGGACTTTGAGCTTCTTCTCAAAGAGAAGACTGGAGTATTACAATTCAGAACGCTCCTTCGTCTGAAGACAGCATTTATCATTTGTAGAATTAATGAAGGAAACGGTGATCGAACTCTCGTTAATATGTCAGTGAGGCGGTTTTATGTCCGTGATTGCGCTTCAATTATCCCCACTTCGTATAATCTGCTGCAGAGACGAGCCAGTTCCGTTTGATTCATTGGATTGCTATGCCCTTGATTTAGCTCGGAAGATGGCGGAGGCCGAGGAACAAAAAGGGAGAAGACGAAGGCATTATCATGTGAAGTCTGTAAATAAACAAATCCATCTCTGTACAACTTAGTCTTGAAGTCTGGCAGCATAGTTCACTGTCACTTCAGTAGATTACTACCTTCACTCAGATTAAAGGCAATAAAGGAAAGAAGGGAAGACTGCGGCCAGGCAGGATTAGACTGTGGCCAGGCAGGATTAGGGGGCAGCACTACCACTTAACGACTGCAATCCCGCACTGGTAATGGAAGCTTCACCATTCCCACAGATGGGTCTTATTGTGTCAGCTCGGAGGGTGCCAGATGATATAGATGTATTTAAGGTGACACATGGGGGGGGAAGATGTCGGCGATCACACCAGGGATGGGATGTGACAACCGGGATAATAGGAGCAGCTGCTGAAGACGTTTTCGCCTTTCTAAGGTCAAATAGAAGATTTATTGGGTTGCAAACAATTTACAAGCAGTCTACAGGTTGGAAAGACGTTGGCTCAAGGTCTTCCCAGGGAGGGAAGGACTGTACCAGGCAGTTTTATTTTTGTTTTGTACATTCAGATGAATTTCCAAGATGAAATTATCACAGATGGTCAAGGCGAGATGCAGAATTTATAGCGCTGCAGTTATTTCTGTTGTCACTTTCAGTTTTCTGGGTGGTGAATAAGAAGAAGCTATTGCGACGTTACATGGGTGATATTATTATGACGGACTCACAGTTGTGGATTGCATCAGTGCGTGTCGGGTGGGCAAAACAAATGTGACACCCTCGAGTGGACTTCAAAAGGGCTTCCCACTCATGTGGGCTTCACAAATGTGGACTTGACAAATGTTCCACTGTAGTATGGGGGTTTACGTGGAGTAAATCAATAATGAAAAAGTTTCCAGCTTCCAAATATACCAAAATGTATTCAAGGCATAAGCACAAGGATAAACGGCCATGCCCCACCATAGCGGAAAGCAACTTGAAAAAGAACATATTGTTCGATACGCGTTGCTGTGTCTTTCCGCTATGGTGGGGCATGTCCGTTTATCCTTGTTCTTATTCCTTGAATACATTTTGGTATATTTGGAAGCTGGAAACTTTTTCATTATTGATTTACTCCACGTGTGGCTTCATGAAATATCCGAGCTTCCACGCACCACTACTAGCCAAGAAAGCAGGTGAGCTGGTTACCTTTATTTTTTGCACATTTATCTTTGTACTCCTAACCTGGTTGCCGCCACACACGCTTGACACCATCTGAACAAAATAAGTTTATCTTGGTCTCATCAGACCACAGGACATGGTTATAGTAATCCATGTCCTTAGTCTGCTTGTCTTCAGTGTTTGCGGCCTTCTTGTGCATCATCTTTATAAGAAGCTGCCTTCTGGGATGACAGCCATGCAGACCAATGTGATGCCTTGTGCGGCGCATGGTCTGAGCACTGACAGGCTGACCCCCTACCCCTTTAACCTATGCGTCGATCTTTGCAGCATTCAAACTTTTATTTTGAAAAGACAGCCTGTCAGGATCCTGACAGCGCTAGTGTACAGCCTCCGCTGAGCAGGGACTCACCCGCACTGTAGGGGCCCCTGGGGACAAGAACAGCCAGAAAGTACAGATGCACAGGACCTGAACGCAGAAGTTTAGCAAGCCGGCACAGGACCTACGGTCATGTGACTGCAAGGGGGAGGGGCT
Source organism: Dendrobates tinctorius (assembly GCF_039654945.1). Lineage (NCBI taxonomy): Eukaryota > Metazoa > Chordata > Amphibia > Anura > Dendrobatidae > Dendrobates > Dendrobates tinctorius. The sequence goes on along the minus strand of NW_027361731.1, from coordinate 25,121,065 downwards.
TAGCGTCCTGCTTTCTGAGAAGGTAGAAAACTCAGAGTCGGGCAAAACGGAGGTCACACACAGTACAGACAAACGAGGTACAGGAGGGATAAACAGACGGGAGGTCAGACAAAGCCAAAGGTCATACACAAGAGGGCGGTGCAGTACCAAATGGACGAGCAGAGAGCAGTCGAGTCACAAGCAGAGAGTCATACACAAGAGAGCGGTGCGGTAAAAGAGGGGCAGGCAGAACTCGTAACAGGGACAGAACCGGGTCACAACCAAACAAGCAACAAGTTATCAGGCACAAGGCACACGTATACAAGAGGTCAACTAACTCAGCCGAGGGCAGGAGTATAACTGACACCGGACCTAGGACCAGTGAGCATTAAATAGCCACCCTCTGCCAGAGAGATGCAGAAGCAATTAACCCCCTGTCTGACCAGAACGGGCCAAAGCGAAACCCCGTCCTGGATCATGACACAGCCTCTGTATATAACACTGAGCACATGCGCTCACCTTTTGTGATCGTCCATGGCGAGGCCAGTTCTGAGTGGAACCTGTCTTGTTACACTGCTCTATGATCTTGGCCACCGGGCTACACCTCAGGTTCAGGGTGTTGGCAACCTTCTTATAGCCTCGGACATCTTTTCACTTAGGGTTGTACACACATTTGTTGCCAGCGGTTCAGACATTAATGGCTGTGTGTTGAGTTATATGGAAATTTACACTTACTGTTATACAAACTGTACTCTGACTACTATACATCGTATCGAAGTGTCAGATCTTCAGTGTTGTCCCATGAAAAGATAGAATAAAATTATTACAAAAACGTCAGGGGTATACTCACTTTTGTGATATACTGTATATAGCTAGTGCTACTCACCCCTACTACTAGCCAGCTGTGCTTCAGACATTCTCTGCTGAGATCCAGAGCTTTTGGGTTATACTGTATGGACTACCCGAAGGCTATTGAGTAGGCCACATAGGAGCAAAGAAGGAAGCTCCAGCCTTTATTACTTTTCCGTAGGAGATCAGCCCACCTGAATTAGAGTACTGCGATTACTGAGTGAGGATGTGGACTGCCACTACAGAAGGGAAGAAAAGCTTATTTTTGTAAGTGAAGGATGAAAATTAGCTGAGAGATTGCCACATGGGGGAACCTGTATAGAGGAGTACCACCACAGAGACAGCCCAATGGGTTTAATGTTGCTTGAGATGTTTACCGGATGTGAATTATCACCAAGAGTGGGACTGATCCAAGCACTGAGGTCGTAGAGTGCTGTACTGTATCTGAGACTGCGCCCAAGAAAAGGAGGTGCTGCTGAGGAGTCTCCCAACACATTCTGCAAACATCACTCGTTACCTATCTCTCTTATAGCTTCGGCCTTGCGAAAATGTGATTATAACCTCCCAAAACTTGGTCCTTATCGATAACTATTAAGTTTGTTGCCTCTTCGCAAGATAAATTTTCTTGGACTGTGTCCTGTGTATTTCTGAATTACTTCTTCCAAGTGGCGCTACGCCACTTTTTCCACCCAAATGCACGCCTTACAGGTCCCGTAGAAATAATTAAAATAGTCCCCGATTATGGTACTGGATTTTCACACTCAGAAGGCATTTCTTCTACACCCCACACAATCCCCCCCCCAGGAAGTTGGGGATCTGTGCCCACTACAGGGGTGACATAGCATCCGCATCATCTGCCTGTATGATCCATGCTCCCAGCTTACCTTCCTACATTCTTACGAGCTCACTTAGATATAGAGGAGTAGGACAATTGAGAGATGGACCTATGTCAAATTACCTCCCAATTTTACAGACCACGCCCTTTTTTCCACTCTCAGAATGTGTATCTGTCAAAGATCGCAGCCTCGGAGGTCACGCAGATCCACCTGCTATTATCTTTGGAGTGAACAGCTCTCTGCTGCTCCCAATCGTTCGGACAATTACGCGATTGACTGGCGATCAATGGAGGACACCGCAGGCTGTTTCCACTAACTGTGAGCATATGATATAAAACCCCCCCGATTCCAACTCATGCAATATGTGTATTCACCCTGGTACATTCACTGCTAACTCCATGATAACCCCAGACTACTTGCTGCCACCACCAGTTGTTTTTTTACAGGCTGACTGGAGGCCTGGTACTGGTGGCATATAGATTCGTGGGGCGGATAACAGAACAAAAGGAACAGAACTATTAAATTTTATATTTAATCCAGAAGGATAGGCAGTGTTTATAAAAAAATATACAAAAGATTTTACAAAGGGGACAAAACAGTACAGCATATACAATTACATAATATAAAACAGGATTAACATAACTTACTACGCTGTTCGCAGTGATGATTCAGTTTAGCGAAAGAGAGCACTTCGATTGGAGATGTTCAGTAAACGGTATTCATGCATACACTGATATGTATCTCCCTACAGAAACACAGATCATAATTTGTCTGGTCCTTTTATCAGCACCTAAATTACATCGACACCCCCCCTTGATGACCTCACATGGGCCTTGTTGTGGGGTGTTGTTAGCCTTTCAGTATTTTATGAAATTCCCAACTCATGCAATATCATCACTCCTGATGATTGCAGAAGTTTGAGATCACTGCCATATTTTTTACTGGGATTTTACCATTAACCAGAGACCAAACATGGCATAGTGATTGTCAGCAACTTGCCCACTATTGATTTGTAGCTTATAGGCAGGGGTTACAGTTATGAAAAAATATGCATCTTCCCCGATTCGTCCTAAAGCTGAAAAGGAATGTCCCATCACTATTGGATCTATACAAGCCCCAATATTCATCATTTTCTATCAGAGACCCAAAGTCTGGGGGGAACAATAGCTTTTTCCACTTCTCTGTCTACATGTAGACACATGTACCCTTGTTATCCAACCCTCTGAAAAGACCTCTCCTGCCTTAATTACCTGTTCAATCGATATACCTTTGTCTACGCACAATATACATCCTTGTTGGCACTGCCGGGGTCTCTTTCACTTAAAAAAGGAGCTGCCTGCATGTTAACTAAGATTGTCACTATCCAGCAATACCTAATTTCCTGCTTCTTTATGCCCATTGTACCAGTCTAATTCCTACCGCAATTCCATGTGAGTGGAGGGAGGGGGGTGAATGCCCCTCTCACTAGGGGCTTCAGAGATTTTAATATTTTTTATGACAGTATCGGACACCACTTCTCCACCCGATGACAAGACATCAACACACAAGAGACTCCCTACTTTCCAGGGTGGTAAAGTAACTCCCAGGAGAACAACTCGTCCAAAGAGGTGTTCCCTTTAGTCAGGGAGCCTTTTTTTGAGGGCTTATTCCTGGACAATTGTCAGGTGGGAGATACAAAATCCAGATTTGTTACTTGGTCTCAATCGGATTTTTGGTTTCAGTCTCCATTCACTGATAAGAAACAGAAATCTGAAAAAAAAAATGGTTTAATAATTGGAAATGCAAAAAACTGAGAAGGAAGAAGCTATGAAATAGGCCACGGCAAGAAAAACCAACTGTCTGAAAGGAAGAAAGGTGTTTGCAAACAATAAATAATTTGCATGTAATGACCTACTTAGAAGAAAAGTACAGCAGATGGTCCTCCGAGCAATCATCCAGCCTGCAGACACTTCAAAGAACGAGAAGATTCTCGATAACCGCCGAATATTACTGCATCCGCAGAATAAACACAACTGACTTCTTCCAGTGCGGCTCAGACTGCATTAACCTGTGAGCGGCAGACCCCAGAAAGCTTTCCTAAGTAGGATAAAATCAGAAGATGAATGAGGTGGGAAGATTTCTGTGATGTCACGGATGACTGGATACACCGCCTCCAGCAGGGCGAATTTCTGTGACACCCGTGACCCTGGATACACCACCTCCAGCAGGGCGATTTTTACCAATGTAATGTGTAGCCGGATACACCGCCTCCAGCAGGCGAATTTCAATAATTACACATGTATCTGGATACACCACCTCCAGCGGGGCGAATTTCTATGACACCCGTGACCCTGGATGCGCCGCCTCCAGCGGGGCAAATTTAAACAATGTAATGTGCAGCCGGATACACCGCCTCCAGCAGGCGAATTTCAATAATTACACATGTATCTGGATACACCGCCTCCAGCAGGGCGAATTTACAGAGTTAAGGGAGACACCAGGGAAACCAATACAATGGAGGGCCCTGCAATAGGGAACGGGGATGTGGAGACCTCCTGTACTCCCCTGAGTCAGTGTCTCTACACTCCTGACGGTCCCTAGGCAGGTTCCGCACCTGGCGACGAGCAGGATACCTAAAAACCCTAGCTCGCCCTGCACCTATCCCTATCTAATGAATTGGACGGTGCAGAAACTAATCCCACCACTGCACTAAAACACACATAAGGAAGGTTACAAACAGGGAACAACCACTTAGCTTTGCTCTGTTGCTATTGCTCCCAGCAACAGAGTCCAGCACCTGAGTGCAGCTTTCCTCCTTAATAGCTGCTACTTCACCAAAGCTTTGTCAGAGCTGCAAGGAACTCCTCACTGTTGCTCCTTCCACACCAGGACTCTGACTGAGCTGCAAGGAACTCTTCTCTTGCTCCTTCCTCCACCAAGGATGGTTGGAAATGACCAATATCACCAACAATGAGTGAGACCACCTGACTCTCCTTTATAAGCAAGAGCCAGAGCCATCACACCTGCTAGTGATTCCCATGTAATAATACTAGCCACCACCGGGGAAAAACTAGAACTAAAGACACCACTGTGTAATGACCCTAATGGCCACCGGGGGCAAAACTAACTTTAAGCAAACAACTTAAAGGTTATATGTGCTTTTATCTGACACAATCCAGCATGGATCGTGACAATTTCACCATCCATTGCCGATTTGGTGAAGGGTTATTTGCCCCCAAGGATCTTTCTTCTTCCTCAAGAGGGACCTCAAAATGGTTAATAATTGTTTCCACCTCTGAATCTTTGGATTCACTTTTTGAGCCACTTTATTTCGTAAATGAGTAGTGCACGTGAAAATGAGCGACATCTCTCCTTGACTTAATTTTCGCTGTCAATTTATGGGTAAAATCTGTATTCTGTAAAGACAGTTGGTGCTCATAAGATTCTATGGAGGCAGACAGAGGGGGAGGAGCTAGAGGCAGACAGAGGGGGAGGAGCTATAGGCAGACAGAGGAGGAGAAGCTAGAGGCAGACAGGGGGATGAGATAGAGGCAGAGAAAAACAGGGGTAGTAGAGGCAAATACAGAGGGGAAGGAGCTACAGGTAGACAGACAGAGGGGAGGGGCTAGAGGCAGAGCTAGACAGAGGGAAAGGAGAAGATAGAGGCAAACTCAGACATAGGGGAGAAGCTAGAGGCAGACACAGGAGAGGGGCTAGAGGCTTACTCAAATGGGGAGGGACTAGGGGCAGACACAGACAGAGGGGGAGGGACTAGAGGCATACACAGGAGGCATGGCTAGAAGCAGACAGAGGGGAGGAGCTATAGGCAGACACAAAGGGGAAGGGGCTACAAGGCAGACAGAGGGGGAGGGGCTGGAGACAGTCTGCTGTAGTCTCTCCTGAAATGACAGTTACACTTCTCCATAGAACTTTATGGGCACCAACTGTCATCTCCTGTTTCAGTAATGGGGAAATCTGTGTTCACAAAAGAGCAGATTTTATCTGTTAACTGAGAATTTTTAGAATGAAAGCTCAGTGCAGGACGAGAAAGAAGCAGAGTTTTCTGACAAGGAATATTACAAAGTTTCTTATTTTTCTGTGTATTATTTCATAAATTATTATAAAGAAATGTAAAGTTAATATCGTTCTTTACGTAGAACATACCCCACGATTCCACTGCTCTCTGGCTACGTGACATGTGATCGGTGTGGGAAGGTAAAATGACACCGGTGTGATGTAATAAGTGATGGAGTCTGATCGTAAACACTTCTTGGGTGGGAAGAGCAGTGGCGATAGGTGTTGAAAGTTGTTAGTGGACCTCACCAACATCTTCTTCATTGCGTGAGTGGAAGGGTCTGATGGATCCAACTTCTCTGCTTGAGCTTGGATTGGAGACTCAACTATTTCCACCAATGATCAGAGTCATATCACAATCGATCTTTCTCGAGAATCTCATGGAAATTTTCTGTAATCCATTTATAATCCAGGTCCTTTAGAACTGAATTAAAAAACATATTCCTGAAGATGCATGCTGGTCTTACCTAAGGGCCAGTATGACAATAGGTCATTCTGCGGACTGTTTCCTCCAGTTTTTGGTGCTTTTTTTCCCTTAAACAAATTTGACATTTGCATATCTTAAGGAAGGAAGAATATGTAAATATGCATGGCCCGTATTACTTGGAGGAATGTGACTTCCTTACCGACCGGTTGTATGTCAGCTGAAGATTTACATATTGTAACGTGATGATATAACATGAAGTTTTACTGCAATTTTTCACTCTTCTTCCTACTGTTTGCAGTGGTGGAGGTCAAAATGTCCCTTAATGTTTGACAACTAAATCTTTCGTTCGATCCATGTGAAATATTGTCAGCCTTTGCAGCAGCTGCCTGGTACTGAGCACTCTAATCTAAAAAAAGAACAGATTCTATCCCCAGAGGTGTAAAAGTGGGATGTACTGGTGTTCATGGTCTGTGCCAATTCATAAAAATGTGTTTTGTTTATCTATCAATACTGGGGGATTTTTACATTAGCGAAAAACCATCCATTTTAGCCTTGAATTTGGGTAGTGAATTTTTTTTTCCTCCAGTAGTCTATAAGGTGGAAGTTACAAGGCTGCCCAAGATGGAATTGGCTTTCTTTAAAAGCAGGGACATTGTTGTAGACCAAAAGTCTTTGAAATATACAGTGAGACCAGTGAGCCTTTCTTCTATACCAGGAGATTACAGGCCAGTGAGCCTTACTTCTATACCATGAAAGCTCTCTGAGAAAATTAATAAACAGCATGAATGTAAGTACTTGGATGAGAATACAGTAATTAACCAGAGCTAGAAAGGGTTTGTAGAAAACAAGTCATGCCAGACTAATCTAATTTCCTTCTGTGATGGAATCACTGACTGGGTGGATGAGTGAAATGCGGTACATATAGTATATCTCGACTTCAGCAAAGCATTTAATACAATATATCATACTATCCTTATTAAAAAAAAATGACCAAGTATGGGATTGACAAGGCTACGGTTAGGAGGATTCATAACTGTCCTGGCCCCACTGTTGTTTAACATTTTTATAAATGATCTAGATAAGGGAACTGAAGGTAAACTGATCAAATTTGTAAATGATGCAAAGCTAGGAGGGATAGCTAACACTAGAGAAGACAAAGGATTTGTAAGGATCTAGATAAGCTTGAACATTGGGCAGCGACTAATAGAATGGTATTTAACGGAGAAAACATTCTACATCTGGGCAAGAAAAACAAAAATTGCATCTACAGAATATGAGGAATAGAACCAAGCAACAGCACGTGTGAAAAAGACTTGGGTTTACTAATAGATCACAGACTGCACATGAGTCAACAGTGTGATGCAGCAGCAAAAAAGGCAAACACAGTTCTAGGATGTATTAGGAGAAGCATAGAATTTAGATCATGTGAAGTAATTATCCCCCTCTACTCCGCCTTGGTCAGGCCTCATCTGGAATACTGGAGCACGTGAGGGGTGATAAGATCACTGGAAACTAAACAGCCCACAAAAAGATTGATTAAAGACTTGTGAATTAACAAGAGAGTTGGCCGAAAACTGGCCAATTTAGGGTATCTTGAGTAGTATCCCATGACTTGGAGTTCGATGAGTAACTTGGGCCATCAATTTGACTAGGTATGGCTTTGTAGAAAGAAAAAAAAGAGTTGTCCTTTAGATAATTTAGTTTTGTTAAATGCTAAGGATGGGTCAAGTGATCAAAAACGTTGTAAAAAAAGAGATAAGCCAAAGATGTGATGGCAAAATGATTAGAATGCATTCCAGGAGATCAGATGGACATGGAGAAGTTAGTATGAAGTGTAGGCACAGGATCGTTCTAGTTGTCTCCATGTAGGACATTGGCGATGGCAGGATTGGTGGATACAGGCCATTTGGTAGAAATTCTGTCCATTCAGAATGAACATTCATTTAGTGTCAAACATCAACATTTTGGACATTTTTAACTGCTGAAATATTAGAAGTTGCTATTACGTTACAGGACCCGGGGCTCGGGTGTCGTCAGCAGTTCACATGTCTTCAATGCCGGTGAAAGACCAGCTCATCTAATTCTGATTGACATGTGATGTATATCTCACATAGACGAAGCCCTGCAGGCTGTTCTTCATCTTAATGTCCTCGTATGATAGGAATGAGTGGTGGGATGGAAGTGGTGAAGCAAGTGTGATATCAGTGGAAGTGTCCGGACGTAGAAGCTTCAATGCATAAAGTCTTCACTTACTCCTGAGGAGGCACAACTCTTCATGGTTACAAAGCTTGATGGTCCTGCTCTAAGGGATGACGTACAAAATATGTGAAAAATAAAAGCCTCTCTGTCAATAAACACCACCTGTCTGGATATCAGTGGTGGCGTCTGTCCGGAGTCTTGAGGGTCACTCTCACAAGGTATGGCTGTGACCTCTGATGGAGTAACATCTCTCTACCTATTGGAAAGGCTCTCCAGTGATGACTTGCCACTACCACACAGTGACAGTCTCTATTGGCATCTCTGACTGTCTCATCCTCAATTAGTAATTTGGTCTGAGAGCCGCTTTCAGTCCTCCACACCAGTTGGCACCATTAGCCAATTACTGCAGTTAGTGAGAAAGTTATGGTGGGGACTTCTTTGGCTACTGGGAAAGTTGGGGGAGAAGGAAGGGAACTCTGGTGTTACTTTCCTTGCTATTCAGATGACTGGAGGGGGTCAAACTTCAAGTGATAAGAGGTTTCTAGCTGGGACTTCCCGTAGCTCCACGTTCCTTGGCTTCTTCATACCCTAGAAGGATCTGTCAACACTGACTCTGTATAATTTCATACTAAATTTCAGGGAGAGTTATTAAATATTGCATTCATATCCTAGCATATATTTTGGGGAAGATTTGGTGGCATCCATGACGTGCCCCACACTTGGGACCCTGACAGCTACATGTGATTAGTGCAGTTTTGGGCACAGGTAGACCACAAATGTGTCCTGTTGGCATAGATTTTCCAACTTAAGAGCCTTCAATTTTTTGTAAACTTTCCTAGTAGCAGCAACCTGAACACCAAGGTTCTGAAGAGATGAGTGAATCTTTGGAAATTCAAATTCGGCAAATTTTTCCTCGAAATTCGATTCACCGTGAAAACCTTCAATTGCCCTGAAAACCCGTGTGTAACACTCTGAGGTCTCCTAGGATTGTACCCAACCTTTCTGAAGACCTTTAACACAAGAACAGCCTTAGTAATGTCAAAGTGATCTCAAGTGGAAGATTACTATGCTGCCACACACTCTCTGTAGTATTTATTCAGTGTTTTATGGCTTTCTCTGCCTATCTCTGTGGCTATGAGTAACTGGATAACTACCATGCCGCCACACACTATTTGCAATGTTTAATCAATATTTTATGGCTTTCTTTTCCTATATCTATGGTTAAATGGATGACTATTTTGCCGCCACACACTCTCTGTAGTATTTATTCAGTGTATTATGCATTTCACTTCCTATCCCTATTACTGAGCCCTGATGTCCTCTTACTATCTACATTCTTTATAAAAAATGGCTGCTGCATTCCCTGCCTTGGCTTTTATACAGGCACTTTAGTCCCTCCTGATTGGCTGTGCTATACCATGTGATAGCGCCAAGGTATTTTGGGGAAGCCTGTGCGTCCGCATTTGAGGTCATGTGAGCTTCCCCTGGCTGATGCAATCTTCTGCTTTGTGCGTTGTTTTGGCAATTTGCACAAATCTCAAATTGCAAATTGTATGATTTTCTTGGCTCCGGCGCATTTCGTTAAGATTCAATATGAATCGATTTGTTGATCTCTGTAAGGTTTCACAGACGGTGCAGGTTTTACAATGTGAACAATGCCTTTTAAAAACTTGAAACCGCGGGCTGCTGCGACCTTCATGCAAGTGGACATTATCAGCCATGATGTTTATCAACCTCAGAGCAGAACTGGATTTCACATTCCTTTTTTGCAGTCATTAGAAAAGTATTTAGTAAATGTGATATGAAAAATGCAACTCAACTCGGGGGCATAAAACTGGTTTTGGCTGTTGTAGAACCAGTCGATGGAAAACTCAAAGAAATCAAACTCACACGATATACTTTCCATGAATGCAAGTGAAGAGTAATCATATGTCACGTCCCGAGGAGAGGAACGATTAGGGTATGATTTAGACACAACAACCCAGAATTACCGTAATTCCACCGATACCCTCAAAATGTCACTCATGGGGGGGTATACTTGTTTTCCACCAGCTTTGGAGATATCATTTTGACTCGATTATTGTTTTCGGGGCCAATGTCCATAATCTTATCATCCCCTCTGACCATTTTAGGATTGTCCATAATGTTCTTCACCTCTTTGGGATGACTAGGTGGCAAGAGGAGATATTTCTAAGCACAGTGTTTTTCCCCTTTAAGAACACTCGGTTGTTTTCGGAAATAGAGCGAACACGAGACAGAGGTCCATATCTGTTGGGCATGTATGGCATATTCTGCAAATGGCAATCTTTGAGAATTGTCATCCTGGTCACTTTTGACTTGGACAGTTCAGGGGGTTTCGTGGGCTCTTCTTTTTCTACTCTATCATAAAGGACTATGGTGATTGTGTGCACAAAGTTGGGGGTCTATAAAACCCAACTGGTATACTGGCAACTTTTATGACCAGGGTGGTCCAAAAAATATTCTATCATTACAGCCCATGGAAGGAAGGGTGAAGGGTTTTTCTGATTGTGCCATGGCATCTGATCCAGTTTTGAATCCAAGGCTTGTAAGGAAGGTTTCCACAGTAGGATCCATTTTCCTTTTGTAGGCTTCCAGATCATGATCTGAACCAGAACTGGGACCTAAATAGTTCAACCAGGGAAATGTTTTGTGTCAGTTGCTGTATGTAGAGCATATGACAATACATGTTATGTAGATGTTATCTCCAGTCATCTACTCTATGGGTCATTAAAGTCAATTACGTTTCAAGGGCAATAAATGTCTCATTTTCTAGAAGACATCTTCTTCCTTGTCTTCTGTTTGCTTGTTTTTAGAAAATTTTTGCTCCGGGGCATATCAAAGTATAGCGTTGACAGCATGCAAATTTGCCCTAAATACTTTCCCCTCCTCTCAGGTACAAAAAGAGATAAAACAAGGAGCACCGGTTCAGTTGAGACAATTCGACGCTATGGATATGTCCATCATGGAGCCTATCTACTCTAATCTTCTGCTCAAAGATGGAGAGTCTCAAGGGTCAAGATGTGCCGGTAACATTTACGTTGATGGCAAAAATATAAAATCAAGAATTGGAGAATATGAGTCTACTGCATGGCATATAAAGGTCAAGGACAACAGCGAACAAGAAGACACAGAAGTCTCCTGCACATACTGTGTCAACCGGTCTGTTGCGGCAGTAAGGTCGTGTACCTTGTGTGAAGCTTCTCTTTGCAGTGTACACCTGAAGGTGCACAGTAAGTCGAAGGAACACGTTTTCACAGCTCCCACAAAAGCCTTTGAGAAAGCCGAAGATGTCAAATGTACCATACACAATGAAGTTCTGAAATACTACTGCTTCGAAGATGCCTCTTGTATCTGTGCCTCATGTTGCCTCACTGGGATACACAAGAATCACCAAATTGAGCCATTGACTGATGCTTGTGCGAGGAAGAAAAATGACTTAAAAAATGTTCTGGAGAAATTGCTCATACAGAAAATAGAGACTGATGCGACAGTCCAGACATTGCAAAGTCAGAAGACAATCATAAAGGTAAAAAGCAGCAAGCTGTCGGCCAAAGTCAGCGACCTGTTCATCGATCTCCGGTACCAGGTGGACAATCTGGAGTTGAGGATCCTCAATGACATTGCCAAGGAGGAGAGTAATGTCTCAGAGCCCATTTCGATTCTCCTTGAAAAGTTGGAAAAGCAGAGAGACAATCTTTCTAGAAACATAAAGTTACTTGAGCAACTGTGTAACTTATCCAACCCAATCACCGTCTTACAGAAGTCGAGAGAAAACCGTGATAACCTATTTTTTCCGAAAAGCAGACCAAGCCTGCTCTGTGATCCCGAGGATCTGGATGAAGCTCTCATCTTGGTGACTCTACAAAGATCTTTAGATGACATCATGGCTCGCATGAAGACATGGCACTGGTCATCAGATGTAACGTTGGATGTAAGCACCGCGGCCAACGACGTATACGTATCCGGGGACAAAAAAACTGCGTCCTGGTCGAAAATCAACCAACGTCGACAGAAGACTCCGGAGAGATTTAAGACTTACCAGGTTATGAGCAACCAAAGTTTTTCTTCTGGGCGACATTATTGGGAAGTCGAGATTAGCAATTCGGGGAAGTGGATCATAGGAGTGTGTTACCCCAGTATGGACAGGAAAGGAGAACTGTCCGTCATTGGAAACAATGATAAATCGTGGGGACTGGGGTATATAGACAAAAAACTAAAACTGATGCATGACCGAACAGAGCGGCATCTCTCCAGCATACTACCCTGCCAAAGGATCGGGGTTTATCTGGACTACGAGGCCGGGCAGGTGTCGTTCTATGAGGTATCGGAAGGCATAAGACACATCCACACCTTAATCACCACCTTCACGGAGCCCATTCATGCTGTGTTTTTGGTTTGGTATGGCTGGCTGAGGGTCACCACTTAGGGTCGCCTGAATTATTTCTGTTTGTCATTACATTTTGGTGAACGCCAACGTGGCGCGATAATTGTGAGCAGCGATAATGGAGAAGTGCCGTATGCCCATTGCTGTAACGTGTTGAGAAGCGACGTTGAGCTGAAATGTGGCTGCCCAATGCCGGTGTCAGCCAAGGATCATCGGAGGTGGCACATTCTCATCTCATCAATTTACGTAGTTGGCGTATACAATGTTATAGAGTATGTTGTAATGTATTACCCTCTTAGGATGAAAGTAGAAGAGTCCATAGGCAGTTATCTCTCTATCTCTTATCTTACTATCTATCTCATTTAAATATTTTTCTCATAACTATCTCTTATCTCTCTTCTATTTCTCAGTGACTGAATGGGGTGCCAAGTGCCCACCATTAACATCAACTCTGGGGGCCCACTGTTCTTCTGTTTGCAGATATTACATGACTCCATTCACATTGGGTCGTTTGCTTAATGAATAATGCTGAGATGTTGCCTTTGTCTGTACGTAGAGAATCAAGTGTATTGTACCGACTTCTGCTCATTCATGAGTGGGGCCCACCGGGGGATTCTCCTGCTCGCCTGTGGGCCAGTCCAAGTCTGTAAACAGTCAGCTCTTCTGATGATTTCCATATTTTATCATATTATTCTGGTACATGCCTATGTTATTTATATATAACAGTATATTGAGATTTCGATGAATGTTTATGGCCGGGTGGACACTCGCTGGGGTTATTAGTAATAATCACTATTAGGGGAATGTGACTTATTATTTTCGCCTGAGATAACTTTGTGCTTAGATATTTATCATGTTACTCTTCTCTTTTACAATAAGTTCCATCATTGTCTGTTTAAGTTTGTGAACCCCCTTTATTCTTATAAATGACCTGACAACCTATGATATATTGTCATGCGAATGTTCTAGAAAGATTGTGCATTAATAAACTTGTTTTCTTCGATTCTTGTGATTGACTCTATTATAAGTATACATGACCTGGAATAAGGTAACGATTGGTGTAGGGCTGTGTAGACTGTAAGGGGCTGATTGGGACAACATACTGTGTGGGGGTCATCGTACTGTATGGAGTTGCTGTGGTGAACATCATACTGTGTGGGAGTCTGGTGGACGTAATACTGTATGGGGGATGTGGTAACCATAATATGTGGGGGCTATAGTGAACATTATACTGTATTGAAGGGCTCTGGAGGATATTTTGTGTTGGTAGCTGTGAGGAACATCTTACTGTATGGGGGGGCTGTGGGGGACGTCATACTTTATGCGGAATGTGGGCGCATCATACGGTATCGAGGGCTGTTATGACCAAAATGTGCTTGGGGCTGTGAGAGACAGCACACTCTATGGGACTGAGGGGGTCCATAATACCTTATGGGTGACATCATACTGCATGGGCGTCTGTGATGACCACCATGTGGGGAGCTGTGGTGACCATTATTCTGTGTGGGGGCTGTAGTGGTGATCATACTGTGTTGGGAGTTGTGATGATCATCATACTACATGGGGCATTGTGATGGACTTTATACTTTGTACGGGGTATGAGGGGACATCATAATGTATGGGGAGCTGTGGGGTCCATAAAACTATATAGGAGCTGTGGGGACATCATACTGTGTGGGGACTGGTGGACATCATACTATGTGGTGGGCTCTGGTGGATGTCATACTTTACAGGGGTTTGGGGGGACATTATACTCTGTAGGGGCTATGGTGGAAATTTCACTGTGTAGGGGCTGTGGAGGACATCATACTGTGTGGAGACTAGGTGACGATACTGTATGGGGGACTGTTGTGCACATCATACTGTGTGGAGGGCTTTGGTGATCATCGTACTATAAGTGATGCTGTAGGGCATCATACTCTATGTGGGATTTGTGGAGCATCATTTTGTGAGTGGTTGTCATACTGTGTGAATATTTTTTGGAGCACCATATTCTATGATTGGACTTTTACTATGGGGTCCCATGATTTCTATGTACTCCCATGCTTAGTATTACAGTACCGAGACACTGGGAGTCATTATTATAAGGAGGCACAATGGGGGGAGGGATTGGGATTATTGTAAAGAGGCACAATTGGGGGATAGTGACTTTTAGGAGTGCTACTTCCAATAGATGGCACTAGAGTTCTAGTCCTCTTCCTCTCTGAAGAGGCAATTTACACATAGGGGAAGTGCAGGGGACATTATTATTATTAAAGGCTCAAGGGGGATTATTATTATAAGATGGCACAGGGCATTATTACTCTGAGGAAGTACAGAGGAACTATTCTTACTGTGTAGGGGCACAGAGGGGGCACTGTTATTGTGTGGGGCACAGAGGGGCATTTTTACTGTCTCAGGGACTGGTTATAACACTGTATTGTTTTTGTTCTCTCAAATGACAGGGCTGAATGTCAGGCCCTTGCTGCCTCCCTCTATGGTGTCCCACGCCAGGTGATTCTGGTAACCAGCAATTATGTCAATCCATTTTAAGGCTAAACCCATGAGATGCCTGAGTAATCACGAGATAGAGCACTTTGCTATCACATGCTGTAGTAGGGGTTAGCCTCCTCTTCCTCTAAACTGCTCTGCCAAGTGGCTAATTATCCTCCCTGTAGCTCCTGCCTGCTTTCCAGCATCTCAGTACTACTTCTTAGCTTCCCTGCTGCAAGATACTTGATTGCAGACGTCTCTGCTATTCCTGTGGTTAACCATATCCCTGCTGCAAGACACCTGATTGCATATACGTCTCTGCTATTCCTGTGGTTAACCATATCCCTGCTGCAAGAGACCTGATTTCATATACAGGGGCCTCTCACAAAATTAGAATATCATCAAAAAGTTAATTTATTTCAGTTCTTCAATACAAAAAGTGAAACTCATATATTCTATAGAGTCATTATACACAGAGTGATCTATTTCACGTGTTTATTTCTGTAAGGCTAAGTGCCCACGTTGCAAAAATGCTGCGGAAATGTCCGCAGCATTTCTGTAACTCCCCACCGCAGGTAAAATGCATGCGGAATTCGCATGCGTTTTCCCGCAAAACACAAGTGTTTTGCAAGCGTTTTTAGCTTGCAGAATGCTTGCATTTTTCCAAGCGATTTGAAGCATCGCTTGGAAAACTGATTGACAGGATGGTCACACACAAGCATAGTACTTGACAAGTGTGACCAACTTTTTACTATTGAGGCGGCCTATGCAGCATCAATAGTAAAAGATAGAATGTTAAAAATACTAAAAAAAATAGGAATATACTTACCCTCTGACAGCCCCTGGAGTCCTCCCGCCTCTCAGCCACGCTGCCAGCATCTTCCGTTCCCAGAGATGCCTTGTGACAATCACCTCTGATGACATAGCATCATCATCAGAGGTCATTCGCGCAATGCATCTCTGGGAACGGAAGATGCTGGCAGCGTGGCTGAGAGGCGGGAAGATCTTTGGGGCCGCAAGAGAGTGAGTATATGACTATTTTTTATTTTAATTCTATTTTTTACAGGGATAAGGTACCCAGGGCATGGAGGACAGTCTCCTCTCCTCCAGACCCTGGGTGCCATCCGCACATGAAGCGCTCACTTCACGCATGGTGGGCATAGCCACATGCGTAAAGTGAGCGTTTCAATGCAATCCTATGGCGGCGGAATTGCCGTGATTCCACAGAAATAATGGACATACTGCGGATTTTACCGCTATGCGATTCCACAGCGGTAAAATCCACAGCATGGGCACAGCAACTGCGGAATCCCATAGCCTTAATGTTGATGATTATGGCTTACAGCCAATGAAAACCCAAAAGTCATTATCTCAGTAAATAAGAATAATTAACAAAAAACACCTGCAAAGGTTTCCTAAACGTTTATAAAGGTCCCATAGTCTGTTTTAGTAGCTCCACAATCATGGGGAAGACTGCTGACCTGACAGATGTCCAGAAGGCAGTCACTGACACACTCCACAAGGAAAGTGAATTTTGAATTTAATTTGGAAATTAAAGTCCTTAGAGTCTGGAGGAAGAGTGGAGAGGCCACAATCCAAGCTGCTGGAGGTCTGGTGTGAAGTGTCCACCATCAGTGATGGTTTGGGGAGCCATGTCATCTGCTGGTATAGGTACACTGTGTTTTATCAAGACCAAAGTCAGCGCAGCCGTCTACCAGGACATTTTAGATCACTTCATGCTTCCCTCTGTTGACAAGATTTTTGGAGATGGAAATGTTATTCTCCAGCAGGACTTGGCCCCTGTCCACACTGCCAAATGTACTAATACCCGGTTTACACACAACAGTATGACTGTGCTTGATTGGCAGCAAACTCGCCTGACCTTAACCCCATAGAGAATCCATGGAGTATTGTCAAGAGGAAGATGAGACACCAGACCTAACAATGCACACGAGCTGACGGCTGCTATCAAAGCAACCTGGGCTTCCATAACCCCTCAGCAGTGCCACAGGCTGATCGCCTCCATGCCTCACCGCATTGATGCAGTAATTGATGCCAAAGGAGCCTGGACCAAGTATTGAGTGCATTTACTGAACATACATTTCAGTAGGACAACATTTCAGATTTTACAATCATTTTTCAAGCTGGTGTTATAAAGTATTCTAATTTACTGAGATAATGACTTTTGGGTTTTCATTGGCTGTAAGCCATAATCATCAACATTAACAGAAATAAACACGTGAAATAGATCACTGTGTGTGTAGTAATTTTATATAATAAATTTTATATAATATATGAGATTCACTTGTTGTATTCAAGAACTGAAATAAATTAACTTTTTGATGATATTCTAATTTTCTGAGAAGCACCTGTATGTCTTTGCTATTCTGGTGGTTAATCATATCTATGCTGCAAGAAACCTGACTACACAAATGTATCTGCTATTCCTGTGGTTTACCGTATCCCTCCTGCAAGATACCTGATTGCATTTATGTCTCTGCTATTCCTGTGGTTTACCATATCCCCACTGCAAGAAACCTGATTGCATATACATCTCTGCTATTCCTGTGGTTTACCGTATCCCACCTGCGAGATACCTGATTACATATACAGTGGGGCAAAAAAGTATTTAGTCAGTCAGCAATAGTGCAAGTTCCACCACTTAAAAAGATGAGAGGTGTCTGTAATTTACATCATAGGTAGACCTCAACTATGGGAGACAAACTGAGAAAAAAAAATCCAGAAAATCACATTGTCTGTTTTTTTTTCATTTTATTTGCATATTATGGTGGAAAATAAGTATTTGGTCAGAAACAAAATTTCATCACAATACTTTGTGATATACAGTCATGGCCAAAAGTATTGACACCCCTGCAATTCTGTCAGATAATATTCAGTTTCTTCCTGAAAATGATTGCAAACACAAATTCTTTGGTATTATTATCTTCATTTAATTTGTCTTAAATGAAAAAACACAAAAGAGAATGAAGCAAAAAGCAAAACATTGATCATTTCACACAAAACTCCAAAAATTGGCCGGACAAAAGTATTGGCACCCTCAGCCTAATACTTGGTTGCACAACCTTTAGCCAAAATAACTGCGACCAACCGCTTCCGGTAACCATCAATGAGTTTCTTACAATGCTCTGCTGGAATTTTAGACCATTCTTCTTTGGCAAACTACTCCAGGTCCCTGATATTTGAAGGGTGCCTTCTCCAAACTGCCATTTTTAGATCTCTCCACAGGTGTTCTATGGGATTCAGGTCTGGACTCATTGCTGGCCACCTTAGAAGTCTCCAGTGCTTTCTCTCAAACCATTTTCTAGTGCTTTTTGAAGTGTGTTTGGGTTATTGTACTGCTGGAAGACCCATGACCTCTGAGGGAGACCCAGCTTTCTCACACTGGGCCCTAAATTATGCTGCAAAATTTGTTGGTGGTCTTCTGACTTCATAATGCCATGCACACGGTCAAGCAGTCCAGTGCCAGAGGCAGCAAAGCAACCCCAAAACATCAGGGAACCTCCGCCATGTTTGACTGTAGGGACCGTGTACTTTTCTTTGAATGCCTCTTTTTTCTCCTGTAAACTCTATGTTGATGCTTTTGCCCTAAAAGCTCTACTTTTGTCTCATCTGACCAAAGAACATTCTTCCAAAATGTTTTAGGCTTTTTCAGGTAAGTTTTGGCAAACTCCAGCCTGGCTTTTTTATGTCTTGGGGTAAGAAGTGGAGTCTTCCTGGGTCTCCTACCATACAGTCCCTTTTCATTCAGATGCTGACGGATAGTACGGGTTGACACCGTTGTACCCTCGGACTGCAGGGCAGCTTGAACTTGTTTGGATGTTAGTGGAGGTTCTTTATCCAACATCCGCACAATCTTGCGTTGAAATCTCTTGTCAATTTTTCTTTTCCGGCCACATCTAGGGAGGTTAGCCACAGTGCCATGGGCTTTAAACTTCTTGATGACACTGCGAATGGTAGACACAGGAACATTCAGGTCTTTGGAGATGGACTTGTAGCCTTGAGATTGCTCATGCTTCCTCACAATTTGGTTTCTCAAGTCCTCAGACAGTTCTTTGGTCTTCTTTCTTTTCTCCATGCTCAATGTGGTACACACAAGGACACAGGACAGAGGTTGAGCCAACTTTAATCCATGTCAACTGGCTGCAAGTGTGACTTAGTTATTGCCAACACCTGTTAGGTGCCACAGGTAAGTTACAGGTGCTGTTAATTACACAAATTAGAGAAGCATCACATGATTTTTCGCATAGTGCCAATACTTTTGTCCACTCTCTTTTTTATGTTTGGTGTGGAATTATATCCAATTTGGCTTTAGGACAATTCTTTTTGTGTTTTTTCATTTAAGACAAATTAAATGAAGATAATAATACCAAAGAATTTGTGTTTGCAATCATTTTCAGGAAGAAACTGAGTATTATCTGACAGAATTGCAGGGGTGTCAATACTTTTGGCCATGACTGTATCCTTTGTTGGCAATGACAGAGGTCAAACGTTTTCTGTAAGTCTTCACAAGGTTGCCACACACTGTTGTTGGTATGTTGGCCCATTCCTCCATGCAGATCTCCTCTAGAGCAGTGATGTTTTTGGCTTTTCGCTTGGCAACACGGACTTTCAACTCCCTCCAAAGGTTTTCTATAGGGTTGAGATCTGGAGACTGGCTAGGCCACTCCAAGACCTTGAAATGCTTCTTACGAAGCCACTCCTTCGTTGCCCTGGCGGTGTGCTTTGGATCATTGTCATGTTGAAAGACCCAGCCACGTTTCATCTTCAATGCCCTTGCTGATGGAAGGAGGTTTGCACTCAAAATCTCACGATACATGGCCCCATTCATTCTTTCATGTACCCGGATCAGTTGTCCTGGCCCCTTTGCAGAGAAACAGCCCCAAAGCATGATGTTTCCACCACCATGCTTTACAGTAGGTATGGTGTTTGATGGATGCAACTCAGTATTCTTTTTCCTCCAAACACGACAAGTTGTGTTTCTACCAAACAGTTCCAGTTTGGTTTCATCAAACCATAGGACATTCTCCCAAAACTCCTCTGGATCATCCAAATGCTCTCTAGCAAACTTCAGACGGGCCCGGACATGTACAGGCTTAAGCAGTGGGACACGTCTGGCACTGCAGGATCTGAGTCCATGGTGGCGTAGTGTGTTACTTATGGTAGGCCTTGTTACATTGGTCCCAGCTCTCTGCAGTTCATTCACTAGGTCCCCCCGCATGGTTCTGGGATTTTTGCTCACCGTTCTTGTGATCATTCTGACCCAACGGGGTGGGATTTTGCATGGAGCACCAGATCGAGGGAGATTATCAGTGGTCTTGTATGTCTTCCATTTTCTAATTATTGCTCCCACAGTTAATTTCTTCACTCCAAGCTGGTTGGCTATTGCAGATTCAGTCTTCCCAGCCTGGTGCAGGGCTACAATTTTGTTTCTGGTGTCCTTTGACAGCTCTTTGGTCTTCACCATAGTGGAGTTTGGAGTCAGACTGTTTGAGGGTGTGCACAGGTGTCTTTTTATACTGATAACAAGTTTAAACAGGTGCCATTACTACAGGTAATGAGTGGAGGAAAGAGGAGACTCTTAAAGTGGAAGTTACAGGTCTGTGAGAGCCAGAAATCTTGATTGCTTGTTTCTGACCAAATACTTATTTTCCACCATAATATGCAAATAAAATGAAAAAAAAACAGACAATGTGATTTTCTGGATTTTTTTTTCTAAGTTTGTCTCCCATAGTTGAGGTCTACCTATGATGTAAATTACAGACGCCTCTCATCTTTTTAAGTGGTGGAACTTGCACTATTGCTGACTGACTAAATACTTTTTTGCCCCACTGTATCTCTATTAATCCTGGGGTTATCTGTATCCTTGCTACAAGAGACCAGATTGAATATATGTCTTTGCTACTCCTGTGATTAACTGCATCCTTGCTGCAAAAGACTTGATTTCAAATATGTCTTTGCTATTTCTGTGGCTAACTTTATCCCTGTTACAAGATATCTGATTGCATGTTCATCTTTACTCTTCCTGTGGTTAATGTGATACAGTAACCTCTGTTACAGCTAGGGGGCGCTGTGTATGTTTTTCAGGATGAGCTTGGAGGCATAATTATAATGGTAAATTAGGGACTGGCATTATCGTAAATGGCCGGTATGTGTCGCAGAGGTTCTCTGCGCTGTAAGCCCAAAATGATATGGTTATGCTGGGACTTATAGATCCACAAGTATGTGTGTATTACTTATAAGGGTGGCTTATAGGGTTAGTCAGAGAGCTGGGCGGGAATTGAGTAACCACACATGTACCGCCCATCCATGGGGGTGGTTGTAACCATATAATGTGACTGAGGTCTGGTCACATGGAAAGAGTGTGTGTACCTGAATGATTCAGGGTGCAAGGTCCTGGAAGGTCTGTGTTGGAAGATCCTCGGAGTAGGATCGGATTCCTGGAGCACATGGTGAGACCTTGGACCTGATGGCCCTTGGTGTTGGACAAGTGTCCTGAATAGCACCCCGACAGGCCACATGTGTGTGCGGAGCCTGGGACGGCCCCACACTGAGAAAGACGCTGTCCTGATGAGGACCTTGGACTGACGAGGAGTCAGCCTGTGGAGCAGGAGCTCCTGAGAGGTAACCCCGGGTTATGGGGAAAGAACTTTGTGCATTGACAATGGTCTATTACTGAACTGTGCGGTCATCCGGTGACTGGAAAGAGTCCAGCGTGTCTGGTGAATGCTTTGTAAAGCCACATGTGATGAAGTAATAGACTGTGTGTAAGCTGGTCATGTGCAACCTGGCTTACTGTGCTGTTTTTGATGTTTAAATAAACCCTATGGACTATTTTGTGTGGAAAATCATGCCTGACTACGTTAATCCGCTACCAAGCGAGTATTCCCTAACACGCATAGTAGGCACTACGCCACATTTACCATATCCTGCAAGATACCGGATTGCATGTATGTCGCTACTATTCCTGTGGTTTACCATATCCCTGCTGCAAGATACCTGATTGCATATACACCTCTGCTATTTCTGTGGTTAACTGTATCACAGCTACAAGATACCTGATTGCATATACATCTCTGCTATTTCTGTGGTTAACTGTATCACTGCTACACGATATCTGATTGCATGTACATCTTTGCTATTCCTGTGGTTAACCATATCCCTGCTGCAAGATACCTGATTGCATATACGTCTTTACTATTCGTGTGGTTATCCGTAGCCTTGCTGCAATATACCTAATTGCATGTATGATTAAGGGTGCCCTGGATGCCAGAAGTAGCATCGGGGTTTTATAACCCTGATTGTCTTTTTTATGGCTTGTTTTATTGAACTGCTGGAAGTGCTGCTCTCCCTCTTCTTTCCTTCTTATTGCATGTACTTTTCTACTGTTCCTGTATGTAAATGGCGTCTAGCTACATCTTCTGCCTTCAGATCTGAGTGTTCATGTGCCATCCTTTATACCCTGCTGTCCTGATCTTCGCAGATCGTCATACCGTTCGGCAGGTTGAGCTCGACTGCATCATCACCTCTGGTCTGTGCTGCTCACCAAGACCTTCGGCTTAAAGAATCCTCCTCACCAGGTGAGCCCATAACACAGTGGATTTCATTAACATTTAATCAGGGCCCTTTAACCTTTGGCTCTTCAGCTCTTTCTAAATTACAACTCCCAGCATGCTTGGACAGTTATAATCTCACATCGCATTGTAGGAGTTGTAGTTTCACAACAGCTCAAACCTCTGATTTAGATTTTCCATGTTTCATGTGTTCCTAAACAGAAATCGACGACTGCAACTTTTTTTTTCATTTATTTTATTTCCAAAAATTGTGAACAGTAATAGCTCATCACTGTCCGCATACATAAAGATGAGCTACCCCGACGCGCGCCAGCTTTCAGGATGATTCACCGTCTCAGCCCGCTCTCAATTGCTTTTTTTCTAGCGGCTTCAACGAGGTTGACAATTTTACTGCCGTTTACAAAAAGGCAAAATAATGATTTACAGAAGAAAAAAAACATCTTTATATAAAGAGACGCGGCTTTTGTTTGTGTCGGAAATTGACTCTTGCGGCCGCTAAATCGATTCTCGGCTTTATTTCGAGGGAAAATGATTTTTGTTGGATTTTTTTTGTAATTTACATCTTTTTTTAATGTCCCTTTAATGACACACTTGCCGTGGTATCGGAGTATTGGATCTCTGAGGCTTCGTGACTTTTCTTTTAGCGCTGGTCAGTGACGTCTGGCATAAAGACCACAGAATTACTGTGAATCATAAAGGACCGGGACTCGAAATCCACTACCGATTTATGGAATAACGCAGCCAGCGTCAAGGGGCGACGCTGGGAGTCCGAAAAAGAGGCGAAAAGGGTCCGAAAATCTTGACAAGATAATACAAACAATCTGGAATTCTAATCACATTTCAGGGATAATTAGAGGTTTTCAAAATAGACGTCCTCCAGTGTCTGAACAGTGACTGACCATCAACTCCGAAATTGGGCTAATCAGTGTTTGATTACAGAGACTCATAAAATGAAGTGTGGAGAGATAATCATTTCTTAGTGAGAAGGGAAAAAGAGAAGACTAAGGCTAGCTTCACAATAGCGTATGGCCGCCGCTAAGCCCCGCCCCCTGCCACGCCCCTCCGGTCACCCCCGCCTAGTATCGCACATCGCTGCATGTGATCTGCACACCCTATCTTTAGCGCACGCAAAATCTTACTAGCGCAGGGCCAGCGCACGCTAAAGATAGGGTGTGCAGATCGCATGCAGCGATGTGCGATACTAGGAGGAGATGACCGGATGGGGCATGACAGGGGGCAGGGCTTAGCGGCGGCCGTGCGCTGTGGGCCAAAACGCTAGTGTGAAGCTAGCCTTAGGACCAAAGAAAAGTCCGAGCTATCCACCATGTGATAGGAAGCAAGAGACGCATACTGTACTGCTGAGTACTGACGAAATATGGATCAAAGGCTAAATGAGCTGAACTCAGCCCGAAATATAAAAATACAACTACTATAATACTGAATAAGAAAGGGGAGAAGCCAGCCCTGCCTATGGTGGTCAGCACGCAATATATAAAGTGCATATCCACATATTGATTTCTAACTGATTGGTTTGGCAGTGTGGAGGTCAGATCTGAAATGTCCATGACCTGGTCGGCCGTGCGCGCTGGGTTATGCACGCCATTCCTTCTGTCTCTATTGTGATTGATCTAGGCTGCTGTACGTAGAGTAGGACTGACACATATGAGAATGCCGTGACGTGGCGGAGTGGCTCCAAGAATTGATCAATTGTTTGCTAAATGTCTCATTTTAAAGTATAGTTAGAAATCAATATGTGCATATGCACTTTATGTATTGCGTTCTGACCATAAGCAGCGCTGGCTTCTCCCCTTTTTTACTATAATACTGCTGCTATATACAAGAATATAACTACTATAACACTGCCCCCATGTACAGGAATATAACTACTATAATACTGCCCCCTATGTACAAAAATATAACTACTATAATACTGCCCCTATGTACAAGAATACAACTACTATAATACTGCTCCTATGTACAAGAATATAACTACTATAATACTGCCCCTTATGTACAAGAATATAACTACTATAATACTGCCCCTATGTACAAGAATATAACTACTATAATACTGCCCCTATGTACAAGAATATAACTACTATAATACTGCCCCTATGTACAAGAATATAACTACTATAATACTGCCCCTATGTACAAGAATATAACTACTATAATACTGCCCCTATGTACAAGAATATAATTACTATAATACTGCCCTTATGTACAGAATATAACTACTATAATACTGCCCCTATGTACAAGAATATAACTACTATAATACTGCCCCCTATGTACAAGAATATAACTACTATAATACTGCTCCTATGTACAAGAATATAACTACTATAATACTGTCCCTATGTACAAGAATATAACTACTATAATACTGCTCCCTATGTACAAGAATATAATTACTATAATACTGCCCCTATGTACAGAATATAACTACTATAATACTGCTCCTATGTACAAGAATATAACTACTATAATACTGCCCCCTATGTACAAGAATATAATTACTATAATACTGCCCCTATGTACAGAATATAACTACTATAATACTGCCCCCTATGTACAAGAATATAATTACTATAATACTGCTCCCTATGTACAAGAATATAACTACTATAATACTGCCCCTATGTACAAGAATATAACTACTATAATACTGCCCCTATGTACAGGAATATAACTACTATAATACTGCCCCTATGTACAAGAATATAACTACTATAATACTGCCCCCTATGTACAAGAATATAACTACTATAATACTGCTCCTATGTACAAGAATATAACTACTATAATACTGTCCCTATGTACAAGAATATAACTACTATAATACTGCTCCCTATGTACAAGAATATAATTACTATAATACTGCCCCTATGTACAGAATATAACTACTATAATACTGCTCCTATGTACAAGAATATAACTACTATAATACTGCCCCCTATGTACAAGAATATAATTACTATAATACTGCCCCTATGTACAGAATATAACTACTGTAATACTGCTCCCTATGTACAAGAATATAACTACTATAATACTGCCCCTATGTACAAGAATATAACTACTATAATACTGCCCCTATGTACAGGAATATAGCTACTATAATACTGCCCCTATGTACAAGAATATAACTATTATAATACTGCCCCTATGTACAAGAATATAACTATTATAATACTGCCAACTATGTAGAAGAATATAACTGCTATAATACTGCTCCTATGTACAAGAATATAACAACTATAATACTGTCCCTATGTACAAGAATATAACTACTATAATACTGCCCCTATGTACAAGAATATAACTACTATAATACTGCCCCCTATGTACAAGAATATAACTACTATAATACTGCTCCTATGTACAAGAATATAACTACTATAATACTGCCCCTATGTACAAGAATATAACTACTATAATACTGCCCCTCTGATTACCCACACCTGGGACGCCGCTTATATAACATGGATAGATGTTGCTAGACAGACACTTCCCCTTGAGAAAGCCGTGGCGAAACGCGCGTCGGGGTCGAGCGGGTCGTCCCCCCTCCTACACAGCAATATTATGGGTGAGTGACTATGGCAGCTGGGTACTGGGCATGATTTTGGTATTTACCGACTAACCTTTTTATGGAAGTACATGCTGCTGTCTTCTAAGGTATCTGTTACCGATGTTATATATACTTTTTGGGGCCATTTATTGATAGTCATTGACTGTTACGTTTATCATCTCAGCAACTTTCATGTGTTATGACCTCAATTATGTATGTGGTCCTTATGGCCCATTGTCACTCTGATTGTAGGTAGGGGTGATTACCCTCTCTGTTATAAGGACTGTCCTTTTCTTTTTTTCACCTTAAATGTAATTATGAATGTTTGATATTCTCTTTTAATGTGATTAAATAAAGACTGTTCTTACTTTTTTCATATTCTCTTGCTGTGGTTTATGGTTACTCAATTTCTTTCTTTTATTTGCATATGTTTGTGAGTACTCCACGATTGATGGTTAGTCCTTTTTATTTGGTGGGGGAAGTACTATGTTATCTCTAACTGGTTCCTGGCCACTTTTGACTAACATGTTAGTTTTGAACTTTTTTCCCTATGTACAAGAATATAACTACTGTAATACTGCCCCTATGTACAAGAATATAACTACTATAATACTGCCCCCTATGTACAAGAATATAACTACTATAATAATGCTCCTATGTACAGGAATATAACTACTATAATACTGCCCCTATGTACAAGAATATAACTACTATAATACTGCTCCTATGTACAAGAATATAACTACTATAATACTGCCCCCTATGTACAAGAATATAACTACTATAATACTGCCCCTATGTACAAGAATATAACTACTATAATACTGCTCCTATGTACAAGAATATAACTACTATAATACTGCCCCTATGTACAAGAATATAACTACTATAATACTGCTCCTATGTACAAGAATATAACTACTATAATACTGCCCCCTATGTACAAGAATATAACTACTATAATACTGCCCCTGTGTGCAAGAATATAACTACTATAATACTGCTCCTATGTACAAGAATATAACTACTATAATACTGCCCCCTATGTACATGAATATAACTACTATAATACTGCTCCTATGTACAAGAATATAACTACTATAATACTACCCCTATGTACAAGAATATAACTACTATAATGCTGCCACTATGTACAAGAATATAACTACTATAATACTGCCCCCTATGTACAAGAATATAGCTACTATAATACTGCTCCTATGTACAAGAATATAATTACTATAATACTGTCCCCTATGTACAAGAATATAACTACTATAATACTGCTCCTATGTACAAGAATATAACTACTATAATACTGCCCCCTATGTACAAGAATATAACTACTATAATACTGCTCCTATGTACAAGAATATAACGACTATAATACTGCCCCTATGTCCAAGAATATAACTACTATAATACTGCTCCTATGTACAAGAATATAACTACTATAATACTGCCCCTATGTACAAGAATATAACTACTATAATACTGCCCCTATGTCCAAGAATCTAACTACTATAATACTACCCCTATGTACAAGAATATAGCTACTATAATACTGCCCCTATGTACAAGAATATAACGACTATAATACTGCCCCTATGTCCAAGAATCTAACTACTATAATACTACCCCTATGTACAAGAATATAGCTACTATAATACTGCTCCTATGTAGAAGAATATAACTACTATAATACTACCCCTATGTACAAGAATATAGCTACTATAATACTGCTCCTATGTACAAGAATATAACTACTATAATACTGCCCCCTATGTACAAGAATATTACTACTATAATACTGAATAAAAAGAGGGGAGAAGCCAGAGCTGCTTAATGATCAGAACGCAATGCATAATGTGCATGCGCGCTGGGTTATGTACGCCGTTCTTTCTGTTTTCTTAGTGATTGATCTAGGCTGCTGTGCACACACACGGCAGCCCAGCCGTGCCCCAGGCTCTGTTTGATTGCGCACCTGTGTCTGGGCCTGTTTCACCCTTCATCTGTGGTGCTAGTCAGGCAGTGTGGAGGTTGGACCTGAAATGTCTGTCTGGACCTGGCTAACCTTTATCTGCGCTCGCCCTCTCTGGCTCCATGGGAGTGATTCAGAAATGCTTCAGGTACAATGTGCATTTAATGTGCATATGCACTTTATGTATTGTGTGCTGGCCATAAGCAACGCTGGCTTCTCCCCTCTTTTTATTTACTATAATACTGTCCCTACGTACAAGAATTTAACTACTATAATACTGCCCCCTATGTACAAGAATATAACTACTATAATACTGCCCCCTATGTACAAGAATATAACTACTATAATACTGCCCCTATGTACAAGAATATAACTACTATAATACTGCCTCCTATGTACAAGAATATAACTACTATAATACTGCCCCTATGTACAAGAATATAACTACTATAATACTGCCCCCTATGTACAAGAATATAACTACTATAATACTGCCCCTATGTACAAGAATATAACTACTATAATACTGCTCCTATGTACAAGAATATAACTACTATAATACTGCCCCTATGTCCAAGAATCTAACTACTATAATACTACCCCTATGTACAAGAATATAGCTACTATAATACTGCCCCTATGTACAAGAATATAGCGACTATAATACTGCCCCTATGTCCAAGAATCTAACTACTATAATACTACCCCTATGTACAAGAATATAGCTACTATAATACTGCTCCTACGTAGAGGAATATAACTACTTTAATACTACCCCTATGTACAAGAATATAGCTACTATAATACTGCTCCTATGTACAAGAATATAACTACTATAATACTGCCCCCTATGTACAAGAATATAACTACTATAATACTGAATAAAAAGAGGGGAGAAGCCAGAGCTGCTTAATGATCAGAACGCAATGCATAAAGTGCATGCGCGCTGGGTTATGTACGCCGTTCTTTCTGTTTTCTTAGTGATTGATCTAGGCTGCTGTGCACACACACGGCAGCCCAGCTGTGCCCCAGGCTCTGTTTGATTGCGCACCTGTGTCTGGGCCTGTATCACCCTTCATCTGTGGTGCTAGTCAGGCAGTGTGGAGGTTGGACCTGAAATGTCTGTCTGGACCTGGCTAACCTTTATCTGCGCTCGCCCTCTCTGGCTCCATGGGAGTGATTCAGAAATGCTTCAGGTACAATGTGCATTTAATGTGCATATGCACTTTATGTATTGTGTGCTGGCCATAAGCAACGCTGGCTTCTCCCCTCTTTTTATTTACTATAATACTGTCCCTACGTACAAGAATATAACTACTATAATACTGCCCCCTATGTACAAGAATATAACTACTATAATACTGCCCCCTATGTACAAGAATATAACTACTATAATACTGCCCCTATGTACAAGAATATAACTACTATAATACTGCCTCCTATGTACAAGAATATAGCTACTATAATACTGCTCTTATGTACAAGAATATAACTACTATAATACTGCCCCTCTGATTACCCACACCTGGGACGCCGCTTATATAACATGGATAGATGTTGCTAGACAGACACTTCCCCTTGAGAAAGCCGTGGCGAAACGCGCGTCGGGGTCGAGCGGGTCGTCCCCCCTCCTACACAGCAATATTATGGGTGAGTGACTATGGCAGCTGGGTACTGGGCATGATTTTGGTATTTACCGACTAACCTTTTTATGGAAGTACATGCTGCTGTCTTCTAAGGTATTTGTTACCGATGTTATATATACTTTTTGGGGCCATTTATTGATAGTCATTGACTGTTACGTTTATCATCTCAGCAACTTTCATGTGTTATGACCTCAATTATGTATGTGGTCCTTATGGCCCATTGTCATTCTGATTGTAGGTAGGGGTGATTACCCTCTCTGTTATCAGGACTGTCCTTTTCTTTTTTTCACCTTAAATGTAATTATGAATGTTTGATATTCTCTTTTAATGTGATTAAATAAAGACTGTTCTTACTTTTTTCATATTCTCTTGCTGTGGTTTATGGTTACTCAATTTCTTTCTTTTATTTGCATATGTTTGTGAGTACTCCACGATTGATGGTTAGTCCTTTTTATTTGGTGGGGGAAGTACTATGTTATCTCTAACTGGTTCCTGGCCACTTTTGACTAACATGTTAGTTTTGAACTTTTTTTCCCTATGTACAAGAATATAACTACTATAATACTGCCCCTATGTACAAGAATATAACTACTATAATACTGCCCCCTATGTACAAGAATATAACTACTATAATACTGCTCCTATGTACAAGAATATAACTACTATAATACTGCCCCTATGTACAAGAATATAACTACTATAATACTGCCCCCTATGTACAAGAATATAACTACTATAATACTGCCCCTATGTACAAGAATATAACTACTATAATACTGCTCCTATGTACAAGAATATAACTACTATAATACTGCCAACTATGTACAAGAATATAACTACTATAATACTGCTCCTATGTACAAGAATATAACTACTATAATACTGCCCCCTATGTACAAGAATATAGCTACTATAATACTGCTCCTATGTACAAGAATATAATTACTATAATACTGTCCCCTATGTACAAGAATATAACTACTATAATACTGCTCCTATGTACAAGAATATAACTACTATAATACTACCCCTATGTACAAGAATATAACTACTATAATACTGCTCCTATGTACAAGAATATAACGACTATAATACTGCCCCTATGTACAAGAATATAACTACTATAATACTGCCCCTATGTCCAAGAATCTAACTACTATAATACTACCCCTATGTACAAGAATATAGCTACTATAATACTGCCCCTATGTACAAGAATATAACGACTATAATACTGCCCCTATGTCCAAGAATCTAACTACTATAATACTACCCCTATGTACAAGAATATAGCTACTATAATACTGCTCCTATGTAGAAGAATATAACTACTATAATACTACCCCTATGTACAAGAATATAGCTACTATAATACTGCTCCTATGTACAAGAATATAACGACTATAATACTGCCCCTATGTCCAAGAATATAACTACTATAATACTGCTCCTATGTACAAGAATATAACTACTATAATACTGCCCCTATGTACAAGAATATAACTACTATAATACTGCCCCTATGTCCAAGAATCTAACTACTATAATACTACCCCTATGTACAAGAATATAGCTACTATAATACTGCCCCTATGTACAAGAATATAACGACTATAATACTGCCCCTATGTCCAAGAATCTAACTACTATAATACTACCCCTATGTACAAGAATATAGCTACTATAATACTGCTCCTATGTAGAAGAATATAACTACTATAATACTACCCCTATGTACAAGAATATAGCTACTATAATACTGCTCTTTTGTACAAGAATATAACTACTATAATACTGCCCCCTATGTAAAAGAATATAACTACTATAATACTGAATAAAAAGAGGGGCGAAGCCAGCTCTGCTTAATGATCAGAATGCAATGCATAAAGTGCATGCGCGCTGGGTTATGTACGCCGTTCTTTCTGTTTTCTTAGTG
Organism: Dendrobates tinctorius; assembly: GCF_039654945.1. Lineage (NCBI taxonomy): Eukaryota > Metazoa > Chordata > Amphibia > Anura > Dendrobatidae > Dendrobates > Dendrobates tinctorius. Next base: position 25,089,119 of record NW_027361731.1, on the reverse strand, counting down.
ATTGATCTAGGCTGCTGTGCACACACACGGCAGCCCAGCCGTGCCCCAGGCTCTCTTTGATTGCGCACCTGTGTCTGGGCCTGTATCACGCTTCATCTGTGGTGCTAGTCAGGCAGTGTGGAGGTTGGACCTGAAATGTCTGTCTGGACCTGGCTAACCTTTATCTGCGCTCGCCCTCTCTGGCTCCATGGGAGTGATTCAGAAATGCTTCAGGTACAATGTGCATTTAATGTGCATATGCACTTTATGTATTGTGTGCTGGCCATAAGCAACGCTGGCTTCTCCCCTCTTTTTATTTACTATAATACTGTCCCTATGTACAAGAATATAACTACTATAATACTGCCCCCTATGTACAAGAATATAACTACTATAATACTGCCCCCTATGTACAAGAATATAACTACTATAATACTGCCCCTATGTACAAGAATATAACTACTATAATACTGCCTCCTATGTATAAGAATATAGCTACTATAATACTGCTCCTATGTACAAGAATATAACTACCATAATACTGTCCCTATGTACAAGAATATAACTACTATAATACTGCCCCTATGTACAAGAATATAACTACTATAATACTGCCCCCTATGTACAAGAATATAACTACTATAATACTGCCCCTATGTACAAGAATATAGCTACTATAATACTGCTCCTATGTACAATAATATAACTACTATAATACTGCCCCTATGTACAAGAATATAGCTACTATAATACTGCTCCTATGTACAAGAATATAACTACCATAATACTGTCCCTATGTACAAGAATATAACTATTATAATACTGCCCCTATGTACAAGAATATAACTACTATAATACTGCCCCTATGTACAAGAATATACCTACTATAATACTGCCCCTATGTACAAGAATATAACTACTATAATACTGCCCCCTATGTACAAGAATATAACTACTATAATACTGCCCCTATGTACAAGAATATAAATACTATAATACTGCACCCTATGTACAAGAATATAACTACTATAATACTGCCCCCCTGTAATGGTACTGTGCGATGTGACGTAAGGTTCCCTGAGCATTACACTACAGATGAGACCCTGCCTGTCACGCAGCTGCAAACCCCCTTCCTCCCCCCCTCAGCTCACACACAAAACCAGTCTAACCGGAATCCCCAGTGTGAGCTCCTTCCTGCCTCACGGCGGGGGGTCTCTGTGTCTCTGAACTATGTGCTCAGCTACTCTCATAGAAAATAATGGAGATCTAATTATTCGGTCATAAAATGTGGCGCGTTTATGATAAAAACACGAAAATTACATTTCTGCAAAATGCATCGACCCAGTGTTCTGGCCCATAATTTTCACGGTTCCAGCACCCACGGAAACCGAGAACTGCATCTCTTCTAAGCGGTGTGACATAATTACTGCATGTTTAGTCTTGAATTATTGTCCTCGACAGGCTAAAAAGAATGATACCATGTGCGTATTTATACGAGGTACCCTCTGTGAGATATAGTTATAGTACGTTTAGTAGTCAGAATTGTAACTCCAAGAGCAGGGGGAGGACCATCTCCCGACCGCCCCTTTTATGATGTCACAAACCCAAAGCTATAAGGTATTCCCTCCCAAAAATCAGTAATTTGAACTGCAGAGTCTGTGCTGAAAGGACCCCACATGCAGGGAGACGTGTGGCTCCGCCTCCTCCCCACATGGTTAGCCTAAAGACCATTAAGCAGCTGTAAGTGTTGATCTCTAAGTAATCCCATTTATTTTAGATTTGCATTGTACATACCTAATGTCTCAACTTTGTAACATCTTTTATCTATGTAATCACTGCCCCCCTTTTGGGGAATAAATGATAACTTTATTAGTCTGTCTTCATGCTCTAAAAACGAACACGTGCCTTTAAGATAATTGCTACTGAATGGGGTTGGCTTCGAACCCCTCTATTAAGTTTATAACTTAATCAGAGAAACTCTGGAGCTGGTGGCGGCAAAGTGTGAACTGGGCCCTGGGTACTGCTGAGAGTGACGGAAGGGATTTTATAAGCTAATTGGGTGGCTGCGGCCAGAGCATTTTATAATTCCCTCACTGCAGCATGCCGGGTGGCCAGACCTCATTGAAGCAGCCGGCCGGTGACGAATTATCCCAGGTTTAGTTCCCTGACTGACCTGAGGGTAAGGGGGGCGCCGGAGAGCTGCGAGTTCCAAAGTGGAACTGAAAAGTTTCGTGAAGTATTGTGGGCAGTGGTGGGACAACCAAAATAACCCCCCTGCGATAAATTGTTAGGGCAAGACTAGCTTGCTGTTTTTTATCACATACCAGCGGTGGGATAACTAAGAAAAGCCCCCCTGTGCCTGTGTTAGCCGTGTGTCGGCAGTGCGTCGCATCCCTCCGTCTGTGACATACCGGTGTCAGCGGCGGGATCGTGACATATTGGTGGCAGCGGTGGGATAATCATAGAGCATTAGTGATCTGGTTTGAGCAATCATTCCTCTCTCTAAAAACCTGCAAGGTTCCTGCGGGGCCTTGCGTCATAGGTTTTGGAGAACAGACTCAGTGGTTACTAGTCCTGAGACAACTGTGTGTACTTGCAAGTATCCCCTCCCTCCTCCTTGTTTTTCTATTCTATCTTTTATTTGGCAACCATGGCGGCAAAAGTTCACTGGTACACACAGGAGAAAAAGGAAACTCTTGTTGGAGTATGCACGTACTGAGGCATTGACGCCACAAACAAAACCAGAGACCAACTGATCGCGGCTCTGGTGCAGCTGGACAGTGCCCAGTGGGCACAGAACCCGGCACAAGCAGAGAGGGCACTGCAGCTGAGGTCCAACCACTGTATGCTGGCCCCACATACAACCAGGCCAGGCTGGAACCCTACTTGCAAGCGGCCTTGGACGAACTCTCTGCCGACGACTGTGATGGACGTCTGAAGCTGATCCAGAAAGCTCAGGAGAGAGCGGAGCAGCGAGCCGAGCGAGAGGCGGAGAGAGCTGAGCGCCAAGCAGAAGCCCAGAGAGCCCATGAACTTGAAATGGTCCGGCAGGGGGGAACATCCTGCACAGCCCGGGGCAGTGAGAGCCCAGCAGCACCCAGAGTCCTAAACCCCGGCCAGAGCATTTTCCCATGATGGAAAAGGACTGGGACTTGGACACGTTTCTGCCAGCCTTTGAGAAAGCCTGCAGATAGTACCGGCTGGATATGGACCAATGGGTCAGGTATCTGACCCCAGGGCTAAAAGGCAAAGCTCTGGAAGTGTTTGCTTCTCTGCGGCCAGAAGACGATGACGACTATGATGCCATCAAGCACGCCCTGATCGCCAAATACCGGCTGACCCCTAAGGTATGCCGAACAAAGTTCCGGAACATCTAACGTGGCCCACACGATAGCTATAGCGATGTGGTGCAAGGACTCAGGACCCACTTTAACCAGTGGATCCATGGACTGTCAGTTGATTCCTTTGACCTGCTGAAGGACCTGATGATCAAAGACCAGTTCCTGCATCTCACCCCGGGCAGCAGCAGCAGCCGACATCCCGGACAGCGGTGGCCGCGGACACCCTGGGCAGCAGCGGTGGGCAGCAGCAGTGGACACCCCGGGCAGCAACAGCCGACATCCCATGCACCGGCGGCCTAGGACACCCCGGGCAGCAGCGCCACAGGGGACACCTGCAGCACCGGACACCCGCAGCGGCGCACTGCACATTGGACACCCCTTCATCTCACCCTGCGGCCTGCAGCATAACCCTACTCCTGCCTCCTCCAGCAACAACCCTGGGACCCCGCTTCTCCCCAACCACCACCCCCAGTAAGCAATAAGAAGACGCATTGATTACAAGAAGCACCACCATTTTATTTAAAAAAAATGTTTTTTTTTCTCCTCAAAATCGGGGGTGCATCTTATAATCCCAGAAATACGGTATATAAATTTATTTGCATTTTGCAGTAAGAAATAAGTATTTGATCCCTCAGGCAAACAAGACTTAATACTTGGTGGCAATACCCTTGTTGGCAAGCCCAGCAGTCAGACTTTTTTTGTATGTGATGATGAGATTTGCGCACATGTCAGGAGGAATTTTGCTCCACTCCTCTTTGCAGATCATCTCTAAATCATTAAGATTCTGATGCTGTCGTTTGGCAACTCGGAGCTTCAACTCCCTCCATAAGTTTTCTATGGGATTAAGGTCTGAAGACTGGCTAGGCCACTGCATGACCTTAATGTGCTTCTTTTTGAGCCACTCCTTTGTTGCCTTGGCTGTATGTTTTGGCTCATTGTCTTGCTGGAAGACCCAGCCACGACCCATTTTTAATCTCCTGTGGAGGGAAGGAGGTTGTCACTCAGGATTTTGCGATACATGGCTCCATCCATTCTCCCATTGATGCGGTGAAGTAGTCCTGTGCCCTTAGCAGAGAAACACCCCAAAACATAATATTTCCACCTCCATGCTTGACAGTGGGGACGGTGTTCTTTGAGTTATAGGCAGCATTTCTCTTCCTCCAAACACAGCGAGTTGAGTTAATGCCAAATGCCTCAATTTTTGTCTCATCTGACCACAGCACCTTCTCCCAATCACTTACAGGATCATCCAGGTGTTCATTGGCAAACTTCAAACGGGCCTGCACTTGTGCCTTCTTGAGCAGGGGGACCTTGTGGACACTGCAGGATTTTAAAACTTTACGGCGTAATGTGTTACCAATGGTTTTCTTGGTGACTGTGGTCCCAGCTGCCTTAAGATCATTAACAAGTTCCCCCTGTGTAGTTTTAGGCTGATCTCTCACCTTCCTCATGATCAAGGATACCCCACAAGGTGAGATTTTGCATGGAGTCCCAGATCGATGTCGATTGACAGTCATTTTGTATTCCATTTTCTTACTATTGCACCAACGATTGTCTCCTTCTCACCCATCGCCTTTCTTCTTAGGGTTTTGTAGCCCATTCCAGCTTTGTGCAGGTCTATGATCTTGTCCCTGACATCCTTATAAAGCTCTTTGGTCTTGCCCATGTTGTATAGGTTATCGTTTGACTAATTAATTGAGATCTGTGGACAGGAGTCTTTTGTAAAGGTGACTATGTAAGACAGCTGTCTTAAATGCAGATAACGAGTTGATTAGGAGCGTCTAACTGGTCTGTAGGAGCCAGAACTCTTAGTGGTTGGTAGGGGATCAAATACTTATTTCTCACTGCAAAATGCAAATACATTTATATAATTTATACAATGTGATTTTCTGGATTTTATTTTTGATATTCTTTCAATGTTAACCTACCCTTAAAATTATAGACTGTTCATGTCTTTGTCAGTGGGCAAACTTACAAAATCAGCAAGGGATCAAATACTTATTTCCCTCATTGTACGAGTATGCTGATATAATACACTACTATGAGGCGGTATTTATTTGCTGGTCCCAGCTTCTCCTCGTTGGATCAGGTGTAGATTCCTCGTCTTGTAAATGCAGTTTCGTTGTTTCGGCTCCTAGTTCTCGGGTCATTACTATCCTAAGAACGCAGTGAGACGTTTTCCTAGAAGCTTCAGGTCCCCGGTGTCTTTTCACCACGACATATGGGCAGTTTCAAAAGCTTTTCCTTCTGAGGGATTTTTTATTTTCTCGTTAGCTTTCGGATCGGGGCTGTCATGTTACATTTGTCTACTTGGGCACAAGTGACAAAGAAGGATGATGTGATGGACTTCTCTCCCTACGGGGAATTGTCATTCTCTCACATTGGTTGAGAACAAGGGCGACGCTAACTCTCATATCTGTATGAGAGAAGATATATGGCCGCCCCATCCGATCAGGATTGTGCAGAGACGATTGAGTGATCCGCGCTCCGTTGTGATTTTTGGGGGAGCTCATTATTACCAGACATTAGCGCTGACATTAGAATTCGTCTGTTCGCTCGAATTTGGCCCTGAAATTCCATTTCTATTTATTGTACCTTATTATGTTCTCGGGGTCTTTCGGGAACCTGGAGCATAAGAAAGATAGAGTGAAACAATACAGATACAGTAGACAGTGTATATTACCTTTCACCTTACTTGTTCCTCTACTTCAGAACTTGGCGCTGCTAAAGATTACGGGGGGAGTAGTCAGAAGTGGTGATGAGCATATCATTTAGCATTAAAATTGGCAGGTTCCCAAAATTTTCCCCCAAAATTTGATTTGTAGCAAATAAATTCTCTGCACATTGAACATTCCTTATTATCCTCTGGGGTCTCTCCATATCACAAAACATAATAAGGGTAAGATGTAAAAAAATAATACCTCAACGCTCACTTCTGAGGCCAACACCCGTCTGGTCGTCTTCTTTCTTCACTTCCTTGGCCACCCCCTGCACCCTGCTAGATACTTTTACCAGCTGTCTGGTCTCCTTCTTTCTTCACCTCTCCGTCCGCCTCCTTTTCCCCGTTACGTACCAGCTGTCTGGTCTTCTTCTTTCTTCACCTCTCTGGCAACCTCTGCCATGATCACTGCTAGATACCAGCCGTCCGGTTGTCTTCTTTCTTCACCTCTCTGGCTGCCCCGTTCACTGCTTGATATCAGCCATCCAGTCATCTTTGTTCTTTACCGCTCTGACCGCACCCTGTTCCCTTCTAGATACCAGCTGTCTGGTCTTCTTTTTTCATCTCTCCGTCCGCCTCCTTTTCCCCGGTAGGTACCAGCTGTCTGGTCGTCTTTTTTCTTCACCTCTCCGTCCGCCTCCTTTTCCCTGCTAGGTACCAGCTGTCTGGTCTTCTTCTTTCTTCACCTCTCTGGCAACCTCTGCCCTGATCACTGCTAGATACCAGCTGTCCGGTTGTCTTCTTTCTTCACCTCTCCGGCTGTCCACTGTTCACTGCTAGATACCAGACATTGTGTCAAAGATCACAGTCAGGGAGGTGTGACTGAACCCACCCGCTGTTATATTTGTAGTGAACAATATTCTGCTGCCCCCTATCATCTGGACAATTACACAATTGGCCGACGATTAATGGAGTAGGCTGCAGCTGTTTCCACTAACGCTGGTTATTGGGAAATTAACAGTGAGTTTATGGTATACACACCTCCGATTGGTATATATGTATATACCCTGATATGGTCACTGATAGATCCACAATAACCCAAGTACTACGTGCTGCCACCACCAATCCTTTTTTTTACACCAGCTGACTGGAGGCCTGATTCTAGTTCTGGCATCGTATGGCTTCGGTGTGCGGTTTACAGAACAAAAGGAACAGAACTATTACATTTTATATTTAATCCAGAACAATAGGCAGTGTTTATAAAAAAATATGCAAAAGATTTTACAAACAGGACAAAACAATACAGCCTATACAATTCCATAAAATTAAAGGAAAAACAAAAGTTACTAACCTGTCATTACAGCAATGGCTCCACATTTATGGAGGGAGGCACTCTAGGAAATCAGACAGCCCACACAGTGGAGATTTCCTACATTGACGATATCTTTGCTCAGGAGAGTTGCAGGTGCTCAATATCGATGTCAAATTATGGTTATGTCTATACATAGAGACCAAATATGACAGGTGTAGCCTTGTCTATTCGCTATTCGACCCGTATTCAATTGAAAGGATTCTGGTCATCACTCAACTATGTGAAACTATGCTTTGCATTTGTCACTTCATTTTCCTGTCTATTGGATCGATGCAGGTCATGCAAATCTCCTTTTTTAATTTCTAGTAAGACGAAGAGATCCTAGATCTTTATGCTTTTGAAACTCTTATCTCAGTCGTAAATCTGCCCTACATTTCTGAAGCAAGGCCTCACATCTATTAGCCATTGGGAGTTTCCTTGGTTACCCAATTTAAAAGGAGGGGGTCAGATGCATGGAGTGAAATTTGAAGACAACATGCATAGTGCAAACTCTTTTCTCTCATCTTTTATCATGGATTTTAATTTTCTCCACGACACATTGCCTGCTGCATTTCCGTCTTACCTATAGGTTTGGACTGTTATCCCAATCAGTGCACTTTGTAAAGTTACGGTGCATGTAATGATGGCGCAATGTCATGACCTTACAAGGGGCAGAGATGATCAAGGCCTGTTCACATCTACAAGTCCTGAGATACAGTGAAGAGGCTATAGATGTAGTGGAAAAGTAGATTACTGGATGCTGGCCAGCGAGCATTGTGGTGGCCAAAAAGGTGTACAGTACGGTGAGTATTATCTTTCTTTTTTTTTCTTTTTTTATCATTTGCCAGCTGTAAATTGACCACCAAAAATGCGATCAGTCGTGTTTTTCTTTGTAAATCTCAAAGTATTTGTATTCGGGTAGAAATTCAAGTTTCAGAAAACTTGACTCGAATTTGATCCTCCATAGATCGAGCCACTCTTCTCTGGTAAGAAGGTTAGAAGACAGCATATCATATATACATCGGATTAAAGCAACACTAATTGCACTAACTCGACAGTCAACTCAATGTGGTCAAGAAGGTCCCACCACAGTTCACTCCTTAGTTTGGACTTTGCATAGATCCCTTATCAACCTTCCCCACTCTTTCTTCGATCTTCACTGCAAGATTTCACACCTGCTAACTTCTCTATTAACTTTCTTCCAAACCCCATTCGTTTCGACCCAACTGGAGATGGAGAAGATTATTTTGAGGGCTAGAATTGTTTTCTTCTGGATCTGGAGCCACCAGAGGATTCTCTGGTGGGACAATTCTTCCCGGAAGCCTTCTGTTAAAGTGATCTGGCAAAATGAAACTCTGAAAAATTTGCCTCTCCACCCCACTTTATCTTCACACCTTATTAGAATTGGCCAAAGTTTCTAAATTGTAGTCCTCCCTTCAATAGAAGGTTCCCTCTGATCCTAGGTTCTACGTTTTTCCACCATATTAGACCATGGGTTCTTCTACCATAATATACCATGGGTTCTTCTGTACAAGATGTAGGTGCTATAAAATTAGGTGCAAATTTAAGTACATTTTTGAAAATTTTCAATAATACGAAAAGTCCATCAAGATTTCAAAGGGTAAATATCCTTTATTTCAAAGTACGATGTCAACAGTATACCATTGCCTTATCTACCTTCCCACCTCCCAGCTTCTACGAGCTGCCGAAGTCTCCAGGGTTAAAAACATTTCACCTTAATTTCATACATAATTTATTACACACCTTACAAAAACATTTCGCTTCCTCTAATGTACATTTTATGTCTGAAGTTTAGTATACCATGAAATTAAGATGCCAGTGTAATATATGACAAGCAGAACAACAGACAACGCATATCGAACGCCCAAAAAAAAAAATCTATAGGCAATTTTTCTTTTTATCTAAAACTAGCCTAAAATAAGGCAGAATAAAAGATTTATTTATTGTAGATTATGTCACAGCTGGTTTATTTTTTTATTATTATTATATATTTATTATTAATTGCCCAATTTCACTAGAAATTAAAAAATATTATTTTATTTTACAGCCACAAATTTAACAAAAAAAAAAATTAGAAAATTATTTATTGCTGGTTTTGATGGAATGACTACTCCAAAAAATCCGTATCCTCCCCCCCGAAAAAAAAAAAAATTATATGCGTTGCCATAAAATAATCTGGGAATTTTTGGACTAGATTAGTCTTTTTTTTACTATATTTTTAAAGATTAAATGTTTTTGGTGAAATTCATAATAATATATAGGCGTATATATATTTTTAAGTCAACTCTACTTTTTTACGTTTATTTCATTTATTCACATTTTTTCTTTTTTTTTTTTTTACAATTTAATCACATCACACTAAAATGTAAACCCTGTCCAGAAAGACGAGAGCGCACATACAAAAATGTTCAAATTTTTTCTTTTAGTTTTTCGGAAACACAGGAAATTCACTATTCTAAAGTCTAAACCAACCAAGAATTTTTTTTTACTTTTTATTTTTAACTCAAACAACCAAGACTTTATAACCTAAGACACTTATTTGTGCAATTATGCCGTCAGACATATTAATTTTCCGTACAAAAAAAAAAAAAGTTTTACCGATTTGAATGAGCTTAACAATCTTTTGTTTTGTGTAAAATGAGTTAAAATATTGCAGAATTTAAAAAAAAAAAAAATTACCATATTTATTTTCGTTTTATTTTTACAGACTGTAATACCTCTGGAAGCCTGCAGGTGTCGATGTAACATCTGCTGCCTGTTTTTGCTTGGTTAGAAAGCGAAAATTAGATTTTTTTTCCTCTTTTTTTATACAGTTTTGATTACAAAATATCATATCATGTCTAGAAAACGATGTCGACCACATAGCACTAGAAAATGTCCATGTCTGTGAAAGATGACCGTCGAGAAACGTAATTACACGGAATATTTATATTGAATATATATATTTGTAAAAATGTAACAAGCCTGGGGGTGTGCATGTGGTATTACTGTAATACCTAAGGTTAAATAGGTTTTTTTTATTATTTTTATTTTTAAAAAAACATAGAAAAAAACTGCAAATGAGACTTACTTTTAGAAATATATGGCACAAGTATGTTAATAATATGGGTCATTTATTTAGTAAAATCTACAGAGTTGTAGAATGGCCTCTTTCCCGTAAGCTTAGGTTTATTTTTTATTGTTTTACACGGCTAGTATATTAGATAAATGGTCATAACAGGATAATTACACTTTTGATTTCACTTTTTTATTTTTTAGATACAAGTATTTTTTATATATATATTTTTTTTTACAACATGAGTATTCTACATATGCCCAACATCACGAGTCATATTAAAAAATGGTTCGGGCGGTTCGAAAACAGTGGTGAGGTTGGCAAACATTTCCAACTTTTTTTTTTTAAGAAATCGAAAAATGTTTTCACCGGCCAACAGTGGGACACAAGTCACCCTTATGATGGAAGGCATGTGAGGTCAAGAGAGTTTCTTACAAAATATCCACGTAATTTTACAGACTCGTAACGTCATCATCGTCTAGAAGAAATCCCTGCCCCGATCTAACCTGCCACGTCTATTTACAAAGAGCGTGAAGATAAAAATTGGATGGATGGACGATGGGCTCTAGTATTGTGCTTTTTGAAACGCACCCCAACTAATTCCTACCTTAAGAGAGCAGACGATTTATAGGCACTAATAAATATCTCGTAAAAAGATGACCCTTCTTCCAGATAAAATCCTCTCAACCACACTAAGTGACTTTTTATTTTTACGACCTCACCACCGAGAGGGAAATGCCGGCAACCTACCGGATGGACTGATGAAGAACGTGAGGCGTTAAGGAGTTGACTACATGCTACATATAGAAATAATAATTGACCATGTTGGTACTACAGCCAGGAGGCTCCGTCCCCACAGTCAATATACAAATGATCATGGTTGACAAAGTCTACCAAAATAAATTCTCCTTTTTGATTAACCCATCGATAAACCCAAGCATGTTAGCAAAGATAAGCCCTTAGATAACTCCCTCAAGACCCTATCTTTTGAATCCAGCTTCTTCTGTTTTGCGTGACCACTCGTGACACGGACAAGAATGAGCAATGGGCATGAGGTTGACCGATGTGACATAAAATCGGCGGTCTTCTTGGCCCACAAGGCCACTTTAGTGTGGTATCCTGGGACTGCTTCAGTCTGTAACGATAATCTACAAACCACAACACGTAAATCAAACAGTCACTTCTGTTTTGCTAGCTGTGCGGTACTGTTGGTGGTGTCCCGGAATATAATGCAGTTGTTCCACCGTGTTGTGCCTCCGTGAAGCGAAGGCTTGGCGTTTGGCAGCAGTTTGGTTCACACCCAACGTATTATATAAGTTATTTGAGGCACTGGGATGAGAGTGCATTTTTGTCATCCGGTAACGATCCAACACGGGAGTGGAAACAAAGACATCCGTTTGGGAAATGGCTCTTGACATAGACTTCTCTTGAAACTCAGACCTCTTGAGGGTCATGGCCTTGTCTGGTGACAGTAGAGGATCTTGAGAATGTAGCCGTTCGGCAGATAGAAGCTGCTCATCTGAAAGGATTCGATCATATGGCATGCCGTACCCTTCTTCCGGCATGTTCTTGTCCGGAGACAAGACTCGGTCCTGAGACATGGCCCGCACAGGTCTTCTCGGCCTCTCTCTATAGTTCGACTGATCCTGAGTCATTTTTATGACGTTGAGGGGAAGCGTCCCTCTAGCAGCCAGATCAGGAAGGTGCCGTCTTCTCATATAATATTCATCAGCTTCTTTGTCAGCTGTAGAAAAAGAAATAAAGACGATTAGACTCTACAATTCTTGTGAGCTTTCGATGATCATAGATCTTCAGATCTTTTGGCCTTGGACACAACGAGTCGTTGAGATGTATTAAGGAGCTGGAATGGAGATGAAGCCTGCAAGACACAACCTCAAAGGAGACACCAAAAAGTGTAAAAAAAAATCCATTGAGAACCAAAATAGATGTAAAACACACCAGTGTGTGAGACCTTTTGTAAATTACTGGTTGGATGGTTGGGTTGATCACAAGTGATGGCATTGTGTGTACTCTATGTATCCAATTCAGGTTGGGAGGTAAACCTGATCAGATGCCAGATCCCAACAGCGTGGAGATCCAGGGTGACATGTGAAACAAAGCATTGTGTGAGACCATTTGCACATCATAATTTGGAAAGTTAGGTTGATCATCAAGGATGGCATTGTGTGTACTCTATGTAGCCAATTCAGGTTTGGAGGTAAACCTGATCAGATGCCACATCCCCTCAACCTGAAGATCCAGGGTGACGAAGATGCTGGTAAAGCAGAGAGCGTGCCTAATATGAAATTTTGAGCTGATCCCGAAACAATCCAGTGCCTCTCAACAACATCTCAACAACATCAACCAATACCTGTTTTTTTTTTTTTTTAACAAAAATAGTAGTAGGGGGGAAATTGGTGGAAGCGTAAAATACTGACTATGTATCTGCATCATATATAAAACAAGAAATACGGCAGCTTCTGTATGCATTTGCACCTGTTGACATTTGCTTTCTTCTATTCGGAGGTCATTTTTTTCTAGTACAGTGATGAAGGTGTTGATGGCCTCCATCTTTGTCTGATCTCATCCCATAAGGTTAAGGCTGTCGTTAATTAGCGCTGAATTCTCCCCACCCTTTGTATTTGTAGCTTTTAGCTCAGGAAGGACATGTCTCATAAATATTTGGTTCAGGGTTCCACCAGAGAGAAGTCGCCTTCTCATGGCAGACATTTTATAGTGGTGTATTCAAGTTTTTGAACCCTTCAGAATTTTCCAGTTTTGAGTAAGTTTTACCTAAAACTACATCAGATTTTCACACGAGTCTTAAAAACAGATAAAGAACCAAATCAAACAAAAGAGTAACAATATTAGATTGTCATTATTTTTAATTGAGGAAAATGATCCAATGTCACTGTTATCCTCATACCAACCATATGAGCATAGCTTCTCTACGAATTGGAATCAGGGACATAGAAAGAAGAGCTGACACTCTCTATCTTTTGCTCAACGACCCCCAAATGATGCAAGCCTGGCTGTCCCACCCAGGGCTGCCACTAGGAATTTCTTGGCCTCCTCCTGGCAAAATTTTCAGGACCCCCTTGAGACTCCGCCCAGGCTCCAACCCCAGTTCCACCTTCACCCTAGCTCCGCCTCCACCACGCTCCAGGGGAAGGCTAGTGCTGACTGGGTGCCCTCATCCAACAATGCCCAGGCGAAGGCTAGTGAGGACTGGGAGCCCTCGTCCAACAGAGCCCAGGGGGAGGCTAGTGGGCCCTGTTAGACGTGGCCCCCAGTCCCCACTAGCCTCCCCCTGGGCCCTGTTGGATGCAGGGCTCCTGGGCAATAAAAGTATAAGGGCCCCCAGTCAATAACAGTATGAGGGCCCTCGGGTAATAACAGTATGAGCGCCCCCCAGGCAATAACAGTATAAGGGCCCCTGAGCAATAACAGTATGAGGGCCCACAGGTAATAACAGTATGAGAGCCCCGAGCAATAACGGGAAGGATAATGGTGATTGGAGGTCCGTGTCCAACAGGACCCAGGGCCCTGTTGGATGCAGGGTCCCTGGGCAATAAAAGTATAAGGGCCCCCGGTCAATAACAGTATGAGGGCCCTCGGGCAATAACAGTATGAGGAACCCCGGGCAATAACAGTGTGAGGGCCCCTGGGCAATAACAGTGTGAGGGCCCCCCAGGCAATAACAGTATGAGGAACCCTGGGCAATAACAGTGTGAGGGCCCCCAGGCAATAACAGTATAAGGGCCCCTGGGCAATAACAGTATAAGGGCTCACAGGTAATAACAGTATGAGGGCCCCAAGCAATAACGGGGAGGATAATGGTGATTGGGGGTCCGTGTCCAACAGGACCCAGGAGCCCTGGGCCCTGTTGAATGCGGACCCTCAGTCACCACTCGCCCTTCCTCATCAGTCATACGCTGCCCGTCCAGACACAGCCAGCCACGGTGAGCCTCTTCTCGCTGCCGCCGGAGAGACTCACCCTGTTCACCCGCCCGCCGCCTCGGCCTACTCGTCCAATCGGGTCCGTCCACCGCCGTCCATCATCTGCTCCCACTCACGTGGCACACTGCACACTGCTCTGCTCCGGAATAAGGAAGTGGAGCCGCGTGTGACGTCAGGACCATGATGCACCCACGCCGGCCGCCGCAGTTTAAAGGTACAGTGCCCATTTCCGTTCGCAGGATGCATTAACAACACTGTGGTGTAGCTTTAAAACACCACAGTGTTATGCATCAGGCGTTCAAAAGCCTTGAATATAATGTACAGGGGCCCAATGAGGAGAAGCAAAGAGAGGGGGGCCCGAGCGTGGACTGGGCTGCCAGTGTGTTTGGGCCCCTCTTTTTGCTTCTAATCACGGGGCCCCATACAGTAGTAAGGGCAGTAATGTCCTGATGGCGGCTTGGTCCCACCACTACTACAGGCCCAAAATGGTGACAGATTGTAATGATAAGTAAGATATGACTTCTCTGGAACATTCCAGAATCTTCCATTCTCTACCCACAGAGGAGACTTTTGCCTGTCAGCTCCTGCTGCCCCTTTCTCCAGCCAGCTCACACACTGCAGCCCTGTGTAATCTGAGATCACAGTGAGGATCTACCCCTCCTCCCTGCACAGAATGTCACTTAGCCAGGAAAGGATTTCTTTTGTCTGAAGCAAAAATGTGCTTGGATAAGTATGGGTAACATTAAAGAGGCTGGATCGCGAAAACAATACGCGACAGAGATATAAAAATTACATATCTGCGTAGGGCACAAAACCAGCGTTCTGGCCCATAATTTTCATGTTTCTAGCACCCTCAGAAACTGAGAAATGGATTTCTCCTAAACGGTGTGACATAATTACTGCATGTTTGGTCTTGAATTATACCCTCCGATATGCTAAAGAAAATGATACCATATGCGTGTTTATACGAGGTACCCTCTGTGAGATATAGTTATAATAAGTTTAGTAGTCAGAATTGTAACTCCGAGAGCAGGGGGGGACCAACCCCAGACGGCCCCTTTTATGATGTTACCGACCCTAGGCTATAAGGTATTCCTCCCCTAAAATTCAGCCATTCCAGCTAGAGATCTCATGCCAAGAGGTTCCCAGATGCAGGGAGATGTCTGGCCCCGCCTCCCCACATGGTTAGCCTAGAACCATCTAAGCACATGTAAGTGTTAACCTCTGTTTTAATCCCATTTATTTTATATTTGCATTGTACATATCTAATGTCTCAACTTTGTAAAATCGTTTTATCTTTGTAATCACTGCCCGCCTTTGGGAATAAATTATAAACTTATTAGCTCTGTCTCCATGCTCTAAAAAACGAACTTACGCGCCTTTAAAATAATTACGCTACTGGTTTGGGTTGGCTTCGAACCCCTCTATTAAGTTTATAACTTAAGCAGAAAATCTAAATCTGGAGCTGGTGGCAGCAAAGAGTGGTCTGGGCCCTGGGCACTGCTGAGAGTGACGGAAGGGATTTTATAAGCTAATTGGGTGGCTGCGGCCAGAGCATTTATAATTCCCTCACTGCAGCTTGCAGGGTGGCCAGACCTCATGAAGCAGCCGGCCGGCGACCCATTATCCCAGGTGTAGATCCCTGACTGACCTGAGGGTAAGGGGGGGCGCCGGAGAGCTGCGAGTTCCAAAGTGGAACTGAAAAGTGGGATATACATAAATCCCTGCAGTTCGTGGAAGATTGTTAGCAGTGGTGGGACATCCAAAATAACCGCCCTGCGATAAATTGTTAGGGCAAGACTAGCTTGCTGTTTTTATCACATGGTGCCAGCGGTGGAATAACTAAGATAAGCCCCCTGTGCCTGTGATAAAAGTGTGTCGGCAGTGCATCACATCCCTCTGTCCGTGACATACCGGTGTCAGCGGCGGGATCGTGACACAGATGTTGACAAGAACTGTCGCCCTTGTATTATTTGTCAGCGGGTGGGGAATTTGCAGCCTGCCATAAAACTCCCGTTATCCCTTTGCTGGTGATAATGGAGCCTTTCCAGAGGATTGTTGTTGACATCTTTGGGCCTCTGGCCATCCCCAGAGGCTCTGGAAAACGGTTCAATCTTACTGTGGTAGACTATGCTACCCAGTACCTGGAGGCAGTGGCTCTGTCCTTGACTAGGGCCAATAGGGTTGCTGATGCCCTTTTGGCCATATTCTCGCTAGTAGGATTTCCAGGCAGATGATTACAGATCAGAGGACTCAGTTTATGTCTCATTTAATACAGGTGCTCTGTGAGAAAATGGAGGTGCAGCATGGGTATCAAGCTTGTAGTAACTACAGACCAAAGGTTTGTATGAATGAACCAATGGTACTTTTAAGCTGATCTTTAAGATGCTGGTTGAGTCCCATGGGTGCGAGTACCTTCCACATCTCCTGTTTGCTTACAGAGAGGCACCACAGGCCTCAAAAGGGTTCTCTCCCTTCGAGCTCCTCTACTGCAGATGAGTCCAGAGACCCTTTGGTAAGGGAATCCTGGGAAGGAGAACTTGTTACTCCATAAGGGTCCATCATCACGTATGTCATGATGTTTTGTGACAAAATGCAATCATTGATGCTGCTAGTGCGTGAAAATATGTTGCAAGCCCAGACCAGCCAGAACCTGTGGCATGACAAAATGCTCAAGAGTTGGTGAACGAAGTGGATTAGAAAGTTTGAGTCGTAATCCCAATGACCCAGAACAAGTTTCTGGCCACCTGGGAAGATTCGTACTTTATGCACTAGTGCCTCAATGACGTAAATTACGTGGTCACTATTGACCAAATGAGGAAGAGACAGAAGGTCTTCCATGTCAACATGATGAAAGCTCATCATGACAGAAAAGTCTGCGCCCTTCCTGTGCGTAGCCACACCAACAAAGGAAAGAGTGAAGGTCTGTTGGATTTTCTAGCAGCAGCCAATGATGGTGAGTCTATTGAGGATGTGGAATTAAACCCAACGCTATCCAGAGGTCCCATCTATGGAAGGTATTCTGGCCCTATTTTGCCACCTTTACTGGTGAACCAGAGAAGATGCAGCTAGCTATCCACCACATGGACACAGGGAATCACCCCCAAGTCCACCAACCTGCATACCGTGTCTGTGTAAGGAGTTGCAAAGATGGTATGATTCCCCACACTCGTCCCGGTAGACAGATGGTTCACGTGTTACTTTGTATATAGTGTTTATACGTATTGCTGTGATATTATGCTGTAGCTTAGGGTAAGTGCAGTACCTCAATGTGGATACTAGATGGGGGTACATTAGTGTACATAGTTTACTTAGGAGGAGTCAACTGTAGGTAAACCAGGAGCATTTCCTGAATATAGCCAGTAGGGCCAGGGAGCCCAAAGAGTCCTGTAGGGCTTTAGAGCCTGGGACAGCACAGTGACCCCGCAATGTTCAAGTTAGGCACCCATTTTGTCCACGGTCTGATAGTGGCCGAAGGTTGCAGCAAGAATACAATGCAGGGCAGCACCAGGATGTGGCAGCTAACTACATGGGTAGATGCCCTTATATCTGGGGTGAAAAGGACAGGGGAACTCCTAAAGTTAGTGAAGCTGGACAGGAGAGATGCTGCGGTAACGAACGTGTCGGTACGCCCCGGGGACACCCTGGGAGGAAAGAGGGAAGACACAGGGAAAGGCAAGGATGCATACTGTGTGGAACCTATTGATATGGCTGTAACTGAAATGGACATACTGCGCACTGATTCAAATAAATTCTTTATTGTTGAGTTGGAACTGGACTCTGTCTCTTTTTGCATAACAAGGCCAGCTGCAGAACTTCAGCAGACCAGATGGGACCATGATGGTGCAGAAGGTGTAACAAAAGGTATGCCACTAAGGGGACATCTGATGCATGTAGCAGGAGACCAGGGCATGTTTGAGCAATCTTTGTTAGCCACGACTACGGCCCTGGTTCCCCTCACATCTGACTAAAAATGAAAACGTACATCAAAAGGAAGATATCAAAAAGCTGCTCCTGAGGTGATCTAAAAGTCCAGAAGTGCACTGTGCCTTGTGTGTAGTTCTGGTCATAAGAAAGGACAGGATGACTTTGGTTCTGTGTGAACTACAGGAGACTAAATGCCATCACAGTCCCCAATGCATACCCAAAGCCACGCATCGATGAGCTGCTGGATCGCTCACCCGTTGTCTATCACCCCTTGAGAAAGGCCAGTTGCCGAAACGTGCGTTGGGGGGGGTCATACCTGGGTGGACTTTCATCTCCCATTCCAACAGGTAAAGATGTGCATACCTTGACTTAGTGTTGTTATATTAATATATCCTGTTGGGTGGTATTTATAATATGTGTATTCTGGGGATGGGTGCTATATTTTTAATGTTGCCAACATAACAATGCCTAAGCAATTTGCTTTCCCATACACTGTCCAGAAACCCTTGTATGCCCCACTTTGTCGCCCTTGTGCTACCATGGTCATGTTTGACTTGTTTTCACTTTCCCTGTACCTTGGTCATACTTCAATAAAGTTTCAATGTTTTATCCTTTGAATTATCTAGTTCTTTGGACCTTTTTTGATCGCTTTTCTTTTCTGTGTTTATTGTCATATTTTTGCGATTGTCCACATGTTTCCTAAACCCGTTACTCCATTATATACATTAATGTTTATGGGTTGCTTATCCTTAATGTGGTTATATACTGTGCCTTGTGTGTAGTTCTGGTCATAAGAAAGGACAGGATGACTTTGGTTCTGTGTGAACTACAGGAGACTAAATGCCATCACAGTCCCCAATGCATACCCAAAGCCACGCATCGATGAGCTGCTGGATCGCTCACCCGTTGTCTACTATTTAACCATGAACTTGAGTCTCGGGGTACTGGCAGATTCCAGTGTCCAAGGAGGCACAGGAAAGGTCCATATTACTCACCCCATTTGTATTGTACGAATCCCACGTCATGCCTTTGGGCATGAGAAATTCTGACACCTTTCAGCAATTGGTCAACCATCTGTTCGACGGACTAGATGAGTTTTCTGTTGCTTACTTCAATGAAATTGCTGTCATTAGTCCCACCTGGAAGGATCACTTGGAGCACCCGTTGCAGGTGCTCAGGCGTGTCCAGGATGCTGGTTTGGCCATGAAGCCAGGAAAGTGTGAGATAGGCATAATTGAGGTGCAGTACCTTGGTCACCGAGTGAGTGGTGGAACCCTGAAGCCAGACAAAGAAGTTAGAAGCTATCACTCCCTGGCCTACCACAATGACCAAGAATCAGGAATGTCTTTCTTGGTTATGGCAGGGTACAAGAAGTTCACCAAGAATAGTGCCCTTGCCCAGCCTCGGATCTCACATAAGCTGCCTCAGTCAATGGAATGGCTGACTGTGAGTGGTCATTCACAACACTCAAAGCCGCCCTTCCCAGTTCCCCAGTTCTACAAAACCCAGGCTTCACTTAGTGATTTGTAGTCCAGACTGTTGCCTCTGGGTATGGCTTGGATGTCATACTTAGCCAGGTAAATGGAGAGGGGGAAGACCATCTGGTGATGTTCTTCAGATGCAAGTTCTTTCCCCAGGAAGTGGCATATGCTGGCTGCACTGGGTGGTCGGTGACAATGGTAAATTACTGCGGTGGAGCTTGGCTCTGTAGCAGGATGTTTTTACCATTCAGCACAAGAAGGGTAGTGAACATGGCAATGCTGATGGGTTGTTCCGCCATGGAGATGCCGGGGAGATGGCCTTAGAAGATGGTCGGTGAATGAGTTTCTTAAGCCATCTCTTGAGAGGGGACGTATCACCCTCATATCATCCATAGCATGGTTTTGCTACGAAATGTGAATCAGGACCATGGAAAGAAGAGCTCACAATTTCTTCCTCCCATTTTCTTAACAGCCTCCCAGGAAGCAGAGGGTCTGTAATGTGGCCAAATACTTTGAAGAGCTCAGTACAAATATGAAACAGGCTGGTGCGGTGGCACTTTTCTGACCTTGTATATTCAGGCTTTCCCTGACTTCAAAGCAACATCACAATCTTAGCAGAGCCACATATTAGATGTAAATATGCCTTGTTTTTGTGACCGATGTAGGTTCTATAGATATGGGAGCCATATTTTCAGCATCGTAGCACAGTGGCGAACACAACACCTTCACTTGCATTGCTGTGCTGCCTGCACATTAGCCCAGAATTAATATCGGCCAGATGGATAAAGTTGAATATACCATGTCTTATATGTATAGAAAGCTAATATGATGATAGGAAATATGGTCTTAATATCTCCCGCCTGGGACCTCCAGGGGGCAGATATCCTTAAGATCGAGGATCTCGTGATTTTTGTTACCCGAGCCACATCTTATTTACCGGCCCCCATCTGAGGTCACCAGTGGAGGTAGGTGGGAGCGGCTGGTACCTGGTAAAAGCAGATTCTGGTCTAGAAGCCATGTTCAGTGCTGGGAGACACAATTCGCAGAATTCATTGTTCCATCAGTGAGCAGTGACTCCTCCTTACAATCCTACCATGCATACTATTGTTGTTCAGTGTCCTCCTGATGGCGGACCCATGAATATTACTATTATCAAAAGTGAGAGAGGCCTTTAGTTGCTTAGAGGTTACCTTGTGTTCCTTTGTGACCTTTATACAAGATGCCTCCCAGCTATTGGCTGGAAGACACCTTGTAGGGGATCACATTAACTAGCTGTTAACACCCCCGGGCGTGCACAGGGAAGGAGGCAGCTAAGGAGGACACTGCTGCAGCCCCGGAGCAGTACGTAAGCTGGCGTCCCCGCATGGTGGGAGGAAGGGAACCCTTCTCAGGTCCTCAGAGATCTCCTTTGTTTCTGCCATGAAACACTTCCACTGTTATGAAGATCAGACTTTGATAGATCCCCTGTCCTTTAAATTAAACAGGTTACCCACTCACATGTGATTATCATGCCATTGTCACCTTCAACCTGTCTGCTAATCCTTAAGACATGATATCATTTTTATCAATAAAAAAATACATGTCATATTTTTTCCTCATTTGTTAGCTTTGATTTTATCTACTTTTAGGACTTTGAGGCTTCACAAACGTTCATACACCACAGAATATAGCAATAATGCAGTGTGTAACGCAATATATTCAGTCTACACATACATCTTAGTGATGAGTAAACGGGATTGGATAATGTGTTATCGGGACATGTTCGGGTGTTATCCGAGTATCTGGTAGTACTCGTATGTTATGTTCCGGTTCCCACGGCTGCAGGATTCAAAGCTGATAGACAGCCTCAACACAAGCAAGGATTCCCTAACCAACAGGAAATACCCGCTTGTGTTGAGGTTGTAGAACGGCCACGAATCATGCAGCCGCAGAGATTTGAACATATTATATGAGCATGTTTCCTCATCGCTAATCTTAGTGCATACAGTGTAATTCTCTATTTTTTTTTTCAATCTATTATCTATCTATCTACCGTTGTGCTCAAAAGATTACACACCCCGGCAGAATTTTTGCTTTCTTGGCCTTTTTTCAGAGAATATGAATGATAACACCAAATCTTTTTCTCCACTCGTGGTTACTGGTTGGCTGAAGCCATTTATTGTCAAACTAATGTGTTTTCTCTTTTTACCTCATAATGACGACCCAAAACATCCAAATGACCCTGATCAAAAGTTCACATACCCTGGTGATTTAGGCCTGATGCACAGAAGGCTCTCAGTGGCGCGCTAGTATCATTTAGGTCCGGTAGGTGTGAGGGGATACCCTACCACTCTGTCTGTACATGTGTGTATTTTTCTATTCCGCTTGGCATAGCATCTATCTCGCTCATGTGTGCAGTTAGCACAGTTCAGTTACAGAGCAAGCTCAACCCTTTTTGCTCTACCTCTCTGTGAAGCTTAGAGCTGGATATTCTGCATTCTGTTCACACTGTGTGGCGCTAACACATTGTGCTTAAGGTGAACGCTCGCTGATTCGTTCCACCAGTGTTCACACTAGCAGCAGTTATACATCTCTGCGCGGTGGACCCCGGGTTGCGATTGCACTTTATTTTTTATTTTATTTAGTGCAATCCGCCAACCCTAACATGGGGTATGTGAACTTTTCATCAGGGTCATTTGGATGTTTTGGGTTTTTCTTTGCATCCCAAACATTTTTCCTGGCAGTTGTGGATGAAATTTTTGTTGGTCTTCCTGACCGTGGTTTTGATCTTACAGAGCCTCTGATTTTCAAATTGTTAATCACAGTTTGAATGCTGCTGACTGTCATTATCAATTCCTTGGATATCTTTTTGTATCCCTTTCCTGTTTTATACAGTTCAACTACCTTTTCCCATAGATACATTGACAATTCTTTTTCTTTACCCATGACTCACAATCCAGAAATGTCAGTGGCTGGATGAAAGATGCAAGAGTCTGTCTGGATCTCAGAAAACTCACTCAGCATTTATTCACACACACTGATTACAAGCAGACAGGTCACAGTTGAGGCTGTTACCTTTAGTAGCCATTCAAACCCATTTGTGTCAACTTCTGTGCATGTTATCAGGCCAAAATCACCAGGGTATGTGAACTTTTGATCAGGGTCATTTGGATGTTTTGGGTTGTCATTATGATGTGAAAAGAGAAGACACAGTAGTTTGACAATAAATGGCTTCAGCCAACCACTAACCATGAGCGGAGAAAAAGGTTTGGAGTTATCATTCGTATTCTCTGAAAAAAGGCCAGGAAAACAAAATTCTGCTGGGGTGTGTAAACTTTTGAGCACAACTGTATATTCTATTATCTATCTATTCTCTATATATCTTCTATTATCTATCTATCTATTATCTATCTATTATCTATCTATCTATTAGCTATCTATTATCGATCTATCTATTATTTAACTATGATCTATTTATCGATTATACTATTATCTATCATGTATAAATCTATCATTTATCTATTTATCTATCTATTATCTATCTAACTATTATCTATATATCTATCTATTATCTATTATGTATCTATTATCTATCTATCTATCCATTATGTATCTATCTATTATGTATGTATTATCTATATATCTTTCTATTTATTATTTATCTACACTGTGTGCAGAATTATTAGGCAAATGAGTATTGTGATCACATCATCCTTTTCATACATGTTGTCCTACTGCAAGCTGTATAGGCTTGAAAGCCAACTGCCAATTATGTAAATCAGGTGATTTGCATCTCTGTAATGAGGAGGGGTGTGGTCTAATGACATCAACACCCTATATAAGGTGTGCTTAATTATTAGGCAACTTCCTTTCCTTTGGCAAAATGGGTCAGAAGAGAGATTTGACGGACTCTGAAAAGTCAAAAATTGTGAGATGTCTTGCAGAGGGATGCAGCAGTCTTGAAATTGCCAAACTTTTGAAGCGTGATCACCGAACAATCAAGCGTTTCATGGCAAATATTCAAAAGGGTCGCAAGAAGCGTGTTGATAAAAAAAGGCACAAAATAACTGCCCATGAATTGAGGAAAATCAAGCGTGAAGCTGCCAAGATGCCATTTGCCACCAGTTTTGCCATATTTCAGAGCTGCAACTTTACTGGAGTATCAAAAAGCACAAGGTGTGCCATACTCAGGGACATGGCCAAGTTAAGGAAGGCTGGAAAACGACCACCTTTCAACAAGAAAAATAAGATAAAACATCAAGACTGGACCAAGAAATATCTTAAGACTGATTTTTCTAAGGTTTTATGGACTGATGAAATGAGAGTGACTCTTGGTTGGCCAGATGGATGGGCCCGAGGCTGAATCAGTAAAGGGCAGAGAGCTTCACTACGACTCAGACACCAGCAAGGTGGAGGAGGGGTCCTGGTATGGGCTGGTATCATCAAAGATGAACTTGTGGGACCTTTTTGGGTTGAGGATGGAGTGAAGCTCAACTCCCTGACCTACTGCCAGTTTCTGGAAGACACCTTCTTCAAGCAGTGGTACGGGAAGAAGTCGGCATCGTTCAAGAAAACATGATTTTCATGCAGGACAATGCTCCTTCACATGCATCCAAATACTCCACAGCATGGCTGCCCAGTAAAGGTCTAAAGGAAGAAAAAATAATGACATGGCCCCCTTGTTCACCTGATCTGAACCCCATAGAGAACCTGTGGTCCCTCATAAAATGTGAGATCTACAGGGAGGGAAAACAGTACACCTCTCGGAACACCGTCAGGGAGGCTGTGGTGGCTGTGGCACGCAATGTTGTATCATAAACAGATCAAGCAACTGACAGGATCTATGGATGGAAGGAAGGCGAGTGTCATCATAAAGAAGGGCGGCTATATTTGTCACTGACTTTTTATTTTTTGTTTTTGGATGTCAGAAATGTTTATTTCTAAGTTTTGCCTTGTTCTATTGGTTTACCTGGTGAAAATAAACCAGTGAGATGGGGATAGATTGGGTGTTTATTACGTGGCCTAATAAATCTGCCCCGTGATAGTGACCTGCACAAGCAGATATCCATCCTCCTAATAGCCAAATCTAAAAAACCCCACTCCAACTTCCAAAAATATTAAGCTTTGATATTTATGAGTCTTTTGGGCTGGTTGAGAACAGTTGTTCAATAATAAAAAGAATCCTCTCCAATACAACTTGCCTAATAATTCTGCACGCAGTGTATCTATCATCTATCTACCTATTATCTATCTATTATCTATCTATCCATTATGTATGTATTATCTATATATCTATCTATTTATTATTTATCTATCATCTATCTATCTATCTATCTATCTATCTATCTATCAGTTTTCTCCTGTCTAGACAAGGATGTCTGACTTAAGTGGTCACAGAATGTATAATGCACAATGATCTGGCTAGTTGGACCCGCCATTATCACCTCATTAAAGGGGTGCACAAACTATCTCACTTATCTTGCTGATTCCTGGGGGTGTGACTGCTGGGATCGGTGCCCTGCAGTGACCAGTTACAATGGAGTAGCCAAAAGCAGCACTCGTTCGTCTCCGGCAGTCCCATGTTGCCGTTCGAGCCCAACGATCAGTAAGATGTTCTCAACATTTGCCTTTTTTAAGTCCTGACCTTGGGTCCACCCACTCTCGTATGTTAATTTGCATAATCTCTGCTAATTTTATTCCTTTTTCCCATAAATAACATCTTCGCTCTTCGTTTCCATGGATTAAACATTGTGATGAACATTGAAACAACACTAGTCTGCCTGGGATGGGCCCTTTAATTAAAGCCTATTGTGTTAACCCCGACTTTGCCCCTTCCTTGACGTCCCTGTATCTGCCACCGAGTGATTTATGTTCTCGCCCGTCACAGATAAAATGTTAATAAATATTCACCGAAGCTCCGGGAACGGGTTATACATTCCTGTTTTTGTCTTTCCGAGAAAAATATTGCATTATACGCAGAAGAAATTATCCGGAGTATTTAGGAAATCCTTCCCGGTTGAGTCCGGCGGTCTCTCCGACCCCTTCTATAATGCCGGGCTTAATATCCATCATGGAAATGGAGTGGTGTGCGCCATCCATTCATACATATGCAGAGGAGGTCTTCAGCCCCCGGAGCTGACATTGATGAATTCTGCTCTTCCACAACAGTCCTGTGTTCTCCGCAGATTGGGTGTGTCACCACAAAATGAGCAATTTGTTTCTTTGCTAAACTGGTTGCTCAGTAAATTATGGCTTCTCGCCTGCCAGCGGATGGAGGAGAAGGGGGGCACTGTAAAAACCCTGAAGTGACAGTGAAAAGCAATTAATCTAAAAAAAAAAAAGTAAATCTGCGCATCCAGGAATTTGTTTTAGGAAGTGAGAAATATTAATTTGCATTCTTCTGGCAGAACTAGGCCTCCCCTTCTTCCCGTGCTCCATGTATGTGTCTACTGCCGTATCAGGGACTTTCGGAAGGGCCGTTAGACACTGCGTAAAGTGACCGGACTCGCGAGTCGTCTGTCCATTTCCCCTCTGGTGTCATTCCTGCCTGTTTTTTCCCGATACAAAAATGGGCAAGGATGACAGAGGAAGGGAGGAAGGTGCGTCCGGCGGTGTCACTGTTCTGTGCGAAACGAACGGGTGAATTATTGGCTTTCATTGGTGATCTTTGGCTTGAAAAAGTGGCGCAACTTGGTACTTGGTGGTAGTATGGTCATAGTCAGTGGTGTAACTTGGTGGTAGAATAGTCATAGTCAGTGGTGTAACTTGGTGTAGTATAGTCATAGTCAGTGGTGTAACTTCGTGGTAGTATGATCATAGTCAGTGGTGCAACTTGGTGGTTTTATAGTCATAGTGGTGCAACTTGGTGGTAGTATGGTCGTAGCCAGTGGGGCAACTTGGTGGTAGTGTGCTCATAGTCAGTGGTGCAACTTGGTGGTAGTATGGTCATAGTCAGTGGTGCAACTTGGTGGTAGTATGGTCATAGTCAGTGGTATAACTTGGTGGTTGTATGGTCATAGTCAGTGGTGCAACTTGGTGGTAGTATGGTCATAATCAGTGGTGCAACTTGGTGGTAGTATGGTTATAGTCGGTGGTGCAACTTGGTGGTTGTATGGTCATAGTCAGTGGTGCAACTTGGTGGTAGTATGGTAATAGTAAGTGGTGTAACTCGGTGGTAGTATAGTCATAGTCAGTGGTGTAACATGTTGGTATTATGGTCATAGTCAGTGGTGTAACTTGGTGGTAGCATGGTCATAGTCAGTGGGGCAACTTGCTGGTTGTACGGTCATAGTCAGTGGTACAACTTGGTGGTTGTATGGTCATAGTCAGTGGTGCAACTTGGTGGTAGTATGGTCATAATCAGTGGTGCAACTTGGTGGTTGTATGGTCATAGTCAGTGGTACAACTTGGTGGTAGTATGGTCATAGTCAGTGGTGCAACTTGGTGGTTGTATGGTCATAGTCAGTGGTGCAACTTGGTGGTCGTATGGTCATAATCAGTGGTGCAACTTGGTGGTAGTATGGTCATAGTCAGTGGTGCAACTTGGTGGTTGTATGGTCATAGTCAGTGGTGCAACTTGGTGATAGTATGGTAATAGTCAGTGGTGTAACTCGGTGGTAGTATAGTCATAGTCAGTGGTGTAACTCATTGGTAGTTTGGTTATAGTCGGTGGTGTAACTTGGTGGTAGCATGGTCATAGTCAGTGGTGCAACTTGCTGGTTGTACGGTCATAGTCAGTGGTACAACTTGGTGGTTGTATGGTCATAGTCAGTGGTGCAACTTGGTGGTAGTATGGTCATAATCAGTGGTGCAACTTGGTGGTTGTATGGTCATAGTCAGTGGTACAACTTGGTGGTAGTATGGTCATAGTCAGTGGTGCAACTTGGTGGTTGTATGGTCATAGTCAGTGGTGCAACTTGGTGGTAGTAAAGTCATAGTCAGAGGTGTAACTTGTTGGTAGTATGGTCATAGTCAGTGGTGTAACTTGGTGGTAGTATGGTCATAGTCAGTGGTACAACTTGGTGGTAGTATGGTCATAATCAGTGGTGCAACTTGGTGGTAGTATGGTCATAGTCAGTGGTGCAACTTGGTGGTAGTATGGTCATTGTAGGCATTTACTACAGGCCGCCTGTGCAAGCTGAAGATATGGATGAACTCTTTATGCATCAAATGGCCAAGTTCTCCAAAAAATATGACATAGTTGTCATGGGAGATTTCAACTATCCAGACATTTGTTGGGAATCTCTCTAAGGCAAAACTAACAGGTCAAGGAAATTCTTATCTTCTCTTGCTGACAACTTTATCTTCCAAAAGGTAGGGGAGAAAGCAAGGGGATCTGCTACCTTGGATCTAATCCTTATAAACAGGGAGGAAATGGTTGAGGAGGTAAAAGTGGCTGGGACCCTAGGAGGTAGCGACCATGCTATTTTAGAATTTTGGATAACTAGAGGAGGAAGACCTGTGAAGACTCAGACGTCAAGGTTAGATTTCAGAAAGGCAGATTTTAAGGGATTCAGAAAGAGAATTGGAGGGATCCAATGGCTGGATATCCTTAAAGACAAAAATGTCCAGGAAGGATGGGAAATCTTGAAAAATGAAATTCTCAAAGCACAATTGTTAACAATTCCGAAAAGAGGGAAGAATAGGAAGCATTTAAGGTAACCAGGATAGATGAACACAGAACGTAAGCACATGCTAAAAAGGAAGAAAAAAAGTTTATAAAATGGAAAGAGGGAGGCATATCTAAAGAAGAATATAATGCTGTCTGCAGAACCTGCAGGGCACAAATCAGATTACCTAAAGCTGACAATGAATTGAGGCTTGAAAGAGATGTCAAATGCAATAATAAAGGATTTTGGGGATATGTCAAAAGTAGAAGAAAAGTCAAAGATGCTATAGGATTTTTACTTCATGGTAGTATGGTCATAGTCAGTGGTGTAACTTGGTAGTAGTATGGTCATGATCAGTGATGTAACTTAGTGGTAGTATGGTCATGATCAGTGGTGTAACTTGGTGGTAGTATGGTCATAGTCAGTGGTGTAACTTGGTGGTAGTATAGTCATAGTCAGTGGTGTAACTTGGTGGTAGTATGGTAATAGTCAGTGGTGTGACTTGGTGGTAGTATGGTCATAGTCAGTGGTGTAACTTGTTGGTAGTATGGTCATAGTCAGTGGTGTAACTTCGTGGTAGTATAGTCATAGTCAGTGGTGTAACTTCGTGGTAGTATGATCATAGTTAATGGTGTAACTTGGTGATAGTATGGTCATAGTCAGTGGTGTAAACTTGGTGGTAGTATGGTCATGATCAGTGATGTAACTTGATGGTAGTATGGTAATAGTCAGTGGTGTAACTTGATGGTAGTATGTTCATAGTCAGTGGTGTAACTTGGTAGTAGTATGGTCATGATCAGTGATGTAACTTGGTGGTAGTATGGTCATAGTCAGTGGTGTAGCTTGTTGGTAGTATGGTCATAGTCAGTGGTGTAATTTCGTGGTAGTATAGTCATAGTCAGTGGTGTAACTTCGTGGTAGTATGATTATAGTTAATGGTGTAACTTGGTGGTAGTATAGTCATAGTCAGTGGTGTAACTTGGTGGTAGTATAGTCATAGTCAGTGGTGTAACTGCGTGGTAGTATGATCATAGTTAATGGTGTAACTTGGTGATAGTATGATCATAGTCAGTGGTGTAACTTGGTCGTAGTATGGTCATAGTCAGTGGTGTAACTTGATGGTAGTATGGTCATAGTCAGTGGTGTAACTTCGTGGTAGTATAGTCATAGTTAATGGTGTAACTTGGTGGTAGTATAGTCATAGTCAGTGGTGTAACTTGGTGGTAGTATAGTCATAGTCAGTGGTGCACCTTGGTGGTACTATGGTAATAGTCAGTGGTGTAATTTGGTGGTAGTATGGTCATAGTCAGTGGTGTAACTTCGTGGTAGTATAGTCATAGTCAGTGGTGTAACTTCGTGGTAGTATGATCATAGTTAATGGTGTAACTTGGTGATAGTATGGTCATAGTCAGTCGTGTAACTTGGTCGTAGTATGGTCATAGTCAGTGGTGTAACTTGGTAGTAGTATGGTCATGATCAGTGATGTAACTTGGTGGTAGTATGGTCATGATCAGTGGTGTAACTTGGTGGTAGTATGGTCATAGTCAGTGGTGTAACTTGGTGGTAGTATGGTCGTAGTCAGTGGTGTAACTTGGTAGTAGTATGGTCATGATCAGTGGTGTAACTTGGTGGTAGTATGGTCATGATCAGTGGTGTAACTTGGTGGTAGTATGGTCATAGTCAGTGGTGTAACTTGTTGGTAGTATAGTCATAGTCAGTGGTGTAACTTCGTGGTAGTATAGTCATAGTCAGTGGTATAACTTCGTGGTAGTATGATCATAGTTAATGGTGTAACTTGGTGATATTATGGTCATAGTCAGTCGTGTAACTTGGTCGTAGTATGGTCATAGTCAGTGGTGTAACTTGATGGAAGTATGCTCATAGTCAGTGGTGTAACTTGGTAGTAGTATGGTCATGATCAGTGATGTAACTTGGTGGTAGTATGGTCATAGTCAGTGGTGTAACTTGGTGGTAGTATGGTCATAGTCAGTGGTGTAACTTGGTGGTAGTATGGTCATGATCAGTGGTGTAACTTGGTGGTAGTATGGTCATAGTCAGTGGTGTAACTTGGTGGTAGTATGGTCATAGTCAGTGGTGTAACTTGGTAGTAGTATGGTCATGATCAGTGGTGTAAATTGGTCGTAGTATGGTCATAGTCAGTGGTGTAACTTGGTGGTAGTATGGTCATAGTTAGTGGTGTAATTTTGTGGTAGTATGGTCATAGTCAGTGGTGTAACTTGGTGGTAGTATGGTCATAGTCAGTGGTGCAACTTGGTGGTTGTATGGTCATAGTCAGTGGTGCAACTTGGTGGTAATATGATAATAGTCAGTGGTATAACTTAGTGGTAGTATGGTCATAGTCAGTGGTGTAACTTGGTGGTAGTATAGTCATAGTCAGTGGTGTAACTTCGTGGTAGTATGATCATAGTCAATGGTGTAACTTGGTGGTAGTATGGTCATAGTGGTGTAAATTGGTCGTAGTATGGTCATGATCAGTGATGTAACTTGATGGTAGTATGGTCATAGTCAGTGGTGTAACTTGGTAGTAGTATGGTCATGATCAGTGGTGTAACTTGGTGGTAGTATGGTCATGATCAGTGGTGTAACTTGGTGGTAGTATGGTCATAGTCAGTGATGTAACTTGATGGTAGTATGGTCATAGTTAGTGGTGTAATTTTGTGGCAGTATGGTCATGATCAGTGGTGTAACTTGGTGGTAGCATGGTTATAGACAGTGATGTAACTTGGTGGTAGTATGGTCATAGTCTGTGGTGTAAATTGGTGGTAGTATGGTCATAGTTAGTGGTGTAATTTTGTGGTAGTACGGTCATAGTCAGTGGTGTAACTTGGTGGTAGTATGGTCATAGTCAGTGGTGTAACTTCGTGGTAGTATGATCATAGTTAATGGTGTAACTTGGTGATAGTATGGTCATAGTCAGTGGTGTAACTTGGTGGTAGTATGGTCATGATCAGTGATGTAACTTGATGGTAGTATGGTCATAGTCAGTGGTGTAACTTGTTGGTAGTATGGTCATAGTCAGTGGTGTAACTTCGCGGTAGTATAGTCATAGTCAGTGGTGTAACTTCGTGGTAGTATGATCATAGTTAATGGTGTAACTTGGTGATAGTATGGTCATAGTCAGTGGTGCAACATGGTGGTTTTATAGTCATAGTGGTGTAACTTGGTGGTAGTTTGGTCATAGTCAGTGGTGCAACTTGGTGGTAGTATGGTCATAGTCAGTGGTACAACTTGGTGGTAGTATGGTCATAGTCAGTGGTGCAACTTGGCGGTCGTATGGTCATAATCAGTGGTGCAACTTGGTGGTAGTATGGTCATAGTCAGTGGTGCAACTTGGTGGTTGTATGGTCATAGTCAGTGGTGCAACTTGGTGGTAGTATGGTAATAGTCAGTGGTGTAACTCGGTGGTAGTATAGTCATAGTCAGTGGTGTAACTCGTTGGTAGTATGGTCTTAGTCAGTGGTGTAACTTGGTGATAGCATGGTCATAGTCAGTGGTGCAACTTGCTGGTTGTACGGTCATAGTCAGTGGTACAACTTGGTGGTTGTATGGTCATAGTCAGTGGTGCAACTTGGTGGTATTATGGTCATAATCAGTGGTGCAACTTGGTGGTTGTATGGTCATAGTCAGTGGTACAACTTGGTGGTAGTATGGTCATAGTCAGTGGTGTAACTTGATGGTAGTATGGTCATGATCAGTGATGTAACTTGGTGGTAGTATGGTCATGATCAGTGGTGTAACTTGGTGGTAGTATGGTCATAGTCAGTGGTGTAACTTGGTGGTAGTATGGTCATAGTTAGTGGTGTAATTTTGTGGTAGTATGGTCATGATCAGTGGTGTAACTTGGTGGTAGCATGGTTATAGACAGTGATTTAACTTGGTGGTAGTATGGTCATAGTCTGTGGTGTAACTTGGTGGAAGTATGGTCATAGTGGTGTAATTTTGTGGTAGTACGGTCATAGTCAGTGGTGTAACTTGGTGGTAGTATGGTCATAGTCAGTGGTGTAACTTGATGGTAGTATAGTCATAGTGGTGTAATTTGGTGGTAGTATGGTTGTAGTCAGTGGCAGTATTTGAAGTTAGTATGGTTGCAGTCGGTGGTGTAAGGTTCTGTGCAGCAATACAAATTCTGTTACAGAACTACCTCCCACCTGTAATAGCATCGGACTTCTGATATGGGTGAGAAACTGCTTTTTAGCCACCCTATGCTCCAAGGCATGAGGGTGACTGCAACCTGTATAATTATGCCCCTGGTGATTGTGTTATGACCCTAGTTGGGTAGTAGTAAAGTTGGTGATGAAGAGTTCCAGATAACCTACACCATCATCCTTGGTCAAGTGTTAGTGATGTTGGACATTACGATTTCTGGATAACCTATACTGTTTTCCTTTGTTGGGTGTGTTGGTAGTAATCGTGGTGATGAAGGGTTGTCGATAATCTATCCTACCATGCTTAGTTGGGTGATAGTTACAGTAGTGGTGATGGTGATTAAGAGTTTCAGATAATTTACACTGTGATCCTTGGTAGTTGTGGGGAGCTGGCCTTGTTCGAAAGACTATTGGACCAATGGACGTAGAGCAGAATCCGCGACTCTAAGTGATGCAGACTTTTTCCAGCATTGAGCACCAGTTCCGTCAATCTTTTTGTTGTGTTCTATTAGGGAATCGCTTGCTCGTCAGTTCAGCCTCAGGAATCAATGTTTCCTTTCAGTGACAGTAAGCAAAGGAAAACGTGTGGGCTGGATTTTATGCCTACATAAGGCCAGACACAAGATTAGTAATCAAGGAACGCAATAAGTCCGTGGTTCTCCCAGGCACTAGTTCCATTGTGTTGATGGGGATACTAAACCCAATGAATCCGTCAACACGGGGTCTCACATGCAGTCCCAGGTAATGGGCTTCTAGAACATTTTTTATTCTTTGATCTAAAAACAACTATTTAGGGGGAGGGTGTGAATACTTGTGCCCATCCAGAGAGCGGATCCCAGGAAGGGAGAACAAGAAGTCACATGTCTAGTCAGGGAGTTGTTGGAGTGATGTCGTGGGGCAAGGATCTAGGTTCACGTCCTGGATGGCCTATGGAGTTTGGAGATCAGTTGCCGGCTGGGCTAGTTCCCCTTGCCATGGTTGAAAGATCTGTCATCTGGATTTAAAAACTGTTGCTGCTAGATACATGGGCTTCAGTTGTGTAATCTGTCATCTGAAAAAGCATGGACTGTGACTACAGACTATACTGGCAGGAGATATAAAATCTGTGGGCCAAACAATAGTTGAGAAACAGGGAGAATCACCTGGTATGGTGGCACGGGGACTACTGGTCCTGGGGAGGGGATCTTGTGGACTGGGGACAATGTATTTTGGCCATCTACCTGGAGTTGTTGTAAAAACATGGATGTAAGGAATAAAAAATAGTTGTATCATTAATCACCTAGGCAGGTTATTACAATCCACAACCTCAGGTCTTTATAGTAGTGATAGTTTTGTTGGACATAAAGAATTCTAGATAACCTACACCATTACCTCTAGTTGGGTGTTGGTGGTGGCAGTGATGGTATAGGTGAAGAGTTCTTGAGACCCTAAATCCTTCTTTGGGTTATTGTGGTAGAGATGCTGGAGATGAAGAGTTCCAGTAACCTACAACATCATTCTTAGTTGGGTGGTGTAAGTGGTAGTGATGATGGACGTGAAGAGTTCTGGATAACCTACAACCATTATCTTTAGTTGGGTGATGGAGGTAGAGATGATGGAGATGAAGTGTTTCAGATAACCTACAGCAACATCCTTAGATGGGAGGCGGTGGTGGTAGTGATGATAGAGATGAAGAGTTCTAGAAACTATAAATTGTCATCCTTAGTTGGGTTATTGTGGTAGTGATGGTGTAAATGAAGAGTTCCAATTAACCTACAAGTTAGTTGGGTGACGCTAGTGGTGGTAGTGATGCTGGAGATGAAGAGATCCAGAAACCCTAAACTGTGATCCTTATTTAGGTTGTGGTGGAGGTGGAACTAAAAAGTTGCTGATAACCCAATAGTTGGGTGGTGGTTTTAACTTTGGACATGAAGTGTTCTGGAAAACCTACATCATCTTTAGTTGTGATATGGTAGTAGCGATGGTGGAGATGAAGTGCTTCGGATGACCTACATCGTCACTTCACAGGGCTTTCATACAGATAACAGAGACATAAAACCGCGTTTTGAATGAAATGCGTTTGCACACATTGGACATGTATATTGACTACCTATCCGAGGCAATGAACGTGAAATGAAATGAACGACAACTACTCAATTTCTTCAGAGAGGAATATTTACTTGGATTGGTCTTGACGGCTGACTCGTAGGATGGAGGGAGGTGGGAGAGGTTCTGAAAGGATCTGGAGAAGGACAGGTCATACGGCTCAGTCGCAGAGGTCAGGATGTTGTTCACACGTGGTTTTTCTGAAAAAGAAAAAAAAAAGGGGATTATAAGCTGACGTACTCATGTCTAGTCACACACATATAATAATATATGTACATAGAATCGTAGAGTTGGAAGGGACCTCCTGGGCCATCTGGTCCAACCCCCTGCTCAAAGCAGGATTCGCTAAATCATCCCAGTCAGATGTCTGTCCAGCCTCTGTTTGAAGACTTCCATTGAAGGAGAACTCACCACTTCTCGTGGCAGCCTGTTCCACTCATTGATCACTCTAACTGTCAAAAAGTTTTTTCTAATATCTAATCTGTGTCTCCTCCCATTCAGTTTCATCCCATTGCTTCTAGTCTTTCCTTGTGCAAATGAGAATAAAGTTGATCCTTCTACAATGTGACAGCCCTTTAGATATTTGTAGACAGCTATTAAGTCTCCTCTCAGTCTTCTCTTTTGCAAACTAAACATTCCCAAATCCTGCAACCTTTCCTCATAAGACAGGGTTTGCAGACCGGTCACCATTCTGGTCTCTCTTTTCTGAACTTGCTCCAGTTTGTTGATGTCTTTTTTAAAATGTGGCACCCAAAACTGGACACAATATTCCAGATGAGGTCTGACCAAAGAGGAGTAGAGGGAAATAATGACTTCACGTGATCTAGACTGTATGCTTCTGTTAATACATCCTAGAATTGCATTTGCCTTTTTTGCTGCTGCATCACACTGTTGACTCATATTCAGTCTGTGATCTATTAGTATACCCAAGTCTTTTTCACATGTGCTGTTGCTTAGCCCTATTCCTCCCATTCTGTATATGCTTTTTTCATTTTTATTGCCCAGATGTAGTACTTTGCATTTCTCCCTGTTAAAAACCATTCTGTTAGTTGCTGCCCACTTCTCCAGTTTATTTTAATCTTTTTGAATCCTCTCTCTCTCTTCTCTAGTATTAGCTATCCCTCCTAGCTTTGTGTCATCAGCAAATTTAATCAGTTTACCCTCAATTCCTTCATCTAAATCATTGATAAAGATGTTGAACAATACAGGGCCCAGGACAGAGCCCTGTGGTACCCCACTTGAGACATTCTTCCAACTGGATGTGCAGCCATTTACGACCACTCTTTGGGTCCGATCACTAAGCCAGTTATGAATCCACCTATCAGTTGCCTTGTCCATTCCATACTTAGTCATTTTTTCAATAAGGATTGTATGAGAGACTTTGTCAAATGCTTTGCTGAAGTCAAGATATACTATATCTACAGCATTTCCTTGATCCACCCAATTAGTGATACCGTCATAGAAGGAAATTAAGTACAGCTGGTTTAACCTGGGCATCTCCTGTATATAATTATATATGTACAGCTGGTATAACCTGGGCATCTCCTGTATATAATTATATATGTACAGCTGGTATAACCTGGGCATCTCCTGTATATAATTATGTATGTACAGCCGGTATAACCTGGGCATCTCCTGTATATAATTATATATGTACATCTGGTATAACCTGGGCATCTCCTGTATATAATTATATATGTATAGCTGGTATAACCTGGGCATCTCCTGTATATAATTATATATGTACATCTGGTATAACCTGGGCATCTCCTGTATGTAATTATATATGTACAGCTGGTATAACCTGGGCATCTCCTGTATATAATTATATATGTACAGCTGGTATAACCTGGGCATCTCCTGTATATAATTATGTATGTACAGCTGGTATAACCTGGGCATCTCCTGGATATAATTATATATGTACAGCTGGTATAACCTGGGCATCTCTTGTATATAATTATACATGTACAGCTAGTATAACCCGGGCATCTCCTGTATATAATTATATATGTACAGCTGGTATAACCTGGGCATCTCCTGTATATAATTATATATGTACTACTGGTATAACCTGGGCATCTCCTATATATAATTATATATGTACAGCTGGTCTAATGTAGGCATCTCCTGTATATAATTATACATGTACAGCTGGTATAACCTGGACATCTCCTGTATATAATTATATATGTACAGCTGGTATAATCCAGGCATCTCCTGTATATAATTATATGTGTACAGCTGGTATAACCTGTGCATCTCCTGTATGTAATTATATATGTACAGCCGGTATAACCTGGGCATCTCCTGTATATAATTGTATATGCACAGCTGGTATAACCTGGGCATCTCCTGTATATAATTATATATGTACAGCTGGTATAACCTGGGCATCTCCTGTATATAATTATATATGTACAGCAGGTATAACCCTGGCATCTCCTGTATATAATTATATATGTACAGCTGGTATAACCTGGGCATCTCCTGTATATAATTATATATGTACAGCTGGTATAACCTGGGCATCTCCTGTATATAATTATATATGTACAGCAGGTATAACCCTGGCATCTCCTGTATATAATTATATATGTACAGCTGGTATAACCTGGACATCTCCTGTATATATTTATATATGTACAGCTGGTGTAACCTGGGCATCTCCTGTATATAATTATATATGTACAGCTCGTATAACCTGGGCATCTCCTGTATATAATTATATTTTTTACGGCCGGTATAACCTGGGCATCTCCTGTATATAATTATATGT
Organism: Dendrobates tinctorius; assembly: GCF_039654945.1. Lineage (NCBI taxonomy): Eukaryota > Metazoa > Chordata > Amphibia > Anura > Dendrobatidae > Dendrobates > Dendrobates tinctorius. The sequence continues at coordinate 25,051,727 of NW_027361731.1, read as the reverse complement.
GTACAGCTCGTATAACCTGGGCATCTTCTGTATATAATTATATATGTACAGCTGGTATAACCTGGGCATCTCCTGTATATAATTATATATGTACAGCTGGTATAACCTGGGCATCTCCTGTATACAACATACAGTTGTGTGAAAAAGTGCTTGCCCCCTTCCTGATGTCTTTTGCATGTTTGTCACACTTACATGTTTCAGATCACCAAACAAATGTAAATTTTAGACAAAGATAACACAAGTAATCACAAAACGCAGTTTATAAATGAAAGTCTTTATTATTAAGGGAAAAAGAAATCCTAACCTACAGGGTCCTGTGTGAAAAAGTGATTGCCCCTAAACCTAATACCTGGTTGGGCCGCCCTTAGCAGCGACAACTGCCATCAAGCGTTTGTGATTACCGGCAATGAGTCTGTTACAACGCTCTGGAGGAATTTTGGCCACTCATCTTTGCGTTGTTGTAATTCAACCACATTGGAGGGTTTCCGAGCATGAACCACCTTTTTAAGGTCATGCCACAGCATCTCAATTGGATTACAGATTGCTGGACTTTTTACTTCAGGATTTATTGGTAGACAACAGAAATCATGGTTCCATTTACCCCAGCAAGTCTTCCAGGTCCTGAAGCAGCAAAACAGCCCCAGATCTTCACAGTAGCATCACCATATTTTACTTTTGGTATCATGTTCCTCTTTTGAAATGCTGTTACTTCTACGCCAGTAATGGGACATTCACCTTCCAAAAAGTTCAACTTTTGTCTCATAAGTCCACAGAGTATTCTCACAAAAGTTTTGTGGATCATCAAGAAGTTTTCTAGTAAAACTGAGACAAGCCTGTATGCTCTTATTGTTCAGCAGTGGATTTCGTCTTGGAACTCTGCCATGCAGGCCCATTTTGCCCAGTCTCTTTCTTATGGTGAAGTCATGAACACTGACCTTAACTGAGACAAGTGAGGTCTGCAGTTCTTTGGATGTTGCTGTGGGGTCTTTTGTGACCTCTTGGATGAGTCTTCTCTGCGCTCTTGGGGTAAATATGGTCAGCTGCCCACTCCTGGGAAGGTTCACCACTGTTCCATGTTTTCATCATTTGTGGATAATGGTTCTTACTGTGCTTTGTTGGAGTCTCAAAGCTTTAGAAATGGCTTTATAACATTTTCCAGACTGATAAGATCTCAATTACTTAGTTTCTTATTTGTTCCAGAATTTCTTTGAATCGCGGCACGATGTCTAGCTTTTGAGGATCTTATGGTCTACTTCACTTTGTCAGGCAGGTCCTATTTAAGTGATTTCTTGATTGAAAACAGGTGTGGCAGTAATCAGGCCTGTGTGTGGCTAGAGAATGTGACTTCAACTTCCCAAACATGTCATAAACCACAGTTATTTTATGTTTTATGGGGAGTCTGTAGCAATCACTTTTTCACGCAGGGCCCTGGAGGTTTGGATTTTTATTTCCCTTAATAATAAAGACCTTCATTTATAAACTGCATTTTGTGTTTCCTTGTGTTATCTTTGTCTAATATTTACATTTGGTGATCGGAAACATTTAAGTGTGAGAAACATGCAAAAGAATAGGAAATCAGGAAGGGGGCACTTTTTCATACAACTGTATATGTACAGCCAGTACACTTTTTATATATAAGAACATGTTTAATTCATTCAGATATCAGCTCCTCCAGCCCAGAAGAAGATAAATAAACCCTGATCACTGCGGGATGGAAGCATCTTGTCGTTTCGTACATAAATACAATTTAGAAGAACCACCGTCTGCTCGTTTTCGCCAGCAGTCACACATCTGAACGTTTTAGAAGCTTGGAGTTTCATTTACATATGTTTCAAGAGTAAACTCCGCAGCGGGAGCTGTATGTTCTGCAGTCGGCTCCGATTTCTGCAGAGCTGAGGTCACTGTCAATCACCCGCGCACTCTACAATTATGTAATCTACAAATAGATGTCTCCAGGAGTTCAGAGGAACCAGACAGAATTGCGCTTCACCCTGGCAAAACTTTGCTCCAGACTTACGCAATTGGCCGTCAACTTCTCCGCATGACGCAATGTTTATAGCTCTTCATTCAGATATAATATAGTATATAATATTGTAAGACTATCAACCAAACTTACGATCCTTGGATTTGAATAATGCAATAATTTTGCAGGAAACACTAGGCTGTCCTATTCCTTGGGCTTCCAATTTAACAGAAGAAGTTGGGTGACTCATCTCTATTTATGAACCACCAAATATTTTCTTGGTTTTGGGAGCTGCCTCTAGTCTTTTGGACTTATGGAAATCAGAGGATGGATAAGTCCAGAGACACTGGAGGCCATGGTAGCATGTTGAGGCCACACGGGCTGCTCACAGTATCACCAACTACATGGTGCAGTTTAGAAAAATAACTCTTATGACACTTTGGATAAATGGCTGAACCACTAGTTCCACCACCAAAACAATGTAACGCCAAGCTGTCAGCGTACCTGAAATGAAGACTAGAGGAGATCGGCTACCTTACATTATGCTACCCTATAATCCCAGGATTAGGACCAGTGTGATGTTCCCTGATGAAGGCCTCTTCATTGACCTCATGACTTCGCTATAAAAGGCTATCATGGTGGAGAGTAAGACATCAATGGGGGGCTGGAGGAGTGAAGATCTGACCTCTTCAGAGATGAGTTCCGCTTTTGTCTTGGATGCAATGATAACCTGTGCTTGGTCAGGAGACCAAGTGGGCAACACAATGAAGATCGTCACACTGCTCATACTCCTGAAATTGTCTATTTTTTCATTGTTAAATAATTAACATGTCTAACCATCCTACGATTTCCATAATTTCACAACTTTTCCTTCATGGTCTTTCAGTTTTGCTGAGGGATGTAATTTTAATATGGAGTTCCCACCACCTTTGAATGAATGTTGTGTAGGAACTTTGATCCACTTATGACTCATCAGAAGTCAACGTTGGTGGAAAGTCGTAGTTCAACTTCTGAACTTCCAATTTTCATTATCAGCATTTCATAGTTAGACTGTGTAGAAATGAAGAGAAGTTCTATCTTTGGTTATCTCCTGATATGTCATGGAGACAAATCAGAAGACATTGGTGGCCATTGGTAATATGATGTGTCTACTGAGCTCCTAAGATCACCAAATGCACAGAATTCCTAGGATGAAGATTTTTTGCTAAACTTCTCAAACTTTGTTTGGAAATTATCATGGTATGGAAGATGAATAACGATTTCCAGCCAAGGTCTCCAAAGAACTATAGGAACACATGGTTATAACAACTTGACTCCATTGAAATCATGGATTTTCTTATCAGACCTTTCTACCCCTACATGCTACCATAACCATATACTCACACATACTCAATAAGACTAATTTCACTAGAAAACTCAGCAATGCTACCAATGTGCCTAAAAATGAGGATCTTTACTAAACCGAGGGCTTCAAAATTTAAAGTAGAGCCTAGTTGACCAAGTTCAATTGAAGATAAAGCCATTCCATCAAAATAAGGATATACCTTTTCCCAATTTTTTATCGAATGAGTCAATTCACTACACCCGAACCCCAAACATATTGGGTTGATCTGCTCAATGCGTTGGTGGGTTGTCTCCAATATGGAACAAAAATTTGTACCTGGTTGTAATTTCTCTAAATGTAGGTGAAATACCCCAATATAATTATGAGATGCACACATATAACAAACACAGATATTAAAACAATATGGAATACAATACAGGACAGATGCAACGTAGTATAAACTACTTGCATTAGGTATCAGTAGCCCTGCCCCTATGAGCTGACAATCTACTATCAATTGTTTATAGGGCACCTGGCCGTTCTTTCTTCTTGAAAAATGGCCAATGGTTTTGGATACAGTCAGGACCTCTGCAACCCTATTTGCATTCTAGGGTTCCTAAAGGTTTGTAAGGGAAAATGTATACAGTCCTAAAACCTAGAAAGTGTCTTACCGTTTGTGGGTGTCTGGGAGGCGTTATTGAGCACGAGGTGATTATAATTTTGCTGATGGTCACCTAAAAGAAAATAGAATGTAGTCTATAAATGAAACATCTTATGTTTGGGTGATGATGTTGATGATGGTTGGATGTTGTGAAGGTCGTTACTGTTCTTGTGCCTTTTTTGAGTCTACGTATGTTGGCTCTGACAGTGAAGCTCAGATCTGGATTACTAACCTAGTGACTTGGAAAGGGATAATTAGGATACAATACTACTAGGTTGGCAACATTTCCAAATGTGTAGATCTTCTCCAAATTTTCTGATCCTCCAAGGAAGAAAATACCCAACAACTCAATCTAAAAGGAGTCTTAAAACACTGACTTGATGACCATGGCTTAGAGGATCATATTCGATCAGCTATCTCATAAGCACAAAAGTAAGGATCTGGAACGTTTGATAAATTGCAGATGTAATTTCAAATCTTGGCAAAATTGTTCTGATCTATCGTAATCTATAGAAGTTCCACCAAAGTACATAGAATGTCACTGTTCTCAATATCAATTTTTTTCTTGAAGGGGCTTTCTTTTGAAATACTTGTATTCAAATCCAACCCTTCATTGATGATGTATTCAGGACAGAAAGAGATCAGATCTCATTGTCAATCTCAATCTCGAAAGGGTTTCCTTTCAGAACACCAAAACAGATTGGTGGTGGTGAAGAATAAAAGGGCTTATTCCTTGTTTTAGTGGTGGTTACTCAAAAGTTTGGGCGGTTCAACCAAGAATATAGTTGTTGGACCCCATAGTCTGTCTTTGATCATGTCTACTACTGGAAAAAAAAACATTCAACCTTGCAGAGAAAGCTCCTTATCGACTAAAACGGATCTGGAATATTTATAGTACTACATCTCCTCTAGTCTGGTCAATTTGGCCCGATTGAAGTGGTGGCCACATTGGTAAATGCCCAACTTTCTCAGAAACTAGAAGTAGAATTTTAATATAACTTGGCAGAGGGCAATTCAAGGACTTGTTTTGAGGAAACACCCTAACCATTGTTTCAGAATTGGCGACCATCGCTGTTATTCGCATAGATGGCGGTTCTCTTCCTCTAATCAGCATTATTGGTTCGTTAAAAGGCAATACCGTAATTAAAAATCAAACATAAATATTACCTCCTCTTCCTTGGCACAGAAGACATAGGGATGAATGTGGAGACTAATTGCCATTGTTTGAGTGAATTACAACCTGCAGGCCTATAATTTTATGAGAAATTAGTCGTTGGTAGGAGAAACCTAAGAACAGGAGGAAACGGGGAGTTTTACTGGGGACTCTTAGAAGAGATAATCAAGTCTCTTATTACCCCGGGAGACACGGAGCGGATCACCTTATCTGTCACCGGACTTGACAAAGGATTATTGGAATTTTTACGTTCGGCGGTAATGAATCATGATCTGTGTGCTGTACAAATGCACAGTGTGAGCTCTTGGAATGCAAATATGACCTTTTATATCGGAGTATTAGAATTCGAGATGCAGGCTTCCTCATCGTCTCCATTAGCTAATGTGGCTCATAGGAATGTCTTATGGATAATACCTGTAACCTTTCACAGATGGTAAAGTTTAGAAAAATTGGTTGGGGTTAAGTTTTGACTTATGGGCTTTGGCTACGGTTAGCGTTAAGGTCAAATTGAAGGTTGGGATTAAGATTTAGGTAGAGATTAGGTATAAAAGAGTTGTCAAGGATTATGTTTTTATGGCCTATTGATAGGATAGGCAATCAATATTCGATCGGTACGGTTAAAGATGAAGTTTAGGTTGGGTTTAGTGTTAAGGTTAGTGTTGAGGTTTAGGTACATACACATTTGCCTAATGCCAGGTGAACCCACCAATATCAGTCAGTTCGGCTGATGGTCTAATGTGTATTTTGGGGTAGGGGATATGTCAATTGGGTATGTCCAATTTTGGACTACCAATCACATTGTTCTCCCGAATAGAAACCAATCGACATGTCAGCCAGTGGCTTTCTCTTACAGAAAATAGAAGCTCTCAGGCGAATGAGTGATCCTGTATATGGGAGTGTCGGCTGAGATGATTATCTGCCCAAAGAATTGGTCTAAGCATCGTTCAACCAACAGGCATCTCATGTGTATAAACATTTTAAGTTTAAGGTTGGGTTTGGGGTTGGTTTAAGGGAGTAGTTAAGGTTAGAGATAGGGTTAGAGATAAGATTCGAGTTGAGGTTAAGTTTATTGTTAGAATTAAGGTTAAGAACAAGGTTAGGGACATAGTTGGGGTTAAGATAGGTTTTGGGTTGAGTTAGGATTAGGGACAAAGTTTTGGTTGAGGCTGGGTGCATGAAAAAGCAAACCTTAAAGTTATGGTTAAAGTTTGGGTTGATATTAGGATTAAGTTTAAAGTTTACGGATAGGATGTTAATTACAGAGAGGGGGCAATTATCCTACAGGCCCTCCACCTTCGAAGATCTGTCCCAAAAGGGTTGGCCTTCAGGTGTATGGTGCATTATGCCCTCCTTTAGTATACCATATAGTGCACATAAAGTGATCAATTACTACCCAATAAATAAACTAGGGGGAATACTGTAGTTGCATTTTTAGTAGGTTGTGATTGGATGTGCAGAACTCAGAGCTAGTGGTGCCCCCTCCCTGTACTGTGCATTAAAGGGGTTAAAAGAGAAGGGTCTTTAATTTATATCCTCCATCTATTGGTTATGGAGAATCGATTTAAATAAAAATGGCCTAATACCTTCTTTTTCCTGTGTGGGCGCTGCAGGGAAGTTGAACACTTGCTGTCACGTTTCATCTCAGGTCATAGCTGAATCTTGGGGACACCATGTGATTGGCATATTTTGGTGAACCCTTCCAACACCGTTGGATGATTCAATCTCTGCCTTTTTGACCAGTTGTCCATTTGTGCCCTCCTTATTTCTATTTTAGCTATCTAGAGACTGAACCATACTCAATACTAGAGTTGAACAAAAATATTTGCAACACTATGGTCCAGTGGCCACGTCGGAAGTCCATGGCTGTCAGACAAGAGACCTGTGAGCCTTCTCCTTACGCGCGACATCTCAAGTGTTTCTTCCGATTAGTAGGTCAACCACAACGTCATTGTTACAGTGAGACGCACTCATGACGTCATGGATTAACAGGAAAAAGCTCTAGGGAAGCCGATAGGTAGGAGGTTCATAGTTCTCTGGGCTGATTGCCATGGACTTACGACATCGCCACTGGACCAAGAACTTGCAGATCTTTTTGCTCACCTCTACTCAATATTATGCAATTTCTCATCCATTTAGACGCCGTTTTTTTTTCCTGCCATCAGCTCATGTGCGGCAGACGACGAGAAGACCCTGACGTATCCATTAATGAATGTTCTCCGGCGGCTGCTGATCTCCAGGGATAATTCTGTCACTATGATTAAAACCTCTGTGAGCTCTCAGCCTTGTTTACTGAAGTTATGATCTCTGAATGTGTCGCAGTGTTCTGTGTCTTACAGATGCCATCGCTCAGCGGTGACAGCCACGCTCCTCCTAATTTATCAGGCTTTTCTTATTTACTGCTGTCTGGACAATAGTGTACTATATAGACTGGATGGTGTCTGGGGGAAGGGTTGGCATTAGGATGGTGCACAATGTCCTCCCTTAGTATACAATATAGTGCACAAATACATTCAAACCACCTGGGATGGGAATATAAATGTTGTCGCCTTTTTATGAGCTGGGAATGGGATCGGGGGTACAAGACTGAAGGCATATGGGTTAACCTGGGGTTAATCCTGTTTTGGGGGTCAGCATCCTCAAAGGGGAAAAAAACAACACCCACAATAAGAACTAGCGAGTCTTCTTTTCTGTCATGAGAATTTGCATGTTTTTTTCCAGTGGGCTAATTCCAAGAAGACGTCCCTCAACGTGGTTTTCCCATGATTTTTGAGGGTCCTATTACATGGACCCTCAATGTTCGTGAGAACAGTGGTCCCAAAGTCCTGTATATGAATGGATCAGTAATGAGCATGTGCGACCTCTGCTCATATTACTTTGTATGGTGCTCGCACATGCTCACTATTGATCCATTCACATTAGGGACTCTAGGCTTGCAGGATCCATGGGGTCTCAGTATCCAGACCTCCATTTATCATCAAACCTATGGATAGGTTGTTTATAGCACAGCCCCATTGTGGAATTTACAGTTTTATGTAATTTTTGGGGGCAGAAAGACCACTTGAGTATTGAGTCTACTCGGCAATGCTCCTTGGGGAAAAAAACATGCAAATTAGCTCTCTCTAGTGCCATCTAGTGGTACAAACGGTAGCTAGCTGCCTCCAATTGTTACAAAGGTTCCGGATTACAAAGGTTACAGACTAAAAAGGTTCCAGCCTACAAGTAATCCGAACTACAAAGGTTCTGGCCTACAAATATTCTGGACAGCAAAGGTTCCGGCCTACAGAGGCTCCAGACTACAAAGGTTCCCAGAATACAAAGGTTCTGGACTACAAAGTTTCCAAACTACAAAGGTTTAGAACTACAAAGGTTTACAGACTACAAAGGCTTTTGGACTTCCTAGGTTCTGGACTACAAAGCTTCCGGACTACAAAGGCTTTGGACTACAAAGACTCCAGACTACAAAGACCCCAGACTACAAAAGCTCTGGACTACAAAGGTTCTGGACTTCGGACTGTCACATTATAGCAGACTGTAGTGGAATAGGTATAGGTTTGGATGTATGACCAGCAGTAAATTAACGTCAGTCCTTAGACTGCAGATCTCCAATCTCACCAGGGGGCTTTACTGGAAACCACAAAGTGGAAACATTTCACACCTTCTAGCTCTTTTGAAGAGAGATGCCAATTGAAGAATGACACTATCTATCTATGAGATAGGTTACACTAAGAGCTTCAGAGAAAAATAATGTATTCATTGGTAAAATAACCATGGTCCAGTCACAAACCAGCAATTAGAATATTAACATGAGAGGCTGGTCTATAAACCTGATCCCTGAGTAAATCTATAATTTGGGCCTACACACAAAGAAAAAGGGTTCACATGTGAGGGCAGCATAGGCAGCTGATGTGCTCCATTTCATATTTCCCTCTCCCTCAGGGACAGAGTACCAGACTGCAAAGTTCGATATTTCTGTAAGTTTTCTCCCTTTTTTTATCACTGTTTTTGCATATTTGTATGTCACTTGTTATTTCCTTATTTTCTATATCTTTTTATTGTAAGCACTGTACCTTTTATATTAAAGCTTAAAACTTTAATAAGTCTGAACCTTGTTGCTCTAAAGAATCTTTAGCCTTAGAGTGTGTGACCCTGGTGATTGGCATTTAGCAGTAATATTTCCGGGACTCATTGCCCGTGTGTTCGGTGAGTGGTGACAGCGTGTATGAGCGGGGTGTGTGGACTGTGTCGGGGTGTGATTTATGCTCCCACTGCAGTGTGGGAGAGAGGGTCCCCATCGAGTGTCTGGGTCGGAACCAAGGGGACCGTCACCTGGGTTCCAGGGGAAACTGTTTCCGGGGGACAGAGTTCAGGGACGGACCATGGAGACTGACAGGTGGACTGGGGGAGGAGCCAATATAAAAGGGGCGGGGAAGGCGAGTCACAGTGAGTCAGCAGAACGAGACAGAAGGAGCAGGAAATCGTGGGAGCGACTGAGAGCTAGAGCGACTCACCCGAGCCAGGAAGGAGGCCAGAGACAGGAGAGATACTTCCCATGGACATCAGTGGGACGGCGCCGAGACGACCGTCCGAGAACCGCTGCCCCGCGATGACCAGCGGCCGCCACCTTCCTCCTGCCCGCGGCTGCGGCCTGCCCGTGGTCACCAGCGGCCGTTGCCGCCTCGCTCCTGCCCGCGGCTGCGGCCTGCCCGCGGACCCCAGCGGCCGCTGCCGCCTCACTCCAGCCCGCGGCTGCAGCCTGTCTCTCGCCGCCCACAGCCGCTCTGCCCTCACCCGTGGTTGCGGCAAGTCCGGTGCCGTCGGCGGCCACCACTGTACCGCTCCTGTCCGCGGCAGTGGCCGAGCCTCTGCTTGCCGCGGATTCCCCGTCACAGCTGTTAGATGCGAAGGTGGCCTGCCCCTCGCCACCCCACATCGCTGCCGCTTGCCCCAGTCTGGGGGCTGCGGCCCATCCGTCCAAGGACTCCGCCGGGGCCTGTGGTGCTCCAGTGTCATCAGAGCGCCGGAGCGCTCGAAGACATTGTCAACGCTTCAGCAACTGGGCCCAGCGACTGCTACGCCGAAAGACCACCATCCCGAACGGTGAGGGACGTCTGGACGGCTAAGTTGACTATATAATTAAGGACCCGTAGTCGGCCATACCGCGGCCCTATAGTGACCGGCTATTGCCGGACGTAGTCGTGTTCTACCCCGTTTGTGTGTGCTTGTATATAGTGTTACCCCTTTTTGTTGGTCAGGCCGTGACTGAGGAAAGGTCCCTCTAGTCTTATAAACGTTATTATAGAAAGCACCAAACCGTCCCGTGACTCGTCACTGCATCCTGCGTACCTGCAAGTACCACAGCAGCATAGGACAGAGGTTGGGTGCTGGACTGAGTGAGAGGAGATAGATTAACCCTCACAGGCGCAACCCCAAGTCATATGCTGAGAAGTGGATATGTGACAAATTGGGGACAGCAGTGGGATATACGTGACAGACTATCAGGACAGGAGAGAGCGGTGTGCTGGTGCTGGTCTCACAGTGGATTGTTTAAAGCCTCAGCTGTGTGAAGTATGGAAGTCTGTAAAGTTGACATTTCGGACATCACTGCGCTCCTCGGTTACGTGCGCCCCCACAGGGACTAATTTGTCCTGTAATGAATATGGAGGTGTGACGTGCAGAGTAGTATTTGGTGTCAGCACAGTCCCCCCGTTCTTCATGTATAATAATGACTTTGTAGTTGGCTGGTAGAAGGAACGCAGCCGCCACTCACCATCCCCAATCTGCCCCAGGACAGTAAACATTTTGCCCATTAAGGCTGCGTTCACACGTCGCGTTTTTTTTTCGCGTTTTCACGGCGGTTTTAACCGCGCGATTTTGTCGCGAAAACGCAAAAAAAATAGCATCCCATGCATTCCTATGGGATTCCGCAATGCTGTGCTAATGCTGCGGATTTTCCCGTGGCCGAATCGCATCACGGAAAAATATGCAGCATGCTCATTAATTTTGCGGATTCGCGGCGATCCCGAACCCATAGGAATGCATTGTTCTGCTTACTTTCCACATGTGGCTGCGCACACCATGCGAAAAGTAAGCAGAACATTTGCGGATGGTACCCAGAGGGTGGAGGAGAGGAGACTGTCCTCCGGGCTTTGGGTACCATATCCCTGTAAAAAATAGAATAAAAAATAAAAAAATCGGGTTATATTCACCTTCCGGCATCCCGCGCAGCCTTCCCGGGCCTCAACGATGTTCCCGTTCCCAGTAATGCCTTGCGAGACCTTTGATGACGTCGCGGTCTCTTGATGCTGTAGCGGTCCCTATTCCTCGCGAGACCGCTACATTATCGCAAGACCGCGACGTCATCAAAGGTCTCGCAAGGCATTACTGGGAACGGGAGCATCGCTGAGGCCTGGGAAGGCTGCGCGGGACGCCGGAAGGTGAATATAACCCGATTTTTTATTTTTTTTAAATTATTTTTAACATTAGATCTTTATACATCTTTTTACTACTGATGCTGCATAGGCAGCCTCAATAGTAAAAAGTTGATCACACTCGTGTGACCAATAGGTCAATCAGTTCTCCAAGTGATGCTCCAGATCGCCTGGAAAATGCTAGCATTCTGCAAGCTAATTACACTTGCAAAAAGCTAGTTTTTCCGGAGGAAAATCCCGGGAATTTAAAATGCGATTTTCCCGCAGAATGGAATTCCTGAATAACTTCCGCGGGAGTTCCGCAATGTGTGCACATAGCCTAAGAGCAGTTATTAGCGAGGGGAGGGCTGAGCTATCGCCATGATTTATCAGCGGCTCTGAGCCTGCGAACCGCGGATGTACCGCGCTAATATCCCCTCGTGAAGAAAGAGCCATATCCTCCACATCTACAGAGATCCGATAGTCAATCTCCCGGAAGATCAGCCATTTCCTGAAATCCTCTGTGCTGCTGGTGGATCGTGCTCCTTTCTCAGTTTTATATCTATTCTGACTAGACGGCCTATAAGGCTCAGAGCGACCGGGACCCTGATTTCCTTTCCTTACAAGACGGTTACGTTTCTGACTTCTGTCTTATCTGCTGCATCTAAGACATTACAGCCGCGAGCGCGGAGCCGTGGGGAACCGTCCGCCAATCTCGCCAATAGTTATCTTGCCAATAGTCCTGGAAACTTTCCCAGATAAAACACCAATAAGAACAAATATCTGCGAATATAAATGAAGGCCACACAATGGGAAAAGAAACCGCGGCGGCATCTGACTGCTCCCTGCAGAGAACGCAGATTTTTATGGTTTTAATCTTGGGGCCTTTTGTTTGGAGGCGACATTGTTATTCTTTATTCCACACCAGTATCTAATGGAAAGAAGGTTATCGTCCGCCACGATCAGCACAAAATACCGCTCTAGTCTGTACCTAACGGAGACGATCCTTCACAAAGTGGAGAAACTAGATTCTCTAATTACCTTATCCTCCAGAGCTGGTTCAGTCCCTGTGTACATACATTACTGATACGGTATTATACTCCAGAGCTGCACTCACAGACAAGAATAGGTCCCATTGTTATGGTAATGGGGTTCACATACTTTGTGATTCGTCCCCATTCTCAGAATTTCTGCTTGCTCTCCGTGAATGCTGTGCAGTAAATATAACATATGTCGCACTCACCTCCACCTGTAGTCCGTGTCGCCCCTTTACACCCCGCACGTAATGTCCTGATGTCTGGCTTGCCGCGTATGTCGCGCTGTAAACCTTTTACTTCCCTGCTCCACATAAATCCGGGTTAAGCCTCTTACATCCTATTATTATGCTAAAGTAATCCCATAAAATATATTCCGGTATGGAGAAGCAGAGGCGAAGCCGGCGAGGCCGCGCTGTAGTTAATTGCTGAAATCGATAGCATTTGGATTAACAAGGGACTTACCCTCACTGAGACAATGGGAAACATCATCGACGTTACACAGGATTATATAAGAAAGCAGCAACCTGATCATACAATCGTCATCTGCACCAATCATTATCAGAAAAGTCAGCTCTGCTCTGTAGATTAAAAAAAGTGATGAAACCAATCTGATTCCACAGGATTGCCACCAATCAGATTCCACAGGATGGCTACTAATCTGATTCTACAGGATGGCTACTAATCTGATTCTACAGGATGGCTACTAATCTGATTCAACAGGATGGCTGCCAATCAGATTCCATAGGATGGCCGCCAATCAGATTCCAAAGGATTGCCACCAGATTCCACAGAATGGCTACCAGATTCTACACAAAGGAAACCAGATTCCACAGGATTGCCACCAATCAGATTCCACAGGATGGCTACTAATCTGATTATACAGGATGGCTACTAATCTGATTCTACAGGATGGCTACTAATCTGATTCAACAGGATGGCCACCAATCAGACTCAACAGGATGGCTAAAAAATCTGATTCCACAGGATGGCTGCCAATCAGATTCCATAGGATGGCCGCCAATCAGATTCCAAAGGATTGCCACCAGATTCCACAGAATGGCTACCAATCAGATTCTACACAAAGGAAACCAGATTCCACAGGATTGCCACCAATCAGATTCCACAGGATGGTTACCGATCAGATTCTACACAAAGGAAATCAATCAAATTACACAGGACTGCCCCAAATCAGATTCCACAGGATGGCTCACAATAAGATTCCACACAAAGGATACCAATCAGATTCCACAATATGGCCATCAATCAGATTGCCACAGAGAAAACCAATCAGATTCCACCAGATGGATACCAATCAGATTCCATAGAGTGGCCACCAATCAGATTTCAGGGGATGGCCACCAGATTCCTCAGGATGATCACCAATCAGATGCCATAAGATTATTACCAGTCAGATATCACAGGAAGCCACCAATAAGATTCCACACAAAGGAAACTAATCAGATTCCCCGGGATGGATACCAATCAGATTTCATAGAATGGCCACCAATCAGATTCCAGAGCAAGGCCACCAATCAGATTCCACAGGGGGCCACAATCAGATTCCAGATGATGGCTACCAGATACCATAGAATGGCCACCAATCAGATTTCACAAGATGGCAGCCAGTCAGAGTCCACAGGATGGCTACAAAGTAGTTTCCACAGGATGGCCACCAATCAGATTCCACAGGATTACCAACAATCAGGTTCCACAGGATGGGCCCCATTCAGATTCCACAGGATGGATACTAACCAGATATCACAGGATGGCCACCAATCAGATACCAAGGAAAGGCCACCAATCATATTCCACAGGAGGCCACCAATCACATTTCACAGTTTAAAAAAAAATCAACCCAATTTCACAGGAAGGAACCAATGAGATTATATGATGGCTACCAATTTCCAACAGGATGGAATCTACTCAGACTTCATTGGATGCAAACCAATCAGATTCCACCGGAAGGAATCCAGTTTTCTCCACAGGTTGGAAATAGATCGGATTCCATATGATAGAGATCAATCAAATTCTGTAGGATGGCTACCAATAAGATTTAATAGGAATGAAACCAGTCAAATACCAGAGGAAGGTAACCAATCACATTCTACGAGATGGAAAAAAAAATCAGATTTAACAGAATGAAAAACAATCGGATTGCTGCTCTTATTTTTTTTCTATATGAGATAAAAACAACAACCAATCAGAGGCCAACAATCAGGTGTCAGATCTTCTTTTTGCAAACAAAGGTTAAAGAATAAAAGGAACACTGTGATTGGCTGCACGGGTCCAATTCACATCCATCTAAGGAGAGCATGAATTGGGTGTATCGGTAGCCAATTAGTTTCCATTTACCGACACTCAATCAGGTCCCTAGAGATGGCAGTCAATCAGATTGTAGCTGTCATTTTCCAGGTATGATGTGCCCTCGGCAAAGCCATGTAGGTTCCCATGTACAAATCAGTACACGGCGGAGTCTCCGGATAGATAAGTAGTGAGCGGCTGCCTTCACATTATATCCACCCCTTCCCCACACTTTTAATATGCTTTAAAAACTCAGGAGCGCCCCCACACCCTGCACTGGCCACAATGGACATTGCACCCCTGTAGCTCTGCTATAATCCTTATATTTGTAATTTCTTACATACTTTACAAAGCGTTTAGAGAGAAATCAGCAAGAAAGTCATGTTTCTGTAAGGCGGGCACGACGGGGAAGATTGCACTTTTTCACTGAATCTGCATTCATGTTCGAGCAACGATCTAATCTACAATTATAGTGTGGAGTAACTCTCATCACAGAGCTCTGCCTCAAGAACATGATAGTGCGCTGTCTACCCTCCAACCTGCAGAGGTCCCCGGTCATCCCCGATCTCATCACCGGGAGGAGAACA
Organism: Dendrobates tinctorius; assembly: GCF_039654945.1. NCBI lineage: Eukaryota > Metazoa > Chordata > Amphibia > Anura > Dendrobatidae > Dendrobates > Dendrobates tinctorius. Next base: position 25,036,273 of record NW_027361731.1, on the reverse strand, counting down.
TATCACGATGTATGGACGTACCCAGAAAATATGACTTTCTTCATCCAAGAGCAACAGGTTGAATGGAGATGTGCACAAGGATGGGGTTTATTGGAAGTTCTCTCTGAAAAATGGACCAGGAAGTCATAGAAATGGTTGGGATTAGGTGACCTAAACAACTTTTAGAGAGAGCCCACCTAAGCTCCTGGCTTCCACCTGAGCTGCCAATTTTTGAGTTGTCTGCGTGCCTGAGCTAGACATTTCTACTGGTGCCCCGTCCCGTTTTAGTACTTCAACACCTCAAAAATTGGGCTCCGGTGCTTTGTCTCATGATGAAGCCTCATGACTTCAAGCTTGAGAGGCCATACAGGTTCCCGGGAGATTGGCTAACTTTTCGGAAGGTCCCTTTTTCCTGGAATCTCCCATATTTTCTTGGATAATTGAAATGGTGTTGGACAAGAGCCTCAACCTTGGTCTGTTTCCCCTTAAAATACAAGGGGTTGAGGAACCTGCTGGTATATCAGGTGGAACATCCCATAAGAAGATGGCAATGTTATAAGTTCCTATGGGCAAACAGTTGCTCTTTAAGGACTTGCTCAACGTTATCCCAACATGGCTACCATTATTCAGTCTATATATTCCTAAGACTTAAGTTGCATGATAATAGTCACCAGTAAAGTCAGAAGAAGAACTTGCATACCAATTTAGCAAAAAAGAGAAAAATAATTTTTTGCTTACTAGTGAAAGCCCCCTCTTGTCTTAGATCGGGTGGAGAAATGACAGGGACTTTTTCATTTTGGGTTGCAGGTGCTGAAAAACATTAGCACTATACAGTTCTAGCACAACATCATGTTGTCGCCCTTAGGGACCGTCAAAGGTCAGTTTGGTTTTGTTTACATGTAGTTGATGTTTTTCTGCAATGTCAAGTGCAAATGTAAAGAACTGGTGTAACAAGTATGTTCTGCCTTCGAACTGGAGAAATGTAACTCCATAGTCTTTGATTGAGAGGGTCAAACCCCAGGGTCATCTCTGGTATCTTCTGAAGATGAATTTCTAAGAAATGACGCAGGTCGAAAAGAATGCTGCTCGAAGCATAGAATCAGATGGACTAAAAAACAACCAAAGTTAAAGAGACTCAGCATAGAGATGTTGTGATCCTATAAGATCAAGGGTGGAAAGGAGAGATGAATAGTGGAGTGGTCCACCTGAGTCTTGAGAGACTCTTTCAGATACCTGCACTATTTGGTTTTATCAGGCCCATGCGTAAAGGTGTTCATCATCGAAGGATCAAGTGCGTTGAATATTTTCTAGGAACATAATTAATTTCTCACATCAGAAGAGATACACAAAAATCAAAATGTTTTTGACATCTGGACCATCAACAAAAGGGCACTATATAGGTTCACTACCCCCTAACTGAGAAGACCATACAAGGGTTGTGCTCCAATACTCACGCTCTCTTGCATAGGAGGTTGTTCTGTCTTCCTGGCTTCTACCTATGGTTTCCTCACCCAAGTATCTCTAGATTAGGGAGTTGCCCCAGAAAGGGATCAATGACATTGAGAAACATGATGGCCCCATAGTCCTCTCCAAGATCAACTGTAGTATTTCTACAGGTATTGAGGTCTTACAGTAGCGGTTCATCTAAAACTTTCCACTGACATGTCTCTGGCACTGAAGATCAGGAAAGCGTTGGTGGCTGTCTGTGAGATGGGGCAAGTGTCCGTCCAAAGTGTAAAAACAGTTGCCAGCCAAAATGTGGCTCTCCTCCACGTCATTCTTTGCCACTATCTTACTAACGCTTCCCGTTTCAAAGGGTAGAGATAGCAAGGGTTATGCTACCAACTTACCCATCAAAACATTTTGGGGTTGCTTAAGGTACTATTGGAACAATGTCATTTGTATTTAGCATATCTTCATTGGATACCTAAGAGTGCAAGTTTTAGAGCTATGGGTGGTGTTGCCATTACCTTGGTGGACCACCAGCTTTTCCTACAAACTCCAGCATAGACATGATCACTAGGATCATCTGAGTCTAAGTAGCTGCTATCCCTTATGGGAAAAAAGGATCAGGCTTGTTGAAATCCAACATCTTCTGACATCGATTCTGGTGCCACATACCTATTAGCCGTTAAGGTGCCAAAATTGGCTGATTTAGCCACCTTACATCTCATATGTCGGTACATCTTTATGCAGTTGTTGGATTGGGGTCCATGATCTTCAGGTCTCAGCAGAGACACCGTTGACCATATCCACCTGGTTTTGTCTTCTTGCCTTTTGCTTTTACTGAACGTCCTTTTATTGACTTCCCTCTAATTTTGTCTGTTTTCACTGTCGCCCCCGATGTCATCTCCCTGCTATATTAAGCATATCTAATTGGCTACAGTTTTAACACAGTTTAGAGTCTTAATTTCCCGTGTCTCTACATTGATAGACTTTGAACTACTTTGAGGTCCGTGGGGCTTTTTGTGGAAAGCTTGTAAATTGTATTTCGCCTCCTACATGGTGTCTTAACCCAGAAATTATATTATATCAGCAACTCTGAAAGTCCTCTAGATCTTCAAAACCAACATCTATTTAGCAGATTAAAGGCTTGGGTTTCCACCTCTAGGGCCATAATTCCCTAATGTAAAATAATGGAATAGTTTAATAAAAAAGTCTCAAAAACTTTCACCGAAACTATGTTCTATGCAGGTTCTAGCTCCTGGAGTGAAGTAAGTAGGACCGAATATAAGAATGAGACAATGGGGCAAACGATGTTTAGGGTCTACTCTTTTTTGTATTTTTGCAGAATTTTTAGGATTACTTGTGTATATCGGCATTTGACCTGGACAGGAGAGTTGAGTTGGAAACATTTGGTTGGTTACCCTAAGTGACAATTGTAACTTACTCCATAGATATTGTTTAGAGAGGTTCTTAACCTTTGGGCAGTAGGCTAGTCATCAGTGGTGTGCGCGGTTGGAAATATTCAGCGAGAAGACTGTTTAATTTGACAGATGGGCTCCATATTGTCCATGCCGGCTATGACTCAAGAGAAATGGAGACTACAATGTGGTGGTTTGTCAACATATCTCCAGTTTGAGGAACTAAGCTGGTAGACATGTAGAAAGGTAGCTTGGTTCTACAGTTATTTTGACCCCAGCGAGAGTAACTTGCAGACCTACAGAATCAGTACCAATCTTACTTTGTTCTCAGGCCATGATTATTGGAACAAGATTGTTGCTGTTTGCTATATCTATTGTTTACTTCTGTCTGGCTCTGACCGCCAAGTTTTGTCCCCTATGTTGAACGGTAACCATGAAGAGTTGTAACCCCTCGTGAGTAAAGACACTGGTGAACCACTACTCGCTTATTCACAACCCTACAATTTTGGCTCAGTCATCTACATTCCTTTGTTACAGAAGGGCAGGAAAATAGGCAATTCTCCAAATTGTCAGTCAAAGGAGATACTAGGAAGACCCACCACATGAGCGTCATCATCAATCACAGGGGTCATGGGAGAAGGCAAAGTTGCTAAGTAGAGGGACAAGTAGACTACTGTTACCCACTGTTGGTAAATCCATCACTATGGACATATTTTTGTTTTTAAAAAATGCACAAAAAAATTGCAAAAATTTATATAATGTTCTAACTATTATTACACAGAACAGAGGACAATATGTTTTATGTAGTGTCCCTTTAAGTCCTGTCCAGAATGAAAACCCAAGACTGATATTACACAAGCCGTAAGAAGACATCGAGAAGATCACGCAACCCATACAATTTCATAATGGCAGCAGACGTCTCGGCTGGCAGCAATAACTCACCGATATATTGAATTTCATTTATTTTCCAGAACTCTGGAAATGAGTAATTGGACGCGACTCATCTCATTATAGAATCTGGCGCGGGTGACGATGGATCACAATGAATCGTCGCTCCTCTCGTTACATTATGTTCTGGATTAACATAACAGTATAAATGTGAATGATTCATGGAAGTTGGGTGATGTCCCATAACACATTAGGAAGTACAGACGTCGATCTGCAGAGCTGCCATAATTTACAGACGGCTTTTGGTTAGCAGACGGGTACTGAGGAGAATTACCAAACTTCATCCTTAACAAAGAGGAAAGATAACTTAGGCCCCTTAATATAGCATCACCTGGTTTATACTATTATTCTGAAATGGAAACTGGTTCTTGAGACTGTTGGTTTTCATGGTTCAGGAGGGCTGGTGGTTTCTATGCTATAGTGGGTGATGAGGAACCAGGACATTCACAGTACTGACTGTCGCAAGACACAGAAGTGGAAACCTCAGGATTGTGCCAAGAAATATCTGATACAGACTGTTACCAGGGTTTATGGACTGATGAGATGAAACGACCCTAGAGGGAGCAGAAGGATGGGCCGGGTTGGGTCAGTATCGGGCACAGACCTCCATCTCCACTGAGGCCTCAGCAAAATGGAGGTGGGCGCTGTTATAGGTGGGATTATTGCAGAGGAGCTTGTTGGACATTTTGGGGTTGAAGGTGGATCAGAACCACCTCCTGAACTTCCTGTTGGTGATTAGAAGACACTTTCTTCCAGCAGTGGAGCAGGAAACAGTCTGCATCTCTCCAGAAAACCTGGATTGTTCTGAAGGATAAGGCTCCATCAAAGTCTCGGGGCCAGCAAAGACCTTAAAGATGGAGAATAATGACCCAGCCCCATCCTCATCAGACCTAAACTCTAGTGAGAACTTGCAGGTCCTTCTTACAAGAGAGATTTACGGCAAAGAACAGACGTTTCTGGGATTGTGGGGTTAAAGAGCTGAAGAGCTTCCATGGATGGAGCTTATGGCTGTCACTGAGAAGAAGGGTGGCCATATTACTATATGCATCAGGTGAAATAAGTATTGAATATGTGCTCATTGGAACCTTAAGTAGTTTAGAACTTCTTCTGTAACCAATTCCATCAGTATGTCTTGCAACAATAAGGTGGTGAAGGTCTTGAGACAGCACACTGGTTTTATACATCATGAGGTATTTCTCGTGTGACACCGAGGTAATGTGTGTGTAAGTTTATACATATGTATGTGTATGTTGTACACTAGTATGTGAGTATTTGGTGTTATGTGTGTACACTATATATTGAATAGTCCATTGTCTCCATGTCTTTCCTCCTCGCTACATAGGGGATGCCGGCTGTGACTTCTCCTGACACCCCAGCAGGTGCACTACACAAAGCGCAGGTGCACCACACATGTTTTATGTCCTACGCAGCACCCTCAGTGGGTGTCATCGCCCCAGCATCTGGGCACCGCTCTCTGCTCAGAAGTGCGTGCCATGAATGAGGAAATCTGAGCGATGACATGAGGAACGAGCCCCCAAGCCACAGAGACAGCTAATAATTGGCTCCCAGACAGCAAACACCACGTTTACATAAATGCAACGCAGCTGGTACCAACCGCAAGTAATGGGGAAGTGTGACCCGAGAAGATTTATTATTCTCTGTTATCAGCCATCCAAAGCAGGAGAAAAGAGAGTGTGAAGAACATGTGCAAACATTGTACTATTCTCTGCTATCAGCCACTTCAAATGGGGGAGAAGAGAGACACACTGAAGAAAGGGTGCATGGAATGTACTGTCCTCTGTTCTCATTCATTACAAGCAGGAGAGAAGAGAGTCTGACAAAAGAGCAGGTGCATACAATGAACTATTCTCTGTTATCAGCCACTTCAAGCAGGGGAGAAGAGACTGACTGGGGAACAGGTGCACGTTAGAGATGAGAACATTTCCCAAATTGATTCAGCACAAATAGAAAGTACTCCACAGCCTGCAACTGCCATGAAAACACATGTACAAGGTCTTCTAGGGCTGTGTCCAACTCATTTTACAATCTTCAACGCATACACGGATTCTTTTAATAAGCAAATAAATATCCAATTTTTCTAGGAGTATCAGGTTTATTATGTTTATCCTGTGCAGGACAGGTTTCCCTCACATCAGCAGTGTAGTATGGAACATTGTGGACAGGCAGGAGATGGCTGGCTGCATAATGGTAGCAGTTCAGTATGGAACATGATGGTCACGCAGGAGATGGCTGACTGCATAGTGATAGTGGCAGCAGCAGTATGGAACATTTTGGACAAGTATGAGATGGCTGACTGCATAGTGATAGTGGCAGAAGCAGCACAATATAGAACATTGTGGACAGGCAGGAGATGGCTGGATGCATAGTGATAGTGGCAGCAGCAGTATGAAACATTGTGGACAGTCAGGAGATGGCTGGATGCATAGTGGTAGTGGCAGTAGCAGTATGGAACATTGTGGACAGGCAGGAGATGGCTGGATGCATAGTGGTAGCAGCAGTATGGAACATTGTGGACAGGCAGGAGATGGCTGGATGCATAGTGGTAGTGGCAGCAGCAGTATGGAACATTGTGGACAGGCAGGAGATGGCTGGATGCATAGTGGTAGTGGCAGCAACAGTATGGAACACTGTGGATAGGGAGGAGATGGCTGACTGCATAGTGGTAGTGGCAGCAGCAGTATGGAACACTGTGGACAGGGAGGAGATGGCTGACTGCATAGTGGTAGTGGCAGCAGCAGTATGGAACATTGTGGACAGGCAGGAGATGGCTGAATGCATAGCGGTAGTGGCAGCAGCAGTATGGAACATTGTGGACAGGCAGGAGATGGATGCATAGTGGTAGTGGCAGCAGCAGTATGGAACATTGTGGACAGGCAGGAGATGGCTGGATGCATAGTGGTAGTGGCAGCAGCAGTATGGAACATTGTGAACAGGCAGGAGATGGCTGACTGCATAGTGGTAGTGGCAGCAGCAGTATGGAACACTGTGGACAGGGAGGAGATGGCTGACTGCATAGTGGCAGCAGCAGTATGGAACATTGTGGACAGGCAGGAGATGGCTGGATGCATAGTGGTAGTGGCAGCAGCAGTATGGAACATTGTGGACAGGCAGGAGATGGCTGACTGCATAGTGGTAGTGGCAGCAGCAGTATGGAACATTGTGGACAGGCAGGAGATGACTGGATGCATAGTGGTAGTGGCAGCAGCAGTGTTGTGAGTTAATTTTCCCCTTCACCATTGAGGCCTGATGAACTCCCTCTTCTGGTGAAGGAAGGTAGTGAGGCTGATTACAAAGCACCTGAGCAGAATGATGATGACTGGGTGACTGGGATTGCTGACTGGATATAAGGCAGCCGATGCCCTTCTGCCTTGCGGGTGATTACTCTGAGGGATTCTTGGAGACCAGTCTGATTCCTGCTCCTCAAAAGCTAAGTTTTCTGCTATACTTTTTGCATTTGTGTTTTGGTTTTGTTTTGCCTTGTTTTTCTGGATTTCTGCCTTTCCCTGCTGGGTGAGCTGAATTCCTTTTTGCTCTGTCTTCAGATAATACCTGAGTACTGATATAGTCTTTTTGAAGCCTAGCGTCTTCAGGGCTTTTTTCCCTATCAGTCTGTTGGCTCTTGTTTTTGAGAGGGTTTTGGTGGATTGCAGATAGCAGCTTTTCTATTCTGTCCTATTTAGTTAGCTTGGGCCCCATCATTTGCTCAGCCTATCTTTCTATCTGTGTGAGTGTTTTTTCATCTTGCTTCACCGTCATTATATGTTGGGGGCTGCCTATTGCTTTGGGGTCTGCTCTGGGGCAGTTTAGATTTCCCTTTCTGTCTTTAGGCTATGTTGTTCTCCGGCTGTGATCGAGGGGTCTAGGGCACCGTAGGAACCCCCCACGGCTACTGCTAGTTGTTGTTGTTAGGTTCAGGGGTCTGCAATACGATAGCTGCCAACTTCTCTGGTTTTCTGGACTTAGCTAGTATTTCTGTTTTTGCCTCCTACGGTGACTCATTCATAACAGAATCACCCGCCATACCGCAGATCCTAGGGTACTCAATAGCAAGAAAGAATTGTAAAAAAAAAAAAGTGTGTATATTTTTTCCTCTATATCTCTGAGGCCGTAGGGGGAATTTTTTTTTCTCTTAATGGAGATAAAGCAATTGTCTGATCGTGTGGAGCAGCTCACTGCTGAAGTGTGGGGAATTTCCACCTGTCTTGCTCATTCACATGCTGCTGAACCAAAGATCCCTACTCCTGATGTGTTTTTTGGGGATCGGTCTAAATTTTTGAATTTCAAAAATAATTGTAAATTATTTTTTGCCTTGAAGCCTAACTCGTCAGGGAGCTCCGCGCAGCAGGTTAAAATTGTCATCTCTTTGCTGCGTGGCGATCCCCAGGATTGGGCGTTTTCTTTGAAACCAGATGATCCTATTCTGACTAATGTGAACGCATTTTTTCAAGCCTTGGGGTTGTTGTAAGACGAACCTAATGCCATTGATCAGGCTGAAAAGACCCTGTTGGCATTGAGCCAGGGTCGAGATTCTGCAGAATTGTACTGTCAAAAATTCCGAAAGTGGGCGTTCCTTACTACCTGGAATGATAATGCCTTGGCAGCTCTTTTTCGGAAGGGTTTGTCAGAAGCCGTAAAAGATACTATGGTGGGATTTCCTGTTCCCTCTGGTCTTGACGATTCTATGTCATTAGCCATTCAGGTTGATCGGCGTTTACGTGAACGCAGGACTGCACGAGAGGTGTTGCCACCAGTTGAACAAGTGTCTGAACCTATGCAATGTGAGTTTTGTCCAGGGAGCAACGTCAGGAGTTCAGAAGGCGTAATAAGCTGTGTTTTTTTGTGGAGATGCCTCGCATATTATTTCTGTCTGTCCTAAACGAGAGAAACGTTTTGCACACATGTTTTCTGTGGGTGGTGTTCAACCTAAGTTTCTTCTGGCAATTACTCTGATCTGCTCCCTGTCCACATTTTCTGCCAAGGCTTTTGTGGATTCGGGAGTAGCCCTGAATCTAATGGACTTGGATTTTGCTAAACGTTGTGGATTTCCGATGACACCTCTGCGGACGCCTATCCCTTTGAGGGGGATTGATGCTACTCCTTTGGCGAAAAATAAACCTCAGTTTTGGACCCAGGTGGTAATGCGGGTCGCCCCAGAACATCAAGAAAATTGCAGATTTTTGGTGTTGCATAATTTGCATGATACCATTGTTCTGGGGTTTCCCTGGTTGCAAATTCATAATCCAGTTTTGGATTGGAAATCTGTGTCTGTGGTGAGTTGGGGTTGTCGGTGTGCCCTTAGTGAGGCTCCGTTTTTTTCCACCTCTCCTCAGTCGCATGATGTTCCTGACTATTTGGCGGACTTTTATGATGTATTTAGTGAGAATGAGTCTGCGTCTTTGCCTCCTCATAGGAGTTATGACTGTGCAATTGAACTGAGCCCGGGGGGTAAATTTCCCAAGGGTCGGCTCTTCAATTTATCTGTACCCGAGCACGAGGCGATGCGATCCTATATTAAGGAAGCGTTGGAGAAGGGTCATATTAGACCATCCTCTTCACCCTTAGGTGCCGGTTTTTTTTTGGTGGCCAAAAAGGATGGTTCATTAACGCCTTGTATTGATTATCGTGCCCTCAACAAAATTACTATTAAGCATCAGTATCCGTTACCCCTGATTTCGGATCTATTCTCCAGAGTTAAAGGTGCTTGCTGGTTTACCAAGCTTGACCTCAGGGGGGCGTATAATCTTATCCGCATTAAGCATGGGGATGAATGGAAGACGGCGTTAATACTCCGGAGGGACATTTTGAGTACCTGGTGATGCCTTTTGGGCTCACTAATGCCCCTTCTGTCTTCCAGTGCTTCATGAACGACATTTTCCGAGACTTTGTGGATACATTTTTGATTATCTATCTGGATGATATTTTGATCTTCTCCAAGGATTGGGATTCTCATGTGGAACATGTTCGGACTGTGTTCCGGATCTTGAGGGAGAATTCCTTGTATGTCAAAGGATCGAAATGCCTTTTTGGGGTACAGAGGATTTCATTTTTGGGATTTATTTTGTCTCCGTCAACTATTGAAATGGACCCGGCCAAGGTACAGGCCATTTATGATTGGGTTCAGCCCACTTCTTTGAAGGCCCTCCAGAAGTTTTTGGGTTTTGCTAATATTTATTGGAAATTTATAGCAAAATTTTCTGGTATTGCCAAGCCGTTGATGATCTGACTAAGAAGGGAGCTGATGTGTTGAATTGGTATCCGGAGGCTGTTTCTTCCTTTCAGGAGCTGAAGCGAAGATTCACTTCTGCCCCGGTTTTGCGGCAACCTGATGTCTCACTCCCGTTCCAGGTAGAGGTGGACGCTTCTGAGATTGGTGCAGGAGCTGTTTTGTCCCAAAAGGATCCTGTAACATCTAAAATGAATCCCTGTGCTTTCTTTTCCTGAAAGTTCTCTCCATCTGAACGTAACTATGATGTGGGGAATCGGGAACTGTTAGCCATGAAATGGGCATTTGAGGAGTGGAGACATTGGTTGGAGGGAGCTAAACACCAAGTCGTGGTCCTCACTGACCACAAGAATTTGATTTACCTGGAGTCGGCCAAACGCTTGAACCCTAGACAGGCTAGGTGGGCCTTGTTTTTTACACGTTTTGATTTTGTGGTCTCTTTTCTTCCTGGCACTAAGAATGTCAAGGCAGACGCCCTCTCTAGGAGCTTCTTTACTGATTCTCCTGTGGTGACCAAGTCTGCTACCATCTTAGGCGAAGGGGTAGTTCTTTCTGCCATCTCGCCCGATTTGAGACGTGCTCTGGAAGAGTTCCAGGAGGACAAACCTGAGCGTTGTCCCAGTGGAAAGTTGTATGTTCCTGACCAGTGGAAGAAGAGAGTGATGTCTGAAGTTCATTGCTCTGCATTAGCTGGTCATCCAGGTATTTTTGGTACTAGAGATCTGGTGAGTCGGTCTTTTGGTGGCCCGCCTTGTCTCGTGATGTCAGGAATTTTGTGCAGTCCTGTGGGACTTGCTCCCGGTCTAAACCTTGTTCTCGCTCTAGTGGGTGTTGATGTCTTTGCCGGTCCCCAGGAGGCCATGGACCCATATTTCAATGGATTTCATCTCTGATATGCCTGTCTCTCAGAGAATGACTGTTATTTGGGTGATTTGTGATAGGTTCTCTAAGATGGTTCATCTTGTACCACTCCCTAAGTTGCCATCTTCCTCTGAGTTGGTGCCCCTGTTTTTGCAACAGGTGGTTCGCTTGCACGGGATTCCTGAGAACATTGTATCTGACAGAGGAGTTCAATTTGTGTCTAGATTTTGGAGGACTTTCTGTTCCAAGCTGGGAATTCAGTTGTCCTTCTCCTCTGCTTTTCACCCTCAGACCACTGGGCAGACGGAGAGAACAAACCAGACCTTGGAGTCGTATTTGAGATGTTTTATTTCCGCTGATCAGGATGATTGAGTTTCATTTTTGCCCTTGGCCGAATTTACTTTAAATAATAGAGCTAGTTCTGCCACTTTGATGTCACCTTTTTTTTGTAACTTTGGGTTTTATCCTCAATTTTCTTCAGGGCAGGTGGAGCCTTCTGCCTGCCCAGGTGTTGACACTGTGGTGGAGAGAATGCACCAGATCTGGGACCAAGTGGTGGATAAGTTATCTCTCTCCCAGGAAAAGGCCCAGCGGTTTTCCAACCGACATAGGACCATTGGTCCCCAGTTTAAGGTTGGTGATATGGTTTGGTTATCATCAAAAAATGTCGCTATGAAGGTGGCTTCTCCTAAGTTTAAGCCTAGATTTATTGGACCTTACAAGATTTTGGAGATTATTAATCCGGGCTCTTTTCGTTTGGCTCTTCCTGTCACATTTAAAATTCATAATGTGTTTCATAAGTCCTTGTTGAAGAGGTTTGTTGATCAAGCTGCTGTCGAGGGGTCTAGGGCACCGTAGGAACCCCCCACGGCTACTGCTAGTTGTTGTTGTTAGGTTCAGGGGTCTGCAATCCGATAGCTGCCAACTTCTCTGGTTTTCTGGACTTAGCTAATATTTTTGTTTTTTGGCTCCTACTGTGACTCATTCATAACACAGCAGTATGGAACATTATGGACAGGGAGGAGATGGCTGACTGCATAGTGGTAGTGGCAGCAGTATGGAACATTGTGGACAGGCAGGAGATGGCTGGATACATAGTGGTAGTGTTAGTGGCAGCAGCAGTATTGAACATTGTGGACAGGCAGGAGATGAGTCCCTGCTTAGTGGTAGCATTTCCTCCTATGCAAATGTGGTGCTCGCAGGTGCGCAGGATGCAGTGCCGAGTCACGAGACAGCTACGGTGCTTTTTAAGAATACGTTTATGGGACTTGTGGGGACTTTCCTCAGTCACGGCCTGATCACCAAAACAGGGGTAACACAGGTTGCCCACGCAGTGGCTCTAAACAAGCAAACACAGTAACGCCGCACACGACTACTCCCGGCAACGGCCGGTCACTATAGGGCAGCGGTTTGGCCGACTACGGGTCCTTAAGTCTAGAGTCTACTTAGCCGTCCAGATGTCCCTCGCCGTTCGGGCTGGTGGTCTTTCGGCGAAATAGTTGCTGGGCCCAGTTGCTGAGGTGTTGACGCAGTCTTCGCGCTCTCCGGTGCGATGAGGACACTGGAGCCCCACAGGCCCCGGTGGAGTCCTTAGACGGATGGGCCGCAGCACCTGGACCTGGGCAGGTGGCAGTGATGTATAGTGGCGAGTGACAGGCCACCTGCGCAGCTACTGGCTGCGACCGGGAGTCCGCGATCAAGAGAGGCCCGGCTCCTGCTGCGGACCGGAGCGGGACAGTCGTGGCCGCCGATGGCGCGGTGCTGGCCGCAGCCACTGGTGAAAGCTGGGCGGCTGCGGGTGGCAGGGAACAGGCTGCGGTCATGAGCTCAGGGGAGGCGGCCGCAGGCGACCGCGGGTAGGCCACGGGCAAAGGGGAGGCGTCGGCCGTGGGCCGTGCTGGGGCCGCAGTGGCCGCAGGATGGAGAGGGGCAACAAGTCTCGGACGGCTTCCTGGATACCGTCCCTCTGGAGTCCTCAGTCGGCGTCCTCCCTGGCGCTGGTGAGTCGCTTTAGCTGGCAGTCGCTCCCACGCTCTCCTGCTGTGTCTGTCCCAGTCTGCTGACTCATCGTCTGGGAAATTCCCCGCCTCCTTTATACCGGTCCCTCCCCCAGCCCACCTGTCAGTCACAACGGTCCGTCCTCGAATCCTGTCCCCCGGGAACAGTTTCCCCCGGAACTCAGATGACGGCTCCTCTGGTTCCGGCCCGGACACTCGATGGGGGCCGTTCCTCCCACACATCTCCCCCAGTGTCGGACTTTTCAGCAGGCTCACCACATCCTCTGCAGGTAACAGGCAGCAGATTTATTGTGCAGACGGCTGTAATGGGATCTTTATTCTGCTTCCTATAAATCAAATGTGCGGATGGTGTAAAGCTGAGGACGGCGCAGAACTGAGATAGAAGACAATTTTTAGGTAGCATCCCAATAATTATTGATATTGGCCCCCACAGGCTATCATTCTGGGGGTCAATAATTATTGCAGCCATTTGCACCAATCACTCTTTCTCTATTACGGCATTATATTGCCGCCTTTTATCAGAAAGGGTGAAAATATCCCTTTAAATAATAGATAAAAAGGCCCCTTGCTCTCTTCTTGAGCCCCTATAAAGCAGAGGCAGGAAGGCACTTCCCATCTATAGTAATCCACATTGTCCCTTGGGGCCCCATCTTCTCATTGACACCAAATGTGGCACAAACATTACAAAGGTGCTGGAGTCTGGGGGCTGGCGATGCGGACCCCATTATCTTTGCCTTCAGTTCATTTGAATTCCTGTATTGAAGCTTAGCTCGGTCTAATCGCGTGGCCGCCATCTCTGCCGCTGTCCTATAATCTCACACCTATGGGATCCAATGATTGCGAAGAGTCAGATCAGTGTGATCTCTAAGCTTCTACTTGGGCTGTCAATCTCACGTTCGCGCAGAGACAGCGGTGACACGGTGGAGCGTGTAATTGCAGAACTAATGGTTTTAGTCATTTTTAAGGTTTGGGTCATCGGAAATGGAGAAACATGGGATTATAAAAGGTTGAACTGTGGTGTGGCCTCGTGTCAGCGCCAGAGATCTTATGCAAGGTCCTTCAATGGGCGTCAGTATAATTATACATCAAAGGGCAGCGCCAGTCACTGATGATATCAACATCAACCGCAAAACCATTCATAAGTTCCACTAGAATATTATATACCAACTAGCTAAAGAGCTCGGCGTTGCCTGAGCATAGGAACTAACTACGGTTAGTTATAACAAATTATAATGATTATATCTATATATATAAAGCTGAGTGTATAGCCCCGCCCACTCCGCATAGCCGCATTCACTATAATATCCCACATCATCCCGTCAGATCCACTGGACTACTACCCCTAATATCCCACATCTTTCCATCAGCCAGAGCCACCGGACTACTACCCCTAATATCCCACATCATCCAGTCAGCCAGAGCCACCGGACTACTACCCCTAATATCCCACATCATCCCGTCAGTCAGAGCCACCGGACTACTACCTCTAATATCCCACATCATCCAGTCAGCCAGAGCTACCGGACTACTACCCTTAATACCCCACATCATCCCGTCAGTCAGAGCCACCGGACTACTACCCCTAATATCCCACATCATCCCGTCAGCCAGAGCCACCGGACTACTACCCCTAATATCCCACATCATCACGTCAGCCAGAGCCACCGGACTACTACCCCTAATATCCCACATCATCCCGTCAGCCAGAGCTACCGGACTACTACCCCTAATATCCCACATCATCCCGTCAGTCAGAGCCACCGGACTACTACCCCTAATATCCCACATCATCCCGTCAGTCAGAGCCACCGGACTACTACCCCTAATATCCCACATCATCCCGTCAGTCAGAGCCACCGGACTACTACCACTAATATCCCACATCATCCCATCAGCCAGAGCCACCGGACTACTACCACTAATATCCCACATCATCCCGTCAGCCAGAGCTTCCATACCGATAATCCCTTTAAGAGAGGCCTGAGGTCAAAACCAAAGCGCTGGATTTGCTCTGACTTCCATATCAATTATCCCTTTAAGAGGGAAGATGTGCCTATAGGATAGAGGATGTGTGATGGGGATATGGGCACGGGAGGGGGGATTCATTTCTGTCATGTACTCACTGCTCCTTTCTGGGGGGCAGACAATGGCTGGAAGCTTATGTTTCCAGGGATGCTAGATTTCTCCCACCATATCAGTGTCTGCCCCTATGTACAAGAATATATCTACTATAATACTGCTCCTATGTACAAGAATATATCTACTATAATACTGCTCCTATGTACAAGAATATAACTACTATTATACTGCCCCTATGTACAAGAATATATCTACTATAATACTGCCCCTATGTACAAGAATATAACTACTATAATACTGCCCCCTATGTACGAGAATATAACTACTATAATACTGCCCCCTATGTACAAGAATATAACTACTATAATACTGCTCCTATGTACAATAATATAACTACTATAATACTGCCCCTATGTACAAGAATATAACTACTATAATACTGCCCCCTATGTACAAGAATATAACTACTATAATACTGCTCCTATGTACAAGAATATAACTACTATAATACTGCCCCCTATGTACAAGAATATAACTACTATAATACTGCCTCTATGTACAAGAATATAACTACTATAATACTGCCCCCTATGTGCAAGAATATAACTACTATAATACTGCTCCTATGTACAAAAATATAACTACTATAATACTGCTCCTATGTACAACAATATAACTACTATAATACTGCTCCTACGTACAAGAATATAACTACTATAATACTGCCCCCTATGTACAAGAATATAACTACTATAATACAGCTCCTATGTACAAGAATATAACTACTATAATACTGCCCCCTATGTACAAGAATATAACTACTATAATACTGCCCTATGTACAAGAATATAACTACTATAATACTGCCCCCTATGTACAAGAATATAACTACTATAATACTGCTCCCTATGTACAAGAATATAACTACTATAATACTGCCTCCCTATGTACAAGAATATAACTACTATAATACTGCCCCCTATGTACAAGAATATAACTACTATAAGGGTATGTGTACACGCTGCGGAATGGGGTGCGGATTTGGCCGCGCAGATTTTGTAAAATCCGCAGGTAAATCTGCAGGTCAAAAGACCTGCGGTTTTACCTGCGGATTGCTCTGCGGTTTTGCCCTGCGGTTTTTCATCTCCACAATGGAGGAGATGGCAATCCACAGCGGAATCCGCAGAAAGAATTGATATGTCAATTCTTTCTGCGGTTTCAAAACCGCAGCAAAACTGTGCGGAAAATTCCACACCGTCTGCACTGCGGTTTTTAATATCCATAGGATATTATGGTGCTGTACACCGCAGCAAAAACTGCTGCGGATCCGCAGCGGCCAAATCCGCTGCGGATCCGCAGCAGAATCCGCAGCGTGTGCACACACCCTAATACTGCCTCCTATGACAAGAATATAACTACTATAATACTGCCCCTATGTACAAGAATATAACTACTATAATACTGCCCCCTATGTACAAGAATATAACTACTATAATACTGCCCCTATGTACAAGAATATAACTACTATAATGCTGCCTCCTATGTACAAGAATATAACTACTATAATACTGCCCCTATGTACAAGAATATAACTACTATAATACTGCTCCCTATGTACAAGAATATAACTACTATAATACTGCTCCTGTATACAAGAATATAACTACTATAATACTGTCCCCTATGTACAAGAATATAACTACTATAATACTGCCCCTATGTACAAGAATATAACTACTATAATACTGCCCCTATGTAAAAGAGTATAACTACTATAATACTGCCCCTATGTACAAGAATATAACTACTATAATACTGCTCCTATATACAAGAATATAACTACTATAATACTGCCCCTATGTACAAGAATATAACTACTATAATACTGTTCCCTATGTACAAGAATATAACTACTATAATACTGCTCCTATGTACAAGAATATAACTACTATAATACTGACCCCTATGTACAAGAATATAACTACTATAATACTGCTCCTATGTACACGAATATAACTACTATAATACTGTTCCCTATGTACAAGAATATAACTACTATAATACTGCTCCTATGTACAAGAATATAACTACTATAATACTACCCCCTATGTACAAGAATATAACTACTATAATACTGCTCCTATGTACAAGAATATAACTACTATAATACTGCTCCTATGTACAAGAATATAACTACTATAATACTGCTCCTATGTACAAGAATATAACTACTATAATACTGCCCCTATGTACAAGAATATAACTACTATAATACTGCCCCTATGTACAAGAATATAACTACTATAATACTGCTCCCTATGTACAAGAATATAACTACTATAATACTGCCCCCTATGTACAAGAATATAACTACTATAATACTGCTCCTATGTACAAGAATATAACTACTATAATACTGCCCCTATGTACAAGAATATAACTACTATAATACTGCTCCTATGTACAAGAATATAACTACTATAATACTGCCCCTATGTACAAGAATATAACTACTATAATACTGCTCCTATGTACAAGAATATAACTACTATAATACTGCCCCTATGTACAAGAATATAACTACTATAATACTGCTCCTATGTACAAGAATATAACTACTATAATACTGCCCCCTATGTACAAGAATATAACTACTATAATACTGCTCCTATGTACAAGAATATAACTACTATAATACTGCCCCTATGTACAAGAATATAACTACTATAATACTGCTCCTATGTACAAGAATATAACTACTATAATACTGCTCCTATGTACAAGAATATAACTACTATAATACTGCCCCTATGTACAAGAATATAACTACTATAATACTGCCCCTATGTACAAGAATATAACTACTATAATACTGCTCCCTATGTACAAGAATATAACTACTATAATACTGCTCCTGTATGCAAGAATATAACTACTATAATACTGTCCCCTATATACAAGAATATAACTACTATAATACTGCCCCTATGTACAAGAATATAACTACTATAATACTGCCCCTATGTACAAGAGTATAACTACTATAATACTGCCCCTATGTACAAGAATATAACTACTATAATACTGCTACTATATACAAGAATATAACTACTATAATATTGCCCCTATGTACAAGAATATAACTACTATAATACTGTTCCCTATGTACAAGAAGATAACTACTATAATACTGCCCCCTATGTACAAGAATATAACTACTATAATACTGCTCCTATGTACAAGAATATAACTACTATAATACTGCCCCTATGTACAAGAATATAACTACTATAATACTGCCCCTATGTACAAGAATATAACTACTATAATACTGCTCCTATGTACAAGAATATAACTACTATAATACTGCCCCTATGTACAAGAATATAACTACTATAATACTGCTCCTATGTACAAGAATATAACTACTATAATACTGCCCCTATGTACAAGAATATAACTACTATAATACTGCTCCTATGTACAAGAATATAACTACTATAATACTGCTCCTATGTACAAGAATATAACTACTATAATACTGCCCCTATGTACAAGAATATAACTACTATAATACTGCCCCTATGTACAAGAATATAACTACTATAATACTGCTCCCTATGTACAAGAATATAACTACTATAATACTGCTCCTGTATACAAGAATATAACTACTATAATACTGTCCCCTATGTACAAGAATATAACTACTATAATACTGCCCCTATGTACAAGAATATAACTACTATAATACTGCCCCTATGTACAAGAGTATAACTACTATAATACTGCCCCTATGTACAAGAATATAACTACTATAATACTGCTCCTATATACAAGAATATAACTACTATAATACTGCCCCTATGTATAAGAATATAACTACTATAATACTGTTCCCTATGTACAAGAATATAACTACTATAATACTGCTCCTATGTACAAGAATATAACTACTATAATACTGCCCCCTATGTACAAGAATATAACTGCTATAATACTGCTCCTATGTACACGAATATAACTACTATAATACTGCTCCTATGTACAAGAATATAACTACTATAATACTGCCCCTATGTACAAGAATATAACTACTATAATACTGCCCCTATGTACAAGAATATAACTACTATAATACTGCTCCCTATGTACAAGAATATAACTACTATAATACTGCCCCCTATGTACAAGAATATAACTACTATAATACTGCTCCTATGTACAAGAATATAACTACTATAATACTGCCCCTATGTACAAGAATATAACTACTATAATACTGCTCCTATGTACAAGAATATAACTACTATAATACTGCCCCTATGTACAAGAATATAACTACTATAATACTGCTCCTATGTACAAGATTATAACTACTATAATACTGCTCCTATGTACAAGAATATAGCTACTATAATACTGCCCCTATGTACAAGAATATAACTACTATAATACTGCTCCCTATGTACAAGAATATAACTACTATAATACTGCTCCTATGTACAAGAATATAACTACTATAATACTGCTCCTATGTACAAGAATATAACTACTATAATATTGCTTGTGATGGTGTGATGTTATGTGTGTATCATTTTGTGTTTATTTATATTTTACGGATTTCCATAGTGTTCTCTTGTTGCCCTGTATCATTCTGTGTATTCCCATATTGTCTAGAGTCTCAGTTACCTTCCAAAAGTCTGATAATTGAATTAGCTCACTTGTCTGCAGCCTGACTGTATCTATGCCTCTTGATGAACCCCCTGTAGTGCCTTAATCCCCAAGCCACCTTTGTCAGGTCTAGGATGCCTGAAAACCGCCCCAAACTGTCTCACTACCCCTGGCCATAAGGAGGGGGCTGGGGAGCACAGGAGCTGGTCAAGTGAGACGTTGTGTGGTGATGATCGTGTGAAGACAGCACGTCAGAAAGAAGGGGAAGCATATGGACCCATTTTGTCCTCTGCTGGATTATTGGACTCTCATCTCCTTGGACATTCATCCTGTTACTGAACTGCATTCGTGTTCTGGACTATTGTATCCTCAGTGTGGTGGATTGTTTATGGACCTTTTAGTTTTGCCTATAATAAAGGTCTTGGGATTGTTCACACTTCCCTCGCTCTGTTGATTGTGTGGTATCGGAGAAGTACCCCGTGACAACTGGTGGCAGCAGCGGGATCAACAGAGCGTAACCCAATGGAGAACCACCCACAGAGTGAGTACAGAAATTGGACTGTATCCAGTTTACAGGAGAGAGCCAGAGACCTAGGCCTGAACTACCAGGGACTGACTAAAGAGACCTTAATTGACCTACTGGTGGGTGCTAGCTCAGCCACCTCCTCCCAGGTGTCTGAAGGACGAGCACTGGAGACAGGGATCCCACCCCAAAAAGCCAGTGGTTGGTGTGGTACGAAGGAGTATAAGGAAGAGGCTGCCTGCTGGGCACAGCGGAGACAAGAAGCAATGGAACTTGAAAGAGGGAGTAACGCACTGTGGAGTGTAACCCCAACGATCCGGGAGCCTGTACGGATCACCCGGACAGAGTTTGAGCCATTTGATGAGGCTTCCGGAGATGTGGAGGGGTTCTTCAAAGACTTTGAGCAGCAGTGTGCTGTGATGGAGGTGCCCCACTCTAGCTGGATGCGTTTGTAAGTGGGGCTCCTGAACGGAAGCATGACGGAGGCTTACCGAACCATTGATGCACTGCGGAACCAGGATTATAACATTGTAAAGCGGACTATCCTGGATTACCATGCTATCACCCCAGACTCATATAGGGCCAAGTTCCGAGACCTCCCATGCACCACGAGAGGATCGTTTAGGATGTATGCACATAAGATGTCCCAGGCATGTCGGAGATGGCTGGAAGCAGAAAACGCCTTTACTGTGGAAGATGTTATACAGGCGTTACTTACAGAACAATTTCTTACCAAGTGCCCCACAGAGGTACAGGAATGGGTCCGGGAGCGCACGCCGTGTACCGTGGATAGAGCTGCAGCCCTGGCCGATGAAGCCCTTACTATCCGGCCGCAATGGAGGAGGCTTCTGGACAGGCCCGGACTGGGACTAAAATTCAGCCCTGGCATTTGAAGTTACACAGGCCCACTATTCACATGGTGACTATATAATATCGTTGTACACTTGTAGTT
The DNA here is from genome assembly GCF_039654945.1 of Dendrobates tinctorius. NCBI lineage: Eukaryota > Metazoa > Chordata > Amphibia > Anura > Dendrobatidae > Dendrobates > Dendrobates tinctorius. Next base: position 25,015,131 of record NW_027361731.1, on the reverse strand, counting down.
TACAAGAAGTGAGAGGAGATTAACACGACTATATAACATGTAGTCACAGCTGTGCCCAGTATTTCAGCTCAGTCCTATTTATTGCTTTTAGTTGCAGTACTGTGGCGCGCAAATTTTAGGCCACGCCCTGGCCACACCCACTTCACGACTAGTCACACCAATGTCCACGCCCAACCGCACCCATTTAGCCCGGATGATCACACTGACTGGTACTGAGGGCACAGTGGCTGGCATTATGGGCACATTTGCTGGTACTGTGGGCACACAGACTGGTACTAAGGAAGAGAGAAAACAGAGAGAGAGAATAAAGAAAACAAAGAGAGAGAAAGAAAGAAAGAAAGGAGAGCAAGAGAGAAAGAAAGAACAGAGAGAGAAAGAAGAAAGAACAGAGAGAGAAAGAAAGAGGGGAAAGAAAGAACAGAGAGAAAGAAAGAGAGGAAAGAAAAAGAAAGAGAGAGGGGAAAGAAAGAACAGAGAAAGAGAGAAAGGAAAAAAAAGATTAGAGAGAGAAAGAACAGAGAGAGAGAAAGAAAATGAGGGAAAGACAGAACAGAGAATGAGAAAGAAAGAACAGAGAAAGAAAGAAACAGAGAGAAAGAAAGATTCTAGAAAGATACTATATCGCTATCTCCCCTATCTCACCCTAGATAAAAAGGTGGGAAAACAATTTTCAAATAGAGAAGGGGATGAAGGAAGGGAAATGAAGGAAAGATTCTTGCAGGCTAAACCTTATAATAGGCAGATAATTCCAATATAAGAGGCAGCATAGGCTGTCAAGCCTAAAAAAACTGAACAGTGCATGCTAACCAACAAAAGACCCCTTTACATGAATTCAAAGGGATATAGTCAAAAAAGAGTACTGAATGTACATAGCCACAATGGATGACGTTGAGTGGGGGCGCCAAACAATCGTTTCTTTTAGGGTGCCAACCTCCACGGTTAGGAAGGTTTGCAGATAGGTTATTGTAGTCCTTATATAGGGCTTTTGTCATTTTTTTTTTCGTATATATATTTGTGTGGACTTTTGATCCATGTTTTTTCATGGGAACAGGTGTTTTTCATTTTAATTATCAATAAAGTGTTTTAAGGGAATACATGTACACAAATTAATATGATTATATTCCTTTGGTGATTTAATGAGTCTGTTATAGAAAGATACTATAGCAGCCCGGCTCCCATTGTAGTGCCCACCTGAGCCTTCCGGTGCGGGACATATCATGATCCGCTCACAGGGCCGGCATCCCCGATTCCAAGGCGATCCTGCTGTCTGCCCTGTCGGAGGACATGGTGATGGATCTGAAGCAATCCTGGTTCCGTCACCATCTCCTCATGAAATTATCTCATTTCCCGGTCAGCTTCCAGCACATCACTTCCGGTGGAACATCATGTGCGAGTTTTAAAATGCTCCTCGGGGCTCCGCTGTGTACCCCTGTGTCCGTGGGAAAAGCCCGCTTTGTATGCCTCATACACACTTGGCTCCGCTCCGTACATCCTGTACACATATGGCTCCGCTTCGCATACCCCATACACACGCGGCTCCGCTCCATACACCAAGTACACACACGACTCCGCTCTGTACACCTTGTACATGTGCGGCTCCACACGAACCATACACATGTGGCTCCGCTCCGTACACCTCGTACACGCGCGGCTCCGCTCCGTACACCTCGTACACACGGGGCTCCGCTCCGTACACCTCGTACACACGCGGCTCCGCTCCGTACACCTCGTACACACGCGGCTCCGCTCCGTACACCTCGTACACACGCGGCTCCGCTCCGTACACCTCGTACACACGCGGCTCCGCTCCGTACACCTCGTACACACGCGACTCCGCTCCGTACACCTCGTACACACAGCTCCGCTCCGTACACCTCGTACACACACGGCTCCGCTCCGTACACCTCGTACACACGCGGCTCCGCTCCGTACACCTCGTACACACGCGGCTCCGCTCCGTACACCTCGTACACACGCGGCTCCGCTCCGTACACCTCGTACACACGCGGCTCCGCTCCGTACACCTCGTACACACGCGGCTCCGCTCCGTACACCTCGTACACACACGGCTCCGCTCACATTAACATAGTAACATAGTTTTGAAGGCTGAAGGAAGACCTTATGTCCATCTAGTTCAGCCTATTTTTAGTGCAGCTGTTCTGCATTGTTGATCCTGGGGAAGGCAAAAAACCCACAGAGTAAAGGCAAATTTTCTCCATAGGGAAAAAAATTCCTTCCCCTAAGCTGGGTCAACCATCTACCTATAATATTAAGTTATTCGTAACTTTCTATACTGTTACTCACAAGAAAAGCATCCATTCCTTTATTAAATTCATTCAGTGAGTTGGCCATCACCACTTCCTCAGGAAGAGAATTCCGGAGCCTCACTGCTCTTACCGTGAAGAACCCTCTTCTATGCTGGTGCAGAAATTGTCTTTCCTCCAAACGAAGAGAATGCCCCCTTGTTCTTGTCACAGTCCTTGGTACAAACAGTTCATTGGAGAGATCTCTGTATTGCCCTCTTATATACATGTACATATATATTAAGTCTCCCCTAAGTCTTCTCTTTTCTAGAGTAAATAGACCTAATTTTGATAACCTTTCTGGGTACTGTAGTGAACCAACTCCATTTATCATTTTAGTAGCCCACCTTTGAACCCTTTCAAGTTCAGTAATGTCTTTCTTGAGCACCGGCATCCAAAATTGCACACAATACTCCAAGTGTCCAGTATTACACTGTCCATTATTACAGCAGTAAAGGTAGCCGAGGCTGTTGTGAGTTCATTTTCCCCTTCACTACTGAGGCCCGAGGAACTCCCTCTTCTGGTAAAGAAAGGTAGTGAGCCTGATTATCAAACACCTGAGCCTAATGATGATGACTGGCTGAGTGGAGTTACTGACTGGATATAAGGCTGCCAAAGCCCTTCTGCCCTGCGGGTGATTTCTCTGTGGGATCCTTGGAGACCAGTCTGAATTCCTGCTCTTCTAAAGCTAAGTTTTCTGCTCGGCTTTTTGCATTTGTGCTTTGACTTTGTTTTGCATTGTTTTTCTGGATTTCTGCCATTCCCTGCTGGGGTGAGCTGAATTCCTTTAGCTCTGTCTTCTGAAAATACCTGAGTGCTGATTTAGTTTTTGAAGCCTAGCTGCTTCAGGGTCTTTTTCCATATCAGCTTGTTGGCTTATGTCTTTGATAGGGTTTTGGCAGATTGCAGACAGCAACCTTCCTTTCCTGTTCTGTTTAGTTAGCTTGGGCCCCATCGTTTGCTCAGCCTATCTTTCTATCTGTGTGAGTGTTTTTTCATCTTGCTTCACCGTCATTATATGTTGGGGGCTGTCTTTTACTTTGGGGTCTGCTCTGGGGCAGTTTAGATTTCCTTTTCTGTCTTTAGGCTATTTAGCTCTCCGGCTGTGATCGGGGGGTCTAGGGCACCGTAGGAACCCCCCACGGCTACTGCTAGTTGTGTTGATAGGTTCAGGGGTCTGCAATCTGATAGTTGCCAACTTCTCTGGTTTTCTGGACGTAGCTTCTATTTTTGTGTCTGCCTCCTACGGTGACTCAATCATAACACGAGGCCCTTGTTTGCATCTTTACCCAGGTAGGGTTTCCTAGTGAAATATTATCGAACCAAGGCACTCAGTTCATGTCAGATCTGGTCCAGTCCCTATGGCATACCTGTGGTGTTCGAGCCATTCGCACCACCCCATCCCACCCGCAGACCAACGGACTATGTGAACGCTTTAAACGAACCCTAAAAAATTTGCTGAGGGCTTTTGTTGACGTTGAAAAAGACTGGGAAAAGTACCTGCCACATCTCCTCTTCGCCTATCGCACCACCCCATACCACCAGCAGACCAACAGACTATGTGAACGCTTTTATGGAACCCTAAAAAATATGCTGAGGGCTTTTGCTGACGTTGAAAAAGACGGGGAAAAATACCTGCCACATCTCCTCTTCGCCTATTGGGAGGTTCCCCAAGAGTCCACAGGGTTCTCTCCCTTCGAACTACTGTTTAGCCGGAAGGTCCGTGGGCCTCTCACTCTTCTGAAAGAACATTTGGAGGGAGATATCTTAGATACCGGAATGCCCATCGTTCCCTATGTTCTAGAGTTCAGAGACCGTCTCTCCCAGCTAGCTACCTTGGCTAAAGAACATCAGCGAATGGCCCAGTCCAGACAAAAAACCTGGTATGACCGTAATGCCAGGACCCCAGAATGTATGGAAGGACAACAAGTGCTCATGATTACTGCTTCCCCTGCCAACAAGCTTCAAGCAGTGTGGGAAGGCCCTTATCAGGTTGTCAAGAAAATTAATGACACTAACTACGTTATTGCCCTGGACTCTAGTGGTCGACAACAGAAAACCGTCCACATTAACATGCTGAAAGACTACCACAACCGATCTCTGCCTGTTCTAGCCATCTGCCACCCCCATAGTGATACCGCCACCGACGAGTATCTCCACAATCTTCTCCAGGCCGCCCAAGCGGGAGGATCACTGGAACAAGTGCCCCTTGGTTCCCATTTATTGGATATACAAAGGACGATATTGTCGCCGTACTAAGACCGAGGGCTGCTGCTTTCTCCTCAAAGCCGGGGAAGACTACTCTCACCAGCCACCATGTGGAAACCCCCAGACAACGCTCCATCCAGCAGGCTGCCTACCGGGATCCAGAGGCTGTTCATGGCATGACAAAGGACGAACTGGAGGAGATGAAACGACTGGGAGTTGTTCAGCCATCTCACAGTTCATGGGCCTCTCCTGTCGTCCTGGTCCCAAAGAAGGATGATACAACACAATTCTGCGTTGATTACAGACGATGTCACCAAGAGTGATGCTTACCCCATGCCCAGGATTGATGATCTATTGGATCGTCTGGCCAGTGCCCAATTTGTGACCACGTTAGACTTGAGCAAGGGGTACTGGCAGATACCCCTAATGGAGGACGCTCGAGAGCGCTCGGCCTTCATTACTCCATTTGGGCTTTTTGAGTTCCTGGGAATGCCCTTTGGGATGAGAACTGCCCCCGCTTCTTTCCAGAGACTGGTAGATCGACTGTTAGAACAATGTCAGGACTTTGCCTGTGCTTACTTGGATGACATTGCCATTTTTAGCACAACCTGGGAGGAACATCTTAAACACTTGGGCATAGTGCTGGACTGTATCCTTACTGCAGGACTGACCATTCGCCCTGATAAGTGCCAAATAGGGATGGCTGAGGTGCAGTACCTCGGGCATTGAGTAGGGGGTGGGACACTAAGGCCTGAGCCTGCCAAGGTAGAAGCCATTAGCAACTGGTGTAGACCCCAGACTAAAAAGCAGGTACTTGCATTTTTAGGAACTGCTGGATACTATCGCAAATTTGTTTCTAACTTCAGCACCTTGGCCAAGCCCCTAACCGACCTGACCCGCAAGAACATGTCTAGGAATGTGACGTAGACGACGGAATGCGAGGATGCCTTTTCAGCGTTAAAGACTGCCCTCGTCACTGCTCCTGTCTTGGCTGCCCCTGATTACAAGCGCAGGTTCCTCGTGCAGACAGATGCATCCACCTTTGGGATTGGGGCAGTACTTAGCCAAGTGAACGCCGCCAGAGAAGAACATCCTGTTGCTTTTGCCAGTCGGAAACTACTGGATCGGGAAGTTGCCTATGCCACTATTGAAAAGGAGTACCTTGCCATCGTATGGGCGCTAAAAAAATTGCAGCCCTAATTGTATGGCAGAGACTTTACAATTGTTACAGACCACAACCCCCTCACATGGCTGAACCGCGTATCGGGGGACAATGGAAGATTGCTGCGGTGGAGATTGTCCTTACATCCCTACAGCTTTTCCATCCAATACAAGCAGGGGAAGCCAACACCAGAACACCGATGGACTGTCTCGACAAGAAAAGCCATAAGCTCCCCAGGCCGACCTACCCCTGCCACTGTACATGGAACTATAAATGATTGAACAATGTGGACTAAAGTGAGCAGGCCAGAGGTCTGTGTAGACCTCATGGCATGCTCACTTATTATGAGGGGGGAGAGGTTGTGATGGTGTGATATGTTATGTAGGTATCATTTTGTGTCTATTTATATTTTTCGGATTTCCATAGTGTTCTCTTGTTGCCCTGCATCATTTCGTGTATCCCCCATATTGTCTAGAGTCTCAATTACCTTCCAAAAGTCTGATAATTGAATTAGATCACTTACTATCTGCAGCCTGACTGTATCTATGTCTCTTGTTGAACCCCCTGTAGTGCCTTAATCTCCAAGGCACCTTTGTCCCGTCTGGGAGGCCAGAAATCCGCCCCAACCTGTCTGACTACCCCTGGACATAAGGAGGGGGCTGGAGAGGACAGGAGCTGGTCAAGTAAGACGCTGTGTGGTGATGATCGTGTGAAGACAGCACGTCAGAGAGAAGGGGAAGCATATGGACGCATTTTATCCTTTGTCTGCTGGATTATTGGACTCTCATCTCCTTGGACACTCATCCTGTTACTGAACTGCATTCGTGTTCTGGACTTTACTGTATCCTCAGTGTGGTGGATTGTTTATGGACCTTTTAGTTTTGCCTATAATTAAGGTCTTGGGATTGTTCACACTACCTGCGCTCTGTTGATTGTGTGGTATTGGAGAAGGACCCAAGACACTGCCCCTATGTACAAGAATATAAGTACTATAATACTGCCCCTATGTACAAGAATATAACTACTATAATACTGCCCCTATGTACAAGAATATAACTGTTAGGCATCGGGTTCCTGCAGCTGCACAGCAGGAATCCAGAGCCATACATCCAGCGGTCTCTCATTCCTTTCCGACCACACAGGGACCTACACAGCAATCTCGGTGATCCAGGCGCCCTGCCCAGACCAGCTCTCTGGGTCTGGATGTTGCTGTCACCTCTGGACCAGCAATGGTAGCGCAACCTGCTTTGCAGGAATCCACTCCAGAGGCTAAGTCCTCTCGCCGCGCTACTGGGCATGCCCACGAGACGATCTCCCAGTGGAGATCGGGGGTCACGTGCTCAGGTGCTTCTCCTGATCTGATTGGTCCATCTCAGAGGTCTGGAAGGTCCCGGAAGCGCATGGCTATAAAAGGCCCGCATGGCTGCTCGGCCATGCGCTAGTATAGACTCTGCTTGCTATATGTGAATGGTGATGGATGTATGATTCTGGTGACTGACTCATTAAGATTCCCCTCCCTCTGATATTACATATGTGGATTGGGAACTAGAGAGATAGTCAGCGCCAGTCAGTGGCAAGCTATAGGCCACAGTGCATAACGTACCTCTGCACTAGCGTCCGATGGTGTCACGCCTCATGGCACTATCGTATAGCGGCAGTAGTTACCACCGCGCTGCAGTTAGCAGCACTTACCGGCGTCCGCGGTAGCGACGCCGCACGCACGGTAGGTCTAGACGGACACTGACCTCAGTCTTGGGCCGTGTCCTGTGACCATATACCGTGCGTGCAATGAAGCTGAGACCTGTGAAGCTAACAGGCTCGGCGTTTGTTTCCTTTTCCCTACAGCGCCTCTGTGTGTTAACAAAGTCCGCTCAGAGCACATCGGGTGGCGCGTTGTACTGCCATATAGCGCGTCTGCCACTGTCTAGCAGCGCTTTTTACACCTACTGCACGGTGGACCCCGGGCGGCGAATGCACTTATTATTTATATTTAGTGCGTTCCGCCGTCCCTAACATAAAGTTGTGGCCAAAAGTATTAACACCCCTGCAATTCTGTCAGATAATACTCAGTTTCTTCCTGAAAATGATTGCAAACACAAATTCTTTGGTATTATTATCTTCATTTAATTTGTCTTAAATGAAAAAACACAAAAGAAAATGAAGCAAAAAGCAAAACATTGATCATTTCACACAAAACTCCAAAAATGGGCCAGACAAAAGTATTGGCACCCTCAGCCTAATACTTGGTTGCACAACCTTTAGCCAAAATAACTGCGACCAACCGCTTCCAGTAACCATCAATGAGTTTCTTATAATGCTCTGCTGGAAATTTAGACCATTCTTCTTTGGCAAACTGCTCCAGGTCCCTGATATTTGAAGGGTGCCTTCTCCAAACTGCCATTTTTAGATCTCTCCACAGGTGTTCTATGGGATTCAGGTCTGGACTCATTGCTGGCCACCTTAGAAGTCTTCAGTGCTTTCTCTCAAACCATTTTCTAGTGCTTTTTGAAGTGTGTTTTGGGTCATTGTCCTGCTGGAAGACCCATGACCTCTGAGGGAGACCCAGCTTTCTCACACTGGGCCCTACAGTATGCTGCAAAATTTGTTGGTAGTCTTCAGACTTCATAATGCCATGCACACGATCAAGCAGTCCAGTGCCAGAGGCAGCAAAGCAACCCCAAAACATCAGGGAACCTCCGCCATGTTTGACTGTAGGGACCGTGTTCTTTTCTTTGAATGCCTCTTTTTTTCTCCTGTAAACTCTATGTTGATGCCTTTGCACAAAAAGCTCTACTTTTGTCTCATCTGACCAGAGAAGATTCTTCCAAAATGTTTTAGGCTTTTTCAGGTAAGTTTTGGCAAACTCCAGCCTGGCTTTTTTATGTCTCGGGGTAAGAAGTGGGGTCTTCCTGGGTCTCCTACCATACAGTCCCTTTTCATTCAGACGCCAACGGATAGTACGGGTTGACACTGTTGTACCCTCGGACTGCAGGGCAGCTTGAACTTGTTTGGATGTTAGTCGAGGTTCTTTATCCAACATCCGCACAATCTTGCGTTGAAATCTCATGTCAATTTTTCTTTTCCGTCCACATAGGGAGGTTAGCCACAGTGCCATGGGCTTTAAACTTCTTGATGACACTGCGCACGGTAGACACAGGAACATGCAGGTCTTTGGAGATGGACTTGTAGCCTTGCGATTGCTCATGCTTCCTCAGAATTTGGTTTCTCAAGTCCTCAGACAGTTCTTTGGTCTTCTTTCTTTTCTCCATGCTCAATGTGGTACACACAAGGACACAGGACAGAGGTTGAGTCAACTTTAATCCATGTCAACTGGCTGCAAGTGTGATTTAGTTATTGCCAACACCTGTTAGGTGCCACAGGTAAGTTACAGGTGCTGTTAGTTACACAAATTAGAGAAGCATCACATGATTTTTCGAACAGTGCCAATACTTTTGTCCACCCTCTTTTTTATGTTTGGTGTGGAATTATATCCAATTTGGCTTTAGGACAATTCTTTTTGTGTTTTTTCATTTAAGACAAATTAAATGAAGATAATAATACCAAAGAATTTGTGTTTGCAATCATTTTCAGGAAGAAACTGAGTATTATCTGACAGAATTGCAGGGGTGTCAATACTTTTGGCCACAACTGTATAACTACTATAACACTGCTCCTATGTACAAGAACATAACTACTATAATACTGCTCCTATGTACAAGAATATAACTACTATAATACTGCCCCCTATGTACAAGAATATAACTACTATAATACTGCCCCCTATGTACAAGAATATAACTACTATAATACTGCCCCATGTACAAGAATATAACTACTATAATACTGCCCCTATATACAAGAATATAACTACTATAATTCTGTCCCCTATGTACAAGAATATAACTACTATAATACTGCCCCCTATGTACATGAATATAACTACTATAATACTGCCTCCTATGTACAAGAATATAACTACTATAATACTGCCCCAATGTACAAGAATATAACTACTATAATACTGCCTCCTATGTACAAGAATATAACTACTATAATACTGCCCCTATGTACAAGAATATAACTACTATAATACTGCCTCCTATGTACAAGAATATAACTACTATAATACTGTCCCCTATGTACAAGAATATAACTACTATAATACTGCCCCTATGTACAAGAATATAACTACTATAATACTGCCCCCTATGTACAAGAATATAACTACTATAATAATGCTTGTGATGGTGTGATGTTATGTGTGTATCATTTTGTGTTTATTTATATTTTACGGATTTCCATAGTGTTCTCCTGTTGCCCTGTATCATTCTGTGTATTCCCATATTGTCTAGAGTCTCAATTACCCAGCTTAGGGGAAGGAATTTTTTCCCTATGGAGAAAATTGGCTTCTACTCTGTGGGTTTTTTTGCCTTCCCCAAGATCAACAATGTAGAACAGCTGCACTAAAAATAGGCTGAACTAGATGGACATAAGGTCTTCCTTCAGTCTTCAAAACTATGTTACTATATTATGCTCCTATGTACAAGAATATAACTACTATAATACTGCTCCTATGTACAAGAATATAACTACTATAATACTGCCCCTATGTACAAGAATATATCTACTATAATACTGCTCCTATGTACAAGAATATAACTACTATAATACTGCTCCTATGTACAAGAATATAACTACTATAATACTGCCTCCTATGTACAAGAATATAACTACTATAATACTGCCCCTATGTACAAGAATATAACTACTATAATACTGCTCCTATGTACAAGAATATAACTACTATAATACTGCCCCTATGTACAAGAATATAACTACTATAATACTGCCCCTATGTACAAGAATATAACTACTATAATACTGCTCCTATGTACAAGAATATAACTACTATAATACAGCTCCTATGTACAAGAATATAACTACTATAATACTGCCCCTATGTACAAGAATATAACTACTATAATACTGCCCCCTATGTACAAGAATATAACTACTATAATACTGCCCCTATGTACAAGAATATAACTACTATAATACTGCTCCTATGTACAAGAATATAACTACTATAATACTGCTCCTATGTACAAGAATATAACTACTATAATACTGCCCCTATGTACAAGAATATAACTACTATAATACTGCTCCTATGTACAAGAATATAACTACTATAATACTGCCCCTATGTACAAGAATATAACTACTATAATACTGCCCCTATGTACAAGAATATAACTACTATAATACTGCCCCTATGTACAAGAATATAACTACTATAATACTGCTCCTATGTACAAGAATATAACTACTATAATACAGCTCCTATGTACAAGAATATAACTACTATAATACTGCCCCTATGTACAAGAATATAACTACTATAATACTGCCCCCTATGTACAAGAATATAACTACTATAATACTGCCCCTATGTACAAGAATATAACTACTATAATACTGCCTCCTATGTACAAGAATATAACTACTATAATACTGCAACTATGTGCAAGAATATAACTACTATAATACTGCCTCCTATGTACAAGAATATAACTACTATAATACTGCCCCTATGTACAAGAATATAACTACTATAATACTGCCCCTATGTACAAGAATATATCTACTATAATACTGCCCCTATGTACAAGAATATAACTACTATAATACTGCCCCTATGTACAAGAATATAACTACTATAATGCTGCCCCTATGTACAAGAATATAACTACTATAATACTGCCCCTATGTACAAGAATATAACTACTATAATACTGCCCCTATGTACAAGAATATAACTACTATAATACTGCCCCTATGTACAAGAATATAACTACTATAATACTGCCCCTATGTACAAGAATATAACTACTATAATACTGCCCCTATGTACAAGAATATAACTACTATAATACTGCCCCTATGTACAAGAATATAACTACTATAATACTGCCTCCTATGTACAAGAATATAACTACTATAATACTGCAACTATGTGCAAGAATATAACTACTATAATACTGCCTCCTATGTACAAGAATATAACTACTATAATACTGCCCCTATGTACAAGAATATAACTACTATAATACTGCCCCTATGTACAAGAATATATCTACTATAATACTGCCCCTATGTACAAGAATATAACTACTATAATACTGCCCCTATGTACAAGAATATAACTACTATAATGCTGCCCCTATGTACAAGAATATAACTACTATAATACTGCCCCTATGTACAAGAATATAACTACTATAATACTGCCCCTATGTACAAGAATATAACTACTATAATACTGCTCCTATGTACAAGAATATAACTACTATAATACAGCTCCTATGTACAAGAATATAACTACTATAATACTGCCCCTATGTACAAGAATATAACTACTATAATACTGCCCCCTATGTACAAGAATATAACTACTATAATACTGCCCCTATGTACAAGAATATAACTACTATAATACTGCCTCCTATGTACAAGAATATAACTACTATAATACTGCAACTATGTGCAAGAATATAACTACTATAATACTGCCTCCTATGTACAAGAATATAACTACTATAATACTGCCCCTATGTACAAGAATATAACTACTATAATACTGCCCCTATGTACAAGAATATATCTACTATAATACTGCCCCTATGTACAAGAATATAACTACTATAATACTGCCCCTATGTACAAGAATATAACTACTATAATACTGCCCCTATGTACAAGAATATAACTACTATAATACTGCCCCTATGTACAAGAATATAACTACTATAATACTGCCCCTATGTACAAGAATATAACTACTATAATGCTGCCCCTATGTACAAGAATATAACTACTATAATACTGCTCCTATGTACAAGAATATAACTACTATAATACTGCCCCTATGTAGAAGAATATAACTACTATAATACTGCCCCTATGTAGAAGAATATAACTACTATAATACTGCCCCTATGTAGAAGAATATAACTATTATAATACTGCTCCTACTTTGGTATCACACAATTAGCAGAGTGAGAGATGAGTGAACAATCCCAAGAACCTTTATTACATGCAAACCCAAAGGTCCATAGAACAATCCACCACACTGAGGATACAATAGTCCAGTAACGGGATAAATGCTCGGGAGATGAGAGTCACAATCCTCTGCTTAAAGATCGATGTGGCCGTGCGGCTCCTCCTCGCTGTGTGTGTGCCACAGGTGGGGTGGTGACCCTGGAAGATCTGAAGTCGCAGCTGCCATTATCCTGGCGGGTCAGCGGCAGGGTGAGGCTCTGTAATCTGCCCCATCTTGGGTATTGTGCTGGGACTGTACTACGTGTTATCTGCCTGTTTTGTGGTACAATAAAGCATTGCCCCACTAGTTTACCCTCACCCTGTGTTATCTGAGTAGCGTTGTGCCCACGTTAAAGGCAGAGTGGGTGTTCGGCGGGATGATCTCCGGTCCATGCGGTTTCGCCCACCGACCCTCGTGTCCCCACATGTGTGCCGTCTTCACAAGTCAAGGACAAACCTCGTATCTCGTAATCTATAAGATTCCTGAAATTCAGCACAGCAACTCCGGAACAATTCATCAACGTGCCACGGCCTCTAAGAATAGCCGATCTTCTATTTTCCATGGATTTAGCTTTGATCAATTTTTCATTGACTTTCCAAAAGCCAGAGACGCGGATGACGGGAGGAGACTCGTCACCGCGGGAAGTCTCGAGCCGGTCAATGTGCAGAGATGTGACGGAGCCGGGATGACGGCCGCAGATTGGGGGTGTCGCATTGTATGTGCTGTCTTCCAGGTGCAAAAATTAAAGATGTGTCTGACAGGATATCAGGACTCTTCAGACCTACAGATGACTACCCATTCCTGCTACTACATGTGGGGACAAATGACACCGCAAGAAACGACCTGGAAACCATCTGCAGAGACTTTGAAGACTTAGGCAAGAAAGTGAAAGAACTGGGAGTGCAGGTGGTCTTCTCTTCCATCCTCCCAGTGGATGGCCATGGAACAAGGAGGTGGAATAAGATTCTGCAGGTGAACAACTGGCTACGTCGATGGTGCCGTCAGCAACGATTTGGATTTCTGGATCACGGAGTGAACTACTTATACGATGGACTACTTGCTAGAGATGGGGTGCACCTTACGAAGACTGGAAAGCAGGTATTTGGAAGTCGCCTTGCTACACTTGTAAGGAGAGCTTTAAACTAGAACAACATGGGAAGGGAAGCAAAAGACCAGAAAAAGCCATACACCTGACAAATGCTACTGAGAACTCTGTTATTAGAAGTGGAAAGGAAGAACAAAGACGAAAGAATCTAATTAAAAAAAATATTGGAGAAAGAGAAACCAATCACCAACTAAAATGTTTCTATACTAATGCACAAAGCATGGGCAACAAACAAGGAGAATTGGAACTACTAACACAGGAAAAGAAATATGATGTCATTGGAATCACTGAAACTTGGTGGGACAATACACATGATTGGAATACAAGACTAGAAGGATACAACTTATTTGCAAGAAACAGACTTGATAAACGAGGAGGGGGTGTCGCATTGTATGTTAGAAATGCGTATATCTCCACAGAGATTGAAGCTTCAGAGACTGGGAGTTCTGTGGAAACTGTTTGGGTAAGAATACAAGGACAGAACAATGGAAAGGACACCATTGTAGGCATTTACTACAGGCCGCCTGTGCAAGCTGAAGATATGGATGAACTCTTTATGCATCAAATGGCCAAGTTCTCCAAAAAATATGACATAGTTGTCATGGGAGATTTCAACTATCCAGACATTTGTTGGGAATCTCTCTCAGGCAAAACTAACAGGTCAAGGAAATTCTTATCCTCTCTTGCTGACAACTTTATCTTCCAAAAGGTAAAGGAGAAAACAAGGGGAACTGCTACCTTGGATCTAATCCTTATAAACAGGGAGGAAATGGTTGAGGAGGTAAAAGTGGCTGGGACCCTAGGAGGTAGCGACCATGCTATTTTAGAATTTTGGATAACTAGAGGCGGAAGACCTGTGAAGACTCAGACGTCAAGGTTAGATTTCAGAAAGGCAGATTTTAAGGGATTCAGAAAGAGAATTGGAGGGATCCAATGGCTGGATATCCTTAAAGACAAAAATGTCCAGGAAGGATGGGAAATCTTGAAAAATGAAATTCTCAAAGCACAGTTGTTAACAATTCCGAAAAGAGGGAAGAATAGGAAACATTTAAGGAAACCAGGATGGATGAACACAGAACTTAAGCACATGCTAAAAAGGAAGAAAAAATGTTTATAAAATGGAAAGAGGGAGGCATATCTAAAGAAGAATATAATGCTGTCTGCAGAATCTGCAGGGCACAAATCAGATTATCTAAAGCTGAAAATGAATTGAGGCTTGCAAGAGATGTCAAAAGCAATAATAAAGGATTTTGGGGATATGTCAAAAGTAAAAGAAAAGTCAAAGATGCTATAGGATTTTTACAGGATGAAAATGATGAAATGGTAAGACAGGATGTTGAGAAGGCTGAACTTTTAAATTCCTATTTTGCATCTGTTTTCTCTCAGAAAGGAAATGTAACATCAACTGTTCTTCACTGTCCTATTAAGGGAATAGAAGAATCCAGGATATCTATAAACAGAAAGATAGTGAGGAAACACTTAGCTAACCTAAATGTATTCAAGTCTCCAGGTCCAGATGAATTACACCCCAGAGTACTGAAGGAGATAGCAGAAGAAATTTTTGAACCCCTCTCCATAATCTTTGAAAATTCTTGGAGAACAGGAGAAGTGCCAGAAGACTGGAGAAGAGCAAATGTTGTTCCTATCTTCAAAAAGGGGAAGAAGGTGGACCCAGGCAACTATAGGCCGGTGAGTCTGACTTCTATACCAGGAAAGATCTTTGAACAAATTATTAAACAACATGTATGTCAATACCTGGATAAGAATGAAGTGATTAAACAGAGTCAGCATGGGTTTGTAACTAATAAGTCATGTCAGACTAATTTAATTTCCTTCTATGATGGTATTACTGATTGGGTGGATCAAGGAAATGCTGTAGATATAGTATATCTTGACTTCAGCAAAGCATTTGACAAAGTCTCTCATACAATCCTTATTGAAAAAATGACTAAGTATGGAATGGACAAGGCAACTGTTAGGTGGATTCATAACTGGCTTAGTGATCGGACCCAAAGAGTGGTCGTAAATGGCTGCACATCCAGTTGGAAGAATGTCTCAAGTGGGGTACCACAGGGCTCTGTCCTGGGCCCTGTATTGTTCAACATCTTTATCAACGATTTAGATGAAGGAATTGAGGGTAAACTGATTAAATTTGCTGATGACACAAAGCTAGGAGGGATAGCTAATACTAGAGAAGAGAGAGAGAGGATTCAAAAAGATTTAAATAAACTGGAGAAGTGGGCAGCAACTAACAGAATGGTTTTTAACAGGGAGAAATGCAAAGTACTACATCTGGGCAATAAAAATGAAAAAAGCATATATAGAATGGGAGGAATAGGGCTAAGTGACAGCACATGTGAAAAAGACTTGGGTATACTAATAGATCGCAGACTGAATATGAGTCAACAGTGTGATGCAGCAGCAAAAAAGGCAAATGCAATTCTAGGATGTATTAACAGAAGCATACAGTCTAGATCACGTGAAGTCATTATTTCCCACTACTCCTCTTTGGTCAGACCTCATCTGGAATATTGTGTCCAATTTTGGGCACCACATTTTAAAAAAGACATCAACAAACTGGAGCAAGTTCAGAAAAGAGCGACCAGAATGGTGACCGGTCTGCAAACCCTGTCTTATGAGGAAAGGTTGCAGGATTTGGGAATGTTTAGTTTGCAAAAGAGAAGACTGAGAGGAGACTTAATAGCTGTCTACAAATATCTAAAGGGCTGTCACATTGTAGAAGGATCAACTTTATTCTCATTTGCACAAGGAAAGACTAGAAGCAATGGGATGAAGCTGAATGGGAGGAGACACAGATTAGATATTAGAAAAAACTTTTTGACAGTTAGAGTGATCAATGAGTGGAACAGGCTGCCACGAGAAGTGGTGAGTTCTCCTTCAATGGAAGTCTTCAAACAGAGGCTGGACAGACATCTAACTGGGATGATTTAGCGAATCCTGCTTTGAGCAGGGGGTTGGACCAGATGGCCCAGGAGGTCCCTTCCAACTCTACGATTCTATGATTCTATGATTCTATGATTCTATGATTGGGCATTTTCTTTTCCTCTCGGGCTAAAAGTGCGAAGAACCGGCAGAAACATTCTTTTAATCCCTTGAATTGTAATTTTTTTTTCTTCTCGATCATTTTATGATCCTTTAATAAGCTCGGCTCCACTGGGAGAATCTTAAAAGGGTCGGAGTATATCGTGACGACAGGAGACCTCGCAGCGGGGGAAAAATAGAAGCTCAAAATATTCGAAAGTCTTTTTTTTTAAAAGAAAAAATTATTGATTATATTTTTTTTATTCTTTTGTTGCATTTTTTAATTTTTACTTGTAAAAACACAATTTATGTAGAAAACCTAAAAAATTAAATATTATCCAAAAACGAACTTTTTAAAATTATTTCATTTTAAAAAATATGTTAAAACCAGCCAGCATGGTGAAGTCAGCTGACGGCTATGGAAGAGGATGGCACGCGTCGTGGGAGTGGAGAAAGGTAAGAAGTATTGCTTTATTTTTACATGTGATGACATTATCACTGGAAGGGGTCAAGGCTGGGGAACATTTTACCATGGAGGGGTCCATGATGGGGGCCATTATTACTAGAAGAGGTTCAGGAAGGGAGACATTATAACAGGAAGAGGTCCCTGATGGGGGACATTAATACTTGAAGGAGCTCGAGAAAGGGGACATTAATACTGGACGGGGCTGAGGACATTATACCAGGAAGAGGTCCCTGATGGGGGACATTAATACTTGAAGGAGCTCGAGAAGGGGGACATTATTACTGAAAGGGGCCCAGTATGGAGGACATTAATACTGGAAGGGGCTGAGGACATTATACCAGGAAGAAGTCCCTGATGAGGAACATTAATACTTGAAGGGGGATTGGGAAGGGGAGCATTATTACTAGAAGGGCCCAGGATGAAGGACATTATACTAGGAAGGGGCCAAAATGAGGAATATTTTGCCAGGAAGAGGTCCATTATTACTAGTAGAGGCTCAAGAAGGGAGACATTATTACTGGAAGGGGCCCAGGATGGGGGACATTATAATAGGAAGAGGTCCCTGATGGGGGACATTACTACTTGAAGGAGCTCGAGAAGGGGGACATTAATACTGGAAGGGGCTGATGACATTATACCAGGAAGAGGTCCCTGATGGGGAACATTAATACTTGAAGGGGGATCGGGAAGGGGAACATTATTACTGGAAGGGCCCAGGATGAAGGACATTATACTAGGAAGGGGCCCAAGATGGTCACTACTTACTATTACTAGAAGAGGCTCGAGAAGGGAGTCATTATTACTGGAAGGGGCCCAGGATGGGGGATGTAATGTACTGCAAGATATGTATGTTAAGTAACCTTTGATTCTGCTGGAACCTTCCAGAATTTTCCATGCTATGAGAAAGCTGCTTGCCATACAGCTGCAGCCCCCCTCCTTTTGTTTCCCCCTCCTTAACAGCTCTGTGTCCGCATTGGTAATAGGACACTTCCTCTATGAGCATTTAGCCCCTCTCCACAGAAAGGAATGTTAATTAGCTAAGGGAAAGGATTTCTTTGTCCTGGCCATGAGGCTGGATACAGGTATAGGACATATTAAAAGAAGCTCTAGCGTGCACTTCGCTCGTGCCAGAGATATAATAATCACATCTCTGCGTAGGCAACGAAACCAGCTTTCTAACCCCTAATTTTCACGGCTCTAACCCCTCCAGAAACTGAGATATGGATTGCTCCAAAATGGAGTGTCTTAATTATGGCATGTTTGATGTTGTTTTATTGGATTCGATAAATTTGGAAAAATTAGACCATCGGTGTGTTTATACGAGCCTCCTTCGTTAAGATATGGTTATTATAAGTTTTTTAGTTAAATGGCAACTTGGAGAAAGGGGGGCTGAACTTCTGCAGACTGCCCCTTTCGTGATGTAATCGACCCTAGACTATAAGGTACCCCTCCCTTGCAATTCCTCAGTTGAAGCTGCAGATGCCATGCTAGAAAGACCTGCAGATGTCCGGGGATGTGTGGTTGGATGCCCCTCCCCCGAGCCACATGGGTTGCCTAAAGAACCATAAGCAACTGTAAGTGTAATTTCTGTTTTCATCCATTTATTTTGATATTTGCAATGTACATATTTCCTGTCTCAACTTTGTAACAACTTTTATCTGTGTAATCACTGCCCACATTTTGGGAATAAATGATAAAATTATCAGTCTGTCTTCATGCTCTAAGACACAAACTATGCGCCTTTTTTAGATAATCGCTACTAATTTGGGGGTTTGCCACGGACCCTCTTAATTAACTCTTTGATTAAGTGAATCGTGGCTGGTGGCAGCGTGGTGTGTTCGGTTGGTTGGGCTAGCTGGCAGCACAGACGGGTCTTAGATGCTGAATGAGTGGCCGAGGCCAAAGCATTGATAATTCCCTTACTGCAGTAGTCTAATTGACCGTGCACAACAAGCAGCCCATCCGGCGACTAATTATCCTAGGTGCAGTTGCCTGACTGACCTGAGGGTAAGGGGGATGCCGGAGAGCTGTGAGTTCCAAAGTGGAACTGAGAAGGTGGAATATCCATATATCCCCGCAGTTCTTGGAAGGTTGTTAGCAGTGGTGGGGCATTCAAAATAACCCCCCTGCGATAAATTGTTAGAGCAAGATTAGCTTGCTGTATATTTTTGTCACATGGTACCAGTGGCGGGATAACTAAGATAAGTCCCCACTGTGCCTGTGATAGCCGTGTGCCGGCAGTGCGTCGCATCCCTCCGTCCGCTGACATACCCGTGTCAGTGGTGGGATTGTGACATATTGGTGGCACAGGGTGTGCTTTTGTCATCACAATTTGGTGGCAGCGGTGGGATAACTAAGATAAGCCCCCACTGTGCCTGTGATAGCCGTGTGCCGGCAGTGCGTCGCATCCCTCCGTCCGCTGACATACCCGTGTCAGTGGTGGGATCGTGACATATTGGTGGCACAGGGTGTGCTTTAGTCATCACAGGGGACATTATTACTGCAAGGGACTCAGGATGGGGGACATTATTACTGGAAGGGGCCCAGGATGGGGGACATTACTGGAAAGGGCTCAGGATGGGGGACAGTATACCAGGATGGGGGACATTACTGGAATGGGTCCAGGATGGAGGACATTATACCAGGAAGGGGCTTAGGATGGAGGACATTATAACTGGAAGGGGTCAAGAATGGGGACATTATACCAGAAAAAGGTCCCTGATGGGGGACATTATTACATGAAGGGGACAAACACAAATTAATTTTATGATCTACAACGCTACTTGGGCCCATACATCTGGCCAACATGCAGGTGGGGGGGCCAAGTCCAAATTTTGCACTAGGGTCCACTGGATTCTAGTTCAACCAAAGCCTTTAAGCCAAGGCCACTTTTGACTTGGCGAAACTTGACAATGCCACACTGCCATCGATAAGTTAACATTAGGTCTTCTTAATCCGCAAACTCAACTAACATAAGAAGAAAGCAACTGCTGGTGCCCATACTTATTGCAATGACGTAATGACTTCATGGAGCCACAAGGGTCCCACTACGGATGGCCTCCTTTTAATTTTTTTCTGGAGTCAGCAAAACTCATAGGAATCACAGCCTGGGCCATCGAACATGCCGCCGACTTTTGGCACTCTTTGAAATGGTCTGGATGTTTACGTGGACCACCCATTCACTGGTAGCGACATATTTGGTGACTTACACAATGCCCAGAACAGATTTTCTATTTTATAGCTAATTTTAAACTTTTTCCGAACATGTCGCAAGTAGATCCGATGGGGGTCCCATTAGTTTCGTGCGTCGACATGTGCGTGGGCGTTAAGTGCCGTTGTATACTCATTAGTGTGGATGTTAATGGTTAAATATAAGTCGTTTGCTATATATAAACCTTAATTGCTTTAGGAACTTTTGCATTTTTCTAACATTTTAATGTCATGATACTTTTTTTTTTCCTTGCTAACTGCTCCATTATTGCTGAAAATACATTCCCATATTCCAATATTATCCCATGAATCCGATTCATTCTTGGTGCTGCTGTTAATGTGAGCTGCTGGGGGCGGACACTGGATGGAATCAGACTCCTTCCCCCTCTGGCAGCTGCAGGGCGTGGGCTCTAGACAGAATCAGTCTCCTTCCCCCTCTGGCTGATTTTTAGAAATGTGTTTATATATCGAAGCTTCTTCTCCCTCCAATTACATCCTAATCTGAATTCAAAACAGTCCCGATTTCATACAAAACATGATTCTCATTCCCAGCGTTTTCAGTGTCCACAGTACAGGGTCATAAGAGTAAATTTTATTGGCGGAGGTACCATTTTGCTGCTGGCTTTTTTTCTGCGTGTGGTGGACGGGGGTTATTTTCTGGTGTTTAGGTCAATACGATCATAGCAAAACCCAATTAATTTACTTTGATTTCTTTTACTATTTTTGCACAATAAGAACACTAGTCTGTTTTGTGTGCTGTACACTTCATAGGCCTATAACATTTTTATTTTTCTGTCGATGCAGCTTTAGGAGGGCTTGTGTTTTGACGGCCGAGCTGTAGTTTTTATTGCTACCACTTTGGGATACATACGACTTTGTGATTGCAGTTTTTATTCCAGTTTTTTGAGAGGGAGAGAAGTCAATTCTGCCCTCATTTTTCATTTTTTATACTTTTGCATTTTTTCCGGTTTTACGATATGAATACATTATAGTATTAGATAGAGGAGACCATTTTTGCTCACTTTTCCTTTTTTTAACGTTTACTAGGGAACTTGACCCTGTGATCACTGGATAGCTGCTATACTTGTCTGTGTACAGGTATCAGACAGACATCCTATGAAGACCTGTCGGTGACAAGACCCAAATAGGATGTTGAGACCCCCTCCGGCAGACAGGAGCGAGCCCTACAGTGGGACCCGTGACAAGAAGCCACTTGATAGTATACTCGTTAATTAAAGTCGTTAATTTGACTTTCTCAGTGAAAAAGTTTTGGTAAAACTATATACAGTATTTTTTACAGGACGGGTCATTTTTCCCGGTTTTGCAAAGTGCTCCTGAGCTCCTATCTTACGCCAGATCTCCCCCTCTGCCGTCTCAGACCTTTGTCCCTGCCATGGATTTCTCCTTACTTATGGCACATTCCTCTCCTGGGCTATGACCTTTCTGCTATTTCAGGCGGCAGATGCTCATTGCTCAGTGTCCTAAGCCAGAGACAGACAAATTTATAATTGCACATTTTTATGAGATTACATTGTCTGTTGCCAGAGGGGTAAGGATCCTGATTATAGCCAGAGCCCAAACCCAGGCAATTGCGAGAGGAGGAAGGACACTGATTCCATCCAGAGCCCACCTCCTGCTACTGTCAAAGGAGGAAGGAGACTGACTCTATCCAGAGCCCAACTTTTGCAACTGCCAGAAAAGGAAGGTGACTAATTCCATCTAGAGCCCATCCCCTGCAACTGCCAGAGGGGGAAGGAAACTGATTCTATCCAGGGCCCACCCACTGCTACTGTCAAAGGAGGAAGGCGATTGATTCTATCCAGAGCCCACTCCTTGCAACTGCCAGAAAGGGAAAGAGACTGATTCCATCTAGCGCTCATCCCCTGCAACTGCCAGAGGGGGAAGGAGACGGATTCTATCCAGGGCCCACCCCCTACAACTGCAAGAGGGGGAAGGAGGCTGATTGCATCTAGAACCCAGCCCCTGCAACTGCTAGAGGAGGAAGCAGACTGATTCTATCCATGTGTGCGGTGAGCGAGCTCTGGCTGTGGGCTCAGGAGGGTGGTGGGGGCACTATGGATCACGAAGGTGATGGAACGCACGATGCAGTCTCAAGAATACAGCCGCTGCCATCCCAGTGGATCCTCTGATTCTATCCATAGTTCATCCCCTGCAACTGCCAGAGAGGGGGAAGTAGACTGATTCTATCCAGACTTCACCCCCTGCAACTGCCAGAGAGGAAAGGAGACTGATTCCATCCAGAGCTCGCCCCCAGCAGCACCAAGAGTAAAAGTTAAGTCATGAACTAAGCTCAGCAATAAAGCATCCAACAAGCCGCACCTTGTCTGTGGCCTCCACATCTAGATTTCTGACTCTGATGTCATAGAACATCATTCATATTTGGGCTATATTTAAAGAACAACCACAAGAAAATGCACATTGTATCAGTTATTTATTAGTGATTTTAATGACTCCCCTCTCGTCTTTTTTGAATAATTTGGCACATTTTCCGCTAATTAGTAGACTTAACATGTAATCCCAGCCTGTGCATGTACTGTTTCTTTAAATGCGCAGCGGCCGGTGTGTGCAGTGTCTGCATTGCCCCGATGGCTGCTGTCTCCCTGGGGCACATGCTGTGGGCATTGTCAGGCGGCGCACGCTTTGTTGCGGCTATATAAATCCCTGCACACGCAGAGAATGCAGCCATTGACTCGGCGGCGATCAGGACCTTCTGTACTCTACTTAATTGAACTGCTCCTTCGATGATGGCGGCAGGAGGAAAAAAATTAAATAAATGCAAAATGATGTTTCTAAGGGAAAAGAAGCAAAATCTCTGAAGCCGAGCGAAGGATGATTCAATAAGTGTCTTCACAATGGGAAGGCAGAAGCAACGGGCGGCTGTCATCTGCCATTATGGTTAACCTCCCGCGAAGATTACTGAAGAGCGACGGGAAGGCCGCCGTCCTGCCAGTACCGCTACACGTCAGCTGTCAGGCAGATGCGTCCCGCCGTCACATGCCGAAACATTTCCCAGAATTCCCAGCTTGTCATATGCCGATTACCCACCGCAATAAAAATCATCAGCTCCTATGTGATATTATAAGGCGGAAAAAATCAATTATCTGCTGCGGCGAGGTCATAACAGCGGAGGGCGAGAAAATAACAAAGCACTACAGACCAACCACTGCCGTATAAATCTACAGATAACCAGCATTATAGGGGCTATATTACTGTGTATAGGGGCAGTATTATAGTTGTTATATTCTTGTACATACGGAGCAGTATTATAGTGGTTATATTCTTGTGCATAGGGGTAGCATTATAGTAGATATATTCTTGTACATAGGGGCAGTATTATAGTAGTTATATTCTTGTACATAGGGAGCAGTATTATAGTAGTTATATTCTTGTACATAGGAGCAGTATTATAGTAGTTATATTCTTGTACATAGGAGCAGTATTATAGTAGTTATATTCTTGTACATAGAAGCAGTATTATAGTAGTTATATTCTTGTACATAGTGGGCAGTATTATAGTAGTTACCGTATTCTTGTATATAGGGGGCAGTATTATAGTAGTTATATTCTTGTACATAGGGGCAGTATTATAGTAGTTATATTCTTGTACATAGGGGGCAGTATTATAGTAGTTATATTCTTGGACATAAGGGGCAGTATTATAGTAGTTATATTCTTGTACATAGGGGCAGTATTACAGTAGTTATATTCTTGTACATAAGGGTAGTATTATAGTAATTATATTCTTGTACATAGGGGGCAGTATTATAGTAGTTATATTCTTGGACATAAGGGGCAGTATTATAGTAGTTATATTCTTGTACATAGGGGCAGTATTATAGTAGTTATATTCCTGTAGATAGGGGTAGTATTATAGTAGTTATATTCTTGTACATAGGGGCAGTATTATAGTAGTTATATTCTTGCACATAGGAGCAGTATTATAGTAGTTATATTCTTGTACATAGGGGGCAGTATTATAGTAGGTATATTCTTGTACATAGGAGCCGTATTATAGTAGTTATATTCTTGTACATAGGGGGCAGTATTATAGTAGTTATATTCTTGTACATAGGAGCAGTATTATAGTAGTTATATTCTTGTACATAGGGGCAGTATTATAGTAGTTATATTCTTGTACATAGGGGCAGTATTATAGTAGTTATATTCTTGCACATAGGAGCAGTATTATAGTAGTTATATTCTTGTACATAGGGGGCAGTATTATAGTAGGTATATTCTTGTACATAGGAGCCGTATTATAGTAGTTATATTCTTGTACATAGGGAGCAGTATTATAGTAGATATATTCTTGTACATAGGAGCAGTATTACAGTAGTTATATTCTTGTACATAGGGGCAGTATTATAGTAGTTATATTCTTGTACATAGGGGCAGTATTATAGTAGTTATATTCTTGTACATAGGGGACAGTATTATAGTAGTTATATTCTTGTACATAGGAGCAGTATTATAGTAGATATATTCTTGTACATAGGAGCAGTATTATAGTAGTTATATTCTTTTACATAGGAGCAGTATTATAGTAGTTATATTCTTGCACATAGGAGC
The DNA here is from genome assembly GCF_039654945.1 of Dendrobates tinctorius. Taxonomy (NCBI): domain Eukaryota; kingdom Metazoa; phylum Chordata; class Amphibia; order Anura; family Dendrobatidae; genus Dendrobates; species Dendrobates tinctorius. The sequence goes on along the minus strand of NW_027361731.1, from coordinate 24,989,943 downwards.
AGTATTATAGTAGTTATATTCTTGTACATAGGGGGCGGTATTATAGTAGTTATATTCTTGTACATAGGGGCAGTATTATAGTAGTTATATTCTTGTACATAGGAGCAGTAGTATAGTAGTTATATTCTTGTATATAGGGGCAGTATTATAGTAGTTATATTCTTGTACATAGGGGGCATTATTATAGTAGTTATATTCTTGTACATAGGGGCAGTATTATAGTATTTATATTCTTGTACATAGGGGCGGTATTATAGTAGATTTATTCTTGTACATAGGGGCATTATTATAGTAGCTATATTCTTGTACATAGGGGGCAGTATTATTGTAGTTATATTCTTGTACATAGGAGCAGTATTACAGTATTTATATTCTTGTACATAAGGGGCATTATTATAGTCGTTATATTCTTGTACATAGGGGGAAGTATTATAGTCGTTATAGTCTTGTACATAGGGCAGTATTATAATAGTTATATTCTGGTACATAGGGAGCAGTATTATAGTAGTTATATTCTTGTACATAGGGGCAGTATTATACTAGTTATATTCTTGTACATAGGGGGCAGTATTATATTAGTTATATTCCTGTACATAGGGAGCAGTATTATAGTAGTTATATTCTTGTAGATAGGAGCAGTATTATAGTAGTTATATTCTTGCACATAGGGGCAGTATTATAGTCGTTATATTCTTGTACATAGGGGCAATATTATAGTAGTTATATTCTTGTACATAGGGGGCAGTATTATAGTAGTTATATTCTTGTACATAGGGGCACTATTATAGTAGTTATATTCTTGTACATAGGGGGCAGTATTATAGTAGTTATATTCTTGTACATAGGGGCACTATTATAGTAGTTATATTCTTGTACATAGGGGCAGTATTATAGTAGTTATATTCTTGAACATAGGGGGCAGTATTATAGTAGTTATATTCTTGTACATAGGGAGCAGTATTATATTTTTGTACATAGAGTGCAGTATTATAGTAGTTATATTCTTGTACATAGGGGGCAGTATTATAGTAGGTATATTCTTGTACATAGGAGCCATATTATAGTAGTTATATTCTTGTACATAGGGGGCAGTATTATAGTAGTTATATTCTTGTACATAGGGGCAGTATTATAGTAGGTATATTCTTGTACATAGGGGCAGTATTATAGTAGTTATATTCTTGTACATAGGGGACAGTATTATAGTAGTTATATTCTTGTACATAGGAGCAGTATTATAGTAGATATATTCTTGTACATAGGAGCAGTATTATAGTAGTTATATTCTTTTACATAGGAGCAGTATTATAGTAGTTATATTCTTGCACATAGGAGCAGTATTATAGTAGTTATATTCTTGTACATAGGGGGCGGTATTATAGTAGTTATATTCTTGTACATAGGGGCAGTATTATAGTAGTTATATTCTTGTACATAGGAGCAGTAGTATAGTAGTTATATTCTTGTATATAGGGGCAGTATTATAGTAGTTATATTCTTGTACATAGGGGGCATTATTATAGTAGTTATATTCTTGTACATAGGGGCAGTATTATAGTATTTATATTCTTGTACATAGGGGCGGTATTATAGTAGATTTATTCTTGTACATAGGGGCATTATTATAGTAGCTATATTCTTGTACATAGGGGGCAGTATTATTGTAGTTATATTCTTGTACATAGGAGCAGTATTACAGTATTTATATTCTTGTACATAAGGGGCATTATTATAGTCGTTATATTCTTGTACATAGGGGGAAGTATTATAGTCGTTATAGTCTTGTACATAGGGCAGTATTATAATAGTTATATTCTGGTACATAGGGAGCAGTATTATAGTAGTTATATTCTTGTACATAGGGGCAGTATTATACTAGTTATATTCTTGTACATAGGGGGCAGTATTATATTAGTTATATTCCTGTACATAGGGAGCAGTATTATAGTAGTTATATTCTTGTAGATAGGAGCAGTATTATAGTAGTTATATTCTTGCACATAGGGGCAGTATTATAGTCGTTATATTCTTGTACATAGGGGCAATATTATAGTAGTTATATTCTTGTACATAGGGGGCAGTATTATAGTAGTTATATTCTTGTACATAGGGGCACTATTATAGTAGTTATATTCTTGTACATAGGGGGCAGTATTATAGTAGTTATATTCTTGTACATAGGGGCACTATTATAGTAGTTATATTCTTGTACATAGGGGCAGTATTATAGTAGTTATATTCTTGTACATAGGGGGCAGTATTATAGTAGTTATATTCTTGTACATAGGGAGCAGTATTATATTTTTGTACATAGAGTGCAGTATTATAGTAGTTATATTCTTGTACATAGGGGGCAGTATTATAGTAGGTATATTCTTGTACATAGGAGCCATATTATAGTAGTTATATTCTTGTACATAGGGGGCAGTATTATAGTAGTTATATTCTTGTACATAGGGGCAGTATTATAGTAGTTATATTCTTGTACATAGGGGACAGTATTATAGTAGTTATATTCTTGTACATAGGAGCAGTATTATAGTAGTTATATTCTTGTACATAGGAGCAGTATTATAGTAGATATATTCTTGTACATAGGAGCAGTATTATAGTAGTTATATTCTTGTACATAGGAGCAGTATTATAGTAGTTATATTCTTGCACATAGGAGCAGTATTATAGTAGTTATATTCTTGTACATAGGGGGCAGTATTATAGTAGTTATATTCTTGTACATAGGAGCAGTATTATAGTAGATATATTCTTGTACATAGGAGCAGTATTATAGTAGTTATATTCTTGTACATAGGAGCAGTATTATAGTAGTTATATTCTTGCACATAGGAGCAGTATTATAGTAGTTATATTCTTGTACATAGGGGGCAGTATTATAGTAGTTATATTCTTGTACATAAGAGCAGTATTATAGTAGTTATATTCTTGTACATAGGGGCAGTATTATAGTAGTTATATTCTTGTACATAGGGGCAGTATTATAGTAGTTACATTCTTGTACATAGGAGCAGTATTATAGTAGTTATATTCTTGTACATATGGGGCAGTATTATAGTAGTTATATTCTTGTACATAGGAGCAGTATAGTAGTTATATTCTTGTATATAGGGGCAGTATTATAGTAGTTATATTCTTGTACATAGGAGGCATTATTATAGTAGTTATATTCTTGTACATAGGGGCGGTATTATAGTAGATTTATTCTTGTACATAGGGGCATTATTATAGTAGTTATATTCTTGTACATAGGGGGCAGTATTATTGTAGTTATATTCTTGTACATAGGAGCAGTATTATAGTATTTATATTCTTGTACATAGGGGGCATTATTATAGTCGTTATATTCTTGTACATAGGGGGCAGTATTATAGTCGTTATAGTCTTGTACATAGGGCAGTATTATAATAGTTATATTCTGGTACATAGGGAGCAGTATTATAGTAGTTATATTCTTGTACATAGGGGCAGTATTATAGTAGGTATATTCTTGTACATAGGGGGCAGTATTATACTAGTTATATTCCTGTACATAGGGAGCAGTATTATAGTAGTTATATTCTTGTACATAGGAGCAGTATTATAGTAGTTATATTCTTGTACATAGGAGGCAGTATTATAGTCGTTATATTCTTGTACATAGGGGCAATATTATAGTAGTTATATTCTTGTACATAGGGGGCAGTATTATAGTAGTTATATTCTTGTACATAGGGGCACTATTATAGTAGTTATATTCTTGTACATAGGGGGCAGTATTATAGTAGTTATATTCTTGTACATAGGGGCACTATTATAGTAGTTATATTCTTGTACATAGGGGCAGTATTATAGTAGTTATATTCTTGTACATAGGGGGCAGTATTATAGTAGTTATATTCTTGTACATAGGGAGCAGTATTATATTTTTGTACATAGAGTGCAGTATTATAGTAGTTATATTCTTGTACATAGGGGGCAGTATTATAGTAGGTATATTCTTGTACATAGGAGCCATATTATAGTAGTTATATTCTTGTACATAGGGGGCAGTATTATAGTAGTTATATTCTTGTACATAGGGGCAGTATTATAGTAGTTATATTCTTGTACATAGGGGACAGTATTATAGTAGTTATATTCTTGTACATAGGAGCAGTATTATAGTAGATATATTCTTGTACATAGGAGCAGTATTATAGTAGTTATATTCTTGTACATAGGAGCAGTATTATAGTAGTTATATTCTTGCACATAGGAGCAGTATTATAGTAGTTATATTCTTGTACATAGGGGGCAGTATTATAGTAGTTATATTCTTGTACATAAGAGCAGTATTATAGTAGTTATATTCTTCTACATAGGGGCAGTATTATAGTAGTTATATTCTTGTACATAGGGGCAGTATTATAGTAGTTACATTCTTGTACATAGGAGCAGTATTATAGTAGTTATATTCTTGTACATAGGAGCAGTAGTATAGTAGTTATATTCTTGTATATAGGGGCAGTATTATAGTAGTTATATTCTTGTACATAGGGGGCATTATTATAGTAGTTATATTCTTGTACATAGGGGCGGTATTATAGTAGATTTATTCTTGTACATAGGGGCATTATTATAGTAGTTATATTCTTGTACATGGGGGCAGTATTATAGTAGTTATATTCTTGTACATAGGAGCAGTATTATAGTATTTATATTCTTGTACATAGGGGGCATTATTATAGTCGTTATATTCTTGTACATAGGGGGCAGTATTATAGTCGTTATAGTCTTGTACATAGGGCAGTATTATAATAGTTATATTCTGGTACATTGGGAGCAGTATTATAGTAGTTATATTCTTGTACATAGGGGCAGTATTATAGTAGGTATATTCTTGTACATAGGGGGCAGTATTATACTAGTTATATTCCTGTACATAGGGAGCAGTATTATAGTAGTTATATTCTTGTACATAGGAGCAGTATTATAGTAGTTATATTCTTGTACATAGGAGGCAGTATTATAGTCGTTATAGTCTTGTACATAGGGGCAATATTATAGTAGTTATATTCTTGTACATAGGGGGCAGTATTATAGTAGTTATATTCTTGTACATAGGGGCACTATTATAGTAGTTATATTCTTGTACATAGGGGGCAGTATTATAGTAGTTATATTCTTGTACATAGGGGCACTATTATAGTAGTTATATTCTTGTACATAGGGGCACTATTATAGTAGTTATATTCTTGTACATAGGGGGCAGTATTATAGTAGTTATATTCTTGTACATAGGGAGCAGTATTATATTTTTGTACATAGAGTGCAGTATTATAGTAGTTATATTCATGTACATAGGGGGCAGTATTATAGTAGTTATATTCTTGTACATAGGGAGCAGTATTATATTTTTGTACATAGGGGCAGTATTATAGTAGTTATATTCTTGTACATAGGGGGCAGTATTATAGTAGTTATATTCTTGTACATAGGGGCAGTATTATAGTAGTTATATTCTTGTACATAGAGTGCAGTATTATAGTAGTTATATTCTTGTACATAGGGGCAGTATTATAGTAGTTATATTCTTGTACATAGGGAGCAGTATTATATTTTTGTACATAGGGGGCAGTATTATAGTAGTTATATTCTTGTACATAGGGGGCAGTATTATAGAGGTTATATTCCTGTGTATAACTACTATAATAGTGTCTTTGTGTATAAGAATATAATGACTATATTACCGCCCCTATGTTTAGGATTGTTTTTCCTATAATACTGCTGTTATGTGCAGCCTTTCTCACATCTCGATTTGTGGAAATATATCTTCATTTTCTCTCGCTACTCTTTAGATATTTAGACTTCTGGCTTTCGGCCATTTTTGTGAGAATGGGCACCCGGTGCCTACTCACCCGTCTTTTCTTGGGTCTTCTTGGCCTCCCGTCTGCAGCTTCTGATGACATCAGGACTCCAGTGGGTAAACTCTGCCGCTCCCGCTGCGGATAAAAATACAGATAAATTCTCACAGACGGTGCTCCGATTCAACTTGAATCAGACAACCATCGTGAAGTCCTACATCTGACATGGAAAGTGGTGGATGAAGCACTTGACAACACTGGACCCGTGGGGGGGGGAGGCACCTAAACAGATATCATTACATAGAGGTCAATACACACATTAATAATACAGAACGGAGGAATGCCACAAACCCATAAAGTGTTCTAGTAGACAGGTTAATCATGCATTTAAATTTAATGCTTTTTCCAATGAAATTGATGCAAAAAAAAAAACCAATTTGAGCACGGTCACTAATTATATAAGTTTCTAAAGAAATTACAATCTGTTACTGATCTTAAAGAGGATCAGTCTCTTGCCGTAAACTTGTATTTTTATTAATCTGGTGTAAATGCCGCTGTTCTCCTGAATCCAGCGATGTTTTTCTTTGTTTTCTAAGCCTCACCATTCCTCAGTTATGGCTCCTTCTTCCTTGTATATAAATCTAGTCTTTTTAGCCAACTGGGCGTGGTCCATATGATGACACCCACAGGGATCGCTGAAGACCACACCCCCTCCACAGAAAAGACTATTCATGTGCAGTGAAAAAGGGGCCATATCTCAGGAACAGAGAGGCACAGGAACAAAAGGAAAACAACTCCCGATTTAGGAGAACAGCGGCATTTACACCAGATATTTTTTACAAATATTTATAGAAAGTTAGAGATTCACTTTAAATTGAATAAAGTGCCAAGGATAAGTCAGATTTAGTAAAAAATGTAGAATTTTAAGATCGGGAAGTGGTTTGGAGTATTAGAGGTCATGAATCTCAAGGTCAGTAGGTGGTCGGGAAAGCAAAACAGAAAAAATTATTAGCCCCAACTAGATCACTTGGTTTACCCAAGTAGAAAGTGTTTGGACAATTACCACCCTCTCTTGATAAATCCTTCCCACCATGTCTCTGATTCAACTGATCGACCAAATTAAAAGTCTCCTAAAAGAAGAATCTAGTCAATACCCCCATTATTTATCACTCAGATCAGTATCATTAACGGAATTATCTGTGAGCTATGGCAGAATGTAACATAACAAGGGCATCCTGACTTCAGATTAAACCTAGTGTCTATTTTATAAACTATCCCTGCCTAACGAGCTAAGAATTTAGCCTTTCTTAAGGTACCGTTTAACTAAGCAACGCACCATCGATCCCGACAACGATACAACCTGGTAAGGATCGCTGGTGCTTCGCTACATGGTCGCTACATGGCCGTCAAACAGGCAGATCTACTCAACAACGCAGCAACGATCCAGCGATCAGTGTAATGACCTCGGCGGTCGTTGGGACCTTGTCACACAGCAGCGATTCTGACGACTCCCGCCTGCGTCCATGATTTCTGAGTCGTTAATGAGGTTGCTCGTCGGTGTCAAACACAGTGATGCATGCTGGCCAGCGGGACACCAGTGATCAAAAAATGAAAAAATGGCCAGGACATTCCAGCACGATCAGCGACATTGCAGCGGGGGCCTGGTCGCCGCTACGTGTCACACTGTGATGGTGTGATATGTTATGTGGGTATCATTTTGTGTCTATTTATATTTTACGGATTTCCATAGTGTTCTCTTGTTGCCCTGTATCATTCCGTGTATTCCCCATATTGTCTAGAGTCTCAATTACCTTCGTAAAGTCTGATAATTGAATTAGCTCACTTACTGTCTGCAGCCTGACTGTATCTATGCCTCTTGATGAACCCCCTGTAGTGCCTTAATCCCCAAGGCACCTTTGTCCGGTCTGGGAGGCCTGAAAACTGCCCCAACCTGTCTGACTACTCCTGGACATAAGGAGGGGGCTGGGGAGGACAGGAGCTGGACAAGTCAGACCCTGTGTGGTGATGATCGTGTGAAGACAGCACGTCAGAGAGAAGAGCCATTTTATCCACTGTCTGTTGGATTATTGGACTCTCATCTCCTTGGACATTCATCCTGTTACTGAACTGCATTTGTGTTCTGGACTATTGTATCCTTTTAGTTTTGCCTATAATAAAGGTCTTGGGATTGTTCACCCTTCCCTCGCTCTGTTGATTGTATGGTATCGGAGAAGTACCCCATGACAACTGGTGGCAGAAGTGGGATCAACAGAGTGTAACCCAATGGAGAACCACCCACAGTACAGAAGTTGGACTGTATCCAGTTTACAGGAGAGAGACAGAGACCTGGGTCTGAACTACCAGGGACTGACTAAAGAGGCCTTAATTGACCTACTGGTGGGTGCTAGCCCGGCCACCTCCTCCCAGATGTCTGAAGGACGAGCATGTCGGAGATGGCTGGGAGCAGAAAACGCCTTTACTGTGGAAGATGTTATACAGGCGTTCCTTATAGAACAATTTCTTGCCAAGTGCCCTGCAGAGGTACGGGAATGGGTCCGGGAGCACACGCCGTGTACCGTGGATAGAGCTGCAGCCCTGGCCGATGAAGCCCTTACTATCCGGCTGCAATGGAGGAGGCTTCTGGACAATGAACCACGGCCTGCTCCTGCGCCCCGTCCCCCTCCGATTATATCTGCCTATCCACCTAGTCGCAAGCCGATGACAATCACGCCTCACAATCCTGGAGCCCAACAGTTCCGACCACGACCTGGGGGTATCCCAGAATGGAGATGTTATGGGTGTGGGCAACCTGGACATTTGCAGTTTGGCTGTCCCTCAAGGATTCGGAGGGAGCCCCAAACAGCCCCACCTCGTCCAGTGCATCTTGTGCACTCCATCCCGCCTGAGGAAGAGCTACCACCACCCACACCAGAGTGGACCACCGACCACGGCACCATAGATACCCCTCCTGGAGTGTACAGACTCCGGCCTTTGTCCTTTAGCTACCCAGAGCAACAGCAACGCCACCTGCAGGATGTCTTAATTGATGGACACAAAGTGTCAGGATTTAGAGACACGGGGCATTCCTGACTATCGCTGACCCCCCGTGTTGTTTGACCCGAGGCAATTCAGCAGGGTCCGGGAATTCCCATTGTCCTGGTGGGGGGTGCCAGCAAATATATACAGCAAGCTTCTGTGCGTTTGGATTATGATTGTGGAGAAAAAGTATTAAGCTACGTACCGGTGACGGTATTTTTCGGAAGCCCATGACAGCACCACGAGAGGGGATCCACCCTTCAGGAACAGGAAACCTACAGACAAAAAAGGTGGCACCTCTCCCACGCATCAGTTGGATTACAGAGCTTTAGAGGCTACCATGGTTAGTGGCACAGCATATATACAATATATACAATCTATACATCCTATTTACAATTTATATATAATGTTTACTCCAATTTAAGGCAAATCCGTGAAACAAACTTCTAAGAGGAAGGAGTGCACCTCTATACGTGAACAAGGGAGGGAACTAAGGGTGCTGTCATGGGCTTCCGAAAAATACCGTTACCGGTACGTAACTTAATACTTTATTCGGACTCCCATGACAGCACCACGAGAGAATTACAGAGATGTAAACTAACTAACTAACTAACTTAGGGAGGGACTACAGCCTGCAGCACCCTTAGCCCAAAGGTGAGATCCGAGGAGACCCCCATATTTAACCGATAGTGGTTAAAAAAGGTGGAAGGAAATGACCAGGTGGCCACCTTACATATCTGGTCAATTGACACTCCAGATCTCTCCGCCCAAGATGATGCACGAGTGGAATGCGCCCTCAGGTTCTGGGGAGCCGGAATGCCACCTGCTGTGTAAGCCAGAGAGATAGCCTCTCTAATCCACTTTGCTAACGTGCCTTTTGATACCCTAAACCCTTTCTTAGGACCTTGGAAGGATAAAAATAATGCGTTCTCTTTCCTCCAAGGATCAGTAGCCGCTATATATTCTAGTAGGCATCTTTTAACATCTAACGCATGAAGCTTCTGCTCTTTAGGGTTGGTAGGATTAGGGAGGAAGGAAGGGAGCACTATCTTTTGTGTCCTGTGAAAGTGTGATGCTACCTTGGGCAAGTATGCTGGGTCCGGTTTTAGGATTACTCTATCATATAAAAACTCTGTATAAGGGGGCAACCTGGAAAGTGCCTGTATATCACTTATCCTACGTGCAGATGTTATTGCCGCCAAAAAAGCTATCTTAAGGGATATAATCTTTAACAAGGCCGAATCCAGAGGTTCGAATGGCTTCTCTGTCATAGCTGTAGCCTGTAAGGACTAAATTTAAGTTCCATGGTATACATTTATCCTTGTGTATGGGTCTGGATCTACTAGCAGTTTTGATGAATCTAGTCACCCAGTAGTTGCTGGCAATATCACAGGTAAATAGGGCCACCAGGGCTGAAACCTGCACTTTTAAAGTACTCGTGGAAAGACCCAACTCTAGACCCCTCTGAAGGAATTCTAGAATCTGTTTCGTGGGTATTCCATCCCTGAGATTAAACTCAGTGGTGGACAGGAATTGCCTCCAGGTTCTAGCATAGATCTTTGTAGTAATCTGCTTCCAGCTCTTCAGAAGGGTATTAATTAAATTTTTGGAGAAACCTCTATCCCTCAACAGCGCCCTCTCAAACTCCACGCCGTCAAATGGAGTCCCGTTAATTGCGGATGGTTGACTGGCCCCTGGTAGAGAAGATTCGGAAGGTTTGGCAGTACCCAGGGATCGCATACGGACATGGTCCTCAACCATGCGAACCAGGTCCTCCTGGGCCAGAATGGGGCAATTAATATGACCCTTGTTTGATCTTCCCTGATCTTCCTTACCACCAGAGGTAAGATGGCTAACGGTGGAAAGGCATATGCCAGGGCGAAATCCCATTTTATTAGGAAAGCGTCCATTACCAGTGGATTTTCCCTGGGGTTCAGAGAGCAGAAGTTTTTTACTTTCCTGTTTTCTTTGCTGGCAAAGAGGTCTACCTCCGGCTGACCCCATCTTCAGACAATCTGATTGAAAACGTCCGTGTTTAAAGCCCATTCTCCTTGCCTTAGTGCCCTGCGGCTTAGAAAGTCTGCCCTTGTGTTGTCTTTCGCTGTGATATGGAGCGCAGTTAAAGATTGAAAATTTCTCTTGGCTATTTGAAATAGACGTTCTGTTATCCGCATCAGGGCCTCGGAGCGTGTTCCACCTTGGTGGTTGATATAGGCTACTGCTACCTGGTTGTCCGAGAGGATCCTCACATGATGACCCTGTAGGTACATAATGAGTTTTTTTTAGCTGCCAACTCAATCGCCAACAGCTCCCTCTGGTTATACGAGGTCTCCATTTTAGAGTCCCATTGTCCCTGGACCACTATGTCCCCCATATGGGCCCCCCAACCCGAGGGGGTAGCATCTGTGGTTATTATACAGGTTATCTGCATCACCCAGGGCACCCCTGAGGATAAGTTGTTCTTGTCAAGCCACCATCTAGGAGCTGTAAGGGTCAAAGGGCTCAATGATATCTGACCTTGTAAAGACCCCTCTAAGGCCCTGTCGCTAACTAGGACGTCCTTCTGAAGGGATGTAGTGTGAAACTGCGCCCACCTGACTGCTGGCATACATGAGGTCAGAGAACCTAACAGTGACATGGCTTGCCTGAGGGTCATGGAGGGTTTATCAATCGCTTGAAGTACCTGCTGTTGTATGTGTTCTAACCTATCTGATCGCAGAAGACACTGCTGGGTTTATGAATTTAACAGTAAGCCTAGGAATTTTTGGACTCTTAGGGGCTGAAATCGGGAATTCTCGTAATTTATTATACACCCGAGGTGTTCTAGACTGGACTTAGTCCTTTCTATCTGAGATAAACAATGGTCCCCCGAATTTCCCACTATCAAAAAATCGTCTAAGTACGGGACAATCAGGATATCCGCCTCTTGTAGATGAGCCATGACTTCGGCCACTATCTTCGTAAATACCCGGGGGGCTGCTGAGAGACTAAAACGGAGAGCCCTAAACTGAAAATGACGGGGTAAACCGTCCACTGACACTGCCACTCTCAGGAACTGCTGGAAGTCTGCGTGGATAGGCACATGATAGTACGTGTCTTTCAAATCCACGACTGCCATGAAACACCCTTTAAACAACATCTTTATTGCTGAACTGATAGACTCCATCTTAAAGGTTCGGTTAACCAAGAATTCATTAAGGGAACGTAAATTAATAATGGTCCTGAATGATTTATCTGGCTTTTGGATCAGGAACAGGGGAGAGTAGAAGCCTCTACCGCTCTCAGATTCTGAAACATCCACCAGGACATTTTTTAGGCGTAGACTCAAGACTTCTGCTTCTAAAGCAGTTCAAGTAGCGAACGTAAGGGAGTTAGTTTAAAGGTATCTCGAGGAACATAACTAAACTCCAGCTTGAGTCCGGTGGTTATTACGTTCCGCACCCAGTCACTATTGGTGATCTGTAGCCATGCTGGAAGGAAGGCTGACAGTCTACCCCCCACGGGAATCGCTAGTCATTGTCCATGTTTCTTTCGCTCTCTTGAAGAACGCCTGAACATAAAGTTCGTACCTCTCCTTCTTCTATCCTCCCATCTGGGATGGTCTCTATTAGGCGATGGGTTGCGCCTTCTTCCCTGACCGAATCTCCTTCTATTGAACGAGCGTCGGTAGGATGCGGACCACAGATTAGGGAACTTCTTCTTGTCGTCCCCGGCTTTATCCAGCAATTCGTCCAGGACTGTTCCAAACAAATATTCTCCTTCGCACGGGATAGTGCAGAGTTTTGACCAGGATTGGATATCTCTCAGCCAGCACTTTAGTCACAGGGCTCTACGAGCCGCAATAGAAAGTCCTGCTGCCCTAGCGGCCATTCTAACTGCATCAGCTGAGGCATCCGTTAGGAAGGCTGCGGCCCCCTAGATTACTGGTAGGGCACCCAAAATTGTCTGTCTAGGCATCCCCTGTTTTAATTGAGACTCCAGTTGGTCCAACCAGACCATCATGGACCTGGCCGTATATGTTGAGGCTACTGCTGGTCTTAGGGAACCGGCTGCCATCTCCGAGGTTCCTTTAAGGAAGGTGTCTGCCTTAATGTCTAGGGGGTCTTTAAGGGTCCCCATATCCTCGAAGGGTAGTGAGGCTCTTTTTGATGCCTTGGCAATTGCCGCATCCAATTTAAGGGCTTTGTCCCAAGTGCTACCTGTTGGATCATCAAAGGGGTATTTATGTTTGAGGGCTGGTGGTAGTGAACCTCTTTTATCTGGTTTCTTCCATTCTCTACGAATTAGTTCCTGAATCTTTTCGTTCAAAGGGAAGACCCCTCGCCTTTTCTGATCCAGCCCCCCCGAACATGACATCCTGCATGGATAACTGTGGTTTGGGCTCCTCCACCTCCATTGTTCCTCTCACCGCCTTTACCAGCTTGTCCACCCGGTCTAGCGCTAGACAGAACCGACCGGAAACCTCTTCCTCCGAGGAGGACGAGGGGGATGAGCCAGAGGAGTCCTTATTTCTCCTCCATTCCACCGAGGAATCTAACTCCAAAGGGACCACAACCCTTGAGCTTCCCGCCTGGGACAGGGATTTTAGGTTTTCTCTCATTTCTGCCCTGACTATGTCTTTTAGGCTTGCAGCGATTTTAGGCGATTCCTCTGCCACCGTCTGCTGGATACAGGGGGGACACAACTTTTTTGGGCATGAGTCCGGTAGTGGGCCTACACAGAGAGCGCATTCCCTGTGTTTTGCCTTACTTGTGGCCTTCTTCCCCTGTTGTGAGTTCATTTTCCCCTTCGTCACTGAGGTCTGGTGAACTCCCTATTCTGGTAAAGGAAGGTAATGAGCCTGATTATCAGGCACCTGAGCCTAATGATGATGACTGGCTGAGTGGAGTTACGGACTGGATATAAGGCTGCCGACGCCCTTCTGCCCTGCGGGTGATTTCTCTGTGGACTTCTAAGAGACCAGTCTGATTCCTGCTCCTCTAAAGCTAAGTTTTCTGCTTGCCTTTTAGCATTTGTGTTTTGTTTTTGTTTGCCTTGCTTTTCTGGATTCTGCCATTCCCTGCTGGGGTGAGCTGAATCTCCTTTTGCCTGTTGCTCTGTCTTCAGAATATTCCTGAGTACTGACATAGTCTTTTTGAAGCCTAGCGTCTTCAGGGCCTTTTTCACTGTCAGTCTGTTGGCTCTTATTTTCATATGGTTTTTCACGGATTGCAGACAGCAGCCTTCCTGTCCTTTCCTATCTAGTTAGCTTGGGCCCCATCTTTGCTCAGTCTATCTTTCTGTCTGTGTTAGTGTTCTTTCTTCTTGCTTCACCGTCATTATATGTTGGGGGCTGCCTTTTGCTTTGGGGTCTGCTCTGGGGCAGTTTAGATTTCCCTTTCTGTCTTTAGGCTATATAGTCCTCCGGCTGTGATCGAGGGGTCTAGGGCATCGTAGGAACCCCCCACGGCTACTGCTAGTTGTGTTGATAGGTTCAGGGGTCTGCAATCCGATAGCTGCCAACTTCTCTGGTTTTCTGGACTTTTCTGTTTTTGCCTCCTACGGTGACTCATTCATAACATTCCCCTGAGAATAAAAACATAGAGGGAGGCTCCATCACTGAGTGAACATTCACGTAGATCACTTACCAGTGCAGCAAATAGGTACCGGAGTATAAGGGGGGTCTTTCTCAGTCGATACTCCCGTCTGTCTGGAGGAGCTCTTATGACTGGACTGGTCACTCCGTTTGGCATGCTCCTTACTGTCCCGTGATTCTTTTTTCTTTTGTTTGATCTGCCGAATGTCTTCTAGGGGCGGCAGCGATGCTTGTCGCTGTCGCTGCTGCTGCTCTTCTTGTTCGCTCTCCATCATTGCGTGCAATAATGTGGCCAGAAGCATGGAACTCCCCTAGGGCTCTGCTTAAATACCTCTCCTCCGGTCAGCAGACATGCCGCTCCCCCCCGATTGGTCTCCCACCCCTCAGCTGGCGCAGCTATCGGTTGGTGAGTCGGCATTTACCGGGCGCTTGTTCCGATGGGCGCCGCCATCTTGGATTCTTCGCGCCTGCGCAGTGGCGCCGTGACCCGGAAGTGCCCGCGGCTCCGCCCCCAACATCACTGCGGCCCTGCAGACACTTCCTGTGCATCAGGGAGTCACGCGGGATGCCCGGGCATCTTCCTGCAGCGCCTCCGGGTCCCGGAACCCACTCGGTTGCGCTGGCAATACCGATCCCAGCCACTGCGCCGCTGGAGCAGGGAGACCCCGGGGGCCATTCTCACCGGCGCCGGCTTTTCCTAATGGAGATGGAAATCCTCCGGACCCCCCTCCCTGCTGCGAATGCCACTGCCGTGCAGCCCAGCCAGGACCACCATGGCGTCTCCAGGAGTTCCGCACCTGGCCGAGGTAGGAGACCCCCCCGCTACCTGCTGGGGAAATCAGACATGGAAAAAGACTTATGCATCTTAGTCAATAAGAAGCTAAATTGGAGTGCCCAGTGTCAGGCAGCTGCCACCAAAGCAAATAGGGTCATGGGATGCATTAGAAGAGGTCTGGGGACACGAGATGAAAACATAATTCTCCCTCTGTACAAATCACTCGTCAGACCACACTTGGAGTATTGTGTGCAATTTTGGACTCCGATTCTCAAGAAAGACATTACTGAACTTGAAAGGGTTCAAAGGCGGGCTACTAAAATGATAAATGGAGTTGGTTCACTACAATACCCAGAAAGGTTATCAAAATTAGGTCTATTTACTCTAGAAAAGAGAAGACTTAGGGGAGACCTAATATATATGTACAAGTATATCAGAGGGCAATACAGAGATCTCTCCCATGAACTGTTTGTACCAAGGACTGTGACAAGAACAAGGGGGCATTCTCTTCGTTTGGAGGAAAGACAATTTCTGCACCAGCATAGAAGAGGGTTCTTCACGGTAAGAGCAGTGAGGCTCTGGAATTCTCTTCCTGAGGAAGTGGTGATGGCCAACTCACTGAATGAATTTAAGAAAGGAATGGATGCTTTTCTTGTGAGTAACAGTATAGAAGGTTACAAATAACATAATATTATATGTAGATGGTTGACCCAGCTTAGGGGAAGGAATTTTTTCCCTATGGAGAAAATTGGCTTCTACTCTGTGGGTTTTTTGCCTTCCCCAGGATCAACAATGCAGAACAGCTGCACTAAAACTAGGCTGAACTAGATGGACATAAGGTCTTCCTCCAGCCTTCAAAACTATGTTACTATGTTACCTGTGCCGGCCGGTCGGCCTGGGATCCATTCGGACTTCCATCTGTAGGATCCCGTCAACTCAGGAACAGGAAACCAACTGATGCGTGGGAGATGTGCCGCCCTTTTTGTCTGTAGGTTTTATGTTCCTGAAGGGCGGATCCCCTCTCTCGTGGTGCTGTCATGGGAGTCTGAATAAACTGTGTTGGATTGGAGTTATGGGAGGACTTCCTGCATATATCCTCCTTGGGAATGACATTGGGGAGTTACAGTGCCAATTTGTGGGAGCAGTCACCCGACTACAGGCCTTTCAAGCACTACGTCATCCGGACCTCACCGGGGAGCAACCACCACGAACCGCATCAGGGTTGGTAAGCGATACGTTCGCTGCTACTACATTGGGAGAGTCTTGGGACCGAGAGGAGTTTAGGAGAGAAATGGAGGGTGACACTAGCTTAGCAGCCCCTAGGTGAAAGGCAGAAACTGGGCGCATGGGAGATAATGGGGATGGCTTCACTCAAGAAAACGGACTGTATTATCGTGTAACAAAGGTCAGTGACAAGGGCAACCCTGATGCAACGACCAGGCAACTCATTGTCCCTCAGAAGTACAGGGCACAGCTACTCCAACTGGCCCATGACATTCCCTTGGCTGGGCATCAAGGGAGGAAAAGGACTGAAAAGAGACTCACCCAAAGCTTTTACTGGCCTGGCATCTCGCAGTCAGTAGCCCATTATTGCCGCACCTGCGATGTGTGCCAGCGAATGCGGCATCCAGGAGCTCGACATAAGGTACCCCTGCAATCCCTGCCCATAATTGAAGAACCATTTCAATGTGTAGCTGTCGACATCATAGGTCCTCTGGCCCACCCCAGCAGGTCAGGGAAAAAATATATCCTGACCGTGGTGGACTATGCCACTAGGTATCCTGAAGCTGTGGCCCTGTCCAGTATCACAGTAAAGGTAGCCGAGGCCCTTGTTACGATCTTTACCCGGGTAGGGTTTCCTAATGAAATATTATCGGATCAAGGCACTCAGTTCATGCCAGATCTGGTCCAGTCCCTATGGCATACCTGTGGTGTTCGAGCCATTCGCACCACCCCATACCACCAGCAGACCAACAGACTATGTGAACGCTTTTATGAAACCCTAAAAAATATGCTGAGGGCTTTTGCTGACGTTGAAAAAGATGGGGAAAAATACCCCCACATCTCCTCTTCGCCTATCGGGAGGTTTCCCAAGAGTCCACAGGGTTCTCTCCCTTCGAACTACTGTTTAGCAGGAAGGTCCGTGGGCCTCTCACTCTTCTGAAAGAACATTTAGAGGGAGACATCTCAGATACCGGAATGCCCATCGTTCCTTATGTTCTAGAGTTCAGAGACCGTCTCGCCCAGCTAGCTACCTTGGGTAAAGAACATCAGCGAATGGCCCAGTCCAGACAAAAAACTTGGTATGACCGTAATGCGAGGACCCCAGAATGTATGGAAGGACAGCAAGTGCTCATGATTACTGCTTCCCCTGCCAACAAGCTTCAAGCAGTGTGGGAAGGCCCTTATCAGGTTGTCAAGAAAATTAATGACACTAACTATGTTATTGCCCTGGACTCTAGTGGTCGACGACAGAAAACCGTCCACATTAACATGCTGAAAGAATACCACGACCGATCTCTGCCTGTACAAGCTGTCTGCCACCCCCCTAGTGAAACCGCCGACGAGTGTCTCCCCGATCTTCTCAGGTCGCCCAAGCGGGAGGATCACTGGAACAAGTGCCCCTAGGCTCCAATTTATCGGATATACAAAAGGACGATATTGTCGCCGTACTAAGGCCGCGGGCTGCTGCTTTCTCCTCAAAGCCGGGGAAGACTACTCTCACCAGCCACCATGTGGAAACCCCCGGACAGCGCTCCATCCAGCAGGCTGCCTACCTGGTTCCAGAAGCTGTTCAAGGCATGATAAAGGACGAACTGGGGGAGATGAAACGACTGGGAGTTGTTCAGCCATCTCACAGTTCTTGGGCCTCTCCCATCGTCAAGGTTCCAAAGAAGGATAGTACAACACGATTCTGCGTTGATTACAGACGTTTAAATGATGCCACCAAGAGTGATGCTTATCCCATGCCCAGGATTGATGATCTATTGGATTGTCTGGCCAGTGCCCAATTTGTGACCACGTTAGACTTGAGCAAGGGGTACTGGCAGATACCCCTAACAGAGGACGCTCGGGAGCGCTCGGCCTTCATTACTCCATTTGGGCTTTTTGAGTTCCTGGGAATGGTCTTAGGGATGAAAACTGCCCCCGCTACTTTCCAGAGACTGGTAGATCGACTGTTGGAACAATGTCAGGACTTTGCCTGTGCTTACTTGGATGACATTGCCATTTTTAGCACAACCTGGGAGGAACATCTTAAACACTTGGGCATAGTGCTAGACTGTATCCTTACTGCAGGAATGACCATTCGCCCTGATAAGTGCCAAATAGGGATAGCTGAGGTGCAGTACCTCGGGCATAAAGTAGGGGGTGGGACCCTAAGGCCTGAGCCCGCCAAGGTGGAAGCCATTAGCAACTGGTGTAGACCCCAGACTAAAAAGCAGGTACTTGCATTTTTAGGAACTGCTGGTTACTATCGCAAATTCGTTTCTAATTTCAGCACCTTGGCCAAGCCCCTACCCGACCTGACCCGCAAGAACATACCTAGGAATGTGACGTGGACGACTGCATGCATGGATGCCTTTTCAGCATTAAAGACAGCCCTCATCACTGCCCATCGTATGGGCGCTAAAACAATTGCAGCCATACTTGTATGGCAGAGACTTTACAATTGTTACAGACCACAACCCCCTCACATGGCTGAACCGCGTATCGGGGGACAATGGAAGATTGCTGCGGTGGAGCTTGTTCTTACAACCCTACAGCTTCTCCATCCAATACAAGCGGGGAAGCCAACACCAGAACGCTGATGGACAGTCTCGACAAGAAGAACCATAGGCTCCCTAGGCCGACCTACCCCTGCCATTGTACAAGGAACTGTGAACGATTGAGCAATGTGGACTAAAGTGAGCAGGCCAGAGGTCTGTGTAGACCTCATGGCGTGCTCACTTATTATGAGGGAGGAGAGGTTGTGATGGTGTGATATGTTATGTGGGTATCATTTTGAGTCTATTTATATTTTACAGATTTCCAAAGTGTTATCTTGTTGCCCTGTATCATTCCGTGTATTCTCCATATTGTGTAGAGTCTCAATTACCTTCCAAAAGTCTGATAATTGAATTAGCTCACTTGTCTGCAGCCTGACTGTATCTATGCCTCTTGATGAACCCCCTTTTGTGCCTTAATCCCCAAGGCACCTTTGTTAGGTCTGGGAGGCCTGAAAACCACCCAAAACCTGTCTGATTACCCCTGGACATAAGGATGGGGCTGGGGAGGACAGGGGCTGTTAAGTCAGATGCTGTGTGGTGATGATCATGTAAAGACAGCACGTCAGAGAGAAGGGAAGCATACGGACCCATTTTATCCTCTGTCTTTTGGATTATTGGACTCTCATCTCCTTGGACATTCATCTTGTTACTGAACTGCATTTGTGTTCTGGACTATTGTATCCTCAGTGTGGTGGATTGTTTATGGACCTTTTAGTTTTTCCTATAATAAAGGTCTTGGGATTGTTCACACTTCCCTCGCTCTGTTGATTGTGTGGTATCGGAGAAGGACCCCGTGACACACATGTAGCGAGATCGCTGGCGAGGTCGCTGTTGCGTCACAAAATCGGTGATGCTTCATCGATCTCGCTATGTGAGATGGGGCCTTTATGCTTCTTGAGGTCAGAGTGGGAGGGATTTAAAGGAATCTTGACAAATTAAGAAAGCGGTCTATTCTACAGGTGGCACGTTAAACAACAGGGAGAGCTGAGAAGATTGATGTATCACTTTGTTGGACAACATTCATCAGAACTTTCATTTTATAGATCTAAATTTCTGCACTTTTCAGACCTTAAGACTCAAGTGGGTGGTCCTAATCAAATACCACCCACTGGACTCCTAAACAAAGAATGAGCCAAAGTTTAGATCAATAACAGTAATAATAATCAATAATAAAAGTTATGTTCATTATTTTCCTAAAAAGCCATAAATCAATGTGACCTTCTTTCTCATCTACATCACAAACTGTTCTTTCTCACTTAAGGAGTCCAGTGGGCAGTCCTAAATAGTGACCACCCACTGGACTCTTAAGCCTAGAAGTTTTTTGCTAGTAGGTGATACATTATTCTGAATATTTCCCAGAAATTTATATATCAATCTACTCAGCTCCTACTCTAGAACATGATTCGAGAAGAATGAACAAGTCTGTGCAACATGGATGGCAGTCTACCATATGGCAAGCAGAAATTCCCACAGTGTGGGATTGTGATTCCTGGGACCCACCAGAAGAAATGTTTCTAATAGTCCTTCCGCCATACAAATAAGATCACGCCCCCTTATAATAATCTACTCACGCAGTGTCAGACTGAAGAACATTGGGCCCCCTGGAGGATTTGATTCTGAGGGCCCACTTTTCACCCCCACTCAAGAGCCCTATAGCAACTGCAAGGTTTACACTATGAACTCTGCGGAAGGAGAAGCCAGGGTCCACCGGAGGAGTCTCCGGTTCTCTGGTGGGCCAGTCCAACCCTGTACTCACGAGAAGATCCTCAGAACTGTGAGGATGGTCAACTCAAGAGTAAGTTGAGCATTTGGTCGACCAGAAAAAATTCTGCAGCAGAGATAGACTTTACCATCACAACTTGCCAAGAAACTAGAAAACCTGATGATTTCAGACCTCATTCTCCAGGCAAGATATTTCTATAATTAATAAGATTCCTGCAGAGCCATCTCTAATTGGCGCAACACCCACCACGTTCCTGCAGACTGTTAGCAGTGAGCACTAATAAAGCAGGTAACAATTGACTAAACTCTTACGCTTTTTCCTCCCTGACTTTCGACTAATCAGTGTATCCAGACTCCGTTATTGTGCACTCACAGTGGGATGTTGCTTGTTATGGTGGTAGAGTGGACTACTTAATGAAAACCATTATAATAAAATATTTAAATATTTTTTTGTCCCAGGAAAGAAATGTCAAATTCTTTTTCATAAAGAAACAAAAACTAATAACATTTAACAAAAGTATAGGATTGTTGTAAAAAAATGTATCGGAGAGGACGGAGAATCCTGTGTAAAGAAAAGGTCCTTCAAAGGTTACAATTTTGACCTAGCTTGGTGGATCTGGTTGACTTTCATACTTGGGAGGTCTATTAATTTCTGTGTGGGTTCCACAAATCAACCAAGACCCCTTAACTAGACTGTTCACTTCCAGAAAACCCCTATAAGCATTGATGCTTAAGATGTACAGTTTTGTTATTGTCATATTCCGGAATGCCCCCAACCACATTCCAAGGAACATTGGGAAATGCCAATTTTGGTCATTTTCAAAACCAGCTTGTATTTTGGAAACTAAGTAGTAGATGGGTGGGCCATGGGCTACGGGCTACTGTTTCAGTAGAGAAGGTATGAACAGAAGTTGGTCCAACAGTTAGAGATTGGGTTGCCGCCAGTTTCGACAATATCACCAAATATTCTTGAACTGGAATAGATGAAGCAACCACATATCCAAGCCCTCGCCTCCTCCTGCCGCCTCAAACTCAAAAATATTTCCCGGATCCGCTCATTCCTCAACCACGAAACCACAAAAACACTAGTGCACGCTCTTATCATCTCCCGCCTACTCTCTGGCCTCCCCTCTAGCACTCTGGCTCCGCTCCAGTCCATCCTACACTCTGCTGCGCGACTAATCCACCTGTCTCCCCGCTATTCCCCAGCCTCCCCCCTATGCCAGGCCCTTCACTGGCTTCCTATTGCCCAGAGGATCCAATTCAAAACCCTAACCATGACATACAAAGCCATCCACAACCTGTCTCCTCCACACATCTGTGACATGGTCTCTAGGTACCTACCTGCACGCAACCTTCGATCGTCCCAAGATCTCCTTCTCTACTCCCCCCTTATCTCTTCTTCCCACAACCGCATACAAGACTTCTCCCGTGCTTCCCCCATACTCTGGAACTCCCTACCGCAACACATCAGACTCTCACCATCAACGGAAACCTTCAAGAAGAACCTGAAGACCCACCTGTTCCGACAAGCCTACAGCCTGCAATGATCCTCGGTCTACTGAACCACCGCATGACCTGCTCTACCCTCTCCTACTGTATCCTCACCCATCCCTGTAGACTGTGAGCCCTCGCGGGCAGGGTCCCCTCTCCTTATGTACTTGTGTGTCCCTTGTCCCTTGTCTTACACTTGTATATTACTCTTGTATATATTACACTTGTCTATATTTCCCCTTTTCACATGTAAAGCGCCATGGAATAAATGGCGCTACATAAATGCATAATAATAATAATAATAATAATAATAATAATAATAATAATAATAATAATAAAAAATGAAGCTAAAATGGTAAAAGCTGGATTTTAGACTAATTGTTTGCCTTGTGAGACCGATGTGGTGTGGTGGACACTCTCTGTCTGGTGGCCATCCTATAACTGAACTTCAAAGTGTGTTTCCGAAAATAGTTGAACATTTGGCCAACAGATCTTAGAATCCTTAAAATTTACAGTTTTCTTGCTCTCATCTTCTGGAAAGCCCCAACCAGATTCCAAGGAACATTGGGAAATGCCAACTTTGGTCACTAGCAAGACCAGCTTGTATTTCAGAAACTAAGAAGTTTCAATGGGTGGGCCATGGGCTATAGTTTCAGTTGAGAAGACATGAACTGAAGTTGGTCCAACAGTTAGAGATTGGGTTACCGCCAGTTTCGACAATATCACCAAATATTCTTGGAATGGAATAGATGAAGCTAAAATGGTAAAAGCTGGATTTTAGTCTAATTTTTTGCCTCATGAGACCGATCTGGTGTGGTGGACACTCTCTGTCTGGTGGCCATCCTTCATAACTGAACTTCAAAGTGTGTTTCCGAAAATAGTTGAACATTTGGCCAACCGTGTATTTTTAAAAGCTTATAGACAGACCTTAGAATCCTTGCCAATGTGACTTAGATGATAAGTCTGAAGAATCTCCCATTTCTGCGTGGGTTCCACAAGTCAACCAAGACCCCTAAACTAGAACGTTCCCTTCCCAGAAAACCCATATAAACATTGATGCTTAAAATGTACAGTTTTGTTGTTGTCATCTTCTGGAAAGCCCCAACCTGATTCCAAGGAACATAAGGAAATGCCAACTTTGGTCACTGGCAAAACCAGCTTGAATTTCGGAAACTAAGAAGTATGGATGGTAGAGAAGGTATGAACAGAAGTTGGTCCAACAGTTAGAGATTGGGTTGCCACCGGTTTCGACAATATCACCCAAAATTCTTGCAATGGAACAGATGAAGCAAAAATGATAAAAGTTGGATTTTAGCCTAATTCTTTGCCTCGTGAGACAGATCTGGTGTGGTGGACACTCTCTGTCTGGTGGGCCATCCTTCATAACTGGACTTCAAAGGGTGTTTCCGAAAATAGATGACTATTTGGCCAATCTTGTATATTTAAAAACTTTGGCAAAACTTCTAAGATCTGTCTATGTGACATAGATGATAAGTCTGAAGAATCTCCCAGAAAGACCTTACAAAGTCCTTAAGAAAATCGACTGAGGAAACTCACCACCACCAAGTCCACTTTAATAACCAAAACTACGGAAATGGTCTACATGCTTCACTAATTATTTACTTGATTAAACTATAAAGTTCTTATTGTCTATCACCCAAGTAGACAACCATAGGAGAGCGAGGCTCCGGAGTATTACTGTGTGTGATAGACCCTACGAAAAACCCCACCGAGAAGGTTTGTTTGTGTTTTCGTCTATGTCTGTATGGCCCCAATGAGCCTGGATGGAAGACATCATGCTGCTCTGTTTGATTGCTGTTGTGCTCAGTAATTATGAAGCTTTGATTAATAAAACATAATTAGCAAATCTCACTGCACTGGATACTGGAAAAAAGAAAGTAAATTACTAAATTAATAAGGTACAAGAGTCAGTTTTATTTTTTTACAGTAAATATATATTGCATCCTACAGAGGAATCTATTCTTGGGGGTGTAATGGAAAACAGGGGTGACGGTAATATCAAATATATGGCAGTAATAATTGTATGCAGAAAGCTGTATTATAGTAGTTATATTCTTGTACATAGGGGCAGTATTATAGTAGTTATATTCTTGTACATAGGGGGCAGTATTATAGTAGTTATATTCTTGTACATAGGAGCAGTATTATAGTAGTTATATTCTTGTACATAGGGGGCAGTATTATAGTAGTTATATTCTTGTACATAGGGGCAGTATTATAGTAGTTATATTCTTGTACATAGGGGGCAGTATTATAGTAGTTATATTCTTGTACATAGGGAGCAGTATTATATTTTTGTACATAGGGGCAGTATTATAGTAGTTATATTCTTGTACATAAGGAGCAGTATTATAGTAGCTATATTCTTGTACATAGGGGCAGTATTATAGTAGTTATATTCTTGTACATAGGGGCAGTATTATAGTAGTTATATTCTTGTACATAAGGAGCAGTATTATAGTAGTTATATTCTTGTACATAGGGGCAGTATTATAGTAGTTATATTCTTGTACATAGGGGGCAGTATTATAGTAGTTATATTCTTGTACATAGGGAGCAGTATTATATTTTTGTACATAGGGGCAGTATTATAGTAGTTATATTCTTGTACATAAGGAGCAGTATTATAGTAGCTATATTCTTGTACATAGGGGCAGTATTATAGTAGTTATATTCTTGTACATAGGAGCAGTATTATAGAAGTTATATTATTGCACATAGGAGCGGCATTATAGTAGTTATATTCCTGTACATAAGGAGCAGTATCATAGTAGTTATATTCTTGTACATAGGAGCAGTATTATAGTAGTTATATTCTTGTACATAGGGGGCAGTATTATAGTAGTTATATTCTTGTACATAGGGAGCAGTGTTATATTTTTGTACATAGGGGCAGTATTATAGTAGTTATATTCTTGTACATAAGGAGCAGTATTATAGTAGCTATATTCTTGTACATAGGGGCAGTATTATAGTAGTTATATTCTTGTACATAGGAGCAGTATTATAGAAGTTATATTATTGCACATAGGAGCGGCATTATAGTAGTTATATTCCTGTACATAAGGAGCAGTATCATAGTAGTTATATTCTTGTACATAGGAGCAGTATTATAGTAGTTATATTCTTGTACATAGGGGGCAGTATTATAGTAGTTATATTCTTGTACATAGGGAGCAGTATTATATTTTTGTACATAGGGGCAGTATTATAGTAGTTATATTCCAGTACATAAGGAGCAGTATCAGAGTAGTTATATTCTTGTACATAGGAGCAGTATTATAGTAGTTATATTCTTGTACATAGGGGGCAGTATTATAGTAGTTATATTCTTGTACATAAGGAGCAGAATTATAGTAGTTATATTCTTGTACATAGGAGCAGTATTATAGAAGTTATATTATTGCACATAGGAGCGGTATTATAGTAGTTATATTCCAGTACATAAGGAGCAGTATCATAGTAGTTATATTCTTGTACATAGGAGCAGTATTATAGTAGTTATATTCTTGTACATAGGGGGCAGTATTATAGTAGTTATATTCTTGTACATAAGGAGCAGTATTATAGTAGCTATATTCTTGTACATAGGAGCAGTATTATAGTAGTTATATTCTTGTACATAGGGAGCAGTATTATAGTAGTTATATTCTTGTACATAGGAGCAGTATTATAGTAGTTATATTCTTGTACATAGGAGCAGTATTATAGCTGTTATATTCTTGTACATAGGGGGAGTATTATAGTAGTTATATTCTTTTACATAGGGGCAGTATTATAGTAGTTATATTCCTGTACATAGGGGCAGTATTATAGTAGTTATAGTAGTTATATTCTTGTACATAGGGGGCAGTATTATAGTAGTTATATTCTTGTACATAGGAGCAGCATTATAGTAGTTATATTCTTGTACATATGGGGCAGTATTATAGTAGTTATATTCTTGTACATAGGGGCAGTATTATAGTAGTTATATTCTTGTACATAGGGGGCAGTATTATAGTAGTTATATTCTTGTACATAAGGAGCAGTATTATAGTAGTTATATTCTTGTACATAGGGGGCAGTATTATAGTAGTTATATTCTTGTACATAGGAGCAGCATTATAGTAGTTATATTCTTGTACATAGGAGCAGCATTATAGTAGTTATATTCTTGTACATAGGAGCAGCATTATAGTAGTTATATTCTTGTACATAGGGGGCAGTATCATAGTAGTTATATTCTTGTACATAGGGGGCAGTATTATAGTAGTTATATTCTTGTACATAGGGGCAGTATTATTTTAGCTATATTCTTGTACATAGGAGCAGTATTATAGTAGTTATATTCTTGTACATATGGGGCAGTATTATAGTAGTTATATTCTTGTACATACGGGGCAGTATTATAGTAGTTATATTCTTGTACATAGGAGCAGTATTATAGTAGTTATATTCTTGTACATAGGAGCAGTATTATAGTAGTTATATTCTTGTACATAGGGGGAAGTATTATAGTAGTTATATTCTTTTACATAGGGGCAGTATTATAGTAGTTATATTCCTGTACATAGGGACAGTATTATGGTAGTTATATTCTTGTACATAGGAGTAGTATTATAGTAGTTATATTCTTGTACATAGGGGCAGTATTATAGTAGTTATATTCTTGTACATAGGAGCAGTATTATAGTATAGTCTTGTACATAGGAGGAGCAGTATTATAGTAGTTAATTTCCTGTACCTAGGAGCAGTATTATAGTAGTTATTTTCCTATACATAGAGGCAGTATTATAGTAGTTATATTCTTGTACATAGGAGCAGTATTATAGTGGTTATTTTCTTGTACATAGAGGCAGTATTATAGTAGATATTTTCCTGTACATAGGAGGCAGTATTATAGTAGCTATTTTCCTGTACATAGAGGCAGTATTATAGTAGTTATATTCTTGTACATAGGGGGCAGTATTATAGTAGTTATATTCTTGTACATAGGAGCAGTATTATAGTAGTTATTTTCTTGTACATAGGAGCAGTATTATAGTAGTTATATTCTTGTACATAGGGGCAGTACTATAGTAGTTATATTCTTGTACATAGGGGCAGTATTATAGTAGATATTTTCCTGTACATAGAGGCAGTATTATAGTATATATTTTCCTGTACATAGGAGGCAGTATTATAGTAGCTATTTTCCTGGACATAGAGGCAATATTATAGCAGTTATATTCCTGTACAAGAAACCCGTCTGTTACACCATTCCCAAATAAGGGAGTGAACAGAAAAAGCACAAACCAGAAAATTATTACTGAAAAAATTTACAAAATGTATTTCGATTCACAATATAAAAATGAGCAGTCTAAGAAGAAGAAGTGTGGACGAAACGCACGTCGAGGTGGAGGACATGGCACGGACTCCACACACATAGTGAGTATAAATTTGAGAATAATCTTTGGACCTCTTTAGGTATAGTTCTAGCCCTATTGGCTGTATGTCAGTCACGTGTGACACCCATATATGATACGTACCATAAGCAATGGTCCGACATGCTGGATTGGAGATATGATTTAGGGTCATCACACTTTCTGATTTTAGCACATAGCACTTTATTTTGCATGGATTGGTCTAGATACGGTACACTCTTTAGTGTGTTTAAAGGAGTTAGGCAGCCTCATGTGTCCCTCATATCTGAGGTTACTATAGAATGTTCATTTTTATATTGTGAATTTAAATAAATTGAATGGTGTAACAGACCAGTTTCTTCTTTGCTTTATAAGAACGTTATTGTTGGATCATTGGTTGATATAATAATATTCCTGTACAAGTCTCGCCTATTTCTGGGTGGATGTCGGTTTGTTGCTGGTGACATGGTCATACGGTCCTACAGGGCCGCCATCAGGGCATTACTGCCCTTACTGCTGTATGGGGCCCGGTGAACAGCAGTACAGAAGGGCCAGCAGGTCAGGGGCCCCGCTCCTGTGCAGGGCCGCCATCAGGGAATTACTGCCCTTACTGTTGTATGGGGCCCGGTGAACAGCAGTACAGAAAGGGGCCCGCAGGTCAGGGGCCCCGCTCCTGTGCAGGGCCGCCATCAGGGAAGTACTGCCCTTACTGTTGTATGGGGCCCGGTGAACAGCAGTACAGAAAGGGGCCCGCAGGTCAGGGGCCCCGCTCCTGTGCAGGGCCGCCATCAGGCCAATACTGCCCTTACTGCTGTATGGGGCCAGGTGTACAGCAGTACAGAAGGGGGCCCGCAGGTCAGGGGTCCCACTCCTGTCCTACACTCAGAGCTCCATCCTGCAAGTCCTCTCTAAGTATGTAATGTATACAGTAAGCTGGCTCCTAATGACTGTAGACATGGAAGGTTTAAGCCTCTGTACAATGAGCTGCGCTCCCAGAGATTTAGCTCCGCGCTCTCGTGTGCCGCTATAATCCTCCCGGGTGATTGCAGAAATAAAATAGCATGTTACGAGGGACGAGGGCTTCTGAATAATAAAACACAGCTGGCAGCGGTGCCCGGAGCGCTCACTAAACTGCCGTCCCTGCTCCTCAAAATGGACCTGGCAATGAACAATTTATCTTAACCCTTTGCGAGAGGGGCCGTCGCGGCTCGGAGTATTTGTGTCTTCAGCGCCGCTCATTATATCCTACAATTCTCCCTTCTTCTGTCTTTAATTTTCTATTTGGAGTTGAAAATGTTTCCTTCCTGTCCCATAAAGGGCATCCGGGAGGTCCTGGACCCCGGCGGAGACCGGCGGGTGGGAGCGGTGCTGGAAATTCAGAACATTTGTGTTGAGACGCAATACACCAGTAATGAGCAGTCAGTAGACGGACGTCCGTGCTGTATGTAGTCAATCACTAATGACAGGAGAGTCAGCAAACTGGAAAGGATGAAGAAACGACAAATCAATAAAAGTGTGGCAGCGCGCTCCTTATGGGGCTCGTTTTGGACTTGTTTGTGTTCTTATAGGAAGAATAATCAGCAGAGGCAGAAATAACAACTCTAAACCCACATGATAACACAGGATCCAGCATTCACAATAGGTGATGTCACAGCTCACCTCCTCCTCCTGTACAATGACTGATAACACCTCTATACACAGCTGATAACAAAGAATCCACCATTCACAATAGGTGATGTCACAGCTCACCTCCTCCACCTGTACAATGACTGATAACACCTCTATATACAGTAGATAACAGAGGATCCACCATTCACAATAGATGATGTCACAGCTCACCTCCACCTCCTCCTCCTGTACAATGACTGATAAAACCTCTATATACAGTAGATAACAGAGGATTCACCATTCAAAATAGATGATGGCACAGCTCACCTCCACCTCCTCCTCCTGTACAATGACTGATAAAACCTCTATATACAGTAGATAACAGAGGATTCACCATTCAAAATAGATGATGGCACAGCTCACCTCCACCTCCTCCTCCTGTACAATGACTGATAACACCTCTATATACAGAAGATAAGAGAGGATCCACCATTCACAATAGGTGATGTCACAGCTCACCTCCTCTTCCTCTTGTACAATGACATATAACACTTGTTAGGTACATGTTAGATTCATCCACCTAGAGGTCACTTGGAGAACAGCAATGTCAGCTGCCGCACGTTACTGATCATTACTGCACATAATAACCAACAAGACAAGATCTAGAACAGAAGGTGGAAGCTGAGGAGTTCTCCACTGGAGGAAAGAAACAAAATTCTCCATGGAAAAATCATGGAAATTATCCCTCTCCTGCCAGGAAAGAAAGCTGCCTCTCTAGTGCCCCTCATGGACATTCCAGCCAAACACGCCTCAGGGCTGATGAGGGGGAAAAAGACAGAAACAGCTACTTGTACATGAGCTACCATAAATAACCTAGAAGGTGAGCCTTTAGAACATACCATAAATAATCTAGAAGGTGAGCCTTATAGAAGATACCATAAATAACCTAGAAGGTGAGCCTTATAGAACATACCATAAATAACCTAGAAGGTGTATAGAACATACCATAAATAACCTAGAAGGTGAGCCTTTAGAACATACCATAAATAACCTAGAAGGTGAGCCTTATAGAAGATACCATAAATAACCTAGAAGGTGAGCCTTATAGAACATACCATAAATACCTAGAAGGTGAGCCTTATAGAAGATACCATAAATAACCTAGAAGGTGAGCCTTATAGAACATACCATAAATACCTAGAAGGAGAGCCTTATAGAAGATACCATAAATAACCTAGAAGGTGAGCCTTATCGAAGATACCATAAATAACCCAGAAGGTGAGCCTTATAGAACATACCATAAATAATCTAGGAGGTGAGCCTTATAGAAGATACCATAAATAACCTAGAAGGTGAGCCTTATAGAACATAGCATAAATAACCTAGAAGGTGAGCCTTTAGAACATACCATAAATAATCTAGAAGGTGAGCCTTTAGAACATACCATAAATAATCTAGAAGGTGAGCCTTATAGAAGATACCATAAATAACCTAGAAGGTGAGCCTTATAGAACATACCATAAATAACCTAGAAGGTGAGCCTTTAGAACATACCATAAATAACCTAGAAGGTGAGCCTTATAGAACATACCATAAATAACCTAGAAGGTGAGCCTTTAGAACACACCATAAATAACCTAGAAGGTGAGCCTTTAGAACATACCATAAATAACCTAGAAGGTGAGCCTTTAGAACATACCATAAATAATCTAGAAGGTTAGCCTTATAGAACATACCATAAATAATCTAGAACGTGAGCCTTATAGAAGATACCATAAATAACCTAGAAAGTGAGCCTTATAGAAGATACCATAAATAACCTAGAAGGTGAGCCTTATAGAGCATACCATAAATAACCTAGAAGGTGAGCCTTATAGAACATACCATAAATAATCTAGAAGGTGAGCCTTATAGAAGATACCATAAATAATCTAGAAGGTGAGCCTTGTAGAACATACCATAAATAACCTAGAAGGTGAGCCTTATAGAAGATACCATAAATAACCTAGAAGGTGAGCCTTGTAGAACATACCATAAATAATCTAGAAGGTGAACCTTATAGAAGATACCATAAATAATCTAGAAGGTGAACCTTATAGAAGATACCATAAATAACCTAGAAGGTGAGCCTTGTAGAATATACCATAAATAACCTAGAAGGTGAGCCTTGTAGAATATACCATAAATAACCTAGAAGGTGAGCCTTGTAGAACATACCATAAATAACCTAGAAGGTGAGCCTTTAGAAGATACCATAAATAATCTAGAAGGTGAGCCTTATAGAAAATATCATAAATAACCTTGAAGGTGAGCCTTGTAGAACATACTATAAATAACCTAGAAGGTGCGCCTTTAGAACGTACCATAAATAATCTAGAAGGTGAGCCTTATAGAACATACCATAAATAACCTAGGAGTTGAGCCTTATAGAACATACCATAAATAACCTAGAAGGTGAGCCTTATAGAACATACCATAAATAACCTAGGAGTTGAGCCTTATAGAACATACCATAAATAACCTAGAAGGTGAGCCTTATAGAACATACCATAAATAACCTAGGAGTTGAGCCTTATAGAACATACCATAAATAATCTAGAAGGTGAGCCTTATAGAACATACCATAAATAATCTAGACGGTGAGCCTTATAGAAGATACCATAAATAATCTAGAAGGTGAACCTTATAGAACATACCATAAATAACCTAGAAGGTGAGCCTTGTAGAACATACCATAAATAACCTAGAAGGTGAGCCTTATAGAAGATACCATAAATAACCTAGAAGGTGAGCCTTGTAGAACATACCATAAATAATCTAGAAGGTGAACCTTATAGAAGATACCATAAATAATCTAGAAGGTGAACCTTATAGAAGATACCATAAATAACCTAGAAGGTGAGCCTTGTAGAATATACCATAAATAACCTAGAAGGTGAGCCTTGTAGAATATACCATAAATAACCTAGAAGGTGAGCCTTATAGAACATACCATAAATAACCTAGGAGTTGAGCCTTATAGAACATACCATAAATAACCTAGAAGGTGAGCCTTATAGAACATACCATAAATAATCTAGACGGTGAGCCTTATAGAAGATACCATAAATAATCTAGAAGGTGAACCTTATAGAACATACCATAAATAACCTAGAAGGTGAGCCTTGCAGAACATACCATAAATAACCTAGAAGGTGAGCCTTATAGAAGATACCATAAATAACCTAGAAGGTGAGCCTTGTAGAACATACCATAAATAACCTAGAAGATGAGCCTTGTAGAAGCTACCATAAATAACCTAGAAGGTGAGCCTTTAGAACATACCATAAATAATCTAGAAGGTGATCC
This sequence comes from Dendrobates tinctorius, assembly GCF_039654945.1. Taxonomy (NCBI): domain Eukaryota; kingdom Metazoa; phylum Chordata; class Amphibia; order Anura; family Dendrobatidae; genus Dendrobates; species Dendrobates tinctorius. Next base: position 24,957,376 of record NW_027361731.1, on the reverse strand, counting down.
TTATAGAAGATACCATAAATAACCTAGAAGGTGAGCCTTATAGCACATACCATAAATAACCTACAAAGTGAGCCTTATAGAACATACCATAAGTAACCTAGAAGGTGAGTCTTATAGAAGATACCATAAATAACCTAGAAGGTGAGCCTTGTAGAACATACCATAAATAATCTAGAAGGTGAACCTTATAGAAGATACCATAAATAATCTAGAAGGTGAGCCTTATAGCACATACCATAAATAACCTACAAAGTGAGCCTTATAGAACATACCATAAGTAACCTAGAAGGTGAGTCTTATAGAAGATACCATAAATAACCTAGAAGGTGAGCCTTGTAGAACATACCATAAATAATCTAGAAGGTGAACCTTATAGAAGATACCATAAATAATCTAGAAGGTGAACCTTATAGAAGATACCATAAATAACCTAGAAGGTGAGCCTTGTAGAATATACCATAAATAACCTAGAAGGTGAGCCTTGTAGAATATACCATAAATAACCTAGAAGGTGAGCCTTATAGAACATACCATAAATAACCTAGGAGTTGAGCCTTATAGAACATACCATAAATAACCTAGAAGGTGAGCCTTATAGAACATACCATAAATAACCTAGGAGTTGAGCCTTATAGAACATACCATAAATAACCTAGAAGGTGAGCCTTATAGAACATACCATAAATAACCTAGGAGTTGAGCCTTATAGAACATACCATAAATAATCTAGAAGGTGAGCCTTATAGAACATACCATAAATAATCTAGACGGTGAGCCTTATAGAAGATACCATAAATAATCTAGAAGGTGAACCTTATAGAACATACCATAAATAACCTAGAAGGTGAGCCTTGCAGAACATACCATAAATAACCTAGAAGGTGAGCCTTATAGAAGATACCATAAATAACCTAGAAGGTGAGCCTTGTAGAACATACCATAAATAATCTAGAAGGTGAACCTTATAGAAGATACCATAAATAATCTAGAAGGTGAACCTTATAGAAGATACCATAAATAACCTAGAAGGTGAGCCTTGTAGAATATACCATAAATAACCTAGAAGGTGAGCCTTGTAGAATATACCATAAATAACCTAGAAGGTGAGCCTTGTAGAACATACCATAAATAACCTAGAAGGTGAGCCTTTAGAAGATACCATAAATAATCTAGAAGGTGAGCCTTATAGAAAATATCATAAATAACCTTGAAGGTGAGCCTTGTAGAACATACTATAAATAACCTAGAAGGTGCGCCTTTAGAACGTACCATAAATAATCTAGAAGGTGAGCCTTATAGAAGATACCATAAATAACCTAGAAGGTGAGCCTTATAGAACATACCATAAATAACCTAGGAGTTGAGCCTTATAGAACATACCATAAATAACCTAGAAGGTGAGCCTTATAGAACATACCATAAATAACCTAGGAGTTGAGCCTTATAGAACATACCATAAATAACCTAGAAGGTGAGCCTTGTAGAACATACCATAAATAACCTAGAAGATGAGCCTTTAGAACATACCATAAATAATCTAGAAGGTGAGCCTTATAGAAGATACCATAAATAACCTAGAAGGTGAGCCTTATAGAACATACCATAAATAACCTAGAAGGTGAGCCTTATAGAACATACCATAAATAACCTAGAAGGTGAGCCTTAGAGAACATGCCATAAATAACCTAGAAGGTGAGCCTTATAGAACACACCATAAATAACCTAGGAGTTGAGCCTTATAGAACATACCATAAATAACCTAGAAGGTGAGCCTTGTAGAACATACCATAATTAACCTAGAAGATGAGCCTTTAGAACATACCATAAATAACCTAGAAGGTGAGCCTTATAGAAGATACCATAAATAACCTAGAAGGTGAGCCTTTTAGAACATACCATAAATAACCTAGAAGGTGAGCCTTATAGAAGATACCATAAATAACCTAGAAGGTGAGCCTTGTAGAACATACCATAAATATTCTAGAAGGTGAGCCTTGTAGAACATACCATAAATAATCTAGAAGGTGAGTCTTATAGAACATACCATAAATAACCTAGAAGGTGAGCCTTGTAGAATATACCATAAATAACCTAGGAGTTGAGCCTTATAGAACATAGCATAAATAACCTAGAAGATGAGCCTTTTAGAACATACCATAAATAACCTAGAAGGTGAGCCTTATAGAAGACACCATAAATAACCTAGAAGATGAGCCTTATAGAACATACCATAAATAACCTAGAAGATGAGCCTTGTAGAACATATCATAAATAACCTAAAAGTGGAGCCTAAATCACAGATATATCATATATATTCTAAAACTTGAGCCTCATAGTCAGATGATTACCATATATAACCTAAAATATGAGATTTTAAGTCTGATCATTACCATGTATAAATTTAATACAGTCATATGTTAAAGTTTGGGCACCCCTATTAATGTTAACCTTTTTTCTTTATAACAATTTTGGTTTTTGCAACAGCTATTTCAGTTTCATATATCTAATAACTGATGGACTCAGTTATATTTCTGGATTCAAATGAGGTTTATTGTACTAACAGAAAATGTGCAATCTGCATTTAAACAAAATTTGACTGGTGCAAAAGTATGGGCACCCTTATCATTTTCTTGATTTGAACACTCCTAACTACTTTTTACTGACTTCCTGAAGCACTAAATTGGTTTTGTAACCTCATTGAGCTTTGAACTTCATAGCCAGGTGTATCAAATCATGAGAAAAGGTATTTAAGGTGGCCACTTGCAAGTAGTTCTCCTATTTGATTCTCCTATGAAGAGTGGCATCATGGGCTCCTCAAAACAACTCTCAAATGATCTGAAAACAAAGATTATTCAACATAGCTTTTCAGGGGAAGGATACAAAAAGTTGTCTCAGAGATTTAACCTGTCAGTTTCCACTGTGAGGAACATAGTAAGGAAATGGAAGAACACAGGTACAGTTCTTGTTAAGCCCAGAAGTGGCAGGCCAAGAAAAATATCAGAAAGGCAGAGAAGAAGAATGGTGAGAACAGTCAAGGACAATCCACAGACCACCTCCAAAGACCTGCAGCCTCATCTTGCTGCAGATGGTGTCACTGTGCATCGGTCAACAATACAGCGCACTTTGCACAAGGAGAAGCTGTATGGGAGAGTGATGCGAAAGAAGCCGTTTCTGCAAGCACGCCACAAACAGTCGCCTGAGGTATGCAAAAGCACATTTGGACAAGCCAGTTACATTTTGGAAGAAGGTCCTGTGGACTGATGAAACAAAGATTGAGTTGTTTGGTCATACAAAAAGGCGTTATGCATGGAGGCTAAAAAACACAGCATTCCAAGAAAAACACTTGCTACCCACAGTAAAATTTGGTGGAGGTTCCATCATGCTTTGGGGCTGTGTGGCCAATGCCGGCACCGGGAATCTTGTTAAAGTTGAGGGTCACATGGATTCAACTCAGTATCAGCAGATTCTTGACAATAATGTGCAAGAATCAGTGACGAAGTTGAAGTTACGCAGGGGATGGATATTTCAGCAAGACAATGATCCAAAACACCGCTCCAAATCTACTCAGGCATTCATGCAGAGGAACAATTACAATGTTCTGGAATGGTCATCCCAGTCCCCAGACCTGAATATCATTGAACATCTGTGGGATGATTTGAAGCGGGCTGTCCATGCTCGGCGAACATCAAACTTAACTGAACTGGAATTGTTTTGTAAACAGGAATGGTCACAAATACCTTCATCCAGGATCCAGGAACTCATTAATAGCTACAGAAAGCGACTAGAGGCTGTTATTTTTGCAAAAGGAGGATCTACGAAATATTAATGTCACTTTTATGTTGAGGTGCCCATACTTTTGCACCGGTCAAATTTTGTTTAAATGCAGATTGCACATTTTCTGTTAGTAAAATAAACCTCATTTGAAACCAGAAATATAACTGAGTCCATCAGTAATTAGATATATGAGACTGAAATAGCTGTTGCAAAAACCAAAATTATTATAAAGAAAAAAGGTTAACATTAATAGGGGTGCCCAAACTTTTACATATGACTGTATGTGATTCTTACAGTCTAATGATTACCATATATAACTTAAAAGGTGAGCCTTAGAGTCAGATAATTACCATATTTAACCTAAGAGGTGAGTCTTAGAGTCAAATAATTACCATATTTAACCTCCTCTTTCTCCTTATTCTCTTCCTCATCCTCCTTCTCTCCTTCCTCATCCTCCTGCTTTTGCTCATCCTCATCATCATCTTCCTACTTATCCTCCTCCTACTTCTCCTCCTCATCCTCCTCTTCCTGCTCTTCCTCCTCTTCTTCACCCTCATCCTCTTTCTCTTCCTCCTCATCCTTCTCCTATTTCTCCTCCTCCTTCTCATCATCTTCCTCCTCCTCCTACTTCTCCCAGCCTCCTCGTCCTCCTCCTTCTCCTCCTCATCGCCCTCCTCATCCTCCTTCTACTCTTCCTCCTCATCTTCCTTCTCCTCATTTTCCTCCTCCTCGTCCTCCTCCTCCTCCTTCTCATCTTCCTCCTCCTCCTACTTCTCCCAGCCTCCTCGTCCTCCTTCTTCTCCTCCTCATCGTCCTCCTCATCCTCCTTCTACTCTTCCTCCTCATCCTCCTTCTCCTCCTCATTTTCCTCCTCCTCGTCCTCCTCCTCCTTCTCATCTTCCTCCTCCTACTTCTCCCAGCCTCCTCGTCCTCCTCCTTATTCTCCTCCTCATCCTCCTCCTCATCCTCCTTCTCCTCCTCCTCATTTTCTTCCTCCTCGTCCTCCTCCTCCTTCTCATCTTCCTCCTCCTCCTACTTCTCCCAGCCTCCTCGTCCTCCTCCTTATTCTCCTCCTCATCCTCCTTCTACTCTTCCTCATCCTCCTTCTCCTCATTTTCCTCCTCCTCCTCCTTCTCATCTTCCTCCTCCTCCTACTTCTCCCAGCCTCCTCGTCCTCCTCCTTATTCTCCTCCTCAACGTCCACCTCATCCTCCTTCTCCTCCTCCTCATTTTCCTCCTCCTCGTCCTCCTCCTCCTTCTCATCTTCCTCCTCCTCCTACTTCTCCCAGCCTCCTCCTCCTCCTTCTCCTCCTCATCGTCCTTCTCATCCTCCTTCTACTCATTTTCCTCCTCCTCCTCCTTCTCATCTTCCTCCTCCTCCTACTTCTCCCAGCCTCCTCGTCCTCCTCCTTATTCTCCTCCTCATCCTCCTTCTACTCTTCCTCATCCTCCATCCTCCTTCTCCTCCTCATTTTCCTCCTCCTCCTCTTTGCCCACACGTTGATGTCACAAGTTTCCATTCACGGTGGTCCAAGCTGATGTGCATCAGCTCCCGAGTTCTCAGATAGACAAAGACTCCCCGCTACGGTATACGAATTTGATTAATGGGTTTGAAAATATAATGACATGTTAAAAAAAGGAAAGAAAAATCACTTAATGCATCTCTCATAATACATCGGCCACGTAATTACATCCTAAGCGGTGAACGCGCCGCGCGGCTCAGAGCATTAATTGAAAACCACAATTAGAAATGAGGGCTATTTTTAAGACACTCGGAAAATTGCCTCCGAACCTTCAAGCCAATATTATTAAAGACTAATTATATCTCAATTATTATTCCATTAACCTCAACTCGGTAGATTGTGGTTACCTAGATTCCAAAGCCACTCTTCAATAATCCTCCTCCTGAGGACTTGTCCTACAAGAGTGATAGACTGGTGGGAGAAGATGGACGGAACGTCAACTCTACCACGACTCTACGAGGTTCACCGTCTTTAGTTTGGCATCTCCAGCAGTCACCGTCGGTGCCGAGGCTCGTCCAGCCATCTGCCTTGAATGGTTTGGAGAGTCCTGATGAAGTCACACCAGAGTTAAAACCTCCAGCGTAAGCAGTTTTTTACCTTTGTCCGGTCCCTGTTGTCCACGCATCCTGATTACACAGAAGAAGGCTCGTTTGTCTTCGTAGACACGATGCAAAGTGAGATCAATTTTACATTACTGCTTCGTTTCATCGTCTACTTTCATCCTCCAAACTAAAAGATTTTTCTGGAAAAAGCGTTGGGCCTCTAAAGTGAAGTGTTGATGGCTGAAGACCCTGTCATCTCACATGGTGCACCACAATGAGAGGTCGTCACTCATGAAAGCTGCCACCTCGTGGCCATTTATCTTTTCTCCAAAAGTGAACACTTTATGGCTCTCTTCTTTTATAACATTTCCTTCCAAAGTATCTTGACTTGAAGTAAGAGGCCTTCAAGAACTGGGCCTCCCTTACAGGCATTCTGGAAGAAGCGTTGGTGGCACCCATTGACCTATGTTCTCATTTACGAAAACAATGTTACTCGCCTTTTCCGGCTCCAGTGTCATGCCTTGCCTTTTTCCCTCTCCGACATCCGGCTCTCTTTGCTGCAATGCACATTGGGCTATCGTGGTATCTCGGCACAAACAATTTCCCTAAGCCTTTCAAATCCAGCTCCTCAAGCAGAGGTGCTCTGCCTGAGTATTCAGGTAGTTCAGCATACTCCAGCTGCCACCCACTAGGACTCTTCTGCCAGTTGATAATTCCTGCTCTGCTTTACCAGGGCTCTACCAATTTGTGCTTTTTTAACAAAGTCCTCTCTGCAATGCTGCACACTCGGCTCTGTTGTACCACAGTGCCTATGTGCATACTTGGCTCTGCTGTTCCATAGTGCCTGCGTGCATACTATTCTCTGCTGGTACACGGTGCCTGTGTGAATACTTGCTTCTGCTGTTACTCAGAACCTGCCTGCATATTCTTCTCTGCTGGTTCACAGTGCCTGTGTGCATACTTAGCTCTGCTGTTCCACAGTGCTATGTGCATAATTGGCTCTGCTGCTCCATTATGCTTGTTTATACATGGCTCTGCTGTACCATAGAGCCTAAGTGCATACTTGGCTCTGCTCGTCCATAGTGCCTGTGTGCACACTTTTTTATGCTGTTTTCCAGAACCTATATGTATACTTAGCTCTGCTGGTACACAGTGCCTGTGTGCATACTTAGCTCTGCTGTTCCACAGTGCTATGTGCATACTTACAGTTGTGGCCAAAAGTATTGACACCCCTGCAATTCTGTCAGATAATACTCAGTTTCTTCCTGAAAATGATTGCAAACACAAATTCTTTGGTATTATTATCTTCATTTAATTTGTCTTAAATGAAAAAACACAAAAGAGAATTGTCCTAAAGCCAAATTGGATATAATTCCACACCAAACATAAAAAAGAGGGTGGACAAAAGTATTGGCACTGTTCGAAAGATCATGTGATGCTTCTCTAATTTGTGTAACTAACAGCACCTGTAACTTACCTGTGGCACCTAACAGGTGTTGGCAATAACTAAATCACACTTGCAGCCAGTTGACATGGATTAAAGTTGACTCAACCTCTGTCCTGTGTCCTTGTGTGTACTACATTGAGCATGGAGAAAAGAAAGAAGACCAAAGAACTGTCTGAGGACTTGAGAAACCAAATTGTGAGGAAGCATGAGCAATCTCAAGGCTACAAGTCCATCTCCAAAGACCAGAATGTTCCTGTGTCTACCGTGCGCAGTGTCATCAAGAAGTTTAAAGCCCATGGCACTGTGGCTAACCTCCCTAGATGTGGACAGAAAAGAAAGATTGACGAGAGATTTCAACGCAAGATTGTGCGGATGTTGGATAAAGAACCTCCACTAACATCCAAACAAGTTCAAGCTGCCCTGCAGTCCGAGGGTACAACAGTGTCAACCCGTACTATCTGTCGGCATCTGAATGAAAAGGGACTGTATGGTAGGAGACCCAGGAAGACCCCACTTCTTACCCCGAGACATAAAAAAGCCAGGCTGGAGTTTGCCAAAACTTACCTGAAAAAGCCTAAAACATTTTGGAAGAATGTTCTCTGGTCAGATAAGACAAAAGTAGAGCTTTTTGGGCAAAGGCATCAACATAGAGTTTACAGGAGAAAAAAAGAGGCATTCAAAGAAAAGAACACGGTCCCTACAGTCAAACATGGCGGAGGTTCCCTGATGTTTTGGGGTTGCTTTGCTGCCTCTGGCACTGGACTGCTTGACCGTGTGCATGGCATTATGAAGTCTGAAGACTACCAACAAATTTTGCAGCATAATGTAGGGCCCAGTGTGAGAAAGCTGGGTCTCCCTCAGGGGTCATGGGTCTTCCAGCAGGACAATGACCCAAAACACACTTCAAAAAGCACTAGAAAATGGTTTGAGAGAAAGCACTGGAGACTTATAAGGTGGCCAGCAATGAGTCCAGACCTGAATCCCATAGAACACCTGTGGAGAGATCTAAAAATGGCAGTTTGGAGAAGGCACCCTTCAAATATCAGGGGCCTGGAGCAGTTTGCCAAAGAAGAATGGGCTAAAATTCCAGCAGAGCATTGTAAGAAACTCATTGATGGTTACCGGAAGCGGTTGGTCGCAGGTATTTTGGCTAAAGGTTGTGCAACCAAGTATTAGGCTGAGGGTGCCAATACTTTTGTCTGGCCCATTTTTGGAGTTTTGTGTAAAATGATCAATGTTTTGCTTTTTGCTTCATTCTCTTTATTCTCTTTTGTGTTTTTTCATTTAAAACAAATTAAATGAAGATATTAATACCAAAGAATTTGTGTTTGCAATCATTTTCAGGAAGAAACTGAGTATTATCTGACAGAATTGCAGGGGTGTCAATACTTTTGGCCACTTTGGGTATACTAATAGATCACAGACTGAATATGAGTCAACAGTGTGGTGCAGCAGCAAAAAAGGCAAATGCAATTCTAGGCTGTATTAACAGAAGCATACAGTCTAGATCACGTGAAGTCATTATTTCCCTCTACTCCTCTTTGGTCAGACCTCATCTGGAATATTGTGTCCAGTTCTGGGCGCCGCATTTTAAAAAAGACATCAACAAACTGGAGCAAGTTCAGAAAAGAGCGACCAGAATGGTGACCGGTCTGCAAACCCTGTCTTATGAGGAAAGGTTGCAGGATTTGGGATTGTTTAGTTTGCAGAAGAGAAGACTGAGAGGAGACTTAATAGCTGTCTACAAATATCTAAAGGGCTGTCACATTGTAGAAGGATCAACTTTATTCTCATTTGCACAAGGAAAGACTAGAAGCAATGGGATGAAACTGAATGGGAGGAGACACAGAATAGATATTAGAAAATGTCATGATCCAGTCCTGCGCAGCCCAGCCAGAGGGGACGAGTGGCAACTAGGTGTTCTGTAAGAAGGGCTGGCATGGCGTGGTGGAGTCACAGTTTATGGTGTTGGCAGGAAGTGCTTGCATGGCTTGGTGGAATGACGACTATGGAGAGAGTTGCATTCAGCATGCGGGACTTGGTTGCTGAGAGCTGGATACACCGCCTCCAACTGGCGAATTTAGACATTACACGTATATACAAGTCTGGAAACCCCGCCTCCAGTAAGGCGAATTTAAACAATAAGGGAAACCTGGGAAACATTAACAATGGTGGGCCCTGTGATGGGGAATAGGGAAGTGGAGGCCTCCTGAGCTCCCCTGAGCCAGTGTCCCTGCACTCCTAACGTTCCCTATGCCGGTTCCGCAGCGGGCGCGCAACAGGAACCTAAAAACCCTAGCTCGCCCTGACCTAAACCCTCACTAGGGAATTGGTTGGTGCGGAAACTAATCCCACCACTGCACTAAACACACATGAGGAAAGATGACAATACAGGGGAAACACCACTTAGCTTTGCTCTGTTGCGTACGCTCCTAGCAACAGAGCCCACCACCTGTGTGCATCTTCTCCTCCACCCGGATCCATCACCATAACTGGATCCTTCACCATAGTGCAGCCTTGGAGCAGAGTCCACCACCAATTGCAGCTGTCCAGTAACAGAGTCCCAATGATGAGTTCAGCTCCTGCCCAAAAAGTCCAGCATGCTTGAGTCCAGCTCTCAGCAAGCAAGTCCCGCATGCTGAGTGCAACTCTCTCCATAGTCGCCACTCCTCCAAGCCATGCAAGCACTTCCTGCCGACACCATAAACTGTGACTCCACCAGGACTGATGTTCAGCTCCTTCCTCCCCCAGGCTTACTTGCAAAATGACACACAATATCACCAACAGTCATTGAACCCACCTGGCTCCCTTATATAGAGCCTAAAGACCCCGTCACACTAAGCGACTTACCAGCGATCCGGACACCGATATCAAGGTGTCAGGATCGCTAGTAAGTCGCTATGTGATCGCTGGTGAGCTGTCACACAGACAGCTTCACCAGCGATCTGCACAGCGATGCCGAGCGCCCGGCATCGCTGGCCATCGCTGTAAAAAATAATAAAAAAAATAAAAAACATAGTTATTCTCACCTTCCGACGTCCCGTTCAGCCATCCGGCCTCTCTCCACGCTCCGGTCCCAGTGATCCTTTGCACGAATGACCACGAGACTTTGTTATCCCGCGAGACCGTGACATCTCGCGGTCATTCATGCAAAGGATCACTGGGACCGGAGCGTGGAGAGAGGCAGGATGGCTGAACGGGACGTCGGAAGGTGAGAATAACTATATTTTTTATTTTTTTTATTATTTTTTACAGCTGATCGCTGGTCTCCCGCTGTCACACACAGCGATGCGTGCTGGCCAGCGGGAGACCAGCGACCAAAGAAATGTCCAGAGGTTTCTTCCAGCGATCAGCGATACCGGCAGGGGGGCCACTCGCTGATCGCTGTCACACACAGCAATCTCGCTGGTGAGATCGCTGTTACGTCACAAAAGTTGTGACTCAGCAGCAATATCGCTACCGAGATCGCTATGTGTGACGGGGCCTTAACACCTGATTTGTAATTGCGTGCACATTAACCATAAAACTAAGGTGCGATACCACTCACCACCACCGGGCAACTTAGAATGAAACACCACGTGTAATAATTCTAATGGCCACCGGGGGCAATCACATCACACTTTGGCACCAAGCCAAAGGAAAAAAAAAGTTCACTTTGTGCATTTAAACTGTCAGATCCCGCTGGATCATGACAGAAAAAACTTTTTGACAGAGTGATCAATGAGTGGAACAGGCTGCCACGAGAAGTGGTGAGTTCTCCTTCAATAGAAGTCTTCAAATAGTGTATTTTGCTCTGGTGGAGCTGACTAACGTTAGAATGGCCAAGATGTCCTTCAAAACCTTTGCTGAAGACGCAGTACACGAGAATAATTTCTGACAGCAGTTTTCTCTTTAACATCAGTCGATTGCCGGAGGTTTCTGAAGATGGACGTGTGTGGGCATCAGCTGCTCACCGAGCAGTCAGCCATTTAAAAATGGGTTGACCAGATGAGACAATCTCTTTAGATTGCCAACAGAATCAGTTCGGATGGATCCCTCGCCCTCCCGGAAAAGCAGTAGCAGAAATGTTTGTGAGAGCTTTTCCAATCTTTCCTATTAACCCGCAACATCGACCACTGACTTGATTGACAGCTGCGGCCAGATTGTGAGCCAATCTATGGAATGAGGTCAAGTCTATGGAGCGCGGCTTTGGCCCCATCTTGTAGACCTCAAAGAGTTGGCCAAGAATGGGAGATACCGTGTTTGTGCTAATATGGGATTCTACCCATGCTACCCCAAAAATTATAAGGGTGCAGGAACTGAAGCTGGGGTCAGTTTAGTATCAGCACCGACGTTGGTGAGTTTATGAATTTAACCTATGCAAGAAAGGGGAGAGTAAATTAAGGAAACCCTCTTGAACATGCACTCGGATAGACTTGAAGGAGGGCTCAACATTCAGATTTGGCATATATTTGATACATTTTTTTTTACATACTGAAGGCTACCAATTATTTTATTTCTTATACTTCTGTGTTCACGGCTACAACCCACATTTTAGGTTTTCCACATGGGACTCTACTGAGAGAAAATAGAGACTGTCAGCAAGTTGCATGGCGCTCTCTGTATAATTCCCAGCTCTGCATTTGGCTAGACTTTCAGAGTAAGCCTCGAGACTTGCTTATTAAGAATTTAGATCTTCACTGGATGAAATGTAATCTTCTTTAAACATCTCCGGACTTCACCTGTGATTCATCCTCACAGAGCCACAGAAGATCATTTCATGGCACATTGTTGGGTTTATTCTGGAGATTTAGTACTTGTTTTCTTAGGGAGTTCAGAGAGCTGAGAAACCGCCATCAATAAATGATCCTTGGGTTATGGATTGTCAGTGCTGCCTGAATGAACAATTATCTTATTTTATTGGCACATCTGGTCTTATATGGGAAGATATCAGGAATCATTTTACTGGGGTACCGGGTTAATGAAAAAGTCAAAAGTGTGTTGTTTTCCCAAATCATTATTTCCCTCTCGATGTCTTATTAAAATCTTACAGTAATCAAACTTGTAATGATTTATAAGAACCTGAGAAGGAGCGGAGTTGGATTTTAATATGCAGATGTAACGGGAAGCAGTAACATCAACAACATACTTCATATTCATGAGAATACAGCCTAAAACTACACCAGGAACCAGTGACATCACTGAGACACTTCATATTCATGAGAATACAGCCTATAACTACACCAGGAACCAGTGACACCACTGAGACACTTCATATTCATGAGAATAAACCCTATAATTACATCAGGAACCAGAGACATCACTGATACACTTCATATTCATGAGGATACAGCCTATAATTACACCAGGAACCAGTGACATCACTGAGACACTTCATATTCATGAGAATACAGCCTATAACAACACCAGGAACCAGTGACACCACTGAGACACTTCATATTCATAAAAATAAACCCTATAACTACATCAGGAACCAGTGACATCACTGAGACACTTCATATTCATGAGGATACAGCCTATAACTACACCAGGAACCAGTGACATCACCGAGACACTTCATATTCATGAGAATACAGCCTATAACTACACCAGGAACCAGTGACATCACTGAGACACTTCATATTCATGAGAATACCGCCTATAACTACACCAGGAACCAGTGACGTCACAGAGACACTTCATATTCATGAGAAGACAGCCTATAACTACACCAGGAACCAGTGACATCACTGAGACACTTCATATTCATGAGAATACCGCCTATAACTACACCAGGAACCAGTGACATCACTGAGACACTTCATATTCATGAGAAGACAGCCTATAACTACACCAGGAACCAGTGATATCACTGAGACACTTCATATTCATGAGAACACAGCCTATAACTACACCAGGAACCAGTGACATCACTGAGACACTTGATATTCATGAGAATACAGCCTATAAATACACCAGGAACCAGTGACATCACTGAGACACTCCATATTCATGAGAATACAGCCTATAACTACATCAGGAATCAGTGACATCACCGAGACATTCCATATTCATGAGAATACAGCCTATAACTACACCAGGAACCAGTGACATCAGTGAGACACTTCATATTCATGAGAATACAGCCTATAACTACACCAGGGACCAGTGACATCACTGAGACACTTCATATTCACGAGAACACAGCCTATAACTACGCCAGGAACCAGTGACATCAGTGAGACACTTCATATTCATGAGAATACAGCCTATAACTACACCAGGAACCAGTGACATCACTGAGACACTTCATATTCATGAGAATACAGCCTATAACTACACCAGGAATCAGTGACATCACTGAGACACTTCATATTCATGAGAATACAGCCTATAACTACACCAGGAACCAGTGACATCACTGAGGCACTTCATATTCATGAGAATACAGCCTATAACTACACCAGGAACCAGTGACATCACTGAGACTCTTCATATTCATGAGAATACAGCCTATAACAACACCAGGAACCAGTGACACCACTGAGACACTTCATATTCATGAGAATAAACCCTATAACTACATCAGGAACCAGTGACATCACTGAGACACTTCATATTCATGAGAAGACAGCCTATAACTACACCAGGAACCAGTGACATCACTGAGACACTTCATATTCATGAGAAGACAGCCTATAACTACACCAGGAACCAGTGACATCACTGAGACACTTCATATTCATGAGAATACCACCTATAACTACACCAGGAACCAGTGACATCACTGAGACACTTCATATTCATGAGAAGACAGCCTATAACTACACCAGGAACCAGTGACATCATAGAGACACTTCATATTCATGAGAATACAGTCTATAACTACACCAGGAACCAGTGACATCACTGAGACATTCCATATTCATGAGAATACAGCCTATAACTACACCAGGAACCAGTGACATCACTGAGACACTTCATATTCATGAGAATACAGCCTATAAATACACCAGTAACCAGTGACATCACTGAGACACTCCATATTCATGAGAATACAGCCTATAACTACATCAGGAACCAGTGACATCACCGAGACATTCCATATTCATGAGAATACAGTCTATAACTACACCAGGAACCAGTGACATCAGTGAGACACTCCATATTCATGAGAATACAGCCTATAACTACACCAGGAACCAGTGACATCACTAAGACACTTCATATTCATGAGAATACAGCCTATAACTATACCAGGAACCAGTGACATCACTGAGACACTTCATATTCATGAGAATACAGCCTATAACTACACCAGGAACCAGTGACATCACTGAGGCACTTCATATTCATGAGAATACAGCCTATAACTACAGGAACCAGTGACATCACTGAGACACTTCATATTCATGAGAACACAGCCTATAACTATGCCAGGAACCAGTGACATCACTGAGACACTTCATATTCATGAGAATACAGCCTATAACTACACCAGGAACCAATGACATCAATGAGACACTCCATATTCATGAGAATACAGCCTATAACTATACCAGGAACCAGTGACATCACTGAGACACTTCATATTCATGAGAATACAGCCTATAACTACACCAGGAACCAGTGACATCACTGAGGCACTTCATATTCATGAGAATACAGCCTATAACTACAGGAACCAGTGACATCACTGAGACACTTCATATTCATGAGAACACAGCCTATAACTATGCCAGGAACCAGTGACATCACTGAGACACTTCATATTCATGAGAATACAGCCTATAACTACACCAGGAACCAATGACATCACTGAGACACTCCATATTCATGAGAATACAGCCTATAACTACACCAGGAACCAGTGACACCACTGAGACACTTCATATTCATGAGAATACAGCCTATAACTACACCAGGAACCAGTGACATCACTGAGACACTCCATATTCATGAGAATACAGCCTATAAATACAGGAACCAGTGACATCACTGAGACACTTCATATTCATGAGAAGACAGCCTATAACTACACCAGGAACCAGTGACGTCACAGAGACACTTCATATTCATGAGAATACAGTCTATAACTACACCAGGAACCAGTGATATCACCGAGACATTCCATATTCCTGAGAATACAGCCTAAAACTACACCAGGAGCCAGAGACATCACTGAGACACTTCATATTCATGAGAATACAGCCTATAAATACACCAGGAACCAGTGACATCACTGAGACACTCCATATTCATGAGAATACAGCCTATAACTACATCAGGAACCAGTGACATCACCGAGACATTCCATATTCATGAGAATACAGCCTATAACTACACCAGGAACCAGTGACATCACTTAGACACTTCATATTCATGAGAATACAGCCTATAACTACACCAGGAATCAGTGACATCACTGAGACACATCATATTCATGAGAATACAGCCTATAACTACACCAGGAACCAGTGACATCACTGAGGCACTTCATATTCATGAGAATACAGCCTATAACTACAGGAACCAGTGACATCACTGAGACACTTCATATTCATGAGAACACAGCCTATAACTACACCAGGAACCAGTGACATCACTGAGACACTTCATATTCATGAGGATACAGCCTATAACTACACCAGGAACCAGTGACACCACTGAGACATTTCATATTCATGAGAATACAGCCTATAACTACACCAGGAACCAGTGACATCACAGAGACACTCCATATTCATGAGAATACAGTCTATAACTACACCAGGAACCAGTGACATCACTGAGACACTCCATATTCATGAGAATACAGCCTATAACTACAGCAGAAACCAGTGACATCACTGAGACACTCCATATTCATGAGAATACAGCCTATAACTACACCAGGAACCAGTGACATCACTGAGACACTTCATATTCATGAGAACACAGCCTATAACTACACCAGGAACCAGTGACATCACTGAGACACTTCATATTCATGAGAATACAGCCTATAAATACACCAGGAACCAGTGACATCACTGAGACACTCCATATTCATGAGAATACAGCCTATAACTACATCAGGAATCAGTGACATCACCGAGACATTCCATATTCATGAGAATACAGCCTATAACTACACCAGGAACCAGTGACATCAGTGAGACACTTCATATTCATGAGAATACAGCCTATAACTACACCAGGGACCAGTGACATAACTGAGACACTTCATATTCATGAGAACACAGCCTATAACTACGCCAGGAACCAGTGACATCAGTGAGACACTTCATATTCATGAGAATACAGCCTATAACTACACCAGGAACCAGTGACATCACTGAGACACTTCATATTCATGAGAATACAGCCTATAACTACACCAGGAATCAGTGACATCACTGAGACACTTCATATTCATGAGAATACAGCCTATAACTACACCAGGAACCAGTGACATCACTGAGGCACTTCATATTCATGAGAATACAGCCTATAACTACACCAGGAACCAGTGACATCACTGAGACTCTTCATATTCATGAGAATACAGCCTATAACAACACCAGGAACCAGTGACACCACTGAGACACTTCATATTCATGAGAATAAACCCTATAACTACATCAGGAACCAGTGACATCACTGAGACACTTCATATTCATGAGAAGACAGCCTATAACTACACCAGGAACCAGTGACATCACTGAGACACTTCATATTCATGAGAAGACAGCCTATAACTACACCAGGAAGCAGTGACATCACTGAGACACTTCATATTCATGAGAATACAGCCTATAAATACACCAGTAACCAGTGACATCACTGAGACACTCCATATTCATGAGAATACAGCCTATAACTACATCAGGAACCAGTGACATCACCGAGACATTCCATATTCATGAGAATACAGTCTATAACTACACCAGGAACCAGTGACATCAGTGAGACACTCCATATTCATGAGAATACAGCCTATAACTACACCAGGAACCAGTGACATCACGAAGACACTTCATATTCATGAGAATACAGCCTATAACTATACCAGGAACCAGTGACATCACTGAGACACTTCATATTCATGAGAATACAGCCTATAACTACACCAGGAACCAGTGACATCACTGAGGCACTTCATATTCATGAGAATACAGCCTATAACTACAGGAACCAGTGACATCACTGAGACACTTCATATTCATGAGAACACAGCCTATAACTACGCCAGGAACCAGTGACATCACTGAGACACTTCATATTCATGAGGATACAGCCTATAACTACACCAGGAACCAGTGACATCACTGAGACACTCCATATTCATGAGAATATAGCCTATAACTACACCAGGAACCAGTGACACCACTGAGACACTTCATATTCATGAGAATACAGCCTATAACTACACCAGGAACCAGTGACATCACTGAGACACTCCATATTCATGAGAATACAGCCTATAACTACAGGAACCAGTGACATCACTGAGACACTTCATATTCATGAGAAGACAGCCTATAACTACACCAGGAACCAGTGACGTCACAGAGACACTTCATATTCATGAGAATACAGTCTATAACTACACCAGGAACCAGTGACGTCACAGAGACACTTCATATTCATGAGAATACAGTCTATAACTACATCAGGAACCAGTGATATCACCGAGACATTCCATATTCATGAGAATACAGCCTATAACTACACCAGGAGCCAGAGACATCACTGAGACACTTCATATTCATGAGAATACAGCCTATAAATACACCAGGAACCAGTGACATCGCTGAGACACTCCATATTCATGAGAATACAGCCTATAACTACATCAGGAACCAGTGACATCACCGAGACATTCCATATTCATGAGAATACAGCCTATAACTACACCAGGAACCAGTGACATCACTGAGACACTTCATATTCATGAGAATACAGCCTATAACTACACCAGGAATCAGTGACATCACTGAGACACTTCATATTCATGAGAATACAGCCTATAACTACACCAGGAACCAGTGACATCACTGAGGCACTTCATATTCATGAGAATACAGCCTATAACTACAGGAACCAGTGACATCACTGAGACACTTCATATTCATGAGAACACAGCCTATAACTACACCAGGAACCAGTGACATCACTGAGACACTTCATATTCATGAGGATACAGCCTATAACTACACCAGGAACCAGTGACACCACTGAGACATTTCATATTCATGAGAATACAGCCTATAACTACACCAGGAACCAGTGACATCACAGAGACACTCCATATTCATGAGAATACAGTCTATAACTACACCAGGAACCAGTGACATCACTGAGACACTCCATATTCATGAGAATACAGCCTATAACTACAGCAGAAACCAGTGACATCACTGAGACACTCCATATTCATGAGAATACAGCCTATAACTACACCAGGAACCAGTGACATCACTGAGACACTTCATATTCATGAGAATACAGCCTATAACTACACCAGGAACCAGTGACATCACTGAGACACTCCATATTCATGAGAATACAGTCTATAACTACACCAGGAACCAGTGACATCACTGAGACACTTCATATTCATGAGAATACAGCCTATAACTACACCAGGAACCAGTGACATCACAGAGACACTCCATATTCATGAGAATACAGTCTATAACTACACCAGGAACCAGTGACATCACTGAGACACTCCATATTCATGAGAATACAGCCTATAACTACAGCAGAAACCAGTGACATCACTGAGACACTCCATATTCATGAGAATACAGCCTATAACTACACCAGGAACCAGTGACATCACTGAGACACTTCATATTCATGAGAATACAGCCTATAACTACACCAGGAACCAGTGACATCACTGAGACACTTCATATTCATGAGAATACAGTCTATAACTACACCAGGAACCAGTGACATCACTGAGACACTTCATATTCATGAGAATACAGTCTATAACTACACCAGGAACCAATGACATCACAGAGACACTTCATATTCATGAGAATACAGCCTATAACTACACCAGGAACCAGTGACATCACTGAGACACTTCATATTTATGAGAATACAGTCTATAACTACACCAGGAACCAATGACATCACAGAGACACTTCATATTCATGAGAATACAGCCTATAACTACAGCAGAAACCAGTGACATCACTGAGACACTTCATATTCATGAGAATACAGCCTATAACTACACTAGGAACCAGTGACATCACTGAGGCACTTCATATTCATGAGAATACAGCCTATAACTACAGGAACCAGTGACATCAATGAGACACTTCATATTCATGAGAACACAGCCTATAACTACACCAGGAACCAGTGACATCACTGAGACACTTCATATTCATGAGGATACAGCCTATAACTACACCGGGAACCAGTGACATCACTGAGACACTCCATATTGCATGAGAATACAGCCTATAACTACACCAGGAACCAGTGACACCACGGAGACACTTCATATTCATGAGAATACAGCCTATAACTACACCAGGAACCAGTGACATCACAGAGACACTCCATATTCATGAGAATACAGTCTATAACTACACCAGGAACCAGTGACATCACTGAGACACTTCATATTCATGAGGATACAGCCTATAACTACACCAGGAACCAGTGACATCACTGAGACACTCCATATTCATGAGAATACAGTCTATAACTACACCAGGAACCAGTGACATCACTGAGACACTTCATATTCATGAGAATATAGCCTATAACTACACCAGGAACCAGTGACATCACAGAGCCACTTCATATTTATGAGAATACAGTCTATAAATACACGAGGAACCAATGACATCACAGAGACACTTCATATTCATGAGAATACAGCCTATAACTACACCAGGAACCAATGACATCACAGAGACACTTCATATTCATGAGAATACAGCCTATAACTACATCAGGAACCAGTGACATCACTAGACACCTCATATTCATGAGAATACAGCCTATAACTACACCAGGAACTAGTGACATCACTGAGACACTTCATATTCATGAGAATACAGCCTATAACTACACCAGGAACCAGTGACATCACAGAGACACTTCATATTCATGAGAATACAGCCTATAACTACACCAGGAACCAGTGACATCACTGAGACACTTCATATTCATGAGAATACAGCCTATAACTACACCAGGAACGTGTGACATCACTGAGACACTTCATATTCATGAGAATACCGCCTATAACTACACCAGGAACCAGTGACATCACTGAGACACTTCATATTCATGAGAAGACAGCCTATAACTACACCAGGAACCAGTGATATCACTGAGACACTTCATATTCATGAGAACACAGCCTATAACTACACCAGGAACCAGTGACATCACTGAGACACTTCATATTCATGAGAATACAGCCTATAAATACACCAGGAACCAGTGACATTACTGAGACACTCCATATTCATGAGAATACAGCCTATAAATACACCAGGAACCAGTGACATTACTGAGACACTCCATATTCATGAGAATACAGCCTATAACTACTTTAGGAATCAGTGACATCACCGAGACATTCCATATTCATGAGAATACAGCCTATAACTACACCAGGAACCAGTGACACCAGTGAGACACTCCATATTCATGAGAATACAGCCTATAACTACACCAGGATCCATTGACATCACTGAGACACTTCATATTCATGAGAATACAGCCTATAACTACACCAGGAACCAGTGACATCACTGAGACATTTCATATTCATGAGAATACAGCCTATAACTACAACAGGAACCAGTGACATCAATGAGGCACTTCATATTCATGAGAATACAGCCTATAACTACAGGAACCAGTGACATCACTGAGACACTTCATATTCATGAGAACACAGCCTATAACTACGCCAGGAACCAGTGACATCACTGAGACACTTCATATTCATGAGGATACAGCCTATAACTACACCAGGAACCAGTGACATCACTGAGACACTCCATATTCATGAGAATACAGCCTATAACTACACCCGGAACCAGTGGCATCACTGAGACACTTCATATTCATGAGAAGACAGCCTATAACTACACCAGGAACCAGTGACGTCACAGAGACACTTCATATTCATGAGAATACAGTCTATAACTACACCAGAAACCAGTGATATCACCGAGACATTCCATATTCATGAGAATACAGCCTATAACTACACCAGGAACCAGAGACATCACTGAGACACTTCATATTCATGAGAATACAGCCTATAAATACACCAGGAACCAGTGACATCACTGAGACACTCCATATTCATGAGAATACAGCCTATAACTACACCGGGAACCAGTGACATCACCGAGACATTCCATATTCATGAGAATACAGCCTATAACTACACCAGGAACCAGTGACATCAGTGAGACACTCCATATTCATGAGAATACAGCCTATAACTACACCGGGAACCAGTGACATCACTGAGACACTTCATATTCATGAGAATACAGCCTATAACTACACCAGGAACCAGTGACATCACTGATACACTTCATATTCATGAGGATACAGCCTATAACTACACCAGGAACCAGTGACATCACTGAGACACTTCATATTCATGAGAATACAGCCTATAACAACACCAGGAACCAGTGACATCACAGAGACACTTCATATTCATGAGAATACAGTCTATAACTACACCAGGAACCAGTGATATCACCGAGACATTCCATATTCATGAGAATACAGCCTATAAATACACCAGGAACCAGTGACATCACTGAGACACTCCATATTCATGAGAATACAGCCTATAACTACATTAGGAACCAGTGACATCACCGAGACATTCCATATTCATGAGAATACAGCCTATAACTACAGCGGGAACCAGTGACATCAGTGAGACAGTCCATATTCATGAGAATACAGCCTATAACTACACCAGGAACCAGTGACATCACTAAGACACTTCATATTCATGAGAACACAGCCTATAACTACGCCAGGAACCAGTGACATCACTGAGACACTTCATATTCATGAGAATACAGCCTATAACTACACCAGGAACCAGTGACATCACTGAGACACTTCATATTTATGAGAATACAGTCTATAACTACACCAGGAACCAATGACATCACAGAGACACTTCATATTCATGAGAATACAGCCTATAACTACAGCAGGAACCAGTGACATCACTGAGACACTTCATATTCATGAGAATATAGCCTATAGCTACACCAGGAACCAGTGACATCACAGAGACACTTCATATTTATGAGAATACAGTCTATAACTACACCAGGAACCAGTGACATCACTGAGACACTTCATATTCATGAGAATACAGTCTATAACTGCACCAGGAACCAGTGACATCACTGAGACCCTTCATATTCATGAGAATACAGCCTATAACTACACCAGGAACCAGTGACATCACTGAGACCCTTCATATTCATGAGAATACAGCCTATAACTACACCAGGAACCAGTGACATCACTGAGACACTTCATATTCATGAGAATATAGCCTATAACTACACCAGGAACCAGTGACATCACAGAGACACTTCATATTTATGAGAATACAGTCTATAACTACACCAGGAACCAGTGACATCACTGAGACACTTCATATTCATGAGAATACAGTCTATAACTGCACCAGGAACCAGTGACATCACTGAGACCCTTCATATTCATGAGAATACAGCCTATAACTACACCAGGAACCAGTGACATCACTGAGACACTCCATATTCATGAGAATACAGCCTATAACTACACCGGGAACCAGTGACATCACTGAGACACTTCATATTCATGAGAATACAGCCTATAACTACACCAGGAACCAGTGACATCACTGATACACTTCATGTTCATGAGGATACAGCCTATAACTACACCAGGAACCAGTGACATCACTGAGACACTTCATATTCATGAGAATACAGCCTATAACAACACCAGGAACCAGTGACATCACAGAGACACTTCATATTCATGAGAATACAGTCTATAACTACACCAGGAACCAGTGATATCACCGAGACATTCCATATTCATGAGAATACAGCCTATAAATACACCAGGAACCAGTGACATCACTGAGACACTCCATATTCATGAGAATACAGCCTATAACTACATTAGGAACCAGTGACATCACCGAGACATTCCATATTCATGAGAATACAGCCTATAACTACACCAGGAACCAGTGACATCACTAAGACACTTCATATTCATGAGAACACAGCCTATAACTACGCCAGGAACCAGTGACATCACTGAGACACTTCATATTCATGAGAATACAGCCTATAACTACACCAGGAACCAGTGACATCACTGAGACACTTCATATTTATGAGAATACAGTCTATAAGTACACCAGGAACCAATGACATCACAGAGACACTTCATATTCATGAGAATACAGCCTATAACTACAGCAGGAACCAGTGACATCACTGAGACACTTCATATTCATGAGAATATAGCCTATAGCTACACCAGGAACCAGTGACATCACAGAGACACTTCATATTTATGAGAATACAGTCTATAACTACACCAGGAACCAGTGACATCACTGAGACACTCCATATTCATGAGAATACAGTCTATAACTGCACCAGGAACCAGTGACATCACTGAGACCCTTCATATTCATGAGAATACAGCCTATAACTACACCAGGAACCAGTGACATCACTGATACACTTCATATTCATGAGGATACAGCCTATAACTACACCAGGAACCAGTGACATCACTGAGACACTTCATATTCATGAGAATACAGCCTATAACAACACCAGGAACCAGTGACATCACAGAGACACTTCATATTCATGAGAATACAGTCTATAACTACACCAGGAACCAGTGATATCACCGAGACATTCCATATTCATGAGAATACAGCCTATAAATACACCAGGAACCAGTGACATCACTGAGACACTCCATATTCATGAGAATACAGCCTATAACTACATTAGGAACCAGTGACATCACCGAGACATTCCATATTCATGAGAATACAGCCTATAACTACAGCGGGAACCAGTGACATCAGTGAGACAGTCCATATTCATGAGAATACAGCCTATAACTACACCAGGAACCAGTGACATCACTAAGACACTTCATATTCATGAGAACACAGCCTATAACTACGCCAGGAACCAGTGACATCACTGAGACACTTCATATTCATGAGAATACAGCCTATAACTACACCAGGAACCAGTGACATCACTGAGACACTTCATATTTATGAGAATACAGTCTATAACTACACCAGGAACCAATGACATCACAGAGACACTTCATATTCATGAGAATACAGCCTATAACTACAGCAGGAACCAGTGACATCACTGAGACACTTCATATTCATGAGAATATAGCCTATAGCTACACCAGGAACCAGTGACATCACAGAGACACTTCATATTTATGAGAATACAGTCTATAACTACACCAGGAACCAGTGACATCACTGAGACACTTCATATTCATGAGAATACAGTCTATAACTGCACCAGGAACCAGTGACATCACTGAGACCCTTCATATTCATGAGAATACAGCCTATAACTACACCAGGAACCAGTGACATCACTGAGACCCTTCATATTCATGAGAATACAGCCTATAACTACACCAGGAACCAGTGACATCACTGAGACACTTCATATTCATGAGAATATAGCCTATAACTACACCAGGAACCAGTGACATCACAGAGACACTTCATATTTATGAGAATACAGTCTATAACTACACCAGGAACCAGTGACATCACTGAGACACTTTATATTCATGAGAATACAGTCTATAACTGCACCAGGAACCAGTGACATCACTGAGACCCTTCATATTCATGAGAATACAGCCTATAACTACACCAGGAACCAGTGACATCACTGAGACACTCCATATTCATGAGAATACAGCCTATAGCTACACCGGGAACCAGTGACATCACTGAGACACTTCATATTCATGAGAATACAGCCTATAACTACACCAGGAACCAGTGACATCACTGATACACTTCATGTTCATGAGGATACAGCCTATAACTACACCAGGAACCAGTGACATCACTGAGACACTTCATATTCATGAGAATACAGCCTATAACAACACCAGGAACCAGTGACATCACAGAGACACTTCATATTCATGAGAATACAGTCTATAACTACACCAGGAACCAGTGATATCACCGAGACATTCCATATTCATGAGAACACAGCCTATAACTACGCCAGGAACCAGTGACATCACTGAGACACTTCATATTCATGAGAATACAGCCTATAACTACACCAGGAACCAGTGACATCACTGAGACACTTCATATTTATGAGAATACAGCCTATAACTACACCAGGAACCAATGACATCACAGAGACACTTCATATTCATGAGAATACAGCCTATAACTACAGCAGGAACCAGTGACATCACTGAGACACTTCATATTCATGAGAATATAGCCTATAGCTACACCAGGAACCAGTGACATCACAGAGACACTTCATATTTATGAGAATACAGTCTATAACTACACCAGGAACCAGTGACATCACTGAGACACTTCATATTCATGAGAATACAGTCTATAACTGCACCAGGAACCAGTGACATCACTGAGACCCTTCATATTCATGAGAATACAGCCTATAACTACACCAGGAACCAGTGACATCACTGAGACCCTTCATATTCATGAGAATACAGCCTATAACTACACCAGGAACCAGTGACATCACTGAGACACTTCATATTCATGAGAATATAGCCTATAACTACACCAGGAACCAGTGACATCACAGAGACACTTCATATTTATGAGAATACAGTCTATAACTACACCAGGAACCAGTGACATCACTGAGACACTTCATATTCATGAGAATACAGTCTATAACTGCACCAGGAACCAGTGACATCACTGAGACCCTTCATATTCATGAGAATACTGCCTATAACTACACCAGGAACCAGTGACATCACTGAGACACTTCATATTCATGAGAATACAGCCTATAACTACACCAGGAACCAGTGACATCACTGAGGCACTTCATATTCATGAGAATACAGCCTATAACTACAGGAACCAGTGACATCAATGAGACACTTCATATTCATTAGAACACAGCCTATAACTACACCAGGAACCAGTGACATCACTGGGACACTTCATATTCATGAGGATACAGCCTATAACTACACCAGGAACCAGTGACATCACTGAGACACTCCATATTCATGAGAATACAGCCTATAACTACACCAGGAACCAGTGACACCACTGAGACACTTCATATTCATGAGAATACAGCCTATAACTACACCAGGAACCAGTGACACCACTGAGACACTTCATATTCATGAGAATACAGCCTATAACTACACCAGGAACCAATGACATCACAGAGACACTTCATATTCATGAGAATACAGCCTATAACTACACCAGGAACCAGAGACATCACAGAGACACTCCATATTCATGAGAATACAGTGTATAACTACACCACGAACCAGTGACATCACTGAAATGAGACACTTCATATTCATGAGGATACAGCCTATAACTACACCAGGAACCAGTGACATCACTGAGACACTCCATATTCATGAGGATACAGCCTATAACTACACCAGGAACCAGTGACACCACTGAGACACTTCATATTCATGAGAATACAGCCTATAACTACACCAGGAACCAGTGACATCACAGAGACAATCCATATTCATGAGAATACAGTCTATAACTACACCAGGAACCAGTGACATCACTGAGACACTTCATATTTATGAGAATACAGTCTATAAATGCACCAGGAACCAGTGACATCACTGAGACCCTTCATATTCATGAGAATACAGCCTATAACTACACCAGGAACCAGTGACATCACTGAGACACTTCATATTCATGAGAATATAGCCTATAACTACACCAGGAACCATTGACATCACAGAGACACTTCATATTTATGAGAATACAGTCTATAAATACACCAGGAACCAATGACATCACAGATACACTTCATATTCATGAGAATACAGCCTATAACTACACCAGGAACCAATGACATCACAGAGACACTTCATATTCATGAGAATACAGCCTATAACTACACCAGGAACCAGTGACATCACTGAGACACTTCATATTCATGAGAATACAGCCTATAACTACACCAGGAACCAGTGACATCACTGAGACACTTCATATTCATGAGAATACAGCCTATAACTACACCAGGAACCAATGACATCACAGAGACACTTCATATTCATGAGAATACAGCCTATAACTACACCAGGAACCAGTGACATCACAGAGACACTTCATATTCATGACAATACAGCCTATAACTACACCAGGAACCAGTGACATCAGTGAGACACTTTATATTCATGAGAATGCAGCCTATAACTACACCAGGAACCAGTGACATCACTGAGACACTTCATATTCATGAGAATACTGCCTATAAATACACCAGGAACCAGTGACATCACTGAGACCCTTCATATTCATGAGAATACAGCCTATAACTACACCAGGAACCAGTGACATCACTGAGACCCTTCATATTCATGAGAATACAGCCTATAACTACACCATGAACCAGAGACATGACTGAGACACTTCATATTCATGAGAATACAGTCTATAACTACACCAGGAACCAGTGACATCACTGAGACACTTCATATTCATGAGAAGACAGCCTATAACTACACCAGGAACCAGTGATATCACTGAGACACTTCATATTCATGAGAACACAGCCTATAACTACACCAGGAACCAGTGACATCACTGAGACACTTCATATTCATGAGAATACAGCCTATAAATACACCAGGAACCAGTGACATTACTGAGACACTCCATATTCATGAGAATACAGCCTATAAATACACCAGGAACCAGTGACATTACTGAGACACTCCATATTCATGAGAATACAGCCTATAACTACTTTAGGAATCAGTGACATCACCGAGACATTCCATATTCATGAGAATACAGCCTATAACTACACCAGGAACCAGTGACACCAGTGAGACACTCCATATTCATGAGAATACAGCCTATAACTACACCAGGAACCAGTGACATCACTGAGACATTTCATATTCATGAGAATACAGCCTATAACTACACCAGGAACCAGTGACATCAGTGAGACACTCCATATTCATGAGAATACAGCCTATAACTACACCGGGAACCAGTGACATCACTGAGACACTTCATATTCATGAGAATACAGCCTATAACTACACCAGGAACCAGTGACATCACTGATACACTTCATATTCATGAGGATACAGCCTATAACTACACCAGGAACCAGTGACATCACTGAGACACTTCATATTCATGAGAATACAGCCTATAACAACACCAGGAACCAGTGACATCACAGAGACACTTCATATTCATGAGAATACAGTCTATAACTACACCAGGAACCAGTGATATCACCGAGACATTCCATATTCATGAGAATACAGCCTATAAATACACCAGGAACCAGTGACATCACTGAGACACTCCATATTCATGAGAATACAGCCTATAACTACATTAGGAACCAGTGACATCACCGAGACATTCCATATTCATGAGAATACAGCCTATAACTACACCGGGAACCAGTGACATCAGTGAGACAGTCCATATTCATGAGAATACAGCCTATAACTACACCAGGAACCAGTGACATCACTAAGACACTTCATATTCATGAGAACACAGCCTATAACTACGCCAGGAACCAGTGACATCACTGAGACACTTCATATTCATGAGAATACAGCCTATAACTACACCAGGAACCAGTGACATCACTGAGACACTTCATATTTATGAGAATACAGTCTATAACTACACCAGGAACCAATGACATCACAGAGACACTTCATATTCATGAGAATACAGCCTATAACTACAGCAGGAACCAGTGACATCACTGAGACACTTTATATTCATGAGAATATAGCCTATAGCTACACCAGGAACCAGTGACATCACAGAGACACTTCATATTTATGAGAATACAGTCTATAACTACACCAGGAACCAGTGACATCACTGAGACACTTCATATTCATGAGAATACAGTCTATAACTGCACCAGGAACCAGTGACATCACTGAGACCCTTCATATTCATGAGAATACAGCCTATAACTACACCAGGAACCAGTGACATCACTGAGACCCTTCATATTCATGAGAATACAGCCTATAACTACACCAGGAACCAGTGACATCACTGAGACACTTCATATTCATGAGAATATAGCCTATAACTACACCAGGAACCAGTGACATCACAGAGACACTTCATATTTATGAGAATACAGTCTATAACTACACCAGGAACCAGTGACATCACTGAGACACTTCATATTCATGAGAATACAGTCTATAACTGCACCAGGAACCAGTGACATCACTGAGACCCTTCATATTCATGAGAATACAGCCTATAACTACACCAGGAACCAGTGACATCACTGAGACACTTCATATTCATGAGAATACAGCCTATAACTACACCAGGAACCAGTGACATCACTGAGGCACTTCATATTCATGAGAATACAGCCTATAACTACAGGAACCAGTGACATCAATGAGACACTTCATATTCATTAGAACACAGCCTATAACTACACCAGGAACCAGTGACATCACTGAGACACTTCATATTCATGAGGATACAGCCTATAACTACACCAGGAACCAGTGACATCACTGAGACACTCCATATTCATGAGAATACAGCCTATAACTACACCAGGAACCAGTGACACCACTGAGACACTTCATATTCATGAGAATACAGCCTATAACTACACCAGGAACCAGTGACACCACTGAGACACTTCATATTCATGAGAATACAGCCTGTAACTACACCAGGAACCAATGACATCACAGAGACACTTCATATTCATGAGAATACAGCCTATAACTACACCAGGAACCAGTGACATCACAGAGACACTCCATATTCATGAGAATACAGTGTATAACTACACCACGAACCAGTGACATCACTGAAATGAGACACTTCATATTCATGAGGATACAGCCTATAACTACACCAGGAACCAGTGACATCACTGAGACACTCCATATTCATGAGGATACAGCCTATAACTACACCAGGAACCAGTGACACCACTGAGACACTTCATATTCATGAGAATACAGCCTATAACTACACCAGGAACCAGTGACATCACAGAGACAATCCATATTCATGAGAATACAGTCTATAACTACACCAGGAACCAGTGACACCACTGAGACACTTCATATTCATGAGAATACAGTCTATAACTGCACCAGGAACCAGTGACATCACTGAGACCCTTCATATTCATGAGAATACAGCCTATAACTACACCAGGAACCAGTGACATCACTGAGACACTTCATATTCATGAGAATATAGCCTATAACTACACCAGGAACCAGTGACATCACAGAGACACTTCATATTTATGAGAATACAGTCTATAAATACACCAGGAACCAATGACATCACAGAGACACTTCATATTCATGAGAATACAGCCTATAACTACACCAGGAACCAATGACATCACAGAGACACTTCATATTCATGAGAATACAGCCTATAACTACACCAGGAACCAGTGACATCACTGAGACACTTCATATTCATGAGAATACAGCCTATAACTACACCAGGAACCAGTGACATCACTGAGACACTTCATATTCATGAGAATACAGCCTATAACTACACCAGGAACCAATGACATCACAGAGACACTTCATATTCATGAGAATACAGCCTATAACTACACCAGGAACCAGTGACATCACAGAGACACTTCATATTCATGACAATACAGCCTATAACTACACCAGGAACCTGTGACATCAGTGAGACACTTTATATTCATGAGAATACAGCCTATAACTACACCAGGAACCAGTGACATCACTGAGACACTTCATATTCATGAGAATACTGCCTATAAATACACCAGGAACCAGTGACATCACTGAGACCCTTCATATTCATGAGAATACAGCCTATAACTACACCAGGAACCAGTGACATCACTGAGACCCTTCATATTCATGAGAATACAGCCTATAACTACACCATGAACCAGAGACATGACTGAGACACTTCATATTCATGAGAATACAGTCTATAACTACACCAGGAACCAGTGATATCATTGAGACACTTCATATTCATGAGAATACAGCCTATAACTACACCAGGAACCAGTGACATCACTGAGACACTTCATATTCATGAGAATACAGCCTATAACTACACCAGGAACCAGTGACATCACTGAGACATTTCATATTCATGAGAATACAGCCTATAAATACACCAGGAACCAGTGACATCACTGAGATACTTCATATTCATGAGAATACAGCCTATAAATACACCAGGAACCAGTGACATCACTGAGACCCTTCATATTCATGAGAATACAGCCTATAACTACACCAGGAACCAGTGACATCACTGGGACCCTTCATATTCATGAGAATACAGCCTATAACTACACCAGGAACCAGAGACATCACTGAGACCAGGGCTGTGGAGTCGGAGTCGTGGAGTCGGAGTCGGTGCTCATTTTGGTGGAGTCGGAGTCGGAGTTGGAGTCGGTATAAAATGGACCGACTCCGACTCCTAAAATATATAATAAATTGGGTACAGTAATTCAATGCAGGATGTGCTGAATATTTTTTCATAGGAGTTTGGGAAAGTTATGAAATGTCCTATAAATGACTGTTCTATTCCTGATCTAAGGCTACATTCACACACAGCGTTTTTCCTGTGTTTTTTGAGGATACGTTTTTCAGCTGCAAAAGCTGATCATCTTTTTAAAAAACTGCATCACCTGAAAGGTTTTTGAGCTCATAGATAATGTTTTCAATAGCAAAAGCAGATTAGAAATCTGCTCTATCTATCCATTTATCCATATCTGTCTATCCATATCGTATCTGTACCAAAAAGAATGAAAACCGGGTAGTACACCAATATATATTCTGTTCTATCTAAATATCTTGATTATTGGATCATAAAAATGATTAAATGTCTGAGGTTCACATTGTACTACAATAAATTTTTCACTTAAATATAAGCAATATGTGTGGGAGTCGGAGTCGGAGTCGTGGAGTCGGAGTCGGAGTCGGTGTAAGGGAAATTGAGGAGTCGGAGTCGGAGTCACAGGTTTGGCTTACCGACTCCACAGCCCTGACTGAGACACTTCATATTCATGAGAATACAGCCTATAACTACTCCAGAAACTGGTGAAATGTTACATGCTGTTTTGATGATTTTTGTAGTGTTTCACCACCCGAGAGCCTTTGTTGCGTATTCTGATTTTTTTCACGCTTTTCTCGGCAGTGCCAACATGTAACGACACAGAAGTGCTCAATTACCAAACAAATAGCTGTCATATTAGCGGCCATGTCTCATCTGCTCTCAGTGCGAGTGTCTTGGCTGACCGAGAGTTTGTTATAGTCTTGTCTTAATGGCAATTACGCATTCATTTTGTCAGACGGAATGGAAACACACATATTCTTTTCATCCGTTCTGTTGAACCAGCAATTTATCTGATATAAAAATTGTGCCGGGTTCCTGGCCAGCGATATTAGAGTATAATTTTTACATCAGCGTAAATTACCCATTTTCTCAGTGCCGCCGTATAACTTATTGGGATAGTGATGGATTTGCATATTCCCGGAAGAAGCTTCCAAAGAGAAGCAATTGTCATTGTGATTGCAAATTGTGCCCGAGAGATGTACACATAACACATAAATGGGAAAAGATGGACAAAAATCCAACTGGATCTGCTCGAAAGACTAATAGGAACATAAAAGAATCTAAACAAGTAAAAGTCTGATGTACGTCATGGTATTTTTAAGACTTCCCGTAAGACAGGTGTCTTGAATTTTGTCCCGGACTTCCCTGATGGTAGCCTCTATACTTTCTCAATGGGGTTTTGAAGGCAAGAGGTCCCTCTAGTCCTTAAAGGGTAATTTCCAAATTCGCAAGGTATGACCTATCATTTGGGATGGAGAACGAGGCTTATCGGAATGAATCGTAAGCCAGGTGTGGTCCATGTAGTGTTCATGTGTCCGTCGGAGTAGACAAAGCCACCACTTTATGGGGCATTTTTAAGGATTGGTTGGGGTTCCATCACTGATCGGCAAGTTATCTCCTACTGACGATACTTTACAACGTTGAGAACAACCTATCAACTCCATTCTTTAGGCATGGACTTTCTTGGTCACGATCCCAGGTGTTGTCCTCTTTGGGTCAAGGATCAGTGCCAAGAAGGTGGATGGAAATGGACTGAACTAACAGGTAAGATCCTTAGATGGAACCAAGGTCATCAAGAACTTGAGGTATATTTTTGGGATTGAAGGAGTGAAGATCCAGTCCACCTACTTCCTAAAAAAAAAGCAAAAATTGTTGTGTAGGGCATGGAAATAATCAAGTGTTAAGCTAAGAAACCCTTCAAGTAATGATCAACCTCTAGGACAATTTTTTGAAAGCTCCTACTGTTGTGATGCCCCTTGCATTGTGATATACCCATTGATCTAAGGAGACCTCGAAAATTCCAGAAGGCATCTTATTGTCTTGCTTAAATATTCCAGACTAGGAGATTTTTTTTTTCCTTTCCTCTCCGACAGCTTTCCCACGTCTGATTCTCAGCCGGTCGGTGACCTTGAAGAAAAGCCTCATGCATTATTACTGAGGCTGGGTCTAATGAAACTCTTCGACCAGGTTGACACAATTAAGCCACAATTTGGCTTGAAACTTTTGGGTCGTTAGGGTAATTCGTTAACTCTTCCAGCTTCTTCGTTACTTTTTGCCTTTTTTTTGGAACGCCTTGCCTTCAGTTAAGAGCGAGGTTCTCGCTGAAGTTCTGTTTCTTTGGGACTGTAATTGACTGCGGCTTATTGTTCGCTGGAGTTTATTCAATGCTGGCGGTCGGTGAGCGAATGACGAGCCAAAGTGAAGGGAGATGTGCGTTACAGCCTACGTGGAGCACAAAATGTAAGAAGAAAACAAAAGTAAATAGTTCAAAAAGAGCCTTATTATTCCCATTATTATCAGAGCCGTGCCACGGGGATTGTGTGGCTGCGACAATAGAAAATTACAGGGATGGTGTATAGCGATATAGGGATGTAAAAACCCGGTGGAGCTCGGAAAAATCCATCGTTTCATCAAAAGGAACAAAAGGAAATGTGGAAGAACGATATAGGTGCATTGTACACCTATATCCATGAAGAGTGTAAACTGACACTCCCGATTTCTTTGGAGAGTCTTGGATATCGCACGCCTGTGTATTTTCCGGCTATCACCAGCCATAATCGGAATCCCAGAACCTTTTCAGTTGGGGTTAGAACTGTTCCATCACTCACTAATGCTATAATATCATCCCTTTCCAGAACCTAGAAAATGACCTATAGTGGATGAGCCAGAACTCTTGGTTTGGGAGGACAGCACCCGCTATTCTTCTCCTCGCTCACAGTCATTGCCAGTCATTGTACAGATGCCTTCAGAGATGGTGAGACAACACAGATCAGAAGATGAGATCCCGCTGGACACTGTAAAATCTGCCACCCAGTATGTGAAGTATGATACCGCCTGAGGCAGGCTGCGAAACCTAGTGATGGAATTGTCATCATGGATGATACAGATCAGTGACTGGCTGCTGAGACACTGCTCTGCTGCTCACTGACACTGTAAAATCTATCACCCAGTATGTGAAACATGATACCGCCTGAGGCAGGCTGCGAAACCTAGTGATGGAATTGTCATCATGGATGATACAGATCAGTTACTGGCTGCTGAGACACTGCTCTGCTGCTCACTGACACTGTAAAATCTGCCACCCAGTATGTGAAGCATGATACCTCCTGAACAGGCTGCGAAACCTAGTGATGGAATTGTCATCATGGATGATACAGATCAGTGACTGGCTGCTGAGACACTGCTCTGCTGCTCACTGACACTGTAAAATCTGCCACCCAGTATGTGAAGCATGATACCGCCTGAACAGGCTGCGAAACCTAGTGATGGAATTGTCATCATGGATGATACAGATCAGTGACTGGCTGCTGAGACACTGCTCTGCTGCTCACTGACACTGTAAAATCTGCCACCCAGTATGTGAAGCATGATACCTCCTGAACAGGCTGCGAAACCTAGTGATGGAATTGTCATCATGGATGATACAGATCAGTTACTGGCTGCTGAAACACTGCTCTGCTGCTCACTGACACTGTAAAATCTGCCACCCAGTATGTGAAGCATGATACCTCCTGAACAGGTTGCGAAACATAGTGATGGAATTGTCATCATGGATGATACAGATCAGTTACTGGCTGCTGAGACACTGCTCTGCTGCTCACTAACACTGTAAAATCTGCCACCCAGTATGTGAAGCATGATACCGCCTGAGGCAGGCTGTGAAACCTAGTGATGGAATTGTCATCATGGATGATACAGATCAGTGACTGGCTGCTGAGACACTGCTCTGCTGCTCACTGACACTGTAAAATCTGCCACCCAGTATGTGAAGCATGATACCTCCTGAACAGGCTGTGAAACCTAGTGATGGAATTGTCATCATGGATCATACAGATCAGTTACTGGCTGCTGAGAAACTGCTCTGCTGCTCACTGACACTGTAAAATCTGCCACCCAGTATGTGAAACATGATACCTCCTGAACAGGCTGCGAAACCTAGTGATGGAATTGTCATCATGGATGATACAGATCAGTTACTGGCTGCTGAGACAGTGCTCTTCTGCTCACTGACACTGTAAAATCTGCCACCCAGTATGTGAAGCATGATACCGCCTGAGGCAGGCTGTGAAACCTAGTGATGGAATTGTCATCATGGATGATACAGATCAGTGACTGGCTGCTGAGACACTGCTCTGCTGCTCACTGACACTGTAAAATCTGCCACCCAGTATGTGAAGCATGATACCGCCTGAGGCAGGCTGTGAAACCTAGTGATGGAATTGTCATCATGGATGATACAGATCAGTGACTGGCTGCTGAGACACTGCTCTGCTGCTCACTGACACTGTAAAATCTGCCACCCAGTATGTGAAGCATGATACCTCCTGAACAGGCTGCGAAACCTAGTGATGGAATTGTCATCATGGATGATACAGATCAGTTACTGGCTGCTGAGACACTGCTCTGCTGCTCACTGACACTGTAAAATCTGCCACCCAGTATGTGAAGCATGATACCTCCTGAACAGGCTGCGAAACCTAGTGATGGAATTGTCATCATGGATGATACAGATCAGTGACTGGCTGCTGAGACACTGCTCTGCTGCTCACTGACACTGTAAAATCTGCCACCCAGTATGTGAAGCATGATACCGCCTGAACAGGCTGCGAAACCTAGTGATGGAATTGTCATCATGGATGATACAGATCAGTGACTGGCTGCTGAGACACTGCTCTGCTGCTCACTGACACTGTAAAATCTGCCACCCAGTATGTGAAGCATGATACCTCCTGAACAGGCTGCGAAACCTAGTGATGGAATTGTCATCATGGATGATACAGATCAGTTACTGGCTGCTGAAACACTGCTCTGCTGCTCACTGACACTGTAAAATCTGCCACCCAGTATGTGAAGCATGATACCTCCTGAACAGGTTGCGAAACATAGTGATGGAATTGTCATCATGGATGATACAGATCAGTTACTGGCTGCTGAGACACTGCTCTGCTGCTCACTAACACTGTAAAATCTGCCACCCAGTATGTGAAGCATGATACCGCCTGAGGCAGGCTGTGAAACCTAGTGATGGAATTGTCATCATGGATGATACAGATCAGTGACTGGCTGCTGAGACACTGCTCTGCTGCTCACTGACACTGTAAAATCTGCCACCCAGTATGTGAAGCATGATACCTCCTGAACAGGCTGTGAAACCTAGTGATGGAATTGTCATCATGGATCATACAGATCAGTTACTGGCTGCTGAGACACTGCTCTGCTGCTCACTGACACTGTAAAATCTGCCACCCAGTATGTGAAACATGATACCTCCTGAACAGGCTGCGAAACCTAGTGATGGAATTGTCATCATGGATGATACAGATCAGTTACTGGCTGCTGAGACAGTGCTCTTCTGCTCACTGACACTGTAAAATCTGCCACCCAGTATGTGAAGCATGATACCGCCTGAGGCAGGCTGTGAAACCTAGTGATGGAATTGTCATCATGGATGATACAGATCAGTGACTGGCTGCTGAGACACTGCTCTGCTGCTCACTGACACTGTAAAATCTGCCACCCAGTATGTGAAGCATGATACCGCCTGAGGCAGGCTGTGAAACCTAGTGATGGAATTGTCATCATGGATGATACAGATCAGTGACTGGCTGCTGAGACACTGCTCTGCTGCTCACTGACACTGTAAAATCTGCCACCCAGTATGTGAAGCATGATACCTCCTGAACAGGCTGCGAAACCTAGTGATGGAATTGTCATCATGGATGATACAGATCAGTTACTGGCTGCTGAGACACTGCTCTGCTGCTCACTGACACTGTAAAATCTGCCACCCAGTATGTGAAGTATGATACCTTCTGAACAGGCTGCGAAACCTAGTGATGGAATTGTCATCATGGATGATACAGATCAGTTACTGGCTGCTGAGACACTGCTCTGCTGCTCACTGACACTGTAAAATCTGCCACCCAGTATGTGAAGCATGATACCTCCTGAACAGGCTGCGAAACCTAGTGATGGAATTGTCATCATGGATGATACAGATCAGTTACTGGCTGCTGAGACACTGCTCTGCTGCTCACTGACACTGTAAAATCTGCCACCCAGTATGTGAAGCATGATACCGCCTGAGGCAGGCTGCGAAACCTAGTGATGGAATTGTCATCATGGATGATACAGATCAGTGACTGGCTGCTGAGACACTGCTCTGCTGCTCACTGACACTGTAAAATCTGCCACCCAGTATGTGAAACATGATACCTCCTGAACAGGCTGCGAAACCTAGTGATGGAATTGTCATCATGGATGATACAGATCAGTTACTGGCTGCTGAGACACTGCTCTGCTTCTCACTGACACTGTAAAATCTGCCACCTGTAATTTAAGATATGATTTTGCAGAACTTTCTAGAATCTCCCATTGCTACACACTGAGGAGGCGAGCCTGTCATGTAGCTGCAACCCCCCTCTTCTCCCCACAACACACACACCAGTGTCTTCCTGCGTGCAGCTCTGTGAAGCCTGAAACAGTCCATTTCCTCTCGAAGCCCTCTCCTTCCCTGCACGGCTAAGTGGAAAGGATGTCCCTTTGTCTGAAACCACGAGGCCAATCTAGCTATAGGTGATATTAAAGAGACTGTATCGCAAAAACCATATACCGTCGAGATATAATAATCATATCACTGTGTAGGCAATGAAGCCAGCTTTCTAAACCCCTAAGTTTCACGATTCTCTGACTTCCAGAAACTGAGATATGGATTGCTCCCAAATGGAGTGTCCTAAGTATGGCATGCTTGGAGTGGTTTCACTCTATTTGGTAAATTACAAACAATGGTACGCTACGGGTGGTTATACGAGCTTTTCTCGTCCCGATATAGTTAGTATACGTTTTTAGTAAAGTTTCAACTTAGAGAGTAGGGTGGTGGAACCTCCCCAGCCGGCCTCTTTTGCTGAGGTTACACAGCCTAGACCAAAAGGGATGCGAGGGGACAATGAGCTCAGTTCAGCTGAAGTCCTCATGCGAGACGTGTCGATGAGTGGGGACGTTTGGTTAAGCCCCCCTCCCCCAGCCACATGGTCTGCCTAATACCAACTATGCACATGTGAGTGTTACTTTCTGTTCTTTTAACCCCTTTATGTTATATTTGTATTTGTACATATTTAATGTCTCAACTTTGTAACAACTTTTTATATTTGTAACCACTGCCCGACTTTTTTTGGGAATAAATGATAAAATTATTTAGTCTGCCTTCATGCTCTAGGAAACGAACTATGCGCCTTTTTTAGATAATTACACTACAGTTCGGGTTGGCTTCGAACCCCTCCATTAAGTCTACAACTTAAGTGGAGAAACCAGGAGCTGGTGGCAGCGTGGTGTACGCGGCTGGCTAGGCTAGCTGGCAGTACAGACGTGTCTTACATGCTGAATGAGGGGCTGCGGCCACAGCATTGATAATTCCCTTACTGCCGTAGTCTAGCGGCCCGTGCACAACAAGCAGCCCATCCGGCGACTAATTATCCTAGGTGCAGTTCCCTGACTGACCTGAGGGTAAGGGGGGGCGCTGGAGAGCTGCGAGTTCCAAAGTGGAACTGAGAAAGTGAGATATACATAAATCCCTGCAGTTCTTGGAAGGTTGTTAGCAGTGGTCGAGCATCCAAAATACCCCCCTGCGGTAAATTGTTAGAGCGAGATTAGGTTGCTGTATTTTTGTCATGTGGTGCCCGTGGTGGGATAACTAAGAAAAGCCCCCACTGTGCCTGTGATAGCCGTGTGCCGGCAGTGCGTCGCATACCTCCGTCCGCTGACAAACACGTGTCGGTGGTGGGATCGTGACATATTGGTGGCACAGGGTCACGTGTCTGTCACAATTTGGTGGCAGCGGTCAGCCGTTCCTCACACCAACCAGTATGCGAAGCATGATACCTCCTGAATAGGCTGCGAAACCTAGTGATGGAATTGTCATCATGGATGATACAGATCAGTTACTGTCTGCTGAGACACTGCTCTGCTGCTCACTGACACTGTAAAATCTGCCACCCAGTATGTGAAGCATGACACCTCCTGAGGCAGGCTGCGAAACCTAGTGATGGAATTATCATCATGGACGATACAGATCAGTGACTGGCGGCTGAGACACTGCTCTACTGCTCATTGACACTGTAAAATCTGCCACCCAGTATGTGAAGCATGATACCTCCTGAACAGGCTGTGAAACCTAGTGATGGAATTGTCATCATGGATCATACAGATCAGTTACTGGCTGCTGAGACACTGCTCTGCTGCTCACTGACACTGTAAAATCTGCCACCCAGCATGTGAAGCATGATACCTCCTGAACAGGCTGAGAAACCTAGAGATGGAATTGTCATCATGGAAGATACAGATCAGTGACTGCCTGCTGAGACACTGCTCTGCTGCTCACTGACACTGTAAAATCTGCAAACCAGTATGTGAAACATGATACCTCCTGAGGCAGGCTGCGAAACCTAGTGATGGAATTGTCATCATGGACGATACAGATCAGTGACAGGCTGCTGAGACACTGCTCTGCTGCTCACTGACACTGTAAGATCTGCCAAAAATTATGTGAAACAAGATACCTCCTGAGGCAGGCTGCGAAACCCAGAGATGGAATTGTGTTCATGAACGATACAGATCAGTTACTGGCCGCTGAGACTCTGCTCTGCTGCTCATTGAGACTGTAAAATCTTCCACCCAGTATGTGAAGCATGATACCTCCTGAGGCAGGCTGCGAAACCTAGTGATGGAATTGTCATCATGGACAATACAGATCAGTGACTGACTGCTGAGACACTGCTCTGCTGCTCACTGACACTGTAAGATCTGCCACCCAGTATGTGAAACATGATACCTCCTGAGGCAGGCTGCGAAACCCAGTGATTCAATTGTCATCATGGATGATACAGATCAGTGACAGGCTGCTGAGACACTGCTCTGCTGCTCATTGACACTGGAAGATCTGCCAAAAAGTATGTGAAACATGATACCTCCTGAGGCAGGCTGCAAAACCTAGTGATGGAATTGTCATCATGGACGATACAGATCAGTTACTGGCTGCTGAGGCACTGCTCTGCTGCTCACTGACACTGTAAGATCTGCCAAAAAGTATGTGAAACATGATACCTCCTGAACAAGCTGCGAAACCTAGTGATGGAATTGTCATCATGGACGAAACAGATCAGTTATTGGCTGCTGAGACCCTGCTCTGCTGCTCACTGACACTGCAAGAGATCTGCTACCCGGTATGTGAAACATGATACCTCCTGAGGCAGGCTGCGAAACCCAGAGATGGAATTGTCTTCATGGACGATACAGATCAGTTACTGGCTGCTGAGACACTGCTCTGCTTCTCACTGACACTGTAAGATCTGCTACCCAGTATGTGAAACATGATACCTCATGAGGCAGGCTGCGAAACCTAGTGATGGAACTGTCATCATGGATGATACAGATCAGTTACTGGCCGCTGAGACACTGCTCTGCTGCTCACTGACACTGTAAGATCTGCTACCCAGTATGTGAAACGTGATACCTCATGAGGCAGGCTGTGAAACCTAGTGATGGAACTGTCATCATGGACGATACAGATCAGTTATTGGCTGCTGAGACACTGCTCTGCTGCTCACTGACACTGTAAGATCTGCCACCCAGTATGTGAAACGTGATACCTCATGAGGCAGGCTGTGAAACCTAGTGATGGAATTGTCATCATGGATGATACAGATCAGTGACTGGCTGCTGAGACACTGCTCTGCTGCTCACTGACACTGTAAAATCTGCCACCCAGTATGTGAAACGTGATACCTCCTGAGGCAGGCTGCGAAACCAAG
Source organism: Dendrobates tinctorius (assembly GCF_039654945.1). NCBI lineage: Eukaryota > Metazoa > Chordata > Amphibia > Anura > Dendrobatidae > Dendrobates > Dendrobates tinctorius. The sequence goes on along the minus strand of NW_027361731.1, from coordinate 24,915,362 downwards.
TGATGGAACTGTCATCATGGACGATACAGATCAGTTATTGGCTCCTGAGACACTGCTCTGCTGCTCACTGACACTGTAAAATCTGCCACCCAGTATGTGAAGCATGATACCTCCTGAGGCAGGCTGCGAAACCAAGTGATGGAACTGTCATCATGGACGATACAGATCAGTTACTGGCTGCTGAGACACTGCTCTGCTGCTCACTGACACTGTAAAATCTGCCACCCAGTATGTGAAACGTGATACCTCCTGAGGCAGGCTGCGAAACCAAGTGATGGAACTGTCATCATGGACGATACAGATCAGTTATTGGCTCCTGAGACACTGCTCTGCTGCTCACTGACACTGTAAAATCTGCCACCCAGTATGTGAAGCATGATACCTCCTGAGGCAGGCTGCGAAACCTAGAGATGGAACTGTCTTTATGGACAATGCATATCAGTAACTGGCTACTTGCTGATGGTTTCCAGATACCAACAAAATCCTTTTTTTTTAAATTACATTAAAGTGTGAATAATAAAATGAAGACATACATTTTATTGCATGTTTACATAAGGGTGCTTTTTAGGATCGAGACTTTACAGAATTTAATAATACCTCCAGCACTGTTGGACCGGGACAACCTATATATTTTTGGATGGTGGGCGAGGGGGCAGCAAAGCTTTGACAACCCAATATCCGCACAAAGGTTGATTCCACATTAGACGTGTTGTCATTTCATGTGGGATTAGTATGGCGGCACAGAAGATGGGCACTGGCGGTAACTCAGCACCATGGACCGGGACACGATCACTCACCGGCTCCAGTACAATGAAGCCTCTGGATTTATGGAGCAGAACAGACATCAATAAGTCAGCGTCTTTTGATGTCTACTAATCTTCACGCTGGATTAACAAAACGGGTCACCTTGCCTCCCGCTTATCAGAAGGAATGAGCGTCATCTGAATTAATAATTATGTCTCACAGATAATTACTAAATAAAACCGCAGACGTGCAGAAGAGAGGAACAAGGGAAGACGGCAAATATCCTACAGGAGCTCGGGATGGTCAGATACGAGTCTCCCATCATACAGGGCCACAAGCAGGGACCAGGGCCACACGGGGCCACAATAGCATTCAGGGCGACCCTCCACAAGCTGCTCACATATAGGATCTCTGCTTGCTGTATACAGTATCTATCTACAGGACCATTGTCTTGTGTGAGAACACGAGGGATCAAACCCATCACAAAAAACAAGGAGCCCACCAGGCGGGACAAGGATAAAGTTGTGGAGAAAAAAATAGCAAGGTTAGGTTATGTAGAAGAGTAAAGCAGAGTTGGGTTATGGCGGAGAATAGACAAGAGCATTGGTAGTTCTGGAAGTGCTTTGGATGTGACTGGAGCATTGCTAGTTCTGGATGTGCTTTGGATGTGACTAGAGCATTGCTAGTTCTAGGTGAGCTTTGGATGTGACTAGCATTACTAGTTCAGGATGTGCTTTGGATGTAACTGGAGCATTGCTAGTTCTGGGTGTGCTTTAGATGTGATTAGAGCATTGCTAGTTCTGGGTGTGCTTTGGATGTGACTAGAGCATTGCTAGTTCTGGGTATGCTTTAGATGTGACTGAAGCATTGCTGGTTCTCTTTGTGCTTTGGATGTGAGTGTAGCATTGCTGGTTCTGTTTGTGCTTTGGATGTGTCTGGAGCATTGTTAGTTCTGAGTGTGCTTTGGATGTGACTAGAGCATTGCTGGTTTTGTTTGTGCTTTGGATATGACTGGAGCATTGCTAGTTCTGGGTGTGCTTTGAATGTGCCTGGAGCTTTGCTAGTTCTGGGTGTGCTTTGGATGTGACTGGAGCATTGGTAGTTCTGGGTGTGCTTTGGATGTGACTGGAGCATTGGTAGTTCTGGGTGTGTTTTGGATGTGACTGGAGCATTGCTAGTTCTGGGTGTGCTTTGGATGTGACTGGAGCATTGGTAGTTCTGGGTGTGTTTTGGATGTGCCTGGAGCATTGCTAGTTCTGGGTGTGCTTTGGAAGTGACTGGAACATTGCTAGATCTGGATGTGCTTTGGATGTGACTGGAGCATTGCTAGTTCTGGCTGTGCTTTGGATGTGAATGGAGAATTGCTAGTTCTGGGTGTGCTTTGGATGTGACTGGAGCATTGGTAGTTCTGGGTGTGCTTTGGATGTGCTTGGAGCATTCCTAGTTCTGGGTGTGCTTTGGATGTGACTGGAGCATTGCTAGTTCTGGGTGTGCTTTGGATGTGAGTGGAGCATTCCTAGTTCTGCGTGTGCTTTGGATGTGACTGGAGCATTGCTAGTTCTGGGTGTGCTTTGGATGTTACTGGAGCATTCCTAGTTCTGGGTGTGCTTTGGATGTGACTGGAGCATTGCTAGTTCTTGGTGTGCTTTGGATTTGACTGGAGCATTGCTAGTTCTTGGTGTGCTTTGGATGTGACTGGAACATTGCTAGTTCTGGTTGTGCTTTGGATGTGACTGAAGTATTGCTGGTTCTGGGTGTGCTTTGCATGTGCTTGGAGCATTCCTAGTTCTGGGTGTGCTTTGGGTGTGACTGGAGCATTGCTAGTTCTGGGTGTGCTTTGGATGTGACTAGAGCATTGCTAGTTCTGGGTGTGATTTGGATGTGAGTGGAGCATTGCTAGTTTTCGGTGTGCTTTGGATGTGATTGGAGCATTGCTGATTGTTGGTGTGATTTGGAAGTGACTGGAGCATTGCTAGTTCTGGTAGTGCTTTGGATGTGACTGGAGCATTGGTAGTTCTGGGTGTGCTTTGGATGTGACTGGAGCATTGCTAGTTCTGGGTGTGCTTTGGATGTGACTGAAGTATTGCTAGTTTTGGGTGTGCTTTGGATGTGATTGGAGCATTGCTAGTCTGGGTGTGCTTTGGATGTGATTTGAGCATTGCTAGTTTTGGTTGTGCTTTGCATGTGAATGGAGCATTGCTAGTTCTAGGGGTGCTTTGGATGTGATTGGAGCATTGCTATTTCTGGTTGTGCTTTGGATGTGACTGGAGCATTGGTAGTTCTGGGTGTGCTTTGGATGTGATAGGAGCTTCGCTATTTCTAGATGTGCTTTGGATGTGACTGGAGCATTGCTAGTTCTGGGTGTGCTTTGGATGTGACTGGAGCATTGCTAGTTCTGGGTGTGCTTTGGATGTGACTGCAGCAATGATAGTTCTGGGTGTGCTCTGGATGTGAGTGGAGCATTCCTCGTTCTGGGTGTGCTTTGGATGTGATTTGAGAATTGCTAGTTCTGTGTGTGCTTTGGACGTGACAGGAGCATTGCTAGTTCTGGGTGTGCTTTGGATGTGACTGGAGCAGTGCTAGTTGTTGGTGTGCTTTGGATGTGACTGGACCATTTCTACTTCTGGGTGTTCTTTGGATTTGACTGGAGCATTGCTAGTTCTGGGTGGGCTTTGGATGTGATAGGAGCATTGCTAGTTGTTGGTGTGCTTTGGAAGTGACTGGAACATTGCTATTTCTGGGTGTGCTTTGGATGTGACTGGAGCATTGCTATTTCTGGTTGTGCTTTGGATGTGACTGGAGCATTGCTATTTCTGGTTGTGCTTTGGATGTGACTGGAGCATTGCTAGTTCTGGGTGTGCTTTGCATGTGCTTGGAGCATTCCTAGTTCTGGGTATGCTTTGGATGTGACTGGAGCATTGCTAGTTCTGGGTGTGCTTTGGATGTGACTAGAGCATTGCTAGTTCTGGGTGTGCTTTGGATGTGAGTGGAGCATTGCTAGTTTTCGGTGTGCTATGGATGTGATTGGAGCATTGCTGTTTGTTGGTGTGATTTGGAAGTGACTGGAGCATTGCTAGTTCTGGTAGTGCTTTGGATGTGACTGGAGCATTGGTAGTTCTGGGTGTGCTTTGGATGTGAGTGGAGCATTCCTCGTTCTGGTAGTGCTTTGGATGTGACTGGAGCATTGGTAGTTCTGGGTGTGCTTTGGATGTGACTGGAGCATTGCTTGTTCTGGGTGTGCTTTGGATGTGACTGAAGTATTGCTAGTTTTGGGTGTGCTTTGGATGTGATCTGAGCATTGCTAGTTCTGGTTGTGCTTTGCATGTGACTGGAGCATTGCTAGTTCTGGGTGTGCTTTGGATGTGATAGGAGCTTCGCTATTTCTGGATGTGCTTTGGATGTGACTGGAGCATTGCTAGTTCTGGGTGTGCTTTGGATGTGACTGGAGCATTGCTAGTTCTGGGTGTGCTTTGGATGTGACTTCAGCAATGATAGTTCTGGGTGTGCTATGGATGTGAGTGGAGCATTCCTCGTTCTGGGTGTGCTTTGGATGTGATTTGAGAATTGCTAGTTCTATGTGTGCTTTGGACGTGACAGGAGCATTGCTAGTTCTGGGTGTGCTTTGGATGTGACTGGAGCAGTGCTAGTTGTTGGTGTGCTTTGGATGTGACTGGACCATTTCTACTTCTGGGTGTTCTTTGGATTTGACTGGAGCATTGCTAGTTCTGGGTGGGCTTTGGATGTGATTGGAGCATTGCTAGTTGTTGGTGTGCTTTGGAAGTGACTGGAACATTGCTATTTCTGGGTGTGCTTTGGATGTGACTGGAGTATTGCTATCTTTGTGTGTACTTTGGATGTGACTGGAGCATTGCTATTTCTGGATGTGCTTTGGATGTGACTGGAGCATTCCTATTTCTGGGTGTGCTTTGGATGTGACTGGAGTATTGCTATTTCTGGGTGTGCTTTGGATGTGAGTGGAGTTTTGTTTGTTATGGATCTGCTTTGGATGTGACTGGAGCATTGCTAGATCTGGGTGTGCTTTGGATGTGCCTGGAGCATTCCTAGTTCTGGGTGTGCTTTGGACGTGAGTGAAGTTTTGTTTGTTATGGATCGGCTTTGGATGTGACTGGAGCATTGCTAGATCTGGGTGTGCTTTGGATGTGCCTGGAGCATTCCTAGTTCTGGGTGTGCTTTGGATGTGAGTGGAGCATTGCTAGTTTTCGGTGTGCTTTGGATGTGTTTGGAGCATTGCTGTTTGTTGGTGTGATTTGGAAGTGACTGGAGCATTGCTAGTTCTGGTAGTGCTTTGGATGTGACTGGAGCATTGGTAGTTCTGGGTGTGCTTTGGATGTGACTGGAGCATTGCTAGTTCTGGGTGTGCTTTGGATGTGACTGAAGTATTGCTAGTTTTGGGTGTGCTTTGGATGTGATTTGAGCATTGCTAGTTCTGGTTGTGCTTTGCATGTGAATGGAGCATTGCTAGTTCTGGGGGTGCTTTGGATGTGATTGGAGCATTGCTATTTCTGGTTGTGCTTTGGATGTGACTGGAGAATTGCTAGTTCTGGGTGTGCTTTGGATGTGATAGGAGATTCGCTATTTCTGGATGTGCTTTGGATGTGACTGGAGCATTGCTAGTTCTGGGTGTGCTTTGGATGTGACTGGAGCATTGCTAGTTCTGGGTGTGCTTTGGATGTGACTTCAGCAATGATAGTTCTGGGTGTTCTTTGGATGTGAGTGGAGCATTCCTAGTTCTGGGTGTGCTTTGGATGTGATTTGAGAATTGCTAGTTCTGTGTGTGCTTTGGACGTGACAGGAGCATTGCTAGTTCTGGGTGTGCTTTGGATGTGACTGGAGCTGTGCTAGTTGTTGGTGTGCTTTGGATGTGACTGGACCATTTCTACTTCTGGGTGTTCTTTGGATTTGACTGGAGCATTGCTAGTTCTGGGTGGGCTTTGGATGTGATTGGAGCATTGCTAGTTGTTGGTGTGCTTTGGAAGTGACTGGAGTATTGCTATTTTTGTGTGTACTTTGGATGTGACTGGAGCATTGCTATTTCTGGATGTGCTTTGGATGTGACTGGAGCATTCCTAGTTCTGGGTGTGCTTTGGATGTGACTGAAGTATTGCTATTTCTGTGTGTGCTTTGGATGTGAGTGGAGTTTTGTTTGTTATGGATCTGCTTTGGATGTGACTGGAGCATTGCTAGATCTGGGTGTGCTTTGGATGTGCCTGGAGCATTCCTAGTTCTGGGTGTGCTTTGGATGTGACTGGAGCATTGCTAGTTCTGGGTGTGCTTTGGATGTGACTGAAGCATTGCTAGTTGGTATGCTTTGGAAGTGACTTGAGCATTGCTAGTTCTGGTTGTGCTTTGCATGTGACTGGAGCATTGTTAGTTCTGAGTGTGCTTTGGACGTGAGTGAAGTTTTGTTTGTTATGGATAGGCTTTGGATGTGACTGGAGCATTGCTAGATCTGGGTGTGCTTTGGATGTGCCTGGAGCATTCCTAGTTCTGGGTGTGCTTTGGATGTGAGTGGAGCATTGCTAGTTTTCGGTGTGCTTTGGATGTGATTGGAGCATTGCTGTTTGTTGGTGTGATTTGGAAGTGACTGGAGCATTGCTAGTTCTGGTAGTGCTTTGGATGTGACTGGAGCATTGCTAGTTCTGGGTGTGCTTTGGATGTGACTGAAGTATTGCTAGTTTTGGGTGTGCTTTGGATGTGATTGGAGCATTGCTAGTTCTGGGTGTGCTTTGGATGTGATTTGAGCATTGCTAGTTCTGGTTGTGCTTTGCATGTGAATGGAGCATTGCTAGTTCTGGGGGTGCTTTGGATGTGATTGGAGCATTGCTATTTCTGGTTGTGCTTTGGATGTGACTGGAGCATTGCTAGTTTTGGGTGTGCTTTTGATGTGACTGGAGCATTGCTAGTTCTGAGTGTGATTTGGATGTGACTGGAGCATTGCTAGTTCTGGGTGTGCTTTGGCTGTGACTTCAGCAATGATAGTTCTGGGTGTGCTTTGGATGTGAGTGGAGCATTCCTAGTTCTGGGTGTGCTTTGGATGTGATTTGAGAATTGCTAGTTCTGTGTGTGCTTTGGACGTGACAGGAGCATTGCTAGTTCTGGGTGTGCTTTGGATGTGACTGGAGCAGTGCTAGTTGTTGGTGTGCTTTGGATGTGACTGGACCATTTCTACTTCTGGGTGTTCTTTGGATTTGACTGGAGCATTGCTAGTTCTGGGTGGGCTTTGGATGTGATTGGAGCATTGCTAGTTGTTGGTGTGCTTTGGAAGTGACTGAAACATTGCTATTTCTGGGTGTGCTTTGGATGTGACTGGAGTATTGCTATCTTTGTGTGTACTTTGGATGTGACTGGAGCATTGCTATTTCTGGATGTGCTTTGGATGTGACAGGAGCATTCCTATTTCTGGGTGTGCTTTGGATGTGACTGGAGTATTGCTATTTCTGTGTGTGCTTTGGATGTGAGTGGAGTTTTGTTTGTTATGGATCTGCTTTGGATGTGACTGGAGCATTGCTAGATCTGGGTGTGCTTTGGATGTGCCTGGAGCATTCCTAGTTCTGGGTGTGCTTTGGACGTGAGTGAAGTTTTGTTTGTTATGGATCGGCTTTGGATGTGACTGGAGCATTGCTAGATCTGGGTGTGCTTTGGATGTGCCTGGAGCATTCCTAGTTCTGGGTGTGCTTTGGATGTGAGTGGAGCATTGCTAGTTTTCGGTGTGCTTTGGATGTGTTTGGAGCATTGCTGTTTGTTGGTGTGATTTGGAAGTGACTGGAGCATTGCTAGTTCTGGTAGTGCTTTGGATGTGACTGGAGCATTGGTAGTTCTGGGTGTGCTTTGGATGTGACTGGAGCATTGCTAGTTCTGGGTGTGCTTTGGATGTGACTGGAGCATTGGTAGTTCTGGGTGTGCTTTGGATGTGACTGGAGCATTGCTAGTTCTGGGTGTGCTTTGGATGTGACTGAAGTATTGCTAGTTTTGAGTGTGCTTTGGATGTTACTGGAGCATTGCTAGATCTGGGTGTGCTTTGGATGTGCCTGGAGCATTCCTAGTTCTGGGTGTGCTTTGGACGTGAGTGAAGTTTTGTTTGTTATGGATCGGCTTTGGATGTGACTGGAGCATTGCTAGATCTGGGTGTGCTTTGGATGTGCCTGGAGCATTCCTAGTTCTGGGTGTGCTTTGGATGTGATTGGAGCATTGCTAGTTTTCGGTGTGCTTTGGATGTGTTTGGAGCATTGCTGTTTGGTGTGATTTGGAAGTGACTGGAGCATTGCTAGTTCTGGTAGTGCTTTGGATGTGACTGGAGCATTGCTAGTTCTGGTAGTGCTTTGGATGAGACTGGAGCGTTGGTAGTTCTGGGTGTGCTTTGCATGTGAATGGAGCATTGCTAGTTCTGGTAGTGCTTTGGATGAGACTGGAGCGTTGGTAGTTCTGGGTGTGCTTTGCATGTGAATGGAGCTTTGCTAGTTCTGGGGGTGCTTTGGATGTGATTGGAGCATTGCTATTTCTGGTTGTGCTTTGGATGTGACTGGAGCATTGCTAGTTCTGGGTGTGCTTTGGATGTGATAGGAGATTCGCTATTTCTGGATGTGCTTTGGATGTGACTGGAGCATTGCTAGTTCTGGGTGTGCTTTGGATGTGACTGGAGCATTGCTAGTTCTGGGTGTGCTTTGGATGTGACTTCAGCAATGATAGTTCTGGGTGTTCTTTGGATGTGAGTGGAGCATTCCTAGTTCTGGGTGTGCTTTGGATGTGATTTGAGAATTGCTAGTTCTGTGTGTGCTTTGGACGTGACAGGAGCATTGCTAGTTCTGGGTGTGCTTTGGATGTGACTGGAGCAGTGCTAGTTGTTGGTGTGCTTTGGATGTGACTGGACCATTTCTACTTCTGGGTGTTCTTTGGATTTGACTGGAGCATTGCTAGTTCTGGGTGGGCTTTGGATGTGATTGGAGCATTGCTAGTTGTTGGTGTGCTTTGGAAGTGACTGGAACATTGCTATTTCTGGGTGTGCTTTGGATGTGACTGGAGTATTGCTATCTTTGTGTGTACTTTGGATGTGACTGGAGCATTGCTATTTCTGGATGTGCTTTGGATGTGACTGGAGCATTCCTATTTCTGGGTGTGCTTTGAATGTGACTGGAGTATTGCTATTTCTGTGTGTGCTTTGGATGTGAGTGGAGTTTTGTTATGGATCTGCTTTGGATGTGACTGGAGCATTGCTAGATCTGGGTGTGCTTTGGATGTGCCTGGAGCATTCCTAGTTCTGGGTGTGCTTTGGACGTGAGTGAAGTTTTGTTGGTTATGGATCGGCTTTGGATGTGACTGGAGCATTGCTAGATCTGGGTGTGCTTTGGATGTGCCTGGAGCATTCCTAGTTCTGGGTGTGCTTTGGATGTGAGTGGAGCATTGCTAGTTTTCGGTGTGCTTTGGATGTGATTGGAGCATTGCTGTTTGTTGGTGTGATTTGGAAGTGACTGGAGCATTGCTAGTTCTGGTAGTGCTTTGGATGTGACTGGAGCATTGCTAGTTCTGGGTGTGCTTTGGATGTGACTGAAGTATTGCTAGTTTTGGGTGTGCTTTGGATGTGATTGGAGCATTGCTAGTTCTGGGTGTGCTTTGGATGTGATTTGAGCATTGCTAGTTCTGGTTGTGCTTTGCATGTGAATGGAGCATTGCTAGTTCTGGGGGTGCTTTGGATGTGATTGGAGCATTGCTATTTCTGGTTGTGCTTTGGATGTGACTGGAGCATTGCTAGTTTTGGGTGTGCTTTTGATGTGACTGGAGCATTGCTAGTTCTGGGTGTGCTTTGGATGTGACTGGAGCATTGCTAGTTCTGGGCGTGCTTTGGCTGTGACTTCAGCAATGATAGTTCTGGGTGTGCTTTGGATGTGAGTGGAGCATTCCTAGTTCTGGGTGTGCTTTGGATGTGATTTGAGAATTGCTAGTTCTGTGTGTGCTTTGGACGTGACAGGAGCATTGCTAGTTCTGGGTGTGCTTTGGATGTGACTGGAGCAGTGCTAGTTGTTGGTGTGCTTTGGATGTGACTGGACCATTTCTACTTCTGGGTGTTCTTTGGATTTGACTGGAGCATTGCTAGTTCTGGGTGGGCTTTGGATGTGATTGGAGCATTGCTAGTTGTTGGTGTGCTTTGGAAGTGACTGGAACATTGCTATTTCTGGGTGTGCTTTGGATGTGACTGGAGTATTGCTATCTTTGTGTGTACTTTGGATGTGACTGGAGCATTGCTATTTCTGGATGTGCTTTGGATGTGACTGGAGCATTCCTATTTCTGGGTGTGCTTTGAATGTGACTGGAGTATTGCTATTTCTGTGTGTGCTTTGGATGTGAGTGGAGTTTTGTTATGGATCTGCTTTGGATGTGACTGGAGCATTTCTAGATCTGGGTGTGCTTTGGATGTGCCTGGAGCATTCCTAGTTCTGGGTGTGCTTTGGACGTGAGTGAAGTTTTGTTGGTTATGGATCGGCTTTGGATGTGACTGGAGCATTGCTAGATCTGGGTGTGCTTTGGATGTGCCTGGAGCATTCCTAGTTCTGGGTGTGCTTTGGATGTGAGTGGAGCATTGCTAGTTTTCGGTGTGCTTTGGATGTGTTTGGAGCATTGCTGTTTGTTGGTGTGATTTGGAAGTGACTGGAGCATTGCTAGTTCTGGTAGTGCTTTGGATGTGACTGGAGCATTGGTAGTTCTGGGTGTGCTTTGGATGTGACTGGAGCATTGCTAGTTCTGGGTGTGCTTTGGATGTGACTGGAGCATTGGTAGTTCTGGGTGTGCTTTGGATGTGACTGGAGCATTGCTAGTTCTGGGTGTGCTTTGGATGTGACTGAAGTATTGCTAGTTTTGAGTGTGCTTTGGATGTTACTGGAGCATTGCTAGATCTGGGTGTGCTTTGGATGTGCCTGGAGCATTCCTAGTTCTGGGTGTGCTTTGGACGTGAGTGAAGTTTTTTTTGTTATGGATCGGCTTTGGATGTGACTGGAGCATTGCTAGATCTGGGTGTGCTTTGGATGTGCCTGGAGCATTCCTAGTTCTGGGTGTGCTTTGGATGTGATTGGAGCATTGCTAGTTTTCGGTGTGCTTTGGATGTGTTTGGAGCATTGCTGTTTGGTGTGATTTGGAAGTGACTGGAGCATTGCTAGTTCTGGTAGTGCTTTGGATGTGACTGGAGCATTGCTAGTTCTGGTAGTGCTTTGGATGTGACTGGAGCATTGGTAGCTCTGGGTGTGCTTTGGATGTGACTGGAGCATTGCTAGTTCTGGTAGTGCTTTGGATGTGACTGGAGCATTGGTAGTTCTGGGTGTGCTTTGGATGTGATTTGAGCATTGCTAGTTCTGGTTGTGCTTTGCATGTGAATGGAGCTTTGCTAGTTCTGGGGGTGCTTTGGATGTGATTGGAGCATTGCTATTTCTGGTTGTGCTTTGGATGTGACTGGAGCATTGCTAGTTCTGGGTGTGCTTTGGATGTGATAGGAGATTCGCTATTTCTGGATGTGCTTTGGATGTGACTGGAGCATTGCTAGTTCTGGGTGTGCTTTGGATGTGACTGGAGCATTGCTAGTTCTGGGTGTGCTTTGGATGTGACTTCAGCAATGATAGTTCTGGGTGTTCTTTGGATGTGAGTGGAGCATTCCTAGTTCTGGGTGTGCTTTGGATGTGATTTGAGAATTGCTAGTTCTGGGTGTGCTTTGGATGTGACTGGAGCAGTGCTAGTTCTGGGTGTGCTTTGGATGTGATTGGAGCATTGCTGATTGTTGGTGTGATTTGGAAGTGACTGGAGCATTGCTAGTTCTGGTAGTGCTTTGGATGTGACTGGAGCATTGGTAGTTCTGGGTGTGCTTTGGATGTGACTGGAGCATTGCTAGTTCTGGGTGTGCTTTGGATGTGACTGAAGTATTGCTAGTTTTGGGTGTGCTTTGGATGTGATTGGAGCATTGCTAGTCTGGGTGTGCTTTGGATGTGATTTGAGCATTGCTAGTTCTGGTTGTGCTTTGCATGTGAATGGAGCATTGCTAGTTCTGGGGGTGCTTTGGATGTGATTGGAGCATTGCTATTTCTGGTTGTGCTTTGGATGTGACTGGAGCATTGGTAGTTCTGGGTGTGCTTTGGATGTGATAGGAGCTTCGCTATTTCTAGATGTGCTTTGGATGTGACTGGAGCATTGCTAGTTCTGGGTGTGCTTTGGATGTGACTGGAGCATTGCTATTTCTGGGTGTGCTTTGGATGTGACTGCAGCAATGATAGTTCTGGGTGTGCTCTGGATGTGAGTGGAGCATTCCTCGTTCTGGGTGTGCTTTGGATGTGATTTGAGAATTGCTAGTTCTGTGTGTGCTTTGGACGTGACAGGAGCATTGCTAGTTCTGGGTGTGCTTTGGATGTGATTGGAGCATTGCTGATTGTTGGTGTGATTTGGAAGTGACTGGAGCATTGCTAGTTCTGGTAGTGCTTTGGATGTGACTGGAGCATTGGTAGTTCTGGGTGTGCTTTGGATGTGACTGGAGCATTGCTAGTTCTGGGTGTGCTTTGGATGTGACTGAAGTATTGCTAGTTTTGGGTGTGCTTTGGATGTGATTGGAGCATTGCTAGTCTGGGTGTGCTTTGGATGTGATTTGAGCATTGCTAGTTCTGGGTGTGCTTTGGAAGTGACTGGAGTATTGCTAGTTTTGGGTGTGCTTTGGATGTGATTGGAGCATTGCTAGTCTGGGTGTGCTTTGGATGTGATTTGAGCATTGCTAGTTCTGGGTGTGCTTTGGATGTGACTGAAGTATTGCTAGTTTTGGGTGTGCTTTGGATGTGATTGGAGCATTGCTAGTCTGGGTGTGCTTTGGATGTGATTTGAGCATTGCTAGTTCTGGGTGTGCTTTGGATGTGACTGGAGTATTGCTATTTTTGTGTGTACTTTGGATGTGACTGGAGCATTGCTATTTCTGGATGTGCTTTGGATGTGACTGGAGCATTCCTAGTTCTGGGTGTGCTTTGGATGTGACTGAAGTATTGCTATTTCTGTGTGTGCTTTGGATGTGAGTGGAGTTTTGTTTGTTATGGATCTGCTTTGGATGTGACTGGAGCATTGCTAGATCTGGGTGTGCTTTGGATGTGCCTGCAGCATTCCTAGTTCTGGGTGTGCTTTGGATGTGACTGGAGCATTGCTAGTTCTGGGTGTGCTTTGGATGTGACTGAAGCATTGCTAGTTGGTATGCTTTGGAAGTGACTTGAGCATTGCTAGTTCTGGTTGTGCTTTGCATGTGACTGGAGCATTGTTAGTTCTGAGTGTGCTTTGGATGTGATTGGAGCATTGCTGTTTGTTGGTGTGATTTGGAAGTGACTGGAGCATTGCTAGTTCTGGTAGTGCTTTGGATGTGACTGGAGCATTGCTAGTTCTGGGTGTGCTTTGGATGTGACTGAAGTATTGCTAGTTTTGGGTGTGCTTTGGATGTGACTGGAGCATTGCTAGTTCTGGGTGTGCTTTGGCTGTGACTTCAGCAATGATAGTTCTGGGTGTGCTTTGGATGTGAGTGGAGCATTCCTAGTTCTGGGTGTGCTTTGGATGTGATTTGAGAATTGCTAGTTCTGTGTGTGCTTTGGACGTGACAGGAGCGTTGCTAGTTCTGGGTGGGCTTTGGATGTGATTGGAGCATTGCTAGTTGTTGGTGTGCTTTGGAAGTGACTGGAGTATTGCTATTTTTGTGTGTACTTTGGATGTGACTGGAGCATTGAAAATTTCATCCGATCCCTCTCACCCGGGACACTCCTCATTCCAACTACTCCCTTCAGGACGTCGCTTCAGAGTCCCCAAATGCAGCACCAACCGCCATATGAACAGCTTCTATCCACTCTCTGTTCAACAATTAAATCGTCATGTGTAGACTATATACTGTATCTGTCTTGTTAGATGTTACTTGTTGTATCTGTTGTTATATATTATGTTGCCTCTTTGCCACAAAGAATTCCTTGTATATATGTAATATGTACTTGGCGATAATAAATTTGATTGATTGATTGATTGATTGAGCATTGCTATTTCTGGATGTGCTTTGGATGTGACTGGAGTATTGCTATTTCTGTGTGTGCTTTGGATGTGAGTGGAGTTTTGATTGTTATGGATCTGCTTTGGATGTGACTGGAGCATTGCTAGATCTGGGTGTGCTTTGGATGTGCCTGGAGCATTCCTAGTTCTGGGTGTGCTTTGGATGTGACTGGAGCATTGCTAGTTCTGGGTGTGCTTTGGATGTGACTGGAGCATTGCTAGTTCTGGGTGTGCTTTGGATGTGTCTGGAGCATTCCTAGTTCTGGGTGTGCTTTGGATGTGACTGGAGCATTGCTAGTTCTGGGTGTGCTTTGGATGTGACTGGAGCATTGCTAGTTGGTGTGCTTTGGATGTGACTGGAGCATTGGTAGTTCTGGGTGTGCTTTGGATGTAACTGGAGCATTGGTAGTTCTGGGTGTGCTTTGTATGTGCTTGGAGCATTCCTAGTTGTGGGTGTGCTTTGGATGTGACTGGATCATTGCTAGTTCTGGGTGTGCTTTGGATGTGACTGGAGCATTGCTAGTTGTTGGTGTGTTTTGGATGTGACTGGAGCATTGGTAGTTCTGGGTGTGCTTTGGATGTGCCTGGAGCATTGCTAGTTCTGGGTGTGCTTTGGATGTGACTGGAGCATTGGTAGTTGTGGGTGTGCTTTGTATGTGCTTGGAGCATTGCTAGATCTGGGTGTGCTTTGGATGTGACTGGAGCATTGCTAGTTCTGGGTGTGCTTTGGATGTGACTGGAGCATTGCTAGTTCTGGGTGTGCTTTGGATGTGACTGGAGCATTGCTAGTTCTGGGTGTGCTTTGGATGTGACTGGAGCATTTCTAGTTTTGGGTGGGCTTTGGATGTGACTGGAGTATTTCTAGTTCTGGGTGTGCTTTGGATGTGCCTGGAGCATTGCTAGTTCTGGGTGTGGTTTGGATGTGACTGGAGCATTGGTAGTTCTGGGTGTGCTTTGTATGTGCTTGAAGCATTGCTAGTTCTGGGTGTGCTTTGGATGTGATCAGAGCATTGCTAGTTGTGGGTGTGCTTTTGATATGACTGGAGCATTGCTAGTTCTGGGTGTGCTTTGGATGTGACTGGAGTATTGCTAGTTCTGGGTGTGCTTTGGATGTGACTAGAGCATTGCTAGTTCTGGGTGTGTTTTGGATGTGACAGGAGCATTGCTAGTTCTGGGTGTGCTTTGGATGTGACAGGAGCATTGCTAGTTCTGGGTGTGCTTTGGATGTGACTAGAGCATTGCTAGTTCTGGGTGTGCTTTGGCTGTGACAGGAGAATTGCTAGTTCTGGGTGTGCTTTGGCTGTGACAGGATCATTGCTAGTTCTGGGTGTGCTTTGGATGCGACAGGAGCATTGCTAGTTCTGGGTGTGCTTTGGATGTGACAGGAGCATTGCTAGTTCTGGCTGTGCTTTGGATGTGACAGGAGCATTGCTAGTTCTGGGTGTGCTTTGGATGTGACTGGAGCATTGCTAGTTGTGGGTGTGCTTTGGATGTGACTAGAGCATTGCTAGTTCTGGGTGTGCTTTGGATGAGACAGGAGCATTGCTAGTTCTGGGTGTGCTTTGGATGTGACAGGAGCATTGCTAGTTCTGGGTGTGCTTTGGGTGTGACTGGAGCATTGCTAGTTCTGGGTGTGCTTTGGATGTGACTAGAGCATTGCTAGTTCTGGGTGTGCTTTGGATGAGACAGGAGAATTGCTAGTTCTGTGTGTGTGCTTTGGCTGTGACAGGAGAATTGCTAGTTCTGTGTGTGCCTTGGCTGTGACAGGAGAATTGCTAGTTCTGTGTGTGCTTTGGCTGTGACAGGAGCATTGCTAGTTCTGGGTGTGCTTTGGATGTGACACGAGCATTGCTAGTTCTGGGTGTGCTTTGGCTGTGACAGGAGCATTGCTAGTTCTGGGTGTGCTTTGGATGTGACTGAAGCATTGCTAGTTCTGGGTGTGCTTTGGATGTGACTGAAGTATAGCTAGTTTTTGGGTGTGCTTTGGATGTGATTTGAGCATTGCTAGTTCTGGTTGTGATTTGCATGTGACTGGAGCATTGCTAGTTCTGTGTATGCTTTGGATGTGATAGGAGCTTCGCTATTTCTGGATGTGCTTTGGATGTGACTGGAGCATTGCTAGTTCTGGGTGTGCTTTGGATGTGACTGGAGCATTGCTAGTTCTGGGTGTGCTTTGGATGTGACTGCAGCAATGATAGTTCTGGGTGTGCTTTGGATGTGAGTGGAGCATTCCCCGTTCTGGGTGTGCTTTGGATGTGATTTGAGAATTGCTAGTTCTGTGTGTGCTTTGGACGTGACAGGAGCATTGCTAGTTCTGGGTGTGCTTTGGATGTGACAGGAGCAGTGCTAGTTGTTGGTGTGCTTTGGATGTGACTGGAGCATTGCTAGTTCTGGGTGTGCTTTGGATGTGACTGCAGCAATGATAGTTCTGGGTGTGCTTTGGATGTGAGTGGAGCATTCCCCGTTCTGGGTGTGCTTTGGATGTGATTTGAGAATTGCTAGTTCTGTGTGTGCTTTGGACGTGACAGGAGCATTGCTAGTTCTGGGTGTGCTTTGGATGTGACTGGAGCAGTGCTAGTTGTTGGTGTGCTTTGGATGTGACTGGAGCATTGCTAGTTCTGGGTGTGCTTTGGATGTGACTGCAGCAATGATAGTTCTGGGTGTGCTTTGGATGTGAGTGGAGCATTCCTCGTTCTGGGTGTGCTTTGGATGTGATTTGAGAATTCCTAGTTCTGTGTGTGCTTTGGACGTGACTGGACCATTTCTACTTCTGGGTGTTCTTTGGATTTGACTGGAGCATTGCTAGTTCTGGGTGGGCTTTGGATGTGATTGGAGCATTGCTAGTTGTTGGTGTGCTTTGGAAGTGACTGGAACATTGCTATTTCTGGGTATGCTTTGGATGTGACTGGAGTATTGCTATTTTTGTGTGTACTTTGGATGTGACTGGAGCATTGCTATTTCTGGATGTGCTTTGGATGTGACTGGAGCATTTCTAGTTCTGGGTGTGCTTTGCATGTGCTTGGAGCAATCCTAGTTCTGGGTGTGCTTTGGATGTGACTGGAGCATTGCTAGTTCTGGGTGTGCTTTGGATGTGACTAGAGCATTGCTAGTTCTGGGTGTGCTTTGGATGTGAGTGGAGCATTGCTAGTTTTCGGTGTGCTTTGGATGTGATTGGAGCATTGCTGTTTGTTGGTGTGATTTGGAAGTGACTGGAGCATTGCTAGTTCTGGTAGTGCTTTGGATGTGACTGGAGCATTGGTAGTTCTGGGTGTGCTTTGGCTGTGACAGGAGCATTGCTAGTTCTGGGTGTGCTTTGTATGTGACTGCAGCAATGATAGTTCTGGGTGTGCTTTGGATGTGAGTGGAGCATTCCTCGTTCTGGGTGTGCTTTGGATGTGATTTGAGAATTGCTAGTTCTGGGTGTGCTTTGGATGTGACAGGAGCATTGCTAGTTCTGGGTGTGCTTTGGATGTGACTGGAGCAGTGCTAGTTGTTGGTGTGCTTTGGATGTGACTGGACCATTTCTACTTCTGGGTGTTCTTTGGATTTGACTGGAGCATTGTTAGTTCTGGGTGGGCTTTGGATGTGATTGGAGCATTGCTATTTCTGGGTGTGCTTTGGATGTGACTGGAGTATTGCTATTTTTGTGTGTACTTTGGATGTGACTGGAGCATTGCTATTTCTGGATGTGCTTTGGATGTGACTGGAGCATTTCTAGTTCTGGGTGTGCTTTGCATGTGCTTGGAGCATTCCTAGTTCTGGGTGTGCTTTGGATGTGACTAGAGCATTGCTAGTTCTGGGTGTGCTTTGGATGTGAGTGGAGCATTGCTAGTTTTCGGTGTGCTTTGGATGTGATTGGAGCATTGCTGTTTGTTGGTGTGATTTGGAAGTGACTGGAGCATTGCTAGTTCTGGTAGTGCTTTGGATGTGACTGGAGCATTGGTAGTTCTGGGTGTGCTTTGGATGTGACTGGAGCATGGCTAGTTCTGGGTGTGCTTTGGATGTGACTGAAGTATAGCTAGTTTTGGGTGTGCTTTGGATGTGATTTGAGCATTGCTAGTTCTGGTTGTGCTTTGCATGTGACTGGAGCATTGCTAGTTCTGGGTGTGCTTTAGATGTGATAGGAGCTTCGCTATTTCTGGATGTGCTTTGGATGTGACTGGAGCATTGCTAGTTCTGGGTGTGCTTTGGATGTGACTGGAGCATTGCTAGTTCTGGGTGTGCTTTGAATGTGACTTCAGCAATGATAGTTCTGGGTGTGCTTTGGATGTGAGTGGAGCATTCCTCGTTCTGGGTGTGCTTTGGATGTGATTTGAGAATTGCTAGTTCTGTGTGTGCTTTGGACGTGACAGGAACATTGCTAGTTCTGGGTGTGCTTTGGATGTGACTGGAGCAGTGCTAGTTGTTGGTGTGCTTTGGATGTGACTGGACCATTTCTACTTCTGGGTGTTCTTTGGATGTGACTGGAGCATTGGTAGTTCTGGATGTGCTTTGTATGTGCTTGGAGCATTGCTAGTTCTGGGTGTGCTTTGGATGTGATTAGAGCATTGCTAGTTGTGGGTGTGCTTTTGATATGACTGGAGCATTGCTAGTTCTGGGTGTGCTTTGGATGTGACTGGAGCAGTGCTAGTTGTTGGTGTGCTTTGGATGTGACTGGAGCATTGCTAGTTCTGGGTGTGCTTTGGATGTGACTGCAGCAATGATAGTTCTGGGTGTGCTTTGGATGTGAGTGGAGCATTCCTCGTTCTGGGTGTGCTTTGGATGTGATTTGAGAATTGCTAGTTCTGTGTGTGCTTTGGACGTGACAGGAGCATTGCTAGTTCTGGGTGTGCTTTGGATGTGACTGGAGCAGTGCTAGTTGTTGGTGTGCTTTGGATGTGACTGGACCATTTCTACTTCTGGGTGTTCTTTGGATTTGACTGGAGCATTGCTAGTTCTGGGTGGGCTTTGGATGTGATTGGAGCATTACTAGTTGTTGGTGTGCTTTGGAAGTGACTGGAACATTGCTATTTCTGGGTGTGCTTTGGATGTGACTGGAGTATTGCTATTTTTGTGTGTACTTTGGATGTGACTGGAGCATTGCTATTTCTGGATGTGCTTTGGATGTGACTGGGGCATTTCTAGTTCTGGGTGTGCTTTGCATGTGCTTGGAGCAATCCTAGTTCTGGGTGTGCTTTGGATGTGACTGGAGCATTGCTAGTTCTGGGTGTGCTTTGGATGTGACTAGAGCATTGCTAGTTCTGGGTGTGCTTTGGATGTGAGTGGAGCATTGCTAGTTTTCGGTGTGCTTTGGATGTGATTGGAGCATTGCTATTTGTTGGTGTGATTTGGAAGTGACTGGAGCATTGCTAGTTCTGGTAGTGCTTTGCATGTGACTGGAGCATTGGTAGTTCTGGGTGTGCTTTGGCTGTGACAGGAGCATTGCTAGTTCTGGGTGTGCTTTGGATGTGACTGCAGCAATGATAGTTCTGGGTGTGCTTTGGATGTGAGTGGAGCATTCCTCGTTCTGGGTGTGCTTTGGATGTGATTTGAGAATTGCTAGTTCTGGGTGTGCTTTGGATGTGACAGGAGCATTGCTAGTTCTGGGTGTGCTTTGGATGTGACTGGAGCAGTGCTAGTTGTTGGTGTGCTTTGGATGTGACTGGACCATTTCTACTTCTGGGTGTTCTTTGGATTTGACTGGAGCATTGTTAGTTCTGGGTGGGCTTTGGATGTGATTGGAGCATTGCTAGTTGTTGGTGTGCTTTGGAAGTGACTGGAACATTGCTATTTCTGGGTGTGCTTTGGATGTGACTGGAGTATTGCTATTTTTGTGTGTACTTTGGATGTGACTGGAGCATTGCTATTTCTGGATGTGCTTTGGATGTGACAGGAGCATTTCTAGTTCTGGGTGTGCTTTGCATGTGCTTGGAGCATTCCTAGTTCTGGGTGTGCTTTGGATGTGACTGGAGCATTGCTAGTTATGTGTGTGCTTTGGATGTGACTAGAGCATTGCTAGTTCTGGGTGTGCTCTGGATGTGAGTGGAGCATTGCTAGTTTTCGGTGTGCTTTGGATGTGATTGGAGCATTGCTGTTTGTTGGTGTGATTTGGAAGTGACTGGAGCATTGCTAGTTCTGGTAGTGCTTTGGATGTGACTGGAGCATTGGTAGTTCTGGGTGTGCTTTGGATGTGACTGGAGCATGGCTAGTTCTGGGTGTGCTTTGGATGCGACTGAAGTATAGCTAGTTTTGGGTGTGCTTTGGATGTGATTTGAGCATTGCTAGTTCTGGTTGTGCTTTGCATGTGACTGGAGCATTGCTAATTCTGGGTGTGCTTTAGATGTGATAGGAGCTTCGATATTTCTGGATGTGCTTTGGATGTGACTGGAGCATTGCTAGTTCTGGGTGTGCTTTGGATGTGACTGGAGCATTGCTAGTTCTGGGTGTGCTTTGGATGTGACTTCAGCAATGATAGTTCTGGGTGTGTTTTGGATGTGAGTGGAGCATTCCTCGTTCTGGGTGTGCTTTGGATGTGATTTGAGAATTGCTAGTTCTGTGTGTGCTTTGGACGTGACAGGAGCATTGCTAGTTCTGGGTGTGCTTTGGATGTGACTGGAGCAGTGCTAGTTGTTGGTGTGCTTTGGATGTGACTGGACCATTTCTACTTCTGGGTGTTCTTTGGATTTGACTGGAGCATTGCTAGTTCTGGGTGGGCTTTGGATGTGACTGGAGCATTGGTAGTTCTGGGTGTGCTTTGTATGTGCTTGGAGCATTGCTAGTTCTGGGTGTGCTTTGGATGTGATTAGAGCATTGCTAGTTGTGGGTGTGCTTTTGATATGACTGGAGCATTGCTAGTTCTGGGTGTGCTTTGGATGTGACTGGAGTATTGCTAGTTCTGGGTGTGCTTTGGATGTGATAGGAGCATTGCTAGTTCTGGGTGTGCTTTGGATGTGACTGGAGCATTGCTAGTTCTGGGTGTCCTTTGGATGTGATAGGAGCATTGCTATTTCTGGGTGTGCTTTGGATGTGATAGGAGCATTGCTAGTTCTGGGTGTGCTTTTGATGTGACTGGAGCATTGCTATTTCTGGGTGTGCTTTTGATATGACTGGAACATTGCTAGTTCTGGGTTTGCTTTGGATGTGACTGGAGTATTGTTAGTTCTGGGTGTGCTTTGGATGTGATAGGAGCATTGCTAGTTCTGGGTGTGCTTTTGATGTGACTGGAGCATTGCTAGTTCTGGGTGTGCTTTGGATGTGACTGGAGCATTGCTAGTTCTGGGTGTGCTTTGGCTGTGACAGGAGCATTGCTAGTTCTGGGCGTGCTTTGGATGTGAGTGGAGCATTCCTAGTTCTGCGTGTGCTTTGGATGTGATAGGAGCATTGCTATTTCTGGGTGTGCTTTGGATGTGATAGGAGCATTGTAGTTATGGGTGTGCTTTGGATGTGACTGGAGCATTGCTAGTTCTGGGTGTGCTTTGGATGTGACTAGAGCATTGCTAGTTCTGGGTGTGCTTTGGATGTGACTGGAGCATTGCTAGTTCTGGGTGTGCTGTGGATGTGACTAGAGCATTGCTAGTTCTGGGTGTGCTTTGGATGTGACAGGAGCATTGCTAGTTGTGGGTGTGCTTTGGATGTGATAGGAGCATTGCTAGTTCTGGGTGTGCTTTGGATGTGATAGGAGCATTGCTAGTTCTGGGTGTGCTTTTGATGTGACTGGAGCATTGCTAGTTCTGGGTGTGCTTTGGATGTGACAGGAGCATTGCTAGTTCTGGGTGTGCTTTGGATGTGACTGGAGCATTGCTAGTTCTGGGTGTGCTTTGGCTGTGACTGGAGCATTGCTAGTTCTGGGTGTGCTTTGGCTGTGACAGGAGCATTGCTAGTTCTGGGTGTGCTTTGGCTGTGACAGGAGCATTGCTAGTTCTGGGTGTGCTTTGGCTGTGACAGGAGCATTGCTAGTTCTGGGTGTGCTTTGGCTGTGACAGGAGCATTGCTAGTTCTGCGTGTGCTTTGGCTGTGACATGAGCATTGTAGTTATGGGTGTGCGTTGGATGTGACTGGAGCATTGCTAGTTCTGGGTGTGCTTTGGCTGTGACAGGAGCATTGCTAGTTCTGGGTGTGCTTTGGCTGTGACAGGAGCATTGTAGTTATGGGTGTGCGTTGGATGTGACTGGAGCATTGCTAGTTCTGGGTGTGCTTTGGCTGTGACAGGAGCATTGCTAGTTCTGGGTGTGCTTTGGCTGTGACAGGAGCATTGTAGTTATGGGTGTGCGTTGGATGTGACTGGAGCATTGCTAGTTCTGGGTGTGCTTTGGCTGTGACAGGAGCATTGCTAGTTCTGGGTGTGCTTTGGCTGTGATAGGAGCATTGCTAGTTCTGGGTGTGCTTTGGCTGTGACAGGAGCATTGCTAGTTCTGGGTGTGCTTTGGATGTGACAGGAGCATTGCTAGTTCTGGGTTTGCTTTGGATGTGACAGGAGCATTGCTAGTTTTGGGTGTGCTTTGGATGTGACTGGAGCATTGCTAGTTCTGGGTGTGCTTTGGATGTGACTGGAGCATTGCTAGTTCTGGGTGTGCTTTGGCTGTGACAGGAGCATTGCTAGTTCTGGGCGTGCTTTGGATGTGAGTGGAGCATTCCTAGTTCTGCGTGTGCTTTGGATGTGATAGGAGCATTGCTATTTCTGGGTGTGCTTTGGATGTGATAGGAGCATTGTAGTTATGGGTGTGCTTTGGATGTGACTGGAGCATTGCTAGTTCTGGGTGTGCTTTGGATGTGACTAGAGCATTGCTAGTTCTGGGTGTGCTTTGGATGTGACTGGAGCATTGCTAGTTCTGGGTGTGCTGTGGATGTGACTAGAGCATTGCTAGTTCTGGGTGTGCTTTGGATGTGACAGGAGCATTGCTAGTTCTGGGTGTGCTTTGGATGTGATAGGAGCATTGCTAGTTCTGGGTGTGCTTTGGATGTGATAGGAGCATTGCTAGTTCTGGGTGTGCTTTTGATGTGACTGGAGCATTGCTAGTTCTGGGTGTGCTTTGGATGTGACAGGAGCATTGCCAGTTCTGGGTGTGCTTTGGATGTGACTGGAGCATTGCTAGTTCTGGGTGTGCTTTGGCTGTGACAGGAGCATTGCTAGTTCTGGGTGTGCTTTGGCTGTGACTGGAGCATTGCTAGTTCTGGGTGTGCTTTGGCTGTGACAGGAGCATTGCTAGTTCTGGGTGTGCTTTGGCTGTGACAGGAGCATTGCTAGTTCTGGGTGTGCTTTGGCTGTGACATGAGCATTGTAGTTATGGGTGTGCGTTGGATGTGACTGGAGCATTGCTAGTTCTGGGTGTGCTTTGGCTGTGACATGAGCATTGTAGTTATGGGTGTGCGTTGGATGTGACTGGAGCATTGCTAGTTCTGGGTGTGCTTTGGCTGTGACAGGAGCATTGCTAGTTCTGGGTGTGCTTTGGCTGTGACAGGAGCATTGTAGTTATGGGTGTGCGTTGGATGTGACTGGAGCATTGCTAGTTCTGGGTGTGCTTTGGCTGTGACAGGAGCATTGCTAGTTCTGGGTGTGCTTTGGCTGTGACAGGAGCATTGCTAGTTCTGGGTGTGCTTTGGCTGTGACAGGAGCATTGCTAGTTCTGGGTGTGCTTTGGATGTGACAGGAGCATTGCTAGTTCTGGGTGTGCTTTGGATGTGACTGGAGCATTGCTAGTTCTGGGTGTGCTTTGGATGTGACTGGAGCATTGCTAGTTCTGGGTGTGCTTTGGCTGTGACAGGAGCATTGCTAGTTCTGGGCGTGCTTTGGATGTGAGTGGAGCATTCCTAGTTCTGCGTGTGCTTTGGATGTGATAGGAGCATTGCTATTTCTGGGTGTGCTTTGGATGTGATAGGAGCATTGCTAGTTCTGGGTGTGCTTTGGCTGTGACAGGAGCATTGCTAGTTCTGCGTGTGTTTTGGCTGTGACATGAGCATTGTAGTTATGGGTGTGCATTGGATGTGACTGGAGCATTGCTAGTTCTGGGTGTGCATTGGATGTGACAGGAGCATTGCTAGTTCTGGGTGTGCTTTGGATGTGATAGGAGCATTGCTAGTTCTGGGTGTGCTTTGGCTGTGACAGGAGCATTGCTAGTTCTGGGTGTGCTTTGGCTGTGACAGGAGCATTGCTAGTTATGGGTGTGCTTTGGCTATGATAGGAGCATTGCTAGTTCTGGGTGTGCTTTGGATGTGATAGGAGCATTGCTAGTTCTGGGTGTGCTTTGGCTGTGATAGGAGCATTGCTAGTTCTGGGTGTGCTTTGGCTGTGACAGGAGCATTGCTAGTTCTGGGTGTGCTTTTGATGTGACATGAGCATTGTAGTTATGGGTGTGCGTTGGATGTGACATGAGCATTGTAGTTATGGGTGTGCATTGGATGTGACTGGAGCATTGCTAGTTCTGGGTGTGCATTGGATGTGACAGGAGCATTGCTAGTTCTGGGTGTGCTTTGGCTGTGACAGGAGCATTGCTAGTTATGGGTGTGCTTTGGCTGTGATAGGAGCATTGCTAGTTCTGGGTGTGCTTTGGATGTGATAGGAGCATTGCTAGTTCTGGGTGTGCTTTGGCTGTGATAGGAGCATTGCTAGTTCTGGGTGTGCTTTGGCTGTGACAGGAGCATTGCTAGTTCTGGGTGTGCTTTTGATGTGACATGAGCATTGTAGTTATGGGTGTGCGTTGGATGTGACATGAGCATTGTAGTTATGGGTGTGCATTGGATGTGACTGGAGCATTGCTAGTTCTGGGTGTGCATTGGATGTGACAGGAGCATTGCTAGTTCTGGGTGTGCTTTGGCTGTGACAGGAGCATTGCTAGTTATGGGTGTGCTTTGGCTGTGATAGGAGCATTGCTAGTTCTGGGTGTGCTTTGGATGTGATAGGAGCATTGCTAGTTCTGGGTGTGCTTTGGATGTGATAGGAGCATTGCTAGTTATGGGTGTGCTTTGGCTGTGATAGGAGCATTGCTAGTTCTGGGTGTGCTTTGGCTGTGACAGGAGCATTGCTAGTTCTGGGTGTGCTTTTGATGTGACATGAGCATTGTAGTTATGGGTGTGCATTGGATGTGACATGAGCATTGTAGTTATGGGTGTGCGTTGGATGTGACTGGAGCATTGCTAGTTCTGGGTGTGCATTGGATGTGACAGGAGCATTGCTAGTTCTGGGTGTGCTTTGGCTGTGACAGGAGCATTGCTAGTTATGGGTGTGCTTTGGCTGTGATAGGAGCATTGCTAGTTCTGGGTGTGCTTTGGATGTGATAGGAGCATTGCTAGTTCTGGGTGTGCTTTGGATGTGATAGGAGCATTGCTAGTTATGGGTGTGCTTTGGCTGTGACAGGAGCATTGCTAGTTCTGGGTGTGCATTGGATGTGACTGGAGCATTGCTAGTTCTGGGTGTGCATTGGATGTGACAGGAGCATTGCTAGTTCTGGGTGTGCTTTGGCTGTGAGAGGAGCATTGCTAGTTATGGGTGTGCTTTGGCTGTGATAGGAGCATTGCTAGTTCTGGGTGTGCTTTGGATGTGATAGGAGCATTGCTAGTTCTGGGTGTGCTTTGGATGTGATAGGAGCATTGCTAGTTATGGGTGTGCTTTGGCTGTGATAGGAGCATTGCTAGTTCTGGGTGTGCATTGGATGTGACAGGAGCATTGCTAGTTCTGGGTGTGCTTTGGATGTGATAGGAGCATTGCTAGTTCTGGGTGTGCTTTGGCTGTGACAGGAGCATTGCTAGTTCTGGGTGTGCTTTGGCTGTGACAGGAGCATTGTAGTTATGGGTGTGCATTGGATGTGACTGGAGCATTGCTAGTTATGGGTGTGCTTTGGCTGTGACAGGAGCATTGTAGTTCTGGGTGTGCTTTGGCTGTGACAGGAGCTTTGTAGTTATGGGTGTGCTTTGGATGTGACTGGAGCATTGCTAGTTCTGGGTGTGCTTTGGCTGTGACAGGAGCATTGTAGTTCTGGGTGTGCTTTGGCTGTGACAGGAGCATTGTAGTTCTGGGTGTGCTTTGGCTGTGACAGGAGCATTGTAGTTCTGGGTGTGCTTTGGCTGTGACAGGAGCATTGCTAGTTCTGTGTGTGCTTTGGATGTGACTGGAGCATTGCTAGTTCTGGGTGTGCTTTGGCTGTGACTGGAGCATTGCTAGTTCTGCGTGTGCTTTGGCTGTGAGTGTAGTAGGTGTTTCAGACAGTTGTAGTGATTTTTAGACTGTGTTCACATGTGGTTGTTTGCACATTTTTCTTTGCTTTCGCTGCGTTTTTTCTCCGTCTTTTCTGTTTTTGTTGCGTTTTTCCTGCGTTTTCACCTCGTTTTTGCTCGCACCCATTACTTTCTATGGGCGCTGAGGGAAGGGACACGCTGCAGTTTCCCCGCTGTCAGGTAATAACACAATGGGCGCAGG
Source organism: Dendrobates tinctorius (assembly GCF_039654945.1). Taxonomy (NCBI): domain Eukaryota; kingdom Metazoa; phylum Chordata; class Amphibia; order Anura; family Dendrobatidae; genus Dendrobates; species Dendrobates tinctorius. The sequence continues at coordinate 24,889,180 of NW_027361731.1, read as the reverse complement.
ATTCTGACGCCTCACCGCTTTTAATGGTTGTGTGAAGCGCTGCTTAAAAGGTGCAGAAAGAAATGCAGCAAAAACGCCCAATGTGACCTCAGCCTTCCTGTAGTCTGTGCAGAGCATAGGACTGAATCTCTGGCGCCACCTACTGGGGGCAGCGTTCCTAATAGTCTCCTGCCCCAGGATTAGCAGCCCCATTAAACCCAGCACTGGAGGACTCATGTTTCGGGTGTCTGCCCCTCATCAGTGCCATGCAGGAGGCTGATTTGATGAGTGTGAGGCCGGTGTCGGTTTCTCCTTCTGGACATAATGACACATTGTAGGAACTTGCTGTCTTCTTATGGGTGGTCTCCGGGACGTTATGACCGCTCTGTCAGGACCCCAATTGCAGTTGGAGCAGACAGTATGGTCGAGTATGGTCGTAGCGCAACCATAAATCCTGCTGACACTATCATTGTGATCGGCAGTGGCTTCCTGTGATAAGAAGCGTCTCTTCTCCACCAGCATCACAGTGATTTATCTGTGCCCACGTTTCCGAGCTCTCGCCTCCATGGTATCTGTGGCCCTGGAAGACGACATCTGGCAGGTCGCCACGGCATCCCGCAGGATCCGGAGCGGCCATTTATAATGCTAATGTGCTCCAGAACGTGATAAGAGCGAGGAAGAGACAAGCAGAAGCCGCCTGACATGACTCCACCATGGGGAGACCCAGCCTAACAAGGGTTCAGCGGCTCTAGAGTTTCTGCATGAGCGCCACACCGATGGCAAACAGATGGCAGCCCACCAGGGCCGGGGCTCACTCTACGGGGTTAATAGGGATGAATGATGAGGAGTGTGGTGGAGAGAAAGGACTGGAAAGCGAGAAAAAAATGAGACGCAGAATCGGATCCAGGAACCCAGAGCATAAGTATCCTATATCCAAGATGCACCTTACTCCAGAGCTGCACTCACTATTCTGCTGGTGCAGTCACTGTCTACATACATTACATTACTGATCCTGGGTTACATCCTGTATTATACCCCAGAGCTGCACTTACTATTCTGCTGGTGCAGTCACTGTCTACATACATTACATTACTGATCCTGAGTTACATCCTGTATTATACCCCAGAGCTGCACTCACTATTCTGCTGGTGCAGTCACTGTCTACATACATTACATTACTGATCCTGAGTTACATCCTGTATTATATCCCAGAGCTGCACTTACTATTCTGCTGATGCAGTCACTGTGTACATACATTACATTACTGATCCTGAGTTACATCCTGTATTATACCCCAGAGCTGCACTCACTATTCTGCTGGTGCAGTCAATGTCTACATACATTACATTACTGATCCTGAGTTACATCCTGTATTATACCCCAGAGCTGCACTCACTATTCTGCTGGTGCAGTCACTGTGTACGTACATTACATTACTGATCCTGAGTTACATCCTGTATTATACTCCAGAGCTGCACTTACTATTCTGCTGATGCAGTCACTGTGTACATACATTACATTACTGATCCTGAGTTACATCCTGTATTATACCCCAGAGCTGCACTCACTATTCTGCTGGTGCAGTCAATGTCTACATACATTACATTACTGATCCTGAGTTACATCCTGTATTATACCCCAGAGCTGCACTCACTATTCTGCTGGTGCAGTCACTGTGTACATACATTACATTACTGATCCTGAGTTACATCCTGTATTATACCCCAGAGCTGCACTCACTATTCTGCTGGTGCAGTCACTGTCTACATACATTACATTACTGATCCTGAGTTACATCCTGTATTATACCCCAGAGCTGCACTCACTATTCTGCTGGTGCAGTCACTGTGTACATACATTACATTACTGATCCTGAGTTACATCCTGTATTATACCCCAGAGCTGCACTCACTATTCTGCTGGTGCAGTCACTGTGTACATACATTACTGATCCTGAGTTACATCCTGTATTATACTCCAGAGCTGCACTCACTATTCTGCTGGTGCAGTCACTGTATACATACATTACTGATCCTGAGTTACATCCTGTATTATACCCCAGAGCTGCACTCACTATTCTGCCGGTGCAGTCACTGTGTACATACATTACATTACTGATCCTGAGTTACATCCTGTATTATACTCCAGAGCTGCACTCACTATTCTGCTGCTGCAGTCACTGTGTACATACATTACATTACTGATCCTGAGTTACATCCTGCATTATACCCCAGAGCTGCACTCACTATTCTGCTGGTGCAGTCACTGTGTACATACATTACATTACTGATCCTGAGTTACATCCTGTATTATACCCCAGAGCTGCACTCACTATTCTGCTGGTGCAGTCACTGTGTACATACATTACTGATCCTGAGTTACATCCTGTATTATACCCCAGAGCTGCACTCACTATTCTGCTGGTGCAGTCACTGTGTACATACATTACATTACTGATCCTGAGTTACCTCCTGTATTATACCCCAGAGCTGCACTCACTATTCTGCTGGTGCAGTCACTGTGTACATACATTACATTACTGATCCTGAGTTACAACCTGTAATATACCCCAGAGCTGCACTGACTATTCTGCTGCTGCTGTCACTGTGTACATACATTACCGATCCTGAGTTACCTCCTGTATTATACCCCAGAGCTGCACTCACTATTCTGCTGGTGTAGTAACTGTGTACATACATTACATTACTGATCCTGAGTTACCTCCTGTATTATACCCCAGAGCTGCACTCACTATTCTGCTGGTGCAGTCACTGTGTACATACATTACATTACTGATCCTGAGTTACCTCCTGTATTATACCCCAGAGCTGCACTCACTATTCTGCTGGTATAGTAACTGTGTACATACATTACATTACTGATCCTGAGTTACATCCTGTATTATGCTCCAGAGCTGCACTCACTATTCTGCTGGTGCAGTCACTGTGTACATACATTACTGATCCTGAGTTACATCCTGTATTATACCCCAGAGCTGCACTCACTATCCTGCTGGTGCAGTCACTGTGTACATACATTTCTGCTTCTGTGACTGAGTGTGCTCCTGGTCTCTGGCACTGGGGGGCGCCCTATACACTTGCACAGTTGGTGATGGGCTAATAAATGGTTAATTAGCAGTGGCAGGCGATGCCCTTGAGTGGGTGAAGGTCGCTGAACATGATCTTTAACACCACTAATTGATTGTCAGGTTTAGCAAAGAATTTCTTAGGGATTCTGGATACTTAATAATTAATGGAAATCGAGACGAGGTAACAAAAAGTGGAAACTTCCCCCCGACTGGGAAATTAATGTCGAAGTCAAAGTGATGGCAGGCGATCGGGCGTTGGTGGGATTATCCGGGCTGTTTGCTTTTTATGACCACTTCTTGGTAGCAGCTTCCCCCCAATAATCTGATGAAAGCTCATTACCCTGCTAGAACCTTGAATGATCATTTCTAATAAATAGGAAAAATATCAGGAATTGTTTAGTTTCGCAGCAGCACTCCCGCAGGAGCAATAACGTATTACACCGCTCTCATTGAAATCAATGGGCTGTCTATGTGATAGATGGATACGCGGAGTCCTCCAGGAACGTCACTGCTCCACCTGCTATTAGTCCGAGGTCTCCAGTGACTCGCTTGCATATCACAAAATGGATTTTTTAAATTGGAAGACGCATTTAATAGACTTGGAGATTGAGGAAAATTCCGCTACAGCTAAACAAGAAAAAAAAAGTAAAAAAATAAATATATTTTAACTTTCCGAGGAGATTTAGTAAGTTTTAAAGAAAGGAAAGAGCCAATGAATCATTTCCCAATTGATAAAAAAAAAAGAAAAAGTAATTAGAGCAACTGAAGAGAAAATCTGCACAGTCCGGGATGGCGGAATTGCTGCTCTTTTGGCATTGACCTATTTTGCAGTCGTTGGAAACTTTAATTAGTTTTTTTTTTTAAATTCTGGTTCCGCTCACTCGATTGTGGACTGATTTCATTCCTGGCCGGAGATAGGAAAGTTTTAGCTTAAGTTTGGAATATTTAAAAAAACAACAAGAAAAAACAATTACATTCTGCTGCCTGAACTACTAGGGGGCACTCAGGAGATCATTTAAAGGGGATCTGTGATATGACATAAATATGTAAAATCTATACCAGGTATAAATGCCGCTGTTCTCCCAAATCCGGCGAAGTTTTCCTTTTGTTCCTGCGCCTCTCCGTTCCTGAGATATGGCCCTTTTCCCCTGTATATAAATCTAGGAAACGCCCACAGAGAAGACCTTATAACCACGCCCACTTTTTTAAAAGGGCCATATCTCAGGAATGGAGAGGTCTAGGAACGAAAGAAAAATGGTGCCGGATTCAGGAAAACAGGGGCATTTACACCAGGTACAAATATTACATATTTATGACAAGAGACAGACCCCCTTTAAGTCAGCTCTTGACCTCCCCCTTCTGGTGTAGCCAGTCAAACTTTATCTTGTAGCCTTACGTGTCTCTTACTCATTTTTTTTTAATTGATAGGTGGCTTGTCATCACCATGCCTATTGCTGGTGGTCCGATTGCTGGGACCCCCATGATCTCAGAAATTGGGCTCTGAAATGCCTTGTCAGAATAGAGCTGTGGCTACATATGTGTGACAGCTTTCTATTAACTGTTTATGGAAGTGCCAGATATAGCTGACTAAGGTGCGTGACTATCCCTGGCAGTACCATAGACTCTGACAGGTCCACCGAGATTCAGTGAGCCATGGTATAGGCGCTACATTGTGCGTGACCCTTATGTGTGTGTGGGCAGTGTGCTCCCCCTAGTGGAAGTTAATAACAACCCCACTTGGTGTAGCTGCAGCTTGTTACATTGTATCACTGCCCTGATACATTGTAACAAACACATGACTCAGTTCCTACTTGGTTTCAGACATGTCTCTACAAAGCATATTAGAAAAGTTGAAGAACTTTTTATTAATGAAGCAGGGGATGTTTGCTCCTGGAGCGTTCCAGACATATTAATCTGAGTGTAGACGATCAGACACAGCGTCACATCATACTGATACCAATTAGCTCTCCGGTGATTTATGGATTATACCCTATATGGGCAGAGCAGCTCCACTTTAACCCCTAGCATGCCACAGACAGGTGATCCACCCTCCAGAGAACCTAAAATCCAGAAAAAGCTCATGTGGTATGAAAGAGGACCTAGTAAGTTGGTCAGGGTGGTAGTCAAATAATCCTAGATTTGGTAACAGCGACGTAGCAGAGACGGGTATGCGGTTCAGAAGTAGTGGTCGGGAGCGTAGTTACACAATCCCAGATATTGTAGCATTAATATAGAAGAGTCAGGTATGTGGTATAGAAGCAGTAGTAGGAAGGTAATCAGAAAATCTAGATAATGAGGATGTAGTACAGTCAGGAATGTAGTACAGAAGTGGTGGTAAGGAGGGTGCAGAAGTGCAGTCAGGAGGGTAGTCAGACAATCCCAGGATCAGTATTGGTGATGTAGCAGAGATGGGTATGAGGTACAGAGGTGCCATCATGAGGATAGTCAGACAATCCTGGCTTCAGTATTGGTGATGTAGCAGAGATGGGTATGCGGTACAGAAGTGCAGTCAGGAGGGTAGTCAGACAATCCCGGGTTCAGCATTGGTGATGTAGCAGAGATGGGGATGTGGTACAGAGGTGCAGTCAGGAGGGTAGTCAGACAATCCTGGGTTCAGTATTAGTGATGTAGCAGAGATGTGTATGTGGTACAGAGGTGCCGTCAGGAGGGTAGTCAGACAATCCTGGGTTTGGTATTGGTGATGTAGCAGTGATGTGTATGCGGTACAGAGGTGCAGTCAGGAGGGTAGTCAGACAATCCTGGGTTCAGTATTGGTGATGTAGCAGAGATGTGTATGCGGTACAGAGGTGCCGTCAGGAGGGAAGTCAGACAATCCTGGGTTCGGTATTGGTGATGTAGCAGAGATGTGTATGCGGTATAGAGGTGCCATCAGGAGGGTAGTCAGACAATCCTGGGTTCAGTATTGGTGATGTAGCAGAGATGGGTATGTGCTACAGAGGTGCCGTCAGGAGGGTAGTCAGACAATCCTGGGTTTGATATGGGTGATGTAGCTGAGATGGGTATGCAGTACAGAATTGCCGTCAGGAGGGTAGTCAGACAATCCTGGGATTGGTATTGGTGATGTAGCAGAGATGGGTATGTGGTACAGAGGTGCCGTCAGGAGGGTAGTCAGACAATCCTAGGTTCAGTATCAGTGATGTAGCAGAGTTGGGTACGTGGTACAGAGGTGCAGTCAGGAAGGAGGGTAGCCAGACAATCTTGGGTTCAGTATTGGTGATGTAGCAGAGATGTGTATGCAGTACAGAGGTGCAGTCAGGAGGGTAGTCAGACAATCCTGGGTTCGGTATTGGTGATGTAGCAGAGATGTGTATGCGGTATAGAGGTGCCATCAGGAGGGTAGTCAGACAATCCTGGGTTTGGTATTGGTGATGTAGCTGAGATGGGTATGTGTTACAGAGGTGCATTCAGGAGGGTAGTCAGACAATCCTGGGTTCAGTATTGGTGATGTAGCAGAGATGTGTATGCGGTACAGAGGTGCAGTCAGGAGGGTAGTCAGACAATCCTGGGTTCAGTATTGGTGATGTAGCAGGGATGTGTATGCGGTACAGAGGTGCAGTCAGGAGGTCAGTCAGACTATCCTGGGTTCAGTATTGGTGATGTAGCAGAGACGGGTATGTGGTACAGAGTTGCTATCAGGAGGGTAGTCAGACAATCCTGGGTTCAGTATTCATGATGTAGCAGAGATGTGTATGCGGTACAGAGGTGCAGTCAGGAGGGTAGTCAGACTATCCCGGGTTCAGTATTGGTGATGTAGCAGAGAAGGGTATGCGGGACAGAGGTGCCATCAGGAGGATAGTCAGACAATGCTAGGTTCAGTATCGGTGATGTAGCAGAGATGGGTATGTGGTACAGAGGTGCAGTCAGGAGGATAGTCAGACAACCTAGGTTCAGTATTGGTGATGTGTATGCGGTACAGGGGTGCAGCCAGGAGGGTAGTGATACAAACCTGGCTCCAGTATTGGTGATGAAGCAGAGATGGGTATGTGGTACAGAGGTGCAGTCAGGAGGGTAGTCAGACAATCCTGGGTTCAGTATTGGGGATGTAGCAGAAATGTGTATGCGGTACAGAGGTGCAGTCAGGAGGGTAGTCAGACAAACCTGGGTTCAGTATTGGTGATGTAGCAGAGATGGGTATGTGGTACAAAGGTACATCCAGGAGGATAGTCAGACAACCTAGGTTCAGTATTGGTGATGTGTATGCGGTACAGGGGTGCAGCCAGGAGGGTAGTCAGACAAACCTGGCTTCAGTATTGGTGATGTAGCAGAGATGGGTATGTGGCACAGAGGTGCAGTCAGGAGGGTAGTCAGACAATCCTAGGTTCAGTAATGGTGATGTAGCAGAGATGGGTATGTGGTGCAGAGGTGCAGTCAGGAGGTTAATTAGAAAATCCTAGGTTCAGTATAGGTGGTGTAGCATAGATGTGTATGCGGTACAGAGGTGCCATCAAGAGGGTAGTCAGACAATCCTAGGTTCAGTATCAGTGATGTAGCAGAGATGTGTATGTGGTACAGAGGTGCAGTCAGGAGGGTAGTCAGACAAACCTGGGTTCGGTATTGGTGATGTAGAAGAGATGGGTATGCGGTACAGAGGTGCAGTCAGGAGGGTAGTCAGACAATCCTGGGTTCAGTATTGGTGATGTAGCAGAGATGGGTATGTGGTGCAGAGGTGCAGTCAGGAGGTTAATCAGACAATCCCGTGTTCAGTATTGGTGATGTAGTAGAGATGTGTATGTGGTACAGAGCTACTATCAGGAGGGTAGTCAGACAATCCTGGGTTCAGTATTGGTGATGCAGCAGAGATGTGTATGTGGTGCAGAGCTGCTATCAGGAGGGTAGTCAGATTATCCCGGGTTCAGTATTGGTGATGTAGCAGAGAAGGGTATGCGGCACAGAGGTGCCATCAGGAGGATAGTCAGACAATGCTAGGTTCAGTATTGGTGATGTAGCAGAAATGTGTATGCGGTACAGAGTTGCAGTCAGGAGAGTAGTCAGACTATCCTGGGTTCAGTATCGGTGATGTAGCAGAGATGGGTATGTGGTACAGAGGTGCAGTCAGGAGAGTAGTCAGACAATCCCGTGTTCAGTATTGGTGATGTAGTAGAGATGTGTATGTGGTGCAGAGGTGCAGTCAGGAGGGTAGTCAGACAATCCTGGGTTCAGTATTGGTGATGCAGCAGAGATGTGTATGTGGTACAGTGGTGCAGTCACTAGGGTAGTCAGACAATCCTGGGTTCAGTATTGGGGATGTAGCAGAGATGTGAATGCGGTACAGAGGTGCAGTCAGGAGGGTAGTCAGACAATCCTGGGTTCAGTATTGGGGATGTAGCAGAAATGTGTATGCGGTACAAAGGTACATCCAGGAGGGTAGTCAGACAATCCTAGGTTCAGTATAGGTGGTGTAGCATAGATGTGTATGCGGTACAGAGGTGCCATCAAGAGGGTAGTCAGACAATCCTAGGTTCAGTATTAGTGATGTAGCAGAGATGGATATGTGGTACAGAGGTGCCATCAAGAGGGTAGTCAGACAATCCTAGGTTCAGTATCAGTGATGTAGCAGAGATGTGTATGTGGTACAGAGGTGCAGTCAGGAGGGTAGTCAGACAATCCTGGGTTCAGTATTGGTGATGTAGCAGAAATGTGTATGCGGTACAGAGGTGCAGTCAGGAGGGTAGTCAGACAATCCTAGGTTCAGTATAGGTGGTGTAGCATAGATGTGTATGCGGTACAGAGGTGCCATCAAGAGGGTAGTCAGACAATCCTAGGTTCAGTATTAGTGATGTAGCAGAGATGGATATGTGGTACAGAGGTGCCATCAAGAGGGTAGTCAGACAATCCTAGGTTCAGTATCAGTGATGTAGCAGAGATGTGTATGTGGTACAGAGGTGCAGTCAGGAGAGTAGTCAGACAATCCCGTGTTCAGTATTGATGATGTAGTAGAGATGTGTATGTGGTGCAGAGGTGCAGTCAGGAGGGTAGTCAGACAATCCTGGGTTCAGTATTGGTGATGCAGCAGAGATGTGTATGTGGTGCAAAGGTGCAGTCAGGAAGGTAGTCAGACTATCCCGGGTTCAGTATTGGTGATGTAGCAGAGAAGGGTATGCGGCACAGAGGTGCCATCAGGAGGATAGTCAGACAATGCTAGGTTCAGTATCGGTGATGTAGCAGAGATGGGTATGTGGTACAGAGGTGCAGTCAGGACAGAGGATAGTCAGACAACCTAGGTTCAGTATTGTTGATGTGTATGCGGTACAGAGGTGCAGTCAGGAGGGTAGTCAGACAATCCTGGGTTCAGTATTGGTGTGTAGCAGAGATGTGAATGCGGTACAAAGGTACATCCAGGAGGGTAGTCAGACAATCCTAGGTTCAGTATAGGTGGTGTAGCATAGATGTGTATGCGGTACAGAGGTGCCATCAAGAGGGTAGTCAGACAATCCTAGGTTCAGTATTAGTGATGTAGCAGAGATGGATATGTGGTACAGAGGTGCCATCAAGAGGGTAGTCAGACAATCCTAGGTTCAGTATCAGTGATGTAGCAGAGATGTGTATGTGGTACAGAGGTGCAGTCAGGAGGGTAGTCAGACAATCCTGGGTTCAGTATTGGTGATGTAGCAGAAATGTGTATGCGGTACAGAGGTGCAGTCAGGAGGGTAGTCAGACAATCCTAGGTTCAGTATAGGTGGTGTAGCATAGATGTGTATGCGGTACAGAGGTGCCATCAAGAGGGTAGTCAGACAATCCTAGGTTCAGTATTAGTGATGTAGCAGAGATGTGTATGTGGTACAGAGGTGCAGTCAGGAGGGTAGTCAGACAATCCTAGGTTCAGTATAGGTGGTGTAGCATAGATGTGTATGTGGTACAGAGGTGCCATCAAGAGGGTAGTCAGACAATCCTAGGTTCAGTATCAGTGATGTAGCAGAGATGTGTATGTGGTACAGAGGTGCAGTCAGGAGGGTAGTCAGACAATCCTGGGTTCAGTATTGGTGATGTAGCAGAGATGTGTATGCGGTACAGAGGTGCAGTCAGGAGGGTAGTCAGACAATCCTGGGTTCAGTATTGGTGATGTAGCAGAAATGTGTATGCGGTACAGAGGTGCAATCAGGAGGGTAGTCAGACTATCCTGGGTTCAGTATTGGTGATGTAGCAGAGACGAGTATGTGGTACAGAGTTGCTATCAGGAGGGTAGTCAGACAATCCTGGGTTCAGTATTCATGATGTAGCAGAGATGTGTATGTGGTACAGAGCTGCTATCAGGAGGGTAGTCAGACTATCCTGGGTTCAGTATTGGTGATGTAGCAGAGAAGGGTATGCGGCACAGAGGTGCCATCAGGAGGATAGTCAGAAAATGCTAGGTTCAGTATCGGTGATGTAGCAGAGATGTGTATGTGGTACAGAGGTGCAGTCAGGAGGGTAGTCAGACAATCCTGGGTTCAGTATCGGTGATGTAGCAGAGATGTGTATGCGGTACAGAGGTGCAGTCAGGAGGGTAGTCAGACAAACCTGGGTTCGGTATTGGTGATGTAGAAGAGATGGGTATGAGGTGCAGTCAGGAGGGTAGTCAGACAATCCTGGGTTCAGTATTGGTGATGTAGCAGAGATGGGTATGTGGTACAGAGGTGCAGTCAGGAGGATAGTCAGACAACCTAGGTTCAGTATTGGTGATGTGTATGCGGTACAGGGGTGCAGCCAGAAGGGTAGTCAGACAATCCTTGGTTCAGTATTAGTGATGTAGCAGAGATGTGTATGCGGTACAGAGGTGCCATCAAGAGGGTAGTCAGACAATCCTAGGTTCAGTATCAGTGATGTAGCAGAGATGTGTATGTGGTACAGAGGTGCAGTCAGGAGGGTAGTCAGACAATCCTGGGTTCAGTATTGGTGATGTAGCAGAGATGTGTATGCGGTACAGAGGTGCAGTCAGGAGGGTAGTCAGACAATCCTGGGTTCAGTATTGGTGATGTAGCAGAGATGGGTATGTGGTGCAGAGGTGCAGTCAGGAGGTTAATCAGACAATCCCGTGTTCAGTATTGGTGATGTAGTAGAGATGTGTATGTGGTACAGAGCTACTATCAGGAGGGTAGTCAGACAATCCTGGGTTCAGTATTGGTGATGCAGCAGAGATGTGTATGTAGTGCAGAGCTGCTATCAGGAGGGTAGTCAGATTATCCCGGGTTCAGTATTGGTGATGTAGCAGAGAAGGGTATGCGGCACAGAGGTGCCATCAGGAGGATAGTCAGACAATGCTAGGTTCAGTATTGGTGATGTAGCAGAAATGTGTATGCGGTACAGAGTTGCAGTCAGGAGAGTAGTCAGACTATCCTGGGTTCAGTATCGGTGATGTAGCAGAGATGGGTATGTGGTACAGAGGTGCAGTCAGGAGAGTAGTCAGACAATCCCGTGTTCAGTATTGGTGATGTAGTAGAGATGTGTATGTGGTGCAGAGGTGCAGTCAGGAGGGTAGTCAGACAATCCTGGGTTCAGTATTGGTGATGCAGCAGAGATGTGTATGTGGTACAGAGGTGCAGTCACTAGGGTAGTCAGACAATCCTGGGTTCAGTATTGGGGATGTAGCAGAGATGTGAATGCGGTACAGAGGTGCAGTCAGGAGGGTAGTCAGACAATCCTGGGTTCAGTATTGGGGATGTAGCAGAAATGTGTATGCGGTACAAAGGTACATCCAGGAGGGTAGTCAGACAATCCTAGGTTCAGTATAGGTGGTGTAGCATAGATGTGTATGCGGTACAGAGGTGCCATCAAGAGGGTAGTCAGACAATCCTAGGTTCAGTATTAGTGATGTAGCAGAGATGGATATGTGGTACAGAGGTGCCATCAAGAGGGTAGTCAGACAATCCTAGGTTCAGTATCAGTGATGTAGCAGAGATGTGTATGTGGTACAGAGGTGCAGTCAGGAGGGTAGTCAGACAATCCTGGGTTCAGTATTGGTGATGTAGCAGAAATGTGTATGCGGTACAGAGGTGCAGTCAGGAGGGTAGTCAGACAATCCTAGGTTCAGTATAGGTGGTGTAGCATAGATGTGTATGCGGTACAGAGGTGCCATCAAGAGGGTAGTCAGACAATCCTAGGTTCAGTATTAGTGATGTAGCAGAGATGGATATGTGGTACAGAGGTGCCATCAAGAGGGTAGTCAGACAATCCTAGGTTCAGTATCAGTGATGTAGCAGAGATGTGTATGTGGTACAGAGGTGCAGTCAGGAGAGTAGTCAGACAATCCCGTGTTCAGTATTGATGATGTAGTAGAGATGTGTATGTGGTGCAGAGGTGCAGTCAGGAGGGTAGTCAGACAATCCTGGGTTCAGTATTGGTGATGCAGCAGAGATGTGTATGTGGTGCAAAGGTGCAGTCAGGAAGGTAGTCAGACTATCCCGGGTTCAGTATTGGTGATGTAGCAGAGAAGGGTATGCGGCACAGAGGTGCCATCAGGAGGATAGTCAGACAATGCTAGGTTCAGTATCGGTGATGTAGCAGAGATGGGTATGTGGTACAGAGGTGCAGTCAGGACAGAGGATAGTCAGACAACCTAGGTTCAGTATTGTTGATGTGTATGCGGTACAGAGGTGCAGTCAGGAGGGTAGTCAGACAATCCTGGGTTCAGTATTGGTGTGTAGCAGAGATGTGAATGCGGTACAAAGGTACATCCAGGAGGGTAGTCAGACAATCCTAGGTTCAGTATAGGTGGTGTAGCATAGATGTGTATGCGGTACAGAGGTGCCATCAAGAGGGTAGTCAGACAATCCTAGGTTCAGTATTAGTGATGTAGCAGAGATGGATATGTGGTACAGAGGTGCCATCAAGAGGGTAGTCAGACAATCCTAGGTTCAGTATCAGTGATGTAGCAGAGATGTGTATGTGGTACAGAGGTGCAGTCAGGAGGGTAGTCAGACAATCCTGGGTTCAGTATTGGTGATGTAGCAGAAATGTGTATGCGGTACAGAGGTGCAGTCAGGAGGGTAGTCAGACAATCCTAGGTTCAGTATAGGTGGTGTAGCATAGATGTGTATGCGGTACAGAGGTGCCATCAAGAGGGTAGTCAGACAATCCTAGGTTCAGTATTAGTGATGTAGCAGAGATGTGTATGTGGTACAGAGGTGCAGTCAGGAGGGTAGTCAGACAATCCTAGGTTCAGTATAGGTGGTGTAGCATAGATGTGTATGTGGTACAGAGGTGCCATCAAGAGGGTAGTCAGACAATCCTAGGTTCAGTATCAGTGATGTAGCAGAGATGTGTATGTGGTACAGAGGTGCAGTCAGGAGGGTAGTCAGACAATCCTGGGTTCAGTATTGGTGATGTAGCAGAGATGTGTATGCGGTACAGAGGTGCAGTCAGGAGGGTAGTCAGACAATCCTGGGTTCAGTATTGGTGATGTAGCAGAAATGTGTATGCGGTACAGAGGTGCAGTCAGGAGGGTAGTCAGACTATCCTGGGTTCAGTATTGGTGATGTAGCAGAGACGAGTATGTGGTACAGAGTTGCTATCAGGAGGGTAGTCAGACAATCCTGGGTTCAGTATTCATGATGTAGCAGAGATGTGTATGTGGTACAGAGCTGCTATCAGGAGGGTAGTCAGACTATCCTGGGTTCAGTATTGGTGATGTAGCAGAGAAGGGTATGCGGCACAGAGGTGCCATCAGGAGGATAGTCAGACAATGCTAGGTTCAGTATCGGTGATGTAGCAGAGATGTGTATGTGGTACAGAGGTGCAGTCAGGAGGGTAGTCAGACAATCCTGGGTTCAGTATCGGTGATGTAGCAGAGATGTGTATGCGGTACAGAGGTGCAGTCAGGAGGGTAGTCAGACAAACCTGGGTTCGGTATTGGTGATGTAGAAGAGATGGGTATGAGGTGCAGTCAGGAGGGTAGTCAGACAATCCTGGGTTCAGTATTGGTGATGTAGCAGAGATGGGTATGTGGTACAGAGGTGCAGTCAGGAGGATAGTCAGACAACCTAGGTTCAGTATTGGTGATGTGTATGCGGTACAGGGGTGCAGCCAGAAGGGTAGTCAGACAATCCTTGGTTCAGTATTAGTGATGTAGCAGAGATGTGTATGTGGTACAGAGGTGCCATCAAGAGGGTAGTCAGACAATCCTAGGTTCAGTATCAGTGATGTAGCAGAGATGTGTATGTGGTACAGAGGTGCAGTCAGGAGGGTAGTCAGACAATCCTGGGTTCAGTATTGGTGATGTAGCAGAGATGTGTATGCGGTACAGAGGTGCAGTCAGGAGGGTAGTCAGACAATCCTGGGTTCAGTATTGGTGTAGCAGAAATGTGTATGCGGTACAGAGGTGCAGTCAGGAGGGTAGTCAGACTATCCTGGGTTCAGTATTGGTGATGTAGCAGAGACGAGTATGTGGTACAGAGTTGCTATCAGGAGGGTAGTCAGACAATCCTGGGTTCAGTATTCATGATGTAGCAGAGATGTGTATGTGGTACAGAGCTGCTATCAGGAGGGTAGTCAGACTATCCTGGGTTCAGTATTGGTGATGTAGCAGAGAAGGGTATGCGGCACAGAGGTGCCATCAGGAGGATAGTCAGACAATGCTAGGTTCAGTATCAGTGATGTAGCAGAGATGTGTATGTGGTACAGAGGTGCAGTCAGGAGGGTAGTCAGACAATCCTGGGTTCAGTATCGGTGATGTAGCAGAGATGTGTATGCGGTACAGAGGTGCAGTCAGGAGGGTAGTCAGACAAACCTGGGTTCGGTATTGGTGATGTAGAAGAGATGGGTATGAGGTGCAGTCAGGAGGGTAGTCAGACAATCCTGGGTTCAGTATTGGTGATGTAGCAGAGATGGGTATGTGGTACAGAGGTGCAGTCAGGAGGATAGTCAGACAACCTAGGTTCAGTATTGGTGATGTGTATGTGGTACAGAGGTGCAGCCAGGAGGGTAGTCAGACAATCCTTGGTTCAGTATCAGTGATGTAGCAGAGATGGGTACGTGGTACAGAGGTGCAGTCAGGAGGGTAGTCAGACAATCCTGGGTTCAGTATTGGTGATGTAGCAGAGATGTGAATGCGGTACAGAGGTGCAGTCACTAGGGTAGTCAGACAATCCTGGGTTCAGTATTGGGGATGTAGCAGAAATGTGTATGCGGTACAAAGGTACATCCAAGAGGGTAGTCAGACAATCCCCTGTTCAGTATTAGTGATGTAGCATAGATGTGTATGTGGTACAGAGGTGCCATCAAGAGGGTAGTCAGACAATCCTAGGTTCAGTATCAGTGATGTAGCAGAGATGTGTATGTGGTACAGAGGTGCAGTCAGGAGGGTAGACAGACAAACCTGGGTTCGGTATTGGTGATGTAGAAGAGGTGGGTATGAGGTGCAGTCAGGAGGGTAGTCAGACAATCCTGGGTTCAGTATTGGTGATGTAGCAGATATGTGTATGCGGTACAGAGGTGCAGTCAGGAGGGTAGTCAGACAATCCTGGGTTGAGTATTGGTGATGTAGCAGAAATGTGTATGCGGTACAAAGGTACATTCAGGAGGGTAGTCAGACAAACCTGGCTTCAGTATTGGTGATGTAGCAGAGATGGGTATGTGGTACAGAGGTGCAGTCAGGAGAGTAGTCAGACTATCCCGGGTTCAGTATTGGTAATGTAGCAGAGATGGGTATGTGGTGCAGAGGTGCAGTCAGGAGGGTAGTCAGACAATCCTGGGTTCAGTATCGGTGATGTAGCAGAGATGGGTATGTGGTACAGAGCTGCCATCAGGAGGATAGTCAGACAATCCTAGGTTCAGTATTGGTAGTGTAGCAGAGATGTGTATGTGGTACAGAGCTGCTATCAGGAGGGTAGTCGGACAATCCTGGGTTCAGTATTGGTGATGTAGAAGAGATGTGTATGCGGTACAGACGTGCAGTCAGGAGGGTAGTCAGACTATCCCGGGTTCAGTATTGGTGATTCAGCAGAGATGGGTATGTGGTGCAGAAGTGCAGTCAGGAGGATAGACAGACAATCCTGGGTTCAGTATCGGTGATGTAGCAGAGATGGGTATGTGTTACAGAGGTGCAGTCAGGAGGATAGTCAGACAACCTAGGTTCAATATTGGTGATGTAGCAGAGATGGGTATGCGGTACAGAGGTGCTATCAGAAGGGTAGTCAGACAATCCTGGGTTCGGTATTGGTGATGTAGCAGAGATGGGTATGCGTTACAGAGGTGCAGTCAGGAGGGCAGTCAGACAATCCCCTGTTCAGTATTGGTGATGTAGCAGGGATGGGTTTGTGGTACAGAGGTGCTATCAGGAGGGTAGTCAGACAATCCTGGGTTCAGTATTCATGATGTAGCAGAGATGGGTATGTGGTGCAGAAGTGCAGTCAGGAGGGTAGTCAGACAATCCTGGGTTCAGTATTGGTGATGTAGCAGATATGGGTATGTGGTACAGACTTGCTATCAGGAGGGTAGTCAGACAATCCTGGGTTCAGTATTCATGATGTAGCAGAGATGGGTATGTAGTACAGAGGTGCTATCAGGAGGGTAGTCAGACTATCCCGTGTTCAGTATTGGTGATGTAGCAGAGATGGGTATGCGGCACATAAGTGTAGTCAGGAGAGTAGTCAGACAATCCCCTGTTCAGTATTGGTGATGTAGCAGAGATGGGTATGTGGTGCAGAAGTGCAGTCAGGAGGGTAGTCAGACTATCCTGGGTTCAGTATTGGTGATGTAGCAGAGATGGGTATGCGGTACAGAGGTGCAGTCAGGAGGGCAGTCAGACTATCCTGGGTTCAGTATTGGTGATGTAGCAGAGATGGGTATGTGGCACATAAGTGTAGTCAGGAGGGCAGTCAGACAATCCCCTGTTCAGTATTGGTGATGTAGCAGAGATGGGTATGTGGTGCAGAAGTGCAGTCAGGAGGGTAGTCAGACTATCCTGGGTTCAGTATTGGTGATGTAGCAGAGATGGGTATGCGGTACAGAGGTGCAGTCAGGAGGGTAGTCAGACAATCCTGGGTTCAGTATTGGTGATGTAGCAGAGATGGGTATGTGGTACAGAGGTGCTGTCAGGAGGGTAGTCAGACATTCCTGGGTTCAGTATTGGTGATGTAGCAGAGATGGGTATGCGACACATAAGTGTAGTCAGGAGGGAAGTCAGACAATCCTGGGTTTGGTATTGGTGATGTAGCAGAGACGGGTATGTGGTACAGAGCTGCTATCAGGAGGGTAGTCAGACAATCCTGGGTTCAGTATTGGTGATGCAGCAGAGATGGGTATGTGGTACAGAGGTGCAGTCAGGAGGATAGTCAGACAACCTAGGTTCAATATTGGTGATGTAGCAGTGATGTTTATGCGGTACAGAGGTGCTATCAGAAGGGTAGTCAGACAATCCTGGGTTCGGTATTGGTGATGTAGCAGAGATGGGTATGCGTTACAGAGGTGCAGTCAGGAGGGCAGTCAGACAATCCCCTGTTCAGTATTGGTGATGTAGCAGAGATGGGTATGTGGTACAGAGGTGCTATCAGGAGGGTAGTCAGACAATCCTGGGTTCAGTATTCATGATGTAGCAGAGATGGGTATGTGGTGCAGAAGTGCAGTCAGGAGGGTAGTCAGACAATCCTGGGTTCAGTATTGGTGATGTAGCAGAGATGGGTATGTGGTACAGAGTTGCTATCAGGAGGGTAGTCAGACAATCCTGGGTTCAGTATTCATGATGTAGCAGAGATGGGTATGTGGTACAGAGGTGCTATCAGGAGGGTAGTCAGACTATCCCGGGTTCAGTATTGGTGATGTAGCAGAGATGGGTATGCGGCACATAAGTGTAGTCAGGAGAGTAGTCAGACAATCCTGGGTTCAGTATTGGTGATGTAGCAGAGATGGGTATGAAGTGCAGTCAGGAGGGTAGTCAGACTATCCTGGGTTCAGTATTGGTGATGAAGCAGAGATGGGTATGCGGTACAGAGGTGCAGTCAGGAGGGTAGTCAGACTATCCTGGGTTCAGTATTGGTGATGTAGCAGAGATGGGTATGCGGCACATAAGTGTAGTCAGGAGGGCAGTCAGACAATCCCCTGTTCAGTATTGGTGATGTAGCAGAGATGGGTATGTGGTGCAGAAGTGCAGTCAGGAGGGTAGTCAGACTATCCTGGGTTCAGTATTGGTGATGTAGCAGAGATGGGTATGCGGTACAGAGGTGCAGTCAGGAGGGTAGTCAGATAATCCTGGTTTCAGTATTGGTGATGTAGCAGAGATGTGTATGCGGTACAGAGGTGCTGTCAGGAGGGTAGTCAGACAATCCTGGGTTCAGTATTGGTGATGTAGCAGAGATGGGTATGCGACACATAAGTGTAGTCAGGAGGGAAGTCAGACAATCCTGGGTTTGGTATTGGTGATGTAGCAGAGACGGGTATGCGGTACAGAGCTGCTATCAGGAGGGTAGTCAGACAATCCTGGGTTCAGTATTGGTGATGCAGCAGAGATGGGTATGTGGTACAGAGGTGCAGTCAGGAGGATAGTCAGACAACCTAGGTTCAATATTGGTGATGTAGCAGTGATGTTTATGCGGTACAGAGGTGCTATCAGAAGGGTAGTCAGACAATCCTGGGTTCGGTATTGGTGATGTAGCAGAGATGGGTATGCGTTACAGAGGTGCAGTCAGGAGGGCAGTCAGACAATCCCCTGTTCAGTATTGGTGATGTAGCAGAGATGGGTATGTGGTACAGAGGTGCTATCAGGAGGGTAGTCAGACAATCCTGGGTTCAGTATTCATGATGTAGCAGAGATGGGTATGTGGTACAGAGGTGCTATCAGGAGGGTAGTCAGACTATCCCGGGTTCAGTATTGGTGATGTAGCAGAGATGGGTATGTGGTACAGAGTTGCTATCAGGAGGGTAGTCAGACAATCCTGGGTTCAGTATTCATGATGTAGCAGAGATGGGTATGTGGTACAGAGGTGCTATCAGGAGGGTAGTCAGACTATCCCGGGTTCAGTATTGGTGATGTAGCAGAGATGGGTATGCGGCACATAAGTGTAGTCAGGAGAGTAGTCAGACAATCCTGGGTTCAGTATTGGTGATGTAGCAGAGATGGGTATGAAGTGCAGTCAGGAGGGTAGTCAGACTATCCTGGGTTCAGTATTGGTGATGAAGCAGAGATGGGTATGCGGTACAGAGGTGCAGTCAGGAGGGTAGTCAGACTATCCTGGGTTCAGTATTGGTGATGTAGCAGAGATGGGTATGCAGCACATAAGTGTAGTCAGGAGGGCAGTCAGACAATCCCCTGTTCAGTATTGGTGATGTAGCAGAGATGGGTATGTGGTGCAGAAGTGCAGTCAGGAGGGTAGTCAGACTATCCTGGGTTCAGTATTGGTGATGTAGCAGAGATGGGTATGCGGTACAGAGGTGCAGTCAGGAGGGTAGTCAGATAATCCTGGTTTCAGTATTGGTGATGTAGCAGAGATGTGTATGCGGTACAGAGGTGCTGTCAGGAGGGTAGTCAGACAATCCTGGGTTCAGTATTGGTGATGTAGCAGAGATGGGTATGCGACACATAAGTGTAGTCAGGAGGGAAGTCAGACAATCCTGGGTTTGGTATTGGTGATGTAGCAGAGACGGGTATGCGGTACAGAGCTGCTATCAGGAGGGTAGTCAGACAATCCTGGGTTCAGTATTGGTGATGCAGCAGAGATGGGTATGTGGTACAGAGGTGCAGTCAGGAGGATAGTCAGACAACCTAGGTTCAATATTGGTGATGTAGCAGTGATGTTTATGCGGTACAGAGGTGCTATCAGAAGGGTAGTCAGACAATCCTGGGTTCGGTATTGGTGATGTAGCAGAGATGGGTATGCGTTACAGAGGTGCAGTCAGGAGGGCAGTCAGACAATCCCCTGTTCAGTATTGGTGATGTAGCAGAGATGGGTATGTGGTACAGAGGTGCTATCAGGAGGGTAGTCAGACAATCCTGGGTTCAGTATTCATGATGTAGCAGAGATGGGTATGTGGTGCAGAAGTGTAGTCAGGAGGGAAGTCAGACAATCCTGGGTTTGGTATTGGTGATGTAGCAGAGATGGGTATGCGGTACAGAGCTGCTATCAGGAGGGTAGTCAGACAATCCTGGGTTCAGTATTGGTGATGCAGCAGAGATGTGTATGCGGTACAGGGGTGCAGTAAGGAGGGTAGTCAGACAATCCTGGGTTCAGTATTCATGATGTAGCAGAGATGGGTATGCGGCACATAAGTGTAGTCAGGAGAGTAGTCAGACAATCCCCTGTTCAGTATTGGTGATGTAGCAGAGATGGGTATGTGGTGCAGAGGTGCAGTCAGGAGGGTAGTCAGACAATCCTGGGTTCAGTATTCATGATGTAGCAGAGATGGGTATGCGGCACATAAGTGTAGTCAGAAGAGTAGTCAGACAATCCCCTGTTCAGTATTGGTGATGTAGCAGAGATGGGTATGTGGTGCAGAGGTGCAGTAAGGAGGATAGTCAGACAATCCTAGGTTCAGTATTGGTGATGCAGCAGAGATGGGTATGCGGTACAGAGGTGCAGTAAGGAGGGTAGTCAGACAATCCTGGGTTCAGTATTCATGATGTAGCAGAGATGGGTATGCGGCACATAAGTGTAGTCAGGAGAGTAGTCAGACAATCCCCTGTTCAGTATTGGTGATGTAGCAGAGATGGGTATGTGGTGCAGAGGTGCAGTCAGGAGGGTAGTCAGACTATCCTGGGTTCAGTATTGGTGATGTAGCAGAGATGGGTATGTGGTACAGAGCTGCTATCAGGAGGGTAGTCAGACAATCCTAGGTTCAGTATTGGTGATGTAGCAGAGATGGGTATGCGGCACATAGGTGTAGTCAGGAGAGTAGTCAGACAATCCTGGGTTCAGTATTGGTGATGTAGCAGAGACGGGTATGCGGTACAGAGGTGCAGTCAGGAGGGTAGTCAGACAATCCCGGGTTCAGTATTCATGATGTCGCAGAGATGTGTATGTGGTACAGAGCTGCTATCAGGAGGGTAGTCAGACTATCCCGGGTTCAGTATTGATGATGTAGCAGAGATGGGTATGCGGCACATATGTGTAGTCAGGAGAGTAGTCAGACAAACCAGATTCTGCAGCAGTGATGTAGCATTGTTGGATGCCTGATACACTGGTGATTTCAGGAGAACAGTCAGGAAAACATCAGATGACCACAGAAAGGTCCATGTGTGATCGCCCTCTCTATGGCAGGTGCCGTCTCTGTCTTTTCCTTGCCACCTTGTGGCCACAATAGGAAACACACCACAGATATTATAATCTTAATATGGAATATTATAGTTTTTTTGTTGAGGGGGTTAAAGACTTTTGCACACAGTAAGTATTGCAATGATGTCACCAAACACCTGAAAAGCTACAAACACCTCCCCAGAGCAATCATTCCAATGCAATGAGGGTGCCTAAGATACCCCCCCCCCGACCATCATTAAGAGTTAACTAAAGTCGCCCTTGATGGCAGCGGCATTCAGAGCATCAATGCAGCAATTTCATGTAAGAAGCGGAGATCAATGGCTGCAGAGGAAAGCTCAGGTGCTTCCATGTTATGGACCTGGGCTGCCAATGCCATTGATCAGCAGCAGCGGTACCTGCTGCGCAACTTGATGCATAGTGACAAAACATCCCAGTGAGATAATGAACAGCAGGGGGCGATGGGATGTGAACGATATCTGTAACTGGCCCTAGCTGCAACTACAGATTCTCTACTGACCGCGACTAAACGTGATTCACTGAAGCCGACAGCAGAGTGCAACCGGAGCATACAGTACATAATGTACGTCCAAGAGCTGCCAGACACTCAGTGATGTCACTATAGGCTGCATTCTCGTGAATATGAAGTGTCTCAGTGATGTCACTGGTTCCTGGTGTAGTTATAGGCTGTATTCTCATGAATATGAAGTGTCTCAGTGATGTCACTGGCTCCTGGTGTAGTTATAGGCTGTATTCTCATGAATATGAAGTGTCTCAGTGATGTCACTGGTTCCTGGTGTAATTATAGGCTGTATTCTAATGAATATGAAGTGTCTCAGTGATGTCACTGGTTCCTGGTGTAGTTATAGGCTGTATTCTCATGAATATGAAGTGTCTCAGTGATGTCACTGGCTCCTGGTGTAGTTATAGGCTGTATTCTCATGAATATGAAGTGTCTCAGTGATGTCATTGGTTCCTGGTGTAGTTATAGGCTGTATTCGCATGAATATGAAGTGTCTCCGTGATGTCACTGGTTCCTGGTGTAGTTATAGTCTGTATTCTCATGAATATGAAGTGTCTCAGTGATGTCACTGGTTCCTGGTGTAGTTATAGTCTGTATTCGCATGAATATGAAGTGTCTCCGTGATGTCACTGGTTCCTGGTGTAGTTATAGTCTGTATTCTCATGAATATGAAGTGTCTCAGTGATGTCACTGGTTCCTGGTGTAGTTATACCCTGTGTCCTCATGAATATGAAGTGTCTCAGTGATGCTACTGGTTCCTCATGAATATGAAGTGTCTCAGTGATGTCACTGGTTCCTGGTGTAGTTATAGGCTGTGTCCTCATGAATATGAAGTGTCTCAGTGATGTCACTGGTTCCTGGTGTAGTTATAGGCTGTATTCTCATGAATATGAAGTGTCTCAGTGGTGTGACTGGTTCCTGGTGTAGTTATAGGCCGTATTCTCATGAATATGAAGTGTCTCAGTGTTGTCACTGGTTCCTGGTGTAGTTATAGGCTGTGTCCTCATGAATATGAAGTGTCTCAGTGATGTCACTGGTTCCTGGTGTAGTTATAGGCTGTATTCTCATGAATATGAAGTGTCTCAGTGATGCTACTGGTTCCTCATGAATATGAAGTGTCTCAGTGATGTCACTGGTTCCTGGTGTAGTTATAGGCTGTGTCCTCATGAATATGAAGTGTCTCAGTGATGTCACTGGTTCCTGGTGTAGTTATAGGCTGTATTCTCATGAATATGAAGTGTCTCAGTGGTGTGACTGGTTCCTGGTGTAGTTATAGGCCGTATTCTCATGAATATGAAGTGTCTCAGTGTTGTCACTGGTTCCTGGTGTAGTTATAGGCTGTGTCCTCATGAATATGAAGTGTCTCAGTGATGTCACTGGTTCCTGGTGTATTTATAGGCTGTATTCTCATGAATATGAAGTGTCTCGGTGATGTCACTGGTTCCTGGCGTAGTTATAGGCCGTATTCTCATGAATATGAAGTGTCTCGGTGATGTCACTGGTTCCTGGTGTAGTTATAGGCTGTATTCTAATGAATATGAAGTGTCTCAGTGATGTCACTGGTTCCTGGTGTAGTTATAGTCTGTATTCGCATGAATATGAAGTGTCTCCGTGATGTCACTGGTTCCTGGTGTAGTTATAGTCTGTATTCTCATGAATATGAAGTGTCTCAGTGATGTCACTGGTTCCTGGTGTAGTTATAGGCTGTATTCTCATGAATATGAAGTGTCTCAGTGATGTCACTGGTTCCTGGCGTAGTTATAGGTTGTATTCTCATGAATATGAAGTGTCTCAGTGATGTCACTGGTTCCTGGTGTAGTTATACCCTGTGTCCTCATGAATATGAAGTGTCTCAGTGATGTCACTCGTTCCTGGTGTAGTTATAGGCTGTATTCTCATGAATATGATGTGTCTCAGTGATGTCACTGGTTCCTGGTGTAGTTATAGGCTGTATTCTCATGAATATGAAGGGTCTCAGTGATGCTACTGGTTCCTCATGAATATGAAGTGTCTCAGTGATGTCACTGGTTCCTGGTGTAGTTATAGGCTGTGTCCTCATGAATATGAAGTGTCTCAGTGATGTCACTGGTTCCTGGTGTAGTTATAGGCTGTATTCTCATGAATATGAAGTGTCTCAGTGGTGTGACTGGTTCCTGGTGTAGTTATAGGCCGTATTCTCATGAATATGAAGTGTCTCAGTGATGTCACTGGTTCCTGGTGTAGTTATAGGCTGTGTCCTCATGAATATGAAGTGTCTCAGTGATGTCACTGGTTCCTGGTGTATTTATAGGCTGTATTCTCATGAATATGAAGTGTCTCAGTGATGTTACTGGTTCCTGGTGTAGTTATAGTCTGTATTCGCATGAATATGAAGTGTCTCCGTGATGTCACTGGTTCCTGGTGTAGTTATAGTCTGTATTCTCATGAATATGAAGTGTCTCAGTGATGTCACTGGTTCCTGGTGTAGTTATAGGCTGTATTCTCATGAATATGAAGTGTCTCAGTGATGTCACTGGTTCCTGGCGTAGTTATAGGTTGTATTCTCATGAATATGAAGTGTCTCAGTGATGTCACTGGTTCCTGGTGTAGTTATACCCTGTGTCCTCATGAATATGAAGTGTCTCAGTGATGTCACTCGTTCCTGGTGTAGTTATAGGCTGTATTCTCATGAATATGATGTGTCTCAGTGATGTCACTGGTTCCTGGTGTAGTTATAGGCTGTATTCTCATGAATATGAAGTGTCTCAGTGATGCTACTGGTTCCTCATGAATATGAAGTGTCTCAGTGATGTCACTGGTTCCTGGTGTAGTTATAGGCTGTGTCCTCATGAATATGAAGTGTCTCAGTGATGTCACTGGTTCCTGGTGTAGTTATAGGCTGTATTCTCATGAATATGAAGTGTCTCAGTGGTGTGACTGGTTCCTGGTGTAGTTATAGGCCGTATTCTCATGAATATGAAGTGTCTCAGTGATGTCACTGGTTCCTGGTGTAGTTATAGGCTGTGTCCTCATGAATATGAAGTGTCTCAGTGATGTCACTGGTTCCTGGTGTATTTATAGGCTGTATTCTCATGAATATGAAGTGTCTCAGTGATGTTACTGGTTCCTGGTGTAGTTATAGGCCGTATTCTCATGAATATGAAGTGTCTCGGTGATGTCACTGGTTCCTGGTGTAGTTATAGCCTGTATTCTCATGAATATGAAGTGTCTCGGTGGTGTCACTGGTTCCTGGTGTAGTTATAGGCCGTAGTCTCATGAATATGAAGTGTCTCGGTGATGTCACTGGTTCCTGGTGTAGTTATAGCCTGTATTCTCATGAATATGATGTGTCTTGGTGATGTCACTGGTTCCTGACGTAGTTATAGGCCGTATTCTCATGAATATGAAGTGTCTCGGTGATGTCACTGGTTCCTGGTGTAGTTATAGGCCGTATTCTCATGAATATAAAGTGTCTCAGTGATGTCACAGGTTCCTGGTGTAGTTATAGACTGTATTCTCATGAATATGAAGTGTCTCAGTGATGTCACTGGTTCCTGGTGTAGTTATAGGCTGTATTCTCATGAATATGAAGTGTTTCAGTGATGTCACTGGTTCCTGGTGTAGTTATAGGTTGTGTTCTAATGAACATGATGGGTCTCAGTGATGTCACTGGCTCCTGGTGTAGTTATAGGCTGTATTCTCATGAATATAAAGTGTCTCAGTGATGTTACTGGTTCCTCATGAATATGAAGTGTCTCAGTGATGTCACTGGTTCCTGGTGTAGCTATAGGCTGTATTCTCATAAATATGAAGTGTCTCAGTGATGTCACTGGTTCCTGGTGTAGTTATAGGTTGTGTTCTAATGAACATGATGGGTCTCAGTGATGTCATTGGTTCCTGGTGTAGTTATAGGCTGTGTCCTCATGAATATGAAGTGTCTCAGTGATGTCACTCGTTCCTGGTGTAGTTATAGGCTGTATTCTCATGAATATGAAGTGTCTCCGTGATGTTACTGGTTCCTCATGAATATGAAATGTCTCAGTGATGTAACTGGTTCCTGGTGTAGTTATAACCTGTGTTCTAATGAGCATGATGGATCTCAGTGATGTCACTGGTTCCTGGTGTAGTTATAGGCTGTATTCTCATGAATATGAAGTGTCTCAGTGATGTCACTGGTTACTGGTGTAGCTATAGGCTGTATTCTCATGAATATGGAGTGTCTCGGTGATGTCACTGGTTCCTGGTGTAGCTATAGGCTGTATTCTCATGAATATGAAGTGTCTCAGTGATGTCACTGGTTCCTGGTGTAGTTATAGGCTGTATTCTCATGAATATGAAGTGTCTCAGTGATGTCACTGGTTCCTGGTGTAGTTATAGGCTGTATTCTAATGAATATGAAGTGTCTCAGTGATGTCACTGGTTCCTGGTGTATTTATAGGCTGTATTCTCATGAATATGAAGTGTCTCAGTGATGTCACTGGTTCCTGGTGTAGTTATAGGCTGTATTCTCATGAATATGAAGTGTCTCAGTGATGTCACTGGTTCCTGGTGTAGCTATAGGCTGTATTCTCATGAATATGAAATGTCGCAGTGATGTCACTGGTTCCTGGTGTAGTTATAGCCTGTATTCTCATGAATATGAAATGTCGCTGTGATGTCACTGGTTCCTGGTGTAGTTATAGGCTGTATTCTCATGAATATGAAGTGTCTCAGTGATGTTACTGGTTCCTGGTGTAGTTATAGGCTGTATTCTCATGAATATTTAGTGTCTTGATGATGTCATTTGTTCCTAATCCAATATACAGTGTGTCCATTAGGTCATGGGGCACTTTTGACCAGTCACTGGAAAGCAACAACAGACGATAGAAATGTGAAATCTGCTCTAAATAAAAGAAAAACTCTCCCAGCTTCATACCTATTCAGTGCAGTTCGATGTGGGCTCCATTTGTTTCCCTACACACATCCAAACGATAGTGAAGTTCTTGCCACACACGGGTAAGGACGTCTGGCGTATAACGTCTGTGAATCTCTGTTTTAAGTGATTAATGTTGTTGATACGTTCAATGTACACATGTGTATTAAATTGAGTCCAACGCTCACAATTTCTATCTCCAATTTGGACAGGACTGCCACTTCTGTAGTTTTCTACGTGGAAAGTTGCACTTCTACACCCAACACTTTTTCTAATTTATAGAGTTGTTCAACAAGCAAAGAAACAGAAAATTAGTTTTAAGACTCCAAGATAGGGAAATAAATCCAATTTTGAAAAGAACAAAAGAAATCCAAATGTGTGAGAGTGTAGAAAGAGACATCCCGTTCCTGTTTTCTTTCTTTAGTGGACTTTTTAATTACATTTTTCTCCTGAGCGTACGCCGTCGAGATGGATAAATGTGGAGTATTTGCATTATAACATGCTATTTATTGAAGGTCCTTTCTCAGTCTTCATTCTGCCTTGTACGGATGGTCACATTATGTCAGCAAATTTATACATGTATTGTCCCGGCCGGCATGCATCTTATTATAAGAGCAGCCAATGAGGACTGGGAAATTTGCATACCGCGTTCCCCGCCATTATCATGTAATCAGAAGGTAGATGGGATGAAATCCAAATCCTACAAACAAATGTAAAAAAACCTAGAAAATCTAATTTACTCAATGCGGAGAAAGGAAGATAATGGAATTGTGTAGTCTGTGGGCAGACGATGTTCAGGAAGAGCGTGAAAGATTCTTAGAGGAGAAAGACTCTAAAAGTTCTAGAAAGCGGAACTATGGTGAACATCCAAAACGAAGAACTAATTGTTAGGTATGAGCAAATGTGCTCGGATGTCGTTTTATCCAAGTATCTTGGGCGCGGTCGAGTAATATGTTCAATTACCCAAGGCTGTTAGATAACTACAACACAAGCGGGGACTCCCTAACAACCCATGCGCCGTGGGGACTCAAGCATGATAGTCGAGCACGACCAAGACACTCAAATAACAAGCCATCCCAGCACATTCACTCATCACTATGAAATATGCAACTTTCCTACATATGCCCAAATCTATCGAAAAACAGATATTTAGAAAGGTATTCACGCTATAATACAGCCCCTATGTATAAGAATATAACTACTATAATGCTGCCCCTATGTACAAGAATATAACTACTATAATACTGCACCCTATGTACAAGAATATAGCTACTATAATACTGCTCCTATGTACAAGAATATAACTACTATAATACTGCCCCTATGTACAAGAATATAACTACTATAATACTGCTCCCTATGTACAAGAACATAACTACTATAATACTGCCCCTATGTACAAGAATATAACTACTATAATGCTGACCCTATGTACAAGAATATAACTACTATAATACTGCCCCTATGTACAAGAATATAACTACTATAATACTGCTCCTATGTACAAGAATATAACTACTATAATACTGCTCCTATGTACAAGAATATAACTACTATAATACTGCCCCCTATGTACAAGAATATAACTACTATAATACTGCCCCTATGTACAAGAATATAACTACTATAATACTGCTCCTATGTACAAGAATATAACTACTATAATACTGCCCCTATGTACAAGAATATAACTACTATAATACTGCTCCCTGTGTACAAGAATATAACTACTATAATACTGCTCCTATGTACAAGAATATAACTACTATAATACTGCCCCCTATGTACAAGAATATAACTACTATAATACTGCTCCTATGTGCAAGAATATAACTACTATAATACTGCCCCCTATGTACAAGAATGTAACTACTATAATACTGCCCCCTATGTACAAGAATATAACTACTATAATACTGCTCCCTGTGTACAAGAATATAACTACTATAATACTGCTCCTATGTGCAAGAATATAACTACTATAATACTGCCCCCTATGTACAAGAATGTAACTACTATAATACTGCCCCCTATGTACAAGAATATAACTACTATAATACTGTTCCTATGTACAAGAATATAACTACTATAATACTGCTCCTATGTACAAGAATATAACTACTATAATACTGCTCCCTATGTACAAGAATGTAACTACTATAATACTGCTCCTATGTACAGGAATATAACTACTATAATACTGTTCCTATGTACAAGAATATAGCTACTATAATACTGTTCCTATGTACAAGAATATAACTACTATAATACTGCCCCCTATGTACAAGAATATAACTACAGTACTATAATACTGCTCCCTATGTACAAGAATGTAACTACTATAATACTGCTCCTATGTACAGGAATATAACTACTATAATACTGTTCCTATGTACAGAAATATAACTACTATAATACTGTTCCTATGTACAAGAATATAACTACTATAATACTGCCCCCTATGTACAAGAATATAACTACAGTACTATAATACTGCTCCCTATGTACAAGAATATAACAACTATAATACTGCCCTCATGTACAAGAATATAACTACTATAATACTGTCCCCTATGTACAAGAATATAACTACTATAATACTGCTCCCTGTGTACAAGAATATAACTACTATAATACTGCTCCCTGTGTACAAGAATGTAGCTACTATAATACTGCTCCTATGTACAAGAATATAACTACTATAATACTGCTCCTATGTACAAGAATATATCTACTATACTACTGCCCCTATGTACAAGAATATAACTACTATAATACTGCCCCTATATACAAGAATATAACTACTATAATACTGCCCCTATGTACAAGAATATAACTACTATAATACTGCCCCCTATTAACAAGACTGTGACGAACGCAAGCAGAAGGCATGCCGTTGCCACCAAATTGTGACAAACGGTGCGGCCGGTGCCTCCAAAACGTCACGATCCCACCACCGACACGGGTTTATCAGCGGACGGAGGGACGTGACGCACTGCCGGCACACGGCTATCACAGGCACAGTGGGGGCTTATCTTAGTTATTCCACCACCGGCACCACGTGACAAAATACAGCAAGCTAATCTCGCTCTAACAATTTACCGCAGTGGGGGTATTTTGGATGCCCCTCCACTGCTTACACCCTTCCAAGAACTGCGGGGATTTATGTATATCCCACTTTCTCAGTTCCACTTTGGAACTCGCAGCTCTCTGGTGCCCCCTTACCCTCAGGTATGTCAGGGAGCTGCACCTAGGATAATTAGTCGCCGGACGGGCTGTTTGTTGTGCATGGGCCGCTAGACTACTGCAGTAAGGGAATTATCAATGCTGTGGCCGCAGCCCCTCATTCAGCATGTAAGACCCGTCTGTACTGCCAGCTAGCCTAGCCAGCCGTGCACACCACGCTGCTACTAGCCACGCTTTACTTAATCAAAGAGTTAATTAAGAGGGTCCGCGGCAAACCCCTGAAATTAGTAGCGATTATCTAAAAAAGGCGCATAGTTCATTTCTTAGAGCATGGAAGCAGACTGAATAATTTTATCATTTATTTCCCAAATGGGCAGTGATTACATAGATAAAAGTTGCTATAGATTGAGACATCAAATATGTACAAATATAAAACAAAGTGGATGAAAGAACAGAAAGTAACACTCACATGTGTTCAGTCGGTATCAGGCAGACCATGTGGGGGGAGAAGGCGGAGCCACACATCTCCACTCATCTGCACGTCTTGTTAGCATGGACTCTGTAGCTCCCACTGACTGGAATTTGGTAGGGAATACCTATAGCCTAGGGTCTGTGACCTCACCAAATGGGCGGTCTGGTGAGGTCCAACCTCCCTCTCTCCCAGTTATGATTTGGCTACAAGACTTAGAATAACTATATCTAAACGGGGGAAGTTTGCACAGACACATATATGGTATCATTCGTTGTAGTTCAATGCACCCACCAAGACAACATCAAACTTGCCAAAACTAGGACAGTCCATTTGGGAGCAATCCATATCTCAGTTTCTGGAGAGGTTATAGCTGTGAAAATTAGGAATTAGTAAGCTGGTTTCGTTGCCTATGCAGTGATATGGTTATTATATCTCTGAGGTGTATGGTTTTTACAATATGACTTGTTTTAATACTTCCCATATACTGGCATACAGCCTCGTGTTTTCAGAACAAAGAGATCTTTTCCCCCTAGCTGTGCTTCGAGAGGAAATGCCCGGTATCAGGTTACCAGCAAGCACAGAGCTGATAAGGAGGGGGGTTGCAGCTACATGACAGGCTCGTCTCCTCAGTGAGAAGCAATGGGGGATTTCTAGAAGGTTCTAGAAACATCATACTTTAACATACAGATCTTACAGACATTTTTCATTAAAAACTCTATAACTACTATAATACTGCCCCCTATGTACAAGAATATAGCTACTATAATACTGCTCCTATGTACAAGAATATAACTACTATAATACTGCTCCTATGTACAAGAATATAACTACTATTATACTGCCCCTATGTACAAGAATATAACTACTATAATACTGCCCCTATGTACAAGAATATAACTACTATAATACTGCTCCTATGTACAAGAATATAACTACTATAATACTGCCCATATATACAAGAATATAACTAGTATAATACTGCCCCCTATATACAAGAATATAACTACTATAATACTGCCTCCTATGTACAAGAATATAACTACTATAATACTGCCCCTATTTACAAGAATATAACTACTATAATACTACCCCTATGTACAAGAATATAACTACTATAGTACTGCCCCTATGTACAAGAATATAACTACTATAATACTGCTCCTATGTACAAGAATATAACTACTATAATACTGCTCCTATGTACAAGAATATAACTACTATAATACTGCTCCTATGTACAAGAATATAGCTACTATAATACTGCTCCTATGTACAAGAATATAACTACTATTATACTGCCCCTATGTACAAGAATATAACTACTATAATACTGCCCCTATGTACAAGAATATAACTACTATAATACTGCTCCTATGTACAAGAATATAACTACTATAATACTGCTCCTATGTACAAGAATATAACTACTATAATACTGCTCCTATGTACAAGAATATAACTACTATTATACTGCCCCTATGTACAAGAATATAACTACTATAATACTGCTCCTATGTACAAGAATATAACTACTATAATACTGCCCCTATGTACAAGAATATAACTACTATAGTACTGCTCCTATGTACAAGAATATAACTACTATAATACTGCCCATATATACAAGAATATAACTACTATAATACTGCCCCCTATATACAAGAATATAACTACTATAATACTGCCTCCTATGTACAAGAATATAACTACTATAATACTACCCCTATGTACAAGAATATAGCTACTATAATACTGCCCCTATGTACAAGAATATAACTACTATAATACTGCTCCTAAGTACAAGAATATAACTACTATAATAATGCTCCTATGTACAAGAATATAACTACTATAATACTGCTCCTATGTTCAAGAATATAACTACTATAATACTGCCCCTATGTACAAGAATATAACTACTATAATACTGCTCCTATGTACAAGAATATAACTACTATAATACTGCCCTCTATGTACAAGAATATAACTACTATAATACTGCCCCTATGTACAAGAATATAACTACTATAATACTGCTCCTATGTACAAGAATATACCTACTATAATACTGTCCCCTATGTACAAGAATATAACTACTATAATACTGCCCCCTATGTACAAGAATATAACTACTATAATACTGCCCCCTATGTATAAGAATATATCTACTATAATACTGCTCCCTATGTACAAGAATATAACTACTATATTACTGTCCCTATGTACAAGAATATAACTACTATAATACTGCCCCTATGTACAAGAATATAACTACTATAGTACTGCTCCTATGTACAAGAATATAACTACTATAATACTGCCCATATATACAAGAATATAACTACTATAATACTGCCCCCTATATACAAGAATATAACTACTATAATACTGCCTCCTATGTACAAGAATATAACTACTATAATACTACCCCTATGTACAAGAATATAACTACTATAGTACTGCCCCTATGTACAAGAATATAACTACTATAATACTGCTCCTATGTACAAGAATATAACTACTATAATAATGCTCCTATGTACAAGAATATAACTACTATAATACTGCTCCTATGTTCAAGAATATAACTACTATAATACTGCCCCTATGTACAAGAATATAACTACTATAATACTGCTCCTATGTACAAGAATATAACTACTATAATACTGCCCTCTATGTACAAGAATATAACTACTATAATACTGCTCCTATGTACAAGAATATAACTACTATAATACTGCCCTCTATGTACAAGAATATAACTACTATAATACTGCTCCTATGTTCAAGAATATAACTACTATAATACTGCCCCTATGTACAAGAATATAACTACTATAATACTGCTCCTATGTACAAGAATATAACTACTATAATACTGCTCCTATGTTCAAGAATATAACTACTATAATACTGCCCCTATGTACAAGAATATAACTACTATAATACTGCCCTCTATGTACAAGAATATAACTACTATAATACTGCTCCTATGTACAAGAATATAACTACTATAATAATGCTCCTATGTACAAGAATATAACTACTATAATACTGCTCCTATGTTCAAGAATATAACTACTATAATACTGCCCCTATGTACAAGAATATAACTACTATAATACTGCTCCTATGTACAAGAATATAACTACTATAATACTGCCCCTATGTACAAGAATATAACTACTATAATACTGCTCCTATGTACAAGAATATAACTACTATAATACTGCCCTCTATGTACAAGAATATAACTACTATAATACTGCCCCTATGTACAAGAATATAACTACTATAATACTGCTCCTATGTACAAGAATATACCTACTATAATACTGTCCCCTATGTACAAGAATATAACTACTATAACACTGCCCCCTATGTACAAGAATATAACTACTATAATACTGCCCCCTATGTATAAGAATATATCTACTATAATACTGCTCCCTATGTACAAGAATATAACTACTATAATACTGTCCCTATGTACAAGAATATAACTACTATAATACTGCCCCTATGTACAAGAATATAACTTCTATAATACTGCCCCTATATACAAGAATATAACTACTATAATACTGCCCCTATTTAAAAGAATATAACTACTATAATTCTGCCCCTGTGTGTATAATTATTATTACTGCTATCCATGTGACTGCAGAGTGTTGTATTATTTAGGAGTCACTATTTTATGCTGAGCTGTCAGTTTCCTGATTTTTCCGTGTTTCTGCTGGTTTCTGCCTCAGTGGATCTATAATAATACATGAAATGAGTGAAGTTATTTGCGAGATTCGCAGGTAAGTGTAAGTTAGTACACCCGTGTTGTTGCAGAGTCTCTGATAACAGAATATCCGGGTGTATGAGCTGGTACATAGGCCACACTGGGTAAGCCCTCGGAGCAGACGTGTAGACCCTTCGGGGTCCTGGTTACTTATTTTGGAGAGAAATGAACATTAATTGATTCCCTCTGAGCACAGTAGAGATCTATAAGAGCCTCGATGTATAAATATACAGAACACGTCCTTGTGACGAGCGCAGGAAATATTTACATATATTATCCTAAATCAATTTACTATGGCTGCTGAAAGTGAATGACTCCAGAAAGGAAATTTCCACTTAAAGTAGAATATTGGATTTGCTTATTTTATAACAAAAGTCGTTCCAAAGAATGCCATTAATCTGAAAATATTACTTCTTAGCTATTATATTGGTTTGCATATGATTTAATGGCTTATAAGGTGATAATAATAATTTAGGATTCCCTGAGGTCACCACTAGGGGGAGCTCAGGCACATACTTCACACTTTGCCCTCCTACGTCAGGATACCGCTTCAGCCCTTGGGGATTTTGATGGCCTAATGCTACGAGAAAATATGATCATGGTAACAGCGGACATCGAGAGCCTATATACCTCAATTAGGCATACGGACGGTATTAGAGCGGTTTCCTGGTTCCTTCAATCCACTAATCTGGATAAACCCCTGGTTGACCTCATCATCGAGTTATTGGAATTTACTGTATATTGAAACATAATTGTTTCATTTTCAATAACCAAATTTATCTTCAAACACAGGGAACAGCGATGGGGGCCACTTGTGCCCCCTCGTACGCAAACCTGTTTGTCGGGGCATGGGAAGTGATGAACTAAAAAACTTGACGAAAGATCTCAATGACAATAATTTGAACATAGAACTGACGCATACCTATGATCGCCAGATAAATTTCCTTGATGTTAATATTCAGACGAATGAGGCGGGAATGCTGATCATGGATGTATATAGGAAGCCCACGGCTACTAATACGATCTTGCATGCTGACTGAGTCGTCTCCTCTTCGTACAACAACACGTGGCATTCCAATAGGCCAGCATTTAAGGATCAAACGGATTTGTTCCACAGAAGAGAATTTTCAAAGACAGGCTAAAGACCTCTACTCGAGATTTCGAGATAGCCTCGGCGTATTGCTCTATGGCTATACCCTCTATCGTAGAGCAAATGGGGTATCTAGAAACACATTGCTCTATAAATCATCATCTCAGAATGGCAAAAAATCGGAACTAATCAGATTCATTACCCCTTTTAACAATCAGTGGGATCAACTTGTGGACATTCTCCGAAAACACTGGAATGTATTAAGGCCCCGTCACACTAAGTGAGATCGCTAGCGATACTACTTAAGCGTCACCGATTTTGTGACGCAGCAGCGATAATGCTAGCGATATCGCTATGTGTGATACTTACCTTTGACCGGCTCCCCCACTGGCTATCGCTGATCGCGCGAGAACGTGCTGGGCCGTTTCTCGTTGGCCACTTCTTGCTGGTGCCAACGAGCGACGCGTGGACACGGGCGGGAGGACGTCTTCATCGCCGCGTCTGACAGGTAAGTAACGACCGCCGACAGCTGCTGCATCGCTGGTGAGATCTGCCTGTGTGGCAGCTCACTAGCGACCATTTAGCGATGCACCAGCGATCCTGACCGGGTCGTATCATGGTCGTGATCGCTGGTTCATCGCTAAATGTGACGGTACCCTTAGAGACTGATCCGATTCTCAAAAATCTAATTCTGCCAGCACCTCTAGTGACAGCTAACAGGTCTAAAAGCCTCTGGGATCTCTTTGTGTTTAGTCATTACACCCCAGATCATCAGAAACACAGTGGAGCACATTCCACTTCTTTTCAGGGTTTCTTTCCTTGTAGGCTATGCAAGGCCTGCAGGAATTGGGTCAAATGTAAGGAATTCACCAATTCAAGGGGTACGCGTACATTTCAATTTTGACATAGGCTGACCTGTTCATCCACGGGTGTCATCTATCAATATCCGTGTAAAAAAAATATATGTGGGGATGACTACCCATGAGTTCAAAATCCGGGTTAGGGAACATGTACGTGACAAATCTAAAACTAGCTATACGGAGGAACTGTTGAATAACTTTACCAAGGCATTTCGAGGATTTTCATAACTCGGATTCAAGCCTGCTTACACTGAGAGCTATTGACCAGGTATCAATGGGTCGAGGGGGTGATCTATTCAAGAGGCTGGCGCAGATTGAAAGCCACTGGATATAACGTCGGTAAGACATTAACACCACGGCCGCAATCCATGGCGTCCAAATGGATGGGTTATGTCGGTGGCGCATGCGCCGCTAAAACCGGAAGTGATCTCAATAGAGACGGAACTCTTTGAAAGACACACACCTCCTAAACTAAGCTTGCCATTGGTTGTCCCCACTATTTAATGAGCTCACCCCTTCCCCCTAGCGTTCACCTCCTGACGAAGGGACGAAACGCGCGTTGGAGCGCTCGGGGACGCCACATACAGGAGACCACCACACATGTAAGTGTTTTTCTAATTTATCTTATATAGCCTAATTTGGACACGGCTGGTATCGGGTACAGGAAACTCTATTGGCTATAGGAAAGGATTTTATACTGGCACTTTCCATGAGCTGTAGGTGCATTTATGTTGGTTATTTCCCCTATTATTGATAAGTAGTGACCTTTTATAATCTATTAGGAAGTTTTTTGTATGAATATTCTGTGAATTACTCCGAGGGAGTTAAATAAAGGATAAATTGTATTGGCACTCTGTACTGGATTTTCTCTTTTGTGCTTACTGACATACTTCACACTGCTTATAAAACTATGTATGCAAGAAGCCCCTGAGCTCCCCCTAGTGGTGTCTGCAGTTACACAGACTTTTACCATGTAACTCTTCATCAATGCATGGAGTTTGGAACTCTGCTTCTGAGAAACAGAAAAGTATGTGAACCCTACCAAATAATGTGACATATACAGTATGTCAGTCACATGTCAGGTGTGGGAGTATAAAGTGGGCTCAGGAGGTGAGACCTCTCCGTACAGGCAGTGTTTTATAGCCTCTTTTCATGCCATTTGGCTTTTCTGACTGATGGGCCACTCAGGGATGAGCGGACTGCAGCTGCAGGATTTCCCTTGTGTATCTGTGAGACTGCATGCTGTGAGAGGGGAGAGGGGGCTGAAGTGAAGGACTTCTCATTGGCTTAAAGTGGTGGGTGTTGATGTAACATCACTTCAAGAAAAGCCCCATTCAGTGATGCAGTTTCTGAGGAATGTCCTGCAGCTGCAGCCTTTCCTTTGTGTGTCTGTGAGATTGCATGCTGTGAGAGGGGAGATGGAGCTGAGGTTAGTGACTTTTCATTTGTTTACAGTGCTGAGAAGAGCTCACTCAGGACTGCAACTTTTGGAGGATGAGCGGACTGCAGCTGCAGCCTTTAACTTGTGTCTGTTAGACTGCATGCTGTGAGAGAGGAGAGGGAGCTGAAGTGTGTGACTTCTTATTGGCTTAAAGAGCTGAGCCATGGCAT
Organism: Dendrobates tinctorius; assembly: GCF_039654945.1. Classification (NCBI taxonomy): domain Eukaryota; kingdom Metazoa; phylum Chordata; class Amphibia; order Anura; family Dendrobatidae; genus Dendrobates; species Dendrobates tinctorius. The sequence goes on along the minus strand of NW_027361731.1, from coordinate 24,851,514 downwards.
TGAACTTGTTTGACTCTAAGAAGAGCCCTCCCAGAAATATATCTGCTGGGGAAAGAGGGAGCTGCAGCCTTTTCCTTGTATCTGTTAGACTGCATGCTGTGAGAGAGGAGAGGGAGCTGAAGTGAGTGACTTCTTATTGGCTTAAAGAGCTGAGCCATGGCATTGAACTTGTTTGACTCTAAGAAAAGCCCTCCCAGAAATATATCTGCTGGGGAAAGAGGGAGCTGCAGCCTTTTCCTTGTATCTGTTAGACTGCATGCTGTGAGAGAGGAGAGGGAGCTGAAGTGAGTGACTTCTTATTGGCTTAAAGAGCTGAGCCATGGCATTGAACTTGTTTGACTCTAAGAAAAGCCCTCCCAGGAATATATCTGCTGGGGGAAGAGGGAGCTGCAGCCTTTTCCTTGTATCTGTTAGACTGCATGCTGTGAGAGAGGAGAGGGAGCTGAAGTGAGTGACTTCTTATTGGCTTAAAGAGCTGAGCCAGGGCATTGAACTTGTTTGATTCTAAGAAGAGCCCTCCCAGAAATATATCTGCTGGGGGAAGAGGGAGCTGCAGCTGCAGCCTTTTCCTTGTGTTTGTGAGTCTGCATGCTTTGAGAGGGGAAACATTAATGCAGGTGCGTGGGATTGATGAATCTCATGAATATGTAAGGTAAGGTGTAGATCTGTAGAGTACTGTGCCTTTCGCACACATACCCTGCCCACGAATACTCCTGACTATTTTTAGTGACAGCAACCCTTGCTCATAGGTGCGGAATATTTATTTTCCCCAGAACTGTCTATTTCCTGAGAATCTGTCATGAAGGTAATTTTGTTAATATTTATGAAGTGACAGATCTGTGAAGATACATTAAAAGTTCTCCACAAAAGACCAGCGTAAACAATATGGGAACAGTCAGCAGCAGGAATCCTGCCGGGTGCCGAGGGCTTCTACGACGCTTACAGGCATAACACAAATGGCACATGTTTTATTCAACCCCACTCCCATAATGAAAAGATAAAAAAATATTCATTATTTTAATCAGTTTCAATTAGACATCTCTCTGGTAAATATGTGTAAATCATGAGGCCCCCTACCTTCTCCAATCTACTGTCTCGAAAGGAGATGTACGTGAGATACCACGCTGTGCCATCAGTTCAGTAAAGGTGTTTTACAAAACATTGTATTTGGAAGGAAACTTTTGACGTATCAGGTCTTTGTGTGTCAGGAAAAAGTCACTTTTCTTAAAGGAATTGTCCTGAGCTTGCATCATCGACTTTACATACAGGGTGTCTATCTCAAGATCATCTGAAACTTTTCCAGATTGTTCCTAGGCTCCAGGCAACCCAAGTAGAATTGTATCCTTAGCTCAACAGTTTAGTTCCATGAAGCACTGTCAATGAAACTTAATTTTTAGCTTCTCCTAAAGACATCCACTATCTATATGACCTTACACCAAACACACTGTGTCCTCCTAAAATGAAGAGGTCTATGACTCGTAATAATTGTTTCTGAAGTTATTGGTGGCTATAGTAATCCATGAGATCATCCACTCAGTGGTCTTAGACCATCCACTGATGTCCTACCGTAATGGGGAAATCTACAACCTGAACTTATTGAGTCCTTAGTCCTTTGTGGCTACAGTTATACCTGAGGACATCCACTAAATAACACTTTATCATCTGCTTGTGTCCTACCACAATGGGGAAATCCATAACTCAAGTTAGTTGGATCTTAACTCTTTGGTGGATAAAATTATCCATGATGACATTCTCTAAATGATCTTAGACCATCCATATGCATCCTTCCACAATGGGGAGAGCCACAACTTGAGCTTGTTGAGTCAGTAGTCCTTTGTGGCTACAGTGATCCCAGAGGGCATCCATTAAGCAATACTAGACCATCTACTTGTGTCCTACGACAATAGGAAAATCCATAACTTAAATTAGTGGGGTCTGAAGTCCTTGATGGCTATAATGATCCCTGCGACCATTCACTAAATGATACTAGACCATCTGCTTGTGTCCTTGCACAATGGGGAGATCCATAACTCAAGTTAGTTGGATCTGAAGTCTTTGGTGGCTATAATTATTACTGAGGACATCCAATAAATGATCTTAGACCATCCACATGCGTTTTACCACAATGAGGAGATTCACAGTATGAGCTTGTTGGGTTCCTAGTCCTTTGTAACTACAGTTATCTATGAACACATCCGCTATATGACCTTAGTGTGACGCTAGTTGTTACGGTTCTAGGTAAGAACCAGAGAGTGGACCCTCTGGGTCGTGGCTCCAGAGCCCCCGAGGGCGAGCGGCCCAGGTGATGACCACCCCCTATACAGGGAGTGTTAGGGGCAGGCCCAAGGGGGGTGAGACCACGACAGCCGGAACCAAAGGGACGACCCAGGGAGTGTACAGAGGGAAAGGCCAAAGGATACTGACTAGAGTAGACCCGGAGCAGGAGGGAGCAGAACGTAGGGAACCAGGACCGATCAGGATGGAGCCAGGGCAGGAACGCTGGAAGAAAGAAGGAAGGAAGGTTAGGGGGAACTGACCTAGGGGTTCAGATGGAACCCTAGCTAAGGGGCTACTGATGACAGTAGCAGGGAAGGACCAGGCGAAGGTCAGGCACGGAGGCAGCAGAGGGAACTGAGCGGGGGTCTAGACGGGGCTATGGGGCAGAGAGCAGAGCGCAGACTAGGAGAGAGGGGGGACCTGAGAGTCGGAGCGACGCTGCGCAGGAACGCTAAGCGCCACAGAGAGAGACAAACAGGCGTCTTACCATTCAAGACGCCAGACAGAAATACCCGGTGGGCGCCGCCATGTTGGGGCGGAGCCACCGGGTCACGTGCTCCCAGGATGCCCCGCGGTCAGAAACGAGCGAGTGCGCATGTGCGCACCTCTGACGCGCCGTGACCCTGCAAAGCCAGACAGGGCACGGCGCGAGGAAGAAGGAGGGATGCACCAGGAGGAGGGGGACCCCAGGTGAGCATCGGGGCGCGTAATAGTACCCCCTCTCTTACTCCCCTCCTTCTTCAGGCGGGATAGAAACCTTCTCATGATATGAGGAGCATTGATGTTCTCCCGGGGCTCCCATGACCTTTCCTCAGGACCGAATCCTTCCCAATCTACCAGAAAGAAGGTTCTACCTCGGACGGTCCTCTTTGCCAGGATGTCCCTGACATCAAAGACGTCCCCAGCGGAGCTAGGTTGCGGAGCGTGGGACGAGGCTGGCTGAAAGCGATTAAACACTGTGGGTTTGAGAAGCGAGACATGGAAAGTGTTGGGGATCCGCAGGGAGGCAGGCAATTTTAGTTTATAGGTTACATCATTGATGCGAGTCAAAACCTCAAAGGGGCCAACGTAACGTGGACCTAACTTATAAGAGGGGATTTTAAGTCGGAGGAAGCGCGAGGACAGCCAGACCTTATCGCCTGGATGATAAGGAGGGGTGTCCAGGCGCCTCTTGTCGGCGTATCTTTTCATCCGATCGCTAGCTCTCTCAAGGGACTTTTTAGTCTCCTCCCAAATTTTAGAGAATTCTGAGGACAAGGAGTCCGCCGCCGGCACGTCCGAGGTGGGGGACACGGGAAGGGGAATGCCCGGATGCTGCCCAAAAACTACAAAAAAGGGAGATTTGGAAGAGGACTCGTTGGGGTGATTGTTGTGAGCAAATTCCGCCCAGGGAAGCAGTGAGACCCAGTTACTTTGGTGTGCATTAGAAAAATGTCGAAGATAAGTGGTTAACACCTGATTGATCCGCTCCACTTGGCCGTTGGATTGTGGATGATAGGCGGAGGAGAAATCCAGAACTACCCCCATTGAGCTAGAGAGAGCTCTCCAGAAACGAGAGGTGAATTGAACACCACGGTCGGAAACGATGTGCTGGGGAAAACCATGAAGTCGGAAAACATGATGCACGAAGATCTTCGCCAACTCGGGCGCAGAAGGCAGACCAGGTAGCGGGATGAAATGAGCCATTTTGGAAAAACGGTCTACCACCACCAAAATGACAGAGCAACCGGAAGATGGAGGTAGATCCGTGACGAAATCCATGGCGATGTGGCTCCAGGGAACTGATGGAACCGGCAAAGGATGTAAGAGACCAGAGGGTAGCTGTCGTGGAATCTTATTCCGGGCGCAGGATGAGCAAGAAGCGGTAAATTCCAGGACATCCTGGCGGAGTGAAGGCCACCAATAATGGCGGGAGATGAGGGATAGAGTCCTCTTGGCTCCGACATGCCCGGCGACCTTAGAAGAGTGTCCCCAGTGCAGAACCCTTACTCTGTCATGGTCCAATACCAAGGTCTTGCCTGGTGGTGGGTTGACCAAACTTAGAGGGGCTAGGGTGACGATCTTTGCTGGATCGATGATGTGAGCGGGACTCTCCTCTTCATCGGTCGGGAGAAATGATCTTGATAGGGCATCAGCTCTGATGTTCTTATTACCCGGACGAAAGCGGAGCTCGAAATCAAAGCGTCCAAAAAATAGGGACCATCGGGCTTGCCGGGGATTGAGCCTTTGGGCAGACTGAACATAGGCCAAATTCTTGTGGTCGGTAAATATCGTAAAGGGATGGACAGCTCCTTCGAGAAGGTAACGCCATTCCTCTAAAGCCAGTTTGATTGCCAGTAGTTCCTTGTCCCAAATGGAGTAATTGCGTTCGGGGGGAGAAAAGGCTTTAGAAAAGAACCCACAGGTGACAGTCCGGCCAGAGGAGGTTCTTTGCAGGAGAACCGCCCCCGCTCCCACGGAGGATGCGTCGACCTCGAGAATGAAGGGTCTCTCGGCATCAGGACGGTGGAGAACGGGCGCTGTAGCGAATTCTCTCTTCAGAGTTTGAAAAGCGTCTTCTGCCTCGGGAGGCCAGAGGCGGGGATTGGCTCCTTTGCGCACGAGAGCAGAGATGGGCTTGGTTATGGTGGAAAAATGAGGAACGAATTGCCTATAATAGTTAGCAAAGCCGAGAAAGCGTTGAATGGCTTTGAGACCAAGGGGACGGGGCCAGGCCAGGATCGTGGACACTTTCTCGGGATCCATCCTCAATCCAGACTTCGAAACGATATACCCAAGGAACGGCAGAGACGGTTGTTCGAAGGCGCATTTCTCCAACTTGGCAAATAGGTGATTCTCCCTTAGACGCTGCAACACTTGCCGTACATCTCGTCGATGGGTGGAGAGATCTGGAGAGAAGACAAGAATGTCGTCAAGGTAAACCACGACACAGGAGTAAAGGAGATCCCGAAAAATATCGTTAATGAGCTCCTGGAATACCGCTGGTGCGTTACAGAGGCCAAACGGCATCACCAGGTATTCATAGTGACCGTCACGGGTGTTGAATGCGGTCTTCCACTCATCCCCAGCGCGAATTCGGACCAAGTTATAGGCTCCTCGAAGATCAAGTTTGGTAAATATTTGCGCCCCTCTCAGGCGATCAAAGAGTTCGGGGATGAGGGGTAACGGGTACTTGTTCTTAATCGTGATGCTGTTCAGACCTCTGTAATCAATGCACGGGCGGAGCGACCCGTCCTTCTTCTTGACGAAAAAGAAGCCTGCGCCCGCAGGAGAGGAAGACTTCCGTATGAATCCCTTGGCTAAGTTCTCTTGAACGTATTCCGACATGGCTTGCGTCTCTGCCGGCGAGAGCGGATAAATCCTACCCCGCGGAGGGGTGGCTCCAGGGACGAGCTCGATGGGGCAATCATAGGGTCAGTGAGGCGGAAGGTTCTCGGCCTCCCTCTTGTCAAAAACATCCGAAAAAGAGCTGTAAGCAATGGGCAACCCGGAGGGTAAGGAGGGGGAAGGAGAACCACCCACGGGACGTACCGGCAGCAGACACCCAGACCTACAGGACTCCCCCCAGCGCAGGATATTACCCTTATGCCAGTCTAAGGTAGGGCCGTGGGCTCGTAACCAGGGAAGGCCTAGAAGGATAGGGTGAGAGATGCTCGCTAGGACATAAAAAGCAATCCTCTCCTTGTGTAGGGCCCCTACCTGGAGTTCTACCTCATGGGTGACCAAGGTAATGGTCTCTTGGAGAGGTTTACCGTCCACGGAAGCAAGGATCCGTGGAGTTTCTAAGGTCTTGACCGGGACCGAAAATTTAAGAACCTCTTTGAGCCTAATAAAATTTCCCGCTGCGCCAGAATCCACATAGGCTGCCAGAGAAAAACGTTTTCCACCAACGTGCAACAAGACAGACAGAGTGAGGGGTAGAGAGGTATCATACACACCTAGGGAGGCCTCTCTTACCTGACCTAGGCGGAGGAGTTTTCCGGACGTTCCGGGCAGGTACGGACCAGATGGGAGTCACTACCACAGTAGAAGCAGAGACCGTGAGTGCGTCTTTCCTCCCGGCGTTGTCCAGATACCTTAAGCCGGTCTACTTGCATGGGTTCAGGCATGGCAGCAGAAGCGGATATTCCGGGCCGGAGACAGGGTAGACCGCGGATGGTTGGGGAAGCACGGGGAAGTCTCCTCTCGCGAGCACGTTCCTGGAACCGAAGGTCGATACGTGTGGCTAGCGAAATGAGATCTTCTAAGGCAGTGGGAGTATCCCGCCCAGCTAACTCATCCTTAATTCGACCCGCGAGGCCTCGCCAAAAGGCCCCTACCAAGGCCTCGTTATTCCATCCCAAATCAGAAGATAAGGTTCAGAATCGGATGGCATACTGACCCACGGTTTGGGACCCTTGGTGGAGGTTAAATAAAGATTCCGTAGTAGAGGCCAGGCGACCCGGCTCGTCGAACACTCGACGAAACGTCTCGAGAAAAGTACTTAGCTGGGAGACTACCGGATCATCACGTTCCCAGAGGGGGTTAACCCACGCTAAAGCGTCTCCCTCAAGATGGGAGACAATAAACGCCACCTTAGCCCGCTCAGTGGGATATTGCAGGGGCAGGAGTTCGAAATGGAGGCGGCATTGATTCAGGAAACCTCGGCACAGCTTGGGATCCCCGTTATAGCGGGGCGGCTTAGCTAAACGGGGTGGCGGGTGAGGCGCCTGGGCTGGAACGGGGGCTGCAGCAGCCGACTGTAAGGAGAGTAGGCGGTCATCTATGGAGGCCATATAACTGAGGATATGGGTCTGGGTATCTCTTTGCTGGGCCAGTTCCTGCTGCAGTCCAGCCAGTTGGGAGGCATTCCCAGGGTCAGAGGACTGGAGCCCCGAAAGACGAGAATCCATGGATTTCATGAAAGCCATGATACGAGTTTGATTCTCCCGCAAAAACAGCAACTCCTTTTGAGCCGCAGCGGCTCCAGCGGGGTCCATGGCCTGTTTGTTCTGTTACGGTTCTAGGTAAGAACCAGAGAGTGGACCCTCTGGGTCGTGGCTCCAGAGCCCCCGAGGGCGAGCGGCCCAGGTGATGACCACCCCCTATACAGGGAGTGTTAGGGGCAGGCCCAAGGGGGGTGAGACCACGACAGCCGGAACCAAAGGGACGACCCAGGGAGTGTACAGAGGGAAAGGCCAAAGGATACTGACTAGAGTAGACCCGGAGCAGGAGGGAGCAGAACGTAGGGAACCAGGACCGATCAGGATGGAGCCAGGGCAGGAACGCTGGAAGAAAGAAGGAAGGAAGGTTAGGGGGAACTGACCTAGGGGTTCAGATGGAACCCTAGCTAAGGGGCTACTGATGACAGCAGCAGGGAAGGACCAGGCGAAGGTCAGGCACGGAGGCAGCAGAGGGAACTGAGCGGGGGTCTAGACGGGGCTATGGGGCGGAGAGCAGAGCGCAGACTAGGAGAGAGGGGGGACCTGAGAGTCGGAGCGACGCTGCGCAGGAACGCTAAGCGCCACAGAGAGAGACAAACAGGCGTCTTACCATTCAAGACGCCAGACAGAAATACCCGGTGGGCGCCGCCATGTTGGGGCGGAGCCACCGGGTCACGTGCTCCCAGGATGCCCCGCGGTCAGAAACGAGCGAGTGCGCATGTGCGCACCTCTGACGCGCCGTGACCCTGCAAAGCCAGACAGGGCACGGCGCGAGGAAGAAGGAGGGATGCACCGGGAGGAGGGGGACCCCAGGTGAGCATCGGGGCGCGTAATACTAGTCACTTCTCACGGCCAAGCCGTGAGTCAGGATGGTCAAGGAGTCCAAGGTCAGAAGCCAGGAGGGAAGAGACAAAAGCATGGTCAGGTAACGTTCCGAGGTCAGAATACCAGGAGTATAACAGATCAGAGCAGAAAGGGTTAAACAATCAGATGGTCAGAACAAAGTACAAGGTCAGGCAACAAAAGATGAAGTATACAGAACGCAAGGCACTAGAAGCACAAACCTCACTTATTGAATGTACATCTGGCAGAGGTCTGGAGAAACAGCTCAGTTAAGTAGCATGGCAATCACCTGGTACAATAAACACTTGGAGACAGCCAGCACCCCCCAGTCTCAGATTGGATAGTTGAGCTGTCAATCAACATACTAACAGTTGAGCACTCCCCTGTAATCAAAGTCTCTGTACTGGATTGGACAGCCGAGCTGTCAGTAAATGCATCCCAGACACACTGAGGGGTGGAACCGTGACACTTAGACCATCCACGTGTTTTCCTACTACAATGAAGATATTTGGGTTCCTATTTCCTCACGGCCAAAGTTGTCCTTAAAGACATTGCCACCTATACCATCAACACTTCCCTTTCCTCAAATTACAATTTTGAGTTTTAAAATGGAATCTCGGTACACATGTTTTGTGATATTCTATGGAAAATCTTGACACATGGTATCATTGAAAATAATCCCCTGCCAACGGAGTAACTCAAAATCACCTTTTTATGAAAGCAAGTGAACTTGGTGCCACTCATGTCGGGATATGTCGAGGTAGGTGGAAACGTAAGACGGACACCATTCTTTATGTTCATAACTAATGTAGAGAAACCTTGGTGTCAACACCTTCTAGAAAACCAAGTCACGGTGAAAACTCAATATTCGTCCGGAAGACGTCACCTCTGAACCTCTGTGTCTATCTTAAGATTGCAGAGTTTGTATAATTTAGTAAATAGTTAACGGCGCGGTCATGACCCTGTTTAGTTCCATCAACCCGTCTTCGATGAAAGGTATATGCAATATTGAAATGTTCCTGAAAAGCGAGGAGCTCTTCTTTGAAGTGCCTACATCTTCTATGGGGGAGGCTGTGTCTTCTCTTCCCATCAAGTCTGAATATAACAATTATTTCTTCATTTTGAATTCCGGTTTCTGTCTCTTTGATAATTCATGTGTTTTTTTTAACCTCATGTTTTTGATTTTTATTCTTCTCTCTTCAGAGAATGTCATCTTATTCCTCGATTTAAGCTCCGGAATATTAACGCTCTGATCTCGGAATAATATCTGAGTTGACAAACCAGTCTTGCATTTCAAATCTCAAGTTATTGGGTGGGAAGACGTGAATATTATATTCTGCATCTGTTCTGGTGTAGGTGCATCTGCTGAATAGGTTTTTACTGTAAAGAAATGTGAGTGCTTATTGCTTCTCCGATAACGGAATCGAGGGGCCTTAAAGGGCAAGTGCATGGACTTCAGATATGGATTTGATAAAAAAATATATATAGACATATTTTATTGCCATAAAGTTGAGACTTACAATTTTTCTATGAAAATAATGCCGACTTATACATGAAATAGGGAAGATTAGCTATGGGGGGATAGTTGGGTCACCTTCAAACACATTAGCTGGTCAGCAGGTCCTGCCGAAATCAGTGGGTTTGATAGACCCTTGGCTAATGTGATGGCTATCTTGGGAGTTTCTGGTTAATACTACCTGGTCCTGCTGATTAGTGGCTACCTTCCCAATCAGTTCAGACTATCTCATTTATTCTCCCTTTGAAACCACCTACTAAGGTTCTCGAAAAAACCCAAAAGACAAACCAAAAGTAATCTTACATCAAGAACTACTATTGAACAGACAATAGTGGACCTAAGAGAGGACACATTACCAAAAATCACATTTTCAGAATTTTTTTAGTGAATTGGAGACCTTCCCCCTTTTTGGATGTTCCACCATTATAACATACTTCCCCCTTTTTGGAGGTTCCACCATTATAACATGTCCCTCTACTAGGGTCCACATAAATCAAATGTGATTTTGTGAGGAAGCCAGTAGTTGATATTCAGTTTTTCTGCACAACTTTAAGGGAGTAATGAAGTGATATTAATGTCAATACGCATCATAAGGGAACCAGTTGTAGGCGTTGAATTCCCCCCACAGCACTCCAAGGGGAGGAATGTAGTATTACAATGTTAACCAACAGCAGGTGCTCAAATACACTGCAGCTTTCCCTCCCTAGAGAATAAATGAAGAATTACAATGTCAAGAAGTATCACAGGGAAGCCAACAGTAGGTATCAATTTTCCCCACAGCACTCCCAGAGGATGAATGAAGCATTACATTTTCAATTAACCTCTAAGGGAAGCCATTAATTAGTGTTCAGTTCCTTCCGACACTCCCAGATGATAAATGAAGGATTACAATCTCAATAAATATCACAAGGAAGCCATTAGTAGGAGTACAGTTTTCTCACAGCACACCCAGAGGATGAATGAAGTATTGCAATGTCAATATGTATAACCAGGAAGCGAACTGTAGGTGTAGTTTCCCCACAGCACTCCCAGAGGATGAATGAAGCATTACATTTTCAAGTAGGCTCACGGGGAAGCCATTAATAGGTGTTTCTCCCAACACTCCCAAAGGGTAAATGAAGGCTTACAATATCAATAAACATCACAGAGAAGCCATTAGTAGATTTTCAATTTCCCAACAGAGTATAAATGCAACTTTACAATGTCAATGACCATTACCGGGAAACCATTAGTAGGTGTTCCATTTCCCCACAGCACTCCCAGAGGATAAATACAGTATTACAATATCAATATTAATAGACTGTGTAATGCACATAAATGTGGGATCTTCCAAAGCAGGCGATGTGCTTAACTGGACAATGCTTTTAAGCAAATAGTTGATGAATGTAACCATAAAATATTCTTTTGAGGGTAATTCTGAAAGTTTAGTGATCACTTAATTAACAATATGATCTATGGTATAATTTTTTATTTTTTTTTTCCCTAAAGAGAAAATAAAAGTTGTCAGTACCGCCTGGTTAGGCAGACTCTAAATGTCACTTTCAGATGAGAAATCTGCTTTAATAGAACCTTTAAATGTCAACAATTTGAGTTCAGTTATTGTGTATGAGAAGAATCCCGACAGGTCAGATGTCCACATCGCGAATAAAATCTGAATTTTGCTGCTATCTAATCAGATTTAATATGAAACTTGCTTGGAGAAGGGAGACAATTACTGACAACGGCTTTCTGTAGTACGGTTAATGAAAAGAATAAAATACTTAATACGAGGTGTTCGCCAATAACTTGTAATTATGTCATTAAATGCGCAATTGAGATAATGACGGATTGAGCGGGGATCAAAAAATATACAAAGATTGGTCAAGTATAAACCATGCAGAAAAGCTTAGAAGTACGGCACATGGAACACTGATTACTGATGAAGGGTGCACAATAAAGACGACTGGATGACTGGCGGGTACAGAACGGAAGGAAGGTGCATAATTAAAAACACACATTTTACGGTGGGGTTCAACGTCCTTCAAGACCATCACAAGACATCTCTGCCCACAATGTTATACTACTATTCTGCAATCCGTAAAGCCATCTATAGACATTTTTTTTAAAAGTTACACGTTTTTGAAAGGTTCGGCCAACTATTTAATCAAATGACTATTCCTGAAGCCAACCATCCAATGATATTAGGAGAAAATTTGATGGACAACAATGGAATTTTTCAACCTTTCATCGATGAATGTAGACTCTTTATGGACTCGATATAGATGGACTTGTTCACGGACCTTAAATCGACCCAATGAGTCTTAAATCTATGATGTGAATGATTGTCCAACCAGCAGATCTTCCTCTAATAACTATGACCAGCTTATAGTGTGGTAGAAACGCTAAAATAATCCATATATTGATATGAAGAACCTAACATTTCACCACAGTTCCAAAATAAAGAGTTTCATTCAATTTTACATTTGACTTCACACATTCTTTGAAATTCTCAAGCACGGTCTCGATTGTTGAAGGACTGTAAAACGTTCAAGAGACACCATTCATCTGCTTCTTCTATTGACCTCAGCATTGACCACCATTTTGAGACATATAAGATCCAGAGTTATCAAATTACTAAAACCTCAAGGTCAACCCCTGAGTTAGGAAATTACTAAGAGCTCGAGGTCAATCACTGAGTATTCAAATTACCAATACCTCGAGGTCAACCGCTGAGTTAAGAAATTATTAAAAAGTTAACATCAACCATTGAATTTTCAAGCTACTAAGAACTCAAGGTCAGATACTGAGTTATCAAATTACTAAAAACTTGAGATCAACCACTAAGTTAAAAAATGACTAAGATATTACTGTCAATCACAGAGTTAAGAAATGACTAAGAACTCAAGGTCAACATTTTAAGTTCTAAAATGACTAAAAACATCAACTACTAATTTAATGAATTACTAAGAACTCAAGGTCAATCGCTGAGTTAAATTACTAAGTGTCATGATCCAGGTTGGATGATGACAGATTTTGCACAGGTAACCTTTTTTTTTTCCTTTAAGCTGTTGGCTTAAAGTTAGTTTTGCCCCCGGTGGCCGTTAGGGTAATTACACTGTGGTTGTTTTAGTTCTAGTTTTGCCCCCGGTAGCCATTAGGGTCATTGCAATCTGGTTACTTTGGTTCAGTTGCCCCCGGTGGCCGCTAGTGTTATTGCACGTGATAATGAAGCAGGTGTGATACCCTGGCTCCTACCTATAAAGGAGTTGCAGGTGGTCTCACTCACGTTTGGTGATATTGCTCATTTCCAACCAACTCTGGTGAAGGAAGGAACTACAGAGGGGAATTCCTGGCAGCTCAGGGGAGCTCTGGTGTAATAGCTTCAGGCGGAAGCTGAATTCAGGTGTCGAGCTTCAGGGGTGAAGCTGAACTTTGGTGTTGTTCTCTGTTGCTGGGAGTAATAGCAACAGAGCAAAGCTAAGTGGTGTTTTTCCCTGTTTGCTACTTTCCTTGTGTGTGTATTAGTGCAGTGGTGGGATTAGTTTCTGCAAGGGATAGGTGCAGGGCGAACTAGGGATTTGAGGTATCCAGCTCTTCGCCAGGTGCGGAACCTGCCTAGGGATCGTCAGGAGTGTAGGGACACTGACTCAGGGGAGTGCAGGAGGTCTCCATGTCCCCGTTCCCTATTGCAGGGCCCTCCATTGTAACGGTTTCCCCGGTGTTTCCCTTAACTCTGTTTAAATTCGTCCTGCTGGAGGCGGTGTATCCAGGGTCACGGGTGTTATAGAAATTCGCCTGCTGGAGGCAGTGTATCCAGTCACACATGACATTACACTAAGAACTCAAGGTCAACTACTAAGAAAATTACCAGGAACTTGAGGTCAACTACTGAGGTAAGAAATTACTAAGAACTTGAAGGTCAACCACTGAGTTAACAAATTAGTAAGATCTTGTAGTCAAATGATTAAGAAGTCGAGGTCGACCATTGAGTTTACAAATTACTAAGAGCTCAAGGACAACCAATAATTTACCAAATTTCCAAGAAATCAAGGGCAACCACTAAGCTAAGAAATTGCTAGAAACTGAAGATCATCCACTTAAGATGGTTCAAGGTCAAAGGAATGGCCAAAGTATTCAAAGATTTATCACAAGTCCCTAAATGACCACCATCTGAGGAGACTGACCTACACCAGTGCATCATTGTGTCCTCTACTCCAGTATGTGGTTGGGTTGACTGGTGTGACTTTTCCTTACAAATTCTTGATATAAAGAATCTGTAATTCCGAGTACTATTTTCAAAAGAATACCAAAGATTCAAGATGAAGAAGATATAATTTGCTCAAAAGCCTAAAGTGGCCAAGATGTTGCTGCTATCAGTGACAATGAAAACAATTCTGAGTGTAACCCCCACCGGTGGACTGACATTAGACAACGAGTTACGTAACGACCTAGACTTGATAGCTAAGCTTAACTGATTGAACATTTGCAAGTAATGGAACGATGGTGGGCGCTGCAGTCACGGTAAAATGTATGAGAACGAGGATAAAAGCGTTGTACTGTACCCTTGAGATGTCCTCTTCCCAGAGTGACGAATCCTGAAGAAATAAAGTTGTGAAGGTCCGGTCCTCCGCTCCGATAGATGTCTTTCCCATAGTGTCCTGCTGAGAGAAATTAACCAATTACACCACCATAGCTGGAAACCAGTGAGCATAATATGACCAGAAGGTCCTGCAGAACCAGTATTGGCCAGTCGGTGTGGTAGAGAGATTCTGGTACTGATTCATAGACTATCCTAGGGCCTCATTTGTAATGTAACGGAATTTTTTTTAAATATGGAATAAGGAATCCATAAGGACTTCTTAGCATTTTCTCCTATATGTGTGGTGGTGTAATGAGTAAACCGGAAAAAATCCAGATAAATGGAGTTAGGAATTTATCATGAGATTGGCTAAAAGTTGGGTGTGTGATGTTCTTTTCTCTTCCTGGCAATAGCTACCAGCGATTAAACACAGAGGTCACCATAGATGACATCGTTCAGTTCTCTTAAAAAATTAGCGGCATGCGTCCTGCAGTACCACCACTGACCAGTAGAGACTGTAGTAAAGTCTCCATAATTTGTGGACTATTATAGGTCAGGATTGTGTTGTGCTTCTCCCGTTCCTAGGGGATACGGTGGCCCTGGCATACAGTATGTGTGTAATATTCACCCAGACAATAACATACAAACAATATGCTAGAACATACATGTTAATATAGCATGCTATACACACCCGGTAATATCTGGTCATCATGGCACAGTACACAAGCGATGGAATAGAGCACACACATCCGCAGGGTACAGTACACACAGAATAAAGCCATCGCTGCCACAGAGAAACTGGAAATACCCAACAAGACAGTATAGTATGGGGTTAATAATACGAAGCACGGAGGACACAAAACTGGACCCCAGAGAACATAAAACTGGACCCCGAAGGACTCAAAACTGGACCCCGAAGGACTCAAAACTGGACCCCGGAGGACACAAAACTGGACCCCGGAGGACACAAAACTGGACCCCGGAGGACTCAAAACTGGACTCTGGATGACTCAAAATTGGAACCCGGAGGACACAAAATTGGAACCCGGAGGACACAAAATTTGACTCCGGAGGACTCAAAACTGGACTCTGGAGGACTCAAAACTGGACTCCGGAGGACTCAAAACTGGACTCTGGAGGACTCAAAACTGGACTCCGGAGGACTCAAAATTGGAACCAGGAGGACACAAAACTGGACTCCGGAGGACTCAAAACTGGATCCCGGAGGACTCAAAACTGGACCCTGGAGGACTTAAAACTGGACTCTGTTCTGTCAGCTGCAAAGCAAGCACAGATCAGCAACCCTGGAAATAGGTCAGTGAGTCATGGGGCTTTCCTGGGCAGATGGAAGAGAGAGCAATGTAGAATGTGCGGAAAAGAAGTGACAAGTTATAGAAAATGAGAAAAACAGAGAGGGGGAAGAGACAGAAGATAGATAATAGATATATAAAGGATATATAATAGATATATAGATAATGGATACATAGATAAATAATAAATAGATAGATAATACATACCAGATAGATGATAGATAGATAGATAATATATAGACAGATAATAGATAATAGATAACAGATAACAAGCAGATGATAGATAGATAGATAGATAGATAGATAGATAGATAGATAGATAATGGATAAATAGGTAATAGATAGATAATAGAAAGATAGATAATAGAGAGATAGATGATAGATAATAGACAGATAATAGATAAATAATATAGTTAGATATATAGATAAAAGATGAATAGATAATAGATAGATAATAGATAGATGGATAATATATAATAGATAGATAATAGACAACAGATAGATAATAGATAGATAAATAGATAATAGATAGATAATAGATGATAGATAATAGATAGATGATAGATAATAGATAATAGATAGATAATAGATGATAAATAATAGATAATAGATAGATAATAGATGATAAATAATAGATAATAGATAGATGATAGATAATAGATAAATAGATAATAGATAGATAATAGATAAATAAATAGATAGATAAATAGATAGATAATAGATGGATAAGGCTACTTTCACACTTGCTTTTTTTTGCAGCGCGTTTTTCCCGCAAAAAAACCCATGGAAAATACGCATACAAATGCTGCATTTTTTTTCAAGCATTTTTATGCGCATGCATGAAAAAAACGCAGCGTTTTTATTCATTTGTATGCGTTTTTAGTGCGTTTTTACCGCGTTTGCATTTTTTTCCAACATTAGTTAGCCTCACCAAAAAAAATCAAGATAGGGTTAGGTTTAACACTAACCCAAACCATGACTTTACTAACCCTAACCCTTAACCAAACCATACTAACCCTAATCCTAACCCTTAACCAAACCCAACTAACCCTAACCCAAACCCTAACCCTAACCCTAAACCCTAACTAACCCTAAACTCTAACCCTTAACCAAACCATACTAACCCTAACCCTTAACCAAACCCTACTAACCCTAACCCAAACCCTAACCCTAAACTGTTATGAATGAGTCACCGTAGGAGGCAAAAGCAGAAATACAAGCTAAGTCCAGAAAACCAGAGAAGTTGGCAACTATCAGATTGCAGACCCCTGAACCTATCAACACAACTAGCAGTAGCCGTGGGGGGTTCCTACGATGCCCTAGACCCCTCGATCACAGCCGGAGAATTACATAGGCCTAAAGAAAGAAAGGGGAAATCTAAACTGCCCCAGAGCAGACCGCAAAGCAATAGGCAGCCCCCAACATATAATGATGGTGAAGCAAGATGAAAATACTAACACAGACAGAAAGATAGATTGGGCAAAGACGGGGCCCAAAACTACCTAGATAGGAAAGGACAGGAAGGCTGCTGTCTGCAATCTGCCAAAACCCTATCAAAGACTTAAGCCAACAAGCTGATATGAAAAAGGCCCTGAAGCAGCTAGGCTTCAAAAACTAAATCAGCACTCAGGTATTTTCAGAAGACAGAGCTAAATGAATTCAGCACACCCCAGCAGGGAATAGCAGAAATCCAGAAAAACAAAGTCAAAGCACCAAAGCAAAAGGCCGAGCAGCAAACTTAGCTTTAGAGGAGCAGGAATTCAGACTGGTCTCCAAGGATCCCACAGAGAAATCACCCGCAGGGCAGAAGGGCGTCGGCAGCCTTATATCCAGTCAGTAACTCCACTCAGCCAGTCATCATCATCAGCCTCAGGTGTATGATAATCAGGCTCACTACCTTTCTTTACCAGAAGAGGGAGTTCCTCGGGCCTCAGTAATAAAGGGGAAAATGAACTCACAACACTAAACCCTAACTAACCCTAAACCCTAACTCTTAACCAAACCATACTAACCCTATCCCTAACCCTAACCCTAAACCCCCTTAACTAACCCTAACTCTAACCCAAACCCCTAATTTCCATTGTCTAACCAATGATCAACAAAAAAACGCATGCGCAAAAAAACACAAACATGAGCAGGCCAGTGCGCACGTATGCGCACCCATAGACTTACAATGGGTGTCTTGCTGTAAAAAAAACGCATTGCGCTCATGTGTTTTTTTGAGGCAAGTCGGACGCCCAAAAAATGCAACAGGATGCATTTTGTGCGCCCAAGCGCACACCACAAAAAAACACATGCTCGTAAAAACGCATACAAACGCATGTGTATGCGCACATAAGCGCATCCCATGCAAAATATAGGGAAAAAAGCGCATGCGTTTTTTAGCGCTAAAATGCAGCGCAAAACAACGCAAGTGTGAAACCAGCCTAATAGATAGGTAATAGATAATAGATGATAGATAATAGATAGATGATAGATAAATAGATAATAGATACAGTAGATAAATAGATTGGCAGATCCACCTGGGTAATATAAACCATCCGGACGTATGCATCAGGCACAGACACAGGAGCACAGCAGACTTGGCACATATAGCGGTACGTATATATGTGCACACATTGCGGTAGATTGTACCCGCCATACACAGAGAGCAGATGTTAGTCTCATTCTGCACAAGGAGAAGGTGGTAGCCTTGGAAACAGCAATATTTAGAACTTATTTTGTTCATTATTAGACCAATTACATGGTGAATAGAGGAGGCAGGCGGGGGGCCCGGAGGGGTGAAGGGTCCACTCCTCCCTATCTGCAGATTGTCACACTGACCAGAACACACGGAGAAGCACATTGACAGCAGGCGCAGTACCTATGGTGTTCAGGTGGCCGTGAGGCTCCACGTTGGCGTTGGTGGGGACATCAGAGAAACGTCGAGAGGCTGTAAGAGAGAAGCCAGGCCCGAGAGCCGGGGGTGAGGAACCCTGAGGACGGGCACAGTTCAGGGGTACAGAACATAGACAGGTCATTACAGGAACCGTCACATACCACATACGGTTCTCATTCACGTGTCCGGTAGACCACAGATCGGGCACGGCCCAGTCATTACTGCCAACACTTACATCCCAGTGTACCGGATGAGAAAACTCTGCCCCCGAGGAACCTTCCCCAAAGGAGGCACTGGGGCGAAGTGTTCAGAAATCCCGCCTCGCTGTGGCCTGGTGCGCAGGAGTATCCCGCCCACTAAGGGGTGGTATGATGCAGAAAGAGCTCTTGTAGGCCATGCTTGCCTACTGTCTAAAAACTAGAGGCAAGGTTTAGCTACATTTAAAGGGATGTTTTGACCAAAATTTGACACCGGCCCCTACCCTTTAATAAACTTCATAACTAAATAAAAAAGGGGCCATGTGACAGTCGCTACCACAAAAAAGTCCCCAAAACCCAACAATGTAGGATAGTATGGCAGTCATAAAGCAGTACTATCACACTCTCTAAACAATACCCCTCCAAACTGCTCCATTGGGGGCAAGAAGAGAGCACTTCCTGGTTTTATAGAGTCACATGATCCCTCTCAGCCAGTCAGCAGCTCTAGAAAGGATCATGTGACCACTTCCTGGTTCTGTGCAGTCACATGATGCATCACATGATTCCTCTTAGCCAGTCAGCAGCTGAGAGATCATGTGAACCAGCCTCTGTCTTCTGCTTCAGGGAGCTGATATCACATGATGCTTTTCTAAGCTGCTGACTGGATGAGAGGGATCATGTGATTTTTATGAGAAGCTCTGGTGGCTCATTACAGGCCTCTGTGGTGTTTCCTGTGAGAGGAATGTGTGTAGGTCTAGAAGAGGCGGCTGCAGAGATAAGATACAGAAGAAGACATGGAAGATGAACGTTAGTGACTATTTACCATAAAAATCTACATCACTAAAAAAGAAATGACATTTATAAAAAAGTATACAGTAAAATCATGTTAGTGTATGTTGGGGATTATGGTAATATGTAATCCCTCCGTAGCCCTTTTATTTGGGCGCTGCGCGGTGACATCATGTAATCCCTCCGTAGCCCTTTTATTTGGGCGCTGCGCGGTGACACCATGTAATCCCTCCGTAGCCCTTTTATTTGGGCGCTGCGCGGTGACACCATGTAATCCCTCCGTAGCCCTTTTATTTGGGCGCTGCGCGGTGACACCATGTAATCCCTCCGTAGCCCTTTTATTTGGGCGCTGCGCGGTGACACCATGTAATCCCTCCGTAGCCCTTTTATTTGGGCGCTGCGCGGTGACATCATGTAATCCCTCCGTAGCCCTTTTATTTGGGCGCTGCGCGGTGACACCATGTAATCCCTCCGTAGCCCTTTTATTTGGGCGCTGCGCGGTGACACCATGTAATCCCTCCGTAGCCCTTTTATTTGGGCGCTGCGCGGTGACACCATGTAATCCCTCCGTAGCCCTTTTATTTGGGCGCTGCGCGGTGACACCATGTAATCCCTCCGTAGCCCTTTTATTTGGGCGCTGCGCGGTGACACCATGTAATCCCTCCGTAGCCCTTTTATTTGGGCGCTGCGCGGTGACACCATGTAATCCCTCCGTAGCCCTTTTATTTGGGCGCTGCGCGGTGACACCATGCAATCCCTCCGTAGCCCTTTTATTTGGGCGCTGCGCGGTGACACCATGCAATCCCTCCGTAGCCCTTTTATTTGGGCGCTGCGCGGTGACACCATGCAATCCCTCCGTAGCCCTTTTATTTGGGCGCTGCGCGGTGACACCATGCAATCCCTCCGTAGCCCTTTTATTTGGGCGCTGCGCGGTGACACCATGCAATCCCTCCGTAGCCCTTTTATTTGGGAGCTGCGCGGTGACACCATGTAATCCCTCCGTAGCCCTTTTATTTGGGCGCTGCGCGGTGACACCATGTAATCCCTCCGTAGCCCTTTTATTTAGGCGCTGCGCGGTGACACCATGTAATCCCTCCGTAGCCCTTTTATTTGGGCGCTGCGCGGTGACACCATGCAATCCCTCCGTAGCCCTTTTATTTGGGCGCTGCGCGGTGACATCATGTAATCCCTCCGTAGCCCTTTTATTTGGGCGCTGTGTGATGATATTATGTAATCCCTCTATAGCCCTTTTATTTGGGCGCTGTGTGATGATATTATGTAATCCCTCTATAGCCCTTTTATTTGGGCGCTGTGTGGTGATATCATGTAATCCCTCTATAGCCCTTTTATTTGGGCACTCTATGGTGATATTATGTAATCCCTCTATAGCCCTTTTATTTGGGCACTCTATGGTGATATTATGTAATCCCTCTATAGCCCTTTTATTTGGGCGCTGTATGGTGATATTATGTAATCCCTCTATTGCCCTTTTATTTGGGCACTCTATGGTGATATTATGTAATCCCTCTATAGCCCTTTTATTTGGGCGCTGTATGGTGATATTATGTAATCCCTCTATAGCCCTTTTATTTGGGCGCTGTGCGGTGATATTATGTAATCCCTCTATAGCCCCTTTATTTGGGCGCTGTGTGGTGATATTATGTAATCCCTCTATAGCCCTTTTATTTGGGCGCTGTGTGATGATATTATGTAATCCCTCTATAGCCCTTTTATTTGGGCGCTGTGTGGTGATATCATGTAATCCCTCTATAGCCCTTTTATTTGGGCGCTGTATGGTGATATTATGTAATCCCTCTATAGCCCTTTTATTTGGGTGCTGTGTGATGATATTATGTAATCCCTCTATAGCCCTTTTATTTGGGCACTCTATGGTGATATTATGTAATCCCTCTATAGCCCTTTTATTTGGGTGTTATATGATGATACTAAGTTTTTGCTTTATTTAGGTATTATAGGTTGATAATATTTAGCATTGTATTCCCCTTTTATTTGGGCACTTTATGGTGATGCTTTTTAATCCTATTATAGTCCCTTTATTTAGGTGTTATATGGTGGTAATATTTTAGCATTTACAGTCCCTTCATTTTGGCACTTTATGTTGATATTATGTAATCCCTATTATTTGGGCGCTATATGGTGGTAATAATTCAGCACTTTATCGCCTTTGTAGGGGTACTATGTAGCTGATTGGATTTAGCATTCTATTGTGTAGACACAAGTCTTTGTGAAGACGCCTCCTTAAAATATGAATAGTAACAGCAGCAGCCACGCTGTGGATGCCTCCAGCCCCGAGCACTCAGAGACTCAGTCTCCACAGCAGCCGAACATGCAGCTTTGTAAATTCTCAGCACGTTGCAAAAAAAAAAAATCAGAGCAATAGATTCCGATCAACAACTTCAACATTAGTATCAGACACAATGTGAATATTAACTGGGGGGACCGGAGCAGCAACGTGGACCCTGTGTCTATATTATTAAAGTCAAAGAGTATCCGCCCTGAATGCAAATAAAGCAAGGAATCAATGAGTTGAGTAGCTGGAGGTCAATCCAAGTAAGAAAATGTAGCTCACAAAGGTCGTGCCAGAATTATTGATATGCCATGTCCAAAATATATCTGTCAACAGTAAACCCACCAAAATAAGGCAGGGCATCCCACTTTTACATGTAACATCTTCCGCTCCTTCTCCAGAACTAAAGCCCTAACCAATATCAGTGGACAGTCTAATGTGTACTATCAACACGACTATCTCTCCATGCCTCTTTTCAGGCTGTTAAATCCTTTGTTCTTGATAGAGTCAAAGGAGTCTGGTGGTGTCTCTCTCATGAAGAAGACGGGAGCGCTCAGCAGAGCCAATTAACCTTGTATATGGAGTATTCGAGAGAGATAGCTGTTGGCCGAACCATCATTTAACCAACAGCTATGAAGTGCGTATGGGTGGCTTTACAGAAATGATGTGTTTCTACAATCAGTGTAGAGCAGTTTAGATTTCTACTTATGGCCAGGAGAGATTTTTCCGAAGATCACATTGATGAGACTCAAAAAATACTTGGTAACTGACTTAGAAAGATTTGTTGACCATGGAACTTATTTTGATTTTGGTCATGAGAAATGCACCAACAAATAAGTAAATAAAACTTTAGAATAAGAGGCTCTTGTAGAAGAGATTACAATTTTTGGAAATCTCCGATATTTTCGAAAGACATGAATTTCCACTGAAGACATCTTCTGATTTATCACTTAAGTAAAAAGAACTTCGGAAGCAGAGGCTCTTGTACAAGAGATTCCAATTTTTGGAAATCTTTGATATATTCGAAAGACATGAATTCCCACTAAATACATCTTCTGATTTATCACTTAAATCAATAAAACTTCGGAAGTAAAGGTTCTTGTTGAAGAGATTCCAATTTTTGGACATCTCCGATATTTTCGAAAGACATGAATTCTCACTGAAGACATCTTGTGATTTATCACTTAAGTCAATAAAACTTTAGACGCAGAGGCTCTTGTTGAAGAGATTCCAATTTTTAGAAATCTTCGATATATTCGAAAGTCATGAATTCCCACTAAAGACATGATTTATCACTTAAATCAATAAAACTTCGGAAGTAAAGGTTCTTGTTGAAGAGATTCCAATTTTTGGAAATCTTCAATATTTTCGAAATACATGAATTCCCACTGAAGACATCTTGTGATTTATCACTTAAGTCAATAAAACTTTGGAAGCAGAGGCTCTTGTTGAAGAGATTCCAATTTTTAGAAATCTTCGATATATTCGAAAGTCATGAATTCCCACTAAAGACATCTTCTGATTTATCACTTAAGCCAATAAAACTTCGGAAGTAGGGGCTCTTGTAGAACAGATTCCAGTTATTGAAAATCTCAGATATTTTCGATAGACGAATTACCCATTGAAGACATCTTCTGATTTATATCAGTGACAAAATTGGTCTTCTGAAACTTCATTCCACCAGAACGATTTTTCAGCAATAGGAAATTTTTGACAAAAAAACAAGGAGTTACTATAATATACGGAAGACTACGAAAAGGAAGGTAACTGAAAAGAACCACAATTTTTTCACCTTCAAAATGTGAATGCAAAAAAAAAAAAAAATTACCAAAAAGTCTTGGTTAAGTTTGTGTACTTGAAGGGGTTATTTTCCGCAGGCTGAAGGGTCTTGCTCAGCATTCACTCAGTATCTCTTTGGAAGCACAGCATGGAGGATTTGCCTGAAAGACTTGTAATTATTGTCATCCAACCTTGTGACACAAGCGGCTTTGAAATGTCAGCGCGGCGTCCGGATGGCTTCCTGTAATCATACGGATCCTATCTATAAAAATAAAAAAATCATAGCAAGAGGGCTATTTGTGTGGGCGAAAGGAAAATCCAAGAGGTGGAGGGCACCACTTATGGTTACATACATGGAAAGCTGGAACTTCTTTGATCTGTATATCAAGGATTCTTCTTAAAGGGAAGCTCGACCTTTGGAGTTACGCTGGTAGATAAAAAATTATAGAATTAATTAAAGAACAATGACTTGAAATAACAATTATATTGGGCTTAGCCTACAGGTAATAGGATCAACTCCAATAAAACCTTAGAAATTTTCATGTGCTGAGAGTCTGGACCTCATCAACGATTATCTTCAAGGAATGTAAAGATGCGTTGAAACATTGATTAGGCTTCCGCGTAAATATTTGGACTTTATAATTCTTATCCTCTGTGTTCCCCTGATGACATTTCCAAAAATATTGAATAAGGGTGGAAACCAAAGGTTTCCGTAAACTTTAGACTACAGTTGATATGTTTAGGTCGTCAGATGAATTTTAACCATTTTTTTTAAACTAACGGGAAAAAAAGTTAGCTTTGTTTGAATTACTCATATGGTAGATCATTCTTACAAACAATCTTTTATTCTTGAAAGATTTTTCCTTGAAGGAACATAACCAGAAAGATCTTCCATCCTTTGTGCTTAAAAATGTAAGACGAGGTTGAACAACAGTGTTGGCGACTTTGTTGGTCGCTAGATGAGTCAACCATCTAATGTGTATTGCCCTTTTGAAGATTGAAGAAATCAAAACCAAATGTCTGAGGGCTCCCTATCAGATTGGACTAAAGCTGGGAAAAAGGATGATTTTAACTATAACGAAAGCTCAGGTAGGATCTAACAACCATTGAAAAACGATCATCATCCATAAAGAAGTTGGTCATGTCTGATTTTCCTAAAGATAGATGGAAAAAAGATCTTACTTTCTTGCAAAACATTCATGAATGATCTTTCCTAAAAGGAACATTTCCGTAGAGATTTTATTTCCTTTGTCCTTACAAATGTGAGGCCAGACTGAACGCCTGTAAATCAAAAATGGAGAAAAATGTACATGGTGGCCTCAGTGAAGCCACTATAAAGACAGAAGAAAAAATTAAAGGTGTCGAACTGGATTAGGCAAAAGTTGATGGTTTTAACCAAAATGCAAGCCTGTAACGTAGACTAACAACCAACTACCATATTTGCCATCAACATTGTC
This sequence comes from Dendrobates tinctorius, assembly GCF_039654945.1. Classification (NCBI taxonomy): domain Eukaryota; kingdom Metazoa; phylum Chordata; class Amphibia; order Anura; family Dendrobatidae; genus Dendrobates; species Dendrobates tinctorius. The sequence goes on along the minus strand of NW_027361731.1, from coordinate 24,826,680 downwards.
GGTAAACAAGTGAGAAATCTGATGTTTCTCACGGTAGATAAAAAAAGATCTTTCATCCACAACTCATCTTTCTCTGAAAGAACATTCCCAGGAAGATCATCCATCCTTCATCCTTAAAAACGTATCGCCAGGTTGAACTATTGTTATAGCCTTGTGGACTAAAATTTGTTTGAAGCAATGGATAATCGTTCAACATTCTAATGTGCATGGCCACTTCGGGACTCAGATATAACCAGGATCGAAGAAATCTAAGACTTTGGTTGACAAATGTGTGGAACAGGCGGCCTCGAGCGGTGTTGAGTTCTCCTTCAATGGAAGTTTACAAACAGAGGCTGGACAGAAATATGTCTGAGATGGGTTAGTGAATCCTGCATTGAGCAAGGGGTTGGACACGATGACCCTTGACATCCATTGCAACTTTAACATTCCATGATGCTATGAAAGTTGGACAATTTTAACTCTAATGAACGTTTGGTCAAAGTTAACCATTTTTCCCTATCGAAGACACACAATTATTGTTTGGAAAGAAGCCAGCTGCATTTGAGTACTTTAACCTATACATGGTCCACAATTCCACAAAAGACTTTTTGTCCTTCTGAGTCATTTCTGCTTAATTGGATATGTATGGACAATTGGAAACAAAATCTGTTGTTCATCAGACAAACGTGCCTTCAACCGTTGTTTGAGCATCAGTCAACTTTTCCCTAATGGGTATGGCCATGGATGAAGACCCCTTACTCACACAAGAAGTCATTATCTTGAATTCTGTGACATACCGAAGAGGTTATTTCGGGATGACACGGTCTTCAACACAATGACAACTCTTTGACATGACTATATTCCTTTTAGCACAGGACTTGTTAGACGTCATCTTGGTCATCTTTGAGCCTTGGTTACAGATGAAAGTCATAGATTATATGTAAATATCACCTGCATGTTACATTTATTAAGAGCAGAGTATTTTCGATGTGGCACGCCGAAGCGCATCGCCTGACTTCCCTGCAATTTGCTTTGAAACAGAATACCAAAGTGCTTTTATGTTTCGCTCGCTGAACGTGGTGACTGAGGTTAAATAAACCTTGTAACTGGCAAATAGTCAACAAAAGAAGAGGAAACTCTCGGTAACAAAGGCTCAAACAGACCCAGATATTGACTTAATTCTCCAAGAACGAGGCCAATGAATAAACCCAGCTCTTCACGGAAGCTAGAACCTCTGATTGGATGAACAATGCATTCGACTACATTGTCTTTATTCATCACAGTCTAAAAATGTATCAGCTGTCGTCATGGCGACCTCCAATAACAATAGCGTAGGCTTCACGGAGGTTGGACACGGATGACTCCCCAGTCTTTTTGTCTATTGAAGTACAAGATAACTTAGTAATTCATAGTAATTTCCACAGCTGAATCTATAAAAGAAAATCCCTCCGCCCAACCCCAAATCGAAGGGACATTATAGGGAACCTCCAGAGATTTCTATTGTATTTCTAGTTTTTATGAAAGGACTGAATTTTCTTAGTCAAAAAATCAAATTGTTTCCTAGCAAAAGACACCACTAGTGGGTCACACCACATCCACATGATATAGCATGGTGTGACGTTCCCTGCAACTTGAAGGCGGAGGATGACTGCCGTTCTCTATAGGATGGACAGAGATTTTATGATGTAGAGTAGATGGTGGTGAGGAAGAACATTGGTGAATTTATGCTTTTTTTGTCTAGTTTTTGGTGTTTTTTTTTATGTATGCCTGAAATTTTTGCCCCAATATTTCAATCTTTTATTTGCTCAAAAAAGTAACAAAAAAATGTTAAAGCCAAAGAACATTTTTGATTTTACAATATTCATGAACCATATGTAACCTTTTTGATGATTTCGGGGCAAGAATGGACAATGAATACCATAAAAAAAGAAAAGTGAAGTAAAAAACCCACGTATGATGAATCGAGCCCATAGTGCCAGTATTGGACAGTTTCAAAGCTGTTGAGAGCTATGAACATGTATCAGGAAAAATTACTGTTGAAGTGCGCAAACACAGGCCTAGTTTCTGGGTAACACCGATGTCTCTCGAATAAATGGGCAGTTTTTTACATTTTTGGAACACTCATCATTTAATAGAGAATTATGTGACAATTTTATCTGATTGAAAGATGACCAATCACGTCGTACATCTACCATGTATGATAAGCTTATATCAAGGTCTTTCAAGAAGACTTGTTTTTTCCCACAAGGCTCAATAGTCCAGATCTTGGTAAGAAGATACCTCGAGATGTGTCCTAAAGCATGACATGTAAAGTCAAATCTGTTGGAATGGACTGGGTGGCAACAATCCTTCACCAGATGATCGTCAATGATCGAATGTGGATGGCCGCTTCAAGGTTCGAAGAAAACCAAGATATAGTCTATAGGTGCCTTAAAAGATTAGACTAAAGTTGACAAAATTGATCATTTTAACTATAAAGAACATTTGTTAGGTGGAATTTAATAACCAACTGTCAGGAAAATATGAATTATTTTCCCTGGCGTTGATTACACATCTGGAACTTCCTGCTGCTCCTACCCTCATTTGGTTCATGTAGTGTAACACTAAGCTTCACATGCAGCCCACACGACTGCAACGCCCCTTTCTTTTTCCATCTCTGAAATTCTAATCCCTTCCTCCTGCCTCTCTCTCCCTTGGAAAGTGCACTCGCCCCCTCCCTTCAGATAAGCGATCTTTGTGTAATGTAAGATCATGGTCTGCCAGCTCTAGCAAGGAGTCAAGTTTCCCTCCAAAAGTTCCAAGCATAATATTCCAGGTCGAATTCAATAACACACAATGATCCTAGAGACAGGAAAAGATTTCCAGGATAAGGGTAATTGGGGCTACACGTGGCAACGTTTTGCGGCCTTTGGGGCCATCAGAAACCTGGGAAATGAGTTTCTGCCTCAGTAACACGCAGTCATGCCGTGTTTGGTTTCAAAAGAATGGTAACCCGCAGGGGAACATAAAATGACCCTATTGTCGCCCTGTAAGTTTTCCAGCCAAAGATATGGAAGATAGGAGTTTTTAATAATTTTCCAAAAGGGGCATATGTACTTGAACACAGCCCACTGGTGAGGTCAGCAAGGGAGGAGTCCCTAGGTTTGTGGACAAAGCATAAAACTGAAACGCACATTTGGGGAGGTGGTCAGATGCCAGAGAGTCAGCCGAGAACATAATGCAGTGCTGCTGATCCATTTCTTTGGTAAATCTCTCCTCTCCTTTATTGACTCATAATACCTGTGACTGAGATAAAGTTAATGTCATATTTTAATCCCTTTTATTTCTAAGGCTATGTGCACACGCTGCGGATTGGTCTGCGGATTTTTATTTGCGGAACCGCAGGTAAAATGACCTGCGGTTTTACCTGCGGATTGCTCTGCGGTTTTGCCCTGCGGTTTATCACCTCCACAATGGAGGAGATGGTAAACCGCAGCAGAATCCGCAGAAAAGAATTGACATGTCATTTCTTTCTGCGGATTCAAAACCGCAGCTTTTCCGCAGTTAAAAGTCCGCAACATGTGCACAGCAGAATGTAAATCTCATAGACTAACATGCTACTGTATACTGTCTGCAGAACTGCTGCAGATCCGCTGCGGCCAAAACCGCAGCGGATCCGCAGCAAAAACCGCAGCGTGTGCACATAGCCTAACCGTTGTACATATTATATTTTGTCTCCTTTGTATTTTTGTAAACACTGCCGATATTTTCTGGAGTAAACTTATAAATTTACTAGTTTCGTTCTTTTTGCTCTATGATCGAACCGACACGTACTCCGCGCAAAATCCCGCTACCTTGGGTTGGCTTCTGACCCGATATAGGCTTTGGTATCAAACGAGGAACTGGTGGCAGTGAAGCGTCCTGGTGTTATTGGGAACCCTGGCAGTGACGGATCGGAGGTTTGTGTGTATTCCCGGTCTGGGACTGGTGATACACATACCACCCTCACTGCAGAGTGCCTGATAAGCCAGTACGTGACAAGGCAGCCTTCCGGCGGCTACTTATCCAAGGTGCAGTTCCCTGACCTGAGGATAAGGGGCGCGCCAGAGAGCTGCAAGTTCCTAACTGAAACTGAGACAAAAGTTGGGTTACCCTGACACAAATGAACACTTTTATGGATTCTTCCCTCAATACCCAGTGGTGCAGATCTAGGTTTGAAGGCAACTTTAGATATGACCTAAAGCATGACATGTGAAGTTGAATCCTTTGAAATAGAATCGATGATACCTTGTGTAGTTGCTAGTGAAGCAATAGTTCACCAGATGAGCGTCCAATAATCTAATGTGCAAGGTCATTTCGAGACTAGAAGAAAACTTGGCCCATGGTCAATATGCTTGTGGGTCACTTGAAGGTTTGTTTGACAACAGTTGACATTTCTCACTTGGACGAATCATAGACATAGAGCGTGAATCTCCAGCTTGTTCTGCTGGCAACAATACCTTCTGAGACGCCAATACACATGATTGCTCTGCATACATGTGTTTTCAACCATGTGTGTTGTATGAAGTCTTTGTTGACTAAAACAGTTTCGGGCATTGAAATTCAACATGTCCAATCCTTCTTCTGACATCATCCATTGGTGCAGAGTTGGAAGGCCCCCATACACAAAAGGACATTTTTCAGTTCCACCTAAATCACCAGTTTCAGTTGAGTTCTGTCCCAAATATAAAAAGGTCCTATTTCCATAAATGTCGCATAAATGTGCGTTCCACTATCGAGAATGAGGCCCCATCTTGTGCTTACGGCAAAATATAGATGGCTGCACTTTCATTTCTCTGTCCATTCAGTTTTATGTGAGCTCCAAAATCTGAGGGCCCTGTTCTTGCCCTCATCCATCAAACATTCGCGATATGCCTGTTTCTACCATACTGGTATAAGAATTGTCTGAGCCAACCTCAGCTTTTTTGACATCACAGCTTTCAAACATTGTCACGGGCTGGAATGACGGGTCGGCCAATGTTTACCGACATCTCATCTGCTTGGAGCCCATATCTGGAGACACATTGCAGCCCCTTTCTCCAGCGCACACGACGGCTACAAAAGAAAGTGTCATCACACAATTAATAGATATAATGGGAGAACAATACGAGAGCGCGTACAAGGGAGGACTGGGGAAGATGTAATCAAGGCGCACTTCATTCAGAAGGACTACATTAAAACCTCGGCATTCTCTGGATTGTTCTACATGTGGCAAAGTAATCGTTGACGTTTTGCTGGAAAGGTTCATCCATTGATTGACTTATTTTATAAACCTTAACGTCATCTAGATAAATGCTCCCACAATGGCCGAACCTGAAAGCCACAGCTAGGGTCACCAGAGATGTCTCACTGACAGCAGATGTCAGGAGACAGCAGGATGTTTGAACATGTCCAATCCTTGATTCACAGGAGGAACAAGGCACCAACAGAGGAGCTTATCCATCTCAAATATTTCTATATATCTCATATCTATCTCTAGCCTCATACTCTTGCCTGGCCGTAAGAGTATACTGGGGTTATTGTATGTAACAGTTACATTAAAGTATGAGTGGCCCCTTATGTACGGGGCCCCTGTGCAGCTGCAGGACTTGCATGATACATCTGCCCATGAGATTATGTGAGAATATCGTCAAGGGAGAATTACCTGCAATTCTGCAAGGACAAAGGATAAAAGAAGGGTTGAAAATGAGTTCAGGCACTGAGCTGCGTCTATTCCCAGACACGGAAATGTTAAAATCCACACTGTGGAATAATTCATGGCAAGGGACAAGGATGGAACGTAAACCCTGCCCTGTCACTTAGCTATGGAGCAGAAGGACTTCATGCAAAACTTCATACAGTATGTGCCAAAGCATTGTGGTGATCTCAGTGGTGCCATATCCTAAGAATGGAGGGCGCCTTTAACGAGCAAATCAGCATTAATTTGATGCAAATGAGCTGTCTTCTAGAAGAAAGATAATTTTCTCTTTATTTCCACCAATTCAGGCTAGCTTCCCTATAAGTCAACGTCCAATCCCTTAACAATGATGTTGAGCAAATCTTTTGTCAAAATTCGAATTCGACATTTTGCTCGAATTTGGTCAAGAAATTCTGTTGTTTGAAGACCCCAGAGCACAAGAAACATACGTATGAAAAAAAAATAATACTCAGACGGCCCTCACCTGTAACGTCGCACAGCCCTGCTCCTGTCTAGTAGTCTTCTTCAGTTCTGTCACAGGTGCGGTCTTCACTGGACCATCTTTGGCATCTTTTGGTGTCTTCATGACCTAGTCAGTGCAAGTGACGCTAAAGAAGCCAAGTGAAGATCTCACCAGTGTCCAGACCGAAGAAGACAGGTTAGTATTAATTTTTGGAGCATTTTTTCTTTTTTTACCCCTTTCTTGGTCATTTAGAATCTAACAAATTTTTGGATTGCAAAATATTTGCATTCTGGAGAGCCTAATTTTTTTGTGAAATTCAAGGCAAATTGCGATTTGCTCATCTCTACTTCATATGAAGGAGGTACAGCGTCCTCATGGTATGTCCTTCATGACGTCCGGGGAAGGTGTGCTCCTCACCTCCTTCATCCTCTTGTTTCCCCATCCCTTGAAGAGCAAACCTCCACTCAGACTATCGGTGGACACAGCCCAAAAGAAAATCAAGAGCAAGACACCTTTCCTTAAGATTCGGCAATGGGAGACCACTTATTCCTAACTCTCAGATATTCCTGACCCTCAGATATCTTCCATTATGATGAATATTAGAAGATGAGATACTGGTGGATGTTGTTGGCTGTCCTATAGTATGAGACTTCTTGTGTCTTGGCATGCTGTTCCTTTACGTGATCCTTCCTTGTGCCCCTTCTCGAGGACTATATTCAATCTTCTTTTCTCCTCTGTGTTTCATCTAACACGTGCACATCTCACAACCGAATGCGGTCTTCAATGTTCACTGATCCCAGAGAGTGGCTGCATTGTGCAAGCTTCGCTAGCAACAGAAAGGTTACATGGAGCGCATTGCAAATAGCAATTTCATACCAGGCTGTTTGCAAGAGAAAAGCTATTAATGGAGACCAGGCGAGATCCTAGCACTCTAGAGAGTCATTGGTGAACTTCTTCACCCTGGACATCCTACCCCTCTAACGCACGCTGACGAAACCACCTTTCTTATGGAGGGAGAAGAAAGAAAATGCTACAGGTGAACCAAAAGCTATCGAGGTTGATGCTTCCCGTTGGGCACTGCTGGTGATGGAGGAGATGAAAAAACGGGTATTTATGGAATTACACCTACCACCTATTATACACATTCCATATTTTTTGCAGGAAGCGAGAGGCCAATTTTCTTGGTGTCAAGAAGTTGTGGTCTCTGGTGGAGGATTTTAGTCTGATGTTGACCATCTTGGTGGAAAACTCTTGGCTTTCTTATGAAAATATCATCAACACTGTGTAAGTCAGGGGGTTAGTGACAACTTGCTCCTCATTTAATCATTTCGGAAGGATGAAAAACCTAAATAAATCCTGCACAACTCTTGATGGATAATACCAGGCATTTCATCAATTACATTCGAAAATTGGCCACCAATATTGCTCATCTTGTTTTAACTCTTCTTCACCATTAATAGAGGCTCTTTCCTTTTTGCCTATTATATGGTTTCTTTTCCAAAAATTTGTAAGGTTGGCTGATGTCACGATAGTCTGGGGTAAAGTGGTGAACACTGCCAAGGGGAAGATGGAAAACGAGGACTAGAAAGGAATATGTCCTTGAGGAGTAAGTAAAAAATCCAAAAGGCATTTTATTAACGAACTCTACTACTTTTACCAAAAAGATCCCTTATAGTCAAGGACTGGGCATTAGAATTTTCCAGCTTGGCGGGAATATTCTTGATTCTTAACTATTTCATGGCTTTCCTTTCAAATATCTGCCAGGTTGGCTGAACCCATTTACAGCTTTTACTTCCCAGATCCCATTCTCTTCCATGATCATTAGTGGCTCAATATCTGGTCCCCTGGAAGATTTGATCCACATACATCTAAAGTATATGGGTATCTTTAGTCTTCATCTGTGCGTCTGCTTTACCCTTCGACAAATTTCGTTAAGGGATCCTGTTACTCACCAGTCCTAGCTCCGGCACCAGGCGCTGCATTTTTGTCCTACCTCAGTTGGCTCCATCTGCTCTTCTTCACCTCGGCTTACCATGGTAACCCAGTGTGCATCTCAGATGTCATTTTTTTGGCTTTATAGGACAGTATTCAGGTGGATGGCGTCTACGTTGTTACTGTAGACTACTTCCTTGTGCCAAACTTTCTTTATACGTGCTTTAAACCTTGTGACAATCCCAGCACTGCTCAATGGCTAAGTAACTCTGCTATACTGCTGACGAGTTATGACCTTAGATTCAGTGACAAACCCAGCTCTGCTACACATCTGGTAACACTGCTATTTCTCCTACCAGTTATGACTTGGATTTAGTGACAAACCCAACTCTGCTACATTGCTGGGTAGCACTGCTACTCCGCTGACCAATTCTGAACTCTAACTTTGTGATCAACCCGGTTGAGTCAACTCTGCTCATGCTATCGCCACATTGGAATCTGTGACAAACTCAGCTCTGCTACATTACTGAATCATCCCTGCTTTACTGTTGCCAGCTCTTCTCCGCTACATCCATGAGTCATCTCTGTCTTACAGCTGTCAGCTTTGCATTGCACTCTGTGACAAACACAGCTCTGCTACTTCACCAAGTCAATTCTGCTGTAACACGTGCCAGTTCTGCATTAGTTTCTGTGACAAACTTAGCTCTACTGAGTCATCTCCTCTTCATCAGATCCTGGGGTTCAGCTCTGCGTTGGACTCTGTGACAAACACAGCACTGCAACTTCTCTGAGTCAATTCTGGCCTTAATACGTGCCAGTTCTCCATTGGACTCCGTTACAAACTTTTCCCAACAGAAGCAACATATATATTTTTTCAAACCTGATCTCGCGCAGCTAATCTTCGGACATCTCGACTGAAGGGAGAAAGGTAACTGAGGACATATCTTTACGAATAGTAAAGTTCCGTTACAAAGATGAATCTTGTAAACAATCGACGATTCTGCTCGTGCAATTATTAAAAAATTCAAGACTTTCATTCTTCTGTGAAACAGTGAGATCTTCTCTGTCGTTAATAGAATACCCACTGTCCTCGGAGGATCTCCGTACCGAGCTGAAACGTTCCCGCAGAGAGCGACGCGGCCTGTGATGTATCATTTGACGGCTGTTTGAAGCTGAATATTTGACAGGGATCAATAGATTTCCACTCTCCTGTGGTGTCAGCCCTGTAGCCAAGGATGAGACGGTGTTTGTGACTCATGCTCTCTGCTTGTGTCTGGCATCTTCGCACTCCCTTCTAACGCGCTTCCGACTTCCAATGACTTTTTAACCGATGATAGTAGTCAAGAGATCATAGAACATTTTTTTCATTCATCTGGTCATCTGTAAGTTAAAACATATGTTGTGTATGGTGGTGTCCCCACTTTTCCCCTATAGTAGAAGTCAAGGGATCGAAGAAGAATTTTCAATGTGCTGATTCTCATTAGAGAAGAGTCAGATAAATACTTTATGAGCTGGCGGCTGCGAAGGGATCGGGACATTTTTTTTAAGCTGACTCCTTGATGGTGACCATACTCATTAGAAGATAGTTGGATAAATGCGGTGTATGGTGGTGTCCCAACTATTCTCCGTTGATAGCAGTCAAGAGATCAAAGAGCATTTTTTTTTAATTCAGCTGGTCAGTGGTCACTAATAAGGTGGCCATACTGTATAGATGAGAGCTGGACAAATGAAGTATGTATGATGTATCTCATCTCTTTTCCAATGGTATCTGTCAACGGAGCTGAGGACAATTTTTATTAAGCTGTGCACCTTTAAATTGACCATACTTGATGGTGTCATATATCTTCCCTCAGCTAGATTTCAGGGGAAAGGAAGAAATGGGACAAGTCAAGAACATCTACCTGCCGAATGACTTTTGATAGCTTTTGACTGATTTCTATTGAAGATCTATGAGCAATGTAAGAAAGCAGAAGACAATGTCCTGGATGGCAGGTATGTGTCATTGAGGTAAGTGGCCTCTGTGATATAAGTCCTGGAAGAAAGTTTAACAATAGCTTAATGTGATGGTTTTATTCTGATTGGTTTTGGGTCTAGGATTTAGGAGCAACCAAAAGAGCTTGGGTGGGAAAGGTAGGTCCCATACTCCGGCCTGAGTTTTACAGGCCTAATAACAGCAGTTGGGTTAGCTCGGCAGTGTGCTTTGGGTTGGGGCTGGAGAAAGACTATTCATGGTGGATAGTTTGAGTTAGGGTCTGAGAAATGCATGTGACATCAAGTTGGTGAGGCCGTTCGATTGTTTTTTCCTTACCCAAAATAAAAGAATTTTGTTATTTATGCTGAAGAAGACTATTTTAGTTTTTGAAGCTAAAAAGTTTATGAAGGACAATAAACTTTATTTTGCTTTGATATTAAACCTGTTGCCTGTGCGTGTCCAAGTGGCTACCAGAGAGCCGAAACCTCTACATAACCTTTAGCCAACATGGACTCTGAACACACATCTGCAAGGTTCTTCTAAACTTTATGCTAAAACAAAGCGGAACAAACTTTTTAATCAAGAATTACAAAAACATCCCAACACATTCATCCACTAATAGACTCCTATAATGGTTTGTCTCTACAGCCTGCTGCTTAAAAGAAATAAACAGCGTGTACCGATTTGTTATCTGACAGGTGACAGGCTGGAAAATAAAGGACTTTCTTAGAGTGTTCCTAATTTACAAAAAAAAAAGCTAAAGAATGATTCAGCTTTGCAAAAAGTAAGATGAAACAAATTCAAACAAACAAGCTGCTTGATCTTCAACCGGTAGCTTGCCGGGCAGCGTCACCTCCACAAAGGCTATTTCTAGAGAACCACGGCCAAGTAAGGTCTTTACTTGAGGGTTTGTCTGGAGTCTTGTGGGGTCTTTGAGTTTTGGGCCAATTTGGAAAAAATAAATGCTTTTTTTTATTTTATTTTGCTTTTCAAAGGAAAGTATCTTAATTGGTTTCTTAATCTGGCTACACTTAAAGTAATTATGTTGGCATTGTTGCTTCATTGTGTATTAATTAGATGTGGTGGGGTGTTTTGTGACTGAGGGAGTGCGATTCGAACAATTGTCTTAGAGCACAACAAAAGAAACAATCTTTTTGATAAGTTAAATTTCCCAAAGAGTAAAAAAAACCTAAAATAAGTAAATAAATAAGAAGCAGCTAGTTAGCATTCGAATGTGGAGATTAGAAGTACTTTTTTATTAATAGACTTTAGGTAGCTGAATTAACCCCTACAAGAGCTTTAATTTTGGTTTATTGCCACAGCGCTGCTCAGTGGAATGCTTGGACAATATGCCTTCCTGCCCTACTACCATCCCAATAACAATACCATCTGAGAACATGGAATCCAAAGTAAACATGATTTGTCAAAAATGTTCTCGTTGGCCATGATCCTAGACTATTTAGTATTCGCAAAGTCAAGACCAATAATGAATTTCTTCATCTTAGCTCCTAGAAACATTGTTGAGGTCAACTTGACTCACAAGACCTCCAGGGTCCTCGTGTCCAGCCCCCTGCTCAATGCAGGATTCACTAAACCATCTCAAACAGTTGTCTGTCCAGTCTCTGTTTGAAGACTTCAATTGAAGGAGAACTGACCTCACCACCTCTCGTGGTAGACTTAAGTGAAGGCTTGTGGATTAGGGTTAGACCTCAGTAGACGAATGTCATCAAACATATCTGCACCAGCTAATTTCAGACCAGGAACACAAATTCTAGTAGAGACCATAAATGTGACTCCAGATTTAATGGGTAGACTTCTAAAACTGTTGAAAACAATCAGTGTTTCTGGCCTAGAAATTGTTCCATGTTTGGTGAAACCATATGTTCTACATTCATTCAGAAACCAACTTTTTGTAGAGCTCTACATAGCAATGGTTAATTGTTGGTCATCAAAAACACCAGTATCTAGACATTAGGGGCCTCAGGTAAGAGAACCCATTAGTTAATTCAGGTATCCCCTACAATTCACATTTTTACAAATTGTTTATCTTTTCAGATGGAAGTGATCTGCTAAAAGAGTTTACATCATCTTCTCTTGTAGCCAGAGGCAGAACTTGAAGTTCTAAGACACCGATGCCGAACCTCTAACAAGGCCTCAATCTCTATCGGTAGTAGTATTCTCATATGGGCCAAAAAGACCTGTGGGACCTCCTGGGCACCAGGATCTACATGGGACAGCAATCACCATAACCAGTATAATTATGCCCTGACTTGGAGCCATGTCAAAAAATAGACTTTTGTGAAATGATAACTTATGGTTCATTTTTCTGTGTGGTTTCTACCCTGAGGGCATTTTAGGAACATCTAAGTCCTACCCACAGGACTGCCTTAAATCTGGGCAGGAACACTCACTTTTGGGTGGGGTTCTGTACACCACACACCTTTTTAGGTTGTAACATGCCCAAATTTGCAGAGATTGTTTCTGAAACTTCTGAGCAGTTTCAGGAAATGAGGGCATTTTAAAAACTATTTAGTAGTAAGGCATAACTTTATTTACAATGTTGAAAATACATGTCTGACTCAACCCATTTGTATTTTTTCCCCTGCTCATTGTCATGTGATAACAAAGCTCCACCCACCAAATTAAAGAAATGTGGAAAATTGCAGATGTTATTGATGAATCACAAGACTTTGTGTATTTTGTAAGTCTCTTCATTGCTGTCCTTTGGTTGTGACGTCATCAATGTACCGACCGCAATTTCATGGTTAAAGCTATGGAGCTTTTTCCACATATGCAGCATTTTAGGAAAGGCTTGAATAGCAGGCACGTCAGTATATACTGATTTTTCTTGGATGGATTACAGAGCTGGGGTCAATAATAACCTCCTATGTTACCAGCACACCCATTGCTCAGATCAATAGGAGTCCATTCTCATTTAGGACACAAAGAATTGCTCAATGGTCATCTCAGCTGTAACATTTTCCAAGATGAATGACATTTCAGGATATTTTCATATTTTCATATTCCAATCACACCTATATTGGTCATAGCGGTCAATTATATTAGGTGCCTGTGGTCAATCTCCAGCATATTTCCATTCTATCTTTCTTACTCAATTCACATTCAAAGCAAAGGTCAAAATTCTGGAGGATGTCGACTGAATTTGATTCTACAAGAACAAGATGGCAATGCATTCATAGAATTAGTAAACTTGAGTCTGACTTCAATTTCTAACTCCGATCCACGAGAAAACAAGGGATTGTCAACTTTTTTCCTTTAAAAAAAAACTTATTTCTAACCTCGAAACAAAAAAAAAAATCTCTTTCCGACTCGTAAAGATGAGAGCATGGAAGGTAGAGGATAATTGAAGATTTATTCTTGTCAAATGAATTTCAATAATCCTTTATGCTGGCAAATGAACGTTCACTCATCTTGTATGATATGAAATGGATATGAAATTACGCAAATAACAAAATTGGATTCTTCAGCTTTTGATTTAAAAACAGATCCATATTGTTATTATTCATTGCTGCCCTCCATTCCGCAGCCTGGAGAAAAGAAATCTAATCTTCTCTACGTCCTTACTGCCAAATTATTGTGTGTTTTGAGGAATATGTTCAGTCTCCCGCAGAGGCGCCTCGTTATTGGGCCATGAAAGTATTGTATGATCCAGGTGCTACCTGACCGCTGCCGGCAGTGATATGCATTGATTAGTTAGAGATGAGAGAACTTACAATCAGGGGTTCGAGTGGATAGTCAGTCAATGACAGCTGTCAAATGGTTGCTCTACCAATTACTGATGTGTGGGTCCGAGGTAGCTGAGTCGAAGACGATGACCATTTGTCAAACATATACAATAAGCTGCTTCCGCTACAGCAAATGGGGGGAATCCTAATGAGGATTGAACGGCATAAAAGCTGGATGCAATGCTCCTAGAGAACAACAGCCAAAAAGATGAGGATGGTGGATGTAATGCTGGTGGTTATACTGGTGGTAACAATGGTGGCACTGGTGGTGGAAGTAGTGCAATGGCGACAGTGGTGGTGGTTGTTGTGGTGATACTGTTAGTTGCTGGTCTGGTAACAGTGGTGATAGTGGTGGTGTTGTTGATAGACGTAGTGATGACATTGGTGGTAGTAGTGGTAGTTGTGGTGGTGATAGTAATGGTAGTGGTGGTAATTACGCTTCTGATTACAGTGGTGTTGGTGATGATAAAGGTGATGACAGTAGTAAGGATGACAGTGGTGGTTTTACTGGTGATAACAGTGACAATGTTGGTGATATTTCTTAGTTTTCATAATGGTGGTGATAGCTGTCCTGATACTGGTGGTATTGGTGTTGGTAGTGGTGCTAGTAGTGATAGTTGTGGGGATACTGGTATCTGTGGTGGTGGATTGGGGTCCTCATACTGGTGGTATTGATGTTGACTGATGGTAATGGTGATAGTGGTGGTGATACTGGTATCTCTAGTGGTGATAGTGGTTCTCATACTAGTGATATAAGTGATAGTGGTGAGGATACTTGTATCTATTGTGGTGGATAGGAGTCCTGATACTGATGATATTGAGGTTGATAGTGGTCATAATAGTGAAAGTTGTGGTGATTCTGGTAACTGTGGCATTGGTGTTGATAGTGGTGGTAATATTGATAGTGGTGGTGATACTGGTAACTGTGGCATTGGTGTTGATAGTGGTGGTAATAGTGATAGTGGTGGTGATACTGGTAGCTGTGGTATTTGTGTTGATTATGGTGATAAGAGTGAAAGTGGTAGTCATACTGGTGATATTGGTGTTGATAGTAGTGATAATGGTGGTGATACTGGTATTTGTGTTTGTGAATAGGGGGTCTTGATACTGGTGATATTGGTGTTCACAGTGATGATAATCATAACAGTGGTGGTGATACTGGTAGCTGTGGTATTGATGTTGAGGTCATGGTAATGGTGATAGTGGTGGTGATACATGTAGCTGTGGTATTAATATTGGGGTGCTGGTAATGGTGATAGTGGTGGAGATACTGGTACTGTAGCTATGGTATTGACGTTGAGGTGGTGGTAATGGTGATAGTGGTGGTGATACTGGTAGCTGTGGTATTGAAATTGAGGTGGTGGTAATGATGATAGTGGTGGTGATACTGGTAGCTGTGGTATTGAAATTGAGGTGGTGGTAATGATGATAGTGGTGGTGATACTGGTAGCTGTGGTATTGACGTTAAGGTGGTGCTAATGGTGACAGCGGTGGTGATACTGGTTGCTGTGGTATTGACCTTGAGGTGGTGGTAATCGTGATAGAGGTGAAGATACTGATAGCTGTAGTATTGATGTTGGGATGGTAGTAATGGTGACAGTGGTGGTGATACTGGTTGCTGTGGTATTGACCTTCAGGTGGTGGTAATCGTGATAGAGGTGAAGATACTGATAGCTGTTGTATTGATATTTGGGTGGTGGTAATGGTGACAGTGGTGGTGATACTGATAGCTGTGGTATTGATGTTGGGGTGGGGTTAATGGTGATAGTGGTGGTGGAACTGGTAGCTGTGGTATTGAGGTACGTTGAGGTGGTGGTAATGGTGATAGTGGTGGTGATACTTATAGTTGTGGTATTGATATTGAGGTGGTGGTAATGGTGATAGTGGTGGTGATACTGGTAGCTGTGGTATTGACATTGAGGTGATGGTAATGGTGATAGTGGTGGTGATGCTGGTAGCTGAGGTATTGATGTTGAGGTGGCAATGGTGATAGTGGTTGGTGATACTGGTAGCTGTGGTATTGATGTTGAGGTGGTGGTAATGGTGATAGTGGTGGTGATACTGGTAGCTGTGGTATTGACATTGAGGTGACATCCTCATTATTTCCACTGCTTATATTATCTTGTGACTTCAGATGAACTATGAGGTAGAGCAGTGGGAACCGAACATTTAACACTCTCCTTTCTTGGGTTCGTATGAATAGGGGCACACAGCTTAGACGCTACAGAGAGATGTTTCTGCATGTAAGGGGCCACGGTGGCCACCTGAGTGGCCCCACAATGTTACCGACACTGAATATCAGTAGTTTCTGTGTCAGTAGATGATTTCCTCACATTCTGATACTTTTTTTCCTTCTCGCAGGAAAGTGGCAATAATGAGAATCCCGGGCAGCTCCCTGCACGATGGTTAACATTTCATAATATGATTGTACAATATGCCGAGGTCGGAGGTTAATTAAATGTAATACTGAAGGCAGCCTCGCTGCATGCTAAATGTCTCCGAGCAGAGAAGCTGCAGCCATTTCAGCTCACACAATTTAATTATGTTGTAAACACAGACAGAAGATTCTGGGAGAGGAACATCTCTAATTTCTGGAGAAGACGGAAAGTAGCAGTCTTGGTCATGGTTGATGGATAAAAAGGGGTGAGGGGTACATGTGTCCTGTGGTCAAGTCTACACAAAAATAATAAGGTGGCACAGACATTCTTTAAGGAGTCTTCTGCTTTAATGCAAAAAAAAAGAGAAACTTTTTTTTACTTAAGCTTATATGTCTGTCAAATCCCTAAACCAAGTCGTTCTGTCCTCTCCACAGTGCTGCACCGCCCTATATCTCCTCCTCATCTCTGCCTACCAACCTACCCATCCTCTCCACAGTGCTACACCGCCCTACACCTCCTCACCTTCTCCTTAGCTCTGTATACCACCCTACCCATACTCTCTACAGTGCTGCTCCGCCGTACATCTCCGCCTACCATTCTAATCATCCTCTCCATAGTGCTGTGTAAGGTGGGTACAGAAACTATCCTGATCCTCCTAACTTGTCCCGGTTTATTGTGTATATTTGTATAATTGTGTATAGATTGTTCACTCGTAATGATGTGTACAGAATCCGTTATGTAGAAATGTATATGATTAGGGAAAAAGTGTAGTGTACAAGTTTGGTCACTAGATGGGGTATTATAGGTGTGCTTAGTATAGGACAAGTGTTCATATGTGTAAATGGTTAACCATAGGAGGGGTTAGCTGGGTTTAAGGCAGGAATAGTTTCTGGTAGATTGAGTCAGGGCTAGGTAGCCCGAAGTGCTCGGGTGGGCTAAATGCCCGAGTTACTCAGCACCCCGCAATGTTCAAGGAGGAACCCAGCCATCCAGAGTCAGTTGGACAGCATAGCTTCAGTAAGGACAACGACAGCATCTACAGGATATTGGGATACAGGAGAAGTAATAATAATAATCTTTATTTTTATATAGCGCTAACATATTCCGCAGCGCTTTACAGTTTGGAAACCCACGCAAACACGGGGAGAACATACAAACTCCTTGCAGATGTTGTCCTTGGTGGGATTCGAACCCAGGACCCCAGTGCTGCAAGGCTGCAGCGCTAACCACTGAGCCACCGTGCCGCCCGGTGAAGTCACCGCAACACCGCAGGGCAGGTCGGCTCGCCATGTGGCAGGTTATTGCTTGGGCTGATGCCCTCAGAACCGGGGCGAAATGGCTAAGGGAACACCCGTATGCAGTGAGGCTGGCCAGGGAGGATGCTGAGGAGCCATTGGAAATGATCCGACCCAGGAATGTGCAGTGTGACAGGGAGAGGAGTGCAGGGAAAGCTGAAGTAACGTGTAATGTACAAGCTGACAATGATCTTAAAAAGGAGAAAACGGAGTAACGGATACAAAATATATGCAAAAGTATAAATTTTATTAGTACTCACATCAAGTGCTGACAAGTATACAAGTTGACTAAAATAGGGGGGATAAGCCCCAATGATGCAACAATCAGGACAGACAAGGACAGGGTAAATAAAATGATACCAGTGCTCGAAATCTACATGGCACAACGTTCAGTCAGCCCATGGGCATTGCAAATAACAGACATATGTCTAATGGTAAAAGATAGTCAAATATGGCATTACCATTAGACATATGTCTGTTATTTGCAATGCCCATGGGCTGACTGAACGTTGTGCCATGTAGATTTCGAGCACTGGTATCATTTTATTTACCCTGTCCTTGTCTGTCCTGATTGTTGCATCATTGGGGCTTATCCCCCCTATTTTAGTCAACTTGTATACTTGTCAGCACTTGATGTGAGTACTAATAAAATTTATACTTTTGCATATATTTTGTATCCGTTACTCCGTTTTCTCCTTTTTAAGATTAGCATATGGAGTGGTAATCCATGCACAAGGCGTTTTTGGACCATGGTCACCGCCTTGTCTCGTTCTCTGATACTGGGCATTATCATATATATAAAGCTGACAATGATGTTGTAACAAATCTGGATGTGCTGCCAAGTCTTATGTTTTGAGTTGCACCTGGACTGTGTCTCTGTTTATTCATAAGCGGCCAGAGGTGACCATAAAGAATGGAGAACAGACCCTGATGATGCAGGGGGCAGAGAGGCAAGTAAGCTGACAGTGGAGCATGATTTTTATGTATTGGAAGGCCAGGGCACACAAGGCCCGATGAACTCAGCCACGACTATGGCCCAGGCTGACCTCTACACATGGTGTAGTCGGCAGGATGCTGAAACCGTGCCGCGTGAGAAACCCGTGGATGATGTGACTGATGTGACTAAAAATGAAAGAGATTAAGTTATTGTGGATACTACTGAAATGCTGGATGTCACTGATACATTGGACTTGTCAAAAACTTTGAATGAGACTGACAGGATGGTGGCCAAGATGGCAGCTCTAAAGATGGCGGATAATGGCGCACAATTGAGGTACAACAACTCTGATCCCTCCCCTTGTGGGTGTCCTGATGAAGAGGCCAGGGCACACAAGGCCTGATGAACTCCACGATTACGGCCCTGGCTGACCTCTACATCTGCACCGCCCTATATGTCCACCTACCAACCTACCCATCCTCTCACAGTGCTCCATCACCCTACACCTTTTCACCTTCCCCTTTTCCCCTTAGCTCTGTCTACCACCCTACCTGTCCTCTCCAAAGTGCCGCTCCACCCTACATCTTCTCCTTAGCTCTGTCTACCACTCTACCCATGCTCTGCACAGTGCTGCACCGCCCTACATCTGCTCCTTTTCTATGTCTACCACTTTAGCAATCATCTGCCTAATGCTGTACTGCCCTACATCTCCTCCTCATCTGTCTACCACCCTACCCATATTCTCCACAATGCAGAACCCTTACATCTCCTCCTCATCTATGTCTATCACTCTGCCCATGTTCTCCAGTGCTGCATCAACGTACATCTCTTCCTCATTTTTGTCTTCCATCTGCAGTGCTGCACCCCTTATAGCTCTTCCTCATCCCTGTCTACTATCTAACCCACCATCTCCACAATGCTGCACCGACCTACAGTACATCTCCTCATCATCTCTGTTTACCACCCTACCCATCATCTCTACAATGCTGCTCCACCCTACATCTCCTCTTCTGTCTACCACCCTACCCATCATCTCCACATTTCTGCACTGACCTACATCTCCTCCTCATCTGTTTACCATACTCATCCTCTCCAGAGTGCTGCACAGCCCTACATCTCCCCCGCCTCTCTGTCTACCACTTTACCCATGCTCTTCACAAGGCTGCACCCTCTACATCTCCTCCTCCTCTGTCTACCACCTTATCCATCATCTCTACAATGCTGCACTGACCTACATCTCCTCATCAGTCTACCGTACCCATCCTCTTCACAGTGCTGCACCGCCCTACATCTCCTCCTCATTTCTGTCTCCCACCTACCCATCCTCTCCAGTGCTGCACTGCCATACATTTCCCCCTCTCTGTCTACCACCTTACTCGTGCTCTCCACAGTACTGCACCGCCCTACATCTCCTCTGTCTGCCATTTTACCCATGCTCTGCACAGTGCTGAACCGCCCTACATCTCCTCCTCTCTGTCTACCACTTTACCCGTCCTCTCCACAGTGCTGCACCACCATACATCTCCTCCTCTCTTTACCCATGCTCACCACAATGCTGCACCACCCTACATCTCCTCCTCCTCTCTGTCTACCACCTACATGTCAGCACTACAATGCTGCACCTTTCTACACCTCCTCCTCATCTTTTCCACCTACCCGGCCTCTCCACAGTACTGCATCACCCTATATTTTCTCCACTGTGTACTACCCTACCTGCAGATCTTTATCTTCCCTGTAGTGGCACGGTGGGGTAAATGAGTGCATGCATTATAATCCTCCAAGTGATAATGGCAGATTGTGGTGGGCTCCAGGACCTATATTCCCCCCCACTCTAAAAATCCACAATCCATTTAACCACGCAGATCTTCACTCTCACTTTATTGCACACATTGTCACTTGTCGTCTGTTTCTCATTTTACACCTGACATATGAAAAGCTCCTGGCGATGGGACGTGCAGGTAATTCTCACATTTGATGGATCTGTGTAATTAGTGTTGCTGAAATAAATAATGTGCATTAATGATGGTGGAGCTGTGAATGATGACGCAGAGGACAGATGTTCTCCTGTAAATACTTCATTAGGACCAGAAAATACTTGCTCGTCCTTCGCGATGCACCACAAATGAAGGAGTAGCACTTCCCCTAAAAGAAGCATCTGGGTATTAAAAATTACACAAACGACAATTCCTTGCACTATGGTTTCATCTGTTATACATGGGACGGGACTGATCCAGTACTCAGAGCAGAGAAGTTAAACCTATGTCTTCCCAGCCGTATCACTGGCAGACGCAGTCTATTCTATGACATTCGGTATCTGCTGCTCAGTGGACACTGTACACAATGCCCCAAGTAGAAGTTGAGGGGAAAAGATACATGGTAAATGTTTGAGCTCCCCAAAAACTAGGGTCTCAAAGTTCCAGTGTGAAACAAGAGTTTGCCTTTCAGTCTTCACTTTTACTCTACAGTATATGTGCATTGCCAAATCCACCTGTCTATCCAATTCTATAAGCCTATGGGAGCACTATGCATATGCTCAACCACCTGTCTATCCAATTCTATAAATCTACGGGAGCAGTTGTGCATACGCCCAATCACCAATTCTATAAGCCTATAGGAGCAGTAGTGCGTCTGCTCAACCACCTGTATATCCAATTCTATAAGCCTATAGGAGCAGTAGTGCGACTGCTCAACCACCTGTATATCCAATTCTATAAGCCTATGGGAGCTGTTGTGCGTATGCTCAACCACCTGCCTACCCAATTCTATAAGCCTTTGGGAGCAGTAATGCGAATGCTCAACTACCTGTATATCCAATTCTAAAAGCCTATGAGAACACTAGTGTGTATGCTCAACCACTTGACTATACAATTCTATAAGCCTATGGGGGCACTAGTGTGTATGCTCCAACACCTGCCAACCCAATTCTTTAAGCCTAGGGGAGCAGTAGTGCAAATGCTCAAACACCTGTCTATACAATTCTATAAACCTATGGGAGCAGTAGTTTGTATGCTTAACCACCTGTATATCCAATTCTATAAGCCTATGGGAGCAGTTGAGCGTATGCTCAACCACCTGTCTATCCAATTCTATAAGCTTATGTGAGCAGTAGTGCAAATGCTCAACCACCTGTCTATCCAATTTTATAAGCCTACAGGAACAGTAGTGCGTATGCTCAGCCACCTGTCTACCCCAATTCTCCTATGGGAGCATCAGTGCTCAACCAACTGTCTATCCAATTCTAGAAGCCTATGGAAGCAGTAGTGCGTATGCTCAACCAACTGTCTAACCAATTCTATAAGCCTATAGAAGCAGTAGTGCGTATGCTCAACCAACTGTCTAACCAATTCTATAAGCCTATAGGAGCAGTAGTGCGTCTGCTCAACCACCTGTATATCCAATTCTATAAGCCTATGGGAGCTGTTGTGCGTATGCTCAACCACCTGCCTACCCAATTCTATAAGCCTTTGGGAGCAGTAATGCGAATGCTCAACTACCTGTATATCCAATTCTAAAAGCCTATGAGAACACTAGTGTGTATGCTCAACCACTTGACTATACAATTCTATAAGCCTATGGGGGCACTAGTGTGTATGCTCCAACACCTGCCAACCCAATTCTTTAAGCCTAGGGGAGCAGTAGTGCAAATGCTCAAACACCTGTCTATACAATTCTATAAACCTATGGGAGCAGTAGTTTGTATGCTTAACCACCTGTATATCCAATTCTATAAGCCTATGGGAGCAGTTGAGCGTATGCTCAACCACCTGTCTATCCAATTCTATAAGCTTATGTGAGCAGTAGTGCAAATGCTCAACCACCTGTCTATCCAATTTTATAAGCCTACAGGAACAGTAGTGCGTATGCTCAGCCACCTGTCTACCCCAATTCTCCTATGGGAGCATCAGTGCTCAACCAACTGTCTATCCAATTCTAGAAGCCTATGGAAGCAGTAGTGCGTATGCTCAACCAACTGTCTAACCAATTCTATAAGCCTATAGAAGCAGTAGTGCGTATGATCAACCACCTGTCTATCCAATTCTATAAGTCTATGGGAACACTAGTGCATATGCTCATCCACCTGTCTACCCAATTCTACAAGCCTATGGGTGCACTAGTTTGAATGCTCAACTACCTGTTAATCCAATTTTACAAGCCTATAGGAGAAGTAGTGCGTCAACCACCGGTCTATCCAATTTCTATAAGTCAATAGAAGAAGTGCGTATGCTCAACCACCTGTCTATCCAATTAATCGAGAATCCCAGAGACATAATGGTGGCCATATCAGTGGTCATCTACTTTCCAAAAAAAGATACAAGTCTGATATGAGAGAGCATAGAATTTTGAAGATAAGTCCACGAGTACATGAGAGTGACCGGTGGCTCCCCAGCTGATTGACAGGGAAGAGATCTGCAGCACGGTAACGAGTCCAGTCATGTGGTCATTACTAGGACTATAGGAGAATGATTAAACCTAGCGGGGTCCTCTCATGACTCTAGAAGTCGATGTTTCTCCTGATTGTGCGAATCCCTAGATAGTGGAAGCTCAAGATCTGCCAGATGGCCGAGTCTTGGAAATAGGACAGCTCAAAGACTAAGGATGATGAGAGTGCGGGGGGGTCAGAGAACGGCACGGTAATCCCCAAAACATCGCAACGTCCAATAAACTGTCAATTAGTTAGGAGCGATGCTCTGCAGATGCAGGACTCAGATCATCAGTCCTTGATTAATATCTCTCCTCCTGCTTGGAGGACTCAGGACATTGACTTACCGGATAGAAACCTATAGGTGACTGCAATCTATTACTCTCTGTTATCAGCCATTACTGAGGAGTGGGCACAGAGTACATATCATTGGACAGGTATGCAGTTGGCAGAGTAATGTGAGTGTACGCGGCGCCGGCTGGGCATATTTGTCAGGCGGCCGCGGGTGATGTGTGATCTTCTCTGTCTGGTGATCGGTTGCCAGATGGCGGCTCACGCTGGGCTCAGTCTTATCATGCCGGGCTGTTATTGTTTGTGAGGGAAGACGTCTTGTCATGGACGGCGTCACACCTTCATGTTAATTCATCCACTTAAACGTCGCAGTGCCAGTCGCTCCCGCTAAATATGAGCACAGAGTGGGGCTCATATTCTTAAAGGGATGTCCTAAAAGTATAAAAAACCTCTCAAACTGCAGGAAGAAGATAGAGGTAATATGACGTCCCCTCCTGCCAAAAATCAAAACCCAAGCGGCAAACATAGTGAGGGAGAGACTTTGAAAAGGGCAAAGTTGTGAGGGGCTTCCCTCTTCGGCATTATATGACACTCACATTAATAGGAATGCATTAAAAAACACAGGTCACAAAACTATTGCCCTTACAGCAGCCCCCATTGGTAAAGTGTGTTAGCTTTGATACCTGTGTTGGTGAATATGACTTTTTGATGTTTTATTATTTATATGGGTACTTTAAGAGAGAACTTATCTGGGCACTGTGTGGCAATATCTGGGTTATTAAATGTACTATCTGGGCACTGCATGACGTTATCTGTGTTGATACATGTACTATATATCTGGCCACTGTGTGACATGTGCGTTGTTACATGTACTAACTGGGCACTGTGGGGTTTATCTAGTGAGATACATGCACTATCTGGGCACTGTGGGGTATTATCTAGGCAGATACATGTACTACTTGGGCATTGTTTGACATTATTTAGGCAGTAACATGTTCTATCTGGGCAGTGAGGTGCATTATCTAGTCAGCTACATGTACTATCTGGGCTCTGTGGAATATTATCTAGACAGTAACATGTACTACCTGGGCTGGGTGGAATATTATCTAGGCAGATATACTGTATGTACTAGCTGGGCACTGTGGGGCATTATCTGCTGTTACATGTACTCTCTGGGCACTGAGTTGCGTTATCTGGGCAGCTATATGAACTATCTGGGGACTCAGGCATTATCTGGGTCTATACATGTACTCTCTGGGCACTGTGGGGTATTATCTAGGCAGTAACATGTACTATCTGGGCACTAGAATATTATCAAGGCAGTAACATGTACTATCTGGGCTCTGTGGAGCATTATCTAGGTAGTAACATGTACTATCTGGGCTCTGTTGGGTATTATCTAGGTAGTAACATGTACTATCTGGGCTCTGTGGAGCATTATCTAGGTAGTAACATGTACTATCTGGGCTCTGTTGGGTATTATCTAGGTAGTAACATGTACTATCTGGGCTCTGTGGAACATTATCTAGGTAGTAACATGTACTATCTGGGCTCTGTTGGGTATTATCTAGGTAGTAACATGTACTATCTGGGCTCTGTGGAGCATTATCTAGGTAGTAACATGTACTATCTGGGCTCTGTGGAGCATTATCTAGGTAGTAACATGTACTATCTGGGCTCTGTGGAGCATTATCTAGGTAGTAACATGTACTATCTGGGCTCTGTGGAGCATTATCTAGGTAGTAACATGTACTATCTGGGCTCTGTGGAACATTATCTAGGTAGTAACATGTACTATCTGGGTTCTGTGGAGCATTATCTAGGTAGTAACATGTACTATCTGGGCTCTGTGGAGCATTATCTAGGTAGTAACATGTACTATCTGGGCTCTGTGGAACATTATCTAGGCAGTAACATGTACTATCTGGGCACTAGAATATTATCTAGATAGTAACATGTACTATCTGGGCTCTGTTGGGTATTATCTAGGTAGTAACATGTACTATCTGGGCTCTGTGGAGCATTATCTAGGTAGTAACATGTTCTATCTGGGCTCTGTGGAACATTATCTAGGTAGTAACATGTACTATCTGGGCTCTGTGGAGCATTATCTAGGTAGTAACATGTACTATCTGGGCTATGTGGAGCATTATCTAGGTAGTAACATGTACTATCTGGGCTCTGTGGAACATTATCTAGGTAGTAACATGTACTATCTGGGCTCTGTGGAGCATTATCTAGGTAGTAACATGTACTATCTGGGCTCTGTGGAGCATTATCTAGGTAGTAACATGTACTATCTGGGATCTGTGGAGCATTATCTAGGTAGTAACATGTACTATCTGGGCTCTGTGGAACATTATCTAGGTAGTAACATGTACTATCTGGGCTCTGTGGAGCATTATCTAGGTAGTAACATGTACTATCTGGGCTCTGTGGAGCATTATCTAGGTAGTAACATGTACTATCTGGGCTCTGTGGAGCATTATCTAGGTAGTAACATGTACTATCTGGGCTCTGTGGAACATTATCTAGGCAGTAACATGTACTATCTGGGCACTAGAATATTATCTAGGTAGTAACATGTACTATCTGGGATCTGTTGGGTATTATCTAGGTAGTAACATGTACTATCTGGGCTCTGTGGAGCATTATCTAGGTAGTAACATGTTCTATCTGGGCTCTGTGGAACATTATCTAGGTAGTAACATGTACTATCTGGGCTCTGTGGAACATTATCTAGGCAGTAACATGTACTATCTGGGCTCTGTGGAATATTATCTAGGTAGTAACATGTACTATCTGGGCTCGGTGGAGCATTATCTAGGTAGTAACATGTACTATCTGGGCTCTGTTGGGTATTATCTAGGTAGTAACATGTACTATCTGGGCTCTGTGGAGCATTATCTAGGTAGTAACATGTACTATCTGGGCTCTGTGGAGCATTATCTAGGTAGTAACATGTACTATCTGGGCTCTGTGGAGCATTATCTAGGTAGTAACATGTACTATTTGGGCTCTGTGGAGCATTATCTAGGTAGTAACATGTACTATCTGGGCTCTGTGGAACATTATCTAGGCAGTAACATGTACTATCTGGGCACTAGAATATTATCTAGGTAGTAACATGTACTATCTGGGCTCTGTTGGGTATTATCTAGGTAGTAACATGTACTATCTGGGCTCTGTGGAGCATTATCTAGGTAGTAACATGTACTATCTGGGCTCTGTGGAACATTATCTAGGCAGTAACATGTACTATCTGGACTCTGTGGAACATTATCTAGGTAGTAACATGTACTATCTGGGCTCTGTGGAGCATTATCTAGGTAGTAACATGTACTATCTGGGCTCTGTGGAGCATTATCTAGGTAGTAACATGTACTATCTGTGCTCTGTGGAATATTATCTAGGTAGTAACATGTACTATCTGGGCTCTGTGGAACATTATCTAGGCAGTAACATGTACTATCTGGGCTCTGTGGAACATTATCTAGGTAGTAACATGTACTATCTGGGCTCTGTGGAGCATTATCTAGGTAGTAACATGTACTATCTGGGCTCTGTGGAGCATTATCTAGGTAGTAACTTGTACTATCTGGGCTCGGTGGAGCATTATCTAGGTAGTAACATGTACTATCTGGGCTCTGTTGGGTATTATCTAGGTAGTAACATGTACTATCTGGGCTCTGTGGAGCATTATCTAGGTAGTAACATGTACTATCTGGGCTCTGTGGAGCATTATCTAGGCAGTAACATGTACTATCTGGGCTCTGTGGAACATTATCTAGGTAGTAACATGTACTATCTGGGCTCTGTGGAGCATTATCTAGGTAGTAACATGTACTATTTGGGCTCTGTGGAGCATTATCTAGGTAGTAACATGTACTATCTGGGCTCTGTGGAACATTATCTAGGCAGTAACATGTACTATCTGGGCACTAGAATATTATCTAGGTAGTAACATGTACTATCTGGGCTCTGTTGGGTATTATCTAGGTAGTAACATGTACTATCTGGGCTCTGTGGAGCATTATCTAGGTAGTAACATGTTCTATCTGGGCTCTGTGGAACATTATCTAGGCAGTAACATGTACTATCTGGGCTCTGTGGAACATTATCTAGGTAGTAACATGTACTATCTGGGCTCTGTGGAGCATTATCTAGGTAGTAACATGTACTATCTGGGCTCTGTGGAACATTATCTAGGCAGTAACATGTACTATCTGGGCTCTGTGGAACATTATCTAGGTAGTAACATGTACTATCTGGGCTCTGTGGAGCATTATCTGGGTAGTAACATGTACTATCTGGGCTCTGTGGAGCATTATCTAGGTAGTAACATGTACTATCTGGGCTCTGTGGAGCATTATCTAGGTAGTAACATGTACTATCTGTGCTCAGTGGAATATTATCTAGGTAGTAACATGTACTATCTGGGCTCTGTGGAACATTATCTAGGCAGTAACATGTACTATCTGGGCTCTGTGGAACATTATCTAGGTAGTAACATGTACTATCTGGGCTCTGTGGAGCATTATCTAGGTAGTAACATGTACTATCTGGGCTCTGTGGAGCATTATCTAGGTAGTAACATGTACTATCTGGGCTCTGTGGAACATTATCTAGGCAGTAACATGTACTATCTGGGCACTAGAATATTATCTAGGTAGTAACATGTACTATCTGGGCTCTGTTGGGTATTATCTAGGTAGTAACATGTACTATCTGGGCTCTGTGGAGCATTATCTAGGTAGTAACATGTTCTATCTGGGCTCTGTGGAACATTATCTAGGTAGTAACATGTACTATCTGGGCTCTGTGGAGCATTATCTGGGTAGTAACATGTACTATCTGGGCTCTGTGGAGCATTATCTAGGTAGTAACATGTACTATCTGTGCTCAGTGGAATATTATCTAGGTAGTAACATGTACTATCTGGGCTCTGTGGAACATTATCTAGGCAGTAACATGTACTATCTGGGCTCTGTGGAACATTATCTAGGTAGTAACATGTACTATCTGGGCTCTGTGGAGCATTATCTAGGTAGTAACATGTACTATCTGGGCTCTGTGGAGCATTATCTAGGTAGTAACATGTACTATCTGGGCTCTGTGGAACATTATCTAGGCAGTAACATGTACTATCTGGGCACTAGAATATTATCTAGGTAGTAACATGTACTATCTGGGCTCTGTGGAGCATTATCTAGGTAGTAACATGTACTATCTGGGCTCTGTGGAACATTATCTAGGCAGTAACATGTACTATCTGGGCTCTGTGGAATATTATCTAGGTAGTAACATGTACTATCTGGGCTCGGTGGAGCATTATCTAGGTAGTAACATGTACTATCTGGGCTCTGTTGGGTATTATCTAGGTAGTAACATGTACTATCTGGGCTCTGTGGAGCATTATCTAGGTAGTAACATGTACTATCTGGGCTCTGTGGAGCATTATCTAGGTAGTAACATGTACTATCTGGGCTCTGTGGAGCATTATCTAGGTAGTAACATGTACTATTTGGGCTCTGTGGAGCATTATCTAGGTAGTAACATGTACTATCTGGGCTCTGTGGAACATTATCTAGGCAGTAACATGTACTATCTGGGCACTAGAATATTATCTAGGTAGTAACATGTACTATCTGGGCTCTGTTGGGTATTATCTAGGTAGTAACATGTACTATCTGGGCTCTGTGGAGCATTATCTAGGTAGTAACATGTTCTATCTGGGCTCTGTGGAACATTATCTAGGCAGTAACATGTACTATCTGGGCTCTGTGGAACATTATCTAGGTAGTAACATGTACTATCTGGGCTCTGTGGAGCATTATCTAGGTAGTAACATGTACTATCTGGGCTCTGTGGAACATTATCTAGGCAGTAACATGTACTATCTGGACTCTGTGGAACATTATCTAGGTAGTAACATGTACTATCTGGGCTCTGTGGAGCATTATCTAGGTAGTAACATGTACTATCTGGGCTCTGTGGAGCATTATCTAGGTAGTAACATGTACTATCTGTGCTCTGTGGAATATTATCTAGGTAGTAACATGTACTATCTGGGCTCTGTGGAACATTATCTAGGCAGTAACATGTACTATCTGGGCTCTGTGGAACATTATCTAGGTAGTAACATGTACTATCTGGGCTCTGTGGAGCATTATCTAGGTAGTAACATGTACTATCTGGGCTCTGTGGAGCATTATCTAGGTAGTAACTTGTACTATCTGGGCTAGGTGGAGCATTATCTAGGTAGTAACATGTACTATCTGGGCTCTGTTGGGTATTATCTAGGTAGTAACATGTACTATCTGGGCTCTGTGGAGCATTATCTAGGTAGTAACATGTACTATCTGGGCTCTGTGGAGCATTATCTAGGCAGTAACATGTACTATCTGGGCTCTGTGGAACATTATCTAGGTAGTAACATGTACTATCTGGGCTCTGTGGAGCATTATCTAGGTAGTAACATGTACTATCTGGGCTCTGTGGAGCATTATCTAGGTAGTAACTTGTACTATCTGGGCTCGGTGGAGCATTATCTAGGTAGTAACATGTACTATCTGGGCTCTGTTGGGTATTATCTAGGTAGTAACATGTACTATCTGGGCTCTGTGGAGCATTATCTAGGTAGTAACATGTACTATCTGGGCTCTGTGGAGCATTATCTAGGCAGTAACATGTACTATCTGGGCTCTGTGGAGCATTATCTAGGCAGTAACATGTACTATCTGGGCTCTGTGGAACATTATCTAGGTAGTAACATGTACTATCTGGGCTCTGTGGAGCATTATCTAGGTAGTAACATGTACTATTTGGGCTCTGTGGAGCATTATCTAGGTAGTAACATGTACTATCTGGGCTCTGTGGAACATTATCTAGGCAGTAACATGTACTATCTGGGCACTAGAATATTATCTAGGTAGTAACATGTACTATCTGGGCTCTGTTGGGTATTATCTAGGTAGTAACATGTACTATCTGGGCTCTGTGGAGCATTATCTAGGTAGTAACATGTTCTATCTGGGCTCTGTGGAACATTATCTAGGCAGTAACATGTACTATCTGGGCTCTGTGGAACATTATCTAGGTAGTAACATGTACTATCTGGGCTCTGTGGAGCATTATCTAGGTAGTAACATGTACTATCTGGGCTCTGTGGAACATTATCTAGGCAGTAACATGTACTATCTGGGCTCTGTGGAACATTATCTAGGTAGTAACATGTACTATCTGGGCTCTGTGGAGCATTATCTGGGTAGTAACATGTACTATCTGGGCTCTGTGGAGCATTATCTAGGTAGTAACATGTACTATCTGTGCTCAGTGGAATATTATCTAGGTAGTAACATGTACTATCTGGGCTCTGTGGAACATTATCTAGGCAGTAACATGTACTATCTGGGCTCTGTGGAACATTATCTAGGTAGTAACATGTACTATCTGGGCTCTGTGGAGCATTATCTAGGTAGTAACATGTACTATCTGGGCTCTGTGGAGCATTATCTAGGTAGTAACATGTACTATCTGGGCTCTGTGGAACATTATCTAGGCAGTAACATGTACTATCTGGGCACTAGAATATTATCTAGGTAGTAACATGTACTATCTGGGCTCTGTTGGGTATTATCTAGGTAGTAACATGTACTATCTGGGCTCTGTGGAGCATTATCTAGGTAGTAACATGTTCTATCTGGGCTCTGTGGAACATTATCTAGGTAGTAACATGTACTATCTGGGCTCTGTGGAACATTATCTAGGCAGTAACATGTACTATCTGGGCTCTGTGGAATATTATCTAGGTAGTAACATGTACTATCTGGGCTCGGTGGAGCATTGTCTAGGTAGTAACATGTACTATCTGGGCTCTGTTGGGTATTATCTAGGTAGTAACATGTACTATCTGGGCTCTGTGGAGCATTATCTAGGTAGTAACATGTACTATCTGGGCTCTGTGGAGCATTATCTAGGTAGTAACATGTTCTATCTGGGCTCTGTGGAACATTATCTAGGTAGTAACATGTACTATCTGGGCTCGGTGGAACATTATCTAGGTAGTAACATGTACTATCTGGGCTCTGTGGAATATTATCTAGGTAGTAACATGTACTATCTGGGCTCGGTGGAGCATTGTCTAGGTAGTAACATGTACTATCTGGGCTCTGTTGGGTATTATCTAGGTAGTAACATGTACTATCTGGGCTCTGTGGAGCATTATCTAGGTAGTAACATGTACTATCTGGGCTCTGTGGAGCATTATCTAGGCAGTAACATGTACTATCTGGGCTCTGTGGAGCATTATCTAGGTAGTAACATGTACTATCTGGGCTCTGTGGAGCATTATCTAGGTAGTAACATGTACTATCTGGGCTCTGTGGAACATTATCTAGGTAGTAACATGTACTATCTGGGCTCTGTGGAGCATTATCTAGGTAGTAACATGTACTATCTGGGCTCTGTGGAGCATTATCTAGGTAGTAACATGTACTATCTGGGCTCTGTGGAACATTATCTAGGCAGTAACATGTACTATCTGGGCACTAGAATATTATCTAGGTAGTAACATGTACTATCTGGGCTCTGTTGGGTATTATCTAGGTAGTAACATGTACTATCTGGGCTCTGTGGAGCATTATCTAGGTAGTAACATGTACTATCTGGGCTCTGTGGAACATTATCTAGGCAGTAACATGTACTATCTGGGCACTAGAATATTATCTAGGTAGTAACATGTACTATCTGGGCTCTGTTGGGTATTATCTAGGTAGTAACATGTACTATCTGGGCTCTGTGGAGCATTATCTAGGTAGTAACATGTTCTATCTGGGCTCTGTGGAACATTATCTAGGTAGTAACATGTACTATCTGGGCTCTGTGGAACATTATCTAGGCAGTAACATGTACTATCTGGGCTCTGTGGAATATTATCTAGGTAGTAACATGTACTATCTGGGCTCTGTGGAGCATTATCTAGGTAGTAACATGTACTATCTGGGCTCTGTTGGGTATTATCTAGGTAGTAACATGTACTATCTGGGCTCTGTGGAGCATTATCTAGGTAGTAACATGTACTATCTGGGCTCTGTGGAGCATTATCTAGGTAGTAACATGTACTATCTGGGCTCTGTGGAACATTATCTAGGTAGTAACATCTACTATCTGGGCTCTGTGGAATATTATCTAGGTAGTAACATGTACTATCTGGGCTCGGTGGAGCATTGTCTAGGTAGTAACATGTACTATCTGGGCTCTGTTGGGTATTATCTAGGTAGTAACATGTACTATCTGGGCTCTGTGGAGCATTATCTAGGTAGTAACATGTACTATCTGGGCTCTGTGGAGCATTATCTAGGCAGTAACATGTACTATCTGGGCTCTGTGGAGCATTATCTAGGTAGTAACATGTACTATCTGGGCTCTGTGGAGCATTATCTAGGTAGTAACATGTACTATCTGGGCTCTGTGGAACATTATCTAGGTAGTAACATGTACTATCTGGGCTCTGTGGAGCATTATCTAGGTAGTAACATGTACTATCTGGGCTCTGTGGAGCATTATCTAGGTAGTAACATGTACTATCTGGGCTCTGTGGAACATTATCTAGGCAGTAACATGTACTATATGGGCACTAGAATATTATCTAGGTAGTAACATGTACTATCTGGGCTCTGTTGGGTATTATCTAGGTAGTAACATGTACTATCTGGGCTCTGTGGAGCATTATCTAGGTAGTAACATGTACTATCTGGGCTCTGTGGAACATTATCTAGGCAGTAACATGTACTATCTGGGCACTAGAATATTATCTAGGTAGTAACATGTACTATCTGGGCTCTGTTGGGTATTATCTAGGTAGTAACATGTACTATCTGGGCTCTGTGGAGCATTATCTAGGTAGTAACATGTTCTATCTGGGCTCTGTGGAACATTATCTAGGTAGTAACATGTACTATCTGGGCTCTGTGGAACATTATCTAGGCAGTAACATGTACTATCTGGGCTCTGTGGAATATTATCTAGGTAGTAACATGTACTATCTGGGCTCTGTGGAGCATTATCTAGGTAGTAACATGTACTATCTGGGCTCTGTTGGGTATTATCTAGGTAGTAACATGTACTATCTGGGCTCTGTGGAGCATTATCTAGGTAGTAACATGTACTATCTGGGCTCTGTGGAGCATTATCTAGGTAGTAACATGTACTATCTGGGCTCTGTGGAACATTATCTAGGTAGTAACATGTACTATCTGGGCTCTGTGGAGCATTATCTAGGTAGTAACATGTACTATCTGGGCTCTGTGGAGCATTATCTAGGTAGTAACATGTACTATCTGGGCTCTGTGGAACATTATCTAGACAGTAACATGTACTATCTGGGCACTAGAATATTATCTAGGTAGTAACATGTACTATCTGGGCTCTGTGGAACATTATCTAGGTAGCAACATGTACTATCTGGGCTCTGTGGAGCATTATCTAGGTAGTAACATGTACTATCTGGGCTCTGTGGAGCATTATCTAGGTAGTAACATGTACTATCTGGGCTCTGTGGAACATTATCTAGGCAGTAACATGTACTATCTGGGCTCTGTGGAATATTATCTAGGTAGTAACATGTACTATCTGGGCTCGGTGGAGCATTATCTAGGTAGTAACATGTACTATCTGGGCTCTGTTGGGTATTATCTAGGTAGTAACATGTACTATCTGGGCTCTGTGGAGCATTATCTAGGCAGTAACATGTACTATCTGGGCTCTGTGGAATATTATCTAGGTAGTAACATGTACTATCTGGGCTCTGTGGAACATTATCTAGGCAGTAACATGTACTATCTGGGCTCTGTGGAATATTATCTAGGTAGTAACATGTACTATCTGGGCTCGGTGGAGCATTATCTAGGTAGTAACATGTACTATCTGGGCTCTGTTGGGTATTATCTAGGTAGTAACATGTACTATCTGGGCTCTGTGGAGCATTATCTAGGTAGTAACATGTACTATCTGGGCTCTGTGGAGCATTATCTAGGCAGTAACATGTACTATCTGGGCTCTGTGGAGCATTATCTAGGCAGTAACATGTACTATCTGGGCTCTGTGGAACATTATCTAGGTAGTAACATGTACTATCTGGGCTCTGTGGAGCATTATCTAGGTAGTAACATGTACTATCTGGGCTCTGTGGAGCATTATCTAGGTAGTAACATGTACTATCTGGGCTCTGTGGAACATTATCTAGGCAGTAACATGTACTATCTGGGCTCTGTGGAATATTATCTAGGTAGTAACATGTACTATCTGGGCTCGGTGGAGCATTATCTAGGTAGTAACATGTACTATCTGGGCTCTGTTGGGTATTATCTAGGTAGTAACATGTACTATCTGGGCTCTGTGGAGCATTATCTAGGCAGTAACATGTACTATCTGGGCTCTGTGGAATATTATCTAGGTAGTAACATGTACTATCTGGGCTCTGTGGAACATTATCTAGGCAGTAACATGTACTATCTGGGCTCTGTGGAATATTATCTAGGTAGTAACATGTACTATCTGGGCTCGGTGGAGCATTATCTAGGTAGTAACATGTACTATCTGGGCTCTGTTGGGTATTATCTAGGTAGTAACATGTACTATCTGGGCTCTGTGGAGCATTATCTAGGTAGTAACATGTACTATCTGGGCTCTGTGGAGCATTATCTAGGCAGAAACATGTACTATCTGGGCTCTGTGGAGCATTATCTAGGTAGTAACATGTACTATCTGGGCTCTGTGGAGCATTATCTAGGTAGTAACATGTACTATCTGGGCTCTGTGGAACATTATCTAGGCAGTAACATGTACTATCTGGGCACTAGAATATTATCTAGGTAGTAACATGTACTATCTGGGCTCTGTTGGGTATTATCTAGGTAGTAACATGTACTATCTGGGCTCTGTGGAGCATTATCTAGGTAGTAACATGTACTATCTGGGCTC
This sequence comes from Dendrobates tinctorius, assembly GCF_039654945.1. Taxonomy (NCBI): domain Eukaryota; kingdom Metazoa; phylum Chordata; class Amphibia; order Anura; family Dendrobatidae; genus Dendrobates; species Dendrobates tinctorius. Next base: position 24,791,590 of record NW_027361731.1, on the reverse strand, counting down.
TGTGGAACATTATCTAGGCAGTAACATGTACTATCTGGGCACTAGAATATTATCTAGGTAGTAACATGTACTATCTGGGCTCTGTTGGGTATTATCTAGGTAGTAACATGTACTATCTGGGCTCTGTGGAGCATTATCTAGGTAGTAACATGTTCTATCTGGGCTCTGTGGAACATTATCTAGGTAGTAACATGTACTATCTGGGCTCTGTGGAACATTATCTAGGCAGTAACATGTACTATCTGGGCTCTGTGGAATATTATCTAGGTAGTAACATGTACTATCTGGGCTCTGTGGAGCATTATCTAGGTAGTAACATGTACTATCTGGGCTCTGTTGGGTATTATCTAGGTAGTAACATGTACTATCTGGGCTCTGTGGAGCATTATCTAGGTAGTAACATGTACTATCTGGGCTCTGTGGAGCATTATCTAGGTAGTAACATGTACTATCTGGGCTCTGTGGAACATTATCTAGGTAGTAACATGTACTATCTGGGCTCTGTGGAGCATTATCTAGGTAGTAACATGTACTATCTGGGCTCTGTGGAGCATTATCTAGGTAGTAACATGTACTATCTGGGCTCTGTGGAACATTATCTAGGCAGTAACATGTACTATCTGGGCACTAGAATATTATCTAGGTAGTAACATGTACTATCTGGGCTCTCTGGAACATTATCTAGGTAGTAACATGTACTATCTGGGCTCTGTTGGGTATTATCTAGGTAGTAACATGTACTATCTGGGCTCTGTGGAGCATTATCTAGGTAGTAACATGTACTATCTGGGCTCTGTGGAACATTATCTAGGCAGTAACATGTACTATCTGGGCACTAGAATATTATCTAGGTAGTAACATGTACTATCTGGGCTCTGTTGGGTATTATCTAGGTAGTAACATGTACTATCTGGGCTCTGTGGAGCATTATCTAGGTAGTAACATGTTCTATCTGGGCTCTGTGGAACATTATCTAGGTAGTAACATGTACTATCTGGGCTCTGTGGAGCATTATCTAGGTAGTAACATGTACTATCTGGGCTCTGTGGAGCATTATCTAGGTAGTAACATGTACTATCTGGGCTCTGTGGAACATTATCTAGGTAGTAACATGTACTATCTGGGCTCTGTGGAGCATTATCTAGGTAGTAACATGTACTATCTGGGCTCTGTGGAGCATTATCTAGGTAGTAACATGTACTATCTGGGCTCTGTGGAGCATTATCTAGGTAGTAACATGTACTATCTGGGCTCTGTGGAGCATTATCTAGGTAGTAACATGTACTATCTGGGCTCTGTGGAACATTATCTAGGTAGTAACATGTACTATCTGGGCTCTGTGGAGCATTATCTAGGTAGTAACATGTACTATCTGGGCTCTGTGGAGCATTATCTAGGTAGTAACATGTACTATCTGGGCTCTGTGGAACATTATCTAGGCAGTAACATGTACTATCTGGGCACTAGAATATTATCTAGGTAGTAACATGTACTATCTGGGCTCTGTTGGGTATTATCTAGGTAGTAACATGTACTATCTGGGCTCTGTGGAGCATTATCTAGGTAGTAACATGTACTATCTGGGCTCTGTGGAACATTATCTAGGCAGTAACATGTACTATTTGGGCACTAGAATATTATCTAGGTAGTAACATGTACTATCTGGGCTCTGTTGGGTATTATCTAGGTAGTAACATGTACTATCTGGGCTCTGTGGAGCATTATCTAGGTAGTAACATGTACTATCTGGGCTCTGTGGAGCATTATCTAGGTAGTAACATGTTCTATCTGGGCTCTGTGGAACATTATCTAGGTAGTAACATGTACTATCTGGGCTCTGTGGAGCATTATCTAGGTAGTAACATGTACTATCTGGGCACTAGAATATTATCTAGGTAGTAACATGTACTATCTGGGCTCTGTTGGGTATTATCTAGGTAGTAACATGTACTATCTGGGCTCTGTGGAGCATTATCTAGGTAGTAACATGTACTATCTGGGCTCTGTGGAGCATTATCTAGGTAGTAACATGTACTATCTGGGCTCTGTGGAACATTATCTAGGCAGTAACATGTACTATCTGGGCACTAGAATATTATCTAGGTAGTAACATGTACTATCTGGGCTCTGTTGGGTATTATCTAGGTAGTAACATGTACTATCTGGGCTCTGTGGAGCATTATCTAGGTAGTAACATGTACTATCTGGGCTCTGTGGAGCATTATCTAGGTAGTAACATGTTCTATCTGGGCTAAGTGGAACATTATCTAGGTAGTAACATGTACTATCTGGGCTCTGTGGAGCATTATCTAGGTAGTAACATGTACTATCTGGGCTCTGTGGAGCATTATCTAGGTAGTAACATGTACTATCTGGGCTCTGTGGAGCATTATCTAGGTAGTAACATGTACTATCTGGGCTCTGTGGAACATTATCTAGGTAGTAACATGTACTATCTGGGCTCTGTGGAGCATTATCTAGGTAGTAACATGTACTATCTGGGCTCTGTGGAGCATTATCTAGGTAGTAACATGTACTATCTGGGCTCTGTGGAACATTATCTAGGCAGTAACATGTACTATCTGGGCACTAGAATATTATCTAGGTAGTAACATGTACTATCTGGGCTCTGTTGGGTATTATCTAGGTAGTAACATGTACTATCTGGGCTCTGTGGAGCATTATCTAGGTAGTAACATGTACTATCTGGGCTCTGTGGAACATTATCTAGGCAGTAACATGTACTATCTGGGCACTAGAATATTATCTAGATAGTAACATGTACTATCTGGGCTCTGTTGGGTATTATCTAGGTAGTAACATGTACTATCTGGGCTCTGTGGAGCATTATCTAGGTAGTAACATGTTCTATCTGGGCTCTGTGGAACATTATCTAGGTAGTAACATGTACTATCTGGGCTCTGTGGAGCATTATCTAGGTAGTAACATGTACTATCTGGGCTCTGTGGAGCATTATCTAGGTAGTAACATGTACTATCTGGGCTCTGTGGAGCATTATCTAGGTAGTAACATGTACTATCTGGGCTCTGTGGAACATTATCTAGGTAGTAACATGTACTATCTGGGCTCTGTGGAGCATTATCTAGGTAGTAACATGTACTATCTGGGCTCTGTGGAGCATTATCTAGGTAGTAACATGTACTATCTGGGCTCTGTGGAACATTATCTAGGCAGTAACATGTACTATCTGGGCACTAGAATATTATCTAGGTAGTAACATGTACTATCTGGGCTCTGTTGGGTATTATCTAGGTAGTAACATGTACTATCTGGGCTCTGTGGAGCATTATCTAGGTAGTAACATGTACTATCTGGGCTCTGTGGAGCATTATCTAGGTAGTAACATGTACTATCTGGGCTCTGTGGAACATTATCTAGGTAGTAACATGTACTATCTGGGCTCTGTGGAGCATTATCTAGGTAGTAACATGTACTATCTGGGCTCTGTGGAGCATTATCTAGGTAGTAACATGTACTATCTGGGCTCTGTGGAACATTATCTAGGCAGTAACATGTACTATCTGGGCACTAGAATATTATCTAGGTAGTAACATGTACTATCTGGGCTCTGTTGGGTATTATCTAGGTAGTAACATGTACTATCTGGGCTCTGTGGAGCATTATCTAGGTAGTAACATGTACTATCTGGGCTCTGTGGAACATTATCTAGGCAGTAACATGTACTATTTGGGCACTAGAATATTATCTAGGTAGTAACATGTACTATCTGGGCTCTGTTGGGTATTATCTAGGTAGTAACATGTACTATCTGGGCTCTGTGGAGCATTATCTAGGTAGTAACATGTACTATCTGGGCGCTGTGGAGCATTATCTAGGTAGTAACATGTTCTATCTGGGCTCTGTGGAACATTATCTAGGTAGTAACATGTACTATCTGGGCTCTGTGGAGCATTATCTAGGTAGTAACATGTACTATCTGGGCACTAGAATATTATCTAGGTAGTAACATGTACTATCTGGGCTCTGTTGGGTATTATCTAGGTAGTAACATGTACTATCTGGGCTCTGTGGAGCATTATCTAGGTAGTAACATGTACTATCTGGGCTCTGTGGAGCATTATCTAGGTAGTAACATGTACTATCTGGGCTCTGTGGAACATTATCTAGGCAGTAACATGTACTATCTGGGCACTAGAATATTATCTAGGTAGTAACATGTACTATCTGGGCTCTGTTGGGTATTATCTAGGTAGTAACATGTACTATCTGGGCTCTGTGGAGCATTATCTAGGTAGTAACATGTACTATCTGGGCTCTGTGGAGCATTATCTAGGTAGTAACATGTTCTATCTGGGCTAAGTGGAACATTATCTAGGTAGTAACATGTACTATCTGGGCTCTGTGGAGCATTATCTAGGTAGTAACATGTACTATCTGGGCTCTGTGGAGCATTATCTAGGTAGTAACATGTACTATCTGGGCTCTGTGGAGCATTATCTAGGTAGTAACATGTACTATCTGGGCTCTGTGGAACATTATCTAGGTAGTAACATGTACTATCTGGGCTCTGTGGAGCATTATCTAGGTAGTAACATGTACTATCTGGGCTCTGTGGAACATTATCTAGGCAGTAACATGTACTATCTGGGCACTAGAATATTATCTAGGTAGTAACATGTACTATCTGGGCTCTGTTGGGTATTATCTAGGTAGTAACATGTACTATCTGGGCTCTGTGGAGCATTATCTAGGTAGTAACATGTACTATCTGGGCTCTGTGGAACATTATCTAGGCAGTAACATGTACTATCTGGGCACTAGAATATTATCTAGATAGTAACATGTACTATCTGGGCTCTGTTGGGTATTATCTAGGTAGTAACATGTACTATCTGGGCTCTGTGGAGCATTATCTAGGTAGTAACATGTTCTATCTGGGCTCTGTGGAACATTATCTAGGTAGTAACATGTACTATCTGGGCTCTGTGGAGCATTATCTAGGTAGTAACATGTACTATCTGGGCTCTGTGGAGCATTATCTAGGTAGTAACATGTACTATCTGGGCTCTGTGGAACATTATCTAGGTAGTAACATGTACTATCTGGGCTCTGTGGAGCATTATCTAGGTAGTAACATGTACTATCTGGGCTCTGTGGAGCATTATCTAGGTAGTAACATGTACTATCTGGGATCTGTGGAGCATTATCTAGGTAGTAACATGTACTATCTGGGCTCTGTGGAGCATTATCTAGGTAGTAACATGTTCTATCTGGGCTAAGTGGAACATTATCTAGGTAGTAACATGTACTATCTGGGCTCTGTGGAGCATTATCTAGGTAGTAACATGTACTATCTGGGCTCTGTGGAGCATTATCTAGGTAGTAACATGTACTATCTGGGCTCTGTGGAGCATTATCTAGGTAGTAACATGTACTATCTGGGCTCTGTGGAACATTATCTAGGTAGTAACATGTACTATCTGGGCTCTGTGGAGCATTATCTAGGTAGTAACATGTACTATCTGGGCTCTGTGGAGCATTATCTAGGTAGTAACATGTACTATCTGGGCTCTGTGGAACATTATCTAGGCAGTAACATGTACTATCTGGGCACTAGAATATTATCTAGGTAGTAACATGTACTATCTGGGCTCTGTTGGGTATTATCTAGGTAGTAACATGTACTATCTGGGCTCTGTGGAGCATTATCTAGGTAGTAACATGTACTATCTGGGCTCTGTGGAACATTATCTAGGCAGTAACATGTACTATCTGGGCACTAGAATATTATCTAGATAGTAACATGTACTATCTGGGCTCTGTTGGGTATTATCTAGGTAGTAACATGTACTATCTGGGCTCTGTGGAGCATTATCTAGGTAGTAACATGTTCTATCTGGGCTCTGTGGAACATTATCTAGGTAGTAACATGTACTATCTGGGCTCTGTGGAGCATTATCTAGGTAGTAACATGTACTATCTGGGCTCTGTGGAGCATTATCTAGGTAGTAACATGTACTATCTGGGCTCTGTGGAACATTATCTAGGTAGTAACATGTACTATCTGGGCTCTGTGGAGCATTATCTAGGTAGTAACATGTACTATCTGGGCTCTGTGGAGCATTATCTAGGTAGTAACATGTACTATCTGGGATCTGTGGAGCATTATCTAGGTAGTAACATGTACTATCTGGGCTCTGTGGAACATTATCTAGGTAGTAACATGTACTATCTGGGCTCTGTGGAGCATTATCTAGGTAGTAACATGTACTATCTGGGCTCTGTGGAGCATTATCTAGGTAGTAACATGTACTATCTGGGCTCTGTGGAGCATTATCTAGGTAGTAACATGTACTATCTGGGCTCTGTGGAACATTATCTAGGCAGTAACATGTACTATCTGGGCACTAGAATATTATCTAGGTAGTAACATGTACTATCTGGGCTCTGTTGGGTATTATCTAGGTAGTAACATGTACTATCTGGGCTCTGTGGAGCATTATCTAGGTAGTAACATGTTCTATCTGGGCTCTGTGGAACATTATCTAGGTAGTAACATGTACTATCTGGGCTCTGTGGAACATTATCTAGGCAGTAACATGTACTATCTGGGCTCTGTGGAATATTATCTAGGTAGTAACATGTACTATCTGGGCTCGGTGGAGCATTATCTAGGTAGTAACATGTACTATCTGGGCTCTGTTGGGTATTATCTAGGTAGTAACATGTACTATCTGGGCTCTGTGGAGCATTATCTAGGTAGTAACATGTACTATCTGGGCTCTGTGGAGCATTATCTAGGCAGTAACATGTACTATCTGGGCTCTGTGGAACATTATCTAGGTAGTAACATGTACTATCTGGGCTCTGTGGAGCATTATCTAGGTAGTAACATGTACTATTTGGGCTCTGTGGAGCATTATCTAGGTAGTAACATGTACTATCTGGGCTCTGTGGAACATTATCTAGGCAGTAACATGTACTATCTGGGCACTAGAATATTATCTAGGTAGTAACATGTACTATCTGGGCTCTGTTGGGTATTATCTAGGTAGTAACATGTACTATCTGGGCTCTGTGGAGCATTATCTAGGTAGTAACATGTTCTATCTGGGCTCTGTGGAACATTATCTAGGCAGTAACATGTACTATCTGGGCTCTGTGGAACATTATCTAGGTAGTAACATGTACTATCTGGGCTCTGTGGAGCATTATCTAGGTAGTAACATGTACTATCTGGGCTCTGTGGAACATTATCTAGGCAGTAACATGTACTATCTGGACTCTGTGGAACATTATCTAGGTAGTAACATGTACTATCTGGGCTCTGTGGAGCATTATCTAGGTAGTAACATGTACTATCTGGGCTCTGTGGAGCATTATCTAGGTAGTAACATGTACTATCTGTGCTCTGTGGAATATTATCTAGGTAGTAACATGTACTATCTGGGCTCTGTGGAACATTATCTAGGCAGTAACATGTACTATCTGGGCTCTGTGGAACATTATCTAGGTAGTAACATGTACTATCTGGGCTCTGTGGAGCATTATCTAGGTAGTAACATGTACTATCTGGGCTCTGTGGAGCATTATCTAGGTAGTAACATGTACTATCTGGGCTCGGTGGAGCATTATCTAGGTAGTAACATGTACTATCTGGGCTCTGTTGGGTATTATCTAGGTAGTAACATGTACTATCTGGGCTCTGTGGAGCATTATCTAGGTAGTAACATGTACTATCTGGGCTCTGTGGAGCATTATCTAGGCAGTAACATGTACTATCTGGGCTCTGTGGAACATTATCTAGGTAGTAACATGTACTATCTGGGCTCTGTGGAGCATTATCTAGGTAGTAACATGTACTATTTGGGCTCTGTGGAGCATTATCTAGGTAGTAACATGTACTATCTGGGCTCTGTGGAACATTATCTAGGCAGTAACATGTACTATCTGGGCACTAGAATATTATCTAGGTAGTAACATGTACTATCTGGGCTCTGTTGGGTATTATCTAGGTAGTAACATGTACTATCTGGGCTCTGTGGAGCATTATCTAGGTAGTAACATGTTCTATCTGGGCTCTGTGGAACATTATCTAGGCAGTAACATGTACTATCTGGGCTCTGTGGAACATTATCTAGGTAGTAACATGTACTATCTGGGCTCTGTGGAGCATTATCTAGGTAGTAACATGTACTATCTGGGCTCTGTGGAACATTATCTAGGCAGTAACATGTACTATCTGGGCTCTGTGGAACATTATCTAGGTAGTAACATGTACTATCTGGGCTCTGTGGAGCATTATCTGGGTAGTAACATGTACTATCTGGGCTCTGTGGAGCATTATCTAGGTAGTAACATGTACTATCTGTGCTCAGTGGAATATTATCTAGGTAGTAACATGTACTATCTGGGCTCTGTGGAACATTATCTAGGCAGTAACATGTACTATCTGGGCTCTGTGGAACATTATCTAGGTAGTAACATGTACTATCTGGGCTCTGTGGAGCATTATCTAGGTAGTAACATGTACTATCTGGGCTCTGTGGAGCATTATCTAGGTAGTAACATGTACTATCTGGGCTCTGTGGAACATTATCTAGGCAGTAACATGTACTATCTGGGCACTAGAATATTATCTAGGTAGTAACATGTACTATCTGGGCTCTGTTGGGTATTATCTAGGTAGTAACATGTACTATCTGGGCTCTGTGGAGCATTATCTAGGTAGTAACATGTTCTATCTGGGCTCTGTGGAACATTATCTAGGTAGTAACATGTACTATCTGGGCTCTGTGGAACATTATCTAGGCAGTAACATGTACTATCTGGGCTCTGTGGAATATTATCTAGGTAGTAACATGTACTATCTGGGCTCGGTGGAACATTATCTAGGTAGTAACATGTACTATCTGGGCTCTGTGGAATATTATCTAGGTAGTAACATGTACTATCTGGGCTCGGTGGAGCATTGTCTAGGTAGTAACATGTACTATCTGGGCTCTGTTGGGTATTATCTAGGTAGTAACATGTACTATCTGGGCTCTGTGGAGCATTATCTAGGTAGTAACATGTACTATCTGGGCTCTGTGGAGCATTATCTAGGTAGTAACATGTACTATCTGGGCTCTGTGGAACATTATCTAGGTAGTAACATGTACTATCTGGGCTCTGTGGAGCATTATCTAGGTAGTAACATGTACTATCTGGGCTCTGTGGAGCATTATCTAGGTAGTAACATGTACTATCTGGGCTCTGTGGAACATTATCTAGGCAGTAACATGTACTATCTGGGCACTAGAATATTATCTAGGTAGTAACATGTACTATCTGGGCTCTGTTGGGTACTATCTAGGTAGTAACATGTACTATCTGGGCTCTGTGGAGCATTATCTAGGTAGTAACATGTACTATCTGGGCTCTGTGGAACATTATCTAGGCAGTAACATGTACTATCTGGGCACTAGAATATTATCTAGGTAGTAACATGTACTATCTGGGCTCTGTTGGGTATTATCTAGGTAGTAACATGTACTATCTGGGCTCTGTGGAGCATTATCTAGGTAGTAACATGTTCTATCTGGGCTCTGTGGAACATTATCTAGGTAGTAACATGTACTATCTGGGCTCTGTGGAACATTATCTAGGCAGTAACATGTACTATCTGGGCTCTGTGGAATATTATCTAGGTAGTAACATGTACTATCTGGGTTCTGTGGAGCATTATCTAGGTAGTAACATGTACTATCTGGGCTCTGTTGGGTATTATCTAGGTAGTAACATGTACTATCTGGGCTCTGTGGAGCATTATCTAGGTAGTAACATGTACTATCTGGGCTCTGTGGAGCATTATCTAGGTAGTAACATGTACTATCTGGGCTCTGTGGAACATTATCTAGGTAGTAACATGTACTATCTGGGCTCTGTGGAATATTATCTAGGTAGTAACATGTACTATCTGGGCTCGGTGGAGCATTGTCTAGGTAGTAACATGTACTATCTGGGCTCTGTTGGGTATTATCTAGGTAGTAACATGTACTATCTGGGCTCTGTGGAGCATTATCTAGGTAGTAACATGTACTATCTGGGCTCTGTGGAGCATTATCTAGGCAGTAACATGTACTATCTGGGCTCTGTGGAGCATTATCTAGGTAGTAACATGTACTATCTGGGCTCTGTGGAGCATTATCTAGGTAGTAACATGTACTATCTGGGCTCTGTGGAACATTATCTAGGTAGTAACATGTACTATCTGGGCTCTGTGGAGCATTATCTAGGTAGTAACATGTACTATCTGGGCTCTGTGGAGCATTATCTAGGTAGTAACATGTACTATCTGGGCTCTGTGGAACATTATCTAGGCAGTAACATGTACTATATGGGCACTAGAATATTATCTAGGTAGTAACATGTACTATCTGGGCTCTGTTGGGTATTATCTAGGTAGTAACATGTACTATCTGGGCTCTGTGGAGCATTATCTAGGTAGTAACATGTACTATCTGGGCTCTGTGGAACATTATCTAGGCAGTAACATGTACTATCTGGGCACTAGAATATTATCTAGGTAGTAACATGTACTATCTGGGCTCTGTTGGGTATTATCTAGGTAGTAACATGTACTATCTGGGCTCTGTGGAGCATTATCTAGGTAGTAACATGTACTATCTGGGCTCTGTGGAGCATTATCTAGGTAGTAACATGTACTATCTGGGCTCTGTGGAACATTATCTAGGCAGTAACATGTACTATATGGGCACTAGAATATTATCTAGGTAGTAACATGTACTATCTGGGCTCTGTTGGGTATTATCTAGGTAGTAACATGTACTATCTGGGCTCTGTGGAGCATTATCTAGGTAGTAACATGTACTATCTGGGCTCTGTGGAACATTATCTAGGCAGTAACATGTACTATCTGGGCACTAGAATATTATCTAGGTAGTAACATGTACTATCTGGGCTCTGTTGGGTATTATCTAGGTAGTAACATGTACTATCTGGGCTCTGTGGAGCATTATCTAGGTAGTAACATGTTCTATCTGGGCTCTGTGGAACATTATCTAGGTAGTAACATGTACTATCTGGGCTCTGTGGAACATTATCTAGGCAGTAACATGTACTATCTGGGCTCTGTGGAATATTATCTAGGTAGTAACATGTACTATCTGGGCTCGGTGGAACATTATCTAGGTAGTAACATGTACTATCTGGGCTCTGTGGAATATTATCTAGGTAGTAACATGTACTATCTGGGCTCGGTGGAGCATTGTCTAGGTAGTAACATGTACTATCTGGGCTCTGTTGGGTATTATCTAGGTAGTAACATGTACTATCTGGGCTCTGTGGAGCATTATCTAGGTAGTAACATGTACTATCTGGGCTCTGTGGAGCATTATCTAGGTAGTAACATGTACTATCTGGGCTCTGTGGAACATTATCTAGGTAGTAACATGTACTATCTGGGCTCTGTGGAGCATTATCTAGGTAGTAACATGTACTATCTGGGCTCTGTGGAGCATTATCTAGGTAGTAACATGTACTATCTGGGCTCTGTGGAACATTATCTAGGCAGTAACATGTACTATATGGGCACTAGAATATTATCTAGGTAGTAACATGTACTATCTGGGCTCTGTTGGGTATTATCTAGGTAGTAACATGTACTATCTGGGCTCTGTGGAGCATTATCTAGGTAGTAACATGTACTATCTGGGCTCTGTGGAACATTATCTAGGCAGTAACATGTACTATCTGGGCACTAGAATATTATCTAGGTAGTAACATGTACTATCTGGGCTCTGTTGGGTATTATCTAGGTAGTAACATGTACTATCTGGGCTCTGTGGAGCATTATCTAGGTAGTAACATGTACTATCTGGGCTCTGTGGAGCATTATCTAGGTAGTAACATGTACTATCTGGGCTCTGTGGAACATTATCTAGGCAGTAACATGTACTATATGGGCACTAGAATATTATCTAGGTAGTAACATGTACTATCTGGGCTCTGTTGGGTATTATCTAGGTAGTAACATGTACTATCTGGGCTCTGTGGAGCATTATCTAGGTAGTAACATGTACTATCTGGGCTCTGTGGAACATTATCTAGGCAGTAACATGTACTATCTGGGCACTAGAATATTATCTAGGTAGTAACATGTACTATCTGGGCTCTGTTGGGTATTATCTAGGTAGTAACATGTACTATCTGGGCTCTGTGGAGCATTATCTAGGTAGTAACATGTTCTATCTGGGCTCTGTGGAACATTATCTAGGTAGTAACATGTACTATCTGGGCTCTGTGGAACATTATCTAGGCAGTAACATGTACTATCTGGGCTCTGTGGAATATTATCTAGGTAGTAACATGTACTATCTGGGCTCGGTGGAACATTATCTAGGTAGTAACATGTACTATCTGGGCTCTGTGGAATATTATCTAGGTAGTAACATGTACTATCTGGGCTCGGTGGAGCATTGTCTAGGTAGTAACATGTACTATCTGGGCTCTGTTGGGTATTATCTAGGTAGTAACATGTACTATCTGGGCTCTGTGGAGCATTATCTAGGTAGTAACATGTACTATCTGGGCTCTGTGGAGCATTATCTAGGTAGTAACATGTACTATCTGGGCTCTGTGGAACATTATCTAGGTAGTAACATGTACTATCTGGGCTCTGTGGAGCATTATCTAGGTAGTAACATGTACTATCTGGGCTCTGTGGAGCATTATCTAGGTAGTAACATGTACTATCTGGGCTCTGTGGAACATTATCTAGGCAGTAACATGTACTATCTGGGCACTAGAATATTATCTAGGTAGTAACATGTACTATCTGGGCTCTGTTGGGTACTATCTAGGTAGTAACATGTACTATCTGGGCTCTGTGGAGCATTATCTAGGTAGTAACATGTACTATCTGGGCTCTGTGGAACATTATCTAGGCAGTAACATGTACTATCTGGGCACTAGAATATTATCTAGGTAGTAACATGTACTATCTGGGCTCTGTTGGGTATTATCTAGGTAGTAACATGTACTATCTGGGCTCTGTGGAGCATTATCTAGGTAGTAACATGTTCTATCTGGGCTCTGTGGAACATTATCTAGGTAGTAACATGTACTATCTGGGCTCTGTGGAACATTATCTAGGCAGTAACATGTACTATCTGGGCTCTGTGGAATATTATCTAGGTAGTAACATGTACTATCTGGGTTCTGTGGAGCATTATCTAGGTAGTAACATGTACTATCTGGGCTCTGTTGGGTATTATCTAGGTAGTAACATGTACTATCTGGGCTCTGTGGAGCATTATCTAGGTAGTAACATGTACTATCTGGGCTCTGTGGAGCATTATCTAGGTAGTAACATGTACTATCTGGGCTCTGTGGAACATTATCTAGGTAGTAACATGTACTATCTGGGCTCTGTGGAATATTATCTAGGTAGTAACATGTACTATCTGGGCTCGGTGGAGCATTGTCTAGGTAGTAACATGTACTATCTGGGCTCTGTTGGGTATTATCTAGGTAGTAACATGTACTATCTGGGCTCTGTGGAATATTATCTAGGTAGTAACATGTACTATCTGGGCTCTGTGGAGCATTATCTAGGCAGTAACATGTACTATCTGGGCTCTGTGGAGCATTATCTAGGTAGTAACATGTACTATCTGGGCTCTGTGGAGCATTATCTAGGTAGTAACATGTACTATCTGGGCTCTGTGGAACATTATCTAGGTAGTAACATGTACTATCTGGGCTCTGTGGAGCATTATCTAGGTAGTAACATGTACTATCTGGGCTCTGTGGAGCATTATCTAGGTAGTAACATGTACTATCTGGGCTCTGTGGAACATTATCTAGGCAGTAACATGTACTATCTGGGCACTAGAATATTATCTAGGTAGTAACATGTACTATCTGGGCTCTGTTGGGTATTATCTAGGTAGTAACATGTACTATCTGGGCTCTGTGGAACATTATCTAGGTAGTAACATGTACTATCTGGGCTCTGTGGAAGATTATCTAGGCAGTAACATGTACTATCTGGGCTCTGTGGAATATTATCTAGGTAGTAACATGTACTATCTGGGCTCTGTGGAGCATTATCTAGGTAGTAACATGTACTATCTGGGCTCTGTTGGGTATTATCTAGGTAGTAACATGTACTATCTGGGCTCTGTGGAGCATTATCTAGGTAGTAACATGTACTATCTGGGCTCTGTGGAGCATTATCTAGGTAGTAACATGTACTATCTGGGCTCTGTGGAACATTATCTAGGTAGTAACATGTACTATCTGGGCTCTGTGGAGCATTATCTAGGTAGTAACATGTACTATCTGGGCTCTGTGGAGCATTATCTAGGTAGTAACATGTACTATCTGGGCTCTGTGGAACATTATCTAGACAGTAACATGTACTATCTGGGCACTAGAATATTATCTAGGTAGTAACATGTACTATCTGGGCTCTGTGGAACATTATCTAGGTAGTAACATGTACTATCTGGGCTCTGTTGGGTATTATCTAGGTAGTAACATGTACTATCTGGGCTCTGTGGAGCATTACCTAGGTAGTAACATGTACTATCTGGGCTCTGTGGAACATTATCTAGGTAGTAACATGTACTATCTGGGCTCTGTGGAGCATTATCTAGGTAGTAACATGTACTATCTGGGCTCTGTGGAGCATTATCTAGGTAGTAACATGTACTATCTGGGCTCTGTGGAACATTATCTAGGCAGTAACATGTACTATCTGGGCTCTGTGGAATATTATCTAGGTAGTAACATGTACTATCTGGGCTCGGTGGAGCATTATCTAGGTAGTAACATGTACTATCTGGGCTCTGTTGGGTATTATCTAGGTAGTAACATGTACTATCTGGGCTCTGTGGAGCATTATCTAGGCAGTAACATGTACTATCTGGGCTCTGTGGAATATTATCTAGGTAGTAACATGTACTATCTGGGCTCTGTGGAACATTATCTAGGCAGTAACATGTACTATCTGGGCTCTGTGGAATATTATCTAGGTAGTAACATGTACTATCTGGGCTCGGTGGAGCATTATCTAGGTAGTAACATGTACTATCTGGGCTCTGTTGGGTATTATCTAGGTAGTAACATGTACTATCTGGGCTCTGTGGAGCATTATCTAGGTAGTAACATGTACTATCTGGGCTCTGTGGAGCATTATCTAGGCAGTAACATGTACTATTTGGGCTCTGTGGAGCATTATCTAGGCAGTAACATGTACTATCTGGGCTCTGTGGAACATTATCTAGGTAGTAACATGTACTATCTGGGCTCTGTGGAGCATTATCTAGGTAGTAACATGTACTGTCTGAGCTCTGTGGAGCATTATCTCGGTAGTAACATGTACTATCTGGGCTCTGTGGAACATTATCTAGGCAGTAACATGTACTATCTGGGCTCTGTGGAATATTATCTAGGTAGTAACATGTACTATCTGGGCTCGGTGGAGCATTATCTAGGTAGTAACATGTACTATCTGGGCTCTGTTGGGTATTATCTAGGTAGTAACATGTACTATCTGGGCTCTGTGGAGCATTATCTAGGCAGTAACATGTACTATCTGGGCTCTGTGGAATATTATCTAGGTAGTAACATGTACTATCTGGGCTCTGTGGAACATTATCTAGGCAGTAACATGTACTATCTGGGCTCTGTGGAATATTATCTAGGTAGTAACATGTACTATCTGGGCTCGGTGGAGAATTATCTAGGTAGTAACATGTACTATCTGGGCTCTGTTGGGTATTATCTAGGTAGTAACATGTACTATCTGGGCTCTGTGGAGCATTATCTAGGTAGTAACATGTACTATCTGGGCTCTGTGGAGCATTATCTAGGTAGTAACATGTTCTATCTGGGCTCTGTGGAACATTATCTAGGTAGTAACATGTACTATCTGGGCTCTGTGGAGCATTATCTAGGTAGTAACATGTACTATCTGGGCACTAGAATATTATCTAGGTAGTAACATGTACTATCTGGGCTCTGTTGGGTATTATCTAGGTAGTAACATGTACTATCTGGGCTCTGTTGGGTATTATCTAGGTAGTAACATGTACTATCTGGGCTCTGTGGAGCATTATCTAGGTAGTAACATGTACTATCTGGGCTCTGTGGAACATTATCTAGGCAGTAACATGTACTATCTGGGCACTAGAATATTATCTAGGTAGTAACATGTACTATCTGGGCTCTGTTGGGTATTATCTAGGTAGTAACATGTACTATCTGGGCTCTGTGGAGCATTATCTAGGTAGTAACATGTACTATCTGGGCTCTGTGGAGCATTATCTAGGTAGTAACATGTTCTATCTGGGCTAAGTGGAACATTATCTAGGTAGTAACATGTACTATCTGGGCTCTGTGGAGCATTATCTAGGTAGTAACATGTACTATCTGGGCTCTGTGGAGCATTATCTAGGTAGTAACATGTACTATCTGGGCTCTGTGGAACATTATCTAGGTAGTAACATGTACTATCTGGGCTCTGTGGAGCATTATCTAGGTAGTAACATGTACTATCTGGGCTCTGTGGAGCATTATCTAGGTAGTAACATGTACTATCTGGGCTCTGTGGAGCATTATCTAGGTAGTAACATGTACTATCTGGGATCTGTGGAGCATTATCTAGGTAGTAACATGTACTATCTGGGCTCTGTGGAACATTATCTAGGTAGTAACATGTACTATCTGGGCTCTGTGGAGCATTATCTAGGTAGTAACATGTACTATCTGGGCTCTGTGGAGCATTATCTAGGTAGTAACATGTACTATCTGGGCTCTGTGGAGCATTATCTAGGTAGTAACATGTACTATCTGGGCTCTGTGGAACATTATCTAGGCAGTAACATGTACTATCTGGGCTCTGTGGAACATTATCTAGGTAGTAACATGTACTATCTGGGCTCTGTGGAACATTATCTAGGCAGTAACATGTACTATCTGGGCTCTGTGGAATATTATCTAGGTAGTAACATGTACTATCTGGGCTCGGTGGAGCATTATCTAGGTAGTAACATCTACTATCTGGGCTCTGTGGAATATTATCTAGGCAGTAACATGTACTATCTGGGCACTAGAATATTATCAAGGTAGTAACATGTACTATCTGGGCTCTGTGGGGTATTATTTAGGTAGTAACATGTACTATCTGGGCTCTGTGGGGTATTATTTAGGTAGTAACATGTACTATCTGGGCACTGTGGGGCATTATCTGCTGTTACATGTACTCTCTGGGCACTGAGTTACGTTATCTGGGCAGCTATATGAACTATCTGGGGACTCAGGCATTATCTGGGTCTATACATGTACTCTCTGGGCACTGTGGGGTATTATCTAGGCAGTAACATGTACTATCTGGGCTCTGTGGAGCATTATCTAGGTAGTAACATGTACTATCTGGGCTCTGTTGGGTATTATCTAGGTAGTAACATGTACTATCTGGGCTCTGTGGAGCATTATCTAGGTAGTAACATGTACTATCTGGGCTCTGTGGAGCATTATCTAGGTAGTAACATGTACTATCTGGGCTCTGTTGGGTATTATCTAGGTAGTAACATGTACTATCTGGGCTCGGTGGAGCATTATCTAGGTAGTAACATGTACTATCTGGGCTCTGTGGAGCATTATCTAGGTAGTAACATGTACTATCTGGGCTCTGTGGAACATTATCTAGGTAGTAACATGTACTATCTGGGCTCTGTTGGGTATTATCTAGGTAGTAACATGTACTATCTGGGATCTGTGGAGCATTATCTAGGTAGTAACATGTACTATCTGGGCTCTGTGGAGCATTATCTAGGTAGTAACATGTACTATCTGGGCTCTGTGGAACATTATCTAGGTAGTAACATGTACTATCTGGGCTCTGTGGAGCATTATCTAGGTAGTAACATGTACTATCTGTGCTCTGTGGAATATTATCTAGGCAGTAACATGTACTATCTGGGCACTAGAATATTATCTAGGTAGTAACATGTACTATCTGGGCTCTGTGGAGCATTATCTAGGTAGTAACATGTACTATCTGGGCTCTGTGGAGCATTATCTAGGTAGTAACATGTACTATCTGGGCTCTGTGGAACATTATCTAGGTAGTAACATGTACTATCTGGGCTCTGTGGAACATTATCTAGGCAGTAACATGTACTATCTGGGCTCTGTGGAATATTATCTAGGTAGTAACATGTACTATCTGGGCTCTGTGGAATATTATCTAGGCAGTAACATGTACTATCTGGGCACTAGAATATTATCAAGGTAGTAACATGTACTATCTGGGCTCTGTGGGGTATTATTTAGGTAGTAACATGTACTATCTGGGCTCTGTGGGGTATTATTTAGGTAGTAACATGTACTATCTGGGCACTGTGGGGCATTATCTGCTGTTACATGTACTCTCTGGGCTCTGTTGGGTATTATCTAGGCAGATACATGTACTACTTGGGCATTGTTTGACATTATTTAGGCAGTAACATGTTCTATCTGGGCAGTGAGGTGCATTATCTAGTCAGCTACATGTACTATCTGGGCTCTGTGGAATATTATCTAGACAGTAACATGTACTACCTGGGCTGGGTGGAATATTATCTAGGCAGATATACTGTATGTACTAGCTGGGCACTGTGGGGCATTATCTGCTGTTACATGTACTCTCTGGGCACTGAGTTGCGTTATCTGGGCAGCTATATGAACTATCTGGGGACTCAGGCATTATCTGGGTCTATACATGTACTCTCTGGGCACTGTGGGGTATTATCTAGGCAGTAACATGTACTATCTGGGCACTAGAATATTATCAAGGCAGTAACATGTACTATCTGGGCTCTGTGGAGCATTATCTAGGTAGTAACATGTACTATCTGGGCTCTGTTGGGTATTATCTAGGTAGTAACATGTACTATCTGGGCTCTGTGGAGCATTATCTAGGTAGTAACATGTACTATCTGGGCTCTGTGGAACATTATCTAGGTAGTAACATGTACTATCTGGGCTCTGTGGAACATTATCTAGGCAGTAACATGTACTATCTGGGCTCTGTGGAATATTATCTAGGTAGTAACATGTACTATCTGGGCTCTGTGGAACATTATCTAGGTAGTAACATATACTATCTGGGCTCTGTTGGGTATTATCTAGGTAGTAACATGTACTATCTGGGCTCTGTGGAGCATTATCTAGGTAGTAACATGTACTATCTGGGCTCTGTGGAACATTATCTAGGTAGTAACATGTACTATCTGTGCTCTGTGGAATATTATCTAGGTAGTGACGTGTACTATCTGGGCTCGGTGGAGCATTATCTAGGTAGTAACATCTACTATCTGTGCTCTGTGGAATATTATCTAGGCAGTAACATGTACTATCTGGGCACTAGAATATTATCAAGGTAGTAACATGTACTATCTGGGCTCTGTGGGGTATTATTTAGGTAGTAACATGTACTATCTGGGCTCTGTGGAACATTATCTAGGTAGTAACATGTACTATCTGTGCTCTGTGGAATATTATCTAGGTAGTAACATGTACTATCTGGGCTCGGTGGAGCATTATCTAGGTAGTAACATCTACTATCTGTGCTCTGTGGAATATTATCTAGGCAGTAACATGTACTATCTGGGCACTAGAATATTATCAAGGTAGTAACATGTACTATCTGGGCTCTGTGGAGCATTATCTAGGTAGTAACATGTACTATCTGGGCTCTGTTGGGTATTATCTAGGCAGATACATGTACTACTTGGGCATTGTTTGACATTATTTAGGCAGTAACATGTTCTATCTGGGCAGTGAGGTGCATTATCTAGTCAGCTACATGTACTATCTGGGCTCTGTGGAATATTATCTAGACAGTAACATGTACTACCTGGGCTGGGTGGAATATTATCTAGGCAGATATACTGTATGTACTAGCTGGGCACTGTGGGGCATTATCTGCTGTTACATGTACTCTCTGGGCACTGAGTTGCGTTATCTGGGCAGCTATATGAACTATCTGGGGACTCAGGCATTATCTGGGTCTATACATGTACTCTCTGGGCACTGTGGGGTATTATCTAGGCAGTAACATGTACTATCTGGGCTCTGTGGAGCATTATCTAGGTAGTAACATGTACTATCTGGGCTCTGTGGAACATTATCTAGGTAGTAACATGTACTATCTGGGCTCTGTGGAGCATTATCTAGGTAGTAACATGTACTATCTGGGCTCTGTGGAACATTATCTAGGTAGTAACATGTACTATCTGGGCTCTGTGGAACATTATCTAGGCAGTAACATGTACTATCTGGGCTCTGTGGAACATTATCTAGGTAGTAACATGTACTATCTGTGCTCTGTGGAATATTATCTAGGCAGTAACATGTACTATCTGGGCTCGGTGGAGCATTATCTAGGTAGTAACATCTACTATCTGTGCTCTGTGGAATATTATCTAGGCAGTAACATGTACTATCTGGGCACTAGAATATTATCAAGGTAGTAACATGTACTATCTGGGCACTAGAATATTATCAAGGTAGTAACATGTACTATCTGGGCTCTGTGGGGTATTATTTAGGTAGTAACATGTACTATCTGGGCTCTGTGGAACATTATCTAGGCAGTAACATGTACTATCTGGGCTTTGTGGAATATTATCTAGGTAGTAACATGTACTATCTGTGCTCTGTGGAACATTATCTAGGTAGTAACATGTACTATCTGGGCTCGGTGGAGCATTATCTAGGTAGTAACATCTACTATCTGTGCTCTGTGGAATATTATCTAGGCAGTAACATGTACTATCTGGGCACTAGAATATTATCAAGGTAGTAACATGTACTATCTGGGCTCTGTGGGGTATTATTTAGGTAGTAACATGTACTCTCTGGGCACTGAGTTGCGTTATCTGGGCAGCTATATGAACTATCTGGGGACTCAGGCATTATCTGGGTCTATACATGTACTCTCTGGGCACTGTGGGGTATTATCTAGGCAGTAACATGTACTATCTGGGCACTAGAATATTATCAAGGCAGTAACATGTACTATCTGGGCTCTGTGGAGCATTATCTAGGTAGTAACATGTACTATCTGGGCTCTGTTGGGTATTATGTAGGTAGTAACATGTACTATCTGGGCTCTGTGGAGCATTATCTAGGTAGTAACATGTACTATCTGGGCTCTGTGGAACATTATCTAGGTAGTAACATGTACTATCTGGGCTCTGTGGAGCATTATCTAGGTAGTAACATGTACTATCTGGGCTCTGTGGAGCATTATCTAGGTAGTAACATGTACTATCTGGGCTCTGTGGAACATTATCTAGGTAGTAACATGTACTATCTGGGCTCTGTGGAGCATTATCTAGGTAGTAACATGTACTATCTGGGCTCTGTGGAACATTATCTAGGTAGTAACATGTACTATCTGTGCTCTGTTGGGTATTATGTAGGTAGTAACATGTACTATCTGGGCTCTGTGGAGCATTATCTAGGTAGTAACATGTACTATCTGGGCTCTGTTGGGTATTATGTAGGTAGTAACATGTACTATCTGGGCTCTGTGGAGCATTATGTAGGTAGTAACATGTACTATCTGGGCTCTGTGGAGCATTATCTAGGTAGTAACATGTACTATCTGGGCTCTGTGGAGCATTATCTAGGCAGTAACATGTACTATCTGGGCACTAGAATATTCTCAAGGTAGTAACATGTACTATCTGGGCTCTGTGGAACATTATCTAGGCAGTAACATGTACTATCTGGGCTCTGTGGAATATTATCTAGGTAGTAACATGTACTATCTGTGCTCTGTGGAACATTATCTAGGTAGTAACATGTACTATCTGGGCTCGGTGCAGCATTATCTAGGTAGTAACATCTACTATCTGTGCTCTGTGGAATATTATCTAGGCAGTAACATGTACTATCTGGGCACTAGAATATTATCAAGGTAGTAACATGTACTATCTGGGCTCTGTGGGGTATTATTTAGGTAGTAACATGTACTATCTGGGCACTGTGGGGCATTATCTGCTGTTACATGTACTCTCTGGGCACTGAGTTGCGTTATCTGGGCAGCTATATGAACTATCTGGGGACTCAGGCATTATCTGGGTCTATACATGTACTCTCTGGGCACTGTGGGGTATTATCTAGGCAGTAACATGTACTATCTGGGCACTAGAATATTATCAAGGCAGTAACATGTACTATCTGGGCTCTGTGGAGCATTATCTAGGTAGTAACATGTACTATCTGGGCTCTGTGGAGCATTATCTAGGTAGTAACATGTACTATCTGGGCTCTGTGGAGCATTATCTAGGTAGTAACATGTACTATCTGGGCTCTGTGGAGCATTATCTAGGTAGTAACATGTACTATCTGGGCTCTGTGGAGCATTATTTAGGTAGTAACATGTACTATCTGGGCTCTGTGGAGCATTATCTAGGTAGTAACATGTACTATCTGGGCTCTGTGGAGCATTATCTAGGTAGTAACATGTACTATCTGGGCTCTGTGGAACATTATCTAGGTAGTAACATGTACTATCTGGGCTCTGTGGAGCATTATCTAGGTAGTAACATGTACTATCTGGGCTCTGTGGAACATTATCTAGGTAGTAACATGTACTATCTGGGCTCTGTGGAGCATTATCTAGGTAGTAACATGTACTATCTGTGCTCTGTTGGGTATTATCTAGGTAGTAACATGTACTATCTGGGCTCTGTTGGGTATTATCTAGGTAGTAACATGTACTATCTGGGCTCTGTGGAGCATTATCTAGGTAGTAACATGTACTATCTGGGCTCTGTTGGGTATTATCTAGGTAGTAACATGTACTATCTGGGCTCTGTTGGGTATTATCTAGGTTGTAACATGTACTATCTGTGCTATGTGGAATATTATCTAGGTAGTGACATGTACTATCTGGGCTCGGTGGAGCATTATCTAGGCAGTAACATGTACTATCTGTGCTCTGTGGAATATTATCTAGGTAGTAACATGTACTATCTGGGCTCTGTTGGGTATTATCTAGGTAGTAACATGTACTATCTGGGCTCTGTTGGGTATTATCTAGGTAGTAACATGTACTATCTGGGCTCTGTGGAATATTATCTAGGTAGTAACATGTACTATCTGGGCTCTGTGGAACATTATCTAGGTAGTAACATCTACTATCTGTGCTCTGTGGAATATTATCTAGGCAGTAACATGTACTATCTGGGCACTAGAATATTCTCAAGGTAGTAACATGTACTATCTGGGCACTGTGGGGCATTATCTGCTGTTACATGTACTCTCTGGGCACTGAGTTACGTTATCTGGGCAGCTATATGAACTATCTGGGGACTCAGGCATTATCTGGGTCTATACATGTACTCTCTGGGCACTGTGGGGTATTATCTAGGCAGTAACATGTACTATCTGGGCACTAGAATATTATCAAGGCAGTAACATGTACTATCTGGGCTCTGTTGGGTATTATCTAGGTAGTAACATGTACTATCTGGGCTCTGTTGGGTATTATCTAGGTAGTAACATGTACTATCTGGGCTCTGTGGAGCATTATCTAGGTAGTAACATGTACTATCTGGGCTCTGTGGAACATTATCTAGGTAGTAACATGTACTATCTGGGCTCTGTGGAGCATTATCTAGGTAGTAACATGTACTATCTGGGCTCTGTTGGGTATTATCTAGGTAGTAACATGTACTATCTGGGCTCTGTGGAGCATTATCTAGGTAGTAACATGTACTATCTGGGCTCTGTGGAGCATTATCTAGGTAGTAACATGTACTATCTGGGCTCTGTGGAGCATTATCTAGGTAGTAACATGTACTATCTGGGCTCTGTGGAACATTATCTAGGTAGTAACATGTACTATCTGGGCTCTGTGGAACATTATCTAGGTAGGGACGTGTACTATCTGGGCTCGGTGGAGCATTATCTAGGCAGTAACATGTACTATCTGTGCTCTGTGGAATATTATCTAGGTAGTAACATGTACTATTTGGGCTCTGTGGAACATTATCTAGGTAGTAACATCTACTATCTGTGCTCTGTGGAATATTATCTAGGCAGTAACATGTACTATCTGGGCACTAGAATATTCTCAAGGTAGTAACATGTACTATCTGGGCTCTGTGGAACATTATCTAGGCAGTAACATGTACTATCTGGGCTCTGTGGAATATTATCTAGGTAGTAACATGTACTATCTGTGCTCTGTGGAACATTATCTAGGTAGTAACATGTACTATCTGGGCTCGGTGCAGCATTATCTAGGTAGTAACATCTACTATCTGTGCTCTGTGGAATATTATCTAGGCAGTAACATGTACTATCTGGGCACTAGAATATTCTCAAGGTAGTAACATGTACTATCTGGGCTCTGTGGAACATTATCTAGGCAGTAACATGTACTATCTGGGCTCTGTGGAATATTATCTAGGTAGTAACATGTACTATCTGTGCTCTGTGGAACATTATCTAGGTAGTAACATGTACTATCTGGGCTCGGTGCAGCATTATCTAGGTAGTAACATCTACTATCTGTGCTCTGTGGAATATTATCTAGGTAGTAACATGTACTATCTGGGCTCTGTGGGGTATTATTTAGGTAGTAACATGTACTATCTGGGCACTGTGGGGCATTATCTGCTGTTACATGTACTCTCTGGGCACTGAGTTGCGTTATCTGGGCAGCTATATGAACTATCTGGGGACTCAGGCATTATCTGGGTCTATACATGTACTCTCTGGGCACTGTGGGGTATTATCTAGGCAGTAACATGTACTATCTGGGCACTAGAATATTATCAAGGCAGTAACATGTACTATCTGGGCTCTGTGGAGCATTATCTAGGTAGTAACATGTACTATCTGGGCTCTGTGGAGCATTATCTAGGTAGTAACATGTACTCTCTGGGCACTGTGGGGTATTATCTAGGTAGTAACATGTACTATCTGGGCACTAGAATATTATCAAGGCAGTAACATGTACTATCTGGGCTCTGTGGAGCATTATCTAGGTAGTAACATGTACTATCTGGGCTCTGTGGAGCATTATCTAGGTAGTAACATGTACTATCTGGGCTCTGTGGAGCATTATCTAGGTAGTAACATGTACTATCTGGGCTCTGTGGAGCATTATCTAGGTAGTAACATGTACTATCTGGGCTCTGTGGAGCATTATTTAGGTAGTAACATGTACTATCTGGGCTCTGTGGAGCATTATCTAGGTAGTAACATGTACTATCTGGGCTCTGTGGAGCATTATCTAGGTAGTAACATGTACTATCTGGGCTCTGTGGAACATTATCTAGGTAGTAACATGTACTATCTGGGCTCTGTGGAGCATTATCTAGGTAGTAACATGTACTATCTGGGCTCTGTGGAACATTATCTAGGTAGTAACATGTACTATCTGGGCTCTGTGGAGCATTATCTAGGTAGTAACATGTACTATCTGTGCTCTGTTGGGTATTATCTAGGTAGTAACATGTACTATCTGGGCTCTGTTGGGTATTATCTAGGTAGTAACATGTACTATCTGGGCTCTGTGGAACATTATCTAGGTAGTAACATGTACTATCTGGGCTCTGTTGGGTATTATCTAGGTAGTAACATGTACTATCTGGGCTCTGTTGGGTATTATCTAGGTTGTAACATGTACTATCTGGGCTCTGTGGAACATTATCTAGGTAGTAACATCTACTATCTGTGCTCTGTGGAATATTATCTAGGCAGTAACATGTACTATCTGGGCACTAGAATATTCTCAAGGTAGTAACATGTACTATCTGGGCACTGTGGGGCATTATCTGCTGTTACATGTACTCTCTGGGCACTGAGTTACGTTATCTGGGCAGCTATATGAACTATCTGGGGACTCAGGCATTATCTGGGTCTATACATGTACTCTCTGGGCACTGTGGGGTATTATCTAGGCAGTAACATGTACTATCTGGGCACTAGAATATTATCAAGGCAGTAACATGTACTATCTGGGCTCTGTTGGGTATTATCTAGGTAGTAACATGTACTATCTGGGCTCTGTTGGGTATTATCTAGGTAGTAACATGTACTATCTGGGCTCTGTGGAGCATTATCTAGGTAGTAACATGTACTATCTGGGCTCTGTGGAACATTATCTAGGTAGTAACATGTACTATCTGGGCTCTGTGGAGCATTATCTAGGTAGTAACATGTACTATCTGGGCTCTGTTGGGTATTATCTAGGTAGTAACATGTACTATCTGGGCTCTGTGGAGCATTATCTAGGTAGTAACATGTACTATCTGGGCTCTGTGGAGCATTATCTAGGTAGTAACATGTACTATCTGGGCTCTGTGGAGCATTATCTAGGTAGTAACATGTACTATCTGGGCTCTGTGGAACATTATCTAGGTAGTAACATGTACTATCTGGGCTCTGTGGAGCATTATCTAGGTAGTAACATGTACTATCTGTGCTCTGTGGAATATTATCTAGGCAGTAACATGTACTATCTGGGCTCTGTTGGGTATTATCTAGGTAGTAACATGTACTATCTGGACTCTGTGGAATATTATCTAGGTAGTAACATGTACTATCTGGGCTCTGTGGAGCATTATCTAGGTAGTAACATGTACTATCTGTGCTCTGTGGAATATTATCTAGGCAGTAACATGTACTATCTGGGCTCTGTTGGGTATTATCTAGGTAGTAACATGTACTATCTGTGCTCTGTGGAATATTATCTAGGTAGTAACATGTACTATCTGGGCTCTGTGGAGCATTATCTAGGTAGTAACATGTACTATCTGGGCTCTGTGGAACATTATCTAGGTAGTAACATGTACTATCTGGGCTCTGTGGAACATTATCTAGGTAGTAACATGTACTATCTGGGCTCTGTGGAGCATTATCTAGGTAGTAACATGTACTATCTGTGCTCTGTGGAATATTATCTAGGCAGTAACATGTACTATCTGGGCTCTGTTGGGTATTATCTAGGTAGTAACATGTACTATCTGGACTCTGTGGAATATTATCTAGGTAGTAACATGTACTATCTGGGCTCTGTGGAGCATTATCTAGGTAGTAACATGTACTATCTGTGCTCTGTGGAATATTATCTAGGTAGTAACATGTACTATCTGTGCTCTGTGGAATATTATCTAGGCAGTAACATGTACTATCTGGGCTCTGTTGGGTATTATCTAGGTAGTAACATGTACTATCTGTGCTCTGTGGAATATTATCTAGGTAGTAACATGTACTATCTGGGCTCTGTGGAGCATTATCTAGGTAGTAACATGTACTATCTGGGCTCTGTGGAGCATTATCTAGGTTGTAATATGTACTATCTGGGCTCTGTGGAATATTATCTAGGCAGTAACATGTACTATCTGTGCTCTGTGGAATATTATCTAGGCAGTAACATGTACTATCTGGGCTCTGTTGGGTATTATCTAGGTAGTAACATGTACTATCTGTGCTCTGTTGGGTATTATCTAGGTAGTAACATGTACTATCTGGGCTCTGTGGAGCATTATCTAGGTAGTAACATGTACTATCTGGGCTCTGTGGAGCATTATCTAGGTAGTAACATGTACTATCTGGGCTCTGTGGAACATTATCTAGGTAGTAACATGTACTATCTGGGCTCTGTGGAACATTATCTAGGCAGTAACATGTACTATCTGGGCTCTGTGGAACATTATCTAGGTAGTAACATGTACTATCTGGGCTCTGTGGAATATTATCTAGGTAGTAACATGTACTATCTGGGCTCGGTGGAGCATTATCTAGGTAGTGACGTGTACTATCTGGGCTCGGTGGAACATTATCTAGGCAGTAACATCTACTATCTGTGCTCTGTGGAATATTATCTAGGCAGTAACATGTACTATCTGGGCACTAGAATATTATCAAGGTAGTAACATGTACTATCTGGGCACTGTGGGGCATTATCTGCTGTTACATGTACTCTCTGGGCACTGAGTTGCGTTATCTGGGCAGCTATATGAACTATCTGGGGACTCAGGCATTATCTGGGTCTATACATGTACTCTCTGGGCACTGTGGGGTATTATCTAGGCAGTAACATGTACTATCTGGGCACTAGAATATTATCAAGGCAGTAACATGTACTATCTGGGCTCTGTGGAGCATTATCTAGGTAGTAACATGTACTATCTGGGCTCTGTTGGGTATTATCTAGGTAGTAACATGTACTATCTGGGCACTAGAATATTATCTAGGTAGTAACATGTACTATCTGGGCTCTGTGGAGCATTATCTAGGTAGTAACATGTACTATCTGTGCTCTGTGGAATATTATCTAGGCAGTAACATGTACTATCTGGGCACTAGAATATTATCTAGGTAGTAACATGTACTATCTGGGCTCTGTTGTGTATTATCTAGGTAGTAACATGTACTATCTGGGCTCTGTGGAGCATTATCTAGGTAGTAACATGTACTATCTGGGCTCTGTTGGGTATTATCTAGGTAGTAACATGTACTATCTGGGCTCTGTGGAACATTATCTAGGTAGTAACATGTACTATCTGGGCTCTGTTGGGTATTATCTAGGTAGTAACATGTACTATCTGGGCTCTGTTGGGTATTATCTAGGTTGTAACATGTACTATCTGTGCTCTGTGGAATATTATCTAGGTAGTGACGTGTACTATCTGGGATCGGTGGAGCATTATCTAGGCAGTAACATGTACTATCTGTGCTCTGTGGAATATTATCTAGGTAGTAACATGTACTATCTGTGCTCTGTGGAATATTATCTAGGTAGTAACATGTACTATTTGGGCTCTGTGGAACATTATCTAGGTATTAACATCTACTATCTGTGCTCTGTGGAATATTATCAAGGTAGTAACATGTACTATCTGGGCACTGTGGGGCATTATCTGCTGTTACATGTACTCTCTGGGCACTGAGTTACGTTATCTGGGCAGCTATATGAACTATCTGGGGACTCAGGCATTATCTGGGTCTATACATGTACTCTCTGGGCACTGTGGGGTATTATCTAGGCAGTAACATGTACTATCTGGGCACTAGAATATTATCTAGGTAGTAACATGTACTATCTGGGCTCTGTTGTGTATTATCTAGGTAGTAACATGTACTATCTGGGCTCTGTGGATCATTATCTAGGTAGTAACATGTACTATCTGGGCTCTGTTGGGTATTATCTAGGTAGTAACATGTACTATCTGGGCTCTGTGGAGCATTATCTAGGTAGTAACATGTACTATCTGGGCTCTGTGGAGCATTATCTAGGCAGTAACATGTACTATCTGGGCTCTGTGGAACATTATCTAGGCAGTAACATGTACTATCTGGGCTCTGTGGAACATTATCTAGGTAGTAACATGTACTATCTGGGCTCTGTGGAGCATTATCTAGGTAGTAGCATGTACTATCTGGGCTCTGTGGAGCATTATCTAGGTAGTAACATGTACTCTCTGTGCTCTGTGGAATATTATCTAGGCAGTAACATGTACTATCTGGGCACTAGAATATTATCTAGGTAGTAACATGTACTATCTGGGCTCTGTTGGGTATTATTTAGGTAGTAACATGTACTATCTGGGCTCTGTGGAACATTATCTAGGCAGTAACATGTACTATCTGGGCACTAGAATATTATCTAGGTAGTAACATGTACTATCTGGGCTCTGTTGGGTATTATCTAGGTAGTAACATGTACTATCTGGGCTCTGTGGAGCATTATCTAGGTAGTAACATGTACTATCTGGGCTCTGTGGAGCATTATCTAGGTAGTAACATGTTCTATCTGGGCTAAGTGGAACATTATCTAGGTAGTAACATGTACTATCTGGGCTCTGTGGAGCATTATCTAGGTAGTAACATGTACTATCTGGGCTCTGTGGAGCATTATCTAGGTAGTAACATGTACTATCTGGGCTCTGTGGAACATTATCTAGGTAGTAACATGTACTATCTGGGCTCTGTGGAGCATTATCTAGGTAGTAACATGTACTATCTGGGCTCTGTGGAGCATTATCTAGGTAGTAACATGTACTATCTGGGCTCTGTGGAGCATTATCTAGGTAGTAACATGTACTATCTGGGATCTGTGGAGCATTATCTAGGTAGTAACATGTACTATCTGGGCTCTGTGGAACATTATCTAGGTAGTAACATGTACTATCTGGGCTCTGTGGAGCATTATCTAGGTAGTAACATGTACTATCTGGGCTCTGTGGAGCATTATCTAGGTAGTAACATGTACTATCTGGGCTCTGTGGAACATTATCTAGGCAGTAACATGTACTATCTGGGCTCTGTGGAACATTATCTAGGTAGTAACATGTACTATCTGGGCTCTGTGGAACATTATCTAGGCAGTAACATGTACTATCTGGGCTCTGTGGAATATTATCTAGGTAGTAACATGTACTATCTGGGCTCGGTGGAGCATTATCTAGGTAGTAACATGTACTATCTGGGCTCTGTGGAGCATTATCTAGGTAGTAACATGTACTATCTGGGCTCTGTGGAACATTATCTAGGTAGTAACATGTACTATCTGGGCTCTGTGGAACATTATCTAGGCAGTAACATGTACTATCTGGGCTCTGTGGAACATTATCTAGGTAGTAACATGTACTATCTGTGCTCTGTGGAATATTATCTAGGCAGTAACATGTACTATCTGGGCTCGGTGGAGCATTATCTAGGTAGTAACATCTACTATCTGTGCTCTGTGGAATATTATCTAGGCAGTAACATGTACTATCTGGGCACTAGAATATTATCAAGGTAGTAACATGTACTATCTGGGCTCTGTGGGGTATTATTTAGGTAGTAACATGTACTATCTGGGCTCTGTGGAACATTATCTAGGCAGTAACATGTACTATCTGGGCTTTGTGGAATATTATCTAGGTAGTAACATGTACTATCTGGGCTCGGTGGAACATTATCTAGGTAGTAACATGTACTATCTGGGCTCGGTGGAGCATTATCTAGGTAGTAACATCTACTATCTGTGCTCTGTGGAATATTATCTAGGCAGTAACATGTACTATCTGGGCACTAGAATATTATCAAGGTAGTAACATGTACTATCTGGGCTCTGTGGGGTATTATTTAGGTAGTAACATGTACTATCTGGGCTCTGTGGGGTATTATTTAGGTAGTAACATGTACTATCTGGGCACTGTGGGGCATTATCTGCTGTTACATGTACTCTCTGGGCACTGAGTTGCGTTATCTGGGCAGCTATATGAACTATCTGGGGACTCAGGCATTATCTGGGTCTATACATGTACTCTCTGGGCACTGTGGGGTATTATCTAGGCAGTAACATGTACTATCTGGGCACTAGAATATTATCAAGGCAGTAACATGTACTATCTGGGCTCTGTGGAGCATTATCTAGGTAGTAACATGTACTATCTGGGCTCTGTTGGGTATTATGTAGGTAGTAACATGTACTATCTGGGCTCTGTGGAGCATTATCTAGGTAGTAACATGTACTATCTGGGCTCTGTGGAACATTATCTAGGTAGTAACATGTACTATCTGGGCTCTGTGGAGCATTATCTAGGTAGTAACATGTACTATCTGGGCTCTGTGGAACATTATCTAGGTAGTAACATGTACTATCTGTGCTCTGTTGGGTATTATGTAGGTAGTAACATGTACTATCTGGGCTCTGTGGAGCATTATCTAGGTAGTAACATGTACTATCTGGGCTCTGTTGGGTATTATGTAGGTAGTAACATGTACTATCTGGGCTCTGTGGAGCATTATCTAGGTAGTAACATGTACTATCTGGGCTCTGTTGGGTATTATGTAGGTAGTAACATGTACTATCTGGGCTCTGTGGAGCATTATCTAGGTAGTAACATGTACTATCTGGGCTCTGTGGAGCATTATCTAGGTAGTAACATGTACTATCTGGGCTCTGTGGAGCATTATCTAGGTAGTAACATGTACTATCTGGGCTCTGTGGAGCATTATCTAGGTAGTAACATGTACTATCTGGGCTCTGTGGAGCATTATCTAGGTAGTAACATGTACTATCTGGGCTCTGTTGGGTATTATCTAGGTAGTAACATGTACTATCTGTGCTCTGTTGGGTATTATGTAGGTAGTAACATGTACTATCTGGGCTCTGTGGAGCATTATCTAGGTAGTAACATGTACTATCTGGGCTCTGTTGGGTATTATCTAGGTAGTAACATGTACTATCTGGGCTCTGTTGGGTATTATGTAGGTAGTAACATGTACTATCTGGGCTCTGTGGAACATTATCTAGGTAGTAACATGTACTATCTGGGCTCTGTTGGGTATTATGTAGGTAGTAACATGTACTATCTGGGCTCTGTGGAGCATTATCTAGGTAGTAACATGTACTATCTGGGCTCTGTGGAGCATTATCTAGGTAGTAACATGTACTATCTGGGCTCTGTGGAGCATTATCTAGGTAGTAACATGTACTATCTGGGCTCTGTGGAGCATTATCTAGGTAGTAACATGTACTATCTGTGCTCTGTTGGGTATTATCTAGGTAGTAACATGTACTATCTGGGCTCTGTTGGGTATTATGTAGGTAGTAACATGTACTATCTGGGCTCTGTGGAGCATTATCTAGGTAGTAACATGTACTATCTGGGCTCTGTGGAGCATTATCTAGGTAGTAACATGTACTATCTGGGCTCTGTGGAGCATTATCTAGGTAGTAACATGTACTATCTGGGCTCTGTGGAGCATTATCTAGGTAGTAACATGTACTATCTGGGCTCTGTGGAACATTATCTAGGTAGTAACATGTACTATCTGGGCTCTGTGGAGCATTATCTAGGTAGTAACATGTACTATCTGGGCTCTGTGGAGCATTATCTAGGTAGTAACATGTACTATCTGTGCTCTGTTGGGTATTATCTAGGTAGTAACATGTACTATCTGGGCTCTGTTGGGTATTATCTAGGTAGTAACATGTACTATCTGGGCTCTGTGGAGCATTATCTAGGTAGTAACATGTACTATCTGGGCTCTGTTGGGTATTATCTAGGTAGTAACATGTACTATCTGGGCTCTGTTGGGTATTATCTAGGTTGTAACATGTACTATCTGTGCTATGTGGAATATTATCTAGGTAGGGACGTGTACTATCTGGGCTCGGTGGAGCATTATCTAGGCAGTAACATGTACTATCTGTGCTCTGTGGAATATTATCTAGGTAGTAACATGTACTATCTGGGCTCTGTGGAACATTATCTAGGTAGTAACATCTACTATCTGTGCTCTGTGGAATATTATCTAGGCAGTAACATGTACTATCTGGGCACTAGAATATTCTCAAGGTAGTAACATGTACTATCTGGGCTCTGTGGAACATTATCTAGGCAGTAACATGTACTATCTGGGCTCTGTGGAATATTATCTAGGTAGTAACATGTACTATCTGTGCTCTGTGGAACATTATCTAGGTAGTAACATGTACTATCTGGGCTCGGTGCAGCATTATCTAGGTAGTAACATCTACTATCTGTGCTCTGTGGAATATTATCTAGGCAGTAACATGTACTATCTGGGCACTAGAATATTATCAAGGTAGTAACATGTACTATCTGGGCTCTGTGGGGTATTATCTAGGCAGTAACATGTACTATCTGGGCTCTGTGGAGCATTATCTAGGTAGTAACATGTACTATCTGGGCTCTGTGGAGCATTATCTAGGTAGTAACATGTACTATCTGGGCTCTGTGGAACATTATCTAGGCAGTAACATGTACTATCTGGGCTCTGTGGAACATTATCTAGGTAGTAACATGTACTATCTGTGCTCTGTGGAATATTATCTAGGCAGTAACATGTACTATCTGGGCTCGGTGGAGCATTATCTAGGTAGTAACATCTACTATCTGTGCTCTGTGGAATATTATCTAGGCAGTAACATGTACTATCTGGGCACTAGAATATTATCAAGGTAGTAACATGTACTATCTGGGCTCTGTGGGGTATTATTTAGGTAGTAACATGTACTATCTGGGCTCTGTGGAACATTATCTAGGCAGTAACATGTACTATCTGGGCTTTGTGGAATATTATCTAGGTAGTAACATGTACTATCTGGGCTCGGTGGAACATTATCTAGGTAGTAACATGTACTATCTGGGCTCGGTGGAGCATTATCTAGGTAGTAACATCTACTATCTGTGCTCTGTGGAATATTATCTAGGCAGTAACATGTACTATCTGGGCACTAGAATATTATCAAGGTAGTAACATGTACTATCTGGGCTCTGTGGGGTATTATTTAGGTAGTAACATGTACTATCTGGGCTCTGTGGGGTATTATTTAGGTAGTAACATGTACTATCTGGGCACTGTGGGGCATTATCTGCTGTTACATGTACTCTCTGGGCACTGAGTTGCGTTATCTGGGCAGCTATATGAACTATCTGGGGACTCAGGCATTATCTGGGTCTATACATGTACTCTCTGGGCACTGTGGGGTATTATCTAGGCAGTAACATGTACTATCTGGGCACTAGAATATTATCAAGGCAGTAACATGTACTATCTGGGCTCTGTTGGGTATTATCTAGGTAGTAACATGTACTATCTGGGCTCTGTTGGGTATTATCTAGGTAGTAACATGTACTATCTGGGCTCTGTGGAGCATTATCTAGGTAGTAACATGTACTATCTGGGCTCTGTGGAACATTATCTAGGTAGTAACATGTACTATCTGGGCTCTGTGGAGCATTATCTAGGTAGTAACATGTACTATCTGGGCTCTGTTGGGTATTATCTAGGTAGTAACATGTACTATCTGGGCTCTGTGGAGCATTATCTAGGTAGTAACATGTACTATCTGGGCTCTGTGGAGCATTATCTAGGTAGTAACATGTACTATCTGGGCTCTGTGGAACATTATCTAGGTAGTAACATGTACTATCTGGGCTCTGTGGAACATTATCTAGGTAGGGACGTGTACTATCTGGGCTCGGTGGAGCATTATCTAGGCAGTAACATGTACTATCTGTGCTCTGTGGAATATTATCTAGGTAGTAACATGTACTATCTGGGCTCTGTGGAACATTATCTAGGTAGTAACATCTACTATCTGTGCTCTGTGGAATATTATCTAGGCAGTAACATGTACTATCTGGGCACTAGAATATTCTCAAGGTAGTAACATGTACTATCTGGGCTCTGTGGAACATTATCTAGGCAGTAACATGTACTATCTGGGCTCTGTGGAATATTATCTAGGCAGTAACATGTACTATCTGTGCTCTGTGGAACATTATCTAGGTAGTAACATGTACTATCTGGGCTCGGTGCAGCATTATCTAGGTAGTAACATCTACTATCTGTGCTCTGTGGAATATTATCTAGGCAGTAACATGTACTATCTGGGCACTAGAATATTATCAAGGTAGTAACATGTACTATCTGGGCTCTGTGGGGTATTATTTAGGTAGTAACATGTACTATCTGGGCACTGTGGGGCATTATCTGCTGTTACATGTACTCTCTGGGCACTGAGTTGCGTTATCTGGGCAGCTATATGAACTATCTGGGGACTCAGGCATTATCTGGGTCTATACATGTACTCTCTGGGCACTGTGGGGTATTATCTAGGCAGTAACATGTACTATCTGGGCACTAGAATATTATCAAGGCAGTAACATGTACTATCTGGGCTCTGTGGAGCATTATCTAGGTAGTAACATGTACTATCTGGGCTCTGTGGAGCATTATCTAGGTAGTAACATGTACTATCTGGGCTCTGTGGAGCATTATCTAGGTAGTAACATGTACTATCTGGGCTCTGTGGAGCATTATCTAGGTAGTAACATGTACTATCTGGGCTCTGTGGAGCATTATTTAGGTAGTAACATGTACTATCTGGGCTCTGTGGAGCATTATCTAGGTAGTAACATGTACTATCTGGGCTCTGTGGAGCATTATCTAGGTAGTAACATGTACTATCTGGGCTCTGTGGAACATTATCTAGGTAGTAACATGTACTATCTGGGCTCTGTGGAGCATTATCTAGGTAGTAACATGTACTATCTGGGCTCTGTGGAACATTATCTAGGTAGTAACATGTACTATCTGGGCTCTGTGGAGCATTATCTAGGTAGTAACATGTACTATCTGTGCTCTGTTGGGTATTATCTAGGTAGTAACATGTACTATCTGGGCTCTGTGGAACATTATCTAGGTAGTAACATGTACTATCTGGGCTCTGTGGAACATTATCTAGGTAGTAACATGTACTATCTGGGCTCTGTTGGGTATTATCTAGGTAGTAACATGTACTATCTGGGCTCTGTTGGGTATTATCTAGGTAGTAACATGTACTATCTGGGCTCTGTGGAGCATTATCTAGGTAGTAACATGTACTATCTGGGCTCTGTTGGGTATTATCTAGGTAGTAACATGTACTATCTGGGCTCTGTTGGGTATTATCTAGGTTGTAACATGTACTATCTGTGCTATGTGGAATATTATCTAGGTAGTGACATGTACTATCTGGGCTCGGTGGAGCATTATCTAGGCAGTAACATGTACTATCTGTGCTCTGTGGAATATTATCTAGGTAGTAACATGTACTATCTGGGCTCTGTTGGGTATTATCTAGGTAGTAACATGTACTATCTGGGCTCTGTTGGGTATTATCTAGGTAGTAACATGTACTATCTGGGCTCTGTGGAACATTATCTAGGTAGTAACATGTACTATCTGGGCTCTGTGGAACATTATCTAGGTAGTAACATCTACTATCTGTGCTCTGTGGAATATTATCTAGGCAGTAACATGTACTATCTGGGCACTAGAATATTCTCAAGGTAGTAACATGTACTATCTGGGCACTGTGGGGCATTATCTGCTGTTACATGTACTCTCTGGGCACTGAGTTACGTTATCTGGGCAGCTATATGAACTATCTGGGGACTCAGGCATTATCTGGGTCTATACATGTACTCTCTGGGCACTGTGGGGTATTATCTAGGCAGTAACATGTACTATCTGGGCACTAGAATATTATCAAGGCAGTAACATGTACTATCTGGGCTCTGTTGGGTATTATCTAGGTAGTAACATGTACTATCTGGGCTCTGTTGGGTATTATCTAGGTAGTAACATGTACTATCTGGGCTCTGTGGAGCATTATCTAGGTAGTAACATGTACTATCTGGGCTCTGTGGAACATTATCTAGGTAGTAACATGTACTATCTGGGCTCTGTGGAGCATTATCTAGGTAGTAACATGTACTATCTGGGCTCTGTTGGGTATTATCTAGGTAGTAACATGTACTATCTGGGCTCTGTGGAGCATTATCTAGGTAGTAACATGTACTATCTGGGCTCTGTGGAGCATTATCTAGGTAGTAACATGTACTATCTGGGCTCTGTGGAGCATTATCTAGGTAGTAACATGTACTATCTGGGCTCTGTGGAACATTATCTAGGTAGTAACATGTACTATCTGGGCTCTGTGGAACATTATCTAGGTAGTAACATGTACTATCTGGGCTCTGTGGAGCATTATCTAGGTAGTAACATGTACTATCTGGGCTCTGTGGAGCATTATCTAGGTAGTAACATGTTCTATCTGGGCTCTGTGGAACATTATCTAGGTAGTAACATGTACTATCTGGGCTCTGTGGAACATTATCTAGGTAGGGACGTGTACTATCTGGGCTCGGTGGAGCATTATCTAGGCAGTAACATGTACTATCTGTGCTCTGTGGAATATTATCTAGGTAGTAACATGTACTATCTGGGCTCTGTGGAACATTATCTAGGTAGTAACATCTACTATCTGTGCTCTGTGGAATATTATCTAGGCAGTAACATGTACTATCTGGGCACTAGAATATTCTCAAGGTAGTAACATGTACTATCTGGGCTCTGTGGAACATTATCTAGGCAGTAACATGTACTATCTGGGCTCTGTGGAATATTATCTAGGTAGTAACATGTACTATCTGTGCTCTGTGGAACATTATCTAGGTAGTAACATGTACTATCTGGGCTCGGTGCAGCATTATCTAGGTAGTAACATCTACTATCTGTGCTCTGTGGAATATTATCTAGGCAGTAACATGTACTATCTGGGCACTAGAATATTATCAAGGTAGTAACATGTACTATCTGGGCTCTGTGGGGTATTATTTAGGTAGTAACATGTACTATCTGGGCACTGTGGGGCATTATCTGCTGTTACATGTACTCTCTGGGCACTGAGTTGCGTTATCTGGGCAGCTATATGAACTATCTGGGGACTCAGGCATTATCTGGGTCTATACATGTACTCTCTGGGCACTGTGGGGTATTATCTAGGCAGTAACATGTACTATCTGGGCACTAGAATATTATCAAGGCAGTAACATGTACTATCTGGGCTCTGTGGAGCATTATCTAGGTAGTAACATGTACTATCTGGGCTCTGTGGAGCATTATCTAGGTAGTAACATGTACTATCTGGGCTCTGTGGAGCATTATCTAGGTAGTAACATGTACTATCTGGGCTCTGTGGAGCATTATTTAGGTAGTAACATGTACTATATGGGCTCTGTGGAGCATTATCTAGGTAGTAACATGTACTATCTGGGCTCTGTGGAGCATTATCTAGGTAGTAACATGTACTATCTGGGCTCTGTGGAACATTATCTAGGTAGTAACATGTACTATCTGGGCTCTGTGGAGCATTATCTAGGTAGTAACATGTACTATCTGGGCTCTGTGGAACATTATCTAGGTAGTAACATGTACTATCTGGGCTCTGTGGAGCATTATCTAGGTAGTAACATGTACTATCTGTGCTCTGTTGGGTATTATCTAGGTAGTAACATGTACTATCTGGGCTCTGTTGGGTATTATCTAGGTAGTAACATGTACTATCTGGGCTCTGTGGAGCATTATCTAGGTAGTAACATGTACTATCTGTGCTCTGTTGGGTATTATCTAGGTAGTAACATGTACTATCTGGGCTCTGTGGAGCATTATCTAGGTAGTAACATGTACTATCTGGGCTCTGTTGGGTATTATCTAGGTAGTAACATGTACTATCTGGGCTCTGTGGAGCATTATCTAGGTAGTAACATGTACTATCTGGGCTCTGTTGGGTATTATCTAGGTAGTAACATGTACTATCTGGGCTCTGTGGAGCATTATCTAGGTAGTAACATGTACTATCTGGGCTCTGTTGGGTATTATCTAGGTTGTAACATGTACTATCTGTGCTATGTGGAATATTATCTAGGTAGTGACATGTACTATCTGGGCTCGGTGGAGCATTATCTAGGTAGTAACATGTACTATCTGGGCTCTGTGGAATATTATCTAGGTAGTAACATGTACTATCTGGGCTCTGTTGGGTATTATCTAGGTAGTAACATGTACTATCTGGGCTCTGTGGAGCATTATCTAGGTAGTAACATGTACTATCTGGGCTCTGTGGAACATTATCTAGGTAGTAACATGTACTATCTGGGCTCTGTGGAACATTATCTAGGTAGTAACATCTACTATCTGTGCTCTGTGGAATATTATCTAGGCAGTAACATGTACTATCTGGGCACTAGAATATTCTCAAGGTAGTAACATGTACTATCTGGGCACTGTGGGGCATTATCTGCTGTTACATGTACTCTCTGGGCACTGAGTTACGTTATCTGGGCAGCTATATGAACTATCTGGGGACTCAGGCATTATCTGGGTCTATACATGTACTCTCTGGGCACTGTGGGGTATTATCTAGGCAGTAACATGTACTATCTGGGCACTAGAATATTATCAAGGCAGTAACATGTACTATCTGGGCTCTGTTGGGTATTATCTAGGTAGTAACATGTACTATCTGGGCTCTGTTGGGTATTATCTAGGTAGTAACATGTACTATCTGGGCTCTGTGGAGCATTATCTAGGTAGTAACATGTACTATCTGGGCTCTGTGGAACATTATCTAGGTAGTAACATGTACTATCTGGGCTCTGTGGAGCATTATCTAGGTAGTAACATGTACTATCTGGGCTCTGTTGGGTATTATCTAGGTAGTAACATGTACTATCTGGGCTCTGTGGAGCATTATCTAGGTAGTAACATGTACTATCTGGGCTCTGTGGAGCATTATCTAGGTAGTAACATTTACTATCTGGGCTCTGTGGAGCATTATCTAGGTAGTAACATGTACTATCTGGGCTCTGTGGAACATTATCTAGGTAGTAACATGTACTATCTGGGCTCTGTGGAACATTATCTAGGTAGTAACATGTACTATCTGGGCTCTGTGGAGCATTATCTAGGTAGTAACATGTACTATCTGTGCTCTGTGGAATATTATCTAGGCAGTAACATGTACTATCTGGGCTCTGTTGGGTATTATCTAGGTAGTAACATGTACTATCTGGGCTCTGTGGAATATTATCTAGGTAGTAACATGTACTATCTGGGCTCTGTGGAGCATTATCTAGGTAGTAACATGTACTATCTGTGCTCTGTGGAATATTATCTAGGTAGTAACATGTACTATCTGTGCTCTGTGGAATATTATCTAGGCAGTAACATGTACTATCTGGGCTCTGTTGGGTATTATCTAGGTAGTAACATGTACTATCTGTGCTCTGTGGAATATTATCTAGGTAGTAACATGTACTATCTGGGCTCTGTGGAGCATTATCTAGGTAGTAACATGTACTATCTGGGCTCTGTGGAGCATTATCTAGGTTGTAATATGTACTATCTGGGCTCTGTGGAATATTATCTAGGCAGTAACATGTACTATCTGTGCTCTGTGGAATATTATCTAGGCAGTAACATGTACTATCTGGGCTCTGTTGGGTATTATCTAGGTAGTAACATGTACTATCTGTGCTCTGTTGGGTATTATCTAGGTAGTAACATGTACTATCTGGGCTCTGTGGAGCATTATCTAGGTAGTAACATGTACTATCTGGGCTCTGTGGAGCATTATCTAGGTAGTAACATGTACTATCTGGGCTCGGTGGAGCATTATCTAGGTAGTGACGTGTACTATCTGGGCTCGGTGGAACATTATCTAGGCAGTAACATCTACTATCTGTGCTCTGTGGAATATTATCTAGGCAGTAACATGTACTATCTGGGCTCTGTGGAGCATTATCTAGGTAGTAACATGTACTATCTGGGCTCTGTGGAGCATTATCTAGGTAGTAACATGTACTATCTGGGCTCTGTGGAGCATTATCTAGGCAGTAACATGTACTATCTGGGCTCTGTGGAACATTATCTAGGTAGTAACATGTACTATCTGGGCTCTGTGGAGCATTATCTAGGTAGTAACATGTACTATCTGTGCTCTGTGGAATATTATCTA
Organism: Dendrobates tinctorius; assembly: GCF_039654945.1. Lineage (NCBI taxonomy): Eukaryota > Metazoa > Chordata > Amphibia > Anura > Dendrobatidae > Dendrobates > Dendrobates tinctorius. The sequence goes on along the minus strand of NW_027361731.1, from coordinate 24,750,216 downwards.
GGCAGTAACATGTACTATCTGGGCACTAGAATATTATCTAGGTAGTAACATGTACTATCTGGGCTCTGTTGGGTATTATTTAGGTAGTAACATGTACTATCTGGGCTCTGTTGGGTATTATCTAGGTAGTAACATGTACTATCTGTGCTCTGTGGAACATTATCTAGGTAGTAACATGTACTATCTGGGCTCTGTGGAACATTATCTAGGTAGTAACATGTACTATCTGTGCTCTGTGGAATATTATCTAGGTAGTGACGTGTACTATCTGGGCTCTGTGGAGCATTATCTAGGCAGTAACATGTACTATCTGTGCTCTGTGGAATATTATCTAGGTAGTAACATGTACTATCTGGGCTCTGTTGGGTATTATCTAGGCAGTAACATGTACTATCTGGGCACTAGAATATTATCAAGGTAGTAACATGTACTATCTGGGCTCTGTGGGGTATTATTTAGGTAGTAACATGTACTATCTGGGCACTGTGGGGCATTATCTGCTGTTACATGTACTCTCTGGGCACTGAGTTACGTTATCTGGGCAGCTATATGAACTATCTGGGGACTCAGGCATTATCTGGGTCTATACATGTACTCTCTGGGCACTGTGGGGTATTATCTAGGCAGTAACATGTACTATCTGGGCACTAGAATATTATCAAGGCAGTAACATGTACTATCTGGGCTCTGTGGAGCATTATCTAGGTAGTAACATGTACTATCTGGGCTCTGTTGGGTATTATCTAGGTAGTAACATGTACTATCTGGGCTCTGTGGAGCATTATCTAGGTAGTAACATGTACTATCTGGGCTCTGTGGAGCATTATCTAGGTAGTAACATGTACTATCTGGGCTCTGTGGACTATTATCTAGGTAGTAACATGTACTATCTGGGCTCTGTGTACTATTATCTAGGCAGTAACATGTACTATCTGGGCACTAGAATATTATCTAGGCAGTAACATGTACTATCTGGGCTCTGTGGAACATTATCTAGGTAGTAACATGTACTATCTGGGCTCTGTGGAGCATTATCTAGGTAGTAACATGTACTATCTGTGCTCTGTGGAATATTATCTAGGCAGTAACATGTACTATCTGGGCACTAGAATATTATCTAGGTAGTAACATGTACTATCTGGGCTCTGTTGGGTATTATCTAGGTAGTAACATGTACTATCTGGGCTCTGTGGAGCATTATCTAGGTAGTAACATGTACTATCTGGGCTCTGTTGGGTATTATCTAGGTAGTAACATGTACTATCTGGGCTCTGTTGGGTATTATCTAGGTAGTAACATGTACTATCTGGGCTCTGTGGAACATTATCTAGGCAGTAACATGTACTATCTGTGCTCTGTGGAATATTATCTAGGTAGTGACGTGTACTATCTGGGCTCGGTGGAGCATTATCTAGGTAGTAACATGTACTATCTGGGCTCTGTGGAACATTATCTAGGTAGTAACATGTACTATCTGGGCACTAGAATATTATCAAGGTAGTAACATGTACTATCTGGGCTCTGTGGGGTATTATTTAGGTAGTAACATGTACTATCTGGGCTATGTGGGGTATTATTTAGGTAGTAACATGTACTATCTGGGCTCTGTGGAGCATTATCTAGGTAGTAACATGTACTATCTGGGCTCTGTGGAGCATTATCTAGGTAGTAACATGTACTATCTGGGCTCTGTGGAACATTATCTAGGTAGTAACATGTACTATCTGGGCTCTGTGGAGCATTATCTAGGTAGTAACATGTACTATCTGGGCTCTGTGGAGCATTATCTAGGTAGTAACATGTACTATCTGGGCTCTGTGGAACATTATCTAGGTAGTAACATGTACTATCTGGGCTCTGTGGAACATTTTCTAGGCAGTAACATGTACTATCTGGGCACTATAATATTATCAAGGTAGTAACATGTACTATCTGGGCACTAGAATATTATCAAGGTAGTAACATGTACTATCTGGGCACTAGAATATTATCAAGGTAGTAACATGTACTATCTGGGCACTAGAATATTATCTAGGTAGTAACATGTACTATCTGGGCTCTGTGGAGCATTATCTAGGTAGTAACATGTACTATCTGGGCTCTGTGGAGCATTATCTAGGCAGTAACATCTACTATCTGTGCTCTGTGGAATATTATCTAGGCAGTAACTTGTACTATCTGGGCACTAGAATATTATCAAGGTAGTAACATGTACTATCTGGGCTCTGTGGGGTATTATTTAGGTAGTAACATGTACTATCTGGGCTCTGTGGGGTATTATTTAGGTAGTAACATGTACTATCTGGGCACTGTGGGGCATTATCTGCTGTTACATGTACTCTCTGGGCACTGAGTTGCGTTATCTGGGCAGCTATATGAACTATCTGGGGACTCAGGCATTATCTGGGTCTATACATGTACTCTCTGGGCACTGTGGGGTATTATCTAGGCAGTAACATGTACTATCTGGGCACTAGAATATTATCAAGGCAGTAACATGTACTATCTGGGCTCTGTGGAGCATTATCTAGGTAGTAACATGTACTATCTGGGCTCTGTGGAGCATTATCTAGGTAGTAACATGTACTACCTGGGCTCTGTGGAGCATTATCTAGGTAGTAACATGTACTATCTGGGCTCTGTGGAGCATTATCTAGGTAGTAACATGTACTATCTGGGCTCTGTGGAACATTATCTAGGCAGTAACATGTACTATCTGGGCTCTGTGGAATATTATCTAGGTAGTAACATGTACTATCTGGGCTCTGTGGAACATTATCTAGGTAGTAACATGTACTATCTGGGCTCTGTGGAACATTATCTAGGTAGTGACGTGTACTATCTGGGCTCGGTGGAGCATTATCTAGGTAGTAACATCTACTATCTGTGCTCTGTGGAATATTATCTAGGCAGTAACATGTACTATCTGGGCACTAGAATATTATCAAGGTAGTAACATGTACTATCTGGGCTCTGTGGGGTATTATTTAGGTAGTAACATGTACTATCTGGGCTCTGTGGGGCATTATCTGCTGTTACATGTACTCTCTGGGCACTGAGTTGCGTTATCTGGGCAGCTATATGAACTATCTGGGGACTCAGGCATTATCTGGGTCTATACATGTACTCTCTGGGCACTGTGGGGTATTATCTAGGCAGTAACATGTACTATCTGGGCACTAGAATATTATCAAGGCAGTAACATGTACTATCTGGGCTCTGTGGAGCATTATCTAGGTAGTAACATGTACTATCTGGGCTCTGTTGGGTATTATCTAGGTAGTAACATGTACTATCTGGGCTCTGTTGGGTATTATCTAGGTAGTAACATGTACTATCTGGGCTCTGTGGAACATTATCTAGGTAGTAACATGTACTATCTGGGCTCTGTGGAACATTATCTAGGTAGTAACATGTACTATCTGGGCTCTGTGGAGCATTATCTAGGTAGTAACATGTACTATCTGGGCTCTGTTGGGTATTATCTAGGTAGTAACATGTACTATCTGGGCTCTGTGGAGCATTATCTAGGTAGTAACATGTACTATCTGGGCTCTGTGGAACATTATCTAGGTAGTAACATGTACTATCTGGGCTCTGTGGAGCATTATCTAGGCAGTAACATGTACTATCTGGGCTCTGTGGAACATTATCTAGGCAGTAACATGTACTATCTGGGCTCTGTGGAATATTATCTAGGTAGTAACATGTACTATCTGGGCTCTGTGGAACATTATCTAGGTAGTAACATGTACTATCTGTGCTCTGTGGAATATTATCTAGGTAGTGACGTGTACTATCTGGGCTCGGTGGAGCATTATCTAGGTAGTAACATGTACTATCTGTGCTCTGTGGAATATTATCTAGGTAGTAACATGTACTATCTGGGCTCTGTGGAACATTATCTAGGTAGTAACATGTACTATCTGTGCTCTGTGGAATATTATCTAGGTAGTGACGTGTACTATCTGGGCTCGGTGGAGCATTATCTAGGTAGTAACATGTACTATCTGTGCTCTGTGGAATATTATCTAGGTAGTGACGTGTACTATCTGGGCTCGGTGGAGCATTATCTAGGTAGTAACATGTACTATCTGTGCTCTGTGGAATATTATCTAGGCAGTAACATGTACTATCTGGGCACTAGAATATTATCAAGGTAGTAACATGTACTATCTGGGCTCTGTGGGGTATTATTTAGGTAGTAACATGTACTATCTGGGCTCTGTGGAACATTATCTAGGTAGTAACATGTACTATCTGGGCTCTGTGGAACATTATCTAGGTAGTAACATGTACTATCTGTGCTCTGTGGAATATTATCTAGGCAGTAACATGTACTATCTGGGCACTAGAATATTATCAAGGCAGTAACATGTACTATCTGGGCTCTGTGGAACATTATCTAGGTAGTAACATGTACTATCTGGGCTCGGTGGAATATTATCTAGGCAGTAACATGTACTATCTGGGCACTAGAATATTATCTAGGTAGTAACATGTACTATCTGGGCTCTGTTGGGTATTATCTAGGTAGTAACATGTACTATCTGGGCTCTGTGGAGCATTATCTAGGTAGTAACATCTACTATCTGGGCTCTGTGGAACATTATCTAGGTAGTAACATGTACTATCTGGGCTCTGTGGAACATTATCTAGGTAGTAACATGTACTATCTGGGCTCTGTGGAATATTATCTAGGCAGTAACATGTACTATCTGGGCACTAGAATATTATCAAGGCAGTAACATGTACTATCTGGGCTCTGTGGAACATTATCTAGGTAGTAACATGTACTATCTGTGCTCTGTGGAATATTATCTAGGCAGTAACATGTACTATCTGGGCACTAGAATATTATCAAGGCAGTAACATGTACTATCTGGGTTCTGTGGAGCATTATCTAGGTAGTAACATGTACTATCTGGGCTCTGTTGGGTATTATCTAGGTAGTAACATGTACTATCTGGGTTCTGTGGAGCATTATCTAGGTAGTAACATGTACTATCTGGGCTCTGTTGGGTATTATCTAGGTAGTAACATGTACTATCTGGGCTCTGTGGAACATTATCTAGGTAGTAACATGTACTATCTGTGCTCTGTGGAATATTATCTAGGCAGTAACATGTACTATCTGGGCACTAGAATATTATCAAGGCAGTAACATGTACTATCTGGGCTCTGTGGAACATTATCTAGGTAGTAACATGTACTATCTGGGCTCGGTGGAATATTATCTAGGCAGTAACATGTACTATCTGGGCACTAGAATATTATCTAGGTAGTAACATGTACTATCTGGGCTCTGTTGGGTATTATCTAGGTAGTAACATGTACTATCTGGGCTCTGTGGAGCATTATCTAGGTAGTAACATGTACTATCTGGGCTCTGTGGAACATTATCTAGGTAGTAACATGTACTATCTGGGCTCTGTGGAACATTATCTAGGTAGTAACATGTACTATCTGGGCACTAGAATATTATCAAGGCAGTAACATGTACTATCTGGGCTTTGTGGAACATTATCTAGGTAGTAACATGTACTATCTGTGCTCTGTGGAATATTATCTAGGCAGTAACATGTACTATCTGGGCACTAGAATATTATCAAGGCAGTAACATGTACTATCTGGGCTCTGTGGAACATTATCTAGGTAGTAACATGTACTATCTGGGCTCTGTGGAATATTATCTAGGCAGTAACATGTACTATCTGGGCACTAGAATATTATCAAGGCAGTAACATGTACTATCTGGGCTTTGTGGAACATTATCTAGGTAGTAACATGTACTATCTGTGCTCTGTGGAATATTATCTAGGCAGTAACATGTACTATCTGGGCACTAGAATATTATCAAGGCAGTAACATGTACTATCTGGGCTCTGTGGAACATTATCTAGGTAGTAACATGTACTATCTGTGCTCTGTGGAATATTATCTAGGCAGTAACATGTACTATCTGGGCACTAGAATATTATCAAGGCAGTAACATGTACTATCTGGGTTCTGTGGAGCATTATCTAGGTAGTAACATGTACTATCTGGGCTCTGTTGGGTATTATCTAGGTAGTAACATGTACTATCTGGGCTCTGTGGAATATTATCTAGGTAGTAACATGTACTATCTGGGCTCTGTGGAACATTATCTACAGTCATGGCCAAAAGTATTGACACCCCTGCAATTCTGTCAGATAATAGTTTCTTCCTGAAAATGATTGCAAACACAAATTCTTTGGTAATATTATCTTCATTTAATTTGTCTTAAATGAAAAAACACAAAAAGATTTGTCCTAAAGCCAAATTGGATATAATTCCACACCAAACATAACAAAGAGGGTGGACAAAAGTATTGGCACTGTTCGAAAAATCATGTGATGCTTCTCTAATTTGTGTAATTAACAGCACCTATAACTTACCTGTGGCTCCTAACAGGTGTTGGCAATAACTAAATCACACTTGCAGCCAGTTGACATGGATTAAAGTTGACTCAACCTCTGTCCTGTGTCCTGTGTCCTTGTGTGTACCACATTGAGCATGGAGAAAAGAAAGAAGACCAAAGAACTGTCTGAGGACTTGAGAAACCAAATTGTGAGGAAGCATGAGCAATATCAAGGCTACAAGTCCATCTCCAAAGACCTGAATGTTCCTGTGTCTACCGTGCGCAGTGTCATCAAGAAGTTTAAAGCCCATGGCACTGTGGCTAACCTCCCTAGATGTGGCCGGAAAAGAAAAATTGACAAGAGATTTCAATGCAAGATTGTGCGGATGTTGGATAAAGAATCTCCACTAACATCCAAACAAGTTCAAGCTGCCCTGCAGTCCGAGGGTACAACAGTGTCAACCCGTACTATCCATCGGCATCTGAATAAAAAGGGACTGTATGGTAGGAGACCCAGGAAGACTCCACTTCTTACCCCGAGACATAAAAAAGCCAGGCTGGAGTTTGCCAAAACTTACCTGAAAAAGCCTAAAACATTTTGGAAGAATGTTCTCTGGTCAGATGAGACAAAAGTAGAGCTTTTAGGGCAAAAGCATCAACATAGAGTTTACAGGAGAAAAAAGAGGCATTCAAAGAAAAGTACACGGTCCCTACAGTCAAACATGGCGGAGGTTCCCTGATGTTTTGGGGTTGCTTTGCTGCCTCTGGCACTGGACTGCTTGACCGTGTGCATGGCATTATGAAGTCAGAAGACTACCAACAAATTTTGCAGCATAATATAGGGCCCAGTGTGAGAAAGCTGGGTCTACCTCAGAGGTCATGGGTCTTCCAGCAGGACAATTACCCAAAACACACTTCAAAAAGCACTAGAAAATGGTTTGAGAGAAAGCACTGGAGACTTCTAAGGTGGCCAGCAATGAGTCCAGACCTGAATCCCATAGAACACCTGTGGAGAGATCTGAAAATGGCAGTTTGGAGAAGGCACCCTTCAAATATCAGGGACCTGGAGCAGTTTGCCAAAGAAGAATGGTCTAAAATTCCAGCAGAGCATTGTAAGAAATTCATTGATGGTTACCGGAAGCGGTTGGTCGCAGTTATTTTGGCTAAAGGTTGTGCAACCAAGTATTGGGCTGAGGGTGCCAATACTTTTGTCCGGCCCATTTTTGGAGTTTTGTGTGAAATGATCAATGTTTTGCTTTTTGCTTCATTCTCTTTTGTGTTTTTTCATTTAAGACAAATTAAATGAAGATAATAATACCAAAGAATTTGTGTTTGCAATCATTTTCAGGAAGAAACTGAATATTATCTGACAGAATTGCTGGGGTGTCAATACTTTTGGCCATGACTGTAGGTAGTAACATGTACTATCTGGGCTCTGTTGGGTATTATCTAGGTAGTAACATGTACTATCTGGGCTCTGTGGAGCATTATCTAGGTAGTAACATGTACTATCTGGGCTCTGTGGAACATTATCTAGGTAGTAACATGTACTATCTGTGCTCTGTGGAATATTATCTAGGTAGTGACGTGTACTATCTGGGCTCGGTGGAGCATTATCTAGGTAGTAACATCTACTATCTGGGCTCTGTGGAACATTATCTAGGTAGTAACATGTACTATCTGGGCTCTGTTGGGTATTATCTAGGTAGTAACATGTACTATCTGGGGTCTGTTGGGTATTATCTAGGTAGTAACATGTACTATCTGGGCTCTGTTGGGTATTATCTAGGTAGTAACATGTACTATCTGGGCTCTGTTGGGTATTATCTAGGTAGTAACATGTACTATCTGGGCTCTGTTGGGTATTATCTAGGTAGTAACATGTACTATCTGGGCTCTGTGGAACATTATCTAGGTAGTAACATGTACTATTTGGGCTCTGTGGAACATTATCTAGGTAGTAACATGTACTATCTGGGCTCTGTGGAGCATTATCTAGGTAGTAACATGTACTATCTGTGCTCTGTGGAATATTATCTAGGTAGTAACATGTACTATCTGGGCTCTGTGGAACATTATCTAGGTAGTAACATGTACTATCTGTGCTCTGTGGAGCATTATCTAGGTAGTAACATGTACTATCTGTGCTCTGTGGAATATTATCTAGGCAGTAACATGTACTATCTGGGCACTAGAATATTATCAAGGCAGTAACATGTACTATCTGGGCTCTGTGGAGCATTATCTAGGTAGTAACATGTACTATCTGGGCTCGGTGGAGCATTATCTAGGTAGTAACATGTACTATGTGGGCTCTGTGGAACATTATCTAGGTAGTAACATGTACTATCTGGGCTCTGTGGAGCATTATCTAGGTAGTAACATGTACTATCTGGGCTCTGTGGAGCATTATCTAGGTAGTAACATGTACTATCTGTGCTCTGTGGAATATTATCTAGGCAGTAACATGTACTATCTGGGCACTAGAATATTATCAAGGCAGTAACATGTACTATCTGGGCTCTGTGGAGCATTATCTAGGTAGTAACATGTACTATCTGGGCTCGGTGGAGCATTATCTAGGTAGTAACATGTACTATATGGGCTCTGTGGAACATTATCTAGGTAGTAACATGTACTATCTGGGCTCTGTGGAATATTATCTAGGCAGTAACATGTACTATCTGGGCACTAGAATATTATCAAGGCAGTAACATGTACTATCTGGGCTCTGTGGAGCATTATCTAGGTAGTAACATGTACTATCTGGGATCGGTGGAGCATTATCTAGGTAGTAACATGTACTATCTGGGCTCTGTGGAGCATTATCTAGGTAGTAACATGTACTATCTGTGCTCTGTGGAATATTATCTAGGCAGTAACATGTACTATCTGGGCACTAGAATATTATCAAGGCAGTAACATGTACTATCTGGGCTCTGTGGAGCATTATCTAGGTAGTAACATGTACTATCTGGGCTCGGTGGAGCATTATCTAGGTAGTAACATGTACTATATGGGCTCTGTGGAGCATTATCTAGGTAGTAACATGTACTATCTGGGCTCTGTGGAGCATTATCTAGGTAGTAACATGTACTATCTGGGCTCTGTGGGGTATTATTTAGGCAGTAACATGTACTATCTGGGCTCGGTGGAATATTATCTAGGCAGTAACATGTACTATCTGGGCACTAGAATATTATCTAGGTAGTAACATGTACTATCTGGGCTCGGTGGAGCATTATCTAGGTAGTAACATGTACTATCTGGGCTCGGTGGAATATTATCTAGGCAGTAACATGTACTATCTGGGCACTAGAATATTATCAAGGCAGTAACAAGTACTATCTGGGTTCTGTGGAGCATTATCTAGGTAGTAACATGTACTATCTGGGCTCTGTTGGGTATTATCTAGGTAGTAACATGTACTATCTGGGCTCTGTGGAGCATTATCTAGGTAGTAACATGTACTATCTGGGCTCTGTGGAACATTATCTAGGTAGTAACATGTACTATCTGGGCTCTGTGGAACATTATCTAGGCAGTAACATGTACTATCTGGGCTCTGTAGAATATTATCTAGGTAGTAACATGTAATATCTGGGCTCTGTGGAACATTATCTAGGCAGTAACATGTACTATCTGGGCTCTGTGGAAAATTATCTAGGTAGTAACATGTACTATCTGGGCTCTGTGGAACATTATCTAGGTAGTAACATGTACTATCTGGGCTCGGTGGAGCATTATCTAGGTAGTAACATCTACTATCTGTGCTCTGTGGAATATTATCTAGGCAGTAACATGTACTATCTGGGCACTAGAATATTATCAAGGTAGTAACATGTACTATCTGGGCTCTGTGGGGTATTATTTAGGTAGTAACATGTACTATCTGGGCTCTGTGGAACATTATCTAGGTAGTAACATGTACTATCTGGGCTCTGTTGGGTATTATCTAGGTAGTAACATGTACTATCTGGGCTCTGTTGGGTATTATCTAGGTAGTAACATGTACTATCTGGGCTCTGTTGGGTATTATCAAGGTAGTAACATGTACTATCTGGGCTCTGTGGAACATTATCTAGGTAGTAACATGTACTATCTGGGCTCTGTTGGGTATTATCTAGGTAGTAACATGTACTATCTGGGCTCTGTGGAACATTATCTAGGTAGTAACATGTACTATCTGGGCTCTGTGGAGCATTATCTAGGTAGTAACATGTACTATCTGTGCTCTGTGGAATATTATATAGGCAGTAACATGTACTATCTGGGCACTAGAATATTATCAAGGCAGTAACATGTACTATCTGGGCTCTGTGGAGCATTATCTAGGTAGTAACATGTACTATCTGGGCTCGGTGGAGCATTATCTAGGTAGTAACATGTACTATCTGGGCTCTGTGGAACATTATCTAGGTAGTAACATGTACTATCTGGGCTCTGTGGAGCATTATCTAGGTAGTAACATGTACTATCTGGGCTCGGTGGAGCATTATCTAGGTAGTAACATGTACTATCTGGGCACTAGAATATTATCAAGGCAGTAACATGTACTATCTGGGCTCTGTGGAGCATTATCTAGGTAGTAACATGTACTATCTGGGCTCGGTGGAGCATTATCTAGGTAGTAACATGTACTATCTGGGCTCTGTGGAACATTATCTAGGTAGTAACATGTACTATCTGGGCTCTGTGGAGCATTATCTAGGTAGTAACATGTACTATCTGGGCTCGGTGGAGCATTATCTAGGTAGTAACATGTACTATCTGGGCTCGGTGGAGCATTATCTAGGTAGTAACATGTACTATCTGGGCTCGGTGGAGCATTATCTAGGTAGTAACATGTACTATCTGGGCTCTGTGGAATATTATCTAGGTAGTAACATGTACTATCTGGGCTCGGTGGAGCATTATCTAGGTAGTAACATGTACTATCTGGGCACTAGAATATTATCTAGGCAGTAACATGTACTATCTGGGCACTAGAATATTATCTAGGCAGTAACATGTACTATCTGGGCACTAGAATATTATCTAGGCAGTAACATGTACTATCTGGGTTCTGTGGCGCATTATCTAGGTAGTAACATGTACTATCTGGGCTCTGTGGAGCATTATCTAGGCAGTAACATGTACTATCTGGGCTCTGTGGAACATTATCTAGGCAGTAACATGTACTATCTGGGCTCTGTGGAATATTATCTAGGTAGTAACATGTACTATCTGGGCTCTGTGGAATATTATCTAGGTAGTAACATGTACTATCTGGGCTCGGTGGAATATTATCTAGGTAGTAACGTGTACTATCTGGGCTCGGTGGAATATTATCTAGGCAGTAACATGTACTATCTGGGCACTAGAATATTATCAAGGCAGTAACATGTACTATCTGGGCTCTGTGGAGCATTATCTAGGTAGTAACATGTACTATCTGGGCTCTGTGGAATATTATCTAGGTAGTAACGTGTACTATCTGGGCTCGGTGGAATATTATCTAGGCAGTAACATGTACTATCTGGGCACTAGAATATTATCAAGGCAGTAACATGTATTATCTGGGCTCTGTGGGCTATTATTTAGGTAGTAACATGTACTATCTGGGCTCTGTGGAATATTATCAAGGTAGTAACATGTACTATCTGGGCACTGTGGGGTATTATTTAGGCAGTAACATGTACTATCTGGGCTCTGTGGAATATTATCTAGACAGTAACATGTACTATCTGGGCTCTGTGGAATATTATCTAGACAGTAACATGTACTATCTGGGCTCTGTGGAATATTATCTAGGTAGTAACATGTACTCTCTGGGCACTGTGGGGTATTATTTAGGCAGTAACATGTACTATCTGGGCACTAGAATATTATCAAGGCAGTAACATGTACTATCTGGGCTCTGTGTACTATTATCTAGGCAGTAACATGTACTATCTGGGCACTAGAATATTATCTAGGCAGTAACATGTACTATCTGGGCTCTGTGGAATATTATCAAGGTAATAACATGTACTATCTGGGCACTGTGGGGTATTATTTAGGCAGTAACATGTACTATCTGGGCTCTGTGGAATATTATCTAGACAGTAACATGTACTATCTGGGCTCTGTGGAATATTATCTAGACAGTAACATGTACTATCTGGGCTCTGTGGAATATTATCTAGGTAGTAACATGTACTCTCTGGGCACTGTGGGGTATTATTTAGGCAGTAACATGTACTATCTGGCACTAGAATATTATCAAGGCAGTAGCATGTACTATCTGGGCTCTGTGTACTATTATCTAGGCAGTAACATGTACTATCTGGGCTCTGTGTACTATTATCTAGGCAGTAACATGTACTATCTGGGCACTAGAATATTATCTAGGCAGTAACATGTACTATCTGGGCTCTGTGGAATATTATCTAGGTAGTAACATGTACTATCTGGGCTCTGTGGAATATTATCTAGACAGTAACATGTACTATCTGGGCTCTGTGGAACATTATCTAGGTAGTAACATGTACTATCTGGGCTCTGTGGAGCATTATCTAGGTAGTAACATGTACTATCTGGGCTCGGTGGAGCATTATCTAGGTAGTAACATGTACTATCTGGGCTCGGTGGAGCATTATCTAGGTAGTAACATGTACTATCTGGGCTCGGTGGAGCATTATCTAGGTAGTAACATGTACTATCTGGGCTCGGTGGAGCATTATCTAGGTAGTAACATGTACTATCTGGGCTCGGTGGAGCATTATCTAGGTAGTAACATGTACTATCTGGGCTCTGTGGAATATTATCTAGGTAGTAACATGTACTATCTGGGCTCGGTGGAGCATTATCTAGGTAGTAACATGTACTATCTGGGCACTAGAATATTATCTAGGCAGTAACATGTACTATCTGGGCACTAGAATATTATCTAGGCAGTAACATGTACTATCTGGGCACTAGAATATTATCTAGGCAGTAACATGTACTATCTGGGTTCTGTGGCGCATTATCTAGGTAGTAACATGTACTATCTGGGCTCTGTGGAGCATTATCTAGGCAGTAACATGTACTATCTGGGCTCTGTGGAACATTATCTAGGCAGTAACATGTACTATCTGGGCTCTGTGGAATATTATCTAGGTAGTAACATGTACTATCTGGGCTCTGTGGAATATTATCTAGGTAGTAACATGTACTATCTGGGCTCGGTGGAATATTATCTAGGTAGTAACGTGTACTATCTGGGCTCGGTGGAATATTATCTAGGCAGTAACATGTACTATCTGGGCACTAGAATATTATCAAGGCAGTAACATGTACTATCTGGGCTCTGTGGAGCATTATCTAGGTAGTAACATGTACTATCTGGGCTCTGTGGAATATTATCTAGGTAGTAACGTGTACTATCTGGGCTCGGTGGAATATTATCTAGGCAGTAACATGTACTATCTGGGCACTAGAATATTATCAAGGCAGTAACATGTATTATCTGGGCTCTGTGGGCTATTATTTAGGTAGTAACATGTACTATCTGGGCTCTGTGGAATATTATCAAGGTAGTAACATGTACTATCTGGGCACTGTGGGGTATTATTTAGGCAGTAACATGTACTATCTGGGCTCTGTGGAATATTATCTAGACAGTAACATGTACTATCTGGGCTCTGTGGAATATTATCTAGACAGTAACATGTACTATCTGGGCTCTGTGGAATATTATCTAGGTAGTAACATGTACTCTCTGGGCACTGTGGGGTATTATTTAGGCAGTAACATGTACTATCTGGGCACTAGAATATTATCAAGGCAGTAACATGTACTATCTGGGCTCTGTGTACTATTATCTAGGCAGTAACATGTACTATCTGGGCACTAGAATATTATCTAGGCAGTAACATGTACTATCTGGGCTCTGTGGAATATTATCAAGGTAATAACATGTACTATCTGGGCACTGTGGGGTATTATTTAGGCAGTAACATGTACTATCTGGGCTCTGTGGAATATTATCTAGACAGTAACATGTACTATCTGGGCTCTGTGGAATATTATCTAGACAGTAACATGTACTATCTGGGCTCTGTGGAATATTATCTAGGTAGTAACATGTACTCTCTGGGCACTGTGGGGTATTATTTAGGCAGTAACATGTACTATCTGGCACTAGAATATTATCAAGGCAGTAACATGTACTATCTGGGCTCTGTGTACTATTATCTAGGCAGTAACATGTACTATCTGGGCACTAGAATATTATCTAGGCAGTAACATGTACTATCTGGGCTCTGTGGAATATTATCTAGGTAGTAACATGTACTATCTGGGCTCTGTGGAATATTATCTAGACAGTAACATGTACTATCTGGGCTCTGTGGAATATTATCTAGGTAGTAACATGTACTCTCTGGGCTCTGTGTACTATTATCTAGGCAGTAACATGTACTATCTGGGCACTAGAATATTATCTAGACAGTAACATGTACTATCTGGGCTCTGTGGAATATTATCAAGGTAGTAACATGTACTATCTGGGCTCTGTGTACTATTATCTAGGCAGTAACATGTGCTATCTGGGCTCTGTGTACTATTATCTAGGCAGTAACATGTACTATCTGGGCTCTGTGTACTATTACCTAGGCAGTAACATGTACTATCTGGGCACAAGAATATTATCTAGGCAGTAACATGTACTATCTGGGCTCTGTGGGGTATTATTTAGGTAGTAACATGTACTATCTGGGCACTAGAATATTATCTAGGCAGTAACATGTACTATCTGGGCACTAGAATATTATCTAGGCAGTAACATGTACTATCTGGGCACTAGAATATTATCTAGGCAGTAACATGTACTATCTGGGCACTAGAATATTATCTAGGCAGTAACATGTACTATCTGGGCACTAGAATATTATCTAGGCAGTAACATGTACTATCTGGGCTCTGTGGAGCATTATCTAGGTAGTAACATGTACTATCTGGGCTCTGTGGAGCATTATCTAGGCAGTAACATGTACTATCTGGGCTCTGTGGAACATTATCTAGGCAGTAACATGTACTATCTGGGCTCTGTGGAATATTATCTAGGTAGTAACATGTACTATCTGGGCTCTGTGGAATATTATCTAGGTAGTAACGTGTACTATCTGGGCTCGGTGGAATATTATCTAGGCAGTAACATGTAGTATCTGGGCTCGGTGGAATATTATCTAGGCAGTAACATGTACTATCTGGGCACTAGAATATTATCAAGGCAGTAACATGTACTATCTGGGCTCTGTGGAGCATTATCTAGGTAGTAACATGTACTATCTGGGCTCTGTGGAATATTATCTAGGTAGTAACGTGTACTATCTGGGCTCGGTGGAATATTATCTAGGCAGTAACATGTACTATCTGGGCTCTGTGGAATATTATCTAGGTAGTAACGTGTACTATCTGGGCTCGGTGGAATATTATCTAGGCAGTAACATGTACTATCTGGGCACTAGAATATTATCAAGGCAGTAACATGTACTATCTTGGCTCTGTGGGGTATTATTTAGGTAGTAACATGTACTATCTGGGCTCTGTGGAATATTATCTAGGTAGTAACGTGTACTATCTGGGCTCGGTGGAATATTATCTAGGCAGTAACATGTACTACCTGGGCACTAGAATATTATCAAGGCAGTAACATGTACTATCTGGGCTCTGTGGAGCATTATCTAGGTAGTAACATGTACTATCTGGGCTCTGTGGAATATTATCTAGGTAGTAACGTGTACTATCTGGGCTCGGTGGAATATTATCTAGGCAGTAACATGTACTATCTGGGCTCTGTGGAATATTATCTAGGTAGTAACATGTACTATCTGGGCTCTGTGGAATATTATCTAGGTAGTAACGTGTACTATCTGGGCTCGGTGGAATATTATCTAGGCAGTAACATGTACTATCTGGGCACTAGAATATTATCAAGGCAGTAACATGTACTATCTGGGCTCTGTGGAATATTATCTAGGTAGTAACGTGTACTATCTGGGCTCTGTGGAATATTATCAAGGTAGTAACATGTACTATCTGGGCTCTGTGGAGCATTATCTAGGTAGTAACATGTACTATCTGGGCTCTGTGGAGCATTATCTAGGTAGTAACATGTACTATCTGGGCTCTGTGGAACATTATCTAGGTAGTAACATGTACTATCTGGGCTCTGTGGAACATTATCTAGGCAGTAACATGTACTATCTGGGCTCTGTGGAATATTATCTAGGTAGTAACATGTACTATCTGGGCTCTGTGGAACATTATCTAGGTAGTAACATGTACTATCTGGGCTCTGTGGAACATTATCTAGGTAGTAACATGTACTATCTGTGCTCTGTGGAATATTATCTAGGTAGTGACGTG
This sequence comes from Dendrobates tinctorius, assembly GCF_039654945.1. NCBI lineage: Eukaryota > Metazoa > Chordata > Amphibia > Anura > Dendrobatidae > Dendrobates > Dendrobates tinctorius. The sequence goes on along the minus strand of NW_027361731.1, from coordinate 24,733,460 downwards.
TACTATCTGGGCTCGGTGGAGCATTATCTAGGTAGTAACATCTACTATCTGTGCTCTGTGGAATATTATCTAGGCAGTAACATGTACTATCTGGGCACTAGAATATTATCAAGGTAGTAACATGTACTATCTGGGCTCTGTGGGGTATTATTTAGGTAGTAACATGTACTATCTGGGCTCTGTGGGGTATTATTTAGGTAGTAACATGTACTAACTGGGCACTGTGGGGCATTATCTGCTGTTACATGTACTCTCTGGGCACTGAGTTGCGTTATCTGGGCAGCTATATGAACTATCTGGGGACTCAGGCATTATCTGGGTCTATACATGTACTCTCTGGGCACTGTGGGGTATTATCTAGGCAGTAACATGTACTATCTGGGCACTAGAATATTATCAAGGCAGTAACATGTACTATCTGGGCTCTGTGGAGCATTATCTAGGTAGTAACATGTACTATCTGGGCTCTGTTGGGTATTATCTAGGTAGTAACATGTACTACCTGGGCTCTGTGGAGCATTATCTAGGTAGTAACATGTACTATCTGGGCTCTGTGGAACATTATCTAGGTAGTAACATGTACTATCTGGGCTCTGTGGAACATTATCTAGGTAGTAACATGTACTATCTGGGCTCTGTGGAACATTATCTAGGTAGTAACATGTACTATCTGTGCTCTGTGGAATATTATCTAGGTAGTGACGTGTACTATCTGGGCTCGGTGGAGCATTATCTAGGTAGTAACATCTGCTATCTGGGCTCTGTGGAATATTATCTAGGCAGTAACATGTACTATCTGGGCACTAGAATATTATCAAGGTAGTAACATGTACTATCTGGGTTCTGTGGGGTATTATTTAGGTAGTAACATGTACTATCTGGGCTCTGTGGAACATTATCTAGGTAGTAACATGTACTATCTGGGCTCTGTTGGGTATTATCTAGGTAGTAACATGTACTATCTGGGCTCTGTGGAGCATTATCTAGGTAGTAACATGTACTATCTGGGCACTAGAATATTATCAAGGCAGTAACATGTACTATCTGGGCACTAGAATATTATCAAGGCAGTAACATGTACTATCTGGGCTCTGTGGAGCATTATCTAGGTAGTAACATGTACTATCTGGGCTCTGTGGAACATTATCTAGGTAGTAACATGTACTATCTGGGCACTAGAATATTATCAAGGCAGTAACATGTACTATCTGGGCACTAGAATATTATCAAGGCAGTAACATGTACTATCTGGGCTCTGTGGAGCATTATCTAGGTAGTAACATGTACTATCTGGGCTCTGTTGGGTATTATCTAGGTAGTAACATGTACTACCTGGGCTCTGTGGAGCATTATCTAGGTAGTAACATGTACTATCTGGGCTCTGTGGAGCATTATCTAGGTAGTAACATGTACTATCTGGGCTCTGTTAGGTATTATCTAGGTAGTAACATGTACTATCTGGGCTCTGTGGAGCATTATCTAGGTAGTAACATGTACTATCTGGGCTCTGTGGAACATTATCTAGGTAGTAACATGTACTATCTGGGCACTAGAATATTATCAAGGCAGTAACATGTACTATCTGGGCACTAGAATATTATCAAGGCAGTAACATGTACTATCTGGGCTCTGTGGAGCATTATCTAGGTAGTAACATGTACTATCTGGGCTCTGTTGGGTATTATCTAGGTAGTAACATGTACTACCTGGGCTCTGTGGAGCATTATCTAGGTAGTAACATGTACTATCTGGGCTCTGTGGAGCATTATCTAGGTATTAACATGTACTATCTGGGCTCTGGTAGGTATTATCTAGGTAGTAACATGTACTATCTGGGCTCTGTGGAGCATTATCTAGGTAGTAACATGTACTATCTGGGCTCTGTGGAACATTATCTAGGTAGTAACATGTACTATCTGGGCTCTGTGGAACATTATCTAGGTAGTAACATGTACTATCTGGGCTCTGTGGAGCATTATCTAGGCAGTAACATGTACTATCTGGGCTCTGTGGAACATTATCTAGGCAGTAACATGTACTATCTGGGCTCTGTGGAATATTATCTAGGTAGTAACATGTACTATCTGGGCTCTGTGGAACATTATCTAGGTAGTAACATGTACTATCTGTGCTCTGTGGAATATTATCTAGGCAGTAACATGTACTATCTGGGCTCGGTGGAGCATTATCTAGGTAGTAACATCTGCTATCTGGGCTCTGTGGAATATTATCTAGGTAGTAACATGTACTATCTGGGCTCGGTGGAGCATTATCTAGGTAGTAACATCTGCTATCTGGGCTCTGTGGAATATTATCTAGGTAGTAACATGTACTATCTGGGCTCGGTGGAGCATTATCTAGGTAGTAACATCTGCTATCTGGGCTCTGTGGAATATTATCTAGGCAGTAACATGTACTATCTGGGCTCGGTGGAGCATTATCTAGGTAGTAACATGTACTATCTGTGCTCTGTGGAATATTATCTAGGTAGTAACATGTACTATCTGGGCTCGGTGGAGCATTATCTAGGTAGTAACATCTGCTATCTGGGCTCTGTGGAATATTATCTAGGCAGTAACATGTACTATCTGGGCACTAGAATATTATCAAGGTAGTAACATGTACTATCTGGGCTCTGTGGGGTATTATTTAGGTAGTAACATGTACTATCTGGGCTCTGTGGAACATTATCTAGGTAGTAACATGTACTATCTGGGCTCTGTTGGGTATTATCTAGGTAGTAACATGTACTATCTGGGCTCTGTGGGGTATTATTTAGGTAGTAACATGTACTATCTGGGCTCTGTGGAACATTATCTAGGTAGTAACATGTACTATCTGGGCTCTGTGGAACATTATCTAGGTAGTAACATGTACTATCTGTGCTCTGTGGAATATTATCTAGGCAGTAACATGTACTATCTGGGCACTAGAATATTATCAAGGCAGTAACATGTACTATCTGGGCTCTGTGGAGCATTATCTAGGTAGTAACATGTACTATCTGGGCTCTGTGGGGTATTATTTAGGCAGTAACATGTACTATCTGGGCTCGGTGGAATATTATCTAGGCAGTAACATGTACTATCTGGGCACTAGAATATTATCTAGGTAGTAACATGTACTATCTGGGCTCGGTGGAGCATTATCTAGGTAGTAACATGTACTATCTGGGCTCGGTGGAATATTATCTAGGCAGTAACATGTACTATCTGGGCACTAGAATATTATCTAGGTAGTAACATGTACTATCTGGGCTCGGTGGAGCATTATCTAGGTAGTAACATGTACTATCTGGGCTCGGTGGAGCATTATTTAGGTAGTAACATGTACTATCTGGGCTCTGTTGGGTATTATCTAGGTAGTAACATGTACTATCTGGGCTCTGTGGAGCATTATCTAGGTAGTAACATGTACTATCTGGGCTCTGTGGAACATTATCTAGGTAGTAACATGTACTATCTGGGCTCTGTGGAACATTATCTAGGCAGTAACATGTACTATCTGGGCTCTGTGGAATATTATCTAGGTAGTAACATGTACTATCTGGGCTCTGTGGAACATTATCTAGGTAGTAACATGTACTATCTGTGCTCTGTGGAATATTATCTAGGCAGTAACATGTACTATCTGGGCACTAGAATATTATCAAGGCAGTAACATGTACTATCTGGGCTCTGTGGAGCATTATCTAGGTAGTAACATGTACTATCTGGGCTCTGTGGGGTATTATTTAGGCAGTAACATTTACTATCTGGGCTCGGTGGAATATTATCTAGGCAGTAACATGTACTATCTGGGCACTAGAATATTATCTAGGTAGTAACATGTACTATCTGGGCTTGGTGGAGCATTATCTAGGTAGTAACATGTACTATCTGGGCTCGGTGGAATATTATCTAGGCAGTAACATGTACTATCTGGGCACTAGAATATTATCAAGGCAGTAACATGTACTATCTGGGTTCTGTGGAGCATTATCTAGGTAGTAACATGTACTATCTGGGCTCTGTTGGGTATTATCTAGGTAGTAACATGTACTATCTGGGCTCTGTGGAGCATTATCTAGGTAGTAACATGTACTATCTGGGCTCTGTGGAACATTATCTAGGCAGTAACATGTACTATCTGGGCACTAGAATATTATCAAGGCAGTAACATGTACTATCTGGGTTCTGTGGAGCATTATCTAGGTAGTAACATGTACTATCTGGGCTCTGTTGGGTATTATCTAGGTAGTAACATGTACTATCTGGGCTCTGTGGAGCATTATCTAGGTAGTAACATGTACTATCTGGGCTCCGTGGAACATTATCTAGGCAGTAACATGTACTATCTGGGCTCTGTGGAGCATTATCTAGGTAGTAACATGTACTATCTGGGCTCTGTGGAACATTATCTAGGTAGTAACATGTACTATCTGTGCTCTGTGGAATATTATCTAGGTAGTGACGTGTACTATCTGGGCTCGGTGGAGCATTATCTAGGTAGTAACATCTACTATCTGTGCTCTGTGGAATATTATCTAGGCAGTAACATGTACTATCTGGGCACTAGAATATTATCAAGGTAGTAACATGTACTATCTGGGCTCTGTGGGGTATTATTTAGGTAGTAACATGTACTATCTGGGCTCTGTGGAACATTATCTAGGTAGTAACATGTACTATCTGGGCTCTGTTGGGTATTATCTAGGTAGTAACATGTACTATCTGGGCTCTGTTGGGTATTATCTAGGTAGTAACATGTACTATCTGGGCTCTGTTGGGTATTATCTAGGTAGTAACATGTACTATCTGGGCTCTGTGGAACATTATCTAGGTAGTAACATGTACTATCTGTGCTCTGTGGAACATTATCTAGGTAGTAACATGTACTATTTGGGCTCTGTGGAACATTATCTAGGTAGTAACATGTACTATCTGGGCTCTGTTGGGTATTATCTAGGTAGTAACATGTACTATCTGGGCTCTGTGGAACATTATCTAGGTAGTAACATGTACTATCTGGGCTCTGTGGAGCATTATCTAGGTAGTAACATGTACTATCTGTGCTCTGTGGAATATTATCTAGGCAGTAACATGTACTATCTGGGCACTAGAATATTATCAAGGCAGTAACATGTACTATCTGGGCTCTGTGGAGCATTATCTAGGTAGTAACATGTACTATCTGGGCTCGGTGGAGCATTATCTAGGTAGTAACATGTACTATCTGGGCTCTGTGGAACATTATCTATTAGTAACATGTACTATCTGGGCTCTGTGGAGCATTATCTAGGTAGTTACATGTACTATCTGGGCTCTGTGGAATATTATCTAGGCAGTAACATGTACTATCTGGGCTCTGTGGAATATTATCTAGGCAGTAACATGTACTATCTGGGCACTAGAATATTATCAAGGCAGTAACATGTACTATCTGGGCTCTGTGGAGCATTATCTAGGTAGTAACATGTACTATCTGGGCTCTGTGGAGCATTATCTAGGTAGTAACATGTACTATCTGTGCTCTGTGGAATATTATCTAGGCAGTAACATGTACTATCTGGGCACTAGAATATTATCAAGGCAGTAACATGTACTATCTGGGCTCTGTGGAGCATTATCTAGGTAGTAACATGTACTATCTGGGCTCGGTGGAGCATTATCTAGGTAGTAACATGTACTATCTGGGCTCTGTGGAACATTATCTATTAGTAACATGTACTATCTGGGCTCTGTGGAGCATTATCTAGGTAGTTACATGTACTATCTGGGCTCTGTGGAATATTATCTAGGCAGTAACATGTACTATCTGGGCTCTGTGGAATATTATCTAGGCAGTAACATGTACTATCTGGGCACTAGAATATTATCAAGGCAGTAACATGTACTATCTGGGCTCTGTGGAGCATTATCTAGGTAGTAACATGTACTATCTGGGCTCTGTGGGGTATTATTTAGGCAGTAACATGTACTATATGGGCTCGGTGGAATATTATCTAGGCAGTAACATGTACTATCTGGGCACTAGAATATTATCTAGGTAGTAACATGTACTATCTGGGCTCGGTGGAGCATTATCTAGGTAGTAACATGTACTATCTGGGCTCGGTGGAATATTATCTAGGCAGTAACATGTACTATCTGGGCACTAGAATATTATCAAGGCAGTAACATGTACTATCTGGGTTCTGTGGAGCATTATCTAGGTAGTAACATGTACTATCTGGGCTCTGTTGGGTATTATCTAGGTAGTAACATGTACTATCTGGGCTCTGTGGAGCATTATCTAGGTAGTAACATGTACTATCTGGGCTCTGTGGAACATTATCTAGGTAGTAACATGTACTATCTGGGCTCTGTGGAACATTATCTAGGCATTAACATGTACTATCTGGGCTCTGTAGAATATTATCTAGGTAGTAACATGTACTATCTGGGCTCTGTGGAACATTATCTAGGTAGTAACATGTACTATCTGGGCTCTGTTGGGTATTATCTAGGTAGTAACATGTACTATCTGGGCTCTGTGGAGCATTATCTAGGTAGTAACATGTACTATCTGGGCTCTGTGGAACATTATCTAGGCAGTAACATGTACTATCTGGGCTCTGTGGAATATTATCTAGGTAGTAACATGTACTATCTGGGCTCTGTGGAACATTATCTAGGTAGTAACATGTACTATCTGTGCTCTGTGGAATATTATCTAGGTAGTGACGTGTACTATCTGGGCTCGGTGGAGCATTATCTAGGTAGTAACATCTACTATCTGTGCTCTGTGGAATATTATCTAGGCAGTAACATGTACTATCTGGGCACTAGAATATTATCAAGGTAGTAACATGTACTATCTGGGCTCTGTGGGGTATTATTTAGGTAGTAACATGTACTATCTGGGCTCTGTGGAACATTATCTAGGTAGTAACATGTACTATCTGGGCTCTGTTGGGTATTATCTAGGTAGTAACATGTACTATCTGGGCTCTGTTGGGTATTATCTAGGTCGTAACATGTACTATCTGGGCTCTGTTGGGTATTATCTAGGTAGTAACATGTACTATCTGGGCTCTGTGGAACATTATCTAGGTAGTAACATGTACTATTTGGGCTCTGTGGAACATTATCTAGGTAGTAACATGTACTATCTGGGCTCTGTTGGGTATTATCTAGGTAGTAACATGTACTATCTGGGCTCTGTGGAACATTATCTAGGTAGTAACATGTACTATCTGGGCTCTGTGGAGCATTATCTAGGTAGTAACATGTACTATCTGTGCTCTGTGGAATATTATCTAGGCAGTAACATGTACTATCTGGGCACTAGAATATTATCAAGGCAGTAACATGTACTATCTGGGCTCTGTGGAGCATTATCTAGGTAGTATCATGTACTATCTGGGCTCGGTGGAGCATTATCTAGGTAGTAACATGTACTATCTGGGCTCTGTGGAACATTATCTAGGTAGTAACATGTACTATCTGGGCTCGGTGGAGCATTATCTAGGTAGTAACATGTACTATCTGGGCTCTGTGGAACATTATCTAGGTAGTAACATGTACTATCTGGGCTCTGTGGAGCATTATCTAGGTAGTAACATGTACTATCTGGGCTCGGTGGACCATTATCTAGGTAGTAACATGTACTATCTGGGCTCTGTGGAACATTATCTAGGTAGTAACATGTACTATCTGGGCTCTGTGGAGCATTATCTAGGTAGTAACATGTACTATCTGGGCTCTGTGGAACATTATCTAGGTAGTAACATGTACTATCTGGGCTCTGTGGAACATTATCTAGGTAGTAACATGTACTATCTGGGCTCTGTGGAACATTATCTAGGTAGTAACATGTACTATCTGGGCACTAGAATATTATCTAGGTAGTAACGTGTACTATCTGGGCTCGGTGGAGCATTATCTAGGTAGTAACATGTACTATCTGGGCTCTGTGGAATATTATCTAGGTAGTAACATGTACTATCTGGGCTCGGTGGAGCATTATCTAGGTAGTAACATGTACTATCTGGGCTCTGTGGAATATTATCTAGGTAGTAACGTGTAATATCTGGGCACGGTGGAGCATTATCTAGGTAGTAACATCTACTATCTGTGCTCTGTGGAATATTATCTAGGCAGTAACATGTACTATCTGGGCACTAGAATATTATCTAGGCAGTAACATGTACTATCTGGGCACTAGAATATTATCTAGGCAGTAACATGTACTATCTGGGCTCTGTGGAGCATTATCTAGGTAGTAACATGTACTATCTGGGCTCTGTGGAGCATTATCTAGGCAGTAACATGTACTATCTGGGCTCTGTGGAATATTATCTAGGTAGTAACATGTACTATCTGGGCTCTGTGGAATATTATCTAGGTAGTAACATGTACTATCTGGGCTCTGTGGAATATTATCTAGGTAGTAACGTGTACTATCTGGGCACTAGAATATTATCAAGGCAGTAACATGTACTATCTGGGCACTAGAATATTATCTAGGCAGTAACATGTACTATCTGGGCACTAGAATATTATCTAGGCAGTAACATGTACTATCTGGGCTCTGTGGAGCATTATCTAGGTAGTAACATGTACTATCTGGGCTCTGTGGAGCATTATCTAGGCAGTAACATGTACTATCTGGGCTCTGTGGAACATTATCTAGGCAGTAACATGTACTATCTGGGCACTAGAATATTATCAAGGCAGTAACATGTACTATCTAGGCTCTGTGGAGCATTATCTAGGTAGTAACATGTACTATCTGGGCTCGGTGGAGCATTATCTAGGTAGTAACATGTACTATCTGGGCTCTGTGGAACATTATCTAGGTAGTAACATGTACTATCTGGGCTCTGTGGAGCATTATCTAGGTAGTTACATGTACTATCTGTGCTCTGTGGAATATTATCTAGGCAGTAACATGTACTATCTGGGCACTAGAATATTATCAAGGCAGTAACATGTACTATCTGGGCTCTGTGGAGCATTATCTAGGTAGTAACATGTACTATCTGGGCTCTGTGGGGTATTATTTAGGCAGTAACATGTACTATCTGGGCTCGGTGGAATATTATCTAGGCAGTAACATGTACTATCTGGGCACTAGAATATTATCTAGGTAGTAACATGTACTATCTGGGCTCGGTGGAGCATTATCTAGGTAGTAACATGTACTATCTGGGCTCGGTGGAATATTATCTAGGCAGTAACATGTACTATCTGGGCACTAGAATATTATCAAGGCAGTAACATGTACTATCTGGGTTCTGTGGAGCATTATCTAGGTAGTAACATGTACTATCTGGGCTCTGTTGGGTATTATCTAGGTAGTAACATGTACTATCTGGGCTCTGTGGAGCATTATCTAGGTAGTAACATGTACTATCTGGGCTCTGTGGAACATTATCTAGGTAGTAACATGTACTATCTGGGCTCTGTGGAACATTATCTAGGCATTAACATGTACTATCTGGGCTCTGTAGAATATTATCTAGGTAGTAACATGTACTATCTGGGCTCTGTGGAACATTATCTAGGTAGTAACATGTACTATCTGGGCTCTGTTGGGTATTATCTAGGTAGTAACATGTACTATCTGGGCTCTGTGGAGCATTATCTAGGTAGTAACATGTACTATCTGGGCTCTGTGGAACATTATCTAGGCAGTAACATGTACTATCTGGGCTCTGTGGAATATTATCTAGGTAGTAACATGTACTATCTGGGCTCTGTGGAACATTATCTAGGTAGTAACATGTACTATCTGTGCTCTGTGGAATATTATCTAGGTAGTGACGTGTACTATCTGGGCTCGGTGGAGCATTATCTAGGTAGTAACATCTACTATCTGTGCTCTGTGGAATATTATCTAGGCAGTAACATGTACTATCTGGGCACTAGAATATTATCAAGGTAGTAACATGTACTATCTGGGCTCTGTGGGGTATTATTTAGGTAGTAACATGTACTATCTGGGCTCTGTGGAACATTATCTAGGTAGTAACATGTACTATCTGGGCTCTGTTGGGTATTATCTAGGTAGTAACATGTACTATCTGGGCTCTGTTGGGTATTATCTAGGTAGTAACATGTACTATCTGGGCTCTGTTGGGTATTATCTAGGTAGTAACATGTACTATCTGGGCTCTGTTGGGTATTATCTAGGTAGTAACATGTACTATCTGGGCTCTGTTGGGTATTATCTAGGTAGTAACATGTACTATCTGGGCTCTGTGGAACATTATCTAGGTAGTAACATGTACTATTTGGGCTCTGTGGAACATTATCTAGGTAGTAACATGTACTATCTGGGCTCTGTTGGGTATTATCTAGGTAGTAACATGTACTATCTGGGCTCTGTGGAGCATTATCTAGGTAGTAACATGTACTATCTGTGCTCTGTGGAATATTATCTAGGCAGTAACATGTACTATCTGGGCACTAGAATATTATCAAGGCAGTAACATGTACTATCTGGGCTCTGTGGAGCATTATCTAGGTAGTAACATGTACTATCTGGGCTCGGTGGAGCATTATCTAGGTAGTAACATGTACTATCTGGGCTCTGTGGAACATTATCTAGGTAGTAACATGTACTATCTGGGCTCGGTGGACCATTATCTAGGTAGTAACATGTACTATCTGGGCTCTGTGGAACATTATCTAGGTAGTAACATGTACTATCTGGGCTCTGTGGAGCATTATCTAGGTAGTAACATGTACTATCTGGGCTCTGTGGAACATTATCTAGGTAGTAACATGTACTATCTGGGCTCTGTGGAACATTATCTAGGTAGTAACATGTACTATCTGGGCACTAGAATATTATCTAGGTAGTAACGTGTACTATCTGGGCTCTGTGGAACATTATCTAGGTAGTAACATGTACTATCTGGGCTCTGTGGAACATTATCTAGGTAGTAACATGTACTATCTGGGCACTAGAATATTATCTAGGTAGTAACGTGTACTATCTGGGCTCTGTGGAATATTATCTAGGTAGTAACATGTACTATCTGGGCTCGGTGGAGCATTATCTAGGTAGTAACATGTACTATCTGGGCTCTGTGGAATATTATCTAGGTAGTAACATGTAGTATCTGGGCTCTGTGGAATATTATCTAGGTAGTAACGTGTAATATCTGGGCACGGTGGAGCATTATCTAGGTAGTAACATCTACTATCTGTGCTCTGTGGAATATTATCTAGGCAGTAACATGTACTATTTGGGCACTAGAATATTATCTAGGCAGTAACATGTACTATCTGGGCACTAGAATATTATCTAGGCAGTAACATGTACTATCTGGGCACTAGAATATTATCTAGGCAGTAACATGTACTATCTGGGCTCTGTGGAGCATTATCTAGGTAGTAACATGTACTATCTGGGCTCTGTGGAGCATTATCTAGGCAGTAACATGTACTATCTGGGCTCTGTGGAACATTATCTAGGCAGTAACATGTACTATCTGGGCTCTGTGGAATATTATCTAGGTAGTAACATGTACTATCTGGGCTCTGTGGAATATTATCTAGGTAGTAACGTGTACTATCTGGGCTCTAGAATATTATCAAGGCAGTAACATGTACTATCTGGGCACTAGAATATTATCTAGGCAGTAACATGTACTATCTGGGCACTAGAATAGTATCTAGGCAGTAACATGTACTATCTGGGCTCTGTGGAGCATTATCTAGGTAGTAACATGTACTATCTGGGCACTAGAATATTATCTAGGTAGTAACGTGTACTATCTGGGCTCTGTGGAACATTATCTAGGTAGTAACATGTACTATCTGGGCTCTGTGGAGCATTATCTAGGTAGTAACATGTACTATCTGGGCACTAGAATATTATCTAGGTAGTAACGTGTACTATCTGGGCTCTGTGGAATATTATCTAGGTAGTAACATGTACTATCTGGGCTCGGTGGAGCATTATCTAGGTAGTAACATGTACTATCTGGGCTCTGTGGAATATTATCTAGGTAGTAACATGTAGTATCTGGGCTCGGTGGAGCATTATCTAGGTAGTAACATGTACTATCTGGGCTCTGTGGAATATTATCTAGGTAGTAACGTGTAATATCTGGGCACGGTGGAGCATTATCTAGGTAGTAACATCTACTATCTGTGCTCTGTGGAATATTATCTAGGCAGTAACATGTACTATTTGGGCACTAGAATATTATCTAGGCAGTAACATGTACTATCTGGGCACTAGAATATTATCTAGGCAGTAACATGTACTATCTGGGCACTAGAATATTATCTAGGCAGTAACATGTACTATCTGGGCTCTGTGGAGCATTATCTAGGTAGTAACATGTACTATCTGGGCTCTGTGGAGCATTATCTAGGCAGTAACATGTACTATCTGGGCTCTGTGGAACATTATCTAGGCAGTAACATGTACTATCTGGGCTCTGTGGAATATTATCTAGGTAGTAACATGTACTATCTGGGCTCTGTGGAATATTATCTAGGTAGTAACGTGTACTATCTGGGCTCTAGAATATTATCAAGGCAGTAACATGTACTATCTGGGCACTAGAATATTATCTAGGCAGTAACATGTACTATCTGGGCACTAGAATAGTATCTAGGCAGTAACATGTACTATCTGGGCTCTGTGGAGCATTATCTAGGTAGTAACATGTACTATCTGGGCTCTGTGGAGCATTATCTAGGCAGTAACATGTACTATCTGGGCACTAGAATATTATCTAGGCAGTAACATGTACTATCTGGGCACTAGAATATTATCTAGGCAGTAACATGTACTATCTGGGCACTAGAATATTATCTAGGCAGTAACATGTACTATCTGGGCTCTGTGGAGCATTATCTAGGTAGTAACATGTACTATCTGGGCTCTGTGGAGCATTATCTAGGCAGTAACATGTACTATCTGGGCTCTGTGGAATATTATCTAGGTAGTAACATGTACTATCTGGGCTCTGTGGAACATTATCTAGGCAGTAACATGTACTATCTGTGCTCTGTGGAATATTATCTAGGTAGTAACATGTACTATCTGGACTCGGTGGAATATTATCTAGGCAGTAACATGTACTATCTGGGCACTAGAATATTATCAAGGCAGTAACATGTACTATCTGGGCTCTGTGGAGCATTATCTAGGTAGTAACATGTACTATCTGGGCTCTGTGGAATATTATCAATGTAGTAACATGTACTATCTGGGCACTGTGGGGTATTATTTAGGCAGTAACATGTACTATCTGGGCTCTGTGGAATATTATCTAGACAGTAACATGTACTATCTGGGCTCTGTGGAATATTATCTAGGTAGTAACATGTACTCTCTGGGCTCTGTGGAATATTATCTAGACAGTAACATGTACTATCTGGGCTCTGTGGAGCATTATCTAGGTAGTAACATGTACTATCTGGGCTCTGTGGAATATTATCTAGGTAGTAACGTGTACTATCTGGGCTCGGTGGAATATTATCTAGGCAGTAACATGTACTATCTGGGCACTAGAATATTATCAAGGCAGTAACATGTACTATCTGGGCTCTGTGGAGCATTATCTAGGTAGTAACATGTACTATCTGGGCTCTGTGGAATATTATCAATGTAGTAACATGTACTATCTGGGCACTGTGGGGTATTATTTAGGCAGTAACATGTACTATCTGGGCTCTGTGGAATATTATCTAGACAGTAACATGTACTATCTGGGCTCTGTGGAATATTATCTAGGTAGTAACATGTACTATCTGGGCTCTGTGGAATATTATCTAGACAGTAACATGTACTATCTGGGCTCTGTGGAGCATTATCTAGGTAGTAACATGTACTATCTGGGCTCTGTGGAATATTATCTAGGTAGTAACGTGTACTATCTGGGCTCGGTGGAATATTATCTAGGCAGTAACATGTACTATCTGGGCACTAGAATATTATCAAGGCAGTAACATGTACTATCTGGGCTCTGTGGAGCATTATCTAGGTAGTAACATGTACTATCTGGGCTCTGTGGAATATTATCAATGTAGTAACATGTACTATCTGGGCACTGTGGGGTATTATTTAGGCAGTAACATGTACTATCTGGGCTCTGTGGAATATTATCTAGGTAGTAACATGTACTCTCTGGGCACTGTGGGGTATTATTTAGGCAGTAACATGTACTATCTGGGCACTAGAATATTATCAAGGCAGTAACATGTACTATCTGGGCTCTGTGTACTATTATCTAGGCAGTAACATGTACTATCTGGGCTCTCTGTACTATTATCTAGGCAGTAACATGTACTATCTGGGCACTAGAATATTATCAAGGCAGTAACATGTACTATCTGGGCTCTGTGGGGTATTATTTAGGTAGTAACATGTACTATCTGGGCTCTGTGGAATATTATCAAGGTAGTAACATGTACTATCTGGGCACTGTGGGGTATTATTTAGGCAGTAACATGTACTATCTGGGCTCTGTGGAATATTATCTAGACAGTAACATGTACTATCTGGGCTCTGTGGAATATTATCTAGACAGTAACATGTACTATCTGGGCTCTGTGGAATATTATCTAGGTAGTAACATGTACTCTCTGGGCTCTGTGGAATATTATCTAGACAGTAACATGTACTATCTGGGCTCTGTGGAGCATTATCTAGGTAGTAACATGTACTATCTGGGCTCTGTGGAATATTATCTAGGTAGTAACGTGTACTATCTGGGCTCGGTGGAATATTATCTAGGCAGTAACATGTACTATCTGGGCACTAGAATATTATCAAGGCAGTAACATGTACTATCTGGGCTCTGTGGAGCATTATCTAGGTAGTAACATGTACTATCTGGGCTCTGTGGAATATTATCAATGTAGTAACATGTACTATCTGGGCACTGTGGGGTATTATTTAGGCAGTAACATGTACTATCTGGGCTCTGTGGAATATTATCTAGGTAGTAACATGTACTCTCTGGGCACTGTGGGGTATTATTTAGGCAGTAACATGTACTATCTGGGCACTAGAATATTATCAAGGCAGTAACATGTACTATCTGGGCTCTGTGTACTATTATCTAGGCAGTAACATGTACTATCTGGGCTCTCTGTACTATTATCTAGGCAGTAACATGTACTATCTGGGCACTAGAATATTATCAAGGCAGTAACATGTACTATCTGGGCTCTGTGGGGTATTATTTAGGTAGTAACATGTACTATCTGGGCTCTGTGGAATATTATCAAGGTAGTAACATGTACTATCTGGGCACTGTGGGGTATTATTTAGGCAGTAACATGTACTATCTGGGCTCTGTGGAATATTATCTAGACAGTAACATGTACTATCTGGGCTCTGTGGAATATTATCTAGACAGTAACATGTACTATCTGGGCTCTGTGGAATATTATCTAGGTAGTAACATGTACTCTCTGGGCACTGTGGGGTATTATTTAGGCAGTAACATGTACTATCTGGGCACTAGAATATTATCAAGGCAGTAACATGTACTATCTGGGCACTAGAATATTATCAAGGTAGTAACATGTACTATCTGGGCTCTGTGGACTATTATCTAGGTAGTAACATGTACTATCTGGGCTCTGTGTACTATTATCTAGGCAGTAACATGTACTATCTGGGCTCTGTGTACTATTATCTAGGCAGTAACATGTACTATCTGGGCACTAGAATATTATCTAGGTAGTAACATGTACTATCTGGGCTCTGTGGAATATTATCAAGGTAGTAACATGTACTATCTGGGCACTGTGGGGTATTATTTAGGTAGTAACATGTACTATCTGGGCACTAGAATATTATCTAGGCAGTAACATGTACTATCTGGGCTCTGTGGAATATTATCTAGACAGTAACATGTACTATCTGGGCTCTGTGGAATATTATCTAGACAGTAACATGTACTATCTGGGCTCTGTGGAATATTATCTAGACAGTAACATGTACTATCTGGGCTCTGTGGAATATTATCTAGACAGTAACATGTACTATCTGGGCTCTGTGGAATATTATCTAGACAGTAACATGTACTATCTGGGCTCTGTGGAATATTATCTAGACAGTAACATGTACTATCTGGGCTCTGTGGACTATTATCTAGGCAGTAACATGTACTATCTGGGCTCTGTGTACTATTATTTAGGTAGTAACATGTACTATCTGGGCACTAGAATATTATCTAGGCAGTAACATGTACTATCTGGGCTCTGTGTACTATTATCTAGGCAGTAACATGTACTATCTGGGCTCTGTGGAGCATTATCTAGGTAGTAACATGTACTATCTGGGCTCTGTGTACTATTATCTAGGTAGTAACATGTACTATCTGGGCTCTGTGGAATATTATCTAGGCAGTAACATGTACTATCTGGGCTCTGTGGACTATTATCTAGGCAGTAACATGTACTATCTGGGCTCTGTGGACTATTATCTAGGCAGTAACATGTACTATCTGGGCTCTGTGGAATATTATCTAGGCAGTAACATGTACTATCTGGGCTCTGTGGAGCATTATCTAGGCAGTAACATGTACTATCTGGGCTCTGTGTACTATTATCTAGGTAGTAACATGTACTATCTGGGCTCTGTGGACTATTATCTAGGCAGTAACATGTACTATCTGGGCTCTGTGGAGCATTATCTAGGTAGTAACATGTACTATCTGGGCTCTGTGGAGCATTATCTAGGTAGTAACATGTACTATCTGGGCTCTGTGGAATATTATCTAGGCAGTAACATGTACTCTCTGGGCACTAAGGTGCATTATCTGGGCAGCTACATGTGTTAACTATCCAGACACTAGATTTTCGAATGCTTTTATCCATGTATATTTTTGTGTTTTTTTAATGCTTTCTTTTGAGATTTTGAATTCTTCTATGAAACCTCTGGATCCTTGCCTCCCCCATGTATGTTCCTTTACACGAAGTCATCTGAAGACGTCACCCTTAATGTACACCTTTTTGACCCCATCCTCTGACACTTTGATGATCATGAAGAAGTGAAGATGAGAATAATCAGGGAGTAAGGAAAATGAGAAACGCAAAGTTTACACAAATTTTCAAACTCTCCAGTTGTCAAGGAACCTTATTTCTGAAGAACTTTAACGACTTAAAACAGTTGAACTCCCAGAATAATCCAGAAAGTTGAAAAAAAACCCTATAAAACTATTTCTAAACCTAATCTATGAGGCACCAAACAGTGTCAATTACACCAGCCATGTGTCATCCCTTTCCCGTCACCTACTGTATAATGAGAGCACAACGCGTTTCGCTGCCAAAATCTCATTCTGCTTTCTTCCTAAGCTTCTTGTAAGCTTCCTTCTCTTCTTTCCTAATCAATACGATTGCCATGGTTACTTAAATGTCATAAATATCACAACAGTTCAGGTATGGGCTACAACGAGAGAGTGTTCTTACTAGTGCTAGATGAGTCTGTTTAACGGTACCTTTATCAGGAGTGGAGCTGAAGAAGATGCAAAATTGTATATTCCGGCTGTACATTGGAAGGTTTTAGAGTCCAGGTTTCTTAAAGATACCTACTTTTGATCTAAGGAATAGAGGAACATTTGCATTTGAGCCCTCTAATTTGAGCCAATTGACAGATTTCTATTATCATATTGATATATTGATATATTGATGATACTGCATCTTGGGGCTAGGGTAACGAGGGCACTTGTCCTTTTAAGCATTTAAGGAAACCAGGATGGATGAACACAGAACTTAAGCACATGCTAAAAAGGAAGAAAAAAATGTTTATAAAATGGAAAGAGGGAGGCATATCTAAAGAAGAATATAATGCTGTCTGCAGAACCTGCAGGGCACAAATCAGATTAGCTAAAGCTGAAAATGAACTGAGGCTTGCAAGAGATGTCAAAAGCAATAATAAAGGATTTTGGGGATATGTCAAAAGTAAAAGAAAAGTCAAAGATGCTATAGGATTTTTACAGGATGAAAATGATGAAATGGTAAGACAGGATGTTGAGAAGGCTGAACTTTTAAATTCCTATTTTGCATCTGTTTTCTCTCAGAAAGGAAATGCAACATCAACTGTTATTCACTGTCCTATTAAGGGAATAGAAGAATCCAGGATATCTATAAACAGAAAGATAGTGAGGAAACACTTAGCTAACCTAAATGAATTCAAGTCTCCAGGTCCAGATGAATTACACCCCAGAGTACTGAAGGAGATAGCAGAAGAAATTTTTGAACCCCTCTCCATAATCTTTGAAAATTCTTGGAGAACAGGAGAAGTGCCAGAAGACTGGAGAAGAGCAAATGTTGTTCCTATCTTCAAAAAGGGGAAGAAGGTGGACCCAGGCAACTATAGGCCGGTGAGTCTGACTTCTATACCAGGAAAGATCTTTGAACAAATTATTAAACAACATGTATGTCAATACCTGGATAAGAATGAAGTGATTAAACAGAGTCAGCATGGGTTTGTAACTGATAAGTCATGTCAGACTAACTTAATTTCCTTCTATGACGGTATCACTGATTGGGTGGATCAAGGAAATGCTGTAGATATAGTATATCTTGACTTCAGCAAAGCATTTGACAAAGTCTCTCATACAATCCTTATTGAAAAAATGACTAAGTATGGAATGGACAAGGCAACTGTTAGGTGGATTCATAACTGGCTTAGTGATCGGACCCAAAGAGTGGTCGTAAATGGCTGCACATCCAGTTGGAAGAATGTCTCAAGTGGGGTACCACAGGGCTCTGTCCTGGGCCCTGTATTGTTCAACATCTTTATCAACGATTTAGATGAAGGAATTGAGGGTAAACTGATTAAATTTGCTGATGACACAAAGCTAGGAGGGATAGCTAATACTAGAGAAGAGAGAGAGAGGATTCAAAAAGATTTAAATAAACTGGAGAAGTGGGCAGCAACTAACAGAATGGTTTTTAACAGGGAGAAATGCAAAGTACTACATCTGGGCAATAAAAATGAAAAAAGCATATATAGAATGGGAGGAATAGGGCTAAGTGACAGCACATGTGAAAAAGACTTGGGTATACTAATAGATCACAGACTGAATATGAGTCAACAGTGTGATGCAGCAGCAAAAAAGGCAAATGCAATTCTAGGATGTATTAACAGAAGCATACAGTCTAGATCACGTGAAGTCATTATTTCCCTCTACTCCTCTTTAGTCAGACCTCATCTGGAATATTGTGTCCAGTTTTGGGCACCACATTTTAAAAAAGACATCAACAAACTGGAGCAAGTTCAGAAAAGAGCGACCAGAATGGTGACCGGTCTGCAAACCCTGTCTTATGAGGAAAGGTTGCAGGATTTGGGAATGTTTAGTTTGCAAAAGAGAAGACTGAGAGGAGACTTAATAGCTGTCTACAAATATCTAAAGGGCTGTCACATTGTAGAAGGATCAACTTTATTCTCATTTGCACAAGGAAAGACTAGAAGCAATGGGATGAAACTGAATGGGAAGAGACACAGATTAGATATTAGAAAAAACTTTTTGACAGTTAGAGTGATCAATGAGTGGAACAGGCTGCCACGAGAAGTGGTGAGTTCTCCTTCAATGGAAGTCTTCAAACAGAGGCTGGACAGACATCTGACTGGGATGATTTAGCGAATCCTGCTTTGAGCAGGGGGTTGGACCAGATGGCCCAGGAGGTCCCTTCCAACTCTACGATTCTATGATTCTATGATTCTATGATTCTAAGGGTCTATGGGGCAAGAGAGGAGACCGTGGTATAGAATAATCGTTTCATCAATTTTCTGGAATTAGTCACTCTAGCAGGGGCTTCTTACGTTCTTACCCAAATTTTAGGCGCTCAGGATAACCAAAGTCATCTAGCTGACTAAAGAGATCCATTAGGGGCAAATTTCTTTCTGGAATTGCGCATTTTGCTTTTAGCATTTGTTACCCAAATTTAAAGAATATTCTGACTCTGAGGGAACATTGGCACTGGACCTTGTAGATCACTGAAAGAGTTCATTGTAGTCATAGCATATAGAATAAAGTTAAGAATGATCCTTCTATCAAATTTCTACTATTGCACCATCTTGCCCACATTTCATATTTCGTTACCTAGATATAGATTTTCCAGAGTCCCGAGGCCATGAAAACATTGGCACCATAGGGAAGGAAGAGGGTAGTATGCAGTTTAGAGGTCTAGTACGAACAAGAGATTTGAACGCAGCTTAGAATGATCTCTGGCTTCGCTTTGTACAATTGTGCACTCTTGCAAAATTTTACCCAAATTTTATGAGTCTTCAAATTCTACAGTATCAGGGAACATCGACACTGGACCTTTTAGTTGACTGACAGACTCCATTTGAGGCAAGAGATTGAAACACAGTTTAGAATGATTCTTCAAACAAATTTTGTAATTTCATACAAAATCCAGATTTCTCACTCTTTTACCCAAATTTAAAGTCTACCGAGTCTCCGGAGTGGGGGAACATTGGTTTTCTAGCTAACTGAAAAAGCACAATAATGGGAAGATATTTTTTGGCCTCTAGGCTATTGGCTAACAACATTTGTTACCAGAATGTAGTAAGTCTGAAGGAACATTGGCACTGGACCTTCTAACTGACCAAAAGAGTGCACCGGTGTCAAAAATTTCGAAGGAGTCATCAATCAAATTTCGGCAATTGTGCGCTCTATCTCTGTCAGATTTCATACTTCTTTACCCAAATTTAGTCTTCGGAGTCATTGTGCCGGGGAAATATTGTCGCAGAAGACTTCTAAAAAAGCCACTGGTGGATGGGGAGAGAGTAGAACACAGTTTAGAATGATCCTTTCACCAACTTTCTGGAGTTGCACATAAAGTCCAGATTTCAATTGCCAAAATTTAGAGTTTTAGGAGTCACAGGGCCAGAAAAACATTGGCACGAGAGTCTTAGAATGTACTAAAAGGTTCAATTGGGGGAAAACAGTAGAACGCAGTTTAGAATGATTCCACAATTAACTTTCAGAAATTGAGTATTTTACCCAAATTTTTCGTTTCCTTACCAAAATTTCTTATTTTTTTTTACCCAGATGTCTTATTTATTTACTCAAATTTAGGGGCACGGGGGAATATTGACGTGAACCTTCTAACTATCGAAGAGTCCATTGGGGAAGAGTTTAGAAAGTTCCCTCAACTTTTTGTAGTTGTGTACAAAATCCAAATTTCTTACTCTTGGGTGAACATTGGTCTCGAAACTCGCCTGAAAATCTTCCTAACTGGCCAGAGATTTTTTTTTTTCCAGCTTTTTTCTCAGTCCAGTACCTAACCTTTATCTCTGTATCTGTGTTCCGTATAAAGGCAGAAACTAATTTCTCTGATATATTACCAAGGATAATCAAGTCTGAAATTTCCATCTCTTTTTCCTGTATCCCAAGGCAGACTCTTACCGCCTGACCCTGCTCAATAACCTCAGAAAAGCCGATGCACGGCAATCAATAAAGCACTTTAAGATCTTTACTTAATCCTTATTCAGACGCATAACTAATTGACTGTAAAATGATGTCAGGAATGTTAATCTATATGATGGAAAGCTTGGATTACATGAACGCCGATGCCGAGAATGAAAAAACATTGCATGTATATACCCTATTTTACATACCCTATATACAGTGATTGGGAATGAATTCTGAGCTTATAGCCATTTTTGTGGTTTTTTTCCCCCCTTAGACTTTACTTGATGTTTCACTTGTTAGAGCAGCAGTATGTTCTCCAGAGTTGTCTTTCCTACTAAGTTGCCACCATATTGGGTCTCCTCTCTTGGTCACACT
Organism: Dendrobates tinctorius; assembly: GCF_039654945.1. Taxonomy (NCBI): domain Eukaryota; kingdom Metazoa; phylum Chordata; class Amphibia; order Anura; family Dendrobatidae; genus Dendrobates; species Dendrobates tinctorius. The sequence continues at coordinate 24,711,715 of NW_027361731.1, read as the reverse complement.
TATGTACAGTTTATGCTCGAAAAATATGTTCAAGTCTCCACACCTGCATGTCTCTTGGCTGTTGGACAGCCGCAGCACGTGCAGGGATTGCCTAACAAACAGGTAGTCCATGCATGTGTTGCAGCTGTCGAACAGCCGTGAGACATGCAGCCGCGGGGACTCGAACATATTTTTCAAGCGTGCCGAAGTCCTCTATGAACCCCGTCCATCAGTCTATTATTTCTCCCCATTTCTCCCAACCACATGCAGTGTTTCTAAAGTACTGTTGACTCGCTGACTTCCTAGAATTTTTCTGCTGTTTTCAGAAATGTGGCATCAAATTTTAAAAACCAAACAATGACATTGACATAATATATTTTTTCTATTCATTTTTATTACATTTTTTTATTCTAAATAGTTTTGTAAGCTTAGCCCTAAACCTAAACTTAACCCTAACCATAAACCTATCCCTAACAATAAATTTAACCCTAGCTCTAACTGTAAACCTAACCCGAGCTATAAGTGAAACCCTAGCCCTAACCATAAACCAAAACCTAACCTAATCCTAGCTCTAGCCTTAACCCTAACCCCAACCATAAACCTAACCTTAGCCTTAACCTTAACCATAACTATAAACCTTAACCTAGCCTAATTCTTGCTCTAGCCATAAACCTAACTCTAACCCAAGCCTTAACCCTAGCCCTAACCATAAACCTAACTCGAACACTAACCTAAACCCTAACCATAGACTTAACCATAGATCTATGGCAGGGTTCCCCAACTCCAGTCCTCAAGGCCCACCAACAGGTCATGTTTTCAGGATTTTCCTTGTATTGTACAGGTGATGCAATTATCACATGGGCAATACTAAGGAAATCCTGAAAACATGACCTGTTGGTGGGCCTTGAGGACTGGAGTTGGGGAACCTTGATCTACGGTATCTGTTATTAATTGGTCACTGAGGAGGAGAGCAGGTCCAGGCTAAGCCACAGAAAACCAGAGAGGTTGGTACCTAAGCGGATTGCAGACCCCTGATCCTATCCACACAACTAGCAGTAGCCGTGGAGTGTGCCTACGATGATCCTAGACGCCTCGACACAGCCAGAGAGCTAACTTAGCCTAAAGCAAGAAAGGGGAAATCTAAACAGCCCCGGAGCAGACCCGAAAGGAACAGATAGCCCCCAAACATATATTGTCGGTGAGACAAGATGAAAACACAAACACAGGCAGGAAAATAGACTGAGCAAATGATGGGGCCCACACTGACTAGACAGGACAGGAAAGGAAAGACACTGTCTGCAATCACGCCACAAAAACCCTGCAAAAAGTCCAACACGACTGATGCAAAAAACACTGAAGTCACACGACATCGTCCCCCACTATATCAGCACTCTGGTATATTCTGAAAGAAGAGCAAAAAGAGACCAGTCTAACAGGGGATAAAACAAACTGGCACAAGCAGTAACATATGGGCGGTGATTCAGCACAGCCCCAGCCGGTGCTGGCTGACCCGCACCAAGAAGAGATAGAAAAAAACAGATCAAATGCAAACAGAATAGCAAATGAACCACTTGGCTGAACATGCAGGGACAGAGCTGGAGAAATCAGACCTCAGGAGGAACAGGAAGCAAATCACCAGCAGGGATAGAGGGAGTCGGTTGTCTTAAATCCCAATCTGAAACCCCAGATCTCCAATCATCATCATGATTATAAGGTGGCAAGCCTCTGTCAATCAGATCAGCTCCATTACCTCCAGTAACCACCAGAGGGAGCCCAGAAAGAGAACTCGCAACCCCTTTGTCGATCTGACTAGCTCCACTACCTTCAGTAATAACCAGAGGGAGGCCAGAAAGAGAATTCACAACAGGCATCCTGCTGGTGCATAGGTATTCTGACCTGTTGCTGGTAAGGCTGGTTTATTTTTTGTGATGTTTTTTCAACTCAGGGACTGGTCAACCACCCACTCCATGAATTTGTAGGTTTGTTAGTGGTTGCTCCGCCAGTATTTTGCCCGCCTTTATCAAGGGGGTCTACTTCATCCTGCTAGCGCATTGGTGATCTGACCTGTTCTTGGTAAGGTAGTTTATTTTTTTATGATGTTTTCTAACCATAGCCCTAATCTTAATTCTAGGCCTAATCCAAACCTTAATTCGAACCTTAATACTATCCTTAATTCAAATCTTAAACATAACCTTAATACTAGCCCTAATCCAAACCTTAACCCTAACCTCAATACTATCCCTAATCCAAACCTTAACCTTAATCCTATCCCTAATCCAAACCTTAACACTAGACCCAATCCAAAGCTTAACCCTAACCTTAGTACTAGCCCTAATGCAAACCTTAACCTAAATTCTATCTCTAATCCAAACCTTAACCCTAACCTTACTACTAGCCCTTAATCCATACTTTATCCCTAATCCTAATCCAAAGCTTAAACCTTAATACAAACCCCAATTCAAACCTTAACCCTAACTTTAATACAAGCCCTAATCCAAACCTTAACCCTATCCTTAATACTAGCCCTAATCCAAACCTTAACCCTAACCTTAACACTAGCTCTAATCCAAACCTTAACCCTATCCTTAACACTAGCCCTAATCCAAACCTTAACCCTATCCTTAATACTAGCCCTAATCCAAACCTTAACCCTACCCTTAACACTAGCCCTAATCCAAACCTTAACCCTACCCTTAACACTAGCCCTAATCCAAACCTTAACCCTAACCTTAACACTAGCCCTAATCCAAACCTTAACCCTATCCTTAATGCTAGCCCTAATCCAAACCTTAACCCTAACCTTAATGCTAGCCCTAATCCAAACCTTAACCCTAACCTTAATACTAGCCCTAATCCAAATGTTAACCCTAGCCTTAATACTAGCCCTAATCCAAATGTTAACCCTAGCCTTAATATTAGCCCTAATGCAAACCTTAACCCTAACTGTAGCCCTAACCATAAATCTAACCCTAGCCCTAGCTCTATCCTTAAGTCTAAGGGACAGGGTTAGAAAAAGTATGTAGATATTTTACATTTATCATTTTTTATGAGTCAGAGGAGCGGCTGAGACCTGCAGGAGTGAGCAGTGCAGCCCATGTGCAGAGCCATTAAATCAATACTAAAAAGCGCAGAGATAACTTTGTCATCGGCTGTTGCAATTGGCATAAGGAGCGACCAAGATGACAAAGCTTACGGCATCATACTGAGATTTTTCACATCTCATTGCCTGCTGGGAGGGAACTCACTGCTTCCAGGTGCTGCTCCTAGAAGAACATACTCAGTTCTGTGGAATCCTAGCTCATTTGATGTTAGCAACAGGGGGTAAAATTTAGAATTTGGGCCCTTTGATTACCCATTGAGATGCCATTGGCTCTGCACAAAATATCACTGGGCTTCACCTAGCTATGGTGTAAGGTGTGATAATAAATTGTATCAAGGCTTGCACCAACATGAGCAGCTCACAGTCATGGAATGTTGTCACTTCTTCTTGAAGAGTTTGGAGGAACTGAAATGCTACTTACATTAGAAAGATGGATAACTTTTTTTTTTTTAGGACAAATTGATAGTGACCCATTTATGAAAAAAAAAACAGAAAATCCCTTTAATTTTAACATTTTATAATCCATCAATCCCAAAAATCTAAATTTGCATAAAGCCAAAATTCACACTGCTGATGATATTTTTATGTAAGTGTATAACACCACCGGTACATCAGATGGGGGATAACATATGGCAATATATAAAGTATTTGCCTTTGAACAACTTGACATATGTTTTTCATATTTATAGAGCAATGCAAAAAAAAAAGCAAGAAAAAAAAAACAACAACATGTAAATTGAAGGCTTGAAAGCTTCAAGATGGTTCATGTGTGTCACTAAAAAAAAAAGAGAAAACCAGAAAGGAAAACATCTAAGTAGTACAGGTTTACTCTACCCGGGTTACGGCACCTTTTAATTATCCCGTGTAGACGAGAAGATCACTGCAAAGGAACAGGTTGGCTCCTCCTTCCCTTGTTTGATGATGTCATGGAGTGGGAGGAGATCTTAATCACTTAGCACCACCCACGAGGAGCAGGCAGGTGCAGAACTCTCCTATTACACAACACCTACAAGTCAGGAAATGTCTATTCCATAGGAATCTATATGTGGCCACCCAGTGGTTGTCATGTAGATTGCTGCCAGTAAATGGTTTTGCTAGAAAGTCATGATAATATATTGAATTTGGAGTCCTTATCCAAACTTGAGCAAAGGTAAAAGTGGACACATCTGTACAACGGCAAGGCGGTAAAATATCTGAGTGGCTATAAAATAGACTCCTTTAATCCCCAGCAAAGTAATACGAATAAGTGAATGAAATCAGAACCAAGTTTTTACGACCTTGAAACTTAAACTGGTATTAACCATTCGAAGCTGTAAATGCAAATTCCTAGCGATAGTATTCTCAGTATTGATCACCTAATTTATCTCATAAGAGAAAGTAATCAGAAATGACTTCACATGTTACATGACCACAGTACACCACCTGATGACAGAAATTCCAGAAAATTATGAGGAGGTGGCCTCCAGTGATTTTGAGTTATGGAGCCTTGTCTGGATTCTTTGTTCATTTCATAAGACCAACAAGATCTAGTTCACATCTCTGGTTTCCACCACATATACAATGTATGACCGATCTACCTTCTCAAAACTGTGAAGAACATTTAAAGAACCCACCTGTACCATGGTTAGTCTTGGTCGTTCGCACCGGAGTATACTGATTTTTTGACGTTCTTACAGGCGTATTGTCTTTGGGAGAGTTATCAACAGCGGAGATGGCCTCTCGTTCACAGTGTGGGATAGGTATCGGCCCCTGTTGTATCAAAATGTCCGCAAGTGCCCTGAGAAAGAAATAACATAATTAGGAGATATCAATGGGGACATCAAGGCACTCCTAATAGAGAATTTATTTATATAATAATAATAATAATTTTATTTCTATAGCGCCAAAATATTCCGCAGCACTTTACATTTCAGAGGGGACTTGTACAGACGATAGACATTACAGCATAACAATAATCACATAGGTCATAAAAGATACCAAGAGGAATGAGGGCCCCGCTCGCAAGCTTACAGTCTATGAGGAAAAGGGGAGACACGAAAAGGTGGGTGGCAACAGTTGCCCTGACTGTATGGACCAGCCATAGTGTTATGTGTGTAACAGTACAGACACAGAGGGCTAATGGATGCATAAAGCATGTGGGAACATGATGCGGGGAACCTGGTTATGGTAAAACTTTTGGCTGTGCCACACAGGGATAGTTAGGTTAATGTGTTGAGGTGGTAGGCCAGTCTGAATAAATGCGTTTTTAGGGCACGCTTAAAATTGTGGGGATTGGGGACTAATCGTATTGACCTGGGAAGTGCATTCCAAAGAATTGGCGCAGCACGTGTATAGCCTTGGAGATGGGAGTGGGAGGTTCTGATTATTGAGGATCCTAACCTCAGGTCATCAGCAGAATGGAGGGCACGGGTAGGGTGGTATACTGAAACAAGGGAGGAGTTTAGGGTGGTGCTGAGCCATGGAGAGCTTTGTGGGTGACGGTAATAAGTTTGTACTGGATTCTGGAGTGGATGGGTAGCCAGTGTAAGGACTTGCACAAGGTAGAGGCATCGGTGTAACGATTGGTGAGGAATATGATCCTGGCTGCAGCATTCAAGACAGATTGGAGAGGGGAGAGTTTGGTAAGAGGGAGACCGATTAGAAGGGAGTTACAATAGTCGAGACGAGAATGAATAAGAGAAACAGTAAGAGTTTTGTGGAGTCGAAAGTAAGAAAAGGTCGAATTCTAGAAATGTTTTTGAGGTGCAGATAACAAGAGCGAGCCAGTGATCGGATGGGGGGGTGAATGAAAGCTCGGAGTCAAGTATCACCCCAAGACAGCGGGCATGAACCAGTGACATCACTGAGACACTTCATAATCATGAGAATACAGTCTATAAATACACCAGGAACCAGTGAAATCACTGAGACACTCATATTCATGAGAATACAGCCTATAACTACACCAGGAACTGGTAACATCACTGAGACACTTCATTTTCATGAAAATACAGCCTATAACTACACCAGGAACCAGTGACATCACTGAGACACTTCATATTCATAAGAATACAGCCTATAACTATACCAGGAACCAGAGACATCACTGAGACACTTCATATTCATGAGAATACAGCCTATAACTACACCAGGAACCAGTGACATCACTGAGACACTTCATAGTCATGAGAATACAGCCTATAACTACACCAGGAACCAGTGACATCACTGAGACACTTCATATTCATGAGAATACAGCCTATAACTACACCAGGAACCAGTGACATCACTGAGACACTTCATATTCATGAGAATACAGCCTATAACTACACCAGGAACCAGTGACATCACTGAGACACTTCATATTCATGAGAACACAGCCTATAACTACACCAGGAATCAGTGACATTATTATTATTTATTATATAGCATCATTGATTCCATGGTGCTGTACATCAGAAGGGGTTACATACAAATTACAGATATCACTTACAGTAAACAAACTAACAATGACAGACTGATACAGAGGGGAGAGGACCCTTTCGGGCTTACATGCTACGAGAAGGTGGGGAAGGAGACATTAGGTTGGAGGGTAACAGCAGTTCCGGTGTTGGTCGAGGTGATATCACCGGTAGCGGTGAGAGAGAAGGAGGTAGCGGGGTCATTTCAGGCTGTAGGCTTTCTTGAAGAGATCAGTTTTCAGGTTCAATCTGAGGGATCCAAATGTGGTTGATAGTCGGACTTGTTGGGGCAAAGAAATCCAGGGAATAGGGGCTATTCGGGAGAAGTCTTGGAGGCGGTTGGGTGAGGAGCGAATAAGTGTGGAGGAGAGAAGAAGGTCTTGGGAGGACCGGAGATTACATGAGGGAAGGTATCGGGAGATTAGTTCAGAGACATATGGGGGAGACATCACTGAGACACTTCATATTCATGAGAATACAGACTATAACTACACCAGGAACCAGTGACATCACTGAGACACTTCATATTCATGAGAATGCAGCCTATAACTACACCAGGAACCAGTGACATCACTGAGACACTTTTTATTCATAAGAATACCGCCTATAACTACACCAGGAACCAGTGACATCACTGAGACACTTCATATTCATGAGAATACAGCCTATAACTACACCAGGAACCAGTGACATCAGTGAGACCCTTCATATTCATGAGAATACAGCCTATAACTACACCAGGTACCAGTGACATCACCGAGACACTTCATATTCATGAGATTACAGCCTATAACTACACCAGGAATCAGTGACATCACTGAGACACTTCATTTTCATGAAAATACAGACTATAACTACACCAGGAACCAGTGACATCACTGAGACATTTCATTTTCATGAAAATACAGTCTATAACTACATCAGGAACCAGTGACATCACTGCGACATTTCATATTCATGAGAACACAGCCTATAACTACACCAGGAATCAGTGACATTATTATTATTATTTATTATATAGCATCATTGATTCCATGGTGCTGTACATCAGAAGGGGTTACATACAAATTACAGATATCACTTACAGTAAACAAACTAACAATGACAGACTGATACAGAGGGGAGAGGACCCTTTCGGGCTTACATGCTACGGGAAGGTGGGGAAGGAGACATTAGGTTGGTGGGTTACAGCAGTTCCGGTGTTGGTCGAGGTGATATCACCGGTAGTGGTGAGAGAGAAGGAGGTAGCGGGGTCATTGCAGGCTGTAGGCTTTCTTGAAGAGGTGGGCTTTCAGGTTCAATCTGAGGGATCCAAATGTGGTTGATAGTCGGACTTGTTGGGGCAAAGAAATCCAGAGAATAGGGGCTATTCGGGAGAAGTCTTGGAGGCGGTTGGGTGAGTAGCGAATAAGTGTGGAGGAGAGAAGGAGGTCTTGGGAGGACCGGAGATTACGTGAGGGAAGGTATCGGTAGATTAGTTCAGAGACATATGGGGGAGACATCACAGAGACATATGGGGGAGACATCACTGAGACACTTCATATTCATGAAAATACAGCCTATAACTACACCAAGAACCAGTGACATCACTGAGACACTTCATATTCATGAGAATACAGCCTATAACTACACCAGGAACCAGTGACATCACTGAGACACTTTATATTCATGAGAATGCAGCCTATAACTACACCTGGAACCAGTGACATCACCGAGACCCTCCATATTCATGAGAATGCAGCCTATAACTACACCAGGAACCAGTGACATCACTGAGACACTTCATATTCATGAGAATACAGCCTATAACTACACCAGGAACCAGTGACATCACTGAGACACTTTATATTCATGAGAATGCAGCCTATAACTACACCTGGAACCAGTGACATCACCGAGACCCTCCATATTCATGAGAATGCAGCCTATAACTACACCTGGAACCAGTGACATCACCGAGACACTCCATATTCATGAGAATACAGCCTATAACTACACCAGGAACATCCCTGAGACACTTCATATTCATGAGAATACAGCCTATAACTACACCAGGAACCAGTGACATCATAAATTACAAAAATGAAAATGGGCTGATGCAAAAGTTTGGGTACCCTTGAAGATAACTTTGACCAAGTTTTCAGACCATAATTAGCCTGTTAGAGTTTTGGATTGTTGACTATCATTGCTAAGAAAGGCCAGGTTATGCAAATTTCTCAGCTTGATAAAAACACAGCGTCTTCTAACCTTGTGCCAAGAAACAGCAGCCATGGGTTCTTCTAAGCAGCTACCTAGAAATGAAAATGTTGGAGGCCCACAAAGCAGGAGAAGACTATAGGAAAATAGCAAAGTGTTTACAAGTTGCTCTTTCCTCAGTTTGAAATTTAATTAAGAAATGACAGTTACCATGAACAGTGGAGGTCAAGTTAAGGTCTGGAAGACCAAGCAAAATTTCAGTGAGTGCTGCTCGTAGAATTGCTAGAGAGGCTTGACTGCAAAGATTTTGCAGACTCTGGAGTTGCGGTATATTGTTCTACTGAACACCTATATAAATATGACCTTCATGAAAAAGAGTCATCAGAGAAAAACCTCTCCTGCATCCTCACCATAAAACTCAGTATGAGAAGCATACAAAAAAAAACATATAAACAAGCCTGATGCATTTTGGAAAAAAGTCCTGTGGCCGATGAAGATAAAATATGTGTGGAGAAAAAAGAGCTCAGAATTTCAGGAAAATAACATCTCTCTGACCATTAAGCATGGGGGGAATCAATCATGCTTTAGGGTTGTGTTGCAGTCAATGGCACGGGGAACATTTCATGGGTAGAGGAAAGAATGGATTCAATGAAATTTAAACAAATTCTTGATGCAAAGATAACATAATCTGTAAAAAAATCTGAAGGTGAAAAGAGGATGGCTTCTACAAATGGATAATGACCCAAATGGGATTTGGATGTTTCGCCCCCAACAGTTCTCCCCGGGTACATTTCGCCCCCGCACATTTTATCCTCAGTATTTGGCATGATAGGAGCAAAATGTGCGGGGGGCGAAATGTACCTGGGGCGAACTGCTGGGTGCAAATTGCTAGGGGCGAATTGCTGGGGGTGAAACTTCCTATAATTGACCCAAACACATGTCACAATCCACATTAGATGACCTCATAAGGTGCACGCTAAATGTTTTACAATGGCACTCACAGTCCTCTGATCTGAACATTATTGATAATCTGTGTCTAGACCTCAAAATATCAGCGAATACAAGATGACCCAGGAATCTTACAGAACTGGAAGAATTGTCCAAGGAGGAATGGATGAAAATCCCTCAAACAAGAACTGAAAGACTCTTGTCTGGCTACTAAAAGCATTTGCAAGCTGTAACTGTACTTTTTAATAAATAAATGAGAACATACAATGTGCTGTCTCCTTAATTCTAATAGCCAGCCAAGAGAAAGCACACAACTTTGAGCTGGTCTTATTATACTGGGAAGGGGCCAATATCCATGGACCCTCCAAGACTATTAATATCAGCTCCAGCTGTCTGCTTTGCCTTTTCTTTTTATTAAAAATGGGGGGACCTCCCCAAAAAATGATGTGGTTTGATGCAGAAATTCTGGCGCTTAGCCTAAGCTTGGCTCCTCCGTGGTGCGGTGGCAATTGGGGTAAGTTTTTGGGGTTGATGTCAGCCATGTTATGTCAGTTGGCATCAAGCCCAGAGGTTAGTAATGGTGAGGCGTCTATCAGGCACCCCTATTACTAACCCCCTATTTAAAAATAAAAAGACATACACACAGGAAGAAAGGTTATTTGAATAAAGACTCCCAGACACAATCCCTGGTTTACCTATTTAGTATTAAAAAATAATCCCAGCACATCCGACGCAATCCTCGGTGTTACCATGACGCCCAGCAATTCTTTCCTGCAACTTATGGCATGTCATTCTGAGAACAAAGTTCCATAGGTTACTTGCAGTCATGTCTCACGGGCGATCACTCGTGAGACATGACCACGAGTGACCTATGCAGCCTCATTCTCAGAACGATTCTCCACAGGTTGAAGGAGAGAACCACTGGACAACGTGGGATCTCGGATGGACTATATCAGAGCTGCTGGGATTATTTTTTAATAATAAAGTGGTAAACCAGGGAATGTGTCTGGGAGTCTTTATTGAAATAAACTTTTATTTCTTTGTATTTATTTTTAAATACGGGGTTAGTAATGGGGATGTCTTATAGATGCCTCTCCATTACTAACTTCTGGGCTTGATGCCAGCTGACATTACACAGCTGCCATCAACCCCATGAGCCAATAATTTGATTCCCACCACATTGTAGCAATCGAGAGGAGCCGAGGCTAAGTGCCAGAATTGGCGCATCTAATGGACACAACATTTCTAGGGTGGCTGAGGTCTTGTCTGATTAGGCTGCGAAAGGTTCAATATCCATGAACCTTCCCAGCCTATTAATATCAGTCCCCACCTGTCTGCTTTGAATTAGCTTGTTATTTAAAATAGGGGAGACCCCACATCAATATTTAATAACCAGCAAAGGCAAAGCAGACAGCTGGAGTCTGATTTTAATAGGCTGGGAAGGCCCATGGACATTGGCCCCTTCCCAGCATAACGAAACCAGCTCACAGCTGCTTGCTTTCCCTTGGCTAATTATTGAAAAATATGGGGGAACCCACATAATCTTTTATTATTATTTAATTCTTTTACACTGTCCCTCACTCGAGGTAGCCAGAGTGAGGGACTACCTAGTCAGAGCACATTGATAGTGCCACCTGTGATCTGGCAGTAAAACAGGCCGGCTCACTGGTGGAGCTGGCCAATCACAGCCATGTCAATACTTGGCTTAGCTTTACTGGCTGCAGAAGTACCCACAGCCTAAAAGATTGTTGATTGGTTGCGCTGCAGCCTTTCAACATGCTTTGTTAAGCATCCAAATTACAAAAAGTAACTACACCAAGAACCAGTGACATCAATGAAACACTTCATATTCATAAGAATACAGCCTATAAATACACCAGGAACCAGTGACATCAACAAGACACTTCATATTCATGAGAATACAGCCTATAAATACATCAGGAACCAGTGACATCACTGAGACACTTCATATTCATGAGAATACAGCCTATAACTACACCAGGAACCAGAGACATCACTGAGACACTTCATATTCATGAGAATACAGCCTATAACTACACCAGGAACCAGTGACATCACTGAGACACTTCATATTCATGAGAATACAGCCTATAAATACATCAGGAACCAGTGACATCACTGAGACACTTCATATTCATGAGAATACAGCCAACAACTACACCAGGAACCAGTGACATCACTGAGACACTTCATATTCATGAGAATACAGCCAACAACTACACCAGGAACCAGTGACATCACTGAGACACTTCATATTCATGAGAACATGGCCGATAAATACACCAGGAACCAGTGACATCACTGAGACACTTCATATTCATGAGAATACAGCCTATAAATACACCAGGAACCAGTGACATCACCGAGACAGCTCATATTCATGAGAATACAGTCTATAACTACACCAGGAACCAGTGACATCACTGAGACACTTCATATTCATGAGAATACAGCCTATAACTACACCAGGAACCAGTGACATCACTGAGACACTTCATATTCATGAGAATACAGCCTATAAATACACCAGGAACCAGTGACATCACCGAGACAGCTCATATTCATGAGAATACAGTCTATAACTACACCAGGAACCAGTGACATCACTGAGACACTTCATATTCATGAGAATACAGCCTATAACTACACCAGGAACCAGTGACATCACTGAGACACTTCATATTCATGAGAACATGGCCGATAAATACACCAGGAACCAGTGACATCACTGAGACACTTCATATTCATGAGAATACAGCCTATAAATACACCAGGAACCAGTGTTGAGCATTCCGATACTGCAAATATCGGATATCGGCCGATATTCGCTGTATCGGAATTCCGATACCGAGTACCGATATTTTTTCAATATCGGATACCGGAATTGGAAGTTCCCATAATGCAATGAGCTACTGTTGTGGCTGTGATTGGCTGCTGAAATGATGTCATCATGATGCGCGGTCTGTGCCGACTGCGGGGGGTCTGTTTTGGCCTGCCGGGGGTCTGTGCCGGCTGCCGGGGGTCTGTACGGGCTGCCAGGGGTCTGTACAGGCCTGCTGGGGGCCTGTGCTGGCTGCCGGGGGTCTGTACGGGCCTGCTGGGGGCCTGTGCTGGCGGTCGGGGGCCTGTGCCGGCTGCCGGGGGTCTGTACAGGCCTGCCGGGGGCCTGTGCCGGCTGTCGGGGGTCTGTACGGGCCTGCCGGGGGCCTGTACGGGCCTGCCGGGGGCCTGTGCCGGCTGTCGGGGGTCTGTACGGGCCTGCCGGGGGCCTGTGCTGGCTGTCGGGGGTCTGTACGTGCCTGCCGGCGGCCTGTGTCGGCTGTCGGGGGTCTGTACGGGCCTGTGCCGGCTGCCGGGGGTCTGTACAGGCCTGCCGGGGGCCTGTGCCGGCTGTCGGGGGTCTGTACGGGCCTGTGCCGGCTGCCGGGGGTCTGTACGGGCCTGCCGGGGGCCTGTGTCGGCTGCCGAGGGTCTGTGCGGGCCTGCCGGGGGTCTTTGTGTCTGTGTGCAGGCATCGTCCGATGGGACTATAAGTCCCATCGGGCGATGCCTGCTACAATGACAGTGATTGACACATTAGTCAATGATGGCACAGTAGTAGTCCCATCATCCGGCTAATGTGTTGAATGTAAAAAAAAACAAAAAAAAAAAAAAACACAACTACATACATGCTACATATATACAACATTCATACAACATACATTCATACTACATACATACTTCATATATACTACATTCATACAACATACATACTACATATATACTACAGTCATACAACATACTACATACATACTTCATATATACTACATTCATACAACATACATACATACTACATACATACTACATACATACTTCATATATACTACATTCATACAACATACATACTACATATATACTACATTCATACAACATACATACATACTACATACATATATATACTACATTCATACAGCATACAAACATACATACTACATACATATATACTACATTCATACAGCATACATACATACTACATTCATACAACATACATACTACATACATATATACTACATACAACATGCTACAGACATAGAACATACATACTACATACAATACATTCATACATTCATACAATACATATATACTACATTCATACAACATACATACATACATACAACATACTGTAGGGGTTTCGACTCGCTCAGGTGCAGCGGGAGACAATCATGAGACAGGTTCTTCCCAAAGTCCATGAGGTTTATTTGCTCCATAAACCATAAATCTGCATATCACCAACATAGCCTCTAGCTTAGGCCAAAAGATCATAAACGTCCGTGGCTTCAGACTCGGACTGAGAGTCTCAGCACATGCTGGGAGGTGTAGTCCTCCCCATACACAACGAATACATAGTCCAGGGCAATGTCCAGAGCAGCGCTCTATCTGCAGCCGCAGACCTAGGAAGGCTTCTCCTTCCTTAGCACACAGGCCACTCTCTGTAGGGTCCCACCTGGACACAGGGAAGTCTGTCCACACTCTCACACACTCCCTCTCACTCTCTCACATGTGCCAAACACCTCAATTACATAGCCCTGTAACCACACCCACAGGTGATCACATGGCTATGACCTCACTAAAGGTTCTATTGCACACAGACACACACAGGCTTCCCTGACACAGTGTAACAGAAATATCAGCAGTACCTCTGCTGATCAATACACCCTGGAGCATCCCAAGGCCACCCTCCTTGAGACACATAATGGTCATTTAGGACCCTGCTCCTGTTACCACACTGAATGTGCCTGTACACCCATCCTGGGACACCCACACAGCGCCCCCTAGCGGACATAGTGGTCACTACACCACAATACATACTACATACATACTACATACAATACATTCATACAATACATACATACTACATATATACTACATTCATACAACATACATACATAGTACATACATACAACATGCTACAGACATACAACATACATACAATACATTCGTACATTCATACAATACATACATACTACATATATAGTACATTCATACAACATACATACATAGTACATACATACAACATACATACAACATACATACTACATACAATACATTCCTACATTCATACAATACATACATATAGACATACAGTACATATAACAGAGTACATACTCACCATCACTTGTCACTTTGATCCCCGAAGACAGTGTCATCTATGAAAAAAATTAGAAAATAACAAACAAGCGATATACTCCCTGATCCACAGAAATCCACAAGTGTCCCACGACGATCTCCTGCAGTGCATCACTGAGAGGTTACTATGGTTCACTGGTCTCACTTTATGGCAAAAGCTGTGTGGGAACTTTCTCACACAGCAATGCCAAAAGTGAGACTAGGGACTATTTTTTTACAGTGGCGGAGGAATACAGAGCGGAAGGATACCTACCTCCTGTCATTGGATTCCTGGAGCCCCTAGAGAGTGGTGGCATCAGCTGATGCTGCTGTTCTCCACAGGAGATCGGCGTGGGACACTTGTGGATTTCTGCGGATCTGGGAGTATATCGGTTGTTTATTTTCATATTTTTTCACAGATGACACTGGCTTCGGGGATCGAAGTGACAAGTGATGGTGAGTATGTACTCTATGTTGTATGTACTGTATATTTATATGTATGTATTGTATGAATGTATTGTATGTAGTATGTATGTAGTATGTATGTAGCATGTTGTATGTATGTATGTTGTATGAATGTATTATATATGTAGTATGTATGTAGTATGCATGTATGTATGTTGTATGAATGTAGTATATATAAAGTATGTATGTAGTATGTAGTATGTATGTATTATGTAGTATGTATGTATGTTGTATGAATGTAGTATATATGTAGTATGTATGTATGTTGTATGAATGTAGTATATATGTAGTATGTATGTAGTATGTATGTATGTTGTATGAATGTAGCATATATGAAGTATGTATGTGGTATGTAGTATGTAGCATGTATGTATGTTGTATGAATGTAGAATATATGAAGTATGTATGTAGTATGTATGTATGTTGTATGAATGTTGTAGATATGTAGTATGTAGTATGTGTGTATGTTGTATGAATGTAGTATATGTAGTATGTATGTAGTATGTATGTATGCTGCATGAATGTAGTATATATGAAGTATATACTACATATATGTAGTATGTATGTAGTATGTATGTTGTATGAAAGTAGTATATATGAAGTATGTATGTACTATGTATGTATGTTGTATGAATGTTGTATATATGTAGTATGTATGTAGTATTTTTTTTTTTTTTACATTCAACACATTAGCTGGATGATGGGACAACTACTGCAGCCGGCACAGACCCCTGGCAGGCCCGCACAGCCCCCGGCAGTCGGCACAGACCCCCGGCAGGCCCGCACAGACCCCCGGCAGGCCCGCACAGACCCCTGGCAGGCCCGCACAGACCCCTGGCAGCCGGCACAGACCCCCGGCAGGCCCGCACAGACCCCCGGCAGGCCCGCACAGACCCCCGGCAAGCCCGCACAGACCCCCGGCAGGCCCGCACAGACCCCCGGCAGGCCCGCACAGACTCCCGGCAGGCCCGCACAGACCCCCGGCAGGCCCGCACAGACTCCCGGCAGGCCCGCACAGACCCCCGGCAGGCCCGCACAGACTCCCGGCAGGCCCGCACAGACCCCCGGCAGTCCGCACAGACCCCCGGCATCCGGCACAGACCCCCGGCAGGCCCGCACAGACTCCCGGCAGGCCCGCACAGACCCCCGGCAGGCCCGCACAGACTCCCGGCAGGCCCGCACAGACCCCCGGCAGTCCGCACAGACCCCCGGCATCCGGCACAGACCCCCAGCAGGCCCGCACAGACCTCCGGCAGGCCCGCACAGACCCCCGGCAGCCGGCACAGAACCCCTGCAGGCCCGCACAGAACCCCGGCAGGCCCGCACAGACCACCGGCAGCCGGCACAGACCCCCGGAAGTCCGCATAGACCCCCGGCAGTCCGCACAGAACCCCAGCAGCCCGCACAGACCCCCAGCAGGCCCGTACAGACCCCCAGCAGGCCCGTACAGACCCCCAGCAGGCCCGCACAGACCCCGCCCGCACACACAGACACGCACAGTGTCCGCCCATGCACCGCCCACACTCTTCCCCCCTCCCGAACAGGATGTGCAAGTACAGAAAGGGTTTTTTTTAATTCCGATATTTCTGTCCCATTGACTTGAATGGGACTTCCGGTATCGGAATCGGCGATACCTGATACTTTTTGGGTATCAGCCGATCCAATCCGATCCGATATTTCTCAATATCGGACGGTATCACTCAACACTACCAGGAACCAGTGATATCACTGAGACACTTCATATTCATGAGAACACAGCCTATAACTACACCAGGAACCAGTGACATCACTGAGACATTTCATATTCATGAGAATACAGTCTATAACTACACCAGGAACCAGTGACATCACTGAGACACTTCATATTCATGAGAATACAGCCTATAACTGCACCAGGAACCAGTGACATCACTGAGACACTTCATTTTCATGAGAATACAGCCTATAACTACACCAGGAACCAGTGACATCACTGAGACACTTCATATTCACGAGAATACAGCCAACAACTACACCAGGAACCAGTGACATCACTGAGACACGTCATATTCATGAGAATACAGCCTATAACTACACCAGGAACCAGTGACATCACTGAGACACTTCATATTCATGAAAATACAGCCTATAACTACACCAGGAACCAGTGACATCACTGAGACACTTCATATTCATGAGAATACAGCCTATAACTACACCAGGAACCAGTGACATCACCGAGACACTTCATATTCATGAGAATACAGCTTATAACTACACCAGGAACCAGTGACATCACCGAGACACTTCATATTCATGAAAATACAGCCTATAACTACACCAGGAACCAGTGACATCACTGAGACACTTCATATTCATGAGAATACAGCCTATAACTACACCAGGAACCAGTGACATCACTGAGACACTTCATATTCATGAGAATACAGTCTATAACTACACCAGGAACCAGTGACATCACTGAGACACTTCATATTCATGAGAATACAGCCTATAACTACACCAGCAACCAGTGACATCAGTGAGACACTTCATATTCATGAGAATACAGCCTATAACTACACCAGGAACCAGTGACATCACTGAGACACTTCATATTCATGAGAACACGGCCTATAACTACACCAGGAACCAGTGACATCACCGAGACAGCTCATATTCATGAGAATACAGCCTATAACTACACCAGGAACCAGTGACATCACTGAGACACTTCATATTCATGAGAATACAGCCAACAACTACACCAGGAACCAGTGACATCACTGAGACACTTCATATTCATGAGAACATGGCCGATAAATACACCAGGAACCAGTGACATCACTGAGACACTTCATATTCATGAGAATACAGCCTATAAATACACCAGGAACCAGTGTTGAGCATTCCGATACTGCAAATATCGGATATCGGCCGATATTCGCTGTATCGGAATTCCGATACCGAGTACCGATATTTTTTCAATATCGGATACCGGAATCGGAAGTTCCCATAATGCAATGAGCTACTGTTGTGGCTGTGATTGGCTGCTGAAATGATGTCATCATGATGCGCGGTCTGTGCCGACGGCGGGGGGGCCTGTTTGGGCCTGCCGGGGGTCTGTGCCGGTTGCCGGGGGTCTGTACGGGCTGCCAGGGGTCTGTACAGGCCTGCTGGGGGCCTGTGCTGGCTGCCGGGGGTCTGTACGGGCCTGCTGGGGGCCTGTGCCGGCTGTCGGGGGCCTGTGCGGGCCTGCCGGGGGCCTGTGCCGGCTGTCGGGGGTCTGTACGGGCCTGCCGGGGGCCTGTGCCGGCTGTCGGGGGTCTGTACGTGCCTGCCGGCGGCCTGTGCCGGCTGTCGGGGGTCTGTACGGGACTGTGCCGGCTGCCGGGGGTCTGTACGGGCCTGCCGGGGGCCTGTGCCAGCTGTCGGGGGTCTGTACGGGCCTGTGTCGGCTGCCGAGGGTCTGTGCGGGCCTGCCGGGGGTCTTTGTGTCTGTGTGCAGGCATCGTCCGATGGGACTACAAGTCCCATTGGGCGATGCCTGCTACAATGACAGTGATTGACACATTAGTCAATGATGGCACAGTAGTAGTCCCATCATCCGGCTAATGTGTTGAATGTAAAAAAAAACAAAAAAAACACAACTACATACATGCTACATATATACAACATTCATACAACATACATTCATACTACATACATACTTCATATATACTACATTCATACTACATACATACTACATATATACTACATTCATACAACATACATACTACATACATATATACTACATTCATACAACATACATACTACATACAACATGCTACAGACATACAATATACATACTACATACAATACATTCATACAATACATACATACTACATATATACTACATTCATACAACATACATACATAGTACATACTACATACATACAACATGCTACAGACATACAACATACATTCAACATACATACTACATATATACTACATACAACATACATACTACATACAATACATTCATACAATACATACTACATATATACTACATTCATACAACATATATACATACATACAACATACTGTAGGGGTTTCGACTCGCTCAGGTGCAGCGGGAGACAATCATGAGACAGGTTCTTCCCAAAGTCCATGAGGTTTATTTGCTCCATAAACCATAAATCTGCATATCACCAACATAGCCTCTAGCTTAGGCCAAAAGATCATAAACGTCCGTGGCTTCAGACTCGGACTGAGAGTCTCAGCACATGCTGGGAGGTGTAGTCCTCCCCATACACAACGAATACATAGTCCAGGGCAATGTCCAGAGCAGCGCTCTATCTGCAGCCGCAGACCTAGGAAGGCTTCTCCTTCCTTAGCACACAGGCCACTCTCTGTAGGGTCCCACCTGGACACAGGGAAGTCTGTCCACACTCTCACACACTCCCTCTCACTCTCTCACATGTGCCAAACACCTCAATTACATAGCCCTGTAACCACACCCACAGGTGATCACATGGCTATGACCTCACTAAAGGTTCTATTGCACACAGACACACACAGGCTTCCCTGACACAGTGTAACAGAAATATCAGCAGTACCTCTGCTGATCAATACACCCTGGAGCATCCCAAGGCCACCCACCGTGAGACACATAATGGTCATTTAGGACCCTGCTCCTGTTACCACACTGAATGTGCCTGTACACCCATCCTGGGACACCCACACAGCGCCCCCTAGCGGACATAGTGGTCACTACACCACAATACATACTACATACATACTACGTACAATACATTCATACAATACATACATACTACATATATACTACATTCATACAACATACATACATAGTACATACATACAACATGCTACAGACATACAACATACATACAATACATTCCTACATTCATACAATACATACATACTACATATATACTACATTCATACAACATACATACATAGTACATACATACAACATACATACTACATACAATACATTTCTACATTCATACAATACATACATATAGACATACAGTACATATAACAGAGTACATACTCACCATCACTTGTCACTTTGATCCCCGAAGACAGTGTCATCTATGAAAAAAATTAGAAAATAACAAACAAGCGATATACTCCCTGATCCACAGAAATCCACAAGTGTCCCACGACGATCTCCTGCAGTGCATCACTGAGAGGTTACTATGGTTCACTGGTCTCACTTTATGGCAAAAGCTGTGTGGGAACTTTCTCACACAGCAATGCCAAAAGTGAGTCTAGGGACTATTTTTTTACAGTGGCGGAGGAATACAGAGCGGAAGGATACCTACCTCCTGTCATTGGATTCCTGGAGCCTCTAGAGAGTGGTGGCATCAGCTGATGCTGCTGTTCTCCACAGGAGATCGGCGTGGGACACTTGTGGATTTCTGTGGATCTGGGAGTATATCGGTTGTTTATTTTCATATTTTTTCACAGATGACACTGGCTTCGGGGATCGAAGTGACAAGTGATGGTGAGTATGTACTCTATGTTGTATGTACTGTATGTTTATATGTATGTATTGTATGAATGTATTGTATGTAGTATGTATGTAGCATGTTGTATGTATGTATGTTGTATGAATGTATTATATATGTAGTATGTATGTAGTATGCATGTATGTATGTTGTATGAATGTAGTATATATAAAGTATGTATGTAGTATGTATGTATTATGTAGTATGTATGTATGTATGTTGTATGAATGTAGTATATATGTAGTATGTATGTAGTATGTATGTATGTTGTATGAATGTAGTATATATGAAGTATGTATGTAGTATGTATGTATGTTGTATGAATGTAGCATATATGAAGTATGTATGTAGTATGTAGTATGTAGCATGTATGTATGTTGTATGAATGTAGTATATATGTAGTATGTACACTCACTGGCCACTTTATTAGGTACACCTGTCCAACTGTGTGTTAAGACTTAATTTCTAATCAGCCAATCACATGGCGGCAACTCAGTGCATTTAGGCATGTAGACATGGTCAAGACAATCTCCTGCAGTTCAAACCGAGCATCAGTATGGGGAAGAAAGGTGATTTGAGTGCCTTTGAACGTGGCATGATTGTTGGTGCCAGAAGGGCTGGTCTGAGTATTTCAGAAACTGCTGATCTACTGGGATTTTCACGCACAACCATCTCTAGGGTTTACAGAGAATGGTCCGAAAAAGAAAAAAAATCCAGTGAGCGGCAGTTCTGTGGCCGGAAATGCCTTGTTGATGCCAGAGGTCAGAGGAGAATGGGCAGACTGGTTCGAGCTGATAGAAAGGCAACAGTGACTCAAATTGCCACCCGTTACAACCAAGGTAGGCAGAAGAGCATCTCTGAACGCACAGTGCGTCGAACTTTGAGGCAGATGGGCTACAGCAGCAGAAGACCACACTGGGTACCACTCCTCTCAGCTAAGAACAGGAAACTGAGGCTACAATTTGCACAAGCTCATCGAAATTGGACAGTAGAAGATTGGAAAAACGTTGCCTGGTCTGATGAGTCTCGATTTCTGCTGCGACATTCGGATGGTAGGGTCAGAATTTGGCCTAAACAACATGAAAGCATGGATCCATCCAGCCTTGTATCAACGGTTCAGGCTGGTGGTGGTGGTGTCATGGTGTGGGGAATTTTTTCTGGGCACTCTTTGGGCCCCTTGGTACCAATTGAGCATCGTTGCAACGCCACAGCCTACCTGAGTATTGTTGCTGACCATGTCCATCCCTTTATGACCACAATGTACCCAACATCTGATGGCTACTTTCAGCAGGATAATGCGCCATGTCATAAAGCTCGAATCATCTCAGATTGGTTTCTTGAACATGACAATGAGTTCACTGTACTCAAATGGCCTCCTCAGTCACCAGATCTCAATCCAATAGAGCATCTTTGGGATGTGGTGGAACGGGAGATTCGCATCAGGGATGTGCAGCCGACAAATCTGCGCCAACTGTGTGATGCCATCATGTCAATATGGTCCAAAATCTCTGAGGAATGCTTCCAGCACCTTGTTGAATCTCTGCCACGAAGAATTGAGGCAGTTCTGAAGGCAAAAGGGGGTCCAACCCCTTACTAGCATGGTGTACCTAATAAAGTGGCCAGTGAGTGTATGTAGTATGTATGTATGTTGTATGAATGTAGCATATATGAAGTATGTATGTAGTATGTATGTATGTAGCATGTATGTATGTTGTATGAATGTAGCATATATGAAGTATGTATGTAGTATGTAGTATGTAGCATGTATGTATGTTGTATGAATGTAGCATATATGAAGTATGTATGTAGTATGTATGTATGTAGCATGTATGTATGTTGTATGAATGTAGCATATATGAAGTATGTATGTAGTATGTAGTATGTAGCATGTATGTATGTTGTATGAATGTAGCATATATGAAGTATGTATGTAGTATGTATGTATGTTGTATGAATGTTGTATATATGTAGTATGTAGTATGTGTGTATGTTGTATGAATGTAGTATATGTAGTATGTATGTAGTATGTATGTATGTATGCTGCATGAATGTAGTATATATGAAGTATGTATGTAGTATGTATGTATGTTGTATGAATGTTGTATATATGTAGTATGTATGTAGTATTTTTTTTTTTTTTACATTCAACACATTAGCCGGATGATGGGACAACTACTGCAGCCGGCACAGACCCCTGGCAGGCCCGCACAGACCCCTGGCAGCCGGCACAGACCCCCGGCAGTCCGCACAGACCCCCGGCAGGCCCGCACAGACCCCCGCCAGGCCCGCACAGACCCCCGGCAGGCCCGCACAGACCCCCAGCAGCCGGCACAGACCCCCGGCAGTCCGCACAGACCCTCGGCATCCGGCACAGACCCCCGGCAGGCCCACACAGACCTCCGGCAGGCCCGCACAGACCCCCGGCAGGCCTGTACAGACCCCCGGCAGCCGGCACAGAACCCCTGCAGGCCCGCACAGAACCCCGGCAGGCCCGCACAGACCACCGGCAGCCGGCACAGACCCCCGGCAGTCCGCACAGACCCCCGGCAGTCCGCACAGAACCCCAGCAGCCGGCACAGACCCCCGGCAGGCCCGCACAGACCCCCAGCAGGCCCGTACAGACCCCCGGCAAGCCCGCACAGACCCCGCCTGCACACACAGACACGCACAGTGTCCGCCCATGCACCACCCACACTCTTCCCCCCTCCCGAACAGGATGTGCAAGTACAGAAAGGGTTTTTTTTAATTCCGATATTTCTGTCCCATTGACTTGAATGGGACTTCCGGTATCGGAATCGGCGATACCTGATACTTTTTTGGTATCAGCCGATCCAATCCGATCCGATATTTCTCAATATCGGACGGTATCGCTCAACACTACCAGGAACCAGTGATATCACTGAGACACTTCATATTCATGCGAACACAGCCTATAACTACACCAGGAACCAGTGACATCACTGAGACACTTCATATTCATGAGAATGCAGCCTATAACTACACCAGGAACCAGTGACATCACTGAGACACTTCATATTCATGAGAATGCAGCCTATAACTACACCAGGAACCAGTGACATCACTGAGACACTCCATATTCATGAGAATGCAGCCTATAACTACACCAAGAACCAGTGACATCACTGAGACACTTCATATTCATGAGAATGCAGCCTATAACTACATCAGGAACCAGTGACATCACTGAGACACTCCATATTCATGAGAATACAGCCTATAAATACACCAGGAACCAGTGACATCACTGACACACTTCATATTCATGAGAATACAGCCTATAACTACACCAGGAACCAGTCACACCACTGAGACACTTCATATTCATGAGAATACAGCCTATAACTACACCAGGAACCAGTGACATTGCTGAGACACTTCATATTCATGAGAATACAGCCTATAACTACACCAGGAACCAGAGACATTGCTGAGACACTTTACATTCATGAGAATACAGCCTATAACTACACCAGGAACCAGTGACATCACTGACACACTTCATATTCATGAGAATACAGCCTATAACTACACCAGGAACCAGTCACACTACTGAGACACTTCATATTCATGAGAATACAGCCTATAACTACACCAGGAACCAGTGACATTGCTGAGACACTTCATATTCATGAGAATACAGCCTATAACTACACCAGGAACCAGAGACATTGCTGAGACACTTCACATTCATGAGAATACAGCCTATAACTACACCAGGAACCAGTGACATCACTGAGACACTTTATATTCATGAGAATACAGCCTATAACTACACCAGGAACCAGTCACACCACTGAGACACTTCATATTCATGAGAATACAGCCTATAACTACACCAGGAACCAGTGACATTGCTGAGACACTTCATATTCATGAGAATACAGCCTATAACTACACCAGGAACCAGAGACATTGCTGAGACACTTCACATTCATGAGAATACAGCCTATAACTACACCAGGAACCAGTGACATCACTGAGACACTTCATATTCATGAGAATACAGCCTATAACTACACCAGGAACCAGTGACATCACTGAGACACTCCATATTCATGAGAATACAGCCTATAAATACACCAGGAACCAGTGACATCACTGACACACTTCATATTCATGAGAATACAGCCTATAACTACACCAGGAACCAGTCACACCACTGAGACACTTCATATTCATGAGAATACAGCCTATAACTACACCAGGAACCAGTGACATCACTGAGACACTTCATATTCATGAGAATACAGCCTATAACTACACCAGGAACCAGTGACACCACTGAGACACTTCATATTCATGAGAATACAGCCTATAACTACACCAGGAACCAGTGACATCACTGAGATACTTCATATTCATGAGAATACAGGCTTTAACTACACCAACAATCCGTGACATGACAATGGGAATACAATTTAATCTACTAGGAACTAGTACCCTCAATCTGGGTAAGTGTGTTGTACAGGGGTCCCAGTCATTGCCCCCAACATTGACTTCATGAGAATTTCCCGGATCCATGCCTGGTTTTGCTATGACATTTTGCATGCAGCTGTAGAGCATGCAGCCATCGTCTCTACATCCGTACTGATGCCGTCAGTTCAAGATATCACAAAATATATTCTGTCCCGCTGCGAGACGCCAGAAAATAATTCCCCTGATGTTTGGAGACCATGACCCAAGCACCTTCTGAAAATGATTGTGTCATTGGGGAATACATTGTGTCTGTTTCTGGAACATGAATTTCTACTCAGCAGTGAGACCTTAGAACTGAAAATCCCAGAGGACTCTGCATTGACGAAGTCTTTCATAAACAATGTTATTGCCGTTGTGAGCCTAAATTTCATGCTCTCTGAATTCAATATATATGATTTTATAATCTGCTGCCGATGATGTGTATTTCAGCATAATCATGGCCATTGTGGTTTAAAAGTTAGAACATTCGTTTTTCATATCATGTTCACCACTTGAGGTCATCTTGCAACTCAATCATTGCAAGACTCAACTCAACTGATCTCACTTTACGGCAGTGAAGGAAATGACTATGCATGGCCAACCAACTTCTAGAATTTGGCCAACCAAGCATTACACTTGGGGATATTGGTTTATCACCCAGTGTCAGGAAGCTGTGGCAAAGGCAAATAAAGTCATGGGATGGGTCAAAAGTCATTCGTCAGGCCAAATATGGAACAACTAGGTTGAGTTTTGGAACCTATGTTTAAGAACTCGAGATGAGAGAATCAAATGACAATGGTCTGATTTTGGTAAAAATTTTACCCAAATATTGGATTCTTTATAAATTGAAATTTTGGGATTCAATTAGGAAAAATCAAATCTGTCCAGCTGCCAGTAACGTGTATAGTGTCCAAAGTTGATGCATAAGGCTATGTAAGCCCCAGAAAATCGAAAAACTGGAAAATTTGAATGGAGGACTGGTTGGGGAGATGCAGCAGCAGAACAGGGGAGGCCATGTCAGCACCAGAAAATACAAAAACTTGAACATTCGAGTAGATAACTAGTTGGGAAGCTGTGGTGGCAAAACAGGTGAGGCTGTGTCACCACTGGAAAAAAAAACAGGAACATTCGAGGAGACGACTGGTTGGAGAGTTGTGACATCAGTGCAGGTGAGGCTGTGTCACCACCAGAAAATAAATAAAAACTGGAACATTCGAGGAGACGACTGGTTGGAGAGTTGTGACATCAGTGCAGGTGAGGCTGTGTCACCACCGGAAAAAAAAACAGGAACATTCGAGGAGACGACTGGTTGGAGAGTTGTGACATCAGTGCAGGTGAGGCTGTGTCACCACCAGAAAATAAAAAAAAACTGGAACATTCGAGGAGACGACTGGTTGGAGAGTTGTGACATCAGTGCAGGTGAGGCTGTGTCACCACCGGAAAAAAAAACTGGAACATTCGAGGAGACGACTGGTTGGGGAGTTGTGACATTAGTGCAGGTGAGGCTGTGTCACCACCAGAAAATAAAAAAAAACTGGAACATTCGAGGAGACGACTGGTTGGAGAGTTGTGACATCAGTGCAGGTGAGGCTGTGTTACCACCGGAAAAAAAAACTGGAACATTCGAGGAGACGACTGGTTGGGGAGTTGTGACATTAGTGCAGGTGAGGCTGTGTCACCAACGGAAAAAAAACTGGAACATTCGAGGAGACGACTGGTTGGGGAGTTGCGGTGGTAGAATAGATGTGGGTCGCCCCTTCAAAAGAAGAGTATAATATTTTCTTATTTTGAACCCCTTTCCTACCATTTGTTTATTGTGCTTTGAGGACTGGAGGGACACCAAAGTCGATTTGAACCAAATCTGATCTCCCGTCCATTTAGAATGAATCTGCTCCAAAGTTTAGGAGATTCCCTGATTTCTAATAAGAAGGACATAGCTAAACTGAGGGGATGCAGAAGAGAGTGAATGGGTGGATTTTATGATCAAGACAGGTTATAGAAG
The DNA here is from genome assembly GCF_039654945.1 of Dendrobates tinctorius. Classification (NCBI taxonomy): domain Eukaryota; kingdom Metazoa; phylum Chordata; class Amphibia; order Anura; family Dendrobatidae; genus Dendrobates; species Dendrobates tinctorius. The sequence continues at coordinate 24,684,448 of NW_027361731.1, read as the reverse complement.
GCGGTGATTCTGGATGGAAAATTTACGGCCAAGGGTCAATCTAGTCACTAAGTAAAAATATATGAAAGAGCAGTTCAGAGAACTTTCTTAAGATCCATAAACAAATAGGTCTGCATCGATAACAAGAGGGGCATACTCTATGTCTACGATAAAGAAGCTTTCATCAGTATCACACATGGGGACTTTTTACTGTAAGAGCAGTGAGACTATTGAGATCTTACACAATGTTGTGATATAACATATTATGAGTAGTTGACTTCTTGAGACTTATGCTGAAGGAGTCCAGATGGAATTTGTTTAGAACCAGTATGGGGTTATTGGCATCTAGATTTTTTGTCATCTTTAGAATCATAGAATGTTAGTGTTGGAAGGGACCCCAAGGGTCATCGTGTCCAACCCCCTGCTCAATGCAGAATTCAATAAACCATCTCAGACAGATATCTGTGCAGCCTCTGTTTGAAGACTTCCATTGATGGAGAACTCACCACTTCTCGTGGCAGCCTGCTCCACTCATTGATCACCCTCATTGTCAAAAAGTTTATTCTAATATCTAATGTGTATCTTCTCCCTTTCAGTTTCATACCATTGCTTCTTGTGTTTCCATGAGCAAATAAAGATGATCCTTCTATAATGTGACATCCTTTCAGATATTTGTAGACAGCTATTAAGTCTCATCTCAGTCTTCTTATTTGCAAAATAAACATTCCCAAATCCTATAACCATTCTTCATAGGACATACTTTGCAGTCCGCTCACCATCCTGGTCTTCTCTGAACTTGCTCCAGTTTTTCAATGTCTTTTTTAGAATGTGGTGTCCAGAACTGGACACAGTATTCTAGATGAGGCCTGACCAAGGAGGAGTCGAGGGGGATAATTACTTCACGTGATATAGACTCTATACTTCTCTAAATACATCATAGAACTCTGTTGGCATTTTTTACTGCTGCATCACACTGTTGACTCATGCGAACACTGTAATCTATTAGTATACCCAAGTCTTTTACTCTCATGCTGTTGCTTAATTCTATTCCTCCCATTCTATAGATGTAATTTTCCTTTTAATTGCCCAGATGTAGCATCTTACATATCTCTGTTAAATACCATTCTATTAGTCGCTGCCCACTGTTCAAGCTTATTTATATCCTTCTGAATCCTTTCTGTCTTCTCTAGTGTTAACTCTCCCTCCTAGCTTTGCATTGTCTGCAAATTTGATCCATTTACCTTATGTAGATCATTTATAAAAAATGTTGAACAACAATGGGGCCAGGACAGAGCCTTGTAGTTCCCCACTTGTAACACTGGGGTCAGGATAGAGCCTTGTGGTTGCCCACTTGAAGCACTCTTCTAATTGGATGTGAAACCATTTATTAACACTCTTTGAGTATGATCACTGAGTTAGTTATGAATCTATCCATAGCCATGTCAATCTCATACTTGGTTATTTTTTTCTTTGTCGATATTAGGAGATACTTTACCAAATGCTTTTCTGAAGTCGAGATATACTATATTTACCGCATTTCCTTGATCCACCCAGTTAGTGATTCCATCATAGAGAAAAACTAGAATAGTCTGGCATGATTTGTTTGCTACAAACCCATGCTGGCTCTGGTTAATTACTTTATTCTTATCCATGTACTTACATACATGCTGTTTAATAATTTGTTCAAAGATCTTTCCTGGTATAAAAGTAAGGCTCACTGGCCTGTAATTTCCTGGCTCCATCGTATTTCCTTTTTTGAATATAGGGACAATATTTGCCCTTCTCCAATCTTCTGGGACTTTTCCTGTTCTCCAGGATTTTCAAAGATTCTGGCTAGTGGTTCTGCAATTTTCTCTGCTAACTCTTTCAGTATCCTAGGATGTAATTCTTCTGGGTCAAGAGATTTAAATTTATATAAATTAGCCAAGTGTTCTCTCCCCATCTCGCTGTTTATGAATAGTGTGGAGTCTTTTATTCTTTTGATGGCACCGTGAAGATCATTTAATGTTACATTTGCTTTCTTGTAGAACACAAATACAAAATAGGAATTTAAAAGTTCGGCCTTCTCAACATAATTTTTGACCACTTCACCCTTTTCATCCTCTAAAAATCCTATAGCATCTTTGACTTTTCTTTTGCTTCTGACAGGTCAAAGATGCTATAGGATTTTTACAGGCTTTCTTCTGGATCAACACTAGGATTATGGGTTGGACATGAGGGATCCAATTAATTTTTTAACTTTTTAAATACTAACAAATACGGGGGAACCCAACTCTCACAGTACAGGAGGTCCCAGAACTTGAATCTTCACAGATCAGATAATTATGTCCTACTCAACAAGTCATAAATGTCCATCATGGGAAAAGATGTCTGTGTATGCAGCCAGCCAGGTATTTAGTTCCCTTCTTCATGCCCAGTATCTCCTTTCCTCCCTCCATTCTTTCCTGTCTATTTTCGATATTATTTATTGTGCAACAGATTTCCATGCTTCTCAGCCAAGGATTTGCTGCTCTCATTAATCACCCTTCTAATGTGTTTTTGCCACGTATCATTAGAAACACTATTTTGCATTAGTCGAGTCATAGTCCAAGACTTTCCAATAAATGACACGAACACCTTAAATAATCACATAAAAGGTCAGAGCAACCAGTGAAATGAAAAAAGCCCTTATGACATACGTGCGGCGAAACGCTATGGAAGGCAATTGCCTGCGTACCATTTATGGGAGTAATGTATGTGAATTAAAGGGATCAATGGAATTTCTGCTTTAGTATAATTAGTTGCCCAGAGAGTGGATGGCGGTTTTAGAAGTTACTGCAGATAATCTATTGGTTAATGATCACGGAATATCCCATTAATGGGCAACTGCATGTAAAAACTAAATGTATATTATCTTAGATACTACAGCACTGGTCCCAACAGCCACCAGATCACCGGCCAAAATATAAAGAAGTCACATCACTGTGAACTAAATGGCTCTCAGAGAAGCCATCCTATGAGGGGATGGGCTCAAAACTTAGGTAAAAGCGTTGTATTACATGAAGAATAAGCAAATCTTCCTACTATGCATGAGGACAGGAAGTCTTACCTAGTGTACATAAAGGTCAGGACAGCCAACCTACGGCACATGAAGACCAAAATGACCTACTTATAAAACATCGAGAGCAGGAAGTGTTGCCAAAGGTACATGAAAACCTTGCAAACCTACTTAGGTTTCTTAAGGTTCAGGAAACCTACCTAGTGTACATGAAGACCAGTAAAACCTACGTAGAGTACATGAAAACCAGAAAGACTAACCTAGGTAACCCGAAGACCTTGAATTCCTACCTAGGGACCAGGAAGATCAGGAAGACTCATTTAAGGTACAAGAAAACTATGCAAACTCTTCCTAGTGTACTTGAAGACCAGGAAGATGCACGTAGAGTATATGAAGACCAGAAAAACCTACTCATGGAATATGAACCCCATGTAGACTAACCTAAGGTACAAGAAGACAATGCAAACCATCCTAGGGTACAAGAAGACCAGAAAGAACTAGTTAGTGTGCATGAACACTAAGAACATCTGTTTAGGCTACATTAAAAGATGAAAAATTTACACAGAATACAATAAGAAACAAGAAAATCAGTCCAGGCTAAATAAAGAACTAGTAGACTTACCCAGTCTAGATGAAGAGCTGGAAGATCTAACTAGTCAACATGAAGATAAAGAAGAGCTAACCAAGTTAACTGATAACCAATTACACCATTGCAATTTACATAAAGAAATGGAAGACCTTCATGGGTTACACATAGGAAATAAAGATCTGCCCAGGTTACACAGCGTACTGAAAGCTACCCAAGCTACACAAAGAGAAGGAAGACTTATCCAGATTACATGAAGATCTGTAAGACCTACATTGCTATATTAATAACTGTATGACCTACCAGGACTACATGACGAACTGTAAGACCTACCTAGGACACATGAAGAACTGGAAGACCAACCTAGGGTATATGAAGACCATTAATATCTGCTTAGGCTACATTGAGAAAAGCAAGATATACCCAGAATACATAAAAACCAAGAAATCCAATCTAGTCTAAATGAAAAACTTGAAGACTTACCCAGCACACACGAAGAGATGGAAGGTCTATCCAAGCAACATAGAGAGATGGATAATCTACCCAGCTGACATGAAATCCATGAAGACCTAAACAAGGTAACTGAAAACCAATAAAATCACCCATGTTATATGAAGAAATGGAAGCTCTACCAAGGATACAGTTCGAAAAGAAATATCTACCCCGGCTATACAGAAAAGTGAAAGCTACCCAGGCTCCAAAAAGAGAAGGTAGACCAACCTTGGGTACATGATGAATTGGAATATCTACTCAGATTACATGAAGAACTGGAAGACCTATCAATGCCACTTGAATTAATGGAAGACTTACCCCAGTTACATGAAGAACTAGAAGACCTACTGAAGCTACATGATGAATTGGAAGATCTACCAAGGCTACACAAAGAGAAGGAAGAACTACACAGCCTACATGATAAACTGGAAGACCTGCCTACATAGGATGCTCAAAGAGAATGAAGACCTACCCAGGCTACACTAAGATGAGGAAGATATATCCACACTACACAAAAAACTGGAAGACTTGCCCTGACTTCATAAAGAACTTTATGAGATACCCAAGTACACAATGAGAAAATAGGCCAGCCTATTCTTCACAGTGAGAAGGAAGACTACCCACTGAGAAGACATATCTACTCAGTCTACAAGAAAAAAGGAGATACTAGCCAAGGCAATACAAATAACATGAATATTTATTCAAGAGATATGATAAAGTTGAAGACCTACATAGACTTCACCAAGCAAAAGAAGATCTACCAAAGGAAACACAAACTAACCGAAGACCTTCACTGGCTACAAGAAGAACTGGAATATTTACCAAGACTACACAAAAGAGAATGAAGACCTACACAGGCTTCCTAAAGAACCAAAAGGCCTAGTCAGGCAACACAAACAAAAGAAGATCTACCAAGACTTCATAAAGGAAAGAAAGGCCTTTGCATGCTATATAAAGAACTGGAAAACCTTCCCAGGAGAGCACAAAGAAAACCAAGACACATCTATGGTTCATGAAAAAAGGAAGTCCTTCGAAGACTACATATAGAATGAAGATTTATGTAGGCTACACAGGGAATATGAAGACATATCTAAGCTACATGAAAAAAGGAAGTCCTATTCAGGCTATACAAAAAACTAGGAGAAGTTTGTCATCCCCCAGTCTTGCTCTTGTTATTTCAATAAATGAAATAATAATGGAGTGCAATATTTCAGTAAGTAGCTAAGACTCATAAAAAATGGCTTCTTCCTGTCACACAAGGGTTAACACATATTACCTGCAGGTCTATACAGAGTTCGCCTACAATTTCCTTAGGAATCACTGAGTGTTTCTCGAGTTCCTTTAACATATGTTTCTATGGAAACTAATACAACTTTAATCCCCCCCTCACTCCATTGTACCACGGTATGTATATTGGATTTCCAGCTGGTGAATGACTTATAGAGCATGAAAGGCTCAAATTCATGACTAATCCTTCAGGTTTCCTTTGCTTGCAAAAATGAAGTGTTCAGATTACAGCTGTACAATTCGACCTCGAGAGAATAGATATTGGTATATATAATATATATTGTGTGGTTATTGTGGGGACATACTCAGTCAGCAAGTTAATCTACCAGATACCAAAAGATGGTAGCTCGAAGCCATGGGTGGCCTTCAAGCTTTCACGCATCTCACCTCATGTGTTCAGCTTCAGTGAGACTTTAGAAAAGCTTCAGCAATCAGTAGGAGTTATCTGATTACCAGATCGTTTAGATCATCCCAAACATCCAATAACTTAACAAATGAGATTAGGCCCAAAAAGCAAGGGTCTGTTTATCATGAAGTCACCAATGGAACTGCTATTCGCCAAGCTCAAATTGGTCAAATCAAGGGAAGCCTCCATGTGGAAACCTGTACTTGGCTCCTCCATCGAAATTACCAAACGACAGGATCAATGAACAGAGGAGCAAAGGTCTCAGGATCAAGTCAACAGAGTCTAGATTTCTACTAGTACATAGAGAAGGATCTTACATGGGTTCATCTTCTCCATGGTCTTGAAGACTACAGCTGATTGTGATCTTTCGATGACTTTGATGGATGGAACAGATTATATTATAGGATGGGTCAAAGTGAAAGGATACTGAGTCACGCCTAAGATTTCTTAGTAAATTGCAGATTTCCTTTTCGAAGCAAGTATGGACATTGGCCAAACATATCTCCTCATCAGTCATGCGTCCAATGTGAGTCAACGAATGTGACCGCCATGAGATGAATCATTTACACTTTGAGGACTCAAAAGACCGAATATGAGTAATGGAATGACGTCGTGTGAAATTAGCCATCGTGTGAAACTGATAAACTCATGAAATATCCATCTAGAAATGGAATGGTGAAAAAGTCCAAAGATCCGAGAAAAGAGGCTATGAAATCCAGCTTACAGCAGGTGAAAATGAGTCACAGCAACTAGGAATGCCTAAAAGCTCCACAGTCAACTGTCGAGGGATGAAAGGTCACCCCGAATATATAATGGTTATATATAGTATTCACCTTATCTGACATCATAATTATATTATCCTGCACCCCGAGTGTCAGTGTCAGTATCCTGTACCCCGAGTGTCAGTGTCAGTATCCCGTACCCCAAGTGTCAGTTTCATTATCCTGTACCCCGAGTATCAGTGTCATTATCCTGTACCCCGAGTGTCAGTGTCATTATCCTGTATCCCGAGTGCCAGTGTCATTATCCTGTACCCCGAGTGTCAGTGTCAGTATCCCGTACCCCAAGTGTCAGTGTCATTATCCTGTACCCCGAGTGTCAGCATCATTATCCTGTGCCCTGAGTGTCATTATCCCATACCACGAGTGTCAGTGTCATTATCCCGTACACCAAGTGTCAGTGCCATTATCCCGTACCCCGAGTGTCAGTGTCATTATACCGTAGCTCAAGTATCAGTGTCCGTATCCTGTACCCCGGGTGTCATTATCCTGTACCCCGAGTGTCAGCGTCATTATCCCGTACCCCGAGAGTTAGCGTCATTTTCCCGTACCCCGAGTGTCAGTGTCATTACCCTGTACCCTGAGTGTCAGTATCCTGTACCCTGAGTCAGTGTCATTATCCTGTTCCCCAAGTGTCAGCATCATTATTCTGTACCCCAAATGTTATTATCCTGTACCCCGAGTGTCAGTGTCATTATCCCATACCTCAAGTATCAGTGTCTGTATCCTGTACCCCGAGTGTCAGCGTCATTATCCTGCACCCCGAGTGTCAGCGTCATTATCCTGTACCCCGAGTGTCAGTGTCATTATCCTGTACCCCGAGTGTCATTATCCTGTACCCCAAGTATCAGTGTCATTATCCTGTACCCCCAGTGTCAGTGTCATTATCCTGTACCCCGAGTGTCAGCGTCATTATCCTGTACCCCGAGTGTCAGCGTCATTATCCTGTACCCCGAGTATCAGAGTCATTATCCTGTACCCCGAGTGTCAGTGTCATTATCCTGTACCCCAGTGTTAGTGTCATTATCCTGTACCTCGAGTATCAGTGCCAGTATCCTGCACCCTGAGTATCAGTGCCAGTATCCTGCACCCCGAGAATCAGTGCCAGTATCCTGTACCCCGAGTTTCAGTGCCAGTATCCTGCACCCCGAGTGTCAGCGCCATTATCCTGTACCCCGAGTGTCAGTGTCATTATCCTGTACCCCGAGTGTCAGTGTCGATATCCTGTACCCCGAGTGTCAGTGTCGATATCCTGTACCCCGAGTGTCAGTGACATTATCCTGTACCCCGAGTGTCAGCGTCATTATCCTGTACCCCGAGTGTCAGTGTCAGAATCCTGTACCCCGAGTGTCAGTGTCATTATCCTGTACCCGAGTGTCAGCGTCATTATCCTGTACCCCGATTGTCAGCGTCATTATCCTGTACCCCGAGTGTCATTATCCTGTACCCCGAGTGTCAGCGTCATTATCCTGTACTCTGAGTGTCATTATCCTGTACCCCGAGTGTCATTATTCTGTACCCCAAGTATCAGTGTCATTACCTTGTACCCAGAGTGTCAGAGTCATTATCCCATACCATGAGTATCAGTGCCATATCCTGAACCCCGAGTATCAGTGCCAGTGTCCTGCACCCCGAGTATCAGTGCCATATCCTGCACCCCGAGTATCAGTGCCAGTATCCTGCACCCCGAGTATCAGTGCCAGTATCCTGCACCCCAAGTATCAGTGCCAGTATCCTGTACCCCGAGTATCAGTGCCAGTATCCTGTACCCCAAGTATCAGTGCCAGTATCCTGCACCCCGAGTATCAGTGCCAATATCCTGCACCCCAAGTATCAGTGCCAGTATCCTGCACCCCAAGTATCAGTGCCAGTATCTTGTACCCCGAGTATCAGTGCCAGTATCCTGCACCCCGAGTATCAGTGCCAGTATCCTGCACCCCGAGTATCAGTGCCAGTATCCTGCACCCCTAGTATCAGTGCCAGTATCCTGCACCCCGAGTATCAGTGCCAGTATCCTGTACCCCGAGTATCAGTGCCAGTATCCTGTACCCCGAGTATCAGTGCCAGTATCCTGCACCACGAGAATCAGTGCCAGTATCCTGCACCCCGAGTATCAGTGCCAGTATCCTGCACCCCGAGTATCAGTGCCAGTATCCTGTACCCTGAGTGTCAGTGTCATTATCCTTTACCCCAAGTGTCAGTGTCATTATCCTGTACCCCGAGTGTCAGTGTCATTATCCTGTACTCCGAGTGTCAGTGTCATTATCCTGTACCCCGAGTGTCAGTGTCATTATCCTGTACCCCGAGTGTCAGCGTCATTATCCTGTACCCCGAGTGTCAGTGTCATTATCCTGTACCCCGAGTGTCATTATCCTGTACCCCGAGTGTCAGTGTCATTATCCTGTACCCCGAGTATCAGTGTCATTATCCTGTACCCCGAGTGTCAGTGTCATTATCCTGTACCCCCAGTGTCAGTGTCATTATCCTGTACCCCGAGTATCAGTGTCATTATCCTGTACCCAGTGTCAGTGTCATTATCCTGTACCCCGAGTATCAGTGTCATTATCCTGTACCCCGAGTGTCAGTGTCATTATCCTGTACCCCGAGTGTCAGTGTCATTATCCTGTACCCCAGTGTCATTATCCTGTACCCCGATTATCAGTGTCATTATCCTGTACCCCGAGGGTCAGTGTCATTATCCTGTACCCCGAGTGTCAGTGTCATTATCCTGTACCCCGAGTATCAGTGTCATTATCCTGTATCCCGAGTATCAGTGTCATTATCCTGTACCCCCAGTGTCATTATCCTGTACCCCGAGTGTCAGTGTCATTATCCTGTACCCCAGTGTCATTATCCTGTACCCCGAGTATCAGTGTCATTATCCTGTACCCCAGTGTCATTATCCTGTACCCCGAGTATCAGTGTCATTATCCTGTACCCCGAGTGTCATTATCCTGTACCCCGAGTATCAGTGTCATTATCCTGTACCCCGAGTGTCAGTGTCATTATCCTGTACCCCGAGTGTCAGTGTCATTATCCTGTACCCCGAGTGTCAGTGTCATTATCCTGTACCCCGAGTGTCAGTGTCATTATCCTGTACCCCAGTGTCATTATCCTGTACCCCGAGTATCAGTGTCATTATCCTGTATCCCGAGTGTCATTATCCTGTACCCCGAGTATCAGTGTCATTATCCTGTACCCCGAGGGTCAGTGTCATTATCCTGTACCCCGAGTGTCAGTGTCATTATCCTGTACCCCGAGTGTCAGTGTCATTATCCTGTATCCCGAGTATCAGTGTCATTATCCTGTACCCCGAGTGTCAGTGTCATTATCCTGTATACCGAGTATCAGTGTCATTATCCTGTACCCCCAGTGTCATTATCCTGTACCCCGAGTGTCAGTGTCATTATCCTGTACCCCAGTGTCATTATCCTGTACCCCGAGTATCAGTGTCATTATCCTGTACCCCAGTGTCATTATCCTGTACCCCGAGTATCAGTGTCATTATCCTGTACCCCGAGTGTCATTATCCTGTACCCCGAGTATCAGTGTCATTATCCTGTACCCCCAGTGTCAGTGTCATTATCCTGTACCCCGAGTGTCAGTGTCATTATCCTGTACCCCGAGTGTCAGTGTCATTATCCTGTACCCCAATGTCATTATCCTGTACCCCGAGTATCATTGTCATTATCCTGTATCCCGAGTGTCATTATCCTGTACCTCGAGTATCAGTGTCATTATCCTGTACCCCGAGGGTCAGTGTCATTATCCTGTACCCCGAGTGTCAGTGTCATTATCCTGTACCCCGAGTGTCAGTGTCATTATCCTGTACCCCCAGTGTCATTATCCTGTACCCCGAGTGTCAGTGTCATTATCCTGTACCCCAGTGTCATTATCCTGTACCCCGAGTATCAGTGTCATTATCCTGTACCCCAGTGTCATTATCCTGTACCCCGAGTATCAGTGTCATTATCCTATACCCCGAGTGTCATTATCCTGTACCCCGAGTATCAGTGTCATTATCCTGTACCCCCAGTGTCAGTGTCATTATCCTGTACCCCGAGTGTCAGTGTCATTATCCTGTACCCCGAGTGTCAGTGTCATTATCCTGTACCCCGAGTGTCAGTGTCATTATCCTGTACCCCAGTGTCATTATCCTGTACCCCGAGTATCAGTGTCATTATCCTGTATCCCGAGTGTCATTATCCTGTACCCCGAGTATCAGTGTCATTATCCTGTACCCCGAGGGTCAGTGTCATTATCCTGTACCCCGAGTATCAGTGTCATTATCCTGTACCCCCAGTGTCAGTGTCATTATCCTGTACCCCGAGTATCAGTGTCACTATCCTGTACCCCGAGGGTCAGTGTCATTATCCTGTACCCCGAGTGTCAGTGTCATTATCCTGTATCCCGAGTATCAGTGTCATTATCCTGTACCCCCAGTGTCATTATCCTGTACCCCGAGTGTTAGTGTCATTATCCTGTACCCCAGTGTCATTATCCTGTACCCCGAGTATCAGTGTCATTATCCTGTACCCCAGTGTCATTATCCTGTACCCCGAGTATCAGTGTCATTATCCTGTATCCCGAGTGTCATTATCCTGTACCCCGAGTATCAGTGTCATTATCCTGTACCCCGAGGGTCAGTGTCATTATCCTGTACCCCGAGTGTCAGTGTCATTATCCTGTATCCCGAGTATCAGTGTCATTATCCTGTACCCCCAGTGTCATTATCCTGTACCCCGAGTATCAGTGTCATTATCCTGTACCCCAGTGTCATTATCCTGTACCCCGAGTATCAGTGTCATTATCCTGTACCCCAGTGTCATTATCCTGTACCCCGAGTATCAGTGTCATTATCCTGTACCCCGAGTGTCATTATCCTGTACCCCGAGTATCAGTGTCATTATCCTGTACCCCCAGTGTCAGTGTCATTATCCTGTACCCCGAGTGTCAGTGTCATTATCCTGTACCCCGAGTGTCAGTGTCATTATCCTGTACCCCGAGTGTCAGTGTCATTATCCTGTACCCCAGTGTCATTATCCTGTACCCCGAGTATCAGTGTCATTATCCTGTATCCCGAGTGTCATTATCCTGTACCCCGAGTATCAGTGTCATTATCCTGTACCCCGAGGGTCAGTGTCATTATCCTGTACCCCGAGTGTCAGCGTCATTATCCTGTACCCCGAGTGTCAGTGTCAGAATCCTGTACCCCGAGTGTCAGTGTCATTATCCTGTACCCGAGTGTCAGCGTCATTATCCTGTACCCCGATTGTCAGCGTCATTATCCTGTACCCCGAGTGTCATTATCCTGTACCCCGAGTGTCAGCGTCATTATCCTGTACCCTGAGTGTCATTATCCTGTACCCCGAGTGTCATTATTCTGTACCCCAAGTATCAGTGTCATTACCTTGTACCCAGAGTGTCAGAGTCATTATCCCATACCATGAGTATCAGTGCCATATCCTGAACCCCGAGTATCAGTGCCAGTGTCCTGCACCCCGAGTATCAGTGCCATATCCTGCACCCCGAGTATCAGTGCCAGTATCCTGCACCCCGAGTATCAGTGCCAGTATCCTGCACCCCAAGTATCAGTGCCAGTATCCTGTACCCCGAGTATCAGTGCCAGTATCCTGTACCCCAAGTATCAGTGCCAGTATCCTGCACCCCGAGTATCAGTGCCAATATCCTGCACCCCAAGTATCAGTGCCAGTATCCTGCACCCCAAGTATCAGTGCCAGTATCTTGTACCCCGAGTATCAGTGCCAGTATCCTGCACCCCGAGTATCAGTGCCAGTATCCTGCACCCCGAGTATCAGTGCCAGTATCCTGCACCCCTAGTATCAGTGCCAGTATCCTGCACCCCGAGTATCAGTGCCAGTATCCTGTACCCCGAGTATCAGTGCCAGTATCCTGTACCCCGAGTATCAGTGCCAGTATCCTGCACCACGAGAATCAGTGCCAGTATCCTGCACCCCGAGTATCAGTGCCAGTATCCTGCACCCCGAGTATCAGTGCCAGTATCCTGTACCCTGAGTGTCAGTGTCATTATCCTTTACCCCAAGTGTCAGTGTCATTATCCTGTACCCCGAGTGTCAGTGTCATTATCCTGTACTCCGAGTGTCAGTGTCATTATCCTGTACCCCGAGTGTCAGTGTCATTATCCTGTACCCCGAGTGTCAGCGTCATTATCCTGTACCCCGAGTGTCAGTGTCATTATCCTGTACCCCGAGTGTCATTATCCTGTACCCCGAGTGTCAGTGTCATTATCCTGTACCCCGAGTATCAGTGTCATTATCCTGTACCCCGAGTGTCAGTGTCATTATCCTGTACCCCCAGTGTCAGTGTCATTATCCTGTACCCCGAGTATCAGTGTCATTATCCTGTACCCAGTGTCAGTGTCATTATCCTGTACCCCGAGTATCAGTGTCATTATCCTGTACCCCGAGTGTCAGTGTCATTATCCTGTACCCCGAGTGTCAGTGTCATTATCCTGTACCCCAGTGTCATTATCCTGTACCCCGAGTATCAGTGTCATTATCCTGTACCCCGAGGGTCAGTGTCATTATCCTGTACCCCGAGTGTCAGTGTCATTATCCTGTACCCCGAGTATCAGTGTCATTATCCTGTATCCCGAGTATCAGTGTCATTATCCTGTACCCCCAGTGTCATTATCCTGTACCCCGAGTGTCAGTGTCATTATCCTGTACCCCAGTGTCATTATCCTGTACCCCGAGTATCAGTGTCATTATCCTGTACCCCGAGTATCAGTGTCATTATCCTGTACCCCGAGTATCAGTGTCATTATCCTGTACCCCGAGTGTCATTATCCTGTACCCCGAGTATCAGTGTCATTATCCTGTACCCCGAGTGTCAGTGTCATTATCCTGTACCCCGAGTGTCAGTGTCATTATCCTGTACCCCGAGTGTCAGTGTCATTATCCTGTACCCCGAGTGTCAGTGTCATTATCCTGTACCCCAGTGTCATTATCCTGTACCCCGAGTATCAGTGTCATTATCCTGTATCCCGAGTGTCATTATCCTGTACCCCGAGTATCAGTGTCATTATCCTGTACCCCGAGGGTCAGTGTCATTATCCTGTACCCCGAGTGTCAGTGTCATTATCCTGTACCCCGAGTGTCAGTGTCATTATCCTGTATCCCGAGTATCAGTGTCATTATCCTGTACCCCGAGTGTCAGTGTCATTATCCTGTATACCGAGTATCAGTGTCATTATCCTGTACCCCCAGTGTCATTATCCTGTACCCCGAGTGTCAGTGTCATTATCCTGTACCCCAGTGTCATTATCCTGTACCCCGAGTATCAGTGTCATTATCCTGTACCCCAGTGTCATTATCCTGTACCCCGAGTATCAGTGTCATTATCCTGTACCCCGAGTGTCATTATCCTGTACCCCGAGTATCAGTGTCATTATCCTGTACCCCCAGTGTCAGTGTCATTATCCTGTACCCCGAGTGTCAGTGTCATTATCCTGTACCCCGAGTGTCAGTGTCATTATCCTGTACCCCAATGTCATTATCCTGTACCCCGAGTATCATTGTCATTATCCTGTATCCCGAGTGTCATTATCCTGTACCTCGAGTATCAGTGTCATTATCCTGTACCCCGAGGGTCAGTGTCATTATCCTGTACCCCGAGTGTCAGTGTCATTATCCTGTACCCCGAGTGTCAGTGTCATTATCCTGTACCCCCAGTGTCATTATCCTGTACCCCGAGTGTCAGTGTCATTATCCTGTACCCCAGTGTCATTATCCTGTACCCCGAGTATCAGTGTCATTATCCTGTACCCCAGTGTCATTATCCTGTACCCCGAGTATCAGTGTCATTATCCTATACCCCGAGTGTCATTATCCTGTACCCCGAGTATCAGTGTCATTATCCTGTACCCCCAGTGTCAGTGTCATTATCCTGTACCCCGAGTGTCAGTGTCATTATCCTGTACCCCGAGTGTCAGTGTCATTATCCTGTACCCCGAGTGTCAGTGTCATTATCCTGTACCCCAGTGTCATTATCCTGTACCCCGAGTATCAGTGTCATTATCCTGTATCCCGAGTGTCATTATCCTGTACCCCGAGTATCAGTGTCATTATCCTGTACCCCGAGGGTCAGTGTCATTATCCTGTACCCCGAGTATCAGTGTCATTATCCTGTACCCCCAGTGTCAGTGTCATTATCCTGTACCCCGAGTATCAGTGTCACTATCCTGTACCCCGAGGGTCAGTGTCATTATCCTGTACCCCGAGTGTCAGTGTCATTATCCTGTATCCCGAGTATCAGTGTCATTATCCTGTACCCCCAGTGTCATTATCCTGTACCCCGAGTGTTAGTGTCATTATCCTGTACCCCAGTGTCATTATCCTGTACCCCGAGTATCAGTGTCATTATCCTGTACCCCAGTGTCATTATCCTGTACCCCGAGTATCAGTGTCATTATCCTGTATCCCGAGTGTCATTATCCTGTACCCCGAGGGTCAGTGTCATTATCCTGTACCCCGAGGGTCAGTGTCATTATCCTGTACCCCGAGTGTCAGTGTCATTATCCTGTATCCCGAGTATCAGTGTCATTATCCTGTACCCCCAGTGTCATTATCCTGTACCCCGAGTATCAGTGTCATTATCCTGTACCCCAGTGTCATTATCCTGTACCCCGAGTATCAGTGTCATTATCCTGTACCCCAGTGTCATTATCCTGTACCCCGAGTATCAGTGTCATTATCCTGTACCCCGAGTGTCATTATCCTGTACCCCGAGTATCAGTGTCATTATCCTGTACCCCCAGTGTCAGTGTCATTATCCTGTACCCCGAGTGTCAGTGTCATTATCCTGTACCCCGAGTGTCAGTGTCATTATCCTGTACCCCGAGTGTCAGTGTCATTATCCTGTACCCCAGTGTCATTATCCTGTACCCCGAGTATCAGTGTCATTATCCTGTATCCCGAGTGTCATTATCCTGTACCCCGAGTATCAGTGTCATTATCCTGTACCCCGAGGGTCAGTGTCATTATCCTGTACCCCGAGTGTCAGTGTCATTATCCTGTACCCCGAGTATCAGTGTCATTATCCTGTATCCCGAGTATCAGTGTCATTATCCTGTACCCCGAGTGTCAGTGTCATTATCCTGTATCCCGAGTATCAGTGTCATTATCCTGTACCCCCAGTGTCATTATCCTGTACCCCGAGTGTCAGTGTCATTATCCTGTACCCCAGTGTCATTATCCTGTACCCCGAGTATCAGTGTCATTATCCTGTACCCCAGTGTCATTATCCTGTACCCCGAGTATCAGTGTCATTATCCTGTACCCCGAGTGTCATTATCCTGTACCCCGAGTGTCATTATCCTGTACCCCGAGTATCAGTGTCATTATCCTGTACCCCCAGTGTCAGTGTCATTATCCTGTACCCCGAGTGTCAGTGTCATTATCCTGTACCCCGAGTGTCAGTGTCATTATCCTGTACCCCGAGTGTCAGTGTCATTATCCTGTACCCCAGTGTCATTATCCTGTACCCCGAGTATCAGTGTCATTATCCTGTATCCCGAGTGTCATTATCCTGTACCCCGAGTATCAGTGTCATTATCCTGTACCCCCAGTGTCAGTGTCATTATCCTGTATCCCGAGTATCAGTGTCATTATCCTGTACCCCGAGTGTCAGTGTCATTATCCTGTATCCCGAGTATCAGTGTCATTATCCTGTACCCCCAGTGTCATTATCCTGTACCCCGAGTGTCAGTGTCATTATCCTGTACCCCAGTGTCATTATCCTGTACCCCGAGTATCAGTGTCATTATCCTGTACCCCAGTGTCATTATCCTGTACCCCGAGTATCAGTGTCATTATCCTGTACCCCGAGTGTCATTATCCTGTACCCCGAGTATCAGTGTCATTATCCTGTACCCCCAGTGTCAGTGTCATTATCCTGTACCCCGAGTGTCAGTGTCATTATCCTGTACCCCGAGTGTCAGTGTCATTATCCTGTACCCCGAGTGTCAGTGTCATTATCCTGTACCCCAGTGTCATTATCCTGTACCCCGAGTATCAGTGTCATTATCCTGTATCCCGAGTGTCATTATCCTGTACCCCGAGGGTCAGTGTCATTATCCTGTACCCCGAGTGTCAGTGTCATTATCCTGTACCCCGAGTGTCAGTGTCATTATCCTGTATCCCGAGTATCAGTGTCATTATCCTGTACCCCGAGTGTCAGTGTCATTATCCTGTACCCCGAGTGTCAGTGTCATTATCCTGTACCCCCAGTGTCATTATCCTGTACCCCGAGTGTCAGTGTCATTATCCTGTACCCCAGTGTCATTATCCTGTACCCGAGTATCAGTGTCATTATCCTGTACCCCAGTGTCATTATCCTGTACCCCGAGTATCAGTGTCATTATCCTGTACCCCGAGTGTCATTATCCTGTACCCCGAGTATCAGTGTCATTATCCTGTACCCCCAGTGTCAGTGTCATTATCCTGTACCCCCAGTGTCAGTGTCATTATCCTGTACCCCGAGTGTCAGTGTCATTATCCTGTACCCCGAGTGTCAGTGTCATTATCCTGTACCCCGAGTGTCAGTGTCATTATCCTGTACCCCAGTGTCATTATCCTGTACCCCGAGTATCAGTGTCATTATCCTGTATCCCGAGTGTCATTATCCTGTACCCCGAGTATCAGTGTCATTATCCTGTACCCCGAGGGTCAGTGTCATTATCCTGTACCCCGAGTGTCAGTGTCATTATCCTGTACCCCGAGTATCAGTGTCATTATCCTGCACCCCGAGTGTCAGTGTCATTATCCTGTACCCCGAGTGTCAGTGTCATTATCCTGTATCCCGAGTATCAGTGTCATTATCCTGTACCCCCAGTGTCATTATCCTGTACCCCGAGTGTCAGTGTCATTATCCTGTACCCCGAGTGTCAGTGTCATTATCCTGTACCCCAAGTGTCAGTGTCATTATCCTGTACCCCGAGTGTCAGTGTCATTATCCTGTACCCCGAGTGTCAGTGTCATTATCCTGTACCCCGAGTGTCAGTGTCATTATCCTGTATCCCGAGTGTCAGTGTCATTATCCTGTACCCTGAGTGTCAGTGTCATTATCCTGTACCCCGAGTGTCAGTGTCATTATCCTGTATCCCGAGTGTCATTATCCTGTACCCCGAGTATCAGTGTCATTATCCTGTACCCCGAGTGTCAGTGTCATTATCCTGTACCCCGAGTATCAGTGTCATTATCCTGTACCCCCAGTGTCATTATCCTGTACCCCGAGTGTCAGTGTCATTATCCTGTACCCCGAGTATCAGTGTCATTATCCTGTACCCCCAGTGTCATTATCCTGTACCCAGAGTATCAGTGTCATTATCCTGTACCCCAGTGTCATTATCCTGTACCCCGAGTATCAGTGTCATTATCCTGTACCCCGAGTGTCATTATCCTGTACCCCGAGTATCAGTGTCATTATCCTGTACCCCGAGTGTCAGTGTCATTATCCTGTATCCCGAGTGTCAGTGTCATTATCCTCTACCCCGAGTGTCAGTGTCATTATCCTGTACCCTGAGTGTCAGTGTCATTATCCTGTACCCCGAGTGTCAGTGTCATTATCCTGTATCCCGAGTGTCATTATCCTGTACCCCAGTGTCATTATCCTGTACCCCGAGTATCAGTGTCATTATCCTGTATCCCGAGTGTCATTATCCTGTACCCCGAGTATCAGTGTCATTATCCTGTACCCTGAGGGTCAGTGTCATTATCCTGTACCCCGAGTGTCAGTGTCATTATCCTGTACCCCGAGTGTCAGTATCATTATCCTGTACCCCGAGTGTCAGTGTCATTATCCTGTATCCCGAGTGTCATTATCCTGCACCCCGAGTATCAGTGTCATTATCCTGTACCCCGAGTGTCATTATCCTGTACCCCGAGTGTCAGTGTCATTATCCTGTACCCCGAGTGCCAGTGTCATTATCCTGTACCCCGAGTGTCAGTGTCATTATCCTGTACCCGAGTGTCAGTGTCATTATCCTGTACCCCGAGTGTCAGTATCATTATCCTGTACCCAAGTGTCAGTGTCATTATCCTGTACCCCAAGTGTCAGTGTCATTATCCTGTACCCTGAGTGTCAGTGTCATTATCCTGTACCCCGAGTGTCATTACCCTGTACCCCGAGTGTCATTACCCTGTACCCCCAGTGTCAGTGTCATTATCCTGTACCCCGAGTGTCAGTGTCATTATCCTGTACCCCGAGTGTCAGTGTCATTATCCTGTACCCCGAGTGTCAGTGTCATTATCGTGTACCCCGAGTGTCAGTGTCATTATCCTGTACCCCAAGTGTCAGTGTCATTATCCTGTACCCCAAGTGTCAGTGTCATTATCCTGTACCCCGAGTGTCAGTGTCATTATCCTGTACCCCGAGTGTCATTACCCTGTACCCCGAGTGTCATTACCCTGTACCCCCAGTGTCAGTGTCATTATCCTGTACCCCGAGTGTCAGTGTCATTATCCTGTACCCCGAGTGTCAGTGTCATTATCCTGTACCCCGAGTGTCAGTGTCATTATCCTGTATCCCGAGTGTCAGTGTCATTATCCTCTACCCCGAGTGTCAGTGTCATTATCCTGTACCCTGAGTGTCAGTGTCATTATCCTGTACCCCGAGTGTCAGTGTCATTATCCTGTACCCCGAGTATCAGTGTCATTATCCTGTACCCCAGTGTCATTATCCTGTACCCCGAGTATCAGTGTCATTATCCTGTACCCCGAGTGTCATTATCCTGTACCCCGAGTGTCATTATCCTGTACCCCGAGTGTCATTATCCTGTACCCCGAGTATCAGTGTCATTATCCTGTACCCCCAGTGTCAGTGTCATTATCCTGTACCCCCAGTGTCAGTGTCATTATCCTGTACCCCGAGTGTCAGTGTCATTATCCTGTACCCCGAGTGTCAGTGTCATTATCCTGTATCCCGAGTGTCAGTGTCATTATCCTCTACCCCGAGTGTCAGTGTCATTATCCTGTACCCTGAGTGTCAGTGTCATTATCCTGTACCCCGAGTGTCAGTGTCATTATCCTGTATCCCGAGTGTCAGTGTCATTATCCTGTACCCCAGTGTCATTATCCTGTACCCCGAGTGTCAGTGTCATTATCCTGTATCCCGAGTGTCATTATCCTGTACCCCGAGTGTCATTATCCTGTACCCCGAGTGTCATTATCCTGTACCCCCAGTGTCAGTGTCATTATCCTGTACCCCGAGTGTCAGTGTCATTATCCTGTACCCCGAGTGTCAGTGTCATTATCCTGTATCCCGAGTGTCAGTGTCATTATCCTCTACCCCGAGTGTCAGTGTCATTATCCTGTACCCTGAGTGTCAGTGTCATTATCCTGTACCCCGAGTGTCAGTGTCATTATCCTGTATCCCGAGTGTCAGTGTCATTATCCTGTACCCCAGTGTCATTATCCTGTACCCCGAGTATCAGTGTCATTATCCTGTATCCCGAGTGTCATTATCCTGTACCCCGAGTATCAGTGTCATTATCCTGTACCCTGAGGGTCAGTGTCATTATCCTGTACCCCGAGTGTCAGTGTCATTATCCTGTACCTCGAGTGTCAGTGTCATTATCCTGTATCCCGAGTGTCATTATCCTGTACCCCGAGTATCAGTGTCATTATCCTGTACCCCGAGTGTCATTATCCTGTACCCCGAGTGTCAGTGTCATTATCCTGTACCCCGAGTGTCAGTGTCATTATCCTGTACCCCGAGTGTCAGTGTCATTATCCTGTACCCGAGTGTCAGTGTCATTATCCTGTACCCCGAGTGTCAGTATCATTATCCTGTACCCCAAGTGTCAGTGTCATTATCCTGTACCCCGAGTATCAGTGTCATTATCCTGTACCCCAGTGTCATTATCCTGTACCCCGAGTATCAGTGTCATTATCCTGTACCCCGAGTGTCATTATCCTGTACCCCGAGTGTCATTATCCTGTACCCCGAGTGTCATTATCCTGTACCCCGAGTATCAGTGTCATTATCCTGTACCCCCAGTGTCAGTGTCATTATCCTGTACCCCCAGTGTCAGTGTCATTATCCTGTACCCTGAGTGTCAGTGTCATTATCCTGTACCCCGAGTGTCAGTGTCATTATCCTGTACCCTGAGTGTCAGTGTCATTATCCTGTACCCCGAGTATCAGTGTCATTATCCTGTACCCGAGTGTCATTATCCTGTACCCCGAGTATCAGTGTCATTATCCTGTACCCTGAGGGTCAGTGTCATTATCCTGTACCCCGAGTGTCAGTGTCATTATCCTGTACCCCGAGTGTCAGTATCATTATCCTGTACCCCGAGTGTCAGTGTCATTATCCTGTATCCCGAGTGTCATTATCCTGTACCCCGAGTATCAGTGTCATTATCCTGTACCCCGAGTGTCATTATCCTGTACCCCGAGTGTCAGTGTCATTATCCTGTACCCCGAGTGTCAGTGTCATTATCCTGTACCCCGAGTGTCAGTGTCATTATCCTGTACCCGAGTGTCAGTGTCATTATCCTGTACCCCGAGTGTCAGTATCATTATCCTGTACCCCAAGTGTCAGTGTCATTATCCTGTACCCCAAGTGTCAGTGTCATTATCCTGTACCCCGAGTGTCAGTGTCATTATCCTGTACCCCGAGTGTCATTACCCTGTACCCCGAGTGTCATTACCCTGTACCCCCAGTGTCAGTGTCATTATCCTGTACCCCCAGTGTCAGTGTCATTATCCTGTACCCCGAGTGTCAGTGTCATTATCCTGTACCCCGAGTGTCAGTGTCATTATCCTGTATCCCGAGTGTCAGTGTCATTATCCTCTACCCCGAGTGTCAGTGTCATTATCCTGTACCCTGAGTGTCAGTGTCATTATCCTGTACCCCGAGTGTCAGTGTCATTATCCTGTACCCCGAGTATCAGTGTCATTATCCTGTACCCCAGTGTCATTATCCTGTACCCCGAGTATCAGTGTCATTATCCTGTACCCCGAGTGTCATTATCCTGTACCCCGAGTCTCATTATCCTGTACCCCGAGTGTCATTATCCTGTACCCCGAGTATCAGTGTCATTATCCTGTACCCCCAGTGTCAGTGTCATTATCCTGTACCCCCAGTGTCAGTGTCATTATCCTGTACCCCGAGTGTCAGTGTCATTATCCTGTACCCCGAGTGTCAGTGTCATTATCCTGTATCCCGAGTGTCAGTGTCATTATCCTCTACCCCGAGTGTCAGTGTCATTATCCTGTACCCTGAGTGTCAGTGTCATTATCCTGTACCCCGAGTGTCAGTGTCATTATCCTGTATCCCGAGTGTCAGTGTCATTATCCTGTACCCCAGTGTCATTATCCTGTACCCCGAGTATCAGTGTCATTATCCTGTATCCCGAGTGTCATTATCCTGTACCCCAAGTATCAGTGTCATTATCCTGTACCCTGAGGGTCAGTGTCATTATCCTGTACCCCGAGTGTCAGTGTCATTATCCTGTACCCCGAGTGTCAGTATCATTATCCTGTACCCCGAGTGTCAGTGTCATTATCCTGTATCCCGAGTGTCATTATCCTGTACCCCGAGTATCAGTGTCATTATCCTGTACCCCGAGTGTCATTATCCTGTACCCCGAGTGTCAGTGTCATTATCCTGTACCCCGAGTGTCAGTGTCATTATCCTGTACCCCGAGTGTCAGTGTCATTATCCTGTACCCGAGTGTCAGTGTCATTATCCTGTACCCCGAGTGTCAGTATCATTATCCTGTACCCCAAGTGTCAGTGTCATTATCCTGTACCCCGAGTATCAGTGTCATTATCCTGTACCCCAGTGTCATTATCCTGTACCCCGAGTATCAGTGTCATTATCCTGTACCCCGAGTGTCATTATCCTGTACCCCGAGTGTCATTATCCTGTACCCCGAGTATCAGTGTCATTATCCTGTACCCCCAGTGTCAGTGTCATTATCCTGTACCCCCAGTGTCAGTGTCATTATCCTGTACCCCGAGTGTCAGTGTCATTATCCTGTACCCCGAGTGTCAGTGTCATTATCCTGTATCCCGAGTGTCAGTGTCATTATCCTGTACCCCGAGTGTCAGTGTCATTATCCTGTACCCCGAGTGTCAGTGTCATTATCCTGTATCCCGAGTGTCATTATCCTGTACCCCGAGTATCAGTGTCATTATCCTGTACCCTGAGGGTCAGTGTCATTATCCTGTACCCCGAGTGTCAGTGTCATTATCCTGTACCCTGAGTGTCAGTGTCATTATCCTGTACCCCGAGTATCAGTGTCATTATCCTGTATCCCGAGTGTCATTATCCTGTACCCCGAGTATCAGTGTCATTATCCTGTACCCTGAGGGTCAGTGTCATTATCCTGTACCCCGAGTGTCAGTGTCATTATCCTGTACCCCGAGTGTCAGTATCATTATCCTGTACCCCGAGTGTCAGTGTCATTATCCTGTATCCCGAGTGTCATTATCCTGTACCCCGAGTATCAGTGTCATTATCCTGTACCCCGAGTGTCATTATCCTGTACTCCGAGTGTCAGTGTCATTATCCTGTACCCCGAGTGTCAGTGTCATTATCCTGTACCCCGAGTGTCAGTGTCATTATCCTGTACCCGAGTGTCAGTGTCATTATCCTGTACCCCAAGTGTCAGTGTCATTATCCTGTACCCCAAGTGTCAGTGTCATTATCCTGTACCCCGAGTGTCAGTGTCATTATCCTGTACCCCGAGTGTCATTACCCTGTACCCCGAGTGTCATTACCCTGTACCCCCAGTGTCAGTGTCATTATCCTGTACCCCCAGTGTCAGTGTCATTATCCTGTACCCCGAGTGTCAGTGTCATTATCCTGTACCCCGAGTGTCAGTGTCATTATCCTGTATCCCGAGTGTCAGTGTCATTATCCTCTACCCCGAGTGTCAGTGTCATTATCCTGTACCCTGAGTGTCAGTGTCATTATCCTGTACCCCGAGTGTCAGTGTCATTATCCTGTACCCCGAGTATCAGTGTCATTATCCTGTACCCCAGTGTCATTATCCTGTACCCCGAGTATCAGTGTCATTATCCTGTACCCCGAGTGTCATTATCCTGTACCCCGAGTGTCATTCTCCTGTACCCCGAGTGTCATTATCCTGTACCCCGAGTATCAGTGTCATTATCCTGTACCCCCAGTGTCAGTGTCATTATCCTGTACCCCGAGTGTCAGTGTCATTATCCTGTACCCCGAGTGTCAGTGTCATTATCCTGTACCCCGAGTGTCAGTGTCATTATCCTCTACCCCGAGTGTCAGTGTCATTATCCTGTACCCTGAGTGTCAGTGTCATTATCCTGTACCCCGAGTGTCAGTGTCATTATCCTGTATCCCGAGTGTCAGTGTCATTATCCTGTACCCTGAGTGTCAGTGTCATTATCCTGTACCCCGAGTGTCAGTGTCATTATCCTGTACCCCGAGTATCAGTGTCATTATCCTGTATCCCGAGTGTCATTATCCTGTACCCCGAGTATCAGTGTCATTATCCTGTACCCTGAGGGTCAGTGTCATTATCCTGTACCCCGAGTGTCAGTGTCATCCTGTACCCCGAGTGTCAGTATCATTATCCTGTACCCCGAGTGTCAGTGTCATTATCCTGTATCCCGAGTGTCATTATCCTGTACCCCGAGTATCAGTGTCATTATCCTGTACCCCGAGTGTCATTATCCTGTACCCCGAGTGTCAGTGTCATTATCCTGTACCCCGAGTGTCAGTGTCATTATCCTGTACCCCGAGTGTCAGTGTCATTATCCTGTACCCGAGTGTCAGTGTCATTATCCTGTACCCCGAGTGTCAGTATCATTATCCTGTACCCCAAGTGTCAGTGTCATTATCCTGTACCCCGAGTATCAGTGTCATTATCCTGTACCCCAGTGTCATTATCCTGTACCCCGAGTATCAGTGTCATTATCCTGTACCCCGAGTGTCATTATCCTGTACCCCGAGTGTCATTATCCTGTACCCCGAGTGTCATTATCCTGTACCCCGAGTATCAGTGTCATTATCCTGTACCCCCAGTGTCAGTGTCATTATCCTGTACCCCCAGTGTCAGTGTCATTATCCTGTACCCCGAGTGTCAGTGTCATTATCCTGTACCCCGAGTGTCAGTGTCATTATCCTGTATCCCGAGTGTTAGTGTCATTATCCTCTACCCCGAGTGTCAGTGTCATTATCCTGTACCCTGAGTGTCAGTGTCATTATCCTGTACCCCGAGTGTCAGTGTCATTATCCTGTATCCCGAGTGTCAGTGTCATTATCCTGTACCCCAGTGTCATTATCCTGTACCCCGAGTATCAGTGTCATTATCCTGTACCCTGAGGGTCAGTGTCATTATCCTGTACCCCGAGTGTCAGTGTCATTATCCTGTACCCCGAGTGTCAGTATCATTATCCTGTACCCCGAGTGTCAGTGTCATTATCCTGTATCCCGAGTGTCATTATCCTGTACCCCGAGTATCAGTGTCATTATCCTGTACCCCGAGTGTCATTATCCTGTACCCCGAGTGTCAGTGTCATTATCCTGTACCCCGAGTGTCAGTGTCATTATCCTGTACCCCGAGTGTCAGTGTCATTATCCTGTACCCGAGTGTCAGTGTCATTATCCTGTACCCCGAGTGTCAGTATCATTATCCTGTACCCCAAGTGTCAGTGTCATTATCCTGTACCCCAAGTGTCAGTGTCATTATCCTGTACCCCGAGTGTCAGTGTCATTATCCTGTACCCCGAGTGTCATTACCCTGTACCCCGAGTGTCATTACCCTGTACCCCCAGTGTCAGTGTCATTATCCTGTACCCCCAGTGTCAGTGTCATTATCCTGTACCCCGAGTGTCAGTGTCATTATCCTGTACCCCGAGTGTCAGTGTCATTATCCTGTATCCCGAGTGTCAGTGTCATTATCCTCTACCCCGAGTGTCAGTGTCATTATCCTGTACCCTGAGTGTCAGTGTCATTATCCTGTACCCCGAGTGTCAGTGTCATTATCCTGTACCCCGAGTATCAGTGTCATTATCCTGTAGCCCAGTGTCATTATCCTGTACCCCGAGTATCAGTGTCATTATCCTGTACCCCGAGTGTCATTATCCTGTACCCCGAGTGTCATTATCCTGTACCCCGAGTGTCATTATCCTGTACCCCGAGTATCAGTGTCATTATCCTGTACCCCCAGTGTCAGTGTCATTATCCTGTACCCCCAGTGTCAGTGTCATTATCCTGTACCCCGAGTGTCAGTGTCATTATCCTGTACCCCGAGTGTCAGTGTCATTATCCTGTATCCCGAGTGTCAGTGTCATTATCCTCTACCCCGAGTGTCAGTGTCATTATCCTGTACCCTGAGTGTCAGTGTCATTATCCTGTACCCCGAGTGTCAGTGTCATTATCCTGTACCCCAGTGTCATTATCCTGTACCCCGAGTATCAGTGTCATTATCCTGTATCCCGAGTGTCATTATCCTGTACCCCGAGTATCAGTGTCATTATCCTGTACCCTGAGGGTCAGTGTCATTATCCTGTACCCCGAGTGTCAGTGTCATTATCCTGTACCCCGAGTGTCAGTATCATTATCCTGTACCCCGAGTGTCAGTG
This sequence comes from Dendrobates tinctorius, assembly GCF_039654945.1. NCBI lineage: Eukaryota > Metazoa > Chordata > Amphibia > Anura > Dendrobatidae > Dendrobates > Dendrobates tinctorius. The sequence continues at coordinate 24,658,263 of NW_027361731.1, read as the reverse complement.
TCATTATCCTGTATCCCGAGTGTCATTATCCTGTACCCCGAGTATCATTGTCATTATCCTGTACCCCGAGTGTCATTATCCTGTACCCCGAGTGTCAGTGTCATTATCCTGTACCCCGAGTGTCAGTGTCATTATCCTGTACCCCGAGTGTCAGTGTCATTATCCTGTACCCGAGTGTCAGTGTCATTATCCTGTACCCCGAGTGTCAGTATCATTATCCTGTACCCCAAGTGTCAGTGTCATTATCCTGTACCCCGAGTATCAGTGTCATTATCCTGTACCCCAGTGTCATTATCCTGTACCCCGAGTATCAGTGTCATTATCCTGTACCCCGAGTGTCATTATCCTGTACCCCGAGTGTCATTATCCTGTACCCCGAGTGTCATTATCCTGTACCCCGAGTGTCATTATCCTGTACCCCCAGTGTCAGTGTCATTATCCTGTACCCCCAGTGTCAGTGTCATTATCCTGTACCCCCAGTGTCAGTGTCATTATCCTGTACCCCGAGTGTCAGTGTCATTATCCTGTATCCCGAGTGTCAGTGTCATTATCCTCTACCCCGAGTGTCAGTGTCATTATCCTGTACCCTGAGTGTCAGTGTCATTATCCTGTACCCCGAGTGTCAGTGTCATTATCCTGTATCCCGAGTGTCAGTGTCATTATCCTGTACCCCAGTGTCATTATCCTGTACCCCGAGTATCAGTGTCATTATCCTGTATCCCGAGTGTCATTATCCTGTACCCCGAGTATCAGTGTCATTATCCTGTACCCTGAGGGTCAGTGTCATTATCCTGTACCCCGAGTGTCAGTGTCATTATCCTGTACCCCGAGTGTCAGTATCATTATCCTGTACCCCGAGTGTCAGTGTCATTATCCTGTATCCCGAGTGTCAGTATCATTATCCTGTACCCCAGTGTCATTATCCTGTACCCCGAGTATCAGTGTCATTATCCTGTACCCCGAGTGTCATTATCCTGTACCCCGAGTGTCAGTGTCATTATCCTGTACCCCGAGTGTCAGTGTCATTATCCTGTACCCCGAGTGTCAGTATCATTATCCTGTACCCCAAGTGTCAGTGTCATTATCCTGTACCCCGAGTGTCAGTGTCATTATCCTGTACCCGAGTGTCAGTGTCATTATCCTGTACCCCGAGTGTCAGTGTCATTATCCTGTACCCGAGTGTCAGTGTCATTATCCTGTACCCCGAGTGTCAGTATCATTATCCTGTACCCCAAGTGTCAGTGTCATTATCCTGTACCCCGAGTATCAGTGTCATTATCCTGTACCCCAGTGTCATTATCCTGTACCCCGAGTATCAGTGTCATTATCCTGTACCCCGAGTGTCATTATCCTGTACCCCGAGTGTCATTATCCTGTACCCCGAGTGTCATTATCCTGTACCCCGAGTATCAGTGTCATTATCCTGTACCCCCAGTGTCAGTGTCATTATCCTGTACCCCCAGTGTCAGTGTCATTATCCTGTACCCCGAGTGTCAGTGTCATTATCCTGTACCCCGAGTGTCAGTGTCATTATCCTGTATCCCGAGTGTTAGTGTCATTATCCTCTACCCCGAGTGTCAGTGTCATTATCCTGTACCCTGAGTGTCAGTGTCATTATCCTGTACCCCGAGTGTCAGTGTCATTATCCTGTATCCCGAGTGTCAGTGTCATTATCCTGTACCCCAGTGTCATTATCCTGTACCCCGAGTATCAGTGTCATTATCCTGTACCCTGAGGGTCAGTGTCATTATCCTGTACCCCGAGTGTCAGTGTCATTATCCTGTACCCCGAGTGTCAGTATCATTATCCTGTACCCCGAGTGTCAGTGTCATTATCCTGTATCCCGAGTGTCATTATCCTGTACCCCGAGTATCAGTGTCATTATCCTGTACCCCGAGTGTCATTATCCTGTACCCCGAGTGTCAGTGTCATTATCCTGTACCCCGAGTGTCAGTGTCATTATCCTGTACCCCGAGTGTCAGTGTCATTATCCTGTACCCGAGTGTCAGTGTCATTATCCTGTACCCCGAGTGTCAGTATCATTATCCTGTACCCCAAGTGTCAGTGTCATTATCCTGTACCCCAAGTGTCAGTGTCATTATCCTGTACCCCGAGTGTCAGTGTCATTATCCTGTACCCCGAGTGTCATTACCCTGTACCCCGAGTGTCATTACCCTGTACCCCCAGTGTCAGTGTCATTATCCTGTACCCCCAGTGTCAGTGTCATTATCCTGTACCCCGAGTGTCAGTGTCATTATCCTGTACCCCGAGTGTCAGTGTCATTATCCTGTATCCCGAGTGTCAGTGTCATTATCCTCTACCCCGAGTGTCAGTGTCATTATCCTGTACCCTGAGTGTCAGTGTCATTATCCTGTACCCCGAGTGTCAGTGTCATTATCCTGTACCCCGAGTATCAGTGTCATTATCCTGTACCCCAGTGTCATTATCCTGTACCCCGAGTATCAGTGTCATTATCCTGTACCCCGAGTGTCATTATCCTGTACCCCGAGTGTCATTATCCTGTACCCCGAGTGTCATTATCCTGTACCCCGAGTATCAGTGTCATTATCCTGTACCCCCAGTGTCAGTGTCATTATCCTGTACCCCGAGTGTCAGTGTCATTATCCTGTACCCCGAGTGTCAGTGTCATTATCCTGTATCCCGAGTGTCAGTGTCATTATCCTCTACCCCGAGTGTCAGTGTCATTATCCTGTACCCTGAGTGTCAGTGTCATTATCCTGTACCCCGAGTGTCAGTGTCATTATCCTGTATCCCGAGTGTCAGTGTCATTATCCTGTACCCCAGTGTCATTATCCTGTACCCCGAGTATCAGTGTCATTATCCTGTATCCCGAGTGTCATTATCCTGTACCCCGAGTATCAGTGTCATTATCCTGTACCCTGAGGGTCAGTGTCATTATCCTGTACCCCGAGTGTCAGTGTCATTATCCTGTACCCCGAATGTCAGTATCATTATCCTGTACCCCGAGTGTCAGTGTCATTATCCTGTATCCCGAGTGTCATTATCCTGTACCCCGAGTATCAGTGTCATTATCCTGTACCCCGAGTGTCATTATCCTGTACCCCGAGTGTCAGTGTCATTATCCTGTACCCCGAGTGTCAGTGTCATTATCCTGTACCCCGAGTGTCAGTGTCATTATCCTGTACTCGAGTGTCAGTGTCATTATCCTGTACCCCGAGTGTCAGTATCATTATCCTGTACCCCAAGTGTCAGTGTCATTATCCTGTACCCCGAGTATCAGTGTCATTATCCTGTACCCCAGTGTCATTATCCTGTACCCCGAGTATCAGTGTCATTATCCTGTACCCCGAGTGTCATTATCCTGTACCCCGAGTGTCATTATCCTGTACCCCGAGTGTCATTATCCTGTACCCCCAGTGTCATTATCCTGTACCCCCAGTGTCATTATCCTGTACCCCCAGTGTCAGTGTCATTATCCTGTACCCCCAGTGTCAGTGTCATTATCCTGTACCCCGAGTGTCAGTGTCATTATCCTGTATCCCGAGTGTCAGTGTCATTATCCTCTACCCCGAGTGTCAGTGTCATTATCCTGTACCCTGAGTGTCAGTGTCATTATCCTGTACCCCGAGTGTCAGTGTCATTATCCTGTATCCCGAGTGTCAGTGTCATTATCCTGTACCCCAGTGTCATTATCCTGTACCCCGAGTATCAGTGTCATTATCCTGTATCCCGAGTGTTATTATCCTGTACCCCGAGTATCAGTGTCATTATCCTGTACCCTGAGGGTCAGTGTCATTATCCTGTACCCCGAGTGTCAGTGTCATTATCCTGTACCCCGAGTGTCAGTATCATTATCCTGTACCCCGAGTGTCAGTGTCATTATCCTGTATCCCGAGTGTCAGTGTCATTATCCTGTACCCCAGTGTCATTATCCTGTACCCCGAGTATCAGTGTCATTATCCTGTACCCCGAGTGTCAGTATCATTATCCTGTACCCCGAGTGTCAGTGTCATTATCCTGTATCCCGAGTGTCAGTGTCATTATCCTGTACCCCGAGTGTCATTATCCTGTACCCCGAGTGTCAGTGTCATTATCCTGTACCCCGAGTGTCAGTGTCATTATCCTGTACCCCGAGTGTCAGTGTCATTATCCTGTACCCGAGTGTCAGTGTCATTATCCTGTACCCCGAGTGTCAGTATCATTATCCTGTACCCCAAGTGTCAGTGTCATTATCCTGTACCCCGAGTATCAGTGTCATTATCCTGTACCCCAGTGTCATTATCCTGTACCCCGAGTATCAGTGTCATTATCCTGTACCCCGAGTGTCATTATCCTGTACCCCGAGTGTCATTATCCTGTACCCCGAGTGTCATTATCCTGTACCCCGAGTATCAGTGTCATTATCCTGTACCCCCAGTGTCAGTGTCATTATCCTGTACCCCCAGTGTCAGTGTCATTATCCTGTACCCCGAGTGTCAGTGTCATTATCCTGTATCCCGAGTGTCAGTGTCATTATCCTCTACCCCGCGTGTCAGTGTCATTATCCTGTACCCTGAGTGTCAGTGTCATTATCCTGTACCCCGAGTGTCAGTGTCATTATCCTGTATCCCGAGTGTCAGTGTCATTATCCTGTACCCCAGTGTCATTATCCTGTACCCCGAGTATCAGTGTCATTATCCTGTATCCCGAGTGTCATTATCCTGTACCCCGAGTATCAGTGTCATTATCCTGTACCCTGAGGGTCAGTGTCATTATCCTGTACCCCGAGTGTCAGTGTCATTATCCTGTACCCCGAGTGTCAGTATCATTATCCTGTACCCCGAGTGTCATTATCCTGTACCCCGAGTATCAGTGTCATTATCCTGTACCCTGAGTGTCATTATCCTGTACCCCGAGTGTCAGTGTCATTATCCTGTACCCCGAGTGTCAGTGTCATTATCCTGTACCCCGAGTGTCAGTGTCATTATCCTGTACCCCGAGTGTCAGTATCATTATCCTGTACCCCAAGTGTCAGTGTCATTATCCTGTACCCCAAGTGTCAGTGTCATTATCCTGTACCCCGAGTGTCATTATCCTGTACCCCGAGTGTCAATATCATTATCCTGTACCCCAAGTGTCAGTGTCATTATCCTGTACCCCAAGTGTCATTATCCTGTACCCCGAGTGTCATTATCCTGTACCCCGAGTGTCATTATCCTGTACCCCGAGTGTCAGTGTCATTATCCTGTACCCCGAGTGTCAGTGTCATTATCCTGTACCCGAGTGTCAGTGTCATTATCCTGTACCCCGAGTGTCAGTATCATTATCCTGTACCCCAAGTGTCAGTGTCATTATCCTGTACCCCAAGTGTCAGTGTCATTATCCTGTACCCCGAGTGTCATTACCCTGTACCCCGAGTGTCATTACCCTGTACCCCCAGTGTCAGTGTCATTATCCTGTACCCCGAGTGTCAGTGTCATTATCCTGTACCCGAGTGTCAGTGTCATTATCCTGTGTCAGAGACACCGCACTGCACTTGCTCATAGAGCCAGTGCGCGTGTCCTGAGTACAGAAGCAGTGCTAAAAGATACCTGTGGAGTGTGCAGCAGAGGTGACCATGCGTGCTTCAGGCTAATAGTGTCAGGGTCCAGTCAGCGCTGGAAAGTAAAGAGGCAAAGGACCTGCGGACACTGAAACTGAATAATGTGCACGGGACCTATGGTCATGTGACTGCAAGGGGGCGGGGCTTAGCGTCCTGTATTCAGATAGGACAGGACACCATACAACAACTCAGAGTCGGGCAAACGAGGTACAGGAGGGACAAACAGTTGGGAGGTCAGACAAAGCCAAAGGTCATACACAAGAGGGCGGTGCGGTACCAAGGGGACGAGCAGAGAGGAGTCGGGTCACAAGCAGAGAGTCATACACGAGAGGTAGCGCAGTACATGAGGGTCAGGCAGAACTCGTAACAGGGACAGAACCAGATCACAACCGAACAAGCAAGCAAGATATCAGGCACAAGGCACACGTATACAAGAGGTCACTTAACTCAGCCGAGGGCAGGAGTATAACTGACACCAGACCCAGGTCCAGTGAGCTCTAAATAGCCTCCTGCTGCCAGAGAGAGGCAGCAAAATTAACCCCTAGTCTAACCAGGACGGGTCAAAGCGAAATCCCGTCCTGGATCATGACAGTACCCTCCTCTCAATGGGGGGCCACCGGACCCCCAGGTCTCTCAGGGTACTTGGCGTGAAAGGCTCGGATCAACCGATCCGCATGAACTGATCGAGCAGGAACCCACGAGCGTTCCTCAGGACCGTAGCCCTTCCAATGTATCAGATACTGAAGGGCGCGACGGACCAACCTGGAGTCGACAATTCGTTCCACCTCGTACTCAGCCTGCCCATCTACCAGAACCGGTGTCGGGGAAGATGATGATCCCTCTCCACTGGACCTCACAGGTTTCAAAAGGGCCTTATGGAAAACATTTGGGATCCGCAGAGATGGCGGGAGCTGCAACCGAAAAGCCACCGGGTTAACTGCTTCGGTAATTACATAGGGACCTATAAACTTGGGTCCAAGCTTTGCGGAGGGGACCTTGAGCCTTATATTTTTGGTGGATAACCATACCTTATCCCCGACCTGAAACACTGGACCCACGGATCGTTTTTTGTCCGCAAAAAATTTAAATTTGTCCTGGGCCTTCGTAATGTTATTCTGGACCTCCCGCCATACCTCCCCCAACCGCTGGATCGTCTCGTCTGCCCCAGGACACCCAGAATTCAAGCGGGAAAATTCTCCAAAATGAGGATGAAACCCATAATTGCAAAAAAAAGGAGATGTACCCGTAGACTGGTTAGTGCGGTTGTTAAAAGCAAACTCAGCCAATGGTAACAAAGAACACCAATCATCCTGTCGGTCTGAGGTCAAACAACGCAGAATTTGCTCCAGAGACTGATTGGTCCGCTCAGTCTGCCCATTAGTCTCTGGATGGTAGGCGGATGAAAAGGACAGACTAATACCCAACCTCCTACAAAAAGCTCTCCAAAATCTGGACACAAATTGCACTCCCCTATCAGACACCACATTCAGGGGTACCCCATGCAACCGCACCACATGCTCCACAAACAATCTGGACAATGTTTCCGCATTAGGTAGAGCTGCCAAAGGTACAAAATGTGCCTGCTTACTAAACCTGTCCACTATGACCCAGACCACGGTATTACCCTTGGAAGGGGGAAGGTTGGTGATGAAATCCATGGACAGATGAGTCCATGGACTCTCAGGAATTGGCAGTGGTACCAATTCCCCGGCCAGCCGGTTATGGGGAGTTTTCGCACGGGCACAAACCTCACACGCAGACACATACTCCCCAACATCAGAGGCTAAAGAAGACCACCAGAACATTCTAGCAATGGCCTTCCGGGTCGCTGAGATCCCTGGATGTCCACCCAGAACTGAGTCATGGAACTCCGGGAGGACCTTGAGACGAAACTGAGCTGGCACATAAAGTTTATCCACCGGCTTAGCTGGAGGTGCAAGAGCCTGGGCTTCTCGAATCTCTCGTTCCAACACATTAGAAACGTCTGCCACCACCACCCCAGGCTGAAGAATGGAGGATGGAGGTTCCGGGGGGGACACCGGATCTAGACTGCGTGACAACGCATCCGCTCTGATATTCTTGGATCCTGGTCGGAAAGTGATCGAGAAGTTGAATCGAGAAAAAAAAAGTGACCATCTAGCCTGTCTGGGAGTCAACCTTTTAGCAGACTCGATGTAAGCTAGGTTTTTGTGGTCCGTGATTACCGTTATAGGATGGACAGCCCCCTCCAAAAAATGCTTCCATTCTGCAAAAGCCAATTTTACGGCCAGAAGTTCCCGATTCCCCACATCATAGTTTCTCTCTGCCGGAGAGAACTTCTTTGAGAAAAAGGCGCAAGGTCTTAAATTGGTCAAAGTGGCGGGTCCCTGGGACAATACCGCCCCCACCCCCACCTCTGAGGCATCTACCTCAACAATAAATGGTTCAGAGGGGTCCGGTTGGATAAGAACCGGGGCCGACATGAAACATTTTTTCAAAAACTGAAATGCCGCTACCGCTGCGGTTGACCAATTCTTGATATCGGCCCCCTTTTGAGTCATGTCTGTGAGGGGTTTAACCACCTGTGAGAACCCCCTTATAAATTTCCGATAATAATTAGCGAACCCTAGGAAACGTTGCAGACCCTTCAAATCACACGGTTGAACCCACTCGAGAATGGCCTGCACCTTATTAGGATCCATGCGATACCCTTCAGCAGACACGATGAACCCCAGAAAGGACAGTTCCTGAACAAAAAATAAACATTTTTCAAGTTTAGCAAACAGACAGTTCTCCCTGAGCCTTTGGAGAACTGCCCGAACATGACCAATGTGAGTCTGTTTATCAGGCGAGTAGATTAAAATGTCATCCAAATACACCACCATAAAACGTCCAATCAAATCGGAGAACACATGATTTATGAAATTTTGGAAGACCGCTGGAGCGTTGGTCAGGCCGAAGGGCATGACCAAATTTTCAAACAACCCTTCAGTAGTGAGAAAGGCGGTCTTCCACTCATCTCCGTCCCGGACTCGGATAAGGTTATACGCTCCCCGTAGATCTAATTTCGAAAACCACTTAGCTCCGGACAACTGATTGTATAAATCAGGAATAAGTGGAAGGGGATAAGTATTCCTCACAGTTAATTTATTTAACTCACGAAAATCGAGGCATGGGCGCAAACCACCGTCTTTTTTTTTTTACAAAAAAGAACCCTGCCGCCACAGGAGAAACAGAAGGACGAATATGTCCCTTACGGAGGCTCTCGGAAATATATTCCTTCATCGCAGCCCGTTCCGGACCCGAGAGGTTATACAGGCGGGCTTTGGGCAATTTAGCACCTGGAACCAGGTCAATGGCACAATCAAATGGGCGGTGTGGTGGTAAAACCTCAGCCTCTTTTTCGGAGAAAACGTCAGTATAATCTATCAGGCACTCCGGAATGCCTTCTAGACCCACGGACGACACAGACACAGAAACAAGACATTTCTCAGAGCAATAGGGACCCCATTTAACAATATCCCGAGATTCCCAATTAATCACAGGATTATGCAGCTGTAACCAGGGGAACCCCAACACCAGTCCCGCAGGCAGGTTGTTCATTACAAAACATGAAATACGTTCCTGGTGTAAGGAACTACCTTTAAGGAGAAACTCTTCAGTACAAAACACAATGTCATTCTTACCCAGTGGTGTTTTGTCAATAGCAACAAGGTGAATCGGAGTCTCCAACCTAACTGTCCCTAACTTACACCTGGCCACCAAGTCAGAGTCAATAAAGTTCAATGATGAACCGCAATCCACGAAGGCAGAAGTGGATGTGGAGACACTCCCACAACAAAGTTCCACTTGAAATGACATTTTAGAAAATGCAGAAAAGGGTACCTGAGAGCCTGGGTGACCTCCACGATAATCACCCGGGCTCAGTCGCTTGCTGGTTAGTGGCCGGGAGGGGCAATCCTTTTTCCCATGTCCAGACTCGCCACTGTGAACACAGCATTTTCTCACGTGCCGTTGCCTCCTTTCTTCCTCCTTACGGTTGATGGTTCCCATCGCCGTGATTTTCAGTGAAGAACTGGCTCCCCTTCCTTGGGAGAACAATGATGTCTCGGTTTGTATCACTCCCCTTGCCCGTAACCTGCGATCCATTCGGACGGCCTGTGTCATAGCTTCCTCCAGGTCATCAGGTGGGGGGTGGAGAGCCAAGGCGTCTTTCAGATGCTCAGACAGGCCTCTGCGGAACAACCCCCGGAGAGCGGCGTCGTTCCAGCAGACCTCAGCAGCCCAGCGTCTGAACTCTGAGCAAAACCACTCGGCTGAGTGTTTCCCCTGGCAAACATTCATCAGCCTGTCCTCAGCCATACGCACCCGATCAGGCTCATCATAAATATGCCCCAGGGCCTCAAAAAATGCATCCACAGTCATACGCTCAGGGGCCGTGGTAGGAAGGGAGAAAGCCCGAGCTTGGGGGGCTCCCCTTAACAGAGACATAATGACCCCCACTCTCTGACTTTCATCCCCAGAAGAGTGTGGTCGCAAGGAAAAAAAAAGCTTACAGCCCTCCTTAAAAACTCTGAAGTCATTTTTATCTCCAGAAAAGGTATCTGGTAACTTCACTGGAGACTAAGGGGAAATTAATGTAACATCCCGAGCCCCCAATGAAAGAACCCCCTGCACAGTGTCAGCGATCAGCTGCTGAGACTGAGCCAGGACTCTTTGTTCTCCAAAGAGTTTCTGAGACATCTGCGTCAGATGCTTAACCTGCTCAGAAAGAGTGTGCACAGGATCCATCACACACACAGGTGAATGGGAGCAGAGAGAAAAAATGGTATGGGTCAGTTATAATGTCAGAGACACCGCACTACACTCGCTCACAGAGCCAGTGCGCGTGTCCTGAGTACAGAAGCAGTGCTGAAAGTTACCTGTGGAGCGGGCAGCAGAGGTGACCATGCGTGCTTCAGGCTAATAGTGTCAGGATCCAGTCAGCGCTGGAAGGTAAAGAGGCAAAGGACCTGCGGACACTGAAAATGAGTAAGCTGGCACGGGACCTATGGTCATGTGACTGCAAGGGGGCGGGGCTTAGTGTCCTGTATTCAGATAGGACAGGACACCATACAACAACTCAGAGTCGGGCAAAACAGAGGTCACAGCAGTACGGGCAAACGAGGTAAAGAGGGACAAACAGTTGGGAGGTCAGACAAAGCCAAAGGTCATACACAAGAGGGCGGTGCGGTACCAAGGGGACGAGCAGAGAGGAGTCGGGTCACAAGCAGAGAGTCATACACGAGAGGTAGCGCAGTACAAGAGGGTCAGGCAGAACTCGTAACAGGGACAGAACCAGATCACAACCGAACAAGCAAGCAAGATATCAGGCACAAGGCACACGTATACAAGAGGTCACTTAACTCAGCCGAGGGCAGGAGTATAACTGACACCGGACCCAGGTCCAGTGAGCACTAAATAGCCTCGTGCTGCCAGAGAGAGGCAGCACAATTAACCCCTAGTCTAACCAGGACGGGTCAAAGCGAAATCCCGTCCTGGATCATGACATCCTGTACCCCGAGTGTCATTATTCTGTACCCCAAGTATCAGTGTCATTACCTTGTACCCAGAGTGTCAGAGTCATTATCCCATACCCAAAGTGTCATTATCCCATACCATGAGTATCAGTGCCATATCCTGAACCCCGAGTATCAGTGCCAGTGTCCTGCACCCCGAGTATCAGTGCCAGTGTCCTGCACCCCGAGTATCAGTGCCAGTATCCTGTACCCCGAGTATCAGTGCCAATATCCTGCACCCCGAGTATCAGTGCCAGTATCCTGCACCCCAAGTATCAGTGCCAGATCCTGTACCCCGAGTATCAGTGCCAGTATCCTGCACCCCAAGTATCAGTGCCAGTATCCTGCACCCCGAGTATCAGTGCCAGTATCCTGCACCCCAAGTATCAGTGCCAGTATCCTGCACCCCGAGTATCAGTGCCAGTATCCTGCACCCCAAGTATCAGTGCCAGTATCCTGTACCCCGAGTATCAGTGCCAGTATCCTGTACCCCGAGTATCAGTGCCAGTATCCTGCACCCCAAGTATCAGTGCCAGTATCCTGCACCCCGAGTATCAGTGCCAGTATCCTGTACCCCGAGTATCAGCGCCAGATCCTGCACCCCAAGTAACAGTGCCAGTATCCTGTACCCCGAGTATCAGTGCCAGTATCCTGCACCCCGAGTATCAGTGCCAGTATCCTGCACCCCGAGTATCAGTGCCAGTATCCTGCACCCCAAGTATCAGTGCCAGTATCCTGCACCCCGAGTATCAGTGCCAGTATCCTGCACCCCGAGTATCAGTGCCAGTATCCTGCACCCCGAGTATCAGTGCCAGTGTCCTGCACCCCGAGTATCAGCGCCAGATCCTGCACCCCGAGTATCAGTGCCAGTATCCTGTACCCCGAGTATCAGTGCCAGTATCCTGTACCCCGAGTATCAGCGCCAGTATCCTGTACCCCGAGTATCAGTGCCAGTATCCTGTACCCCGAGTATCAGTGCCAGTATCCTGCACCCCGAGTATCAGTGCCAGTATCCTGCACCCCAAGTATCAGTGCCAGTATCCTGCACCCCAAGTATCAGTGCCAGTATCCTGCACCCCGAGTATCAGTGCCAGTATCCTGCACCCCGAGTATCAGTGCCAGTATCCTGCACCCCAAGTATCAGTGCCAGTATCCTGCACCCCGAGTATCAGTGCCAGTATCCTGTACCCCGAGTGTCACTGCACAGATCAGACTGGCTCCACTATAACACAATATGGCCAGACCACAAATATCACCTCACATACTGTAGGGTGCCACAGGTCGCCAGCACCCTTTCCTTTCCACCAGTAAGTACTGAGCCCTTTTGCATAAAACAGAGGTTTTGTAACTTTAGAATCTAATCATAGCTTGTCCTATTATACAGCTTCTATTTATTTGTTGAAATCTGACAGTTTTAGAAGTGAATAGATAGACATTGTTATACCTTTTGAGCTTTTGTTTTTTTATCACCTTTTTAGGATTTGTAACTATTTTATTACACTATTACACTTTGCGAGCGATGACGTCCGTTCTCGCGGGATCGCGAGAACGGACGTCATCGCGGTAATTGTCGCAAAGGATTACTGGGACCGGGAGCGTGGAGAGAGGCGGGAAGGCTGCGCGGGACGTCGGAAGGTAAGAATAACAATAATTTTTTTTTATTATTACTTTTTACATTCTATCTTTTACTATTGATGCCACATAGGCGGCCTCAATAGTAAAAAGTTGGTTACACTCGTCAAACACTATGTTTGACGAGTGTGACCAACCTGTCAATCAGTTCTCCAAGCGATGCTACAGATCGCTTGGAAAACGCTAGCATTCTGCAAGCTAATTACGCTTGCAAAATGCTAGTTTTTCCGCGGGAAAATCGCGGGAATTTAAAAATGCGATTTTCCCGCGGAATGGAATTCTGGAATTCAAGCGGTAATTTCCGAGAGAGTTCCGCTACGTGTGAACCCAGCCTAAATCTAGGCCTAAACCTATTCCTAACCATTGCCCTAACCCAAATCTATCCTTAGTTCTGTCTGAAAGCCTAGCTGTAACTCTAACCTTAGCCCTAACCCAACGTTATCCCATGTCCTATCTCTAACCACAGTCTTAACTTCAACCCTAACCGTGGCTCTATCTCTAACCTTAACCCTAACCCTACTCTCTCCCCAGCCTCATTTTTCTAACCTTATTCCTAATCCTAATCTATCCTTATCTCTTACCCTAGCGTTAAGTTCAATCATAGAACTAACTCTAACCGTGGCTCTAAGTCTAGACCTAACAAATGCCCAATCCATAGGCCTAACCTTAGCCTTAACTCTAGCCACAACTGTGACTCTAGCCTTAAATTTAACCCAACGCTGTCCGTAGTTCTATTGGTAACTCTAACCTTAGCCCTAACCCAACATTATCCCTTGTCCTATCTCTACCACAGCCCTAGCACTAACTTCAACCCTATCTGTGTCTCTATCTTTATTCTTAACCCTAACCCTACTCTCTCTCTAGTCCCATTTCTCTAACCTTATCCCTAACCCAACTTTATCCTTAGCCCTATCTCTAAGCCTAGCCCTAACCATAGCTCTAACCTTATCCCTAACCCAACTTTATCCTTAGCCCTAACTCTAAGCCTAGCCCTAACCATAGCTCTAACTCTAACCTTATCCCTAACCCAACTTTATCCTTAGCCCTATCTCTAAGCCTAGCCCTAACCATAGCTCTAACCTTATCCCTAACCCAACTTTATCCTTAGCCCTATCTCTAAGCCTAGCCCTAACCATAGCTCAAACGCTAACCTTATCCCTAACCCAACTTTATCCATAGCCCTATCTATAAGCCTAGCTCTAACCATGGCTCTAACTCTAATCTTATCCCTAACCCAACTTTATCCTTAACCCTATCTATAAGCCTAGCCCTAACCATAGCTCAAACGCTAACCTTATCCCTAACCCAACTTTATCCATAGCCCTATCTATAAGCCTAGCTCTAACCATAGCTCTAACTCTAATCTTATCCCTAACCCAACTTTATCCTTAGCCCTATCTATAAGCCTAGCCCTAACCATAGCTCTAACTCTAACCTTATCCCTAACCCAACTTTATCCATTGCCCTATCTGTAAGCCTAGCTCTAACCATAGCTCTAACCCAACTTTATCCTTAGCCCTATCTCTAAGCCTAGCCCTAACCATAGCTCAAACGTTAACCTTATAGCTAACCCAGCTTTTTCCATTACCCTATCTCTAAGCCTAGCCCTAACCATAGCTCTAACTCTAATCTTATCCCTAACCCATCTTTATCCATTGCCCTATCTCTAAGCCTAGCCCTAACCATAGCTCAAACGCTAACCTTATCCCTAACCCAACTTTATCCATTGCCCTATCTCTAACCTTAGCCCTAACTGATCTCTCTCCCTAGGCCTATCTCTAAGCCTAGCCCTAACACTAGTAGTTAATAAACCTTGGCCATCTTGGTTGCTGCCTATGCAAAGAGCAGCAATGGATTACGTTCTCAACTCGACTGTTGCGCTCTGCATGAGATGGCAAAGCAGCCAGTGGCTGGGTGGGCATTCAGTGCAGCGGACAGTGGGTGCAGGTGTGGTTGAAATTTTGCAGCACATAAAATTCAGTGTCTTGGGCAGCTACCCCTATGACTCCCCTGCCCCACGCAAGGCCACTGGTCACATCCCAGTATAAATATGACACCACATCCCAGAATACATATGGCTCCACTTTCCAATAAACTCTGCTTTCCGGGGTATCAATGTCTAGTAAGGAATGTCACATCAGATCTAATCACTTCTAAATGCTCTGTGTAATTGGATCTGTCCTCCGATGCGTTTCACGATCCAAGGTGATTACACGTCCAGCAGCACATATGTGCGCCGCGCCGGCACCGCCTGCATATTCTACTCATCCATCCTGAGTTTACATGAGATTGCGAAGATTAACAAGCGAGCGCAAATGTTACTGTCTTCGTGACCTTTGTGATTACACGCATCACACCGCCTCATACATTGTGTCACCGCAGACAGGGCTTCACCGAGATGGAAGAAATAGTTATGGAGGAAGCCTCATCCCAATATCGGAGGCTTATCACCCCCATCCCTCTACAGAAAAAGTACAGATCGAAATGGAGAGATCGAGAGTCACAGAGAGATAGAAAGATGGACGAGATGTTAGATGTCATAGCTCTCTATCATTACCATTTCATTATCTATTGTCTATCTATCATCTATCATCTCACTATCTATTATCTCTCTATTATCTATCGTCTATTGTGACAAAGTCACTGGCAAAGTGCTGGCGGGAAGATACTTTCCACTGAGGCTATTATCTTCAGTGATATGAAGCCCAGAGGTTTGCTCCAGTACACTATTTGTTGAGAAGAGTTATTCAGCCATTTTAAGGGCTGGGTTTTTGTGGACAACCATAGAGCGGATGAGAGGATGTCCACCTTTCCTCCACACCAGGATGTGCTCTGGGGTTTAATTAGTTGGCCTTCTGAGGCATTAATTGTCTGGTAGACCTGGAGAGTGGACCTCCAGTACTATGTGTCCTTACAAGGAAGCTTGGAGAGTTTGGTGACCCTGATAAGGGTCACACCTCCCCATCAGTTGATCCCTGGAAAACAAGTGGGTGTCCGCTGTATTCACGGGGATGCCAAGGACTACCCTGTGCCACAGTGTCTATAAAAACTAACTGTGGGGCTGAGGTCGAGATGGTTAAAACCTACTACACCTGGTCATAATAGGGTGGGACTTTAGATTGTTTTGGTCTTATTCTTATGGACGAAGGCAGAAGTACTAGATGACTCAGAAAGCAGTCGGTTCCACCATGATGAATCCTCATCGCAGTCCAAGGCGGATGAGTTCCCTCTGTGTGCCCTTGCTGGTGACAAGGATGAGACGCGACCAATGAGGCAGAGATTCCTGAACTAGGGATTTTCGGGGCAAATTTTGGGACTGCTCAAATGTGGGATTTTACTCTAAAGGGGCATTCAACAATGTAACTGTGATAAATGGGGTCGCTCAAGAGCTGGGGACTGACACCAGGTTTCCACATTTTGCTTTAAATAAGGAGCTGCTATATCAGGTCACTAAACTAAGAGAGGAAGTGGTGGAACAGTTGTTAGTATCAGGTCCCTATAGGTGTAGGGTACTAGACGTGGCCCATTCGCATGTCTAGGGTAAGCATTCTATACCCCAGTCTGGACATGTCCCTATCCCCAGACTAAGAGGAGACTGATACGCCATGGACTCCTATACCTCACCCTGGACATGCCACTATCCTCTAAAAGGAACCTGATATATCCTAGACCTCTAAATGGAATTGCCTACTGCTGTACCTGTTGTTCTCTATCAGGTAAGTCCCACAGGTCTCCTTGGGGTTCTCACAATTAGAGGCGCTATATATGGACGGCACCCTCGAATACTTCTGGATATTGCGAAGGAGACCTGGGAAGCAGTTACACCCCAACAGAGTATCATCGAGCATGTGGTCCAGATGCAGGACCGGATCGCAAAGGTCATGCCGATTGTGAAGGAGAGCACAAGAGACCCAAGCAAGGGTCTACAATCAAGCAGCAACACTGAGACAGTTTAGCACTGGAGACCAGGTGTTGGTGCTGGTACCCACTGTCGAAATTACATTTCAGGCCAAGTGGCAGGGGCCTTATGAGGTGGCCAAAAAATTAAGTGATGTAAATCACAAGGTCCACCAGTCAGGGAGAAGAAAGCCGTACCAAGTGTACCATATCAACCTGCTCAAACTGTGCCAAGACAGAGAACCAATAGAAGCTGCATGCCTGGGTGATCTCGAAAGAGGTAAGGCGTCAAAGAGAGGGTGGTTCAGCCCCACTGTCCTTGTACTGAAGCCGGATGGAGAGTGGTGTCTCTGTAACGACTACAGGAAGGTAAATGAGGTTTCCAGGTTGGACGCATATTCGATGACCAAGGTCGATGAGCTCATTGAGAGGCTAAGGTCAGATATAGCCAGATTTAACACCACTCTGGACCTAAGGGGTCCTAAAGGGTACTGACAAATTCTCCTGTCCCCAAGTGCCAAGGAGAAGATGGCTTTTTGTACACCTGACGGATGCTTTCAGTATACCAGGATGCCATTTGGTCTGCAAGGAGCCCCAGTTACCTTCCAGAGGGCCATGGACCGGATCCTAGCCTCTTACAAAAAGTAAGCCGTAGTTTGTCTGGATGACATTGTAATCTTCAGCCCGGATTGGGGAAATCACCTGCAGTAGGTCCAGGCGGTTCTGGATGTACCGAGGAAGGCAAGGTTTACCATATACCCAAAAAAGTGCACCCTGGAGAAAGAAGTGACAAAATACTTGGACTACGTCATCGGACGCGGCAAAATAAAGCTGCAAGTAGATAAGGTGGAGGCAATCCAAGAGTGTCTGCAACTGGTCTCCTAGAAGCAAGTTTGAACATTTCTCGGATTTATCCCAAATTTCGCCATGATACCCGCCTCCTGACTGATCTTCTTAAGGGCACAAAGATGTCGATGACCAAATGGTCCTCTGAAGCGGAGGGTGGCCTTCCAGGAGGTGAAGCTTGCCCTGAGCAAACAGCCTGTATGGGCCACACCGGACTTCACTAAGGAGTCCTTCCTTCCTTTCTCTCTCACTATCATTCCTCCTTGCTTTCTCTCTCTCACTATTTTAATCCTTCCTCTCTGACTCTCGCTCTTCCTTCCTTCCAATGTTTTTCTTTCTCTGTTCTTGTTCTTTTTTCTCTCCACTCTTCCTTTCTTTTTCTCTCTTTCATTCTCGTTCCCTCCTTTCTTCCTTCTCACTCTTTTCCTTCATTTCTCTGTCTCTCTCATTCTTCCTTCCCTTTTCTCCCCCTCACTCTCATCCTTCCTCCTTTTCTCTCTCACTCTTATTCTTCCTTTCTTTCTCTTTCTTTCCTCTCACCTTCATTCTTCCTTCCTTTCTCTCGTTCTTCCTTCCTCTCGCACACTCTCATTCTTCCTTTCTCTCTCACAATCTTGTTCTTCCTTCTTTCCTCTCTTTCACTCTCTATCTTCGTTCCTTGCTTCTCTCTCATCCTTCCTTCCTCTATCATTCTCTTCCTTCCTTTCTCTTTCTCACTCTTATTCTTCTTTCCTTTCTCTCTTTTCCTTCCTTCTTTTCTCTGTCCCTCTTATTATTCCTTCCTTCCCTCCTTCTCTCTCTCGTCCATATTTTTCTCTCTCTCTCTCTCTCTCTCTCAATCTTCCTTCCTTTCTGTATCTCTCACTCATTTCTCTTTCCTATCTTTTTCTTCCGCTCTTCTCGTTTTTTTTCCTTCTACCCTTCCTTTCATTTTCTCTTTCACTCTAGTTGTTCTCTCCTTTCTTCTCTCACTCCCTTCCTTAATTTCTCTCACTCTCGTTCTTTCTTCCCTCTGCTTTCTTTCATTCTCTTCCATCTTTTTTCTCTCTCACTCTTGTTCTTCCTTACCTCCCCTCTCTCTCTTGTTCTTTCCTCCTTTCTCTGTCACTCTTGTTCCTCCTTCCTTGCGCTCTCTCACTCATGTTCGTCCTTCCTTTCTCTCTCACTATCATTCTTCCTTCCGCTCTTACTCACGCTCAGTTTTCCTTCATTCTGCTCTCTCTCTCTATCTCATTCTTCCTTCCTTTCCCTCACTCTTGTTTGTCCTACTTTTCTTTCTCTATCACTCTTGTCCTTTCTTCCTTTCTCTCACTCTCATTCTTCCTTCATTTTTTTCAGTCTCATTCTTTCTATCTTTTTCTTCCTCTCTTCTTTCCTTCCACATTTCCTTTCTTTTTCTTTCCCTTCTTTGTTCCCTCCTTTCTTCCTTCTCTCACTCTCATTCTACCTTTCTCTCCCCCTCTCTCATCCTTCCCTCCTCTCTCTTTTGTTCTTCATTTCTCTCTCTCTTGTTCTTCCTTCCTTCCGCTCTCTCTCACTCTCGTTTTTCCTTCTTTCCTCTCTTGTTCTTCCTTGATTCCTTCCTTTCTCTATCACTTTTGTTCTTCCTTCCTCCCTTCATCACTCTTGTTCTTCCTTTGATTATCTCACTCTTGTTCTTCCTTATATTCGCTATCACTCTTGTTATTCCTTCCTTTCTCACTCTCACTCTTCCTTCCTTTATCACTCTTGTTCTTCCTTCTTTTCTCTCTCACTTTCGTTCTTCCTTCTTTTCTCTATCACTATTGTAATTTCTTCCTCCCTCCCACTCTTCCTTCCTTTCTCACTCTCGTTCTTCCTTCTACTCTCTATCAGTCTTGTATTTCTATCCTTCCTCCCTCTCGCTCTTCCTTCCTTTCTCTCTCATTCTTTCTTCCTTCCATTCTCTCGCTCTCTCATTCTTCCTTCCTTTTTCCATGACTCTTGTTCTTCCTTTCTTTCACTCTCTCACTCACATTCTTCCTTCCTTTCTCTCTCTCACTCTCGTTCTTCCTCCCATTCTCTTTCTCACTCTCGTTATTCCTTCCTTTCTCTCTCTTCTTCCTTCCTTCTTTTCTCTATCACGCTTGTTCTTCCTTCCTTCTTTTCTCTATCACTCTCATTCTTCCTTCCTCTCTCTCCCTCTTTATCTCGTTCTTCCTTCCTTCCATTCTCTCATTCTTCCTTCCTTTCTCTCTCTCTTGTTCTTCCTTCATTCATTTGTCACTCTCGTTCTTCCTTCCTTCCATTCTCTCTTTCTCTCATTCTTCCTTCCTTCCATTCTCTCTCCCTCTTGTTCTTCCTTTCTCTCTCATTCTTCCTTCCTTCATTTCTGTATCTCTCTCGTTCTTCCTTCCTTCCATTCTCTCTTTCTCTTCTCACTCTTGTTCTTCCTTTCTCTCTCTCTCATTCTTCTGTGGCGCCCCTGAGGCTTCAGTCGCCACAGAGGTACTGCACCTTCTCCTAAGGTGTAGTGCCCCACCATCCAGGTAAGGTGTGAACTCCTGACCACGCTCCACACCTGCATTCCACACACAGGATAGTTCAGTGGGGCACCTAACAGCTTCAGGCTGGGGATTAGCAGAGCACCCCTCGTGGAACCCTGCTTCGTAACACGAGATGTGCTGGGAGGCGGGTGGAGTGAGAGTGAGTAGACAGTGGGTTAGAGGAGAGAGAAGAGAGAAGAGAGAAGATGGGTGTCTGAGGGACGTGCTGCAGCAGGTCCCAGTGATCTGGGCTGCTGGCACGAGAAAGACCAGAGAAAGAGACTGATAAGATTGATAACGTAACCTTCCATAAGAGAGATAGAACAGATCGGAACGAAGGAGAATAGAAGGACGGTGGGAAGCTGGTTGAAGAAAGATAGAGAACCCTTCCAGTCCAGAGAGCGCAAAGGCCGGGGCCCGGTCCCCGAGGTTGATTGGATCTTTATGTCCGGCAACAGACACCGGAGGAGTAGTGAGCCACTAACGCCTTGCTCCCATCATAGACTTGGGACACAACAGCAACTGAATAGAGAGCCGGGACGCAGAGAGGAGTCCCCAAAGCAGGCTACAGCTGTCTGTCATACAAGTAGAGACTAGGAACACCTAGAGAGAGGCATTCCAGGGTAACTAAGTACTGGAGTGCTTCGCACCTAAAGGCGCATTGGAGGAGTCGTTCAGTGAAGGTTCATATTGGCGGAGTGTGGACAGGAGAATCCTATCCTGCCTGAAGGTTGGCTGGAGCCCTGACCGGGAGAACACAGTACAGAGGCAGGCGTGTGTGTGAACTGCAAACAGTGAGTAAAGCCTAGGAACCGCACACCCTGGTGTCCTCCAGTTAATTCCAGCACCGCTACACCTGGGTAACAACATCTATACCATTCTGCGCCTCTCCTCATCCATTGCACCTACACTGCCCTGGGACTACAGCTCCACCTGTGGGGAGCTACACCATCTATGCTGCACCACACCATCAGTCCCAGCGGATCTGCATGCAGCGTTGGCTCAACATCTTACTTGCCAACACCACGGGTGGCGTCACGAACTATTCTAATAAACTTTAACACCATCAACATCACCGCCATTGATATTGGGAGCCCAGGGCCACGGACTGGGTCACCGCTGCTGTGACACATTCCCGCCTTGACACCGGCCCGGTACCGAGTACCCCGCTGCCCTGGGTGTGTGAGGGCAACCCAATTTTGGCGTCACGAACAGGATGACGAGACCCGATGCCATCGGGTTCTGTCTGTCTTGGATTTACAACTTTTGAAAATGTGCAAAAGACCAAATTTAATGGACTGTAAAATGGACGTTGGAAATGGCCGCTGGCGTGGAGAAGAAGGGCGTGAAGAGATGGGAGGTCCTAAGAAAAGACTGCAAAGAGTCTTGGGCCTTCCCTGCCTGAATTACTATGTGACAGATGCATGGCCCACCCCCCGAGGGGTTCGTATACTGGCTTGGTATGGAGGCGCTGGAAGAAGACGCCGCCCCCGGAAGGAGGGGCAGAGGAAGCCAGTGGCGAGTAGAAGGGCGGAGCAAGGAGAAGAACGCCATTTTGGAGAGTGAGGGAAGGAGGCCTGCGGAGCGCGGGGAAGTGCAAACCCCCGGCGCCATGGCTGACGGCTCCAACCCTGAAACTGGCATGAGTTGCCGGCAGCTACAGGATGAGATCACGGAACTGACTACTTGTCTGCAGCTAAGAAGAGAAGCGCTGGAGAGGCTGAGACGGCAGCACACCCCGGCGGGGCCTACACCAGCGGTACCCCCTCCAACGGTACCTGCCACTCCCACACCGGACTGTCCCCGGGCAGCGCTGACCTACACATCTACCCTGACCGTGCGGTTGAGCATCACCTGCCCGGAGAAGTTATCGGAGGACCCGGGAGTGGAAGCGGAGCTCCCGCCTGGACCTGACGCGGCTGCGCCGGTCCCCACCGAGACCCCTGCGGATCCAGAGTCCTCACCTGCTCCTTTATCACCTGCACCAGAGCAGAGGCTGCACCGCCGGGAGACCTCAGATATGTCCGGTGCCCCTTCATCCGAGAAGACCCCGGGGTTGCCCCACCGTTGCAGCAGCCGGCCAGGCAGTACTAGACCTGGTCTGGGACCGGGAAGCCAGTCCCCGAGGGGAGACACCGGAACCCTAATGGTGGTACCGCAGGCCCCAGTAGGCAAAAGCAGGTCCCGGGAGGAGGAGGAGCAGAATGAGGCCTATTGCCGAGCCACCATTGAAAAGCTGGCAGCTGAGTACCGGGAGAGGGAGCAGAGGAGATTGGCTGTACTGGGCCCGGATTTGAGCAGGAAAGAGAGGACCCGTGCTGGGCATTACAGTTCCCAGGATGCCGCAGAATGGGGGCAGGTCCTTAACTTCAATCAAGGACGAGGGTTTGGATTTATTGCAGACCCCCAAGAGGATAAGTGACATATTCTTTAACCGGAGGGACGTTGAATCCCACTTGCCCAAAGGACACCCTAAAAGAAACTTGCAGCCTGGGGAGTATGTCACCTTCACCCACCATGAGGGGCTCAGGGGATGGTACGCCCTGAATGTACGCCGTATCCCTGCAGAATTTATCGAGTGGTACCTGCCAAAGAGACCTGTTAATGCTCCTCCACCTACAGTTACCACCCAAGCTGCTCAGGTGCCTAGGAATCCAACGATTACCACGTCAATTCCAACCCGGCAGCCTAAAAAGATCTTTGGCTTGACACCGTGGGAAGAGGACTACCTAAAAAAGGTCAATGATTATCTCGAATATGGTGATGGTTCAGCTTCCAGAACCCCAGGAGGGGATCACCAGTAGAAGAAAAATACTTTTCCAAATCTCGTTACCCAGGAGGGTTTGCTTGCACCAGTTGTGCCTTTGTCTTTTTGTTCATCATGTTGCCCAGTTTTTGATTGGCAGCATTGTTTTTGAAATGGAACTGTAGAGATCATAGACGATGATTGGTCCAAAACTTTTATTGTACATAGTTTGCACCTCTTTAGGTGCCCTTTCTTGGTTTTACATATAGGAACCCCTTTGTGAAGATAATGGTTACATAAAGACACTTTGCGAAGATGATGTTTTTGAATGGACACTTTTCGAAAAATGATGTCTACCTCAAGGGACACTGCAAGAAATCCCGGCTGGTAGCAGTGTTCAGCACTTTGCAAGAATCTTTGAATGTTTTATGATAACGTATTTGATAATGTTGTGTCTTATGAAAAGTAAATGTCTTTTATAGAATATTTGATACAGAGAATTAGAAAAGTTTTGAGATAGAATGTGAGAATTGAATAAAGACTGAAGAATTGAAAGTGACAGGTGACAGGCCAAGTGTAGATGGTCAGTGTCTTGCGTCCAGTAGAGAAAGAGAGAAAAGAAAGAAGAAAAAAAAAAGAATAATTGTAATAAAGAAAATGTGTTGAGTATAGCACTTTGAATTAAGAATTGCACTTAAGTTAATTTTTGATACTAAGATAGGAAGTTAGCCTGTTTGTAACGTTTAAGAAATGTACCTCCTACATTAGGAAGATTAGATAAGTATTGTTAAACAGCATATAAAAAATTTTGTGTTCCTGTATTGTACCTTTTGTTGTCTTGCAGCCCGCGGATGTGCTGTGTTTAACAGGGGGGGTGTGGCGCCTCTGAGGCTTCAGTCGCCACAGAGGTACTGCACCTTCTCCTAAAGTGTGGTACCTCACCATCCAGGTAGGGTGGGAACTCCTGACCACGCTCCACACCTGCATCCCACACACAGGATAGTTCAGTGGGGCCACCTAACAGCTTCAGGCTGGGGGTTAGCAGAGCACCCCTCGTGGAACCCTGCTTCATAACACGAGATGTGCTGGGAGGCGGGTGGAGTGAGATGATACAAAAGAGTGGGAAGAGTGAGAGTTAGTTGGTTAGTTGGAGAGAGGGAGAGAAGAGAGAAGATGGGTGTCTGAGGGACGTGCTGCAGCAGGTCCCAGTGATCTGGGCTGCTGGCACGAGAAAGACCAGAGAAAGAGACTGATAAGATTGATAACCTAACCTTCCATAAGAGAGATAGAACAGATCGGAATGAAGGATAATAGAAGGATGGTGGGAAGCTGGTTGAAGAAAGATAGAGAACCCTTCCAGTCCAGAGAGCGCAAAGGCCGGGGCCCGGTCCCCAAGGTTGATTGGATCTTTATGTCCAGCAACAGACACCGGAGGAGTAGTGAGCCACTAACGCCTTCCTCCCATATTAGACTTGGGACACAACAGCAACTGAATAGAGAGCCGGGATGCAGTGAGGAGTCCCCGAAGCAGGCTACAGCTGTCTGTCATACAAGTAGAGACTAGAAACACCTAGAGAGAGGCATTCCAGGGTAACTAAGTACTGGAGTGCATCGCACCTAAAGGCGCATTGGAGTAGTCGTTCAGTAAGGTACATGTTGGCGGAGTGTGGAAGGGAGAATCCTATCGTGCCTGGAGGGTGGCTGGAGCCCTGACCTGGGGAACACAGTACGGACGCAGGCGTGTGTGTGAACTGCTAACAGTGAGTAAAGCTTTGGAACCGCATACTCTGGTGTCCTCCAGTTATTCCAGCACCACTACACCTGGGTACCAGCCTCCATACCATTCTGCACCTCTACTCATCCATTGCACCTACACTGCCCTGGGACTACAGCTCCACCTGTGGGGAGCTACACCATCTTTGCTGCACCACACCATCAGTCCCAGCGGATCTGCATGCAGCGTTGGCTCAACATCTTACTTGCCAACACCACGGGTGGCGTCACAAACTATTCTAATAAACTTTAACACCATCAACATCACCACCATTGATATTGGGCGCCCAGGGCCACGGACCGGGTCACCGCTGCTATGACACATTCCCGCCTTGACACCGGCCCGATACCGAGTACCCCGCTGCCCTGGGTGTGTGAGGGCAACCCAATTTTGGCGTCACGAACAGGATGACGAGACCCGATGCCATCGGGTTCTGTCTGTCTTGGATTTACAACTTTTGAAAATGTGCAAAAGACCAAATTTAATGGACTGTAAAATGGACGTTGGAAATGGCCGCTGGCGTGGAGAAGAAGGGCGTGAAGAGATGGGAGGTCCTAAGAAAAGACTGCAAAGAGTCTTGGGCCTTCCCTGCCTGAATTACTATGTGACAGATGCATGGCCCACCCCCCGAGGGGTTCGTATACTGGCTTGGTATGGAGGCGCTGGAAGAAGACGCCGCCCCCGGAAGGAGGGGCAGAGGAAGCCAGTGGCGAGTAGAAGGGCGGAGCAAGGAGAAGAACGCCATTTTGGAGAGTGAGGGAAGGAGGCCTGCGGAGCGCGGGGAAGTGCAAACCCCCGGCGCCATGGCTGACGGCTCCAACCCTGAAACTGGCATGAGTTGCCGGCAGCTACAGGATGAGATCACGGAACTGACTACTTGTCTGCAGCTAAGAAGAGAAGCGCTGGAGAGGCTGAGACGGCAGCACGCCCCGGCGGGGCCTACACCAGCGGTACCCCCTCCAACGGTACCTGCCACTCCCACACCGGACTGTCCCCGGGCAGCGCTGACCTACACATCTACCCTGACCGTGCGGTTGAGCATCACCTGCCCGGAGAAGTTATCGGAGGACCCGGGAGTGGAAGCGGAGCTCCCGCCTGGACCTGACGCAGCTGCGCCGGTCCCCACCGAGACCCCTGCGGATCCAGAGTCCGTACCTGCTCCTTTATCACCTGCACCAGAGCAGAGGCTGCACCGCCGGGAGACCTCAGATATGTCCGGTGCCCCTTCATCCGAGAAGACCCCGGGGTTGCCCCACCGTTGCAGCAGCCGGCCAGGCAGTACTAGACCTGGTCTGGGACCGGGAAGCCAGTCCCCGAGGGGAGACACCGGAACCCTAACGGTGGTTCCGCAGGCCCCAGTAGGCAAAAGCAGGTCCCGGGAGGAGGAGGAGCAGAATGAGGCCTATTGCCGAGCCACCATTGAAAAGCTGGCAGCTGAGTACCGGGAGAGGGAGCAGAGGAGATTGGCTGTACTGGGCCCGGATTTGAGCAGGAAAGAGAGGACCCGTGCTGGGCATTACAGTTCCCAGGATGCCGCAGAATGGGGGCAGGTCCTTAACTTCAATCAAGGACGGGGGTTTGGATTTATTGCAGACCCCAAGAGGATAAGTGACATATTCTTTAACCGGAGGGACGTTGAATCCCACTTGCCCAAAGGACACCCTAAAAGAAACTTGCAGCCTGGGGAGTATGTCACCTTCACCCACCATGAGGGGCTCAGGGGATGGTACGCCCTGAATGTACGCCGTATCCCTGCAGAATTTATCGAGTGGTACCTGCCAAAGAGACCTGTTAATGCTCCTCCACCTACAGTTACCACCCAAGCTGCTCAGGTGCCTAGGAATCCAACGATTACCACGTCAATTCCAACCCGGCAGCCTAAAAAGATCTTTGGCTTGACACCGTGGGAAGAGGACTACCTAAAAATGGTCAATGATTATCTTGAATATGGTGATGGTTCAGCTTCCAGAACCCCAGGAGGGGATCACCAGTAGAAGAAAAATACTTTTCCAAATCTCGTTACCCAGGAGGGTTTGCTTGCACCAGTTGTGCCTTTGTCTTTTTGTTCATCATGTTGCCCAGTTTTTGATTGGCAGCATTGTTTTTGAAATGGAACTGTAGAGATCATAGACGATGATTGGTCCAAAACTTTTATTGTACATAGTTTGCACCTCTTTAGGTGCCCTTTCTTGGTTTTACATATAGGAACCCCTTTGTGAAGATAATGGTTACATAAAGACACTTTGCGAAGATGATGTTTTTGAATGGACACTTTTCGAAAAATGATGTCTACCTCAAGGGACACTGCAAGAAATCCCGGCTGGTAGCAGTGTTCAGCACTTTGCAAGAATCTTTGAATGTTTTATGATAACGTATTTGATAATGTTGTGTCTTATGAAAAGTAAATGTCTTTTATAGAATATTTGATACAGAGAATTAGAAAAGTTTTGAGATAGAATGTGAGAATTGAATAAAGACTGAAGAATTGAAAGTGACAGGTGACAGGCCAAGTGTAGATGGTCAGTGTCTTGCGTCCAGTAGAGAAAGAGAGAAAAGAAAGAAGAAAAAAAAAAGAATAATTGTAATAAAGAAAATGTGTTGAGTATAGCACTTTGAATTAAGAATTGCACTTAAGTTAATTTTTGATACTAAGATAGGAAGTTAGCCTGTTTGTAACGTTTAAGAAATGTACCTCCTACATTAGGAAGATTAGATAAGTATTGTTAAACAGCATATAAAAAATTTTGTGTTCCTGTATTGTACCTTTTGTTGTCTTGCAGCCCGCGGATGTGCTGTGTTTAACAGGGGGGGTGTGGCGCCTCTGAGGCTTCAGTCGCCACAGAGGTACTGCACCTTCTCCTAAAGTGTGGTACCTCACCATCCAGGTAGGGTGGGAACTCCTGACCACGCTCCACACCTGCATCCCACACACAGGATAGTTCAGTGGGGCCACCTAACAGCTTCAGGCTGGGGGTTAGCAGAGCACCCCTCGTGGAACCCTGCTTCATAACACGAGATGTGCTGGGAGGCGGGTGGAGTGAGATGATACAAAAGAGTGGGAAGAGTGAGAGTTAGTTGGTTAGTTGGAGAGAGGGAGAGAAGAGAGAAGATGGGTGTCTGAGGGACGTGCTGCAGCAGGTCCCAGTGATCTGGGCTGCTGGCACGAGAAAGACCAGAGAAAGAGACGGATAAGATTGATAACCTAACCTTCCATAAGAGAGATAGAACAGATCGGAACGAAGGATAATAGAAGGATGGTGGGAAGCTGGTTGAAGAAAGATAGAGAACCCTTCCAGTCCAGAGAGCGCAAAGGCCGGGGCCCGGTCCCCAAGGTTGATTGGATCTTTATGTCCAGCAACAGACACCGGAGGAGTAGTGAGCCACTAACGCCTTGCTCCCATCATAGACTTGGGACACAACAGCAACTGAATAGAGAGCCGGGATGCAGTGAGGAGTCCCCGAAGCAGGCTACAGCTGTCTGTCATACAAGTAGAGACTAGAAACACCTAGAGAGAGGCATTCCAGGGTAACTAAGTACTGGAGTGCATCGCACCTAAAGGCGCATTGGAGTAGTCGTTCAGTAAGGTACATGTTGGCGGAGTGTGGAAGGGAGAATCCTATCGTGCCTGGAGGGTGGCTGGAGCCCTGACCTGGGGAACACAGTACGGACGCAGGCGTGTGTGTGAACTGCTAACAGTGAGTAAAGCTTTGGAACCGCATACTCTGGTGTCCTCCAGTTATTCCAGCACCACTACACCTGGGTACCAGCCTCCATACCATTCTGCACCTCTACTCATCCATTGCACCTACACTGCCCTGGGACTACAGCTCCACCTGTGGGGAGCTACACCATCTTTGCTGCACCACACCATCAGTCCCAGCGGATCTGCATGCAGCGTTGGCTCAACATCTTACTTGCCAACACCACGGGTGGCGTCACAAACTATTCTAATAAACTTTAACACCATCAACATCACCACCATTGATATTGGGCGCCCAGGGCCACGGACCGGGTCACCGCTGCTATGACACATTCCCGCCTTGACACCGGCCCGATACCGAGTACCCCGCTGCCCTGGGTGTGTGAGGGCAACCCAATTTTGGCGTCACGAACAGGATGACGAGACCCGATGCCATCGGGTTCTGTCTGTCTTGGATTTACAACTTTTGAAAATGTGCAAAAGACCAAATTTAATGGACTGTAAAATGGACGTTGGAAATGGCCGCTGGCGTGGAGAAGAAGGGCGTGAAGAGATGGGAGGTCCTAAGAAAAGACTGCAAAGAGTCTTGGGCCTTCCCTGCCTGAATTACTATGTGACAGATGCATGGCCCACCCCCCGAGGGGTTCGTATACTGGCTTGGTATGGAGGCGCTGGAAGAAGACGCCGCCCCCGGAAGCAGGGGCAGAGGAAGCCAGTGGCGAGTAGAAGGGCGGAGCAAGGAGAAGAACGCCATTTTGGAGAGTGAGGGAAGGAGGCCTGCGGAGCGCGGGGAAGTGCAAACCCCCGGCGCCATGGCTGACGGCTCCAACCCTGAAACTGGCATGAGTTGCCGGCAGCTACAGGATGAGATCACGGAACTGACTACTTGTCTGCAGCTAAGAAGAGAAGCGCTGGAGAGGCTGAGACGGCAGCACGCCCCGGCGGGGCCTACACCAGCGGTACCCCCTCCAACGGTACCTGCCACTCCCACACCGGACTGTCCCCGGGCAGCGCTGACCTACACATCTACCCTGACCGTGCGGTTGAGCATCACCTGCCCGGAGAAGTTATCGGAGGACCCGGGAGTGGAAGCGGAGCTCCCGCCTGGACCTGACGCAGCTGCGCCGGTCCCCACCGAGACCCCTGCGGATCCAGAGTCCGTACCTGCTCCTTTATCACCTGCACCAGAGCAGAGGCTGCACCGCCGGGAGACCTCAGATATGTCCGGTGCCCCTTCATCCGAGAAGACCCCGGGGTTGCCCCACCGTTGCAGCAGCCGGCCAGGCAGTACTAGACCTGGTCTGGGACCGGGAAGCCAGTCCCCGAGGGGAGACACCGGAACCCTAACGGTGGTTCCGCAGGCCCCAGTAGGCAAAAGCAGGTCCCGGGAGGAGGAGGAGCAGAATGAGGCCTATTGCCGAGCCACCATTGAAAAGCTGGCAGCTGAGTACCGGGAGAGGGAGCAGAGGAGATTGGCTGTACTGGGCCCGGATTTGAGCAGGAAAGAGAGGACCCGTGCTGGGCATTACAGTTCCCAGGATGCCGCAGAATGGGGGCAGGTCCTTAACTTCAATCAAGGACGGGGGTTTGGATTTATTGCAGACCCCAAGAGGATAAGTGACATATTCTTTAACCGGAGGGACGTTGAATCCCACTTGCCCAAAGGACACCCTAAAAGAAACTTGCAGCCTGGGGAGTATGTCACCTTCACCCACCATGAGGGGCTCAGGGGATGGTACGCCCTGAATGTACGCCGTATCCCTGCAGAATTTATCGAGTGGTACCTGCCAAAGAGACCTGTTAATGCTCCTCCACCTACAGTTACCACCCAAGCTGCTCAGGTGCCTAGGAATCCAACGATTACCACGTCAATTCCAACCCGGCAGCCTAAAAAGATCTTTGGCTTGACACCGTGGGAAGAGGACTACCTAAAAATGGTCAATGATTATCTTGAATATGGTGATGGTTCAGCTTCCAGAACCCCAGGAGGGGATCACCAGTAGAAGAAAAATACTTTTCCAAATCTCGTTACCCAGGAGGGTTTGCTTGCACCAGTTGTGCCTTTGTCTTTTTGTTCATCATGTTGCCCAGTTTTTGATTGGCAGCATTGTTTTTGAAATGGAACTGTAGAGATCATAGACGCTGATTGGTCCAAAACTTTTATTGTACATAGTTTGCACCTCTTTAGGTGCCCTTTCTTGGTTTTACATATAGGAACCCCTTTGTGAAGATAATGGTTACATAAAGACACTTTGCGAAGATGATGTTTTTGAATGGACACTTTTCGAAAAATGATGTCTACCTCAAGGGACACTGCAAGAAATCCCGGCTGGGAGCAGTGTTCAGCACTTTGCAAGAATCTTTGAATGTTTTATGATAACGTATTTGATAATGTTGTGTCTTATGAAAAGTAAATGTCTTTTATAGAATATTTGATACAGAGAATTAGAAAAGTTTTGAGATAGAATGTGAGAATTGAATAAAGACTGAAGAATTGAAAGTGACAGGTGACAGGCCAAGTGTAGATGGTCAGTGTCTTGCGTCCAGTAGAGAAAGAGAGAAAACAGCATATAAAAAATGTTGTGTTCCTGTATTGTACCTTTTGTTGTCTTGCAGCCCGCGGATGTGCTGTGTTTAACAGGGGGGGGTGTGGCGCCTCTGAGGCTTCAGTCGCCACAGAGGTACTGCACCTTCTCCTAAGGTGTAGTGCCCCACCATCCAGGTAGGGTGGGAACTCCTGACCACGCTCCACACCTGCATCCCACACACAGGATAGTTCAGTGGGGCCACCTAACAGCTTCAGGCTGGGGGTTAGCAGAGCACCCCTCGTGGAACCCTGCTTCATAACACGAGATGTGCTGGGAGGCGGGTGGAGTGAGATGATACAAAAGAGTGGGAAGAGTGAGAGTTAGTTGGTTAGTTGGAGAGAGAAGAGAGAAGATGGGTGTCTGAGGGACGTGCTGCAGCAGGTCCCAGTGATCTGGGCTGCTGGCACGAGAAAGTCCAGAGAAAGAGACTGATAAGATTGATAACCTAACCTTCCATAAGAGAGATAGAACAGATCGGAACGAAGGAGAATATAAGGATGGTGGGAAGCTGGTTGAAGAAAGATAGAGAACCCTTCCAGTCCAGAGAGCGCAAATGCCGGGGCCCGGTCCCCAAGGTTGATTGGATCTTTATGTCCAGCAACAGACACCGGAGGAGTAGTGAGCCACTAACGCCTTGCTCCCATCATAGACTTGGGACACAACAGCAACTGAATAGAGAGCCGGGATGCAGTGAGGAGTCCCCGAAGCAGGCTACAGCTGTCTGTCATACAAGTAGAGACTAGGAACACCTAGAGAGAGGCATTCCAGGGTAACTAAGTACTGGAGTGCTTCGCACCTAAAGGCGCATTGGAGGAGTCGTCAGTAAGGTACATGTTGGCGGAGTGTGGAAGGGAGAATCCTATCGTGCCTGGAGGTTGGCTGGAGCCCTGACCTGGGGAACACAGTACGGACGCAGGCGTGTGTGTGAACTGCTAACAGTGAGTAAAGCTTTGGAACCGCATACTCTGGTGTCCTCCAGTTATTCCAGCACCACTA
This sequence comes from Dendrobates tinctorius, assembly GCF_039654945.1. Lineage (NCBI taxonomy): Eukaryota > Metazoa > Chordata > Amphibia > Anura > Dendrobatidae > Dendrobates > Dendrobates tinctorius. The sequence continues at coordinate 24,626,479 of NW_027361731.1, read as the reverse complement.
CACCTGGGTACCAGCCTCCATACCATTCTGCGCCTCTCCTCATCCATTGCACCTACACTGCCCTGGGACTACAGCTCCACCTGTGGGGAGCTACACCATCTTTGCTGCACCACACCATCAGTCCCAGCGGATCTGCATGCAGCGTTGGCTCAACATCTTACTTGCCAACACCACGGGTGGCGTCACGAACTATTCTAATAAACTTTAACACCATCAACATCACCACTAGAGTTGAGCGACTTTTGGTTTTTTAGGGTCGCGTTTCGTTTCGTGAAACCCGACTTTTCCAAAAGTCGGGTCGAGCAAGATTGTCCGATTATAGGGAAAAGTCGGGGTCGTCCCGAAACACGAAACCCAATGTAAGTCAATGGGGAATAAAAGTCGGCAGTGAGAGGAGGACAGGAAACACACCTACAGTGCCCATTTGAATGCCAAAAGCATCAATTCTTCTTTCTTAAGCTTGTCAACCTTAATTAACTTCATAATACAAGTTACGCACTGAAAAATGGGGGTTATTTGGCTACAAACTGTGGGGGGGGGAGGGCTGGCTCCAGGTTTTCATGTGCCCTGGGCGAAAGAGCGCCCCTTTAACACATACCACAACTCATCATGCTCCGATACGGCAGAGAAATAGCGGTATAGTACAATGAAAAATACCTCACTTTTTACATCTCATGACGAGGCCCATCTATTTCTCCATACAGAATCATTGGTCCCATATAATGTTTGAAACAGTATATGATGAGCTCCACATAATGCTACAGTATATGTTGGTCCCCATGGATGAAGCTCCACTGTCTTATGGGCCCAAATAATGCTCCAAACATAATGGGCCCCATTTCTAATGCTCTAGTGTATAATGGGCCCTGTAAATGCTGCTCCAGTGTCTGATGTCCACCTTTGGAATGTTCCAGTGTATGGTGGGCCCCATCTATCATTCTCCAGAGTATAGTGCTCCCCAAAAATTGCTGTCCCAACATTGAAAACAATCAAATAAGTCTCCTCGCTAGGGAATCCCTGTACTTGTCTGGACAGGTGCTGTAGCTTGCTTAACAGCTCGCCAGCCGTTCTCACGCCCAGTATGGATTACACGTGATTGCACAAAGGTGAGAAAGGGTACCGTATCCCCAGATAACATGTATGGATAGCGTACACATTCAAAATATATGTCTCAGGAGGCAGGCTCAGACGGTGTTAGGCCCAGTATGGATTGCACGTGATTGCACAAAGGTTAGAAAGGGTACCGTATCCCCGGATAACATGTATGGATAGCGTACACATTCAAAATATATGTCTATACAGCATGAGGCAGGCTCAGACGGTGTTAGGCCCAGTATGGATTGCACGTGATTGCACAAAGGTTAGAAAGGGTACCGTATCCCTGGATAACATGTATGGATAGCGTACACATTCAAAATATATGTCTATACAGCATGAGGCAGGCTCAGACGGTGTTAGGCCCAGTATGGATTGCACGTGATTGCACAAAGGTTAGAAAGGGTACCGTATCCCTGGATAACATGTATGGATAGCGTACACATTCAAAATATATGTCTATACAGCATTAGGCAGGCTCAGACGGTGTTAGGCCCAGTATGGATTGCACGTGATTGCACAAAGGTTAGAAAGGGTACCGTATCCCCAGATAACATGTATGGATAGCGTACACATTCAAAATATATGTCTATACAGCATGAGGCAGGCTCAGACGGTGTTAGGCCCAGTATGGATTGCACGTGATTGCACAAAGGTTAGAAAGGGTACCGTATCCCCGGATAACATGTATGGATAGCGTACACATTCAAAATATATGTCTCAGGAGGCAGGCTCAGACGGTGTTAGGCCCAGTATGGATTGCACAAAGGTTAGAAAGGGTACCGTATCCCTGGATAACATGTATGGATAGCGTACACATTCAAAATAAATGTCTATACAGCATGAGGCAGGCTCAGACGGTGTTAGGCCCAGTATGGATTGCACGTGATTGCACAAAGGTTAGAAAGGGTACCGTATCCCCAGATAACATGTATGGATAGCGTACACATTCAAAATATATGTCTATACATCAGGAGGCAGGCTCAGACGGTGTTAGGCCCAGTATGGATTGCACGTGATTGCACAAAGGTTAGAAAGGGTACCGTATCCCCGGATAACATGTATGGATAGCGTACACATTCAAAATATATGTCTATACATCAGGAGGCAGGCTCAGACGGTGTTAGGCCCAGTATGGATTGCACGTGATTGCACAAAGGTTAGAAAGGGTACCGTATCCCCGGATAACATGTATGGATAGCGTACACATTCAAAATATATGTCTATACAGCATGAGGCAGGCTCAGACGGTGTTAGGCCCAGTATGGATTGCACGTGATTGCACAAAGGTTAGAAAGGGTACCGTATCCCCGGATAACATGTATGGATAGCGTACACATTCAAAATATATGTCTATACAGCATGAGGCAGGCTCAGACGGTGTTAGGGCCAGTATGGATTGCACGTGATTGCACAAAGGTTAGAAAGGGTACCGTATCCCTGGATAACATGTATGGATAGCGTACACATTCAAAATATATGTCTCAGGAGGCAGGTTCAGACGGTGTAAGGCCCAGTATGGATTTGACGGCCCAGATTACACAGCGGAGGAGCAGGGATAGGTAAAGATTGCAAATGCTGTGGCCCTGCTGGGCGTCGGTACTGGCACTGGGCCCTTCATAGTACAGCGGTGTGTCTGACGGCGGGTGTGCACCACCACCGTCAGAGACACTTGATTGCACTATGAGGGACCCTGTGCCAGTGCCCGCGCCCAAGAGTCGGCCTACCCACCTGTCCAGGGCAACGGCACTCGCACGGTGTCGTGCGGTAGGTGGTGACCCCGGCCATGGAGGGGGAGGCAGCACAGTTAGGGAGTTTTAGAAAGTGGCATATGTTGATGTTGGACATTCAGCTGATGCAAAAGGCGAAATAGGTGAAGTACCAGGAAAAGGTGGACCAAAGCAAGCCATTTTTCTGTCACCCTATGTGTCATCAGGGGAAGGTGGGACAAAATCCTTGGAAACCCATGCGTGGTTCATTTTAATGTAGGTTAGATCATCCACATTTTGGGTTGACAGACGGGTCCTTTTTTCTGTCAGGATTGATCCAGCTGCACTGAAGACTCTTTCCGATAGCACACTTGCAGCTGGGCAAGTGAGCTCCTGTAAGGCATATTGGGCCAATTCAGGCCAGGTGTCCAGTTTAGCGGCCCAATAGTCAAAGGGGAATGACCTGTGTGGGAGAACATCGATATGGGAGGAAAAGTAGTTTGTAACCATAGTTGACAACTGCTGTCTCCTGTCACTTTCCTTCGATGCAGTATTACCAGTTGTGTGAGCGGTATTTGAAAAATCAGTCCACAACATTGTCATGAAACCCCTGTCTCCAACGCCACTTCTGCTGTGTGCACCACGAACACCTCTGCCAAGCTGCCCCCGGCCCGTACGGCTCGTGTGAGAACCATCACCGCTGCTGTGTGCTGGGAATGCCTCAAGCAACCGATTTACCAGAGTTGCTTGTTTATTAGCCAATATTAGGTCAAGGTTCTCCTGTGGCATGATGTTTTGTAATTTGCCTTTATAGCGTGGATCCAGGATGCTGGCCAACCAGTAGTCGTCATCGTTCATCATTTTGGCAATGCGGGGGTCCCTTTTTAGGATCCGCAAGGCATAATCTGACATGTGGGCCAATGTTCCTGGTGTCAATGATGCACTGCGAGTGCTGGGTGGAGGAGCACTTTCTGGCAAATCCACATCCCTCCAGTCACGCACAAACCCTGTACCAGACCTTGCCACGCCAACATTTTCACTTGCCCCACGAGATGCATCCTCCTCCCCTAAGTAATCATCCCCATCATCCTCCTCCTCCTCCTCCTCTTCTTCCTCCACCTCGTCCAGGAGAGGTCCCTGAGCAGACAATGGCTGAATGTCATCAAGGATTCCCTCCTCCTCTTCCTCCTCATCAACATTGGCTGCAGACGCCTGCTCCTTAAGGTGCGTCAAAGTTTGCATGAGCAGACGCATAAGTGGGATGCTCATGCTTAGGATGGCGTCGTCTGCGCTTACCAGCCGTGTGCATTCCTCAAAACACTGAAGGACTTTACAAAGGTCTTTCAGCTTCGACCACTGCACACCTGTCAACTCCATGTCTGCTCTCAAAGTGCCTGGCCGTGTATCCTCCCACAAATGCATTATGGCCTGCCTCTGCTCGCACAGCCGCTCCACCATGTGCAGGGTGGAGTTCCACCTTGTTGCAATGTCGATAATGAGGCGGTGGTTGGGAAGGTGGAGCAATCGCTGCAGCTTCTGCATACGAACGGAGTGTACAGGCGACCGTCGGATGTGCGCGCACAGTCTTCGCACCTTCTGGAGCAGGGCTGTTAACTCCGGATAATTTTTGAGGAAGCACTGCACCACCAGGTTCAAGGTGTGAGCCAAGCAAGGTATGTGGCTGAGTTTTGAAAGGGCTATGGCTGCCACAAAATTACGGCCGTTATCACTAACTACCTTGCCTGCCTCAAGATGTACACTGCCCAGCCATGACTCAGTTTGTCGCTGAAAGTACTCGGCCAGCACCTCGGCGGTGTGTCTGTCGCCCAAACACATCATCTGCAACACAGCCTGCTGACGCTTTCCACTAGCTGCTCGATAGGGGGACACATCATGTGCAACAGTGGCAGCTGCAGATGGAGTGCTCGTACGACTGCGCTCTGTGGACGAGCTTTCGCTTCTGGAGGAGGTGGAGGAGGAGGAGGGTCGAACGCCTACAGCCAACTGTTTCCTATACCGTGGGCTAGGCAGCACTGTCCCACCACCGCTGTCCCCTGTGGACCCTGCATCCACCACATTAACCCAGTGCGCAGTGATGGACACGTAACGGCCCTGGCCATGCCGACTGGACCATGCATCAGTTGTAAGGTGCACCTTTCCACTCACTGACTGCTTGAGTGCATGGACAATGCGGTCTTTCACATGATGGTGGAGGGCTGGGATGGCTTTGCGAGAGAAGTGGCGACTGGGTAGGTCATAGCGTGGTACTGCATAGGCCATGAGTTCGCGGAAAGCTGTGCTTTCCACCAACCGAAAGGGCATCATCTCAAACGAGATTAGTTTGGCAATGTGGGCGTTCAAACCCAGTGTACGCGGATGAGAGACTGAGTACTTTCTTGACCTACTCATAGTGTCTGGGAGGGTGAGCTGGACTTGAGAGCTGCATATGGTGGAAGTAGCGGTGGACAGGGCGGACTGAGAGAGGGTTGATGATGGTGATGGAGTTGGTGTTCTTTCTGATGGCCTAGAATCAGTCTTTCGTTGATATAACAGTGGGATTCCCTGACTGCTGTGGTCTTGCAACGACACCTCAACATTTGCTGCTGTGCTAACCGGTGGGCTTACAGTGGGGGAAACAATGTAGCGTTGCTGACTACCTTCGTTGTGATCAGTTGCACATGTGGCACTTGAGGTTTGGTGTTGTGTCCACGCTTGCAAGTGCATGCTGGTTAAATGTCTAAGCATGCAACTGGTATTCAAATTTTTCAGATTTTTCCCTCAGCTAAAGGTCTTTGCGCACTTCTTACAGATAACCTTGGCCTGATCATGAGGATTTTGGTCAAAAAAGTGCCACACTGCACTCTTCCTACTTTGGCAGACATTTTGCGGCCTAGCACGCTGTGATCTTTTGACCCTCTGGACAAGCTGTCCAGCAACTCTTTTGATGTTTGGAACCTGTCTTTGGAGTGCTCCGGGCCTGCCAGATAACAGCTGTTGCGATGTCGATGTCTGCTGTGGATGCTCCTCATCTGAGCTATTGGAAGCAGCACCCTCTTCCCCCAATGGATGCCAATCTGGGTCAACAACTGGGTCATCCATCACCTCCTCTTCAATGTCATGTGCACCTTCCTCTGTGTCACCGTGTATGGTGGTATAGTGTGCGGGAAGGGGCACCTGAGTCTCATCAGGGTCCGAATCTGGCTCTGTACACTGCGAGGACAATGTAGTGCTCTGAGTGAATGTACCAGCAGAATCATCCATCAGCGGCTGTGCATCAGTGCACTCCATGTCAGATTCATCTTGGCCTGGGTAATTCACCATTTCACTTGATAATCCAGGCATGGTATGTGAAAACAGCTCCATGGAGTATTCAGTAGTATGGCCTGCGTCATCCTTCAATCTTGGTTGGGGTGAAGGACACAAGGAAAGGTGTGGTTCATGAACATGAGCCTCCAATGACGACTCAGTGCTTTTACTTTTTACAACTGAAGAAGAGGAGGCGATAGAGCTGGAGGCTGAGTCAGCAATGTAAGACAAAACTTTTTCCTGATGCTCTGGCTTTAAAAGCGGTTTGCCAACTCCTAGAAAACTAAGCGTTCGAGGCCTTATGTAGCCAGACGATGACGCAGGGTCAGCACCTCCTGCATTCGGTCCTATTTTGCTCTTGCCACTACCATCAGATCCACCACCAACACCATCATTACCAGCTGCCAACCCCCACCCAATTCCACGGCCTCTTCCACCAGCCTTCCTCATTTTTGGTAGAAATGTAGACAAAATCCAACAAACTATATAGTAATGTAAAACAAGGTACAAGGTGTCTATAGGACAGGGGAGATTTTGAATTTCTGCACACACTTGTGGACAGTGGACACTTTTGGATTGTGTGAGGCCCACTGATATCTGAGCGCTATGTGACAGGCTCGATGGCACTGCTGTGACAAAAGTGACTAGAGGATAAGGGAGATTTTGAATATCTGCACACACTTTTGGACACTGGACACTTTTGGATTGTGTGAGGCCCACTGATATCTGAGCGCTATGTGACAGGCTCGATGGCACTGCTGTGACAAAAGTGACTAGAGGATAAGGGAGATTTTGAATCTCTGCACACACTTTTGGACACTGGACACTTTTGGATTGTGTGAGGCCCACTGATATCTGAGCGCTATGTGACAGGCTCGATGGCACTGCTGTGACAAAAGTGACTAGAGGATAAGGGAGATTTTGAATCTCTGCACACACTTTTGGACACTGGACAGTTTTGGATTGTGTGAGGCCCACTGATATCTGAGCGCTATGTGACAGGCTCGATGGCACTGCTGTGACAAAAGTGACTAGAGGATAAGGGAGATTTTGAATTTCTGCACACACTTGTGGACAGTGGACACTTTTGGATTGTGTGAGGCCCACTGATATCTGAGCGCTATGTGACAGGCTCGATGGCACAGCTGCGACAAAAGTGACTAGAGGATAAGGGAGATTTTGAATCTCTGCACACACTTTTGGACACTGGACACTTTTGGATTGTGTGAGGCCCAATGAATATCTGAGCGCTATGTGACAGGCTCGATGGCACAGCTGTGACAAAAGTGACTAGAGGATAAGGGAAATTGGATTGCTTTTAAAAAAGCAGTTTGCGGAGCAGTGGGTAAACAGCAATGCCAGCCTGTCAGGAAGCCTTAGAAGGCAGCCCAACAACCAACACCACTGATACACCACTATATAGCCTCCCCTTGCACTGCACACACAGTGACTGGTGTGTTGTTCAGGCCAAATCGCTAGCAGCAGAAGCAGTTTTTTTGTCTTCTTCCCTGCCTAACGCTCTCCCTACAGAATCAGCAGCAACCTCTCCCTATACTAAGATCGGCAGAAGTAAGATGGCGGTCGGCGTGCACGCCCTTTTATACCCCCCTGTGACGCCCACCAAAGCAAGCCAATCACTTGCATGCCCTTCTGAAAGATGGTGGTGACCCGTGCCTATGTCATCACGTTGCCCACAGTGTCCGTGGATCCTGATTGGCTGAAAAAGAGCGCAAAACAAACTTTTGAAACGCGACTTTGGCGCGTAAGTCGCCGACCTCGTGGCCGACCTCATCCTAGGGTCGGGTTTCGTTTCATGAAACCCGACTTTGCTAAAAGTCGGCGACTTTTGAATTTTTTCGACCCGTTTCGCTCAACTCTAATCACCACCATTGATATTGGGCGCCCAGGGCCATGGACCGGGTCACCGCTGCTATGACACATTCCCGCCTTGACACCGGCCCGGTACCGAGTACCCCACTGTCCTGGGTGTGTGAGGGCGACCCACTTCCTTCATTCATTTCTCTATCGCTCTCGTTCTTCCTTCCTTCCATTCTCACTCTCATTCTTCCTTGCTACCTTTCTATCTCACTCTTGTTCTTCCTTCGTCCCTCACTCTCATTCTTCCTTCCTCTCTCTCTCTCTCATTCTTCCATCCATTCTCTCTCTCACTCTTGTTCTTCCTTCCTCTCTCACTCTCATTCTTCCTTTCTTCATTTCTCTATCGCTCTCGTTCTTCCTTCCCTTCTCTCTCACTCTCATTTTTCCTTCCATTCTCTCTCTCACTCTCGTTTGTCCTTCCTCTTTCTCTCATTCTTCCTTCCATTCTTTCTCTCTCATTCTTCCGTCCATTCTCTCTCTCTCGTTCTTCGTTCCGTTCTCTCTCACTCTCGTTCTTCCTTCCTTTCTCTCTGTCTCATTCTTTCTTCCTTTCTCTCTCACTCTTGTTCTTCCTTTCTCTCTCTCACTCTCGTTCTTCCTTCCTCTCTCTAACTCTCGTTCTTCCTTCCTTTCTCTCTCTCTCTCGTTCTTCCTTCCTTTCTCTCTCAGGCTCATTCTTCTTTCCTTCCTTTCGCTCTCACTCTTCCTTTCTCTCTCTCACTCTCGTTCTTCCTTCCTTCCATTCTCTCTCACTCTTGTTCTTCCTTTCTCTCTCGTTCTTCCTTCCTTTCTCTCAGTCTCATTCTTTCTTCCTTTCTCTCTCACTCTTGTTCTTCCTTTCTCATGCTTGTTCTTCCTTTCTCTGTCTCTCACTCACTCTCGTTCTTCCTTTCTCTCTCTAACTCTTGTTCTTCCTTCCTTTCTCTCTCACTCTTGTTCTTCCTTCCTTTCTCTCTCAGGCTCATTCTTCTTTCCTTCCTTTCGCTCTCACTCTTCCTTTCTCTCTCTCACTCTCGTTCTTCCTTCCTTCCATTCTCTCTCACTCTTGTTCTTCCTTTCTCTCTCTCACTCTTGTTCTTTCTCTCTCTCTTGTTCTTCCTTTCTCTCTCTCACTCTCGTTCTTCCTTCCTTTCTCTCTGTCTCATTCGTTCTTCCTTTCTCTCTCACTCTTGTTCTTCCTTTCTCACGCTTGTTCTTCCTTTCTCTGTCTCCCACTCACTCTCGTTCTTCCTTTCTCTCTCTAACTCTTGTTCTTCCTTCCTTTCTCTCTCACTCTTGTTCTTCATTCCTTTCTCTCTCAGGCTCATTCTTCTTTCCTTCCTTTCTCTCTCTCACTCTCGTTCTTCCTTCCATTCTCTCTCTCTCTCTCTTGTTCTTCCTTCCTCCGTCCCTTGCTTTCCACCCCTCAGTACGGAGCCCGCCATGTTTTCCGGTCTGTGAGGCACAGCACAGAGGAGTCCGGTGGCGGCCGTGGCTGGGGGGCTCTACACTCCGGTAGGGGAGAGCTGGAGTCTTTGGCTGAATTGTGTCTTCCAAGAGCGGCAGCGGGGAATGTCACAGAATGAATAGAATCTTCCTTCGCCCTCCGGCTGATCAGGAACATTAACCTCTAGTGCTGAACAGTTGGTTGTATGAAAACATGAATTTCATATCTGCAGAAAAAAAAGATGGTGCGATCCAGGGACCGAGCTGACGAGAGCCGCAATCTGCTTCACACCAGCAGCAGATTTATTCCCGTCATGTAAGGCTTTATTCAGTAGTAAAAGATGAGAAAGTGATTATTATAGAGATAATTACATGGAAACGGGAGGGAGAAGGAAAGAAAGAAGGAGAGAAAGAAAGGAGAGAGATGGAGTGAGAGAAGAAAGAGAAGGAAAGAAAGAAGGAGAGAGAGAGGGAGAAGGAAAGAAAGAAGGAGAGAGAAGGAGGGAGAGCAGAAAAGTGAGAAGGAAAGAAGGAAGGAGAGGGAGGGAGAGCAGAAAAGTGAGAAGGAGAGAAAGAAGGAAAGCGAGAAGGCGAGAGAAGGAAAGAGAAGGAAAGAAAGAAGGAGAGGGAGCGGAGAAGTGAAAATGAGGGAAAGGAAAAAGAGAAGGAGAGAGAGGGAGATACAGCAGGAAAGAGACAAGGAAAGAGGAGAGAAAGAATGAGAGAAAGAAAGGAGAGTGAGAGGGAGATACAACAGGAAAGAGAGAAGGAATGAGGAGAGAGGAAAGAAAGGAAAGGAAGGCGAGAGAGAAGAAAAGAGAGAAGGAGAGAGAATGACAGAGAGAAGGAAAGAAAGAAGATAAGAGAGAAGGAAAGAGAGAAGGAGAGAGAATGAAGGAAGGAAAGAAGAAAAAGAAGGATGGATGAAAAAGGATAAGAAGGAAAGAAGGAAGGACAGAAAGGAAAGAGGGAAGGAAGGAAAGAAGGAAGTAAGGAAAGAGGGAAGAAAACAAATAAGGAAGATAAGAAAAGTATGGAAGGAAAGAAGTAAGGAAAGAAAGAAGGAAAGAAGAAAGGAAAGAAAGAAGGAAGAAAAATGAAGGTACGAAGGAAGTAAGTAAGGAAAGAATGAAGGAAAGAAGAAAGAAGGGAGGAAAAAATAAGGTAGGAAAGAAGTAAGGAAGTAAAGAAGACAGGTAGGAAAGAAGAAAGGAAAGAAGGAATCAAAGAAACGGGGAAGGAAATAAGAAAGGAAAGAAGGAAGGAAATGAGGAAGGAAGAAAATAAATAGGGAAGAAAGGAAAGATGGAAGGAGAGAATGGAGGAAGAAAAGAAAGAATGGATGGAGGAAGGAAATACGGAATCAAAGGCAGAAGGAAAGAAAGAAGGAAGGAAAGAGGGAAGGAAGGAAACAAGGAAAGGAGAACGCAAAGAAGAAAGGAAACAAGGATGGAAAGAAGTAAAGAAGGAAGGGCAGAAAGAAGGAAGGAAAGAAGAAAGAAGGAAGGAAAGTAGGAAGGAAGGAAAGAGAAGAAAGGAAAGAAGGAAGGAAAGGATAAGAAGAAGCTATGACAGATTATAAATAGATAGATAATAGAAAATAGCTAATAGATAATAGATATATAGATAATAGACAGATAATAGATAGATAATAAATAATAGATAGATAATAGATAGATATATAGATAATAGTACATCGATGATAGATAATAGATATTATCCATCTATATACTATCCATCCATCCAGCTCTCCAGTCGTGCAGGCAGTATATTTGCAGGATTGTATCCTGGTTGCTGCTTGCTGTGGATGACGGCCCCTCGCTCTTGGTATCTGATGTATTATAACATCTGCTAGTTGTGTACAGACAATGGCCTGCAGATAATTGATAATCGCCATTTAGTTCCTGCAGCGTTGTCCCCCGGGTCTTCCACAGCCACACAGAAGCTCATACACGCCCGGTGACAACCCCGGAGGGCGGTCTACCCATGGCCACATATCAGTCGTCACCATCACTGTGTGGTGATAACCGATGAGGTTAGAGATGACATCACATAGCACGTGGCTGCTTCTGATTGGTTGAGAACGACCTCACTGTGAGGATAGATAGAACAATGCAATTATCTAGATATTTCTATGGTAGGCGGAGAGTGATGTGATGACGTCATTGACTCGATGTTGGTACATTCGAATATATCAATTGATATCGTGTTTCTTACCAACGTCCTTGGCTTGCACTTACACGTGCAGCATTGATTATGGAGGATGATGCCATGAGTTACACTATATAATGTCTTCAGATCTGTGGGGCCCCACTCTCTGTAATACAGCTCTGCTCAGCATGATCTCGTTTAGTCATGGACACAGGGACAGAACTACCTGTTCGTTAATTCGGAAGAGGCCAAGGAGCTAGCACTCGGTTGGAAAACTTGTGACATTTCAGCCGGGGACAACTTCTCTGGATTTCATTGGGAATGGTGGATTTCTCTCCTTGACCATAGAAATCTCTACAGCTTTGATCTTAATCTATCCTAATTCCCAGGGGTCATTGAGGAGACCCAGCTAACAAGAAATGATCCATGGGAAAAATATGTAAATGAGATAAACATTCTCAAATCAGTTGACAAATAAGAGATATCTCCAAAAGGAAGAGGCACCTATCTGTAGGCAACTGTCTCGGAATTTTGAACCTCGTCAATTGACTGGATGAAACTGGATGAGATGCCTTTGGCACAGGTTACCGACTATCGGTGAAGAGATCAAGCTCACAGGCAATAATCCTTGCAGAAAAAAAAAGTATTCTCTCTTCTAGAAAGAAAAAAGGTTTCTCATTTCAGCCAAACCAGACTCTTTCTTAGGGAAAGTGTCTCATCAGAGAGGAAGAGGACTAGAACTCTAGTGCCACCTATAGGAAGTAGCAATCCTAAAAGTCAATATCAACTCTCCAACGAGCCTTGCCACATGACTTAGGATAAAAGCCAAAACCAGACTCTCAATTTTCAGACACTCTATTTCGGGGTATTGCCCATCATCAGTGCAAAGTGTGAGATCTGGTTTGGCTGGGTGAGAGACGTCTGACGGGGATCTAAGGGGTAACGTTTCTCCTTATGGAGAGTGACATGTCAAGCCTCCCACTAAGGGGAGAGACACCCATTTGTAGGCAGCTGTTTCAATGTTTTTGCCCCTCGATAGTAGTCTGGATGAGATGCCATTGCCACAGATTATGGATGGGTAATGGCTCTCAATGAAGAGCCCAAGCTCACAGTCAATGGTCCATGGGAAAAAAAGTGGTCTCTCTTCTGGAAAGAATACAGGTTTCCCGATTCAGCCAAACCAGACTCTTCGTAGGGGAAGAGACATCCATTTGTAGTCAGCTGTTTCAATGTTCTTGCACCTCGTTAGTGGTTGAGATGCCATTGACATAGATTATGGAGGGGTAATGGCTCTCAATGAAGAGCCCAAGCTCATAGCCAATGGTCCATGGGAACAAAATAGTCTCTCGTCTGGAAAGAATACAGGTTTCTCATTTCAGCCAAACCAGACTCTTCTTAAGGGAAGAGACACCCATTTGTAGGCAGCTATTTCAATGTTCTTGCCCTTTATTAGTAGTTTGGATGAGATGCCATTGACATAGATCATGGAGGGGTAATGGCTCTCAGTGAAGAAACCAAGCTCACTGTCAATGGTAAAAAAGTAGTCTCTCTTCTAGAAAGAAGAAAGGTTTCTCATTTCAGCCAAACCAGACTCTTTCTAATGGAGAGACATCCTTTTGTAGGCAGCTGTTTCAATGTTCTTGCCCCTCTCGTTAGTGATCTGGGTGAGATGTCTTTGACATAGATCATGGGGGAATAATGGTTCTCAGTGAAGAGACCAAGCTCACGGGCAATGGTCCATAGTTAAAATAAAAGGTCTCTCTTCTAAAAAGAAGAAAGCTTTCTCTTTCAGCCAAGCCCAGACCCATCCTAAGGGAAGAGACACCCATTTGTGGGAAGACTGGTTGAGATGCCATTGACACAGATCATGAGGGGGTAATGGCTGTCATTAAAGAGACCAATCTCACTGGCAAAGTTCCATTGGGAAAAAGTAAGCAAATGAGCCTTCTTCCAGTAAGAAGATAGCTTTCGCTTATCAGTCAAACCAGACACTATCAAATGAAAGAGACATTCATTTGTAGACAGCTGTTTCAATGTTCTTGCCCCTTGTCAGAAGGGTGAATGGGATGTCATGGACACAGATCACAGAAGGTGGGGACTGGTTCTCACTAAAGAGATACAGATCACCCTGACAAGAGTTTTCGGGTGGAGTTTGATATCATTTAGCCACAAAATAATAGAAGACAGTTCTTCTTAGTGACCTTCAGCACATCTCGTAGACCTACAGGTCATCATGTTGCCCCAAGAGGTGAGATCCATGTCTGTAATCTATACTCTCCGGGCCTTTCAATATCTTTTTCTGAAAATTAACCAGTCTCTGTCCAGGTAAGGAGCAACCACAAATCTGACACATGATGGAAGAACATCCTATATAAAATATCCCAATGTATAGTCCCTCACCCCAGAGACATCTCATTGAACTAGACGTAGTGTTAATAACAACATTCTCTATTCTTAAGCTTGTTAAATATGTAACAGCCATTTATTTTCTGTACAACAACCAGCTGTCATATCGGGTTCGATAACGCATTAATGGACTGGAAGCGTCACAGGACCAGAGTGACTCAAGAATGGACGACAGGGGTCGAATATCCCAAATGTATGTTATGTAATACATAAGGAATTAGAGGAAGCATAATATGGATGTATTAGTGGATGAACTGTAAAAGCAAGAGTTGACTACAATTATATAGGCTTTGTTTTGCGAAATTATTCTCGAGAACTAGATATGGAAACCAAAAGTATAAATGATAAGTTATAAAATTACTTTGGACACAAATAATAAATGAAAAGAAAGATCAAAAGTTATAAGACATAAGATTCTTAACCAAATCAATCAAACTTCAAGTTGAAGACAAAGTCTTTCTATTTTATCAAATATGAAAATGGTAAAGCTGACATCATTTGGTCAAATGCTTGTTCAACCAACAGCTTTTCCTTCCCTCAACCTCCACTGAGGGAAATAAGCGACTGCTAGACATTTCTTATCTGCCTTGGAAACAAAAAGATCGGGTATCTTGAAATCAAACATGCCCTATCCATCTCTTTTCCTGATCTCTGGGGTCAAGAGTGGGGTTACATGAACAATACATAGTTGGCCGTTCTTGTCGGAATTGGTCGTATGGTGACCTAAATCCACGATCTCTGGGTGGAAAGAGGGTTGGATAAACAACAGATGGTTGGCCGGTCTTGTTGAAATTGGTGGAATGGTGACCTGAATCCATGATCTCTGGGTGGAAAGAGGGTTGCATACACAATAGATGGTTGGCCGGTGGTGTTTTTGCCGGCTTTTATCTAATGTATATGGCAACCTGAAGAGAAGACTGCATATTACTATAGAGGAATGAAAAAGATAGAGGGAGACAGTAAAGACAATGAGAAGACTGACACTCTAAATGCAAGGCAGGATGTTCTCCAGAACCAGATTTGATGCTAAAGGAATAGCACAACCATATTAGAAAAGTTCTAAAGAAGGTTAAGGATATTAGTTTAGACCTTGAGAATAGGTTTTTAAGAATTTTTTTGTGACACCGAGTACTCAAAACTCAGAGGAAAGGCAAAGTCTAGAATTGAGTAGTACAATATGCTTCTACATATTTTGTGACCTGACACGTTGACAAGATTTATGTTGATCTTACCTGTGGATGTTCATTTCCCGGGGTGGTCGTCTTGCTTTGTCGTAAGCCACTTTGGCAAAAACCCCAACGATAAATATGAAGGTGATAACCCCACAGGTGATGTATACAGTGGTGTTGGTTTTGTCATTGAGTGGGTCATAGGCATCAACCTCCACCATGACATCGTTCGGTTTGGTGGTCACGACCCAAATCAACTTCTTACACTGAATTTGGTCTAGTCTTTTGCTTCGTTGTTCACAGCAATATCGTAAAGAACAAGTCCCACAACAGTAGGGATGAGTGGTGTGGTTACAGTCAAACTCTTTGTCCCATTGACCACTGACATCATAATAGCCCAAGCACTTCTCATAAGGAAGTGCAACTGGGTTCTTCACCTTCCTTGTGGTGACCGGAACGGGCACAGCCGTGGCATTAAGGTCTTTCCCTTTGGGAGCGTTGGCAGTTTTTTTGGCTGGACCTTGGTTCTTGTTCCCTTTAACTTTTGCTGCGGCTTCACAATGATAAAGAAGACCAAGTGGATCTAAGTAGACCACAAGAAGTAACACGTGTTGCCACCTCATGATCAACCGGTACTAGACTTGAACCTTGAAAATAAGGTGAGGCTGATGGTTTTTTTTCTGTGCCTAGTGGATATACAGCAAAATGTAATGTGAAGGCTTGAATTAAAGACTTATATATAGAGTCCCCTCCAATCTGACATTGTCCATGAGCTCATTCCTTTCTCCGTCATCGAGATAGCCCACCGGTGGAAGACTTCGAAGTCATACAACTTATCCGGGATTGAGAGCTGCCTAAATGCTCAACCTGTAGATCGGCTTCCGGATACATCCCAATGAGATCGGTGCTAAGATATTGTAGACGATGACCATATGCATGTCGTGTGACGCTTTAGTCCATTATTTACGTCGGCGAATCCTGGATATGGGGAATAGAAAATGAAAATCTGATTAACAATACCAGCTCTCTACCCCTGCTGATGTGTATAAAACCCACCGCCCCATGGGGCTAGATCCACAAAGTAGATAGTGTCTCTCTGCATGTATAATGCACGTTCCAGCTAGCAGCTGACTCTGTATATTAATTCAAAGACGGAGAAGAAGGCAGAAAAAAAAGGAGACATAATATTGATTTTCAAAGCTTCTTTTCCCTTTTTTTTTGAAAGTCTGGGCGAGTGGATTCTGGATGGTGGAGCTTTAGGATCCCATGAGGAAGCCTTCGGCATCAAACGGCTCCGATTGCAGACACATCAAGGAAAAGCTCGGGAACGAGCTTTGGTACATCCTAAGTGGTCTAAGTCCCAGCTCACTTATTCCTCACCACTCGATATCTGGAGACGTGACTCCGGGAAGCCTTATCCAAGCATAACCCCCCTCTCCAAATTCTCAGCCAAGATTCTTACATCACAAGAGTTTTAAATCATACAACTGTACCCCATCCCCCTCTCCCAGTTGCTTCGGCTACATCTGCCATGGAATAAATCTACCCATGTTTAATCCCGAGAACTAAAAATATACAAATTGTGAAGGCAGCCATGCAAAGCTTGGGTGAGTAGCCATTGCATACAGTCTAGAGCATCATCTGCAAACCCCATGCATGATCCTACAGCCGAGAGGATGGTACTCACCCTCATCTCTCACTGCAGATGTTAAAAGCTGTTCTTCAATGAATAGGAGAAGCTGATGCCTGCACTAGTAAAACAAGAGGAGGAGATGTTCTCCTTGTAGGTCCACCCACAGTGGTTTTATCCCTGCATCAATTGATACAGGCGTCACCATTTCACTAGTTAAGGAGCGTGTTTACCCTGGGATAAGTGATCACAGAGAGCTCTTAGAGGGGTAGATTTGGGTGGTGAGAAGGATGGGGGGGGGAGGAGGGGTTGGGAGCTGCAGACTAATTTGATGTCTAGGGCTGGCTGACGAGGTCACGTCCAAGTCTTTTGTAAGAAAGCACGTTCCTTTCTGACATATAACGACGTGGGGGAAATCAATGGAATTATCCTAGAAAGGACACGAGCAGGGATCACAAATGTAATGGGGGAGATTCATGGCTGCGCTCCAGAGCGGGCACACAGGAGCAGATGACGTGCAGGCTTTTTTCCTCTATCCTATGGGATGTGTTATATAGATGCTGGTCCTCTTCCTCACTACTTGGGTCTTCTGTTATCGTGAGGAGCAGCCAAGGATACATCCCTTGTACCAAGAGCTGGCAATCTAGGCACCACATCTGTTAGCAAGGCACCATAAGACCTGGCCGTCACTAATCCTTTGTTTTAGCTTTACCTTCGTGCAGTGGCTTAGGGTACTTACTGCTCGGGATGATTTGCAGACAGGTAGCAAGCAAAGAGTTAAAGAGGACATGGCTTAAAGTAGCATCGTACAATAGAGGTGCGGCTGGAGAGCGGCGATGGCTCCGTGGGGGAGAGCCAAAGTATAAGAGATGAAATATTAGGAAGGAGCATTTACATATTCCCAGGAGTGAAGAGAAAAGAAAGCTAAAACATATAGACAGAGAAATACATACACATGCACATGCACACACATACTGTATATATATACACACATACATACATACATACATACATACATACATACAGCCTTTACCGGCACACAGTAGCAAAAAGAAAAAATAAACAGTCCATATGGTACTGCAGGTCCGCCCGCACAGGTCAACGGACGGCTATGTGGCCAGGGGTATGACACTTCCAATAAATTACACTATGGGAGGGGACCTTAGCCACTAACTCCGGTGCTCTGGGACTCCCCCCATTTGTGGCTCTAGTCCTCTCTTTCGGGTGTCAGCTCCGCTTTGGCCCAAGGACCTCTCGACCGCCTGGTTCCTCTCCACCAAACTCATTAGGTCATCGGCAATACAGGGATCTCCCTGGGCAACTCATGATTGTACCGGCCTGGGACGAGAGTGTACTAATCCGTCCATGACAACCTTCTCCACCATCTGTGTTGGGAAGGAGGATTCAGGTTGCAACCATTTTTGGACCAGGTGTAGGAGATCAAACATTTGGGATCAGGGAGGTTTGTCAATGCGATACGCCCAATGGTCCACCCGTTGTTCCCTGACAGTCAAAGTTACTCCTAAACGTGCCAAGGTCTCAGCCTTTAACTTGGCGTATTCTTTCAACGCCCAGTCATAATACGCCTTCTGCGGTTCACCTGTCAAATTTGGTGCCAGAATCTCGGCCCACTGCTCCAGAGGCAATTTCTCACTCTCCGCCACCCTCTCAAACACCGCCAGGAATACCTCGACGTCATACCCCGGGGTCATCTTTTGCAATGCTCTTCTTACCGTCTTCCTCACGTAAGAGTCATCAGCCGGACTTTGCGTTGGGGTGCTCGTCCTGCCCTGGATGGCGGTTGCCAGAAGCTGCATCTGCTGATGTTGCTCCTGCTGGTTCTGCAGGATCTGCTGCCGCTGCTCCTGCTGAATCTGCTGCTGCTGCTCCTGCTGGATCTGTTGCCGCTGGTTCTGCAGGATCTGCTGCCGCTGCTCCTGCTGGATCTGCTGCCGCTGCTCCTGCTGGATCTGTTGCCGCTGCTCCTGCTGGATCTGCTGCCGCTGCTCCTGCTGGATCTGATGCCGCTGCTCCTGCGGGGTCTGCTGCCGCTGCTCCTGCGGGGTCTGTTGCTGCTGCTCCTGTTGCCACTGCTCCTGCTGGGTCTGCTGCTGCTGCTGCTCCTGCTGGGTCTGTTGCCGCTGCTCCTGCTGGCTCTGCTGTAACAACAGCCTAATGGTCACTTGCTGTTGTTGCTGCGCCTAGACCAGGTGTTTCAGCAGCTCCTGTCAGATTTCCCTCCTGCAGCTGCTTTCACCCAGGACATGCGGTATCAGCAGTCACACTGTCTTTTGGGCAGGGCCAGCGTTAGCGGCAGGCAGACCAGGCAGCTGCCTGGGGCCTCCGCTCCCCCAGGGGCCCCCAACCAGTCGTTTGCTGCCAGCACTGACCCCCCAGCCAGCGCCGACGCATTCAACTATACTGGCGTCTATGACGCCGATACAGTTCAAAGCAATGATGGAGGAGAGAGCGTTAGCTGATGCTCCCTCTCCCATCATTCCCCTCTGCCTCTGACACTATGGGTGCGCGATGACGTCACTTCATAACGTACCCACTGTGTGTCGGGCAGACTGCAGCCTCTGAGACCGGAGCCGAGCCGGGAGCAGCGCGGGGCATGAGGAGAGGTCAGGATTGTGGGGTTTTTTGTAAATATATCAGTGAGTGAGTACTGGGGGGGGTTACTTTATATTCTATGGGAGCTGAATTATATTCTATAAGGGAGGATTGCATCATACTCTTATGGGGCTACATTATATTCTATGGAGAGGTGGGCTATATTATATTCTATGGGGAGTCTGTATTATAGTCTATGAGGGAGGATTGCATCATACTCTTATGGGGCTACATTATGGGGAGGTGGGCTGTATTAAATTTATTATATTCTATGAAGGGTGATTGCATCATACTCTATGAGTGGGCTACATTATACTATATGAGGGGGCCACATTGTATTCTGTGGGTGGTTAAATTATATTGTATAGGGGCTTCATTATACTCTATGAGGGGGCTACATTATATTCTATGGGGGGCTGCATTATGCTGTATGAGGAGGGCTACATTGCATTTTATGGAGGGGCTACATTATATTCTATGGGAAGCTGCATTATACTCTATGAGGGGGCTACCATATATTCTATGGAGGGGCTGCATAATACTATATGAGAGGGGCTGCATTATATTCTATGGGGGTTACATTATATTGAATGGCGGGACTGCATTATACTCAGGGGGCTACATGATATTCTATGAGGGGGCTACCATATATACTATGGAGGGGCTGCATTATACTATATGAGGGGAGCTGCGTTATGTTCTATGGGAGGTTACATTATATTGTATAGTGGGGCTGCATTATACCCAGGGGCTACATTATATTCTATGGGGGGCTGCATTATACTATATGAGGAGGGCTACGTTGTATTTTATGGAGGGGCTACATTATATTCTATGGGCTCTGCATTATACTCTATGAGGGGGCTACATTATATTCTATTGGGGGCTGCATTATACTATATGAGGAGGGCTACATTGTATTCTTTGGAGGGGCTACATTATATTCCAAGGGGGCTGTATTATATGCTATGGGGGCTGCATTATACTATATGAGAGGAGCTGCATTATATTCTATGGAGATTACATTATATTGTATGGTGGGGCTGCATTATACTCTGTGGGGTGGCAGCATTATACTATATGTGGGCTGCATTATTCTGTATCGAGGACTAAGCAGTGTATTATACTATATGGAGGACTGAGGAGTGTATTATACTTTATGGAGGACTGAGGAGTGTATTATACTATATGGAGGACTGAGGAGTGTATTATACTCTATGGATTACTGAGGAGTGTATTTTAATATATGGAGGACTATGAGGAGTGTATTATACTATATGGAGGACTGAGCAGTGTATTTTAATATATGGAGGACTATGAGGAGTGTATTATACTATATGGAGGACTATGGGTAGTGTATTATACTATAAGGAGGACTATGGGTGTGCATTTTACAATATGGAGGACTGTGGTGCACATTTTACTATGTGGAGCACTATGTGGTGTATTATACTAAACAAGGAAAATGCTGCATATTTATTGAGTGTTTGGCTTGGTTATGCCAGAAGAAAAATCATTGTTCTCAGCAGCACATCGCCGGTGTAAACTGTAGATGTGATGCGGATAACATGATACTGTCTGGGGACAGATTGATCCATTAGTGATTGTTCTGTTCCCATCATTATTCCTCAGACGGTAGAAAGAGGCCGGGAAACAAGTGTTGAACGACTTCACTATTGTCGATCACACTTGTTTAGCGGCCTGAACTCAGCGCATGTAACTACAACCGGAATGCTTCTGTGTGATGTGCCATATGTCAGCATTTGGGGCCCCATTTTAAACTTTTGCCTAGGGCCCCACTTTGCCTAATACCGGCCCTGCTCTTGGGATTAGTGCTGGTGCATCTAGCACCACTTGTAGGGATCTGTACTCACTCGGCTGTGGTTGAGGCAGGCACAGGAAGAAGTATTGCTGAAATGTCCAAGCACGTTTATTAAAACAGCATAATCTGCTCTGAAGGAAAACAAATGAAAAGTCTTTTCCGGCTCAAAGTAGCAGAACAGTAACAGAAAAAACAAACAGTCCATATAGTACTGCGCGTCCGCCCACTCAGGTCAGTGCCTTTAGCACACACACAATGGAGGTATCCATACCTCCAGCCACAGACACTGAATGAGAGATCTGGCCTCCATTTTATTAGCCGCACCACGCCCCTGGGGTGGGGATATGTGAGCGGTCATTCCCACCCATCTCTTACGACCACTTGTAAAACTCGGCCCTGGAATGGCCCAAATAACTCTCTCAGCACTATAGGTGCCGGAGCACATATCCGAGATCACATCACCACAGCACCACCATGACACATATCTCCCCTCAAGGACTTGTTCAGAAGCCATCTTACAGTACATATACACATACACATTCATACACACATACATACACACATATACATTCACACATACATATGCACACAAATATACATGCACACACATACACACGCATACATCTACACATACATGCACACATACATATACACATACATATACACACAGATGCACACATACATATACACTGTAGTGCAGCGGTAACACCGTATACAGTGATGAGGCAATGACCCAGCAAAGTTCAAAGCAAAAGTCTCTTTAATGTTTAACTCACAAATAATGCACAGCACACGATATCCTCCAGATCGCAGGCGGGAACCATATCCTCTGGATTACAGCCAATAAACACGCCAGTTCACCTCCAGAGACCAGTTGCCGTGGGCGACTGCCCCGCTGTGTATGTTTTGGGTGCCACGCCTTCCTTCACACAGGTAGAGCTATGCAGAGCCGAATGCTCTGCACTCTAGCAAACACCAGACTGACACTGACCCTAAACCTGACACACCCAAACCCTATACTGCAGGGTTTTTAACTAGCAACCTGTGGCCTTCAGCCATATGGAAAACCCAGCAAGGAGTGAAACGGACTGCACCACTACCATCTGAAGTCTGTTTCAAGCACAAAAGCCCAGAGCAGGTTTTCCCTAAATCTGCCTTGGACACTAGCATGTCCAAGACCTAAACTCACTTTAGTCTGTATTGCAACTAAAGCTACGCCTGTGACTGCAATGCACTCTCATGGCCTCAGTATACCTCTGTGCGCATCCTGGGGGGAACACACAGTGACACCTACATGTAACACCAGTCACTGCCTCACATAATGCACACATATACATACACACAAATACACATAAATACAGTACACATATACAAACACGCACATATGTACATACAAATACACATATATACACACATATACAAACACGCACATGTATACACACAAATACACATATATACACACATATACAAACACGCACATATATACATCATATACTGTACATAGACACATACATACATATACACATACCTACACATATAGAAACACACACACATATGCATACACACATATACAAACACACACATACATACACACATATAACCGTATACAAACATACACACATATATATTTATTTATTAAGGGAAGAAGGGAGGTGACTGAGCTCTGCTACACTGGGATGCTTATCATCAGCCAGTCACATATTCCAGGTTTTTTATTGATTATATACTGATTTATGATCATAGCGAAGTGTAGGAGGAGGGTCGGGATGAAGTGTGTGACGATCCACAGCAAAAGCAGAGCAGTAGTAGAGGAGGCACTGTACGTAATGAAGTCTGTGTGCTTCTTATCCCAAAGGAATCAGAACTGGCTTCCAGTGATGATATTTCACTAGTTCACCACTAGTTGGAGATACTGAGTACACAGTCTCAGATTTCAGATCTGAGAAAATACAGAATTCTTAAAGTTCCAAATGATTAGTAATGGCTGTTACAGATGTGGTGCCCCTGAGGGTCCAGTCGCCACAGAAGTACTGCACTTCATCCAGAGGTGTGGTATCCCACCCTCAGGTAAGGAGGGAGCACCACTTAGGACTCCAACACTTGCACCCAACACACTACAGTTCAGTCAGGGCATCTGGGTGCACCCTGCAGGAGGATGGCCTCATCCCGGGCTGGCTAGGAAAGGGTGTTAATAGGTGAGTGGGAAAGGTAGAGAAGGGGCGGAGCTTAGTGATTGGTGTGAGAGAGGGTATCCAATCAGTGGCAGTTGGTGGGCAGAGTTAAGGTGGAGGAAAAGGATTGTTCTGGAAAGATCCAGTCAGTCGGTTGGGGAAGGCAGAGCGAAGGAGTCAGTTGGAGGGAGGAGATCTGAAGGAGGCTTCCAGAAGGGGTCGTAGGAACACGGTTAGTGCGAAAGCCAACCGTGGGGCCCGTATCCTGGAAAGGAAAGACCAGGTCGCAGTGAGGGAGCCGGCCCCTAGTCTAGTGGAGAATAGCAAACGAGGCTCAGCAAGCTATCCAGCGGCTGAGGTAACTTTAAGTGCCTCAGCCACAATCACAAACATTCCTCAAAAAGGTAGCCATAGAGATAGAGGATCCCGGGGCTTGACCCACGTCGCCCGGCAAGGTCCAAGGCTTCTGGCTTGGGGACACTGCTTGTGAAGGCGCAGGGCAGGAGAGGTGGAGATTGGTGCAGTGAGACAGTCAAGAAAGGCGGACACAAAGGAGAGTCCTGGAGACATGCTTCCCAAACTACCTGGGAGTTTTCTTGCCCTCTGACCTGGAAGACACAGTGCCAAGTGGGTAACCGTACTAAAACAGTGAGTAAAAACTGTGAAACTGCACCCCGCTGTGTCCCTTGTGTTATTCGCAGCTTGCCTGCTGTAATGTAAAATGTCTATCAGGTATGATGTTTTCTGTAATCTTCTAGAATCCTCCCTTCTATGATAAAGTAACCTGTCAGCTTTTGCAGCCCCCTCCTTTTGCCCCCCCTTGGCAGCTGTGGGTGTACAGCTCTCTGCCTGCATCTGAAACCTGATACCGGGCATTTCCTCTCGAAGCCTTCTCCTCCTCCCCCCTGCACAGCTAAAGGGAAAGCATTTCTTTTGTTCTCATAGAGGCCGAATGAAAAGTATGAGAGATATTAAACTAAGCTAGCATGGGCCCCGGTCGCGACAAAAAAATGAAACGGACATTTCTGTGATCTGAGTAGACCCAGCTTCGCTACGGTGGCTCCTGCGAGGTTCTCGGACCTTCAGAAATTGAGATATGGATTGCTCCCAAATGGAATGTCTTAATTATGGCATACTTGGTGTTATTGGATTCTATTCGATAAATCACAAACAATGATGCCCTATGTGTGTTGGTACGGGCTTTTCTCGGTTAGATATAGTTATTCTAAGTTTTGTAGCCAAATCATAACTTAGAGAAAGGGGGGTTGGACCTCACCAGACCACCCATTTCGTGAGGTCACAGACCCTAGGCTATAAGGTATTCCCTACCAAATTCCAGTCAGTTGGAGCTGCAGATTCCGTGCTGACAAGAACCCCAGATGAGTGGGGATGTTTGGTTAAGCGGCCCATCCCCCAGCCACATGGTCTGCCTAATACCACCTAAGCACATGTAAATGTTACTCTGCCTTTTAATCCTTGTTGTTTTCATATATTTGTATTGTACATATTTAATGTCTCAACTTTATAGCAACTTTTAGCTATGTAACTACTGCCCACATTTTGGGAATAAATGATAAAAATCTATTAGCTCTGTCTCCATGCTCTAAGAAACGAACTATGCGCCTTTTTTAGATAATCGCTACTAATTTGGGGGTTTGCCACGGACCCTCTTAATTAACTCTTTGATTAAGTAAAGCGTGGCTGGTGGCAGCGTGGTGTGTGCGGTTAGTTAGGCTGGTTGGCAGTCCGGAAGGGTCTTATATTGCTGGATGAGTGGTTGAGGCCACAGCATTGATAATTCCTTTACTGCAGTAGTCTAATTGGCCGTGCACAACAAGCAGCCCGTTCGGCGACTAATTATCCTAGGTGCAGTTCCCTGACTGACCTGAGGGTAAGGGGGGCGCCGGAGAGCTGCGAGTTCCAAAGTGGAACTGAGAAAGTGGGATATACATAAATCCCCGCAGTTCTTGGAAGGTTGTTAGCAGTGGTGGGGCATCCAAAATACCCCCCTGCGGTAAATTGTTAGAGCAAGATTAGCTTGCTGTGTGTTGGTCTCACGGTGCCAGCGGTGGGATAACTAAGATAAGCCCCCACTGTGCCTGTGATAGCCGTGTGTGTCGCGTCCTTCCGTCCACTGACAAGCCCGTGTCAGTGGTAGGATCGTGGCGTATTGGTAGCACCGGCCGTGCTGTTCGTCACACCTGCCCTGCACCGCACGCACCATCACAGACACCAAATCAATTGTAACAGCTGCCCCGCGACAAAAGCTCAGCCTGTGGAGAGCGGTAACAACTCAGCTGCATCATCATCGGCCCCGGAGGATCTGTTCTGCAGCGCTGGTCACCTGTGACCGGTAACCACAGATGGCGTCACAATTCCATTTTCCCTCCCATTTTCCCATCATCTTCTCCCCATTGTCATCCAACATCTTTCATTAAATATCCATCTTTACTGGATGCCCAGGGCCACGGCCTGGGTCGCTGCCATCGTGACACATCCCCCTTTAAAGAACCTGACCGGCCCGGTACCGAGTAACCTAAGGCCCTGTGGGGGCGCTCCACAGACATGGGGCGGCAAGTCTGCTGCTGCACCAGACAGACTCTGTCATTGATAACCTCTATAGATTTTACCTGTAATACCACTCCAGACCACATGGTGTGCAGTTAGTGGAAGACTAGCACATAGCGGAAGCTCAGGCCAATCACTGCCACCAGGTGGTCAAACATATTGTGCAAGAATTAAGGTTTCCTTCTCTGCTGAGCTAATTTTCAGATCATATGAGGATATAATAATTACCGAGACCTTTACGCTGCGGTTTGTACCTGCTTTCAGCTGATCTGGGCCCTGTATACTTCTATCCATTCTCCGCAGTCATTTGCATCAGCGCTGTAATTAATACTCAGGGAGCACGGCCGTATCAGTGCACCCCAGGCGGCTCCACCATCGCCTCCTCACCGGACCCATCGCCTCCATTCCATTCTCTCCTCTTTACAGCATCGGCCTCTTTATTGTGAAACTTAATGAACCTTGAAATATACATCAATATGAGTCTGGGATTGGAGTCGAAGCGTGGCGGGACGAGGTTCAGCCTGTGGCATCAGGAAGAATTACTGACAACCACAAAAGGCCATTTCCAATTTTCCAATCAGAGATTGCTACCAGGCAGCTTTAAAGTAAGGAGTCGTCTGATTACGGCTCTTAGAGGGGTTTCTGTAGCTCTGAGAAGACTTTATACCTGGACTGGGAGAGCAATCCTGAAGAGGAGGCTTGTAAGCACCTAAGTTTTCAACATGGTTACGAAATTCAGAGGACGGCACAGCGGGAGCATGTATTAGAGGCGTACTATAGCTATACAGAAGAGAAAAAAACAATAATAGGAAAATACTAAACTAAAGGGGTTAAAATTACATACAATGTTCACCGTAATGAAAATGGCATGGTGTACAGAAAAGTGTGCACGGACAAAGGTAACGGTATAAAAAGAACCCGGAGCAAGAAAAGGGCAGATAAAGTCAAAATCAACATATTCAACTACAAACAAAAAATACGCACCTCAACATTTCCTATTCTAATATGATGCACATTAGTATAAAATACAGATTGTAACTGAAGAAATGTGGAAAACACAAATGATATCTAACCACTTATTCATAAAAATTAAGTCTACAACTCTGTTTAAAAAATATAACTACTATAATACTGCCCCCCATGTACAAGAATATAACTACTATAATACTGCCCCCTATGTACAAGAATATAGCTACTATGATACTGCCCCTATGTACAAGAATATAACTACTATAATACTTCCCCCTATGTGCAAGAATATAACTACTATAATACTGCTCCTATGTACAAGAATATAACTACTATAATAATGCCCCCTATGTACAAGAATATAACTACTATAATACTTCCCCTATGTACAAGAATATAACTACTATAATACTGCCCCTATGTACAAGAATATAACTACTATAATACTTCCCCTATGTACAGGAATATAACTACTATAATACTGCCCCCTATGTACAAGAATATAACTACTATAATACTGCTCCTATGTACAAGAATATAACTACTATAATACTGCCCCTATGTACAAGAATATAACTACTATAATACTGCCCCATATGCACAAGAATATAACTACTATAATACTGCCCCCTATGTACAAGAATATAACTACTATAATACTGCCCCCTATATACAAGAATATAACTACTATAATACTGCTCCCTATGTACAAGAATATAACTACTATAATACTGCCCCCTATATACAAGAATATAACTACTATAATATTGCCCCCTATGTACAAGAATATAACTACTATAACACTGCCCCCTATATACAAGAATATAACTACTATAATACTGCCCCCTATGTACAAGAATATAACTACTATAATACTGCCCCCTATGTACAAGAATATAACTACTATAACACTGCCCCCTATATACAAGAATATAACTACTATAATACTGCTCCCTATGTACAAGAATATAACTACTATAATACTGCCCCTATGTACAAGAATATAACTACTATAATACTGCCCCCTATGTACAAGAATATAACTACTATAACACTGCCCCCATATACAAGAATATAACTACTATAATACTGCCCCCTATATACAAGAATATAACTACTATAATACTGCTCCCTATGTACAAGAATATAACTACTATAATACTGCCCCCTATATACAAGAATATAACTACTATAATACTGCCCCCTATGTACAAGAATATAACTACTATAACACTGCCCCCTATATACAAGAATATAACTACTATAATACTGCCCCCTATGTACAAGAATATAACTACTATAATACTACCCTCTATATACAAGAATATAACTACTATAATACTGCCCCTTATGTACAAGAATATAACTACTATAATACTGCCCCCTATATACAAGAATATAACTACTATAATACTGCTCCCTATGTACAAGAATATAACTACTATAATACTGCCCCCTATATACACTCACTGGCCACTTTATTAGGTACACCATGCTAGTAAGGGGTTGGACCCCCTTTTGCCTTCAGAACTGCCTCAATTCTTCGTGGCAGAGATTCAACAAGGTGCTGGAAGCATTCCTCAGAGATTTTGGACCATATTGACATGATGGCATCACACAGTTGGCGCAGATTTGTCGGCTGCACATCCCTGATGCGAATCTCCCGTTCCACCACATCCCAAAGATGCTCTATTGGATTGAGATCTGGTGACTGAGGAGGCCATTTGAGTACAGTAAACTCATTGTCATGTTCAAGAAACCAATCTGAGATGATTCGAGCTTTATGACATGGCGCATTATCCTGCTGAAAGTAGCCATCAGATGTTGGGTACATTGTGGTCATAAAGGGATGGACATGGTCAGCAACAATACTCAGGTAGGCTGTGGCGTTGCAACGATGCTCAATTGGTACCAAGGGGCCCAAAGAGTGCCCAGAAAAAATTCCCCACACCATGACACCACCACCACCAGCCTGAACCGTTGATACAAGGCAGGATGGATCCATGCTTTCATGTTGTTTACGCCAAATTCTGACCCTACCATCCGAATGTCGCAGCAGAAATCGAGACTCATCAGACCAGGCAACGTTTTTCCAATCTTCTACTGTCCAATTTCGATGAGCTTGTGCAAATTGTAGCCTCAGTTTCCTGTTCTTAGCTGAGAGGAGTGGTACCCAGTGTGGTCTTCTGCTGCTGTAGCCCATCTGCCTCAAAGTTCGACGCACTGTGCGTTCAGAGATGCTCTTCTGCCTACCTTGGTTGTAACGGGTGGCAATTTGAGTCACTGTTGCCTTTCTATCAGCTCGAACCAGTCTGCCCATTCTCCTCTGACCTCTGGCATCAACAAGGCATTTCCGGCCACAGAACTGCCGCTCACTGGATTTTTTTTCTTTTTCGGACCATTCTCTGTAAACCCTAGAGATGGTTGTGCGTGAAAATCCCAGTAGATCAGCAGTTTCTGAAATACTCAGACCAGCCCTTCTGGCACCAACAATCATGCCACGTTCAAAGGCACTCAAATCACCTTTCTTCCCCATACTGATGCTCGGTTTGAACTGCAGGAGATTGTCTTGACCATGTCTACATGCCTAAATGCACTGAGTTGCCGCCATGTGATTGGCTGATTAGAAATTAAGTCTTAACACACAGTTGGACAGGTGTACCTAATAAAGTGGCCAGTGAGTGTACAAGAATATAACTACTATAATATTGCCCCCTATGTACAAGAATATAACTACTATAACACTGCCCCCTATATACAAGAATATAACTACTATAATACTGCCCCCTATGTACAAGAATATAACTACTATAATACTGCCCCCTATGTACAAGAATATAACTACTATAACACTGCCCCCTATATACAAGAATATAACTACTATAATACTGCTCCCTATGTACAAGAATATAACTACTATAATACTGCCCCTATGTACAAGAATATAACTACTATAATACTGCCCCCTATGTACAAGAATATAACTACTATAACACTGCCCCCATATACAAGAATATAACTACTATAATACTGCCCCCTATATACAAGAATATAACTACTATAATTCTGCTCCCTATGTACAAGAATATAACTACTATAATACTGCCCCCTATATACAAGAATATAACTACTATAATACTGCCCCCTATGTACAAGAATATAACTACTATAACACTGCCCCCTATATACAAGAATATAACTACTATAATACTGCCCCCTATGTACAAGAATATAACTACTATAATACTACCCTCTATATACAAGAATATAACTACTATAATACTGCCCCCTATGTACAAGAATATAACTACTATAATACTGCCCCCTATATACAAGAATATAACTACTATAATACTGCTCCCTATGTACAAGAATATAACTACTATAATACTGCCCCCTATATACAAGAATATAACTACTATAATATTGCCCCCTATGTACAAGAATATAACTACTATAACACTGCCTCCTATATACAAGAATATAACTACTATAATACTGCCCCCTATGTACAAGAATATAACTACTATAATACTGCCCCCTATATACAAGAATATAACTACTATAATACTGCCCCCTATGTACAAGAATATAACTACTATAACACTGCCCCCTATATACAAGAATATAACTACTATAATACTGCCCCCTATGTACAAGAATATAACTACTATAATACTACCCTCTATATACAAGAATATAACTACTATAATACTGCCCCCTATGTACAAGAATATAACTACTATAATACTGCCCCCTATATACAAGAATATAACTACTATAATACTGCTCCCTATGTACAAGAATATAGCTACTATAATACTGCCCCCTATATACAAGAATATAACTACTATAATATTGCCCCTATGTACAAGAATATAACTACTATAACACTGCCCCCTATATACAAGAATATAACTACTATAATACTGCCCCCTATGTACAAGAATATAACTACTATAATACTGCCCCCTATATACAAGAATATAACTACTATAATACTGCTCCCTATGTACAAGAATATAACTGCTATAATACTGCTCCTATGTACAAGAATATAACTACTATAATACTGCCCCCTATGTACAAGAATATAGCTACTATGATACGGTCCCTATGTACAAGAATATATCTACTATAATACTGCCCCTATGTACAAGAATTTAACTACTATAATACTGCTCCTATGTACAAGAATATAATTACCATAATAGTGTACCCTATGTACAAGAATATAACTACCATAATACTGCCCCCTATGTACAAGAATATAACTACTATAATACTGCTCCCATGTACAAGACTATAACTACTATAATACTGCTCCTATGTACAAGAATATAACTACAATAATACTGCTCCAATATACAAGAATATAACTACTATAATACTGCCTCCTATGTACAGGAATATAACTACTATAATACTGCCCCCTATGTACAAGAATATAACTACTATAATACTGTCCCCTATGTACATTAATATAACTACTATAATATTCCCCCTTATGTACAAGAATATAACTACTATAATACTGTCCCCTATGTACATGAATATAACTACTATAATACTGCTCCCTATGTACAAGAATATAACTACTATAATACTGCTCCTATATACAAGAATATAACTACTATAATAGTGTCCCCTATGTACAAGAATATAACTACTATGATACTGCTCCTATGTACAAGAATATAACTACTATAATACTGCCCCTATGTACAAGAATATATCTACTATAATACTGCTGCTATATACAAGAATATAACTACTATAATACTGCCCCCTATGTGCAAGAATATAACTACTATAATACTGCTCCTATGTACAAGAATATAACTACTATAATACTGCTCCTACGTACAAGAATATAACTACTATAATACTGCCCCAATGTACAAGAGTATAACTACTATAATACTGCTCCTACGTACAAGAATATAACTACTATAATACTGCCCCAATGTACAAGAATATAACTACTATAATACTGCTCCTATGTACAAGAATATAACTACTATAATACTGCCCCTATGTACAAGAATATAACTACTATAATACTGCTCCTACGTACAAGAATATAACTACTAGCTGTGAGGTTGTGTGTCTGTGGTTCTGCTCATGTCTGGAGCAAGCCCAGGGAGGAGCCACCCTGGGCAGGGAAGCTCCCCAAGCAAGGCCCTGGCTTCCAGGCCTACACTGGGAGGAAACTCCCAACCTTCTTATGTGGATGGAAAATAAACCTCAGAATGGAAGTCCCAGCAGCATGGAGAAAGATCATGTGTTGAAGTTCAGCACAGGAAAGAAACAGGAGAAAGCTTTGTCTGTGTGCAAGGATGGTGCAGTTAACCCCTTCCTGACATCCGATGGTATATCCCGTCCATGGGACCTGGGCCCCTATGCCCATGGACGGGAGAGTACGTCGGCGCGATCAGCGGCGCCCACGTGGTGAGCGCCGCTGATCGCGGCCGGGTGTCAGCTGATTATCACAGCCGACACCCGGCAAAATGTGTCAGGGGCGGTCACGGACCGCCCCCGACACGCTAACCCCTTGCACACCGCGATCAAACATGATCGCGGTGTACCGGGAGTTAAAGGGAAGCATCGGCAGGGAGGGGGCTCCCTCCGTGCTTCCCTGAGCCCCCCACGGCAGCGCAATGTGCAGCGCTGCTGCGGGGGGCTCTTTCCCTACAGGCCCCCCGGATCCAAGATGGCGACGGGGGCCTTCGGGGGCCTGAGGAAGCTGGCTTCCTCAGTGCCTGCAAAGCGCAGGCATGAGGAAGCCTTCTGCAGTGCCTGTGTCAGATCGCTGATCTGTCACAGTGATTTGTGATGTGACAGATCAGCGATCTGTCACAGGACAGTGATGTCCCACCTGGGACTATTTAATAAAGATAAAAAAAAATAAAAAAAGTGTAAAAATAATTTAAAAAAAATCGCCTGTTTAGGTACATTAGTGGCTCTCCAAAGGCAACATGACACCCACAGACCATTCCATCAAAGTCTGCATTCCAAAACGTCACTACTTCCCTTCCGAGCCCCGACGTGTGCCCATACAGTAGTTTTCTCCCACATATGGGGTATCAGCATACTCAGGACAAATTGGACAACAACTTTTGGGGTCCAATTTCTCCTGGTACCCTTGGGAAAATAAAAAAATGGTGACTAAAAGATCATGTTTGTGGAAAAAATACGAATTTTTTATTTTCACGCCCGGGCGTTATAAACTTCTGTGAAGCACTGGGGGGTTCAAAGTGCTCACCACACATCTAGATAAGTTCCTTAGGGGGTCTAGTTTCCAAAATGGTGTCATTTGTGGGGGGTTTCCACTGTTTTGGTACATCAGGGGTTTTCCAAACGCGACATGGTGTCCGATCTCAATTCCAGCCAAAAACGTCAAATGGCGCTGCTTCCCTTCCGAGCTCTGCCATGCGCCCAAATAGTGGTTTACCCCCACATGTGGGGTATCAGCGTACTCAGGACAAATTGCACAATAACTTTTAGGGTCCTGTTACCCTTGGGAAATTAAAAATTGGGGTGAAAAGATCATTTTTGTGGAAAAAATATGATTTTTTAATTGTACCGCTGTACGTTATAAACTTTTGTAAAGCCCTTGTGGGTTCAAAGTTCTCACCACATATCTAGATAAGTTCCTTGGGGAGTCTAGTTTCCAAAATGGGGTCACTTGTAGGGGGTTTCCACTGTTTAGGTACATCAGGGACTCTCCAAACGTGACATGGCGTCCAATCTGAATTCCAGTCAATTTTGCATTGAAAAAGTCAAACGGCGCTCCTTCCATTCTGAGCTCTGCCATGCGCCGAAACAGTCGTTCCCCCCCACATATCAGGTATCTGCGTACTCAGGACAAATTGCACAATAACTTTTGCAGTCCAATTTCTCCTGTTACCCTTGGTAAAATAAAAAAAATTGAACCTGAATTATTTTTTTGATGAAAAAAAGTTAGATGTTCATTTTTTTTTAAATATTCAAAAAAATTCCTGTGACGCACCTAAAGGGTTAATAAACTTCTTGAATGTGGTTTTGAGCACCTTAAGGGGTGCAGTTTTTAGAATGGTGTCACTTTTGGGTATTTTCTATCATATAGACCCCTCAAAGTGGCTTCAAATGTGATGTGGTCCTAAAAATAAAATGGTGTTGTAAAAATGAGAAATCGCTGGTCAACTTTTAACCCTTATAACTTCCTAAGGCTACTTTCACACATCAGGTTTTCGGCGTCAGGCACGATCCGGCGTCGTGCCGGAATGCCGGATCCGGCAAATGTTTTGTGCCTGATGTGCCGGATCCGGTTTTCTGCCGGATCCGTCTTGTTCTTGACAGACAAAACCGGATCCGTCTCATCCGGTTCATCCGTTTTTCTATTAGTTTTTCGACGGATTACGCCGGATCCGGTTTTTAAAATTGACCCTTGTGGCCTTCCGAACGGGATTGGCTACTGGAAAACTATATATAGCATGTTCCTACAGCCCTTCTTTGACAGGTTGTAGAGAAGAAAGTGCAGGTTGGAGAGAAGAGCAAGTTACTGGCGAAGATGGATGTTGTCATTGGAAA
This sequence comes from Dendrobates tinctorius, assembly GCF_039654945.1. Classification (NCBI taxonomy): domain Eukaryota; kingdom Metazoa; phylum Chordata; class Amphibia; order Anura; family Dendrobatidae; genus Dendrobates; species Dendrobates tinctorius. The sequence goes on along the minus strand of NW_027361731.1, from coordinate 24,591,995 downwards.
TATTACCACTAGAAGTTCTGTGACGGTTTCAGGGACAATTTTGCACTATACTTTATGTCACCTCAAGGCAGAGTACACTGGGATGACAGAGTGTGAGAGATTTGTGCCCTAACCAAACTTGTGTACCTTCTGGACCAACAGTATATACCTTTGCCAACCAAAGTTGGCTATCTTGTCATGGTCTTACTATTTTTACCTTTAGGCCACAGGTGTGTACCTGGTTGTGTTTTATGCAAAGTATTTCACCTTTTAACAAAAGTTGTGTACATTGGTAGGAAATCACCAACAATAAACACAACTTTTCAGGTGAAATACTTTGCTTCAAACACAACCAGGAACACAACTGTGGCAAAAAGCTAAAATGTACCCACAGTTATATACCTGGTTTTGAATACCTTTTTACCTTTTAAATACCCTGTATTTAACCTTTTTTTTAAACATATTTCGCCGCAGAAAGAAATGACAGACAACCAGTGTAAACACTAATTTAACTTTTATTTAAAATATTTTTTTTTGTGTAAACTGTTTTTAAAGTTAAAAAAACTTTTTTAATAAAGGTTTGAAACCCAATGGGCATTTTTATTACAAAAAACCATTATAACTCGGTGTAGTGTGGGGTGGAAATACTGCTGGAGGGGCTGCGGGACACTTCGACAATGGGAATGTGGAGAGAGGACTGGGATCGTGGTGGGGAAGGAACAGTTAGAGGTGAAGGTGTGGAAAAAGCTACAGAATGGGTGGACATGTGGGAAGCAGAAGAGGTGGTGGGTGGTGGAGTGGAGGGTTGGGCAGGGACTGTAGGAGCAGATGATGTTGATGGAAAGTTGTGTGGGGAAGGAGTTTGGTACGGGGAAGGAGTTTGGTACGGGGCAGGTTGCTGGAAGTGGGGAGATGTCTGGTACTGGGGAGGTTGCTGGTACTGGTGAGGTTGCTGGTATGTAATAGGAGGGGGAGGATGGAAAGTGGCTGGAGGGGGTGCAGATGTAATAGGAGGGGGAGGATGGAAAGTGGCTGGAGGGGGTGCAGATGTAATAGGAGGGGGAGGATGGAAAGTGGCTGGAGGGGGTGCAGGTGGAGGAACTACAGTGGTGGGAGGTGGAGGTTGGGAGGTAACCTGCTGTAGAGCACCGTGGCACGAATGCATTACATGCATCTGCTGGGTTGGAGATAGTGTTGCCATGCGCTCCACAACAGACCTGAAAAAGGTGTGGTTTGGCGAAGATCTTGCTTCTGAATGCATGGTTTGCAGAAGTGTCTTCACCTCCAGAATGCTGGAGTTGATCTGCTGAAAGCCTGCGGAGATTTGCTCTGACAAGACTTTTAGACAGTTCTGGAAAGATGCATTCAGATGCAAGAACTCTGGCGCATAACTCTTTTCCTGACCCCTCTGCCGCTGCCGCCCAGTACCCGCAGGTGTACTAGAGGTGGCAGGGGCAGAAGGGTGGGGTAAAGGGAAAGCAATCTCCTCACCAGCAGCTTCATGTAATGTAGGCGGCCACGATGCTCCTGTGCTGGTGGATGGGACAGATGGGTCGAATGTGTGGGAAGGCTGGGAAGGTGCAGATGTACCGGGGCGGTCGAAGTGTCCCTCGGTGCCGGTCTCCTCAGGGATCGCCTCAGAAGGGTCCAATCGTGCAGGCTCCCGAGTGCTGCTCACCGTGCTGTGGAATAAAGAGAAAAAAAAACAATTAAAATACTGACATGGTATGGCCCTGGCTGAAAAAAAAAAGTTACATCTAACATTCTTTTCACATGTGGTGTGTAATATTTACCTTCTGGTGAGCATTGTTTCCCGGAGGAACGACAGGGCTCGTGCGTACTTGTACTTGCTCCTGCGTCCTCCAGATCCACTCGGGGCCCGCATCTCTTTATTGAACTCCTTCTTGAAACGATCCCTCACAGACCGCCACCGATTCACAATTCTGTTCCCTGAAACGAGAAAGGAGTGGTTAGTATACAACATCAGTGTTTCACAAACTCCAGTCCTCATGGTCCCCAGGGGTCATGTTTTCAGGATTTCCATAGTAAATAGAAATCCTGAACACATGATCCGTGGGGACCACGAGGACTGGAGTTCGTGAAACACTGGTTTACATCAAGCAACCGGTACTGTATATACTTACGCTCTTTAATCTGGGCCCGAACATCGAGGTCCTCCCAGCGGCCCACAAGGAGCGAACAGATTTCCTCCCAGAGTCGTCGGGTAACGTTAAGGTCAGCGTGGCGGCGGTCAGCCATATTCCAGAGCGGCTCCCTTTCTCTGACGAGATTGATGAGGTGGTCCACATCGAGTCCTCCATCCTCACCGTCAGAGTCGGGAGCACGCTGTGAAGGCTGTTAAAGAAAAAGACAAAAATAACATAATTAGCCTCCACAAAAGAAATGAAATAAAAAGTGCAAAAAAACAAAGCAAAAATATTTATACTTACACACTGGTGACCGCCGCGTTGCTGTCGCCGACGACCCTGGGAGGAACTGCGAGGACCTCTTGGCGGAGCACCAGATTGGGAAGACTAGAGAAGAAAACAAAAAATGTTATGTCTTTGGATGTAGGCATTTGTTTGCTGTGTGTGGTCTGCAGAACATTGTTTTCTATGTGTTGTGTGTAGTGTGATGTTGTGTTTCTGCGTTTGATGCAAAAAACTTACCAATTGTGAGCCCACTCCAAGCGTCTGTCCACCCCTTCCTTCTTCTTCTGGGAGCTCCTCTTCATCTTGTGATTCCTGTTTTGAAATAAAAGGCAATGAATAGACATATATTACAGAGATGGTGGATTTTGGAAATAAAAACTTACCGTCAAACGCTGACGATGCGAGGGAGGGCTCCCAGAAGATGATGTGCTGTCTTCCTGGTGGCCACACTCCATGCCTGTGGGTGGTGTTCCAGCTGCTGCCATTGCTGCTGCTGCATCTATTGGGCGGCTGTTGAATAAAGAGAAACAAAGGGCCAATGAATATCTTGATATTCAATAGCCCTAGTTTGGAGGAATGGGGGATTTGATAATTACCGTCTCTCATCTGCTGCTGGCCTCCCCTCCTCAGCATGTTCCATTTGCTGCTCCATTTGGGGTGGTGGTGGTGCTGATGGTGCTGCAGTGGTCTCCTGCCTTCTCCTGCTGCGCTTGGTTGCTTTCTTGGGTGGCATGTTGGGTGTGGCTGTGGGTCCCACTGTCTTGCTTTTATATATGTCTTGTGGGCAGAGCTACTGAGCATGCTCAGACCAAAAAAACCGGATCCGGCGCATTGCGGCGCTCATAGGCTTTCATTGTGTGAAAAAGCCGGACGCGCCGGATCCGGCGAGTCCGGCTTTTACGCCGGAGACAAAAAACGTTACAGTAGCCGTTTTTTCCAGACGCCGGATCGCGACACATTGCCGGATCCGGCGAAAACCGGATGAAACGCATGGCCATCCGGCGCGATCCGGCGCAAATGCAAGTCAATGGGGGGGAAACCGGATCCGGCATTGCATTTCGCCGGATCCGGTTTCTGTCAAAAGCGCCGGATCGCGCCTGACGGCGAAAACCTGATGTGTGAAAGAGGCCTAACAAAAAAAAATTTTGGTTCCAAAATTGTGCTGATGTAAAGTAAACATGTGGGAAATGTTAGTTATCAAGTTTTTTGTGTGCCGTATCTCTGTGATTTAAGGGCATAAAAATTCAAAGTTGGAAAGTTGGAAAATTGCGAAGTTATTTGAATGAAATTTTACCACTAACATGAAGTACAATATGTCACGAGAAAACAATGTCAGAATCACCGTGATCCATGGAAGCGTTCCAGAGTTATGACCTCATAAAGGTATAGTGGTCAGAATTGTAAAAATTGGCCTGGTCATGAACATGCAAACCACCCTTGGGGGTGAAGGGGTTAAACAGTCGGCCGGTCAAGGCAAACAGTGTCCAGAGCCTGGAAGGAAATCCCAGAAGGCATCTTCTGCTGAGAACCTGAGTGTTGGAGGGCAGGTGGCTGCACAGAAGGTGAGGCAGAGTCCATCACCAGCTTCAGGTGTGCAGCTCACTCCAGGCAGACAGAGACGGACATCTCTGGAGAAGCAAACACTCCAGGAGAACCTTCAGCTGGGACATGTGGTGACCAGCATGGCGAGCTCTGGACGCACGAGGTTGCAGGCTGGTGGCAGCGGTAAAAGTGTTGTGGAGGCTGGAGCCACAAAACCAGCGACATTAAAAACCAACGTGTCAACCCCTAAAGCAAGACCCCAGAAGGAGCCGCCACGTGCCCCGGAGCTACAGCTGGCAGAGGAGATACCAGGACTGGTCAGGAGGATGGGTGAGTTGCAGCAGCAGAGGAATCTTCTGCAAATAGAAATTGACTGCATTTACAAGGTGAAGGCTGCTAATCCTGGGGATCACTCTGTATATGACCAGAGACTGAACGCACTGGGGGTAGAGCTGGCGACTGTGGTGCGGGACATGGACTGTGTGCTGGCGAGGATGGGGCCCCTGGCAGAGACATATAGGAACCAGGAGCGGTTTAGGTCCTGCACGCAGGACTCTGCTGGCTCCCACACAGACTTGTCCCAGGTGGGACTCGGCAGCAGGTGCGGCCGGTGCTGCAGCCCGCTAGCTTCTGTTTCAAGGAGGGTCAGATACTGCACCAGCAGCAGCAAGTACCTGCGGCAGACCCCAAGCAGGAGCAAGAGGCTCAGATCCCAGCAGTACCACAAGTCCCAGCATGCCCAGCACAACAGCAAGACAGTGGACATGAGACTGCATCTACTGTTGGTGTCCAGGAGAGCACTAATTCTGGGGATATTGATACTGTTCATGTGGGGTTGGGGGCTGAAGGGGGTACAGAGTCTGTGGTGGACATTGCGCATCCTGATGACGCTATTGGTGATTGATGATGATAATAATGTGCAAAATGTTTGTGATTTCCCCCCTTTGGTTTCCAGCACACAAGGTGCAACAGGCCCCTCCGCTGCAGAACCTCGCCCTGTCAGTCAGCCCAGTGTGGCCCCACAGGTCCCTCCCAGTAATGTTTGGAGCTGCGGCGCTCCGTCCTTTACCTCCAGTGCCAATTACACCGGGCAGGCTTTCAAAAGGAGGAATGTGGTGCGGTTCAGGCACAGAGGTGCCAAGGAGGACCTGCCGGACAGGAGGCTGGTGGTCAGGGACCTTCTGTGCCGCCAGATGGGGTTTGCGCCGGTTAATATCTTGGCGGTCATCAATCTGCTAGACAGACAGGGCTATGATATCAGCTTTAAGCTCATGTCTGATCTGGACAGATTCTGGGCCAATTTCCCCAAGTTCAGGGACGCTGATGGCTGGAACAAGTTCAGCTTCATTCCAATATCTAAGCCGGATACCGCCACGGTTAATATCATCTTTTGGAATGAGGCTGTTCCCCCGCAGGACATTGTGGTGTGGCTCCGGAGGCATTGCGATCTTGTCTCCGACCTCACAAAAACAGGGATGAGGACGGTATATGGACTGGTGGATGGAAGGTGCTGGTGAAATTGCGCCAGCACAACAATACCACGGCTCACTTACCCAACTCCTTCTTTATCGGGAGGGAGAAGGGGGTTTGCTTCTACCCTGGGCAGCCACGAAAGTGTTTTAAGTGTGGTAAAGTGGGTCATCTGGCAAACACCTGTACCGTGGTAAAGTGCAGCCTGTGCGGGGAAGTCGGTCACTTAGCGGCAGATTGCCAGAACATCAAGTGCAACCTCTGTGGGGAGGTCGGCCACCCTCACAGGGACTGTCCAGATGCCTGGCACAATATATGCAAGCTCCTTCTTGATGAGGAGTTAGTGACAGGGACAGAGGCTCAGGAGGAGGAGGCTTTAAAGTCAGGGACAGTACTGACCAGGTCAGAGGTCCACCAGGGGTCCGCTCAGGTAACATCAGAGCAGCTTTGTACAGAGGGGAGCATGGAGGTTGTCCCTCAGGTCCAGCAGCCACATGTAGCCACCACTTCAGTATCACCATCTCTAGCTGAAGAAAGTGGCTGTAATCAGGTAAAAAGGAAAAAAAAAGGACAAGGCCTCCCGTAAACCTGAGGAGGAGTATGTCACTAGCCAGGGTGGCAGGAAAAAAGTCGAGAGTTCGGCAGGTGTGATGGTCGTGTCCAATAAGTTTGATGTTTTGTCTGATGGGGACTTGGAGGAAGAGATAAAAAGAATAGAGACTGAGTATGACAGGGACGTAGCGGACCATCCCCCTACAAAACGGAAGCCCGTACCTGCTGACACTGAGATACAGTCTGACATGGAGACCGGTGGTAGTCAGAACATCTGTGACCCAGACTTATGATGGCGGCTTTTGCATCTCTGCTCCTCTGTTGTGGTACTGTGATGGCAGATTTCTCATTAAAAGTAACATCCAGTAATGTGAACAGCATTAAGGTGAGGAGGACGAGGCACGCTGTCTATGACCATCTCCGATACCTGGACGCAGATGTCATCCATCTGCAGGAGACGCGGCTGAAAACTCAGGGGCTCATGAGGGAGGCTGAGAGGGAATGGCGGTCTGGTCCCTCTTTTTGGTCACTGGCTGTGGAGCCGTACGCCGGGGTCACCATTCTGTTTAACACCAGGGATGTGGTAGTACATAGGATGACGGAGGTGGTTATGGGAAGGTGTCTGGTCCTGGAAGTCACTGTCCATGGGAGGCGACTCCGGCTTATTAACATCTATGGGCCACAGACGGTGACTGACAGGATACAGTTATTTAATGATGTCAAGGCTTATCTGTTCAGCTCTCTTCCAGTGATAATGGCGGGGGACCTTAATGCCATACTGACATCAGGTGACAGCTCCTCAGGTAGAACCGTGATGAGGGATGGTAGGATCTTGAATAACATAGTCCTTCAGGCCGGATTAGGTGATGTCTTTAAACGAGGAGGTCGAAAGCCAAAATTAACCTATTCCTGCTCCACTAGAGGCAGTAGAATAGATCTGGCTTTTGTAAGTCCCATGGAAGTCACTGGTGCCTTGAGTGAGTCGTCCCATACTCGGACCATCTTGCCCTATATTTCTGCCTGGGGGCCATTAAGCGAGCTGATGTTGGTAGGGGGTTATGGAGACTCAATTCTAGCCTCCTCCATGATGTCTCTGTCCAGAGTTGTGTCCACTCCCTTTTGCAGGGTCATCTACAAAGATTGGACATCTATGACAACATGGCCGACTAGTGGGAGGACGTCAAGGATGAATATCAGATACCTCTTGAAGAGACTGTCAGTTAAGAAAGGCAGGAGTAAGTATAGCCAGTACCTAAGACTACGCAAAGAATTGGAGTGACTATTCTGAGGGCGGGGGTAACAAAGAGAAGATCGACAAGCTGAAATCTGAGCTAAGGCAGTATTAGTACAGCAGGTATACCTCCTTGGTTCTTGAACGGGATTATGGGGTCTTAGGGGCACCTGATCCCTTTGAGAATTGCCAGGAGCTGGTGGCCAATAAATCGGTCGCATGTCTCATTGACTCCCAGGGTGTATTGCAGGAATCTCGGGAGGGTATCCTGGGGATTGTGAAATCTTATTATACTGACTTGTTTCAGAGGAAGGCTTTGGATAAACATAAAATGACTCAATTCTTGGAGGCAACTCCAACGCCTGATACTAATGATCTGGACTTTTCTCCTTTGACAGCAGAATTAACGGTGGAGGAGGTTAAGTAGGCCATTGATAAGTTATATCTGAAGAAGGCACCAGGTCCGGATGGTATAACAGCAGAATTTTATAAGAAATTCAGAGACCTCCTGGCTACAATTCTTGTGGATGTTTACAAAAATTGCCTAGAAAATCACCTGATGCCCCCATCCATGAGAGTGTCCTCGTTAATTCTACTGTCTAAAGGTAAGGAGCCGAGCGACATCAAGAACTGGAGGCCAATTGCCCTCTTGAATGTTGACAGGAAGATTCTGGCAAAGATCCTGTTTTCTAGGTTAGTCTGTTTGTCCCCGGCACTGTTGGTAGGCTCTCAGTTTGGCACGGTAAAAGGGCGGAACATCTCTGGAGCGGTCATCTCGATACGGGAGATGTTTGAGAGATGTAAAGCTCTGCAGTGTGGGAGATATGTTGTCAGTCTGGACCAGGCTAAAGCCTTTGACAGAGTTGATCATGATTATCTGTGGGACACTTTGTCAAAGTACGGTATTCCAGGACAATTTGTGGATTGGCTGAAGACTTTGTACAGAGAGGCGGTGAGCTTTCCTCTGATTAATGGTTGGCAGGGTGGCACTTTTGGAGTTGAGGCGGGGGTGAGACAGGGCTGCCCGCTGAGTCCACTCCTGTATGTTTTTGCCATAGACCAGTTTTTGAGGTCACTGCAGGAGTGTAACTTTTGGGGGGTGCCGGTCCCCCACTGCTTGCCTCTGAAGGTGGTTGCCTACGCGGATGATGTGACGCTGGTGATATCTAATCCTCATGAGGTGCAGATGTTGTCTGCGGCCATCAGAAGTTACTCAGAGGCCTCCGGGTCTCTGGTCAACCTTGATAAGAGTCAAGCTCTGTGGACATTGCAATCTGACCCAGACTTTGATCTGCCGCAGTTTGTTAAGGCCTCCACCCATATTAAGATCTTAGGGGTTAAATTTGGGAGGGAAGATAATGCCAGCCTAAATTGGGAGGAGAAATTGGAGACCGGAAATGCAAAGGTTCAGCGATGGAAGAACTGGAGGCTGACTTACAGAGAAAGGGTTGCTATGTTGAAGACGTACCTGGTCCCCGTCTTCTTGCATGTCTCTGTCGTTTTTCCTTTGCCAGAATCCTTCTCGGCGAGGCTCCTCAGCCTGTTCTTCCAGCTCTTGTGGGGGAACAGGATGAACCTGATAAAGAGGGGTATAACGTACCTACAGCGGAGTGAGGGCGGGCTGGATATGTTAAATCCAAGGGTTTTCTTTGACTCCTTGTTTCTGAAAGTAGATTTTGGATTCAAAATGGGTGTGGGTGAATAGTATCAGGTATTGGATATTGCCTTTTGCGGAATCTTGGGTGCGAGGCGGCAGTCTCAAGAGGAGGAGATGGACAGGTGACCACCTTCCCCAGTATCTGGAATATGGTCTGAAGTGTGTCAGGAAGTGGGGACTGGAGAAGTCCTACATTGAGAGTAATACGAGGAAAGATCTGTGTGCTCATATATGTAGGACTTTCTTTTACTCTCCACTGGCCCTAAGAGATTGTGCTACCAGGACTTTTCAGGACAGTCTCCGATTCCTCAACGGGAGGCGACTTCCGGCAAAGTTTTTTGACATTGCTTGGCTGTCGCTACATGGGAAGCTCTTTGTGAGGGGGAACTTAAAATATTTAAGTGTTTCGGATCAGAACTGTCCCCTTGGTTGTCAGCAGGAGGAAACCATGGAGCATTTTATTTGTGATTGCTGGGGAGGTAGGGAAATATGGACGGAAGTATCGACCAAGCTGAAAATCCCCAGACTGCTGTCCCTGAATTACCCTGACATTGTCTATGGTGTCCCATCCACTGACGGTAACATCGACAGGGGGACAATGTACCTGATCATTACCACCATTAAATATTACCACTGGCACATGAGAACCCGAGTGTCCCTCCACAGCGAGCCCTTCCATCCCATCACCGCAGCCACAAAGATACTGTCCGAGCTCAGATGGATAAGAGCGTTAGAGATAAAGAAAAGTCAGAGTAATGAGAGACTATGGAGGAATGTGTCTGTGGGATAATAACATGATCGTGTTACTAAAAGTGTTTATTTCATATTCTTCCTTCCACAGGAGTGAACTCTAAGTTACCTTTATTCCTAATGTATTAATTTAGTTCTATAATTATTGTCTGATGCATTCATGAGAATTTATGTTTTGTATTAAGGAAGAATTCTGTTTATTTTAATTGTGTTTGTGGGTATTATACAATAAAAATTGCCTCCTATGTACAAGAATAAAACTACTATAATACTGCCCCTATGTACAAGAATATAACTACTATAATACTACTCCTATGTACAAGAATTTCTTTGAAACCAGATGATCCTATTCTGTCTAATGTGAATGCATTTTTTCAAGCCTTGGGGTTGTTGTATGACGAACCTAATGCTATTGATCAGGCTGAAAAGACCCTGTTGGCATTGAGCCAGGGTCGAGATTCTGCAGAATGATACTGTCAAAAATTCCGAAAGTGGGCGGTCCTTACTACCTGGAATGATCATGCCTTGGCAGCTCTCTTTCGGAAGGTTTTGTCAGAAGCCGTAAAAGATACTATGGTGGGATTTCCTGTTCCCTCTGGTCTTGACGATTCTTTGTCATTAGCCATTCAGGTTGATCGGCGTTTACGCGAACGCAGGACTGCACGAGAGGTGTTGCCACCTGTTGAACAAGTGTCTGAACCTATGCAATGTGATTTTTGTCCAGGGAGAAACGTCAGGAGTTCAGAAGGCGTAATAAGCTGTGTTTTTTTTGTGGAGATGCCTCGCATATTATTTCTGTCTGTCCTAAATGAGAGAAACGTTTTGCACACACGTTTTCTGTAGGTGGTGTTCAACCTAAGTTTCTTCTGGTAATTACTCTGATCTGCTCCCTGTCCACATTTTCCGCCAAGGCTTTTGTGGATTCGGGAGCAGCCCTGAACCTAATGGACTTGGATTTTGCTAAACGTTGTGGATTTCCTATGACACCTCTGCGGACGCCTATTCCTTTGAGGGGTATTGATGCTACTCCTTTGGCGAAAAATAAACCTCAGTTTTGGACCCAGGTGGTAATGCGGGTCGCCCCAGACCATCAAGAAAATTGCAGATTTTTGGTGTTGCATAATTTGCATGATACCATTGTTCTGGGGTTTCCCTGGTTGCAAATTCATAATCCAGTTTTGGATTGGAAATCTGTGTCTGTGGTGAGTTGGGGTTGTCGGTGTGCCCTTAGTGAGGCTCCGTTTTTTTCCACCTCTCCTCAGTCGCATGATGTTCCTGACTATTTGGCGGACTTTTATGATGTATCTAGTGAGAATGAGTCTGCGTCTTTGCCTCCTCATAGGAGTTATGACTGTGCAATTGAACTGAGCCCGGGGTGTGAATTTCCCAAGGGTCGGCTCTTCAATTTATCTGTACCCAAGAGCGAGGCTATGCGATCGTATATTAAGGAGGCATTGGAGAAGGGTCATATTAGACCATCCTCTTCACCCTTAGGTGCCGTTTTTTTTTTCGTGGCCAAAAAGGATGGTTCATTAAGGCCTTGTATTGATTATCGTGCCCTCAACAAAATTACTTTTAAATATCAGTATCCGTTACCCCTGATTTCGGATCTATTCTCCAGAGTTAAAGGTGCTTGCTGGTTTACCAAGCTTGACCTCAGGGGGGCGTATAATCTTATCCGCATTAAGCATAGGGATGAATGGAAGACGGCATTTAATACTCCGGAGGGACATTTTGAGTACCTGGTGATGCCTTTTGGGCTCACTAATGCCCCTTCTGTCTTCCAGTGCTTCATGAACGACATTTTCCGAGACTTTGTGGATACATTTTTGATCATCTATCTGGATGATATTTTGATCTTCTCCAAGGATTGGGATTCTCATGTGGAACATGTTCGGACTGTGTTCCGGATCTTGAGGGAGAATTCCCTGTATGTCAAAGGATCGAAATGCCTTTTTGGGGTACAGAGGATTTCATTTTTGGGATTCATTTTGTCTCCGTCAACTATTGAAATGGACCCGGCCAAGGTACAGGCCATTTATGATTGGGTTCAGCCCACTTCTTTGAAGGCCCTCCAGAAGTTTTTGGGTTTTGCTAATTTTTATAGGAAATTTATAGCAAAATTTTCTAGTATTGCCAAGCCATTGACTGATCTGACTAAGAAGGGTGCTGATGTGTTGAATTGGTCTCTGGAGGCTGTTTCTTCCTTTCAGGAGCTGAAGCGAAGATTCACTTATGCCCCGGTTTTGCGGCAACCTGATGTCTCACTCCCGTTCCAGGTAGAGGTGGACGCTTCTGAGATTGGTGCAGGAGCTGTTTTGTCCCAAAAGGATCCTAACATCTAAAATGAATCCCTGTGCTTTCTTTTCCCGAAAGTTCTCTCCATCTGAACGCAACTATGATGTGGGGAATCGGGAACTGTTAGCCATGAAATGGGCATTTGAGGAGTGGAGACATTGGTTGGAGGGAGCTAAACATCAAGTCGTGGTCCTCACTGACCACAGGAATTTGATTTACCTGGAGTCGGCCAAACACTTGAACCCTAGACAGGCTAGGTGGGCCTTGTTTTTTACACGTTTTGATTTTGTGGACTCTTTTCTTCCTGGCACTAAGAATGTCAAGGCAGACACCCTCTCTAGGAGCTTCTTTGCTGATTCTCCTGTGGTGACCAAGCCTGCTACCATCTTAGGCGAAGGGGTAGTTCTTTCTGCTATCTCGCCCGATTTGAGACGTGCTCTGGAAGAGTTCCAGGAGGACAAACCTGAGCGTTGTCCCACTGGAAAGTTGTATGTTCCTGACCAGTGGCAGAAGAGAGTGATGTCTGAAGTTCATTGCTCTGCATTGGCTGGTCATCCAGGTATTTTTGGTACTAGAGATCTGGTGAGTCGGTCTTTTTGGTGGCCCGCCTTGTCTCGTGATGTCAGGAATTTTGTGCAGTCCTGTGGGATTTGCTCCCGGTCTAAACCTTGTTCTCGCTCTAGTGGGTTGTTGATGCCTTTGCCGGTCCCCAGGAGGCCATGGACCCATATTTCAATGGATTTCTGATGTGCCTGTCTCTCAGAGAATGACTGTTATTTGGGTGATTTGTGATAGGTTCTCTAAGATGGTTCATCTTGTACCACTCCCTAAGTTGCCATCTTCCTCTGAGTTGGTGCCCCTGTTTTTGCAACAGGTGGTTCGCTTGCACGAGATTCCTGAGAACATTGTATCTGACAGAGGAGTTCAGTTTGCGTCTAGATTTTGGAGGACTTTCTGTTCCAAGCTGGGAATTCAGTTGTCCTTCTCCTCTGCTTTTCACCCTCAGACCAATGGGCAGACGGAGAGAACAAACCAGACCTTGGAGTCATATTTGAGATGTTTTATTTCCGCTGATCAGGATGATTGGGTTTCATTTTTGCCCTTGTCCGAATTTGCTTTAAATAATAGAGCTAGTTCTGCCACTTTGATGTCACCTTTTTTTTGTAACTTTGGGTTTCATCCTCGATTTTCTTCAGGGCAGGTGGAGCCTTCCGCCTGCCCAGGTGTTGACACTGTGGTGGAGAGAATGCACCAAATCTGGGACCAAGTGGTGGATAAGTTATCTCTCTCCCAGAAAAAGGCCCAGTGGTTTTCCAACCGACATAGGACCATTGGTCCCCAGTTTAAGGTTGGTGATATGGTTTGGTTATCATCAAAAAATATCGCTATGAAGGTGGCTTCTCCTAAGTTTAAGCCTAGATTTATTGGACCTTACAAGATTTTGGAGATTATTAATCCGGTCTCTTTTCGTTTGGCTCTTCCTGTCACATTTAAAATTCATAATGTGTTTCATAAGTCCTTGTTGAAGAGGTTTGTTGAACCAGTTGTTCCTGGGGTGGCACCTCCGGACCCTGTATTAGTTGAAGGTAACATGGAATATGAGGTAGAGAAGATACTGGATTCCCGTCTGGCTAGACGGAGACTCCAGTATTTGGTTAAGTGGAAGGGTTATGGTCAGGAGGATAATTCCTGGGCCTCTGCCTCTGATATTCATGCCAAAAGATTGGTGCGTGCCTTTCATCGGGCTCACCCTGGTGGCGTGGATGAGGGTTCGGTGACCCCTTCTCAAGGGGGAGGTACTGTTGTGAGTTCATTTTCCCCTTCACCATTGAGGTCTGATGAACTCCCTCTTCTGGTGAAGGAAGGTAGTGAGGCTGATTACAAAGCACCTGAGCAGAATGATGATGACTGGGTGACTGGAATTGCTGACTGGATATAAGGCAGCCGACGCCCTTCTGCCTTGCGGGTGATTTCTCTCAGGGATTCTAGGAGACCAGTCTGATTCCTGCTCCTCAAAAGCAACCCTGCTGGGTGAGCTGAATTCCTTTTTGCTCTGTCTGCAGAAAATACCTGAGTACTGATATAGTCTTTTTGAAGCCTAGCGTCTTCAGGGCTTTTTTCCCTATCAGTCTGTTGGCTCTTGTTTTGAGAGGGTTTTGGCGGATTGCAGACAGCAGCTTTTCTATTCTGTCCTATTTAGTTAGCTTGGGCCCCATCATTTGCTCAGCCTATCTTTCTATCTGTGTGAGTGTTTTTTCATCTTGCTTCACCGTCATTATATGTTGGGGGCTGCCTATTGCTTTGGGGTCTGCTATGGGGCAGTTTAGATTTCCCTTTCTGTCTTTAGGCTATGCAGTTGTCCCGCTGTGAACGAGGGGTCTAGTGCACAGTAGGAACCCCCCACGGCTACTGCTAGTTGTTGTTGTTAGGTTCAGGAGTCTGCAATCCGTTAGCTGCCAACTTCTCTGGTTTTCTGGACTTAGCTAGTATTTCTGTTTTTGCCTCCTACGGTGACTGATTCATAACAATAACTACTATAATACTGCCCCATGTACAAGAATATAATTACTATAAAACTGCCACCAATATATAAGAATATAACTACTATAATACTGCCACCAATATATAAGAATATAACTACTATAATACTGCTCCTATGTGCAAGAATATAACTTCTATAATACTGACCCTATGTACAAGAATATGACTACTATAATACTGCTCCTATGTACAAGAATATAACAACTATAATACTGCTCCTATGTACAAGAATATAACTACTATAATACTGCCCCATGTACAAGAATATAACTGCTATAATACTGCCCCTATGTACAAGAATATAAAATCTACTATAAAACTGCCACCAATATATAAGAATATAACTACTATAATACTGCCCCTATGTACAAGAATATAACTACTATAATACTGCCCCTATGTGCAAGAATATAACTACTATAATACTGCCCCTATGTACAAGAATATAACTACTATAATACTGCCCCTATGTACAAGAGTATAACTACTACAATACTGCCCCTATGTACAAGAATATAACTACTATAATACTGCCCCTATGTGCAAGAATATAACTACTATAATACTGCCCCTATGTACAAGAATATAACTACTATAATACTGCCCCTATGTACAAGAGTATAACTACTACAATACTGCCCCTATGTACAAGAATATAACTACTATAATACTGCCCCTATGTGCAAGAATATAACTACTATAATACTGCCCCTATGTACAAGAATATAACTACTATAATACTGCTCCTATGTATAAGAATATAACTGCTATAATACTGTCCCCTATGTACAAGAATATAACTACTATAATACTGCTCCTATGTACAAGAATATAACTACTATAATAATTTCCCCTATGTACAATAATATAACTACTATAATACTGCCCCCTATGTACAAGAATATAACTACTATAATACTGCCCCTATGTACAAGAATATAACTACTATAATACTGCCCCTATGTACAAGAATCTGACTACTATAATACTGCCCCTATGTACAAGAATATAACTGCTATAATACTTTCCCCTATGTACAAGAATATTACTACTATAATACTGTTCCTATGTACAAGAATATAACTACTATAATACGGCCCCTATGTACAAGAATATAACTACTATAATACTGCTCCCTATGTACAAGAATATAACTACATTACTGCTCCTATGTACAAGAATATAACTACTATAATACTGCCCACTATGTACAAGAATATAACTACTCTAATACTGCTCCTATGTACAAGAATATAACTACTATAATACTGCTCCTATATACAAGAATATAACTACTATAATACTGCCCCCTATGTACAAGAATATAACTACTATAATACTGCCCCTATGTACAAGAATATAACTACTATAATACTGCCCCTATGTACAAGAATCTGACTACTATAATACTGCCCCTATGTACAAGAATATAACTGCTATAATACTTTCCCCTATGTACAAGAATATAACTACTATAATACTGTTCCTATGTACAAGAATATAACTACTATAATACGGCCCCTATGTACAAGAATATAACTACTATAATACTGCTCCCTATGTACAAGAATATAACTACATTACTGCTCCTATGTACAAGAATATAACTACTATAATACTGCCCACTATGTACAAGAATATAACTACTCTAATACTGCTCCTATGTACAAGAATATAACTACTATAATACTGCTCCTATATACAAGAATATAACTACTATAAAACTGCCACCAATATATAAGAATATAACTACTATAATACTGCTCCTATGTGCAAGAATATAACTACTATAATACTGACCCTATGTACAAGAATATGACTACTATAATACTGCTCCTATGTACAAGAATATGACTACTATAATACTGCTCCTATGTACAAGAATATAACAACTATAATACTGCTCCTATGTACAAGAATGTAACTGCTATAATACTGCTCCTATGTACAAGAATATAACTACTATAATACTGCCCCCTATGTACAAGAATATAACTACTATAATACTGCCCCTATGTACAAGAATATAACTACTATAATACTGCCCCTATGTACAAGAGTATAACTAGCATAATACTGCCCATATATACAAGAATATAACTACTATAATACTGCCTCTATGTACAGGAATATAACTTCTATAATACTGCCCACTATGTACAAGAATATAACTACTATAATACTGCCCCTATGTACAAGAGTATAACTACTATAATACTGCCCCTACGTACAAGAATATAACTACTATAATACTGCTCCCTATGTACAAGAATATAACTAGTATAATACTGCCCCTATGTACAAGAATATAACTACTATAATACTGCTCCCTATGTACAAGAATATAACTAGTATAATACTGCCCCTATGTACAAGAATATAACTACTATAATACTGCTCCCTATGTACAAGAATATAACTAGTATAATACTGCCCATAAAACAAGAATATAACTACTATAATACTGCCTCTATGTACAGGAATATAACTTCTATAATACTGCCCACTATGTACAAGAATATAACTACTATAATACTGCCCCTATGTACAAGAGTATAACTACTATAATACTGCCCCTACGTACAAGAATATAACTACTATAATACTGCTCCCTATGTACAAGAATATAACTACTATAATACTGCTCCTATGTTCAAGAATATAACTACTATAATACTGCTCCTATGTACAAGAATATAACTACTATATTACTGTCCCGTATGTACAAGACTGTAACTACTATAATACAGCTCCTATATACAAGAATATAACTACTATAATACTGCTCCCTATGTACAAGAATATAACTACTATAATACTGCTCCCTATGTACAAGAATATAACTACTATAATACTGTCCCCTATGTACAAGAATATAACTACTATAATACTGCCCCTATGTACAAGAATATAACTACTATAATACTGCCCCTATGTACAAGAGTATAACTACTATAATACTGCCCCATGTACAAGAGTATAACTACTATAATACTGCCCCTATGTACAAGAGTATAACTACTATAATACTGCCTCCTAGCTGTGAGGTTGTGTGTTTGTAGCTCTCCTGATGTCTGGAGCAAGCCCAGGGGGAGGCTACCCTGGGCGGGGTAACTCCCCAAGCAAGGCCCAGGCTTCCAGGCCTACACTTGGAAGTAACACTCAAGTTGTGTCTAAGGCGGATGCAAGTCCCAAAGTTGTTTCTGAGGGAAAGAAAGCTCAGAATGGAAGTAGCAGCAGCAGCAGCAGCAAGAAAGATGAAGCTGTGAAAGTGCAAAATGTAACGGAACAAGGAAAAGCCATGGCTGTGGGTAAGAAATTTCCAGTTAAGCAGTCGGCCAGCCAAGGTAAGCAGAGTGAAGGACAACTAGGAGAAATCCAAAAGAAATCTACTGGTGAGAAGCTGAATGGAGGAAAGCAGCCTGCAGCTCAGGAGGTGCCATCACCATCTTCAGGTGTGCAGCTGACTCCCAGCAGGCAGAGGAGAACCTCACTGGAGAGACAGACGCTCCAGGAGAACCTGCAGCAGAAACATGTGGTGGCCAGCATGGCGAGCTCTGGGCGCTCAAGGTCGCAGTCAGGTGGCAGCAGTAAAAGTGCTGTGGAGCCTGGAGCCACGAAACCAGTGGTGGTGAAAATTAAGGAAACGTCTGGTTTCAAGCATCCAGGGACATTGCTGAAAGCAGGATCCCAGGAGGAGGCGCCACGTGCACCTGAGCTTCAGGTCTCAGAGGAGATCCCAGGACTGGTCAAGAGGCTCGGTGAGTTACAGCAGCACAAAGACTTGCTGCAGAAGCAAATAGAAATGGGCTATAACGTAAAGGCTGCTAATCCTGGTGGAGATCACACCTTTTGTGATCAGACTCTGAACATGCTTGGCATACAGCTGGCAAAAGTGGTGACGGACATGGACTGTGTCCTAGAGAAGATGGGGCCCCTGGCAGAGACTTATAGGAACCAGGAACTGTTTATGTCACACAAGCAGGACTCTGCAGGTTCCAGCTCAGACATTGTCCCAGGTGGGCCCCAGAAGCCGGTGCGGCCAGTGCTGCAGCCTGCAAGTTTCTGCTTCCAAAAGGGTCAAATACTGCAGCCGCAGCAGCCTGCGGCAGATCCCAAGCAGCAGCATGTTATGCAGATTCCAGCAGGTGTACCACAAGTCTCAGAATGCCCAGCACAGCAGCCTGCAGCAGATTCCAAGCAGCAGCATGGACTGCACTTTCCAGCAGAGGGACTACAAGTCTCAGAATGCCAAGCACAACAGTTGGGCAGTGGACATGTGCTGGTCATTACTGATGGTGCCCAGCAGGGCTCTGATGCTGGGGATAACCGCACTGTATCTGGGGGGTCGGGGGCTTGGGGGAGCACAGTATCTTTGGTGGACGCTGCACAGTCTGATAATGACATTGATGCTGATGATAACAATGTGCATGATAATGTCTGTGATTTCCCCCCTTTAATTTCAAGCACACAAGGTGTAGCTGCCCCTCCTGCTGCAGACCTTCACCCCGTCAGGCAACCCAATGTGACCCCGCACGGTCCCCCCAGTAATGCCTGGAGTCGTGGTGCTCCGTCCTTTACCTCTGGTACCAAGTATACAGGCCAGGCGTTTAAACGGAGAAATGTTGTGCGTTTCCGGCACAGAGGTGCCAAGGAGGATCTGCCAGACAGGAGGTTTGTCGTCAGGGAGCTCTTGTGCCACCAGATGGGGTTTTTGCCAGTCAGCATCCTGGCAGTGATTAATCTTCCAGACAGGCAGGGCTATGATGTCAGCTTTAAACTCATGTCTGACCTGGACAGATTCTGGTCTAGTTTCCCCAAGTTTAGAGACACGGAGGGCTGGAGTAAGTTCAGCTTTATTCCTATCTCTAAGCCAGATACTGTCACCGTAAATGTCATCTTCTGGAATGAGTCTGTTCCCCCGCAGGACATTGTGGTGTGGCTCTGGAGGCATTGTGACCTGGTCTCTGACCTCACCAAAAGCAGAGACAGTGATGGTATCTGGACAGGAGGGTGGCGGGTTTTCGTGAAACTGCGCCAATGCAATAACATCACTGCCCACTTACCCAACTCCTTCTTTATTGGGAGGGAGAGGGGTGTGTGTTTCTATCCTGGGCAGCCTCGTAAGTGCTTTAAATGTGGCAAGGCAGGTCACCTGGCAAATACCTGTACTGTGGTGAAGTGCAGCCTGTGTGGGGAGGTCGGCCATCTAGCTGCAGACTGCCAGAACATCAGGTGCAACCTCTGTGGGAAGATCGGTCACCCTCACAGGGACTGTCCAGACGCCTGGCACAATATCTGTAAGGACTTTCCTGACGAGGACTTGGTGGCAGGGGCAGAGATTCTGGAGGAGGCAGCTTTACTGTCAGGGGAAATACTGACCAGACCAGAGGTCCACCAGGGGTCTACTCAGCTAACACCAGAGCAGCAGGGTTCAGAGAGAGAACAGGGGAGTATGGAGGTTGTACCTCAGGGGCAGCGGTCACAGGAAGGCATTACTTCAGTGCTACCATCTGTGTCTGAGGAGTATAGCAATAATCAGAAAAGGAAGAAAAAGGACAAGGCCTCCCGTAAACCTGAGGGGTATGACACTGCCAGACGAAATTCCAGAGCTCTGCAGGTGTAATGGTCGTATCTAACAGGTTTGATGTTCTGTCTGAGTCTAACGGCGATTTTGAAGATGACCTTAAGAGAATTGACGCAGAGTGTGATAGGGACGTAGAGGATTGTCCTCCGCCAAAGCGGAAGCCCTTACCTGAGGGCACTCGGGTAGAGTCTGAGATGGAGACCGGTGGTGAACAGAATAACTCCGACTCAGATCTGTGACGCTGTCAACCAGATAATGTCTGAACTCAGATAGGGAAAATCATTAGGAGAAATTAGGAAATGTTAAGATATGGAAAGATGAGTCACTGGGTAGGAACATGATGAGCTCTGTTTGCAAAGTGTTTTTTTTTTTTTTCTCTCCTCAAACTAGGAATATGGACTCTAAGTTAATTTGATATGTATAAACTGGATATGTAATGAATGAATGTACAATCCTAGTGAATTCAGGTTTGTATTATTGGAGGAATGTTATTTGTATTTGTTTGGTTTTTACAATAAAAATTGCCCCTATGTACAAGAGTATAACTACTATAATACTGCCCCTATGTACAAGAATATAACTACTATAATACTGCCCCTATGTACAAGAGTATAACTACTATAATACTGCCCCTATATACAAGAATATAACTACTATAATACTGCCCCTATGTACAAGAGTATAACTACTATAATACTGCCCCTATGTACAAGAATATAACTACTATAATACTGCTCCTATGTACAAGAATATAACTACTATAATACTGCCTCCTATGTACAAGAATATAACTTCTATAATACTGCCCCCTATGTACAAGAATATAGCCACTATAATACTGCCCCTCTGTACACGAATATAACTACTATAATACTGCCCCTATGTACAAGAATATACTATAATACTGCTCCCTATGTACAAGAATATAACTACTATAATACTGCCCCTATGTACAAGAATATAACTACTATAATACTGCCCCTATGTACAAGAATATAGCCACTATAATACTGCCCCTCTGTACACGAATATAACTACTATAATACTGCCCCTATGTACAAGAATATACTATAATACTGCTCCCTATGTACAAGAATATAACTACTATAATACTGCCCCTATGTACAAGAATATAACTACTATAATACTGCCCCTATGTACAAGAATATAACTACTATAATACTGCCCCTATATACAAGAATATAACTACTATAATACTGCCCCCTATGTACAAGAATATAGCTACTATAATACTGCCCCTATGTACAAGAATATAACTACTATAATACTGCCCCTATATACAAGAATATAACTACTATAATACTGCCCCTATGTACAAGAATATACTACTATAATACTGCTACTATATATATAAAATATACCATACCTTTGTACTCTCCTTTCCTTTCTCCACCTCTATACTCCGGGGGATGGTGACACCGTGGCTGGACTGTTCGTGCATGCAGCCTCGGGGCTGTGTGTCCTGACTGCAGTCAGGTAACATAATTAGACAGGGATTTAATCATCATCTTGTAGAGAATTCATCAGCTGCACTTTACATGAGTAATTTTTTTAATTAAGAAATCTCAGTAATGAAATAGTTACTGCAGAATTTTAAGGTCCTGAAGAACATCTTGTAATAGGACCCAAGAAATATTGTTGTTTCCATCTGACTAATTTTTGTGTTTAATTGGATTCTTTAAAAAAATGTTATATAAGAAAATACAGGAGAATCAATCTTCAGGTCTTCACTGCGGCCTCTGACCTCCATCATAAGGTCAGAGGATTCTGCGGGATGAGTCTACAGAACTTCTCACTGTTAGCAGACACCACATGGAGACGCACATAATATTAAGTCAATTCTTATTCCATCTCTTTGGACCCATTACAGAATCACCACCACCCTGCTGCCCCCATAACTGCATATTCCAGACCTCCTCTGGTATCAGCACAATTACTGCACCCCCAAATGCAGATGTTCTTTAGGGCAAGTCCTTCAATCGCCAACTTAACGTCCTCTTCCTTAATCATCTCAAAACGTCAAGAGAGGGGTCTACCCCTGGTTCGGGAACGGCTTCAGCCCAGAAAGCCGACATCTCATCCCAATATAGATCCCTCTTCCCCAAGACGTGCGAGTAGAAGGATCTGACAACCTCCAGGATCCCTGATCTGGATCATCTCAGGGACCCCGTAGTGTCGACCAGTCCTGTAACCACTTTACTATTCACTGACATCTTGCAGTTTTTGTAAGGGTCGGGCGAGTGGTACTTCCCGTAATCCCTCTCAAAAACCAAAGATGCGTGTATATCATACTGGCACCTCATGAGAAAATATTTCACTCTGGAGATCTCCTCGCAGCTACCTCCAGTTGAGACAAGATGCTCGAGTTTCCTCCTCAGACCCTGATACAGGCGGTACCTGTTCAGACTCCTGACGCTCGTGAGCTGGCGGAAGAATCTCGCCACCCTTTTCTTGAACATCTCCCACCACTCTGACTTACTACTACAGAGATCCAGTAAGGGTAACTGGCTCTGAAGAAAATCCTCAAAGGACTGTCTTATGTCCGCTTCTTCTTCAAGAGAGATGAATTGAGCCTCCAAAAGCCTCTTCCCATCCGGAGGGTCTCTGTAACATTTAGAGAAAATTAATCAGTGGTCAGAGAACTCCACCTCAACAACAGACACTGCTGAAGAGACAGCTTCCTCCTTTAAATAAAACCTATCTATTCTGAACCTACAGTTACCTCTATGATAGGTGAACCTCTCGTGGCCTGGGGTGTGCCGAATGTGGACATCCACCAGGCGAGCCTCACTAGCCATATATTAAGGGCGACGCTATCATAAGTCAGCTTGTCTCTGGAACCTCCTCTATCTCGGGGCCTCACGACAGTATTAAAGTCCCCTCCAAAGACAACCTGCCGACTTGTAAAAAGGTACGGCTTGATCCTCATAAAGAGACACTTCCGGTCCCACTTAGATTGGGGACCATAGATGTTAATAAGCCGGAGCTCTTGTCCCTTCATGAGGACATCTAAGATCAGGCACCTCCCCATTTCTAACTCAATATCCAGTCGGCATTCCACCCGTGCGGTAAAAAAGACCACCACTCCGCTATACGGCCCACTTGCCTTCTTTTCTTCCACCTCAGAGGAGAAATCCTTCCCCCTCTTTAACGACACAGAGGTGTCCAGTCCTACATGTTTTTTTCCTGCTTTCATTCTCCTCTCCTGATTCCGGGCCAGTAAATCCCCCCAAGGACCTTGCATCCTCAGAAGGAGACTTGCAGGGGCGTAACTATAGCGGTCGCGGACTGCTTAGGGGCTTGTCTGTCCACCAATAGTGAAGGAGAAGGAGGACGTCACCCAACCATGTGACCTGCAGCAGGGAGGCGTCACCGCAGGTCATCTAGTTACATGGGGGAAGATCAGGGCCGGCGTTATGGGCAGGCAGACCAGGCAGCTGCCTAGGGCCCCCGCTCCTCCAGGGGCCCCCAGCCAGCAGCACATCACACAGCCACTATGGGGCCCCTGTGAGGCAGGAGGGCCCGCCTGCCCCCAGCGCCGACTCCCGCCGCCGCACTGAAGGAGTCAGTGATGGGGGAGAGAGCGTCAGCTGACGCTCCCTCTCCCATCATTCCCCGCTCTGCCTCTGACACGGCGGGGGCGCAATGACGTCATCGCGCTCTCACTGTGTGCAGGAGGAGACAGGAGCAGCCAGCAGCGCGGGCATGAGGAGAAGGTGAGGAGTGTTTTTTGTTTTTGTTTTTTTTTTTTTTTAAATCAGTGCGAGTACTAGACTGTGGGGCCACTTTGGGGGGACTATATACCATGCTGGGGGGGCGCTATATACCATGCTGGGAGGGCCATATACCATGCTGGGCTGTATTATACCATGCTGGGGGGACTATATGTATACCATGCTCGGCTGTATCATACCATGCTGGGGGGCTATATACCATGCTCGGCTGTATCATACCATGCTGGGGGGCTATATACCATGCTCGGCTGTATTATACCATGCTGGGGGGGCTATATACCATGCTGGGCTGTATTATACCATGCTGGGGGGGGCTATATACCATGCTGGGCTGTATTATACCAGGCTGGGGGGGGCTATATACAATGCTGGGCTGTATTATACCGTGCTGGGGGCTATATACCATGCTGGGCTGTATTATACCATTCTGGGGGGGCTATATACCATGCTGGGCTGTATTATACCATGCTGGGCGGTATTATACCATGCTGGGCGGTATTATACCTTCCTGGGCTGTATTATACCATTTTGGGGGGGCTATATACCATGCTGGGCTGTATTATACCATTCTGTGGGGGGATATATACCATGCTAGGCTGTATTATACCATGCTGGCCTGTATTACACCATTCTGGGGGGTGCTATATACCGTGCTGGGCTGTATCATACCATGCTGGGGGGCTATATGCCATGCTGTGCTGTATTATACCGTGCTGGGCTGTATCATACCGTGCTGGGGGGCTATATGCCATGCCGGGCTGTATTATACCGTGCTGGGCTGTATCATACCGTGCTGGGGGGCTATATGCCATGCCGGGCTGTATTGTACCGTGCTGGGCTGTATCATACCGTGCTGAGGGGCTATATACCATGCTGGGCTGTATTATACCATTTTGGGGGGGCTATATACCTTGCTGGGCTGTATTATACCATGCTGGGCTGTATAATACCATTCTGGGGGGGCTATATACCATGCTGGGCTGTATTATACCATTTTGGGGGGGCTATATACCATGCAGGGCTGTATTATACCATACTGAGCTGTATTATTCCATTCTGGGATGCTATATACCATGCTGGGCTGTAATATTCCATTCTGGGGTGCTATATACCATGCTGGGCTGTATTATACCATTCTGGGGGGGGCTATATACCATGCTGGGCTGTATTATACCATTCTGGGGGGGCTATATACCATGCTGGGCTGTATTATACCATTCTGGGGGGGCTATATACCACGCTGGGCTGTATTATACCATTCTGGGGGGGGGGGGGGGGCTATATACCATGCTGGCCTGTATTACACCATTCTGGGGGGGGGGCTATATACAGTACCATGCTGGGCTGTATTATACCATACTGGGCTGCATTATTCCATTCTGGGGTGCTATATATCATGCTGGGCTGTATTATACCATGCTGGGCTGTATTATACCATGCTGGGCGGGCTGTATTATACAATGCTGGGCTGTATTATACAGCCCAGCATGGTATACAGCCTGTATACCATGGTGGGCTGTATACCATGGTGGGCTGGGCTGTATACTATGCGGTGTGTTATATACCATGTAGGGTACATTTTACACTATATTCTATAGGGGGAGGCTGTGTTAAATAATATGAAGGGCTACATTATATTCTATGGGGAGGTGGGCTGTATTATATTCTATGGGGGACGCTGTATTATAGTTATTATATGAGGAGGGCTACATTGTATTCTATGGAGGGGCTACATTATACTATATAAGGGGCTTCATTATATCCCATAAGGGGGTTGCCATATATTCTATGGAGGGGCTGCATTATACTATATGGGGGGTGGGACTGCATTATATACTATGGGGAGTTACATTATATTCTGTGGAGTGGCTGCATTATATTCTATGGGGGTTACATTATATTGTATGGCGGGGCTGCATTATACTCTGTGGGGTGGCTGCATTATACTATATGTGGGCTGCATTATGCTGTATCGAGGACTATGGGGAATACATTATATGAAGAACTATGGGGTGCATTATGCTATGGGAAGTGATTTGTACTACATGGGTGACTATGGCGGTGCATTATACTATATGGAGTGTATTATACGGAGGACTGAGCAGTGTATTTTAATATATGGAGGGCTATGAGAAGTGTAGTATACCATATGGAGGACTGAGCAGTGTATTTTAATATATGGAGAGCTATAAGGAGTGTATTATACTATATGGAGGACTTTGGGGCAGATTATATTATATGGACGACTATGGGGTGTAAACTGTAGATGTCCTGCTGATAACATGATACTGTATGGTGATCTGTTAGGGTGGTTTCACATTAACGTTGCAGGCCGCTAAGCCCCCCGCTCTCTGCCGCACCTCCTTCGGTAGCTCCGCCTACGGGCGCATGACGCTTTAGCACTGGGGACGCACACGGCCGCCGCTAAGCCCCGCCACCTGCCGCGCCTCCTCTGGTAGCTCCGCCTATGTGCGCATGACGCTGCATGCGTCCTGCATCCCCTATCTTTAGCACTGGGGACGCAGGCTGTGCGCAGGTATGTGTTTGGCGGTGCATGCGTCCTTTTGACGGTGCGCCGAGCGCACCAAATTGCAACAGGTTGCGTTTGGCGCTGGTCGGCGCACCGTCAAAAGGACGCATGCGCCGCCAAACGCATATCTGCGCACGGCCTGCGTCCCCAGTGCTAAAGATAGGGGACGCAGGACGCATGCAGCGTCATGCGCCCGTAGGCGGAGCTACCGGAGGAGGCGCGGCAGGTGGCGGGGCTTAGCGGCGGCCGTGGGCAGGCCGATGCTGCGGCCTGAAACGCTAATGTGAAACCACCCTTAGGGTGTGTGCACACGTTGCGGATTAGTCTGCGGCTTTTTCTACAGAGAATCCATATCTCTTGGCAGAAACTGCAGGGTAAAACACATGAATTTTTTCTGCGGATTCCTAGCATGTGTACAGCGGATTTGATGCAGGTTCTAGTGCGGTTTGGCAGTGTGAATGAGAGAGAGAGAGATTGATTTGTATGTCCCGGAACATACACTGCAGCTGCGGTCCCGCAAAAAAGACGTAACATGCTGCGGAAAATAAACCGCAGCAAATCGGCGCGGAATTTTCCGCAGCATGTGCACGGCGGATTTGGTTTTCCATAGGTTTACATTGTACTGTAAACTGCATGGAAACTGCGGCGTAACCGCAGCAAAAACCGCAACGTGTGCACACACCCTTAGTGATCGTTCTGTTCCCATCATTCTTTCTCAGATGGTGGAAAGAGGCCGGGAAACAAGCATTGAACAACTTCAATTTTGACGATCATTTAGCGGCCCGAACTCAGTGCATGTAAATACAATCGAAATGCTTCTGTGTGATGTGCAGTATGTCAGCATTTGGGGCCCCATTTTAAACTTTGCCTAGGGCCCCACTTTGCCTAAAACCGGCCCTGGGGAAGATGGATTGAATGCAGTCACTGGGTCACGTGATCCGAGAGAGGTGAGTCCACAGGTCCTTGAGCCACCCGCTGCTTGAGTGTGTGAGTGCTGCAAGCTGTTGCTGTGTCCTCCTGCTGCTGGCCAAGGGTGAGGTCCCTCAAATTTGCACCTGTCCTGTGAGACCTGTTATTAGGAGCCGCTCGGTGCTGGGGTGAGTAGTGGTGGCAGCTTCTGCATCGGAGGTCTCTCTATCTATCTATCTATCTATAGCTCTATAGTGAACAGTGAAGTGTACTGGTCTCTCTCTCATGATATGGCTCTATAGTGCACAGGTCTCTCATGATACGGCTCTATAGTGCACAGTGAAATGCACAGGTCTCTTGATATGGCTCTATAGTGCACAGTGAAGTGCACAGGTTTCTCTCTCATGATACGGCTCTATAGTGCACAGGTCTCATGATATGGCTCTATAGTGCACAGGTCTCTCATGATATGGCTCTATAGTGAACAGTGAAGTGCACAGGTCTCTCTCATGATACGGCTCTATAGTTCACAGTGAAATGCACAGGTCTCTTGATATGGCTCTATAGTGCACAGTGAAGTGCACAGGTCTCTCTCATGATATGGCTCTATAGTGCACAGGTCTCATGATATGGCTCTATAGTGAACAGGTCTCATGATACGGCTCTATAGTGAACAGTGAAGTGCACAGGTCTCTCTATATGGCTCTATAGTGCACAGTGAAGTGCACAGGTTTCTCTCATGATATGGCTCTATAGTGCACAGGTCTCTCATGATATGGCTCTATAGTGAACAGTGAAGTGCACAGGTCTCTCATGATATGGCTCTATAGTGCACAGTGAAGTGCACAGGTCTCTTGATATGGCTCTATAGTGCACAGTGAAGTGCACAGGTCTCTCTCTCATGATACGGCTCTATAGTGCACAGGTCTCTCATGATATGGCTCTATAGTGAACAGGTCTCTCATGATACGGCTCTATAGTGAACAGTGAAGTGCACAGGTCTCTCTATATGGCTCTATAGTGCACAGTGAAGTGCACAGGTTTCTCTCATGATATGGCTCTATAGTGCACAGGTCTCTCATGATACGGCTCTATAGTGAACAGTGAAGTGCACAGGTCTCTCTCTCATGATATGGCTCTATAGTGCACAGTGAAATGCACAGGTCTCTTGATATGGCTCTATAGTGCACAGTGAAGTGCACAGGTTTCTCTCATGATATGGCTCTATAGTGCACAGGTCTCTCATGATACGGCTCTATAGTGAACAGTGAAGTGCACAGGTCTCTCTATATGGCTCTATAGTGCACAGTGAAGTGCACAGGTCTTCTCTCATGATATGGCTCTATAGTGCACAGGTCTCTCATGATACGGCTCTATAGTGAACAGTGAAGTGCACAGGTCTCTCTCTCATGATATGGCTCTATAGTGCACAGTGAAATGCACAGGTCTCTTGATATGGCTCTATAGTGCACAGTGAAGTGCACAGGTTTCTCTCATGATATGGCTCTATAGTGCACAGGTCTCTCATGATATGGCTCTATAGTGAACAGTGAAGTGCACAGGTCTCTCTCATGATACGGCTCTATAGTTCACAGTGAAATGCACAGGTCTCTTGATATGGCTCTATAGTGCACAGTGAAGTGCACAGGTCTCTCTCATGATATGGCTCTATAGTGCACAGGTCTCTCATGATATGGCTCTATAGTGAACAGGTCTCATGATACGGCTCTATAGTGAACAGTGAAGTGCACAGGTCTCTCTATATGGCTCTATAGTGCACAGTGAAGTGCACAGGTCTCTCTCATGATATGGCTCTATAGTGCACAGGTCTCTCATGATATGGCTCTATAGTGAACAGGTCTCTCATGATACGGCTCTATAGTGAACAGTGAAGTGCACAGGTCTCTCTATATGGCTCTATAGTGCACAGTGAAGTGCACAGGTTTCTCTCATGATATGGCTCTATAGTGCACAGGTCTCTCATGATATGGCTCTATAGTGAACAGTGAAGTGCACAGGTCTCTCATGATACGGCTCTATAGTGCACAGTGAAGTGCACAGGTCTCTTGATATGGCTCTATAGTGCACAGTGAAGTGCACAGGTCTCTCTCTCATGATACGGCTCTATAGTGCACAGGTCTCATGATATGGCTCTATAGTGAACAGGTCTCTCATGATACGGCTCTATAGTGAACAGTGAAGTGCACAGGTCTCTCTATATGGCTCTATAGTGCACAGTGAAGTGCACAGGTTTCTCTCATGATATGGCTCTATAGTGCACAGGTCTCTCATGATACGGCTCTATAGTGAACAGTGAAGTGCACAGGTCTCTCTCTCATGATATGGCTCTATAGTGCACAGTGAAATGCACAGGTCTCTTGATATGGCTCTATAGTGCACAGTGAAGTGCACAGGTTTCTCTCATGATATGGCTCTATAGTGCACAGGTCTCTCATGATACGGCTCTATAGTGAACAGTGAAGTGCACAGGTCTCTCTATATGGCTCTATAGTGCACAGTGAAGTGCACAGGTTTCTCTCATGATATGGCTCTATAGTGCACAGGTCTCTCATGATACGGCTCTATAGTGAACAGTGAAGTGCACAGGTCTCTCTCTCATGATATGGCTCTATAGTGCACAGTGAAATGCACAGGTCTCTTGATATGGCTCTATAGTGCACAGTGAAGTGCACAGGTTTCTCTCATGATATGGCTCTATAGTGCACAGGTCTCTCATGATACGGCTCTATAGTGCACAGTGAAGTGCACAGGTCTCTCATGATACGGCTCTATAGTGCACAGTGAAGTGCACAGGTCTCTCATGATACGGCTCTATAGTGCACAGGTCTCTCTGTCATGATACGGCTCTATAGTGCACAGTGAAGTGCACAGGTCTTTCTCATGATATGGCTCTATAGTGCACAGTGAAGTGCACAGGTCTCTCTGTCATGATATGGCTCTATAGTGCACAGTGATGATACATGATGAGGCTCTATAGTGCATTTGATTTGAATAGGGGGGGGAAATGTGCAGTAGCCATGGCCACAAAATAGTAGACAGAGCAGCTCTGTGAGGCAGCAGTTCCAGCTGGCACCAAAAACAGCTGACTGGCAGGGGTGCTAGGTGTCGCACCCCCACTAATCAGACATTGCTGACCTCTTCTAAGGTTAGCCAGTGTTAGTGATTTATCTGCATCCGTATTTTTTCTGTAAACGCATGGAACTGCATCCTGATCAGGATTTGGTTGGAAATGTGAAATTCTGACTTCTGGGGCAGAAGGGAGAGGCAAGGGAGACTGGTGAAAGGAAAAAGAAAATGGGGCTGGGAGCCTGCGCAGTGTGAAATCCGCATGCAGATTGGACGCAGGCATCCTGATTCAGCTGCGTCTACATTGACAATCATATGGTTTTTATTGCAACAAAACTATAGTGTGCAAAATGATTAGGGAAAATGTGAATTTGGGTGGAGAATATTTTGTCATGGGGGGGCCCTTTTGAAAGTTTGCACCGAGGCCCATAAGTTTGTAGTTACGCCACTGGAGACTTGGCACCAACCATAAGCCCAGCAGTAGCTGGAGCCTCACCCGCAGCTTCCTCCTCAGAGAAAGAGATGTTCTCAAGGGCATGGAACCGGTTACAAAGACCAACCGGAGGGGAGTCAGTTTTTCCTTCCTTAGGTACCTTGGTCAGAGCGGGAGAAGATGTTTTATCTCCCTTCTTTCTCTTCTTTTTGGTGCCGAGCTTACGCTTGTTCTCTAGCCACTGACTATTATCCTCATCAATACATTCATAATGGGAGGATTCGGAGGCAGTGGCAGTTTCCTCCCTGTGGATCCTCCTGACCTACTCATCCAACTCATCATCCCTCGAGGCCTCAGCAGCAAGACTGGCATCCAGGACAGGGGTCACCTCAGTAGCCCGGGGCTCGCCCAGCTCTCTCTCCTGTCTGCGCTTGTCTAGACGCCTCAGCTGGGCAGGCGTCTTTTTATTGCTTTTCCACCTTGGCCCCTCAGCTCCCTCACCCCTGCCAGTCCCTTCCCCAGCAGAATCAGCCTCATGGCTTTCTCCCACCAGGGTCACAACTGCATTAGCGAAGGAGCGAGGACAACGGCTGAATGGGTGACCTAAATCACCACACAGGTGGCACCTAATCTCCACGCAAGATGGCCGATATCCCCACACAATGCACATTTCTGAACAGTGCAGTTTGCACTGAAGTGTGGTGTGGGGGAGCTTCGGCTGCCCCTGGTAGAAGACCTGGATACGATCTCGACCCAGGAAGGCAGATGATGGAATATTAGCAACCATACCACTGGAACACCGCCTGAATGGCAAACTTATATTTTGACCAGAAGAGCTCAAGCCCCTCTGGCCGAACAAAGCTGACATAAAAACTCAGGTATGCAATAGGGATGTATCAAGGTGTAAATATCAATCGCTTTGAAGCCCATATTTAGCAGGAGCTCCACAACCTTAGACCTTGGAGGACACGCATCACTGCCCCTCCACCGAAGACACACCATATTCCTACGCACACTACCTGGCCCGGCTGTCCGGAGGGACCACACTGTATTTCCCCCATTTTGCTCTCGGAAGGCCCCGAGGCCATGCCTTTTGATAAGAACTGAATGAGTTAAATGAATTTATGCTGAAATTTATCTTTTCTTTTGCGGAGATGTCTCAGACATCTCCCTTGTGAACCAAGGTCAAATATTTCCTGCTTACGTGACTTTTGTGGTGGGAGAACAAGCTGTTGTAGAAGTAACTATTTTTCTTTTCTTTATTGCGCATGTCTGTAAATATCTAAATTCCTTATCATAAAAGGGGAAAGCTTGACTGAGGGGGGAGAGGCGCTCAGCAGGTATCCCGAGTTGTATCATACAGCTTGTGTCTGTGTTATTCTTCTCGACGGAGCAATCAATTAGAGACATATGGTGCCTTACACCCAAGAATATCGGTCCTTCAGATGAAAAAGGTATCTGAGGGATCCCGACAGTTTCCTGGCGCCTGAACAGGGACCTGAAATAGGCACCTCTCCGAGATCACCCGACCTACGGACCACTCCGGTTACTGATGAAATTGTGAACAGCAGACCTAAACACCTGGCCAGGTAAGAGATCATTTTTCTCTTCTCTGCTCTTCATAATATATCATTTTAACTAAGGTCCGTATCAAGGGGAATCTAGTAGAGGAGGGGGGCCATAAAATCAGGTCCATATAAGAACTCTGAGGAAATTGGGTGTGACATACATATGTAACTTCTGCTCGTATGAGAGGTTATTGTAGGTTCTGTCTGTGCACTGCTATCTTTAGGAGAAGAACTGATGCAAATCGGAATGGGTATGGTGAATGGACGTTTGCGGGAACAGTCCCAGGCGTGAATATACAAAAATTTCACCACATACGTAAAGGAGATGACTGGTGGATGTTGTTGGCATATAACACACATATCCCATTGAATAACACGTTGAGAGGTCAGACATTACGTAGGCTAATGTTTAATGATCAGTTCATATTGCAAAGCCCCGACGGACAAGTTTTTCATAACAGACGATTCCGCGTTAGGAATCGAGGAGGCTGTTGAGTGGTTACTTTGATTTGAAAGACTGTGGAAAGTAGAAAAATAAGCTGCACAGTAGGTATCCGTTCAAAGAGTGGTGATATTGCCTAACTGGGTTATGTGACAGCGTCCTTTCGGGGAGGTCACCGCCTAAGCTTAAATCAACACCCTTTACGAATAAACCTTGTGACAGATAAGAGTGTGATTGAATGAGCACAGGACCGCGAAATGAGCCTGTGACAAGATATGACTGAAGAACCCCGATAGATGGATACTTTGTTTACAATCCTGTGTGTTGTGGGAGTGTTTCTGTTCGGATGTTATATAGCATATAGGTACACGAAATACGTAGTACAACAAGGAACAGACACTCCATTCAGCCTGTTAGCACCTTAGGAAGAAGGTAACGAGGTATAGTAGAGCCTAGTCTTGAGCTTACCCAATACACCACCTAAGGCAGAGAGGATTAACAGGGAGCAACAAGAGAAACAGGATAGAAAAATGGGGAACAGTCAGGGAAAGACACCCGAAGAAGGAGACCGGTTATGTGACATAATTGAGGATAGATATGGAAGTGGTGCAGCAAAGAACCTGGAAAAAGTGTTAAAGAAATTCAAAGTGGAAGGGAGAGAGGCTTTGAACGAAGACAAATGGAAAGAAATAAAAGACACAAAATCAGGAAAAATCACTATTGATATTCTTATCAGATAACGGATGTAAGGTCAACAGAGAGAAATTACAGTTTTGTCAACCGAAAGTCATATTTTTGGGACATTGCCTATCTCATGGTACCCGACACCTAACTAGTGACAGAATCACAATTGTTCAACAGATGAAGGAACCGACAACCCATAAGCAGTTGAGAGCATTTTTGGGCTTAGTTTCTTCTTGCCGCCAATGGGTCATACATGCTAGTGAACATATGCAGCCACTATATGATTGCATCAACACAACACCTTTCCAATTGACTGATATCGCACGCACCTCATTTCAGTACCTAAAGAAGGCCATAGTGTCAGCCCCAGCATTAGGTATACCCAACTATGATATACCTTTTCAACTAATCGCCGCTGAAATCAGAAGGCATGCTACTGGCATTCTGACACAGAAACATGACCAAAAGAATAGACCCCTTGCATACTATTCTGCCAAACTAGACTCTGTAGCACAAGGAACACCATCCTGTGTTAGAGCAGTCTCTGCAATCGCATTGCTACTTGATAAAGTTTCTGATATTGTACTGGATAACCCACTAACTGTCTGTACCACACATGACATATACGGTATCCTGAATCAGGTTTCTGCTAAACACATTTCTATGGCCAGACAACTCAGATTGCAATGTGCCTTGCTTATGCCTCCTAATGTTACGTTTACCAAAACTCAGAATCTGAATCTGGCTACACTGTTGCCAATTGCAGATTCTGAAGGGGGGGATATAGATGAGAACACATTATCGCTTTCTTTTGAGCCCCCACACGAGGTTGAACATGATTGCATAGAACTGATGCAGCAAGAAGTTATTGGCTTGCCCAATGTCACAGACACACCATTGTCAAATCCAGACTTTATATTTTTTGTGGATGGCAGCAGATATGCCGATGAGAGTGGAAAATTCCACACAGGATATGCGGTAGTGTCAGCACATGAGACTATTGTAGCAAAGGCACTTCCACCCCACATGTCCGCACAAGAGGCTGAGCTGACAGCTCTGAATGAGGCATTAAAACTTTCCAAAGGACAAACAGCAAATATCTACACTGACTCGAGATATGCCTTTGGGATAGCACATGATTTTGGGGTTTTGTGGCGCACAAGGGGTTTCATGACAGCAGCAGGAACACCCATAAAACATGCCACACTGATCAGAGACATCCTCGAGAATGTGGCCCAGACACGGGGGGTGGCCGTTATGAGGGTGCCAGCACACACCAGAAAGGACAACATGGAAGCGAAAGGCAATGAAAAAGCAGACCAGGCGGCGAAGCAAGCTGCCTTGGGGACTCCAGAAAAGGTAAACATAGTGCACAAGGATGCATCAGGATTGTTTACAGGCTTACAAAAGTTCCAAGAAGACTCCGCTCAGACGGACAAGGAAAATTGGGAGAAGATGGGAGCTGAGAAGACGAACGGAATGTGGAAGAAAGATCAGAAGTACTGTTTGCCTAGGGTTTTGTACCCAAGGATGGCAGAAGTAGTTCATCTTCCAACTCACATGTCCGCCAATGGAATGACACGCCTAGTCACGAACGATTGGATTGCTCCCGGGTTTGGGAAGGTGGCGCAGCTACACTGTACCACCTGTCCCATATGCCTAGCACACAATCCTGGACAAGTAGTAAAGACTCCACGGAAACACAGTCCTAGGCCGTTATATCCTTTCCAGAGACTTCAAATCGACTACATTCAACTCCCCAGAAGTGGACCATATGAGTATGTTCTGGTGTGTGTTGACATGTTCTCTGGATGGCCAGAGGCCTACCCGGTGAAAACGGCTACAGCTCGAGCCACTGCAAAGAAACTGGTGATGGAACTAGTACCACGATTCGGTGTCTCTGAAACAATTGAATCAGACAGAGGCACACATTTCACTGCTGAGGTAATGCAAAATGTCATGCAAATGATAGGTGTAGAACAGGCATTTCATACACCCTACCACCCACAGAGTTCAGGGAAGGTAGAAAGAATGAACGGGACACTGAAATTGAAAATACAGAAAACCATGGAACAGACCCATAGACCATGGCCAGAGTGTCTCCCATTAGCATTATTCTCAGTAAGGTACACACCCACGGGGAAAACTAAACTGTCACCCTTCGAGATACTGTTTGGAAGACCACCGAACACAGGGTTGTACTACCCACAGGTCTTAACACTCAATGTGGATAATTTGACAAGTTATGTAATCCAGTTGCAAAAGCATTTAACTCAAATGCATTCTCTAGTTTTCTCTTCCATTCCAGATCCAGATAGTGTGGAAGGAACTCATTGTCTACAACCTGGTGATTACGTATATGTCAAGAAACACTCCAGAAAGACCCTTGAACCCCGATATCAAGGACCTTACCAAGTGCTCCTAACAACGCCTACTTCTGTTAAGTTGGAAGGACGACCAACCTGGATCCACGCATCACATTGCAAACTAGCCACAGGAATTAACAATACATAAAAGAGCATAATGTTTTGGTTTGGTTTTACATCTTCTATATTAATGATAGTAGCTGCGTGGGACAGTTTAAATTCTCCAATGTCCTTGAATAATAAGTTTATACAACACCATGAAAAATTACTGAATGATTGGTCAAATGACACTCAGTCTCCAGCAGATTGCTGGATCTGCACACATTCACCAGTATCAGCCACTAGTATTCCGTTCCTTGTTATTCCTGTGCCACCCGAGGAATTATTTGCCTGGACCAGTTGTTCTGATACACTTGCTAACAATGCCACAAATAATGTGAAGTTATGGAACACAACTGTCGGTATACCTATTGTGGGATGGGTAGGATACCCTTGGTGGCAGGGTAACCTTTCAGGAGGTAGTACACACCTTCAATATTTGGCATATAAGGGGGGGGCTTGGGTACCCAGGAATAGAACTCGATTAATTAACCTGGGGCCAATTCCAATGTATGGCCTACAAATTAGTTTCAATGTAACTTCATATTCTACTGACGCTTTCAAACCAATACTGCTAGAAAGAAGGTTACATAATATGTCATGGGAGTACTCCAATTTATTTCCCCAGGGCACTAACGAAACTTGTATTAATGTTCCCGGTAATATGCCTTGTAACGAGTCCTCGGAATACAAGAAAGGAACCTCCCCTTGTGGAAATCCCGATGCAGGCTATTGTAGTCCCCTAGGACAAGCTCCACCTTGGTGCATGCTCCAGAATGTATCTGCATTCATAGATTTAGTTCATAGACTGGTATTACAACATTCAGCCCTATGGGACCTACCTAGTGACATGTACTGGGTATGTGGAGACAATGCATATAAATGGCTGCCAGTAGGGGTAAAAGGTGCTTGTACTCTGGGTCGTTTGACTCCAGCTACCTTTGTTATTCCGAATGACCAGTTGAATACTCAGAGCATACCTAAACACACGTTGTACAAAAGAGCTGCTGACAATACACCTCGCCTCTCTGGGAGACCACATATAGTGCAGATGAGTGTGGCTAATAAAATTGTCAGCTCTATTTTTATTTATCCTATGATTACTCAAATGTGGGATAAATTAGTCAGGGCTACAGATTACTTAGATGACCAAATATGGGATATATTGGATATATTGAACACCACTGTTGCTGTCCAAAATCAGCTTATTATAGTCACTAATCAGCATACCATAGTACTAGATTATTTAACTGCAGCGCAAGGAGGTATGTGTCAAGTCATCGGACCAGCTTGCTGTCATTATATAGATCCCAACAGTAGTTTAAAGTCAAGATCAAAAATAGAGGATGTTCAAAAACTTAGAGATCAGTACAATAAAGACAATGATCGTACTAAGGATAGTTGGTGGTCAGATACATTCTCCTTTCTTAATCCAGCTAATTGGTTTAAGGGTATTGGAGGCTGGATAACTGGGATTATACTAAGTCTATTACGTATTGTTGTTTGTATCTTCGTAATATATGTGCTATTGAAACTTGTTTTTTGGTGTATCTCTGTATGCAGGAAAAGATGCAGAAATAGATAAGGAAGTTTGACTGTAAACAACAAGAATTTAACTATTATTTCCTTGAGTCCTAGGTTGACATCTCATTTCTGACATGAAGGAGCGTACTCTTGCAATGATGGACGTGGCTTCAGTATCTGGGGGATGGAGAAGGTAGAAGACCTGTCTCCCTTGGGCAACCCGTCGGCCTGGGATAGTACCTGGTGAACGAGCCACTATCCGCTGTTGTTGCAGGATCCAGTGTTCCAGATTGTGGAAAATGAAGATGTCAAAGGGGGGAATGATAATAACTGAATGAGTTAAATGAATTTATGCTGAAATTTATCTTTTCTTTTGCGGAGATGTCTCAGACATCTCCCTTGTGAACCAAGGTCAAATATTTCCTGCTTACGTGACTTTTGTGGTGGGAGAACAAGCTGTTGTAGAAGTAACTATTTTTCTTTTCTTTATTGCGCATGTCTGTAAATATCTAAATTCCTTATCATAAAAGGGGAAAGCTTGACTGAGGGGGGAGAGGCGCTCAGCAGGTATCCCGAGTTGTATCATACAGCTTGTGTCTGTGTTATTCTTCTCGACGGAGCAATCAATTAGAGACATATGGTGCCTTACACCCAAGAACATCGGTCCTTCAGATGAAAAAGGTATCTGAGGGATCCCGACACTCTCTATCCAGAAGGATAGATCAACCTCTCGACCCTCTACCGTTAGTGATATCTCCTCCTTCTTTAGAGCCTCCAGGAGACGCCGCTGCAACATGCCGTCCCCAGAGCCCGGAGACGAGGAGGACGCCCTATTTCCCCCGGAGGTGACTGGCATAACTACTAACGGTTACTGCCACCACCGGGGGGCAAGCAGACCAGTGACCACATCAACACCAACAGTATTACTATTACCCACCTCCATAACACCCTCACTCTCCACCAAACCAGCAACCACACCACTAGACAAAGAAATTTCCTCATCCACACCTCCCACCACATTCACTCCTGCTGGACCGGTGACAACAGGGGGTGACATTTTGACGTCCGCATCATCAGGCACAAGGGGCTCAGTCTCCTCTACAGAACTTAGGGCGACCTCACCCCTAGACTTACGTTTGCCCTCCGTGTCATCAATTGGTAATTGATGTTGATTCCCATTTGCTACCAGAACACCGCTGATCCTTAGCAGCTGTGAGGCACCGCTGATCCTTAGCAGCTGTGAGGCACCGCTGATCCTTAGCAGCTGTGAGGCACCGCTGATCCTTAGCATCAGGATCTCGCTGTCCAGTGGCGCCAACACAGCATAAAACTCGTGGGAGGAATGGGACTCTCATCCCCAGCAGCCCCCTTAGGGTATGTGCACACGCTGTGGAATCTGCTGCGGATCCGCAGCGGTTTTGGCTCTGCGGCTCCGCAGCAGACTCTGCTGCGTTGTACAGTACCTTTATTTCCTATGTAAAAAAAATAAACGTAGTGCACATGCTGCGGATTTTTCCACGCGGTTTTGCTGCGGTTTACAATCCGCAGCATGTGAATTCTTTAGAGCAGAAACGCTGGTTTCACACCTCATCCATTAAAAAACTGCATGTGCACATAGCCTCACAGTACCGCCAGTTCTCAACTAAGTGTCACAGACGTGGTTTGTGGAACACTGTGCCACAGACGGCGGAGAGCCTGGGGGCGTAACTAAGTGAACATCGGAACGCCAGGTGCCACTCCAGGACAGACCAACGGACGCGCAGCAGCTGGACCTGAAGGGCAGACTGGATGGAGCAGCAGGCAGAGCTTGCACCAGAGTGCAGCAGACACGGCCTGCACCAGAGTGCAGCAGACACGGCCTGCACCAGAGTGCAGCAGACACGGCCTGCACCAGAGTGCAGCAGACACGGCCTGCACCAGAGTGCAGCAGACACGGCCTGCACCAGAGTGCAGCAGACAGGGTCTGCACCAGAGTGCAGCAGACAGGGTCTGCACCAGAGTGCAGCAGACAGGGCCTGCACCAGAGTGCAGCAGGGACAGGTATGTGAACTTACACAACATAGACCGCAAACAGGAAGGTTGCTCAGGCATCTCCCCAGTGGAGAGGAAGAAATATATACATAATGTCCCACAGCCATTGGCTGGGGAGGAAATAGTAAGTGCACTGCTGACCCTTTAACCCCTTTACCCCCAAGGGTGGTTTGCACGTACATGACCGGGCCAATTTTTACAATTCTGACCACTGTCCCTTTATGAGGTCATAACTCTGGAACGCTTCCATGGATCCCGGTGATTCTGACATTGTTTTCTCGTGACATA
Source organism: Dendrobates tinctorius (assembly GCF_039654945.1). Taxonomy (NCBI): domain Eukaryota; kingdom Metazoa; phylum Chordata; class Amphibia; order Anura; family Dendrobatidae; genus Dendrobates; species Dendrobates tinctorius. Next base: position 24,552,240 of record NW_027361731.1, on the reverse strand, counting down.
TTGTACTTCATGTTAGTGGTAAAATTTCATTCATATAACTTGCGTTTATTTGTGAAAAAAACAGAAATATTGCGAAAATTTTGAAAATTTTCAACTTTGAATTTTTATGCCCTTAAATCACAGAGATACGGCACACAAAATACTTAATAAGTAACATTTCCCACATGTTTACTTTACATCAGCACCATTTTGGAACCAAAATTTTGTTTTGTTAGGAAGTTATAAGGGTTAAAAGTTGACCAGCGATTTCTCATTTTTACAACACCATTTTTTTGGGGACCACATCACATTTGAAGCCACTTTGAGGGGTCTATAGGATAGAAAATACCCAAAAGTGACACCATTCTAAAAACTGCACCCCTCGAGGTGCTCAAAACCACATTCAAGAAGTTTATTAACCCTTCAGGCTTCAGGTGCTTCACAGGAATTTTTTGAATGTTCAAAAAAAATGAACATTTAACTTTTTCGCAAAAAAAATTTCAGGTTCAATTTTTTTCTTTACTTTCCCAAGGGTAACAGGAGAAATTGGATTGGAAAAGTTATTGTGCAATTTGTCCTGAGTACACTGGTACCCCACAGCACTGTGTCAGATCAGCGATCTGACTGGCAGTGTAGGAGGTTTCTCAGCGCCTGCTCTCAGCAGGCACTGAGGAAGCCACCTCCCTGCAGGACCTGGCAGGGCCCCGCTGCCATCTTGGATCCGGGGGCCTGCAGTGAGGAGGCACTCGGAAAACGCGATCACATCGCGTTGTTCTGAGGGTCTCAGGGAAGCACGCAGGGAACCCTCTCTTTGAGCGATGCTTCTCTATGCCACCGGAACACTGCGATAATGTTTGATCGCTGTGTGCCGGGGGTTAATGTGCCGGGTGCAGTCCGTGACCACTCCTGGCACATAGTGCCGGGTGTCAGCTGTGATAATCAGCTGACACCCGGCCGCGATCAGCTGTGCTCCCCCCATGAACGCAGCTGATCGCGTATGACGTACTATCCCATCCATGAGCATTAACGCCCAGAGCACATGGACAGAATAGTACGTCATATCTCAGAAAGGGGTTAAGAGGGCAGGAGTGCACGTGCCATAAGGACATGGCTAGAGGACCGCCTGGAAGCATGCAGAGCATGGGGAAGGGAAGAACTGCCTGTCAGAGCAGGGATGGGGTGTGGTGCTGACACTAAGTGATCATCGGCAACAGCATTTAGGAGCACCAAGGCTACTGGAGCTGCTCCTGACACTGGGCCGTTCCCCCCCCTCCCACTGAGGAGCGCACCAGAGTACCGTAGCCTGACTGTACGCCCACCGCTGGGCCGCCCTCACTGTCCAGCCTCTTGGATGATGCATCTCCTATGTCCCCACTACTACAAGCAGAGACGGAGCTCTGCGCCTCACTCCATGTTCTTTACGCTCCCTGCACCTTTGCACCGGATCCACAGCAGAACCCGGGCTGGACTGGGCAAGGGGGGCTTATACAGCAAGCTTACCCAGCAGCCGACTCAGGGGGTACAGGGAGGGGGCATATGAAGCACCCCCAGGGCTGGGGGATCACTCAGTACCGGGTCTGTGTCTTAAAGGGATGTGTCATAGTGGCGGTGACCCGGTCTGTGGCCCTGGGCATCCATGTAAGATAGGTGGAATGAAGCTGAATAGAGTTTATGGGTAGATAATTCATGGCGCCACCTGTGGTACTCGGCAATGAAGGTGTTAAGCCGACGCTGTGGTGCAGATCCTCTGGGACAGATGGTGTGATGCAGCAAATATGTAATAGCTCTCCACAGGCAGAGCTGTAGTCCCAGGGCAGTAGTAGTAGGTTTGAGATAGATGTTGTAATGTTAGGAGGCAATGACACAGCTGAGTGCAGTTCCAATTCTTTTACTCACGTTTCTGACACAGACAGGTGCCCGCTTCAGTGCTGCAGCCTCCAGGTCAGGGGCTCAGCCAACTCCCAGGCAGATGGAATGCACCCTTCCAGCACTCCCTTCCGTGTGCCTTTTCTGAACGTCTTCTTTCTAGCGCTAGTCTGAAGTACTTGTAGTTCTGAATTACACTCAAGTTCCTCCTTCTTGATGTTACTTATACCTCCACTCGCATGACAGGCAGCTGTAGCCTACTTCGGGGACTCCATACAATCATGTCCCGGCTCACACACGGTGCTGCTGTGTCTGAGTCTTAGGTGGGAATAAAGTGGCCACAACTTCTATTCCTCCGGTTTCTGCTGTAGGATCATTAGTATCACACACAGCCTCGGATACCGGCGCCCGGCCTTGGCGCATTGAACTTAGAGAAGGGCTCTGCACTAGCCCTAGTCCCCAGTCTCTCTCCTCCTCACGTTCCATTCTTATCTATCTTCCTTCTGAACAACTGATCCTTCTTGCTTTCTCTTTCCTTGCCAGCAGCCCCAGCTCACAGGAGGCTACTGCAACACGTCCTTTCCCTCCTTCCCCCAGAGGGGAACTGTCTTTCTCCCCTTCTATGAGGATTCCGACTGCAGAGAGGTCCTCTGTCTGCTTCACCCTGCAGGGAACTGACCGAACTTCCTGTCAGCTTTCCCCTCTAGTGTAATCTAAGCTCCACCCACCACCCAGCACCCATCATGAACCAAAGCAGCTGACATAAAGGGTGCTCTGCTGTTCTAAGGTGTCTGTGCTGGATGCAGGTGCTGGAGTCTGGTCAGGTGTTACCACCTTACCTGGGGAATGGGATACTACACCTCAGGAGGAGGTGCAGTACCTCTGTGGCGCCTGAACCCTCAGGGGCGCCACGCATATACATAGCTTACCACTTCCTGCTGATAACCATCACTCTCATCACCCACCTGGCTCTTAGGCTAAAGCCCCATCTGCCTTTGTTCTCTGGTATCAGATATATTTCTAAATCTGTCCTCATTCATCAGTTTTTCTTTGAAAGGACCACTCCCCTCTGATAAATGCTTTCCTTAGTTCCAGCTCATTCATTTCATATTTAAGCCTCTTTACCTCCACCTGGATTTGGGTCTTCCTTGGCTTGGAGGCACCTGGAGCCTCCTGATGGTCTTACTTGCATCTTCATACTTACGGAAGTGGCTCACTACCTGGGAGCCATAGGTGAACCCAGACTCCCGGGGTCTCTGCAGACCCCAAACTTCCTCAGTGAGGTCGGCTTCACCTCTCTGAACACTCAGCTTTCCTCTGGAAGGGTCGCCATCTTGCACACTGCTAGCAGGCTTACTTACATGTTGGAAGCCTTGCGGCTTCTCTGGGTCTCTGCAGACCCGGGGGGAGTAGGAGCCACATTGCTACGACTTCTGGTGGAGCGTCTCACCCCTGTGTCCTCTGATGTGCAGGCCGGTTGCTGGTTTCTCCTGCCTCCCGTTGGCCTGGTCCGGGGAACAGAAGCCTGGGACTTGGCTCCTTCACTCATCCCAGGAAACTCACTCCCTCCCCTGGGTAGGAGAGACAGCAGGTCCCTGGGTGGAGAGGTGTTGGTTCTCAGGAGCTCACAGCAGGATCAGTGTCGACCGCATTCTCAATCACCACAATGAGCAGCAGCTGCAGGGCCGGCCCGAGAGATTACGGCACCCTAGGCGAAACTATTTTGTTGCGCCCCTACTATTCTTGGCAGTAGATGAAAACTTGGGATATAAATTTAGGAGCAAAATAAACCACAACAATGATTAATTTAACTCTCTCCTAACTCTTTAATCTTGTAGTATAGGACAAATATATACAAAGTAATCAATAACACAAAACAAAAACGACCATAGGTAATTGAAATTTTTGTTTCCTTGCCTTTTTTTTGAAAAGGATGACACTAAGTCACCGAGATTAATTTGTTTAGCAACTTCAGATTCTATCGAAATTGTTGCCAACCCAACCAACCTCTCTTGCGTCATATTTGCCCTTAAATATGTACACTTTTCTTTCCATCCCTAAAACTTTTTGCCTTTTGAAAAGATTTTTTATAATTTTTTCTATTTTTTCTCTGTCGCGGCCGTCTAGTTCGCCTATACGTTCGGGCCGGCCCTGAGCAGCTGAACAGAGCTGCACTCACTATTCTGCTGGTGCAGTCACTGTGTACATACATTACATTACTGATCCTGAGTTACATCCTGTATTATACCCCAGAGCTGCGCTCACTATTCTGCTGGTGCAGTCACTGTGTACATACATTACATTACTGATCCTGAGTTACATCCTGTATTATACTCCAGAGCTGCACTCACTATTCTGCTGGTGCAGTCACTGTGTACATACATTACATTACTGATCCTGAGTTACATCCTGTATTATACCCCAGAGCTGCGCTCACTATTCTGCTGGTGCAGTCACTGTGTACATACATTACATTACTGATCCTGTGTTACATCCTGTATTATACTCCAGAGCTGCACTCACTATTCTGCTGGTGCAGTCACTGTGTACATACATTACTGATCCTGAGTTACATCCTGTATTATACTCCAGAGCTGCACTCACTATTCTGCTGGTGCAGTCACTATGTACATACATTACATTACTGATCCTGAGTTACATCCTGTATTATACCCCAGAGCTGCGCTCACTATTCTGCTGGTGCAGTCACTGTGTACATACATTACATTACTGATCCTGAGTTACATCCTGTATTATACCCCAGAGCTGCGCTCACTATTCTGCTGGTGCAGTCACTGTGTACATACATTACATTACTGATCCTGAGTTACATCCTGTATTATACTCCAGAGCTGCACTCACTATTCTGCTGGTGCAGTCACTATGTACATACATTACATTACTGATCCTGAGTTACATCCTGTATTATACCCCAGAGCTGCGCTCACTATTCTGCTGGTGCAGTCACTGTGTACATACATTACATTACTGATCCTGAGTTACATCCTGTATTATACCCCAGAGCTGCGCTCACTATTCTGCTGGTGCAGTCACTGTGTACATACATTACATTACTGATCCTGAGTTACATCCTGTATTATACTCCAGAGCTGCACTCACTATTCTGCTGGTGCAGTCACTATGTACATACATTACATTACTGATCCTGAGTTACATCCTGTATTATACCCCAGAGCTGCGCTCACTATTCTGCTGGTGCAGTCACTGTGTACATACATTACATTACTGATCCTGAGTTACATCCTGTATTATACTCCAGAGCTGCACTCACTATTCTGCTGGTGCAGTCACTATGTACATACATTACATTACTGATCCTGAGTTACATCCTGTATTATACCCCAGAGCTGCGCTCACTATTCTGCTGGTGCAGTCACTGTGTACATACATTACATTACTGATCCTGAGTTACATCCTGTATTATACCCCAGAGCTGCGCTCACTATTCTGCTGGTGCAGTCACTGTGTACATACATTACATTACTGATCCTGAGTTACATCCTGTATTATACTCCAGAGCTGCACTCACTATTCTGCTGGTGCAGTCACTATGTACATACATTACATTACTGATCCTGAGTTACATCCTGTATTATACTCCAGAGCTGCACTCACTATTCTGCTGGTGCAGTCACTATGTACATACATTACATTACTGATCCTGAGTTACATCCTGTATTATACCCCAGAGCTGCGCTCACTATTCTGCTGGTGCAGTCACTGTGTACATACATTACATTACTGATCCTGAGTTACATCCTGTATTATACCCCAGAGCTGCGCTCACTATTCTGCTGGTGCAGTCACTGTGTACATACATTACATTACTGATCCTGAGTTACATCCTGTATTATACTCCAGAGCTGCACTCACTATTCTGCTGGTGCAGTCACTATGTACATACATTACATTACTGATCCTGAGTTACATCCTGTATTATACCCCAGAGCTGCGCTCACTATTCTGCTGGTGCAGTCACTGTGTACATACATTACATTACTGATCCTGAGTTACATCCTGTATTATACTCCAGAGCTGCACTCACTATTCTGCTGGTGCAGTCACTATGTACATACATTACATTACTGATCCTGAGTTACATCCTGTATTATACCCCAGAGCTGCGCTCACTATTCTGCTGGTGCAGTCACTGTGTACATACATTACATTACTGATCCTGAGTTACATCCTGTATTATACCCCAGAGCTGCGCTCACTATTCTGCTGGTGCAGTCACTGTGTACATACATTACATTACTGATCCTGAGTTACATCCTGTATTATACTCCAGAGCTGCACTCACTATTCTGCTGGTGCAGTCACTATGTACATACATTACATTACTGATCCTGAGTTACATCCTGTATTATACCCCAGAGCTGCGCTCACTATTCTGCTGGTGCAGTCACTGTGTACATACATTACATTACTGATCCTGAGTTACATCCTGTATTATACTCCAGAGCTGCACTCACTATTCTGCTGGTGCAGTCACTATGTACATACATTACATTACTGATCCTGAGTTACATCCTGTATTATACCCCAGAGCTGCGCTCACTATTCTGCTGGTGCAGTCACTGTGTACATACATTACATTACTGATCCTGAGTTACATCCTGTATTATACCCCAGAGCTGCGCTCACTATTCTGCTGGTGCAGTCACTGTGTACATACATTACATTACTGATCCTGAGTTACATCCTGTATTATACTCCAGAGCTGCACTCACTATTCTGCTGGTGCAGTCACTATGTACATACATTACATTACTGATCCTGAGTTACATCCTGTATTATACTCCAGAGCTGCACTCACTATTCTGCTGGTGCAGTCACTATGTACATACATTACATTACTGATCCTGAGTTACATCCTGTATTATACCCCAGAGCTGCGCTCACTATTCTGCTGGTGCAGTCACTGTGTACATACATTACATTACTGATCCTGAGTTACATCCTGTATTATACCCCAGAGCTGCGCTCACTATTCTGCTGGTGCAGTCACTGTGTACATACATTACATTACTGATCCTGAGTTACATCCTGTATTATACTCCAGAGCTGCACTCACTATTCTGCTGGTGCAGTCACTATGTACATACATTACATTACTGATCCTGAGTTACATCCTGTATTATACCCCAGAGCTGCGCTCACTATTCTGCTGGTGCAGTCACTGTGTACATACATTACATTACTGATCCTGAGTTACATCCTGTATTATACCCCAGAGCTGCGCTCACTATTCTGCTGGTGCAGTCACTGTGTACATACATTACATTACTGATCCTGAGTTACATCCTGTATTATACTCCAGAGCTGCACTCACTATTCTGCTGGTGCAGTCACTATGTACATACATTACATTACTGATCCTGAGTTACATCCTGTATTATACCCCAGAGCTGCGCTCACTATTCTGCTGGTGCAGTCACTGTGTACATACATTACATTACTGATCCTGAGTTACATCCTGTATTATACTCCAGAGCCGCACTCACTATTCTGCTGGTGCAGTCACTATGTACATACATTACATTACTGATCCTGAGTTACATCCTGTATTATACCCCAGAGCTGCGCTCACTATTCTGCTGGTGCAGTCACTGTGTACATACATTACATTACTGATCCTGAGTTACATCCTGTATTATACCCCAGAGCTGCGCTCACTATTCTGCTGGTGCAGTCACTGTGTACATACATTACATTACTGATCCTGAGTTACATCCTGTATTATACTCCAGAGCTGCACTCACTATTCTGCTGGTGCAGTCACTATGTACATACATTACATTACTGATCCTGAGTTACATCCTGTATTATACTCCAGAGCTGCACTCACTATTCTGCTGGTGCAGTCACTGTGTACATACATTACATTACTGATCCTGAGTTACATCCTGTATTATACCCCAGAGCTGCGCTCACTATTCTGCTGGTGCAGTCACTGTGTACATACATTACATTACTGATCCTGAGTTACATCCTGTATTATACCCCAGAGCTGCGCTCACTATTCTGCTGGTGCAGTCACTGTGTACATACATTACATTACTGATCCTGAGTTACATCCTGTATTATACCCCAGAGCTGCGCTCACTATTCTGCTGGTGCAGTCACTGTGTACATACATTACATTACTGATCCTGAGTTACATCCTGTATTATACTCCAGAGCTGCACTCACTATTCTGCTGGTGCAGTCACTATGTACACACATTACATTACTGATCCTGAGTTACATCCTGTATTATACCCCAGAGCTGCGCTCACTATTCTGCTGGTGCAGTCACTGTGTACATACATTACATTACTGATCCTGAGTTACATCCTGTATTATACCCCAGAGCTGCGCTCACTATTCTGCTGGTGCAGTCACTGTGTACATACATTACATTACTGATCCTGAGTTACATCCTGTATTATACCCCAGAGCTGCGCTCACTATTCTGCTGGTGCAGTCACTGTGTACATACATTACATTACTGATCCTGAGTTACATCCTGTATTATACTCCAGAGCTGCACTCACTATTCTGCTGGTGCAGTCACTATGTACATACATTACATTACTGATCCTGAGTTACATCCTGTATTATACCCCAGAGCTGCGCTCACTATTCTGCTGGTGCAGTCACTGTGTACATACATTACATTACTGATCCTGAGTTACATCCTGTATTATACCCCAGAGCTGCGCTCACTATTCTGCTGGTGCAGTCACTGTGTACATACATTACTGATCCTGAGTTACATCCTGTATTATACTCCAGAGCTGCACTCACTATTCTGCTGGTGCAGTCACTGTGTACATACATTACTTTACTGATCCTGAGTTACATCCTGTATTATACGCCAGAGCTGCACTTGCTATTCTGCTGGTGCAGTCACTGTGTACATACATTACATTACTGATCCTGAGTTACATCCTGTATTATACCCCAGAGCTGCACTCGCTATTCTGCTGGTGCAGTCACTGTGTACATACATTACATTACTGATCCTGAGTTACATCCTGTATTATACTCCAGAGCTGCACTCACTATTCTACTGGAGCAGTCACTGTGTACATACATTACATTACTGATCCTGAGTTACATCCTGTATTATACTCCAGAGCTGCACTCACTATTCTGCTGGTGCAGTCACTGTGTACATACATTACATTACTGATCCTGAGTTACATCCTGTATAATACTCCAGAGCTGCACTCACTATTCTGCTGGTGCAGTCATTGTGTACATACATTACTGATCCTGAGTTACATCCTGTATTATACCCCAGAGCTGCGCTCACTATTCTGCTGGTGCAGTCACTGTGTACATACATTACATTACTGATCCTGAGTTACATCCTGTATTATACTCCAGAGCTGCACTCACTATTCTGCTGGTGCAGTCACTGTGTACATACATTACTTTACTGATCCTGAGTTACATCCTGTATTATACGCCAGAACTGCACTTGCTATTCTGCTGGTGCAGTCACTGTGTACATACATTACATTACTGATCCTGAGTTACATCCTGTATTATACCCCAGAGCTGCACTCGCTATTCTGCTGGTGCAGTCACTGTGTACATACATTACATTACTGATCCTGAGTTACATCCTGTATTATACTCCAGAGCTGCACTCACTATTCTACTGGAGCAGTCACTGTGTACATACATTACATTACTGATCCTGAGTTACATCCTGTATTATACTCCAGAGCTGCACTCACTATTCTGCTGGTGCAGTCACTGTGTACATACATTACATTACTGATCCTGAGTTACATCCTGTATTATACCCCAGAGCTGCACTCGCTATTCTGCTGGTGCAGTCACTGTATACATACATTACATTACTGATCCTGAGTTACATCCTGTACTATACTCCAGAGCTGCACTCACTATTCTGCTGGTGCAGTCACTGTGCACATACATTACATTACTGATCCTGAGTTACATCCTGTATTATACTCCAGAGCTGCATTCACTATTCTGCTGGAGCAGTCACTGTGTACATACATTACATTACTGATCCTGAGTTACATCTTGTATTATACCCCAGAGCTGCACTCACTATTCTGCTGGTGCAGTCACTGTGTACATACATTACATTACATTACTGATCCTGAGTCACATCTTGTATTATACCCCAGAGCTGCACTCACTATTCTGCTAGTGCAGTCACTGTGTACATACATTACATTGCTGATCCTGAGTTACATCCTGTATTATACTCCAGAGCTGCACTCACTATTCTGCTGGTGCAGTCACTGTGTACATACATTACTGATCCTGAGTTACATCCTGTATTATACCCCAGAGCTGCATTCACTATTCTGCTGGAGCAGTCACTGTGTACATACATTACTGATCCTGAGTTACATCCTGTATTATACCCCAGAGCTGCATTCACTATTCTGCTGGTGCAGTCACTGTGTACATACATTACTGATCCTGAGTTACATCCTGTATTATACTCCAGAGCTGCATTCACTATTCTGCTGGTGCAGTCACTATGTACATACATTATTACATTACTGATCCTGAGTTACATCCTGTATTATACTCCAGAGCTGCACTCACTATTCTGCTGGTGCAGTCACTGTGTACATACATTACATTACTGATCCTGAGTTACATCCTGTATTATACCCCAGAGCTGCACTCACTATTCTGCTGGTGCAGTCACTGTGTACATACATTACATTACTGATCCTGAGTTACATCCTGTATTATACCCCAGAGCTGCACTCACTATTCTGCTGGTGCAGTCACTGTGTACATACATTACATTACTGATCCTGAGTTACATCCTGTATTATACTCCAGAGCTGCATTCACTATTCTGCTGGTGCAGTCACTATGTACATACATTATTACATTACTGATCCTGAGTTACATCCTGTATTATACTCCAGAGCTGCACTCACTATTCTGCTGGTGCAGTCACTGTGTACATACATTACATTACTGATCCTGAGTTACATCCTGTATTATACCCCAGAGCTGCACTCACTATTCTGCTGGTGCAGTCACTGTGTACATACATTACATTACTGATCCTGAGTTACATCCTGTATTATACCCCAGAGCTGCACTCACTATTCTGCTGGTGCAGTCACTGTGTACATACATTACATTGCTGATCCTGAGTTACATCCTGTATTATACTCCAGAGCTGCACTCACTATTCTGCTGGTGCAGTCACTGTGTACATACATTACTGATCCTGAGTTACATCCTGTATTATACTCCAGAGCTGCATTCACTATTCTGCTGGAGCAGTCACTATGTACATACATTATTACATTACTGATCCTGAGTTACATCCTGTATTATACCCCAGAGCTGCACTCACTATTCTGCTGGTGGAGTCACTGTGTACATACATTACATTACTGATCCTGAGTTACGTCCTGTATTATACCCCAGAGCTGCACTCACTATTCTGCTGGTGCAGTCACTGTGTACATACATTACATTACTGACCCTGAGTTACATCCTGTATTATACCCCAGAGCTGCACTCACTATTCTGCTGGTACAGTCACTGTGTACATACATTACATTACTGATCCTGAGTTATATCTTGTATTATACCCCAGAGCTGCACTCACTATTCTGCTGGTACAGTCACTGTGTACATACATTACATTACATATCCTGAGTTACCTCCTGTATTATACCCCAGAGCTGCACTCACTATTCTGCTGGTGCAGTCACTGTGTACACACATTACATTACTGATCCTGAGTTATATCTTGTATTATACCCCAGAGCTGCACTCACTATTCTGCTGGTACAGTCACTGTGTACATACATTACATTACATATCCTGAGTTACCTCCTGTATTATACTCCAGAGCTGCACTCACTATTCTGCTGGTGCAGTCACTGTGTACATACATTACATTACTGATCCTGAGTTACATCCTGTTTTATACCCCAGAGCTGCACTCACTATTCTGCTGGTGCAGTCACTGTGTACATACATTACATTACTGATCCTGAGTTACATCCTGTATTATACCCCAGAGCTGCACTCACTATTCTGCTGGTGCAGTCACTGTGTACATACATTACATTACTGATCCTGAGTTACATCCTGTTTTATACCCCAGAGCTGCACTCACTATTCTGCTGGTGCAGTCACTGTGTACATACATTACATTACATATCCTGAGTTACCTCCTGTATTATACTCCAGAGCTGCACTCACTATTCTGCTGGTACAGTCACTGTGTACATAGATTACATTACATATCCTGAGTTACATCCTGTATTATACCCCAGAGCTGCACTCACTATTCTGCTGGTGCAGTCACTGTGTACATACATTACATTACTGATCCTGAGTTATATCCTGTATTATACTCCAGAGCTGCACTCACTATTCTGCTGGTGCAGTCACTGTGTACATACATTACATTACTGATCCTGAGTTACATCCTGTATTATACCCCAGAGCTGCACTCACTATTCTGCTGGTGCAGTCACTGTGTACATACATTACATTACTGATCCTGAGTTACATCCTGTTTTATACCCCAGAGCTGCACTCACTATTCTGCTGGTGCAGTCACTGTGTACATACATTACATTACTGATCCTGAGTTACATCCTGTTTTATACCCCAGAGCTGCACTCACTATTCTGCTGGTGCAGTCACTGTGTACATACATTACTGATCCTGAGTTACATCCTGTATTATACCCCAGAGCTGCATTCACTATTCTGCTGGAGCAGTCACTGTGTAGATACATTACTGATCCTGAGTTACATCCTGTATTATACCCCAGAGCTGCATTCACTATTCTGCTGGTGCAGTCACTGTGTACATACATTACTGATCCTGAGTTACATCCTGTATTATACTCCAAAGCTGCATTCACTATTCTGCTGGTGCAGTCACTATGTACATACATTATTACATTACTGATCCTGAGTTACATCCTGTATTATACTCCAGAGCAGTACTCACTATTCTGCTGGTGCAGTCACTGTGTACATACATTACATTACTGATCCTGAGTTACGTCCTGTATTATACCCCAGAGCTGCACTCACTATTCTGCTGGTGCAGTCACTGTGTACACACATTACATTACTGATCCTGAGTTACAGCTTGTATTATACCCCAGAGCTGCACTCACTATTCTGCTGGTGCAGTCACTGTGTACATACATTACATTACTGATCCTGAGTTACCTCCTGTATTATACTCCAGAGCTGCACTCACTATTCTGCTGGTACAGTCACTGTGTACATACATTACATTACATATCCTGAGTTACATCCTGTATTATACCACAGAGCTGCACTCACTATTCTGCTGGTGCAGTCACTGTGTACATACATTACATTACTGATCCTGAGTTACATCCTGTATTATACTCCAGAGCTGCACTCACTATTCTGCTGGTGCAGTCACTGTGTACATACATTACTTTACTGATCCTGAGTTACATCCTGTATTATACCCCAGAGCTGCACTCACTATTCTGCTGGTGCAGTCACTGTGTACATACATTACATTACTGATCCTGAGTTACATCCTGTATTATACTCCAGAGCTGCACTCACTATTCTGCTGGTGCAGTCACTGTGTACATATATTACATTACTGATCCTGAGTTACATCCTGTATTATACTCTAGAGCTGCACTCACTATTCTGCTGGTGCAGTCACTGTGTACATACATTACATTACTGATCCTGAGTTACATCCTGTATTATACCCCAGAGCTGCACTCACTATTCTGCTGGTGCAGTCACTGTGTACATACATTACATTACTGATCCTGAGTTACATCCTGTTTTATACCCCAGAGCTGCACTCACTATTCTGCTGGTGCAGTCACTGTGTACATACATTACATTACATATCCTGAGTTACCTCCTGTATTATACTCCAGAGCTGCACTCACTATTCTGCTGGTACAGTCACTGTGTACATACATTACATATCCTGAGTTACATCCTGTATTATACCCCAGAGCTGCACTCACTATTCTGCTGGTGCAGTCACTGTGTACATACATTACATTACTGATCCTGAGTTACATCCTGTATTATACTCCAGAGCTGCACTCACTATTCTGCTGGTGCAGTCACTGTGTACATACATTACATTACTGATCCTGAGTTACATCCTGTATTATACCCCAGAGCTGCACTCACTATTCTGCTGGTGCAGTCACTGTGTACATACATTACATTACTGATCCTGAGTTACATCCTGTTTTATACCCCAGAGCTGCACTCACTATTCTGCTGGTGCAGTCACTGTGTACATACATTACATTACATATCCTGAGTTACATCCTGTATTATACTCCAGAGCTGCACTCACTATTCTGCTGGTGCAGTCACTGTGTACGTACATTACATTACTGATCCTGAGTTACATCCTGTATTATACTCCAGAGCTGCACTCACTATTCTGCTGGTGCAGTCACTGTGTACGTACATTACATTACTGATCCTGAGTTACATCCTGTTTTATACTCCAGAGCTGCACTCACTATTCTGCTGGTGCAGTCACTGTGTACGTACATTACATTACTGATCCTGAGTTACATCCTGTTTTATACTCCAGAGCTGCACTCACTATTCTGCTGGTGCAGTCACTGTGTACATACATTACATTACTGATCCTGAGTTACATCCTGTTTTATACCCCAGAGCTGCACTCACTATTCTGCTGGTGCAGTCACTGTGTACATACATTACATTACATATCCTGAGTTACATCCTGTATTATACTCCAGAGCTGCACTCACTATTCTGCTGGTGCAGTCACTGTGTACATACATTACATTACTGATCCTGAGTTACATCCTGTATTATACTCCAGAGCTGCACTCACTATTCTGCTGGTGCAGTCACTCTGTACATACATTACATTACTGATCCTGAGTTACATCCTGTATTATACTCCAGAGCTGCACTCACTATTCTGCTGGTGCAGTCACTGTGTACGTACATTACATTACTGATCCTGAGTTACATCCTGTTTTATACTCCAGAGCTGCACTCACTATTCTGCTGGTGCAGTCACTGTGTACGTACATTACATTACTGATCCTGAGTTACATCCTGTTTTATACTCCAGAGCTGCACTCACTATTCTGCTGGTGCAGTCACTGTGTACATACATTACATTACTGATCCTGAGTTACATCCTGTTTTATACCCCAGAGCTGCACTCACTATTCTGCTGGTGCAGTCACTGTGTACATACATTACATTACATATCCTGAGTTACATCCTGTATTATACTCCAGAGCTGCACTCACTATTCTGCTGGTGCAGTCACTGTGTACATACATTACATTACTGATCCTGAGTTACATCCTGTATTATACTCCAGAGCTGCACTCACTATTCTGCTGGTGCAGTCACTGTGTAAATACATTACATTACTGATCCTGAGTTACATCCTGTATTATACTCCAGAGCTGCACTCACTATTCTGCTGGTGCAGTCACTGTGTACGTACATTACATTACTGATCCTGAGTTACAGCCTGTTTTATACTCCAGAGCTGCACTCACTATTCTGCTGGTGCAGTCACTGTGTACGTACATTATATTACTGATCCTGAGTTACATCCTGTTTTATACTCCAGAGCTGCACTCACTATTCTGCTGGTGCAGTCACTGTGTACATACATTACATTACTGATCCTGAGTTACATCCTGTTTTATACCCCAGAGCTCCATTCACTATTCTGCTGGTGCAGTCACTGTGTACATACATTACATTACATATCCTGAGTTACATCCTGTATTATACTCCAGAGCTGCACTCACTATTCTGCTGGTGCAGTCACTGTGTACATACATTACATTACTGATCCTGAGTTACATCCTGTATTATACTCCAGAGCTGCACTCACTATTCTGCTGGTGCAGTCACTCTGTACATACATTACATTACTGATCCTGAGTTACATCCTGTATTATACTCCAGAGCTGCACTCACTATTCTGCTGGTGCAGTCACTGTGTACGTACATTACATTACTGATCCTGAGTTACATCCTGTTTTATACACCAGAACTGCACTCACTATTCTGCTGGTGCAGTCACTGTGTACGTACATTACATTACTGATCCTGAGTTACATCCTGTTTTATACTCCAGAGCTGCACTCACTATTCTGCTGGTGCAGTCACTGTGTACATACATTACATTACTGATCCTGAGTTACATCCTGTTTTATACCCCAGAGCTGCACTCACTATTCTGCTGGTGCAGTCACTGTTTACATACATTACATTACATATCCTGAGTTACATCCTGTATTATACTCCAGAGCTGCACTCACTATTCTGCTGGTGCAGTCACTGTGTACATACATTACATTACTGATCCTGAGTTACATCCTGTATTATACTCCAGAGCTGCACTCACTATTCTGCTGGTGCAGTCACTCTGTACATACATTACATTACTGATCCTGAGTTACATCCTGTATTATACTCCAGAGCTGCACTCACTATTCTGCTGGTGCAGTCACTGTGTACGTACATTACATTACTGATCCTGAGTTACATCCTGTTTTATACTCCAGAGCTGCACTCACTATTCTGCTGGTGCAGTCACTGTGTACGTACATTACATTACTGATCCTGAGTTACATCCTGTTTTATACTCCAGAGCTGCACTCACTATTCTGCTGGTGCAGTCACTGTGTACATACATTACATTACTGATCCTGAGTTACATCCTGTTTTATACCCCAGAGCTGCACTCACTATTCTGCTGGTGCAGTCACTGTGTACATACATTACATTACATATCCTGAGTTACATCCTGTATTATACTCCAGAGCTGCACTCACTATTCTGCTGGTGCAGTCACTGTGTACATACATTACATTACTGATCCTGAGTTACATCCTGTATTATACTCCAGAGCTGCACTCACTATTCTGCTGGTGCAGTCACTCTGTACATACATTACATTACTGATCCTGAGTTACATCCTGTATTATACTCCAGAGCTGCACTCACTATTCTGCTGGTGCAGTCACTGTGTACGTACATTACATTACTGATCCTGAGTTACATCCTGTTGATCTTTTATTATAAAAAGAAAAACATAACAATAATAATAACAGAAACATAGCAGGAATATCAGTCAGACAATAATCCGCATACTGAACACTGGTCCAGCCGCTCATTCTCTCCTGTCACACATATACATATATACACATATATATATAACTAATATTAAGTACTTACACCTTCTGGTCCAGTCACCAACAAATTAATAAAATAAAATAAAGAATAGCAAACAAAAACTATATACATACTTTGTAGTTATTTTATTTAAAAATTAGAAAAAAAACTATACAAATATATACAAGACTAAACACCCCACACACAAGCCCACCATTCCCAACCCCCGTATTGACCTGAGAGCTGGTCCTGCGTCTCATGCCTCAGTCCATGTCCAACGTCCATAGGCCAGATCATGCAGTGCCAGTGTTTCCCCAAACACTCCAGTGTCCCATAGTCCCACACGATAAACCCACCTCCCCCCTTTTCCCACCACCCAACCTAACGCCTACACACAAATCTATATCCCTATATACAATATATACAGAAATAAACACTACAACACCCACAAATCAGAAAGCCCAAGTTCGGCGCCTGCAACCCTACATCACTGTATACCGATCACAAAACAAAAATCTACAGTGTCAGCGGCAGCCCACCTCCAGGAAAGGAGATGACCAGACTAGGGCACACTAAAAGAAAAGCCCCTGCAGAGGAGAGCGGCCCTACGTGTGCCCAGTCTCTCATACTTCAGAGAGCGCACCTTCACCAGGTCACCGAGTATGGTCCTAAACACATCGTCCACGGGGAGGATTTTCCGTTGCGTCGATACTAAGCACCGTGCGTTCCACATGTTGTCCCTCACACACAGTTTCCCATGGAAGCAGCGCCAAGCCAAGTCCCAAAACTTCGAGGGGATCCTGATAGAATTCAAAAGATGCAAACCCACCCCAAGGTCCCGACTTGGGCAATCCCTGAGCACCAGAGGCCTCTGGAAATTGGTCAACAGAACCCTATTGTCAAGGAGTTTCCTTGGCAGAGTCCTGATCTCCTACATTCCCAGACCCCACCGGCGAATTACCTTCAGAACCAAGGAAGCGTAAGCCGGAAGATGTCCATGCGGTATGCGAAGATCCTTCACTTGCCCTCCTGTCTCCCATTCCTGGAAGAAAGGCTGAAACCATCCCCTACAGGAGAATACCCACGGAGGAGCCCTCTCTTTCCAGAGGTTTGCAATATTGATCTTAATGAAGGTATCCACAAGGAATACCACAGGGTTGATCTTACCCAACCCTCCTAGTCTCCTCGTACGGTAAGTAACCACCCTCTTGACCAGGTTCAGTCTATTCCCCCATAACAGTTGGAAGAACAAACTGTAGACCCGAGTCCAGAGAGACTCCGGCAAGATGTACACACTGCCCAGATAAATCAGTAAAGGGAGCAGGTAAGTTATGATCAGGTTTACCCTTTCCCTGAGGGTCAAAGACCAACCCTTCCATTGGTTCACCTTCTGAGTGACAATCTCTAGCCTGTTGTCCCAATTTTGTTTGGGGTAATCCCCCTGGCCAAATTCGATGCCAAGGACTTTTGAAGAGACTTTGGGTCCTGGAAGGGTGTCCGGGAGATCAAAACCAGGATCTCCTCCTCCCAGCCAGAGACTCTCACACTTATCCCAGTTGATCTTGGACCCGGATGCCTCCGAGTAGCGATCTACCTCTGACATCAGCCACCCTGCCTCCTCGTGAGAGGAAACAAAAACAGTGACATCATCGGCATATGCCACCACCCTCAGAGTGGCTTCCGGTGCTGCCTGGTCCATCCCGATACTGGCCAACGGTCCTCGCTCCACCCTCCTAAGAAGTGGGTCAATCGCAAACATGTACAGCAGCGGGCCCAAGGGACAACCCTGGCGAACACCAGATCCAACCTCAAAAGAGCTGCCAATCCAACCATTTACAAGCGGGAAACTCTCTGCCCCACCATACAAGGTTTTAAGCCGATCAACAAACCCCCCCAGCAGGCCATATCTCAGAAGGACAGACCAGAGGTATTCATGATTAACCCGATCAAACGCTTTTGCCTGGTCCAGTGACAGCATGTACCCCTTGCAGTGTCCAGCCCTACCCTGCTCCACCGCCTCCCGGACACCGAGCACAGCACTAAATGTGCTGTGACCTGGAACAGAGCAATGCTGGGCCTCCGAAAGGAGTCGGGGTGTAAATTTCACCAGCCGATTAAACAGCACCTTTGCCAGAACCTTCCTGTCTGCATTGAGAAGCGCTGTGGGATGCCAATTCTCAATGCACGATGGGTCCTTACCCTTTGAAAGATGATCAGGGCAGACCTCCTCATTGACTTTGGCAGAGTGCCCAAGGAAAGACACTCATTGAATAACTCAGTCAAGAGGGGAACTAAAGCGTCCTTAAAGGTCTTATAAAACTCAGATGTTAAGCCATCTGGACCGGGCGATTTTTTTTTTTTTTTTGGGTAAGCCCTTCAATCGCCAACTGAACTTCCTCTTCCCTGATCATCTCTGTCAAAACGTCAAGAGAGGGGTCTACCCCTGGTTCGGGAATGGCTTCAGCCAAAAAAGCCGACATCTAATCCCAATCAAGATCCCTCTTCTCCAAGAGGTGCGAGTAGAAGGATCTGACAACCTCCAGGATCCCTGATCTGGATCGCCTCAGGGACCCCGTAGTGTCGACCAGTCCTGTAACCACTTTGCTATTCACTGACATCTTGCAGTTTCTGTAAGGGTCGGGCGAGTGGTACTTCCCGTAATCCCTCTCAAAAACCAAAGATGCGTGTCTATCGTACTGACACCTCATGAGCAAAGATTTCACTCTGGAGATCTCCTCACAGCTATCTCCAGTTGAGACAAGATGCTTGAGTTTCCTCCTCAGACCCTGATACAGGCGGTACCTGTTCAGACTCCTGAGGCTCGGGAGCTGGCGGAAGAATCTCGCCACCCTTTTCTTGAACATCTCCCACCACTCTGACTTACTACTACAAAGATCCAGTAAGGGTAACTGGCTCTGAAGAAAATCCTCAAAGGACTGTCTTATGTCAGCTTCTTCCAAGAGAAATGAATTGAGCCTCCAAAAGCCTCTTCCCATCCGGAGGGTCTCTGTAACATTCAGAGAAAACAAAATTAAACAGTGGTCGGAGAACTCCACCTCAACAACAGACACTGCTGAAGAGACAGCTTCCTCCTTTAAATAAAACCTATCTATTCTGAACCTACAGTTACCTCTATGATAGGTGAACCCCTCGTGGCCTGGGGTGTGCACAATTAAGGGCGACGCTATCATAACTCAGCTTGTCTCTGGAACTCCTCTATCTTGGGGACTCGTGACAGTATTGACGTCCCCTCCAAAGACAACCTGCCCACTTGTAAAAATTTAGGGCTTAAAGAGACACTTCTGGTCCCATTTAGATTGTGGACCATAGATGTTAATAAGCCGCAGCTCTTGTCCCTTCATGAGGACATCTAAGATCAGGCACCTCCCCATTTCTA
Organism: Dendrobates tinctorius; assembly: GCF_039654945.1. Lineage (NCBI taxonomy): Eukaryota > Metazoa > Chordata > Amphibia > Anura > Dendrobatidae > Dendrobates > Dendrobates tinctorius. Next base: position 24,531,789 of record NW_027361731.1, on the reverse strand, counting down.
ACTCAATAACCCGTCGGCATTCCACCGGTGCGGTAAAAAGGACCGCCACTCCGCTATACGGCTCGGCCACAAGAGACCAATAGGAGGGCCCGAGTCTCCACCCCCTCTTGGCTTTAAGCACGTCTGCCATGTTTAGCAGTCTGGTCTCTTGCAAAAAGAAAATGTCAGCTTCAACACGGCTGAGAAAATCAAAGGCCGCAAATCTGGCTGTATTTGACTTTATGCTGGCGACATTAATGGACGCCAGCATCAACGGAGTGGGTACCGCCATCATTGGTGATGGAGTTAGATGGCTTTCTTTTTCCCATTCTCCTTATCCTCTGCCTCAGAGGAGAAATCCTTCCCCCTCTTTAATGACACAGAGGTGTTCATTCCCACTTGATTTTTCTTTTTGTCGTCCTCGTCTCCGGACTCTGGGCCAATCCTTCCCTCCAGGGACCTTACATTCCCAGAAGAAGGAGACTCGGCACCCCCTGTAAGCTCCGCCGAAGCCGGAACCTCACCCTTAGCTTCCTCCTCAGAGGAAGAGATGTTCTCAAGGGCTTGGAACCGGTTAGAAAGACCAACCAGAGGGGAGTCAGTTTTTCCTTCCTTAGGTACCTTGGTTACAGCGGGAGATGTTTTATCTCCCTTCTTTCTCTTCTTTTTGGCGCCGAGCTTACGCTTGTTCTCTAGCCACTGCCTATTATCCTCATCCATACTTTCATAATGGGAGGATTCGGAGGCAGTGGCAGTTTCCTCCCTGTGGATCCTCCTGACCTCCTCATCCAACTCATCATCCCTCGGGGCCTCAGCAGCAAGACTGGCATCCAGGACAGGGGTCACCGCAGTAGCCCGGGGCTCGCCCAGCTCCCTCTCCTGTCTGCGCTTGTCTAGACGCCTCAGCTGGGCAGGCGTCTTTTTATTGCTTTTCCACCTTGGTCCCTTAGCTCCCTCACCCCTGCTAGTCCCTTCCCCAGCAGAATCAGCCTCACGGCTTTCTCCCACCGGGGTCACGACTGCATTAGCGAAGGAGCGAGGACAACGGCTGAATGGGTGACCTAAATCACCACACAGGTGGCACCTAATCTCCACACAAGATGCAGCAAGATGGCCGATATCCCCACACAATGCACATTTCTGCACAGTTCAGTTTGCACTGATGTGTGTGGGGTTGCCGCACCTGTGACAGAGCTTCGGCTGCCCCTGGTAGAAGACCTGGATATGCTCTCTACCCAGGAAGGCAGATGATGGAATGTGGGCAACCATACCACATTTTACCATAAATGTCCAAGCCCCTGACTAGATACCATACTCATCGTGGTTTTTCTTTGGCATTTCCACCACTTCTCCATATCTGCCTAGCCACGTCATGATGTCATAACAAGAAAGCGACTCATTACAAGTCATCACGGTCACTTTCTTGACTTGATTTTGGCGAGACACTGCCTGGATGGCAAAGTCTCGCCAGCTGGGCTCATTTTTTGCCAACTCATAATTCGACCAGAAGAGCTCAAGCCCCTCTGGCCGAACAAAACTGACATCAAACTCAGGCGTGGAATAGGGATGTATCAAGGCGTAGATGTCAATAGCCTTGAAGCTCATCTTCAGCAGGAGCTCTACAACCTTAGACCTTGGAGGACACGCATCACTGCCCCGCCACTGAAGACGGACCACATTCCTACGCACACTACCTGGCCCGGCTGTTGGAAGGGACCACACTGTATTTCTCCTATTTTGCTCTCGGAAGGCCCCGAGGCCCTGCCTCTCTATCCAGAAGGATAGGTCAACCTCTCGACCCTCTACCGTTAGTGATCTCTCCCCCTTCTTTAGAGCCTCCAGGAGACGCCGCTGCAACATGCCGTCCCCAGAGCCTGGAGACGAGGAGGACGCCCTATTTCCCCCGGAGGTGACTGGCATAACTACTAACGGGTACTGCCACCACCGGGGGAGCAACCGGACCAGTGACCACATCAACACCAACAGTATCACTATTACCCACCTCCATAACACCCTCACTCTCCACCAAACCAGCAACCTCACCACTAGACAAAGAAATTTCCTCATCCACACCTCCCACCACATTCTCTCTCACCACATTACATTACTGATCCTGAGTTACCTCCTGTATTATACTCCAGAGCTGCACTCACTATTCTGCTGGTGCAGTCACTGTGTACATGCATTACATTACTGATCTTGAGTTACATCTTGTATTATGCTCCAGAGCTGCACTCACTATTCTGCTGGTGCAGTCACTGTGTACATACATTACATTACTGATCCTGAGTTACATCCTGTATTATATTCCAGAGCTGCACTCACTATTCTGCTGGTGCAGTCACTGTGTACACACATTACATTACTGATCCTGAGTTACATCCTGTATTATACTCCAGAGCTGCACTCAGTATTCTGCTGGTGCAGTCACTGTGTACATACATTACATTACTGATCCTGAGTTACCTCCTGTATCGCTTTTATTATAAAATATCAAAAACAATACAACACAACATTCCAGAAAAGAAAACACAAACCAAAATACACACATTAATCATACACTTAGGACATACAGAAGCTTGTGCAAAACCGCAACTTGTTATAGCCCCCAAGCTTTCCAGCTTAGGGGACCCCCAGCAGGAACTTTCCAACAGAAAACTTTTCCCATAAAATAATGAAAAACAGTTTTTAATCTTTCACCCCCATTCACTCTCTTTCACTCCCCATTCACACTTCCACCCATACCTATATACAGGAAAACAAAAATAATATTCTTGGCCCATGCTGCCTTAAATAAACCTAGCCAATTCTTTTTTGGCAAAATTACCTACACCAGCTTAACACCTCTATACATACTTTTTTTTTTTTATATATATATATATATATATATATATATATATATATATATTTTTTATTATTTATTTATTTATTTTTTGTTATTTTTCCCACCACCCACACCACAGGTCCATAAATGTCCATGGCCTTATCACGTCTAGGCCTGATGAGCACGAAAGTTTATGCCCACAAGCAAAACCCTCACCCATTTGCCCCCGATGTGCTCAAAAATGGTCCATTTTCCATAATTTCCATGGTCCATGGTATATGGTATATCCATTCGCCACTTTCCCCTTGTTTTAGGGTCCTTTTACTTTTTTTTTCTTCTCTCACCCCCCCATTCACCCCCCTCCCAACCTCACTACGCCCCCCATGCACCTCTGACTACGGAAAAGAACAACACATACTACAATACATATACTACAATACATATTACAATACAATATTACAATGCAATGTCATTACATCATTTGCTTTACCGAATATTACCACACCACAAACCTTTACTTACAGGCCCAAGTTCAGTGCCTGCAAGCCCAATATCCATTATTTCTCTATCTCAAAACAAAAATCTAGATGTGCCATGCAGTAGCCCAACACCAGGAAAAAGGAGTTCTAGAGGCCCCATCCCTCAATAACACATTCACCCTGTCCCTCAACAACTAAGACTGTCCCTACTTCTGTCCCTAAAGAAACTGTCCCTATCTGTCCTTACCTGCCCCTACTCTACCTACCTTATCATAACTAACTCTCTATCTGTCCCTCAGTGCCTGTCCCTTCCTGTCCCTATCTGCCCCTACTTCTGTCCCTCACCACCCACACCACATTATGCTGTCCCTACCCACATTCACACAAAATCTAGCTCTCCCTAGAGTGCGTTTTTAAAAGGAAAGGCCCCTCCAAAGCCAAGAGGCCCTCCTCACACCCAACCTTTCGAACTCCAAAGAACGCACCTTCACCAGGTCACCCAGGATGTTACTAACCACCTCTTCCCTTGGGAGGGCTTTCTGCCACATCGAAACTAAGCACCGTGCATTCCAAATGTAGAACCTAACCACTACACTGACTAGGAATAAAGTGCCCCGGTCTCGGCCACCCAGAGTTCTGAACGCTCCATAGGCCCACTCGGCATAGGAGAGGGACGCCAGCCACGGCCAACGAATGGAAGCCCCCACCCTGTTGTAAACCTCTGTATTAAAGGGACACTGAAGCAGGAAGTGCTCCATGCTTTCCAGCACGTCGCCACACTCCTCACGGGGGCAACCCCGATCATCGGATTTCCTGCACTTCAGGTTATCCTTTACATACAGCCTCCCGTGGAAGCAGCGCCAGGTCAAGTCCCAAAACTTCGTGGGGATCCGCTTAGAATTTAAAAGCCCAAGCCCCACCTCCAGATCCCAGCCTGGGCAATCCTTAAGGGCCAGTGGCTTCTGGAAATGGGTCAACAGAACCCTCCTGTCAAGGCATTGCCGCGACATGGTCCTGATTTCCCACATTCCCAGACCACACCGGCGGATCACCTTCAGAACCGGGGTAGCATAAGCCGGGAGATGCCCATGAGGTGTGCGGAGGTCCTTCACTTGCCCTCCTGTCTCCCATTCCTGGAAGAAGGGCCGAAGCCAACCCTTGCAGGAGACTACCCACGGAGGAGCCCTCTCTAGCCAGAGGTTGGAAATGTTGGCTTTAAGAAAGGTGTTCACTAAGAACACTACCGGGTTGACCATACCCAACCCACCTAGTCTCCTCGTGCGGTATGTGACCTCTCTCTTGATTAGGTTGAGCCTATTCCCCCATAACAATTGGAAGAACAGGCTATAGACCCGTGTCCAGAGAGGTTCTGGCAAGATGCACACGCTGCCTAGGTAAATTAACAAGGGAAGCAGAAAGCCTTTAGCCAGGGCAACCCTTTCCCTTAGGGACAAAGACCAACCCTTCCATTGGTCCACCTTTTGGGCGGCGATCTTAAGTCTGCCCTCCCAATTTTGCTGGGGGTAGTCCCCGGGGCCAAATTCGATGCCTAGAATTTTGTCGGTGGCCTGGGGCCCTGGAAGGGTGTCCAGGAGACCAAAACTAGGATCTCCCCTCCCAGCCAGAGACTTTCACACTTATCCCGGTTGACCATGGACCCGGATGCCTCCGAATAGCGCACTACCTCTGACATGACCCAATCCGCCTCCCCCCTCGAGGACACGAAAAGGGAAACATCATCGGCGTACGCCACCACCCTCAGAGAGGACCCAGAGCCCGCCTGGTCCATCCCGACTCCCGCCAACGGTCCACGATCTACCCTCCTTAGGAAGGGATCGATCGCGAACACGTATAAAAGCGGGCTCAGCGGACAGCCCTGACGGACCCCAAAACCCACCTCAAAAGGGCGACCTGACCAACCGTTCACCAGCGGAAAAGTCTCAGCCCCTTGGTACAAGATCTCTAACCATTTTACAAACCTCCCAGGCAGACCATACCTCAAAAGGACGGACCAGAGGTACTCATGGTTGACCCGGTCAAAGGCTTTCGCTTGGTCCAACGACAGCAAGTACCCCTTCGAGTGGCCTGCCCTACCCTGCTCCACTGCCTCCCGGACACCGAGCACAGCACTAAAAGTACTGCGGCCTGGAACAGATCAATGCTGGGCCCCTGAAAGGAGCCGGGGTGCAAACTTCACCAGCCGATTAAACAGCACTTTGGCCAGAACCTTCCGGTCCGTATCGAGAAGCGCTATGGGACGCCAATTCTCGATACGGGACGGATCTTTACCCTTTGACAGAATAATTAGGGCTGACTTCCTCATTGAGTCGGGAAGAGTGCCCAAGGATAGACACTCATTAAAGACCCCTGTCAAGAGGGGGACCAAGGAGTTCCTAAAAGTCTTATAAAACTTGGATGTTAAGCCATCCGGACCTGGCGATTTCTTGGGCCGAAGCCCATCAATGGCCAGTCTCACTTCCTCCTCCCTAATTTCTTCTGCCAAAACACCAAGAGAGGGATCACCCCCTGGCTCAGGGACGGTTTCAGCCAGGAAAGCCGACATCCTGTCCCGATCCAGATCCTTCTTTTCCAAGAGGCACGAGTAGAAGGATCTGACCACCTCCAGGATCCCTGATTTGGATCTGTTCAGGGACCCCGTACTGTCGATCAGTCCTGTCACCATCTTACAATTCACTGACATCTTACAGTTTCTGTAAGGGTCGGGCGAGCGGTACTTCCCGAAGTCCCTCTCAAAAACTAAAGATGTGTGTCTATCATACTGGCACCTCTTGAGCAAAGATTTAACTCTGGAGATTTCCTCACGGTCACCTCCAGTCGAGACAAGCTGCTCGAGTTTCCTCCCCAGAGCCTGATACAAGCGGTGCCTGTTCAAACTTCTGAGGTTCGAGAGCTGACGGAAGAACCCCGCCACCCGCTTTTTGAAGATCTCCCACCACTCTGACTTACTACTACAGAGATCCAACAGCGGTACCTGGCTCTGAAGAAAATCCTCGAAGGATTGTCTCACCTCCGCTTCTTCCAGCAGGGACGAATTGAGCTTCCACAGCCCTCTTCCCATCCGAGGAGTCTCTGCAACATTCAGAGAAAAGAAAATTAGACAGTGATTGGAGAACTCCACCTCAACGGCGGACACAGCAGAAAAGATGGCGTCCTCCTTCAAAACAAATCTGTCTATTCTAGACCTACTGCTACCCCTATGGTAGGTGAAACCCCCGTGGCCTGGGGTGTGCCGGATGTGGACATCCACCAGGCGAGCTTCACTAGCTATGCTATTAAGCGCAACGCTGTCATAAGCCAGGCGGTCTCCGGGACCCCCCCGGTCACGGGACCTCGTAACGGTGTTGAAGTCCCCACCGAAGACCACCTGTCGGCTCGTAAAAAGAAAGGGCTTGATCCTCAGGAAGAGACATTTACGGTCCCACTTGGACTGTGGGCCGTAGATATTAATGAGCCGGAGCTCTTGTCCCCTCATGAAGGCATCTAGGATCAGGCACCTCCCCATTTCCAACTCAGTAACCCGTCGGCATTCAACATCTGCAGTCTTAAAAAGGACTGCCACCCCGCTATACGGCTCAGCCGCAAGAGACCAGTATGAGGGCCCACACCTCCACTCCCTCCGTGCTTTAAAGATGGCCCCCATGTCCGTTAGTCTGGTCTCTTGCAAAAATAAAATTTCTGCCTCAATCCGGGAGAAAAAATCAAAGGCCGTGAAGCGAGCCGCATCTGACTTAATGCTGGCGACATTAATGGACGCCAGCGTCAACGGGGCGAGTTCAGCCATCATGGGTGATCGAGTTGGATGGCCAGTTTCTTCCCTGCCCCGCTATCACCTCCTCCTGGGGAGGGGTCAGACACCTTCCTTTTTAGGGAAGCCCCCGATGTGTCCATCCCTCCCCCCAGTGTCCTCGCCCCCGGGTTCCAGGCCTGTCCCCCCCTCAGGAGGAACAGTGCCCCCTGAGGGACGGACTCCACCCCCGGCCCAGCACCCTCGTCTTGCGGATCATCATCTGAACCTCCGAGGGCGCTGAACCAGTTGGAGAGTCTGATCAGAGGGGGGTCAGCGGGCCCTTCCGTATGCACTCTTGTGGTCGGGGGCGGGGGGGACTTTGAAGACTTGTCAGCCCTCTTCCCTCCCGATTTACGGTTGGCATGCTTGTTTTTGCCACCTGATGCTGTACGCTGTCCCCTGACATCCTCGTTGACACTTTCATAACGAGAGGAGTCGTCTGAGTCAGCCGCTTTCTCCTCTCTCTCCATCCTCCTGATCTCCTCACTCACCACACTCTCCCCCAGGGCCTCAGAGGCTTTTGCCACGGGCCTAGAGGGAGGGGCAGGCATCACCCCAGTTTCCCGAGGCTCCACCTGCCCCTTGCCTCCATGGCGTTTTTCTTGCCTCCGCTCATACGCGGGGCCCCTTGCCTTAGCATTGCCCTTCCTCACCGGCCCCTCAGCCCTTCCCCCTCCGCCACCACCTGCCACGGCAGAAGCACCGCCAGAGGTTGCCCCCTCACGGTCTCCCCCCACCGGGCCTGCAGCGGTATTGGAGAAAGAGCGAGGGCAGCGGCTGAGCGGGTGACCTAGGTCACCACACAGGTGGCACCGAATGTCTTTGCACAAGGCGGCCAGGTGGCCTACCCCACCACACAACGCACACTTCTGCACCTTGCAGCTGGCGCTGAAGTGGGTGGGGTCGCCGCACTTGTGGCAGACCTTCGGTTGCCCCTGGTAGAAGATCAGGATCCTGTCCCTCCCCAAGAACACCGAGGAAGGGATGTGGGTGACCGTGCCGCCGGAAACCTTCAGCTTTACCATGAAGGTCCAGCCCCCTGACCAGATGCCAAATTCGTCCCTGTTCTTTTTTGGGAGCTCGGTGACTTCCCCGTAAAGAGAAAGCCACGTCATTATGTCCACGCCTGCGAGCGACTTGTTACAAGTCACCACGGTCACTCGCTTGACGGCATTTTGGCGAGACACCGCTTGCGCAACGAAGTCTCGCCATCCGGGCTCTTCTCACACCAGCTCGTAGTTTGACCAGAAGAGCTCAAGCCCCTCTGGCCGCACGAAACTGACATCAAAGAAGCGGGACGCCGAAGGATGTATCAGGGCTAGAGTTGAGCGATACCGTCCGATACTTCAAAGTATCGGATCGGAATGGATCGGCCGATCTTAAAAAAAAGTATCGGTATCGCCGATTCCGATACCGGAAGTCCCATTCAAGTCTATGGGACTTCCGGTATCGGAATAAGAAAAACCCTGTTTTTGCCTTGTACAGCCTCTCTGGGGTCTGTACGGGCCTTTCGGGGGGCTGTGCCGGCCTGCCAGGGGGTCTGTGCAGGCTCCGGTGGTCTGTGCCGGCCTGCCGGGGGGCTGTGCCGGCCTGCCGGGGGGGCTGTGCAGGCTCCGGTGGGCTGTGCCGGCCTGCCGGGGGGCTGTGCAGGCTCCGGTGGGCTGTGCCGGCCTGCCGGGGGGCTGTGCCGGCCTGCCGGTGGTCTGTGCAGGCTCCGGTGGGCTGTGCCGGCCTGCCGGGGGGCTGTGCCGGCCTGCCGGGGGGCTGTGCCGGCTTCGGGGGTCTGTGCAGGCATCGTCCGATGGGACTACAAGTCCCATCGGGCGATGCCTGCTACCATGACAGTGATTGACACATTAGCCAATGATGGGACAGTAGTAGTCCCATCATCCGGCTAATGTGTTGAATGTAAAAAAAGAAAAAAAAAAAATAAATTACATGCTACATACATGCTACATTCATACTACATACTACATACATGCTACATTCATACTACATATATACTACATGCAACATACATACTACATGCATGCAACATGCATACTACATATATACTACATGCAACATGCATACTACATATATACTACATGCTACATACATACTACATATATGCTACATATATACTACATGCATGCTACATACATACTGCATGCTACATACATACTACATGCTACATACATACTACATGCTACATACATACTACATGCTACATACATACTACATATATGCTACATACATACTACATATATACTACATGCATGCTACATACATACTGCATGCTACATACATACTACATGCTACATACATACCACATGCTACATACATACCACATATATACTACATACATACTACATACAATACATTCATACAATACATACATAGACATACAGTACATATAACATAGAGTAACATACTTACCAATACTTGTCACATTGTTCCCCGAAGCCATTGTCTTTTACGGAATAAATATTAACATAACAAACCACAAAAATACTCACCCACGATCCGAAGCAGTCCACGAGTGTGTCCCACGACGATCTTGGGTAGAGAACTGCAGTATCAGCTGATGCTGCCGTTCTCTACGGGCTGCAGGAATCCAATAACGGAAGGTAGGTATCCTTCCGCACTGTATTCCTCCGCCACTTAAAAAAAAAAAGTCCCTAGTCTCACTTTATGCCATTGCTGTGTGGGAATTTCCCACGCAGCAATGGCATAAAGTGAGACTAGGGACTTTTTTTTTTTAAGTGGCGGAGGAATACAGTGCGGAAGGATACCTACCTTCCGTCATTGGATTCCTGCAGCCCGTAGAGAACGGCGGCATCAGCTGATGCTGCAGTTCTCTACCCAAGATCGTCGTGGGACACACTCGTGGACTGCTTCGGATCGTGGGTGAGTATTTTTGTGGTTTGTTATGTTAATATTTATTCCTTTAAAAGACAATGGCTTTGGGGAACAATGTGACAAGTATTGGTAAGTATGTTACTCTATGTTATATGTACTGTATGTCTATGTATGTATTGTATGAATGTATTGTATGTAGTATGTATGTAGTATATATGTGGTATGTATGTAGCATGTAGTATGTATGTAGCATGCATGTAGCATGCAGTATGTATGTAGCATGCATGTAGTATATATGTAGTATGTATGTAGCATGTAGTATGTATGTAGCATGCATGTAGTATATATGTAGTATGTATGTAGCATGTAGTATGTATGTAGCATGCATGTAGTATGTATGTAGTATGTATGTAGCATGTAGTATGTATGTAGCATGCATGTAGTATATATGTGTTATGTATGTAGCATGCATGTAGTATGTATGTAGTATGTATGTAGCATGCATGTAGTATGTATGTAGTATGTATGTAGTATATATGTAGTATGTATGTAGCATGTAGTATGTATGTAGCATGCATGTAGTATATATGTAGTATGTATGTAGCATGTAGTATGTATGTAGCATGCATGTAGTATGTATGTAGTATGTATGTAGTATGTATGTAGTATGTATGTAGCATGTAGTATGTATGTAGCATGCATGTAGTATATATGTGTTATGTATGTAGCATGCATGTAGTATGTATGTAGTATGTATGTAGCATGTATGTAGCATGCATGTAGTATGTAGTATATATGTGGTATGTATGTAGTATGTATGTAGCATGCAGTATGTATGTAGCATGCATGTAGTATATATGTAGTATGTATGTAGCATGTAGTATGTATGTAGCATGCATGTAGTATGTATGTATGTAGTATTTTTTTTTTTTTTATAACATTTAACACATTAGCCGGATGATGGGACTACTACTGTCCCATCATTGGCTAATGTGTCAATCACTGTCATGGTAGCAGGCATCGCCAGATGGGACTTATAGTCCCATCGGACGATGCTTGCACAGACCCCGGACATCAGCACAGCCCCCCGGCAGGCCGGCACAGCCCCCCGGCAGGCCGGCACAGCCCCCCGGCAGGCCGGTACAGACCCCCACAGGGTGCACAGACCACCGGCAGGCCGGCACAGCCCCCCGGCAGGCCGGTACAGACCCCGGGCAGTCCACACAGCCCCCCGGCAGGCCGGCACAGCCCCCCGGCAGGCCGGCAGAGACCCCCGGAAGGCCCGAAATGACGGCGCATCATGATGCGTACACACCGCGCATCATGATGACGTCAGGCTGTCAATCAACTTTGAACTTCCGATTCCGATGCCGACTTCCGATATTGAAAAAATATCGGAAGTCGGTATCGGAATTCCGATACAGCAAGTATCGGCCGATACCCGATACTTGCGGTATCGGAATGCTCAACACTAATCAGGGCAAAGATGTCTTTCGCCCCGAAGCCCATCTTTGGGAGGAGCTCCACCACCTTGCTCCTGGGTGGACAAGCTTCACTGCCCCCCCACCTAAGACGGACCACATTCCTTCTTGGCGGCCCCTGCCCGGCTGTGGGGAGAGACCAAACAGTCCCTCCCTCCCTTTGATTTTGGAAGGCAGCAAGGCCGTGTCTCTCTATCCAGAAAGACAGGTCCACTGTCCTCCCCTCTACTGTTACCGACCTTTCTCCCCTTTTAAGGGCCTCCAGGAAACGGTGGTGCCTGGAGCCCGGAGGCGAGGAGACCCCCCAGGACCACCCTGACCCCCAGCCGCGGCCCCCGCATAGTTACGTTGGGGTCTCGCGGCCGGGGGGGCAGATGGGCCAGCCCTCCTACCACCACTTGTGCCTGCACCCTCATTCGTCCTCCCACTCACTCTCCCATTCACTCTATTATTCCCACTCACCCCAGCATTCACCCCAGCATTCACTCCAGCACTTTCAGCCACATTCACTCCCTCATCCATGTCACTCACATCCCCATTCACGTCCACAAACAACTCCTCAAAAATATCAGTCACCCCGCTCTCACATTCACTCACGCACTCCTCATACTCCTCAGCACCAATTTTATTTATATTTACATTTTTATTTACATCAGCATTAACAGTTCCTTTGCCGCAATTTTCCCTCCCACCTACTGGGGGCCCTAGCTGGCCAGATGCTCCATGATTGCCCTTACTGGCCAAGAGTGCTGCTGCCCCTTTAAGTGCCTCAGCGCTGATGACATACTGCACATTTCCCTGGCTGTGCCTGGGAGCAGCTCTTGGTTTCTCCAGCACCATTTTTTTTTCTTTTTCAGAGTTTCTTTTGTTTTCCTTGCTCTGGGCAGGGACGGCCTCTGGCACAGCTCCCTGCCCTGCATCCTTCTTCACTCCCTCTGCCGGCTTGCCAGGGGGCGCCAGAGTCCCCGCACCCTCAGATGAAGGTAGGTGGGCTGGGGACCCCGACAACCCCCCGCCAGCTTTTGGGGGCGCTTGCTTGCACTGCTTGGGAGGGTGGGTGGGACAGAGGGCAGCGGGCCTGCCGTGGCCACGCCCACCACGGGCAGAGCAGTGACCCCTTGCGAGGCCACGCCCCCCCAGGTGACGCAGATGTAGCGAACGGGACAGTGGCCGAGGAGGACACGCCCCCCCGCATGCCACAGCCTTTGCAGGCCGGGCAACACTTGGGGAGGCCCCGCCCCCTCGCAGACCACCGCCGCCACTCTGTGCCCACCACTTGCCACGGGCAGGGCCGGCCACTCCCCCTCGTCGCCCAGTGGCGGCGGAGCCCCCCGCACGGACCCCCTTTTGGGTCGACGTGCCGGAGACCCCGCTCTTACCACGGGCGCCGCCATGGGAGCGACCAGCACCCTGCACCGCTTCAGTTGTTGTTTGATTTTTTGTTCACCCTTCCTAGACTTCTGGACCCCCACTAGTGATCCAGACTTAGCGGATCCGTACGTGGGGGGCCCAGAAGCCCCAGCACTCGCCGCCGGAGGTGCGGCCCTGGCTGTACCAACTTTACCTGGTGCCAGGCCAGCCCCCCCTGCCACTGAGGGCTAAGCCCGGACACCACCACCACCACAACCAGCACCGACCTCCATGTCGCTGCCCTGGTCTGAACTGTCACCAGATGCGACAATCAGGTCACAACAGTCATCTCTCTCCCCGCTCCCTCGCTGCGGACCCACCACAGGGCCCGAGCCGGGGTGGGTAGCGTGTTCCACACAGCGGGACAGAGGGGCCCCGGGAAGAGGAGCAAAAACCAGTTGTTCCTCCACGCCTTCAGAGGCCTTACGCCTGCGCCTTCTGTTTCTCCTCCTCCCGGTTGCCTCATCCTCTGGGCAGACTTCATCCCCAAACAACAGCGTGCCAAACCGTGCTGGGGATTCCATCTGCCGCACTTGCCTGAGGATGAGGCAGCCCCCCTCGGTATTACTCCCGCTCCCTCCATCCTCCCCCTCGCTCCCGCTTTCCTCCGCGTTACTGGAGTCCAGCGGGAGGGCCAATTGCTCAGGGGCTATCCCGCTGCATGTTACCTGACTCCTGCTGGTGTTCGTCAGGCCTTCAGGTGGAGGTGGCCCGGGTGTGGTGTGGGCGCCATCTTGCTCTTCCTCCTCCTCACTTTCCTCCACCTGGATGGGGCCTCCTGACCCCCCAGGAAACCCACCGGCCATGGCCCTGAACCGGTCCTCATTCCGCAGCTTCTCCTGGAAGGGGCCGCTGCCGGCCATGATGACACTTCGCCGGCCCTCCAGGGCCCGAATCTCCTCTTCCAGCCGCTGGACTGTGGCGGTGACCTCCACTCTCTTTGAGGCAGGGAGCCTGTTTTTACTGATGACCCGGGCTCCCTCCTACTCCCCCCGGAGTCTCCTGAGCTGCTTGCCGGCCTCCTCGTACTCGGAGAGGTGGGCATGGATGCGGGAGGCGTAGGTGGTAGCCGGCTCTCCCGCAACCTTGGAGCCCCAGATGTTAAGGGGGGGCCCCGCCTCACCTCTGCCGGCTGCTGCACCTCCGGGGGAAGGGCCTGCCACAGCCTTCACTTCAGGGGTCCCGGACCCTGGAGCGTTGCGGCCCCCTGGGGTCCGCTTTTTCCCCATCCCTGGGACTGGCTGACTGTGCCTTGGGCCTCCTGATGGTGGATGAGGCCCCCCCACCCCCAGGTGGCTTGCCGGGGGGTGGGAGCCAGGGGCATAGCCCCGGCGCTCAGTCCCAGGGAGAGTCCTCTTTCCTGGGAAGGGGGCAGATGGAAAGTCCTTGCAGGAAAAAAAAACCTCCCTTCCCAGGAGCTTAGCAAAACCCCAACCTGCAGACGCTCCTCCTCTTCTGGGGTGTGTCCAGAGCTGCACTCACTATTCTGCTGGTGCAGTCACTGTGTACATACATTACATTACTGATCCTCAGTTACATCCTGTATTATACTCCAGAGCTGCACTCACTATTCTGCTGGTGCAGTCACTGTGTACATACATTACATTACTGATCCTCAGTTACATCCTGTATCTCTTTTATTATAAAAATATCAAAAACACAATACATAAGACAGACAAAAACAACATTCCAGAAATCAAAAACCACGATACATGAACTAAAATAAACCACACCGACATACAAAAAAAACTTGTGCAAATATGCTAGCTTACGACAGTCCATCTCTGAAGGACATAGTGCAGTGTCTCCAGGCTTTGCAGCCTGAGGGACCCCCAGCAGGAACCTCCAAACAAAGAAAACAAGCAAAAATCCATTCCTTCACATTCAACCCCATTCACACCTTCACTCATGCTCCCATTCATTCCTATATACTGGATTTAAAACAGGAAAGTAAACACTTTTTCTGGCCCACTGCCTTAAACAGAAAAAACAGCCATCTTGGCAGACCCTCAACTACTTCCCCTCAACACAGCAAGAAACCACCCCCCTTTTTCCCTTTTTTTTTTTTTATTATTTTTTTTTTCCCACCACCCACACCACAGGTCCACAAGTTCGTAGCCTTTTCCACACCTAGGTCCATGAAAGTTTATGGCCTCTGAAAAAAAAACAGCACCTCAGGGTCCAGGAAAGTTTATGGCCCGTCTCTACATTTCCTTATATATTTCACATGGTCCTTGGTGTAGTTCCCAGGCCATCTCCTTCTGATCTTCGGCCCTTGATTTCTCAGGGTCCATTCCAGGGTCCAAACTTCCCCCCTCCCTCCCGCAAGAAACCCCCACCCAACCTGACTGTACCCCTTCCCCCTTTCCTAACTATAATATATACATTTTTTTTTTAAAAGCACCATCCTAGCGACATACATACAATACTGCATACATGTACAGATACACAAAAAGCACATACTACACTTGTTATACACCTAAGATACGACCTGCTATAACCATTGATAATATTACCCAAACAATAAGTATTAACCACATTTCCAAAAACCTTGCCACAGGCCCAAGTTTGGTGCCTGCAAGCCCAATATCCATTAAATTTCATGCTTCCAAAACAAAAAGCTAAAGTGACATGCACCAGCCCAACACCAGGAAAGGAGTTCTGGAGGCCCCATCCCTCACTAACACATTCACCCTGTCCCTCAACAACTAAGACTGTCCCTACTTCTGTCCCTAAAAAAAAAAAAAAAAAAAACTGTCCCCACCTGCCCCTACTCTACCTAACTTATCATAACTAACTCTCTATCTGTCCCTCAGTGCCTGTCCCTCCCTGTCCCTATCTGCCCCTAATTCTGTCCCTAACACCCAGTGAAACTTATGCTATCCCTACCCTCATTCACACGGAGCTAGCTCTCCCTTGAGTGCGTTTCTAAAAGGAGAGGCCCCTCCAAAGCCAAGAGGCCTTCCTCACACCCAACCTTTCGAACTCCAAAGAACGGACCTTCACCAGGTCACCCAAGATGTTTCCTACCACCTCATCCCTCGGAAGGGTTTTTTTCCGCGTCGAAACTAGGCACCGTGCATTCCAAGTGTAGAACCTAACCACTACACTGACTAGGAATAAAGTGCACGGGTCCCGGCCACCCAGGGATCTGAACGCTCCATAGGCCCACTCAGAGTAGGAGAGGGACGCCAGCCGCGGCCAACGTATGGAAGCACCCACCCTGTTGTAAACCTCTGCATTAAAGGGACAATGAAGCAGGAAGTGCTCCATGCTTTCCAGCACGTCGCCACACTCCTCACGGGGACAACCCCGATCATCGGATTTCCTGCACTTCAAGTTATCCTTTACATACAGCCTCCCGTGGAAGCAGCGCCAGGTCAAGTCCCAAAACTTCATGGGGATCCGCTTAGAATTTAAAAGCCCCAGCCCGACCTCCAGATCCCGGCCTGGGCAATCCTTAAGGGCCAGGGTCTTCTGGAAATGTGTCAACAGGACCCTCCTGTCAAGGCATTGCCTCGACATGGTCCTGATTTCCCACATTCCCAGACCCCACCGGCGGATCACCTTCAGAACCGGGGTAGCGTAAGCCGGGAGATGCCCATGAGGTGTGCGTAGGTCCTTCACCTGCCCTCCTGTCTCCCATTCCTGGAAGAAAGGCCAAAGCCAACCCTTGCAGGAGACTACCCACGGAGGAGCCCTCTCTAGCCAGAGGTTGGAGATGTTAGTCTTAAGAAAGGTGTTTACTAGAAACACCACCGGGTTGACCATACCCAACCCACCTAGTCTCCTCGTACGGTATGTAACCTCCCTCTTGATTAGGTTAAGCCTATTCCCCCATAACAATTGGAAGAACAGGCTATAGACCCGTGTCCAGAGAGGTTCCGGCAAGATGCACACACTGCCCAGGTATATTAATAAAGGTTGCAGAAAGCCTTTAGCCAGGGCAACCCTTTCCCTCAGGGTTAAAGACCAACCCTTCCATTGGTCCACCTTTTGGGCGGCGATCTTAAGTCTGCCCTCCCAATTTTGCTGGGGGTAATCCCGGGGCCAAATTCGATGCCTAGAATTTTGGCGGTGGCCTGGGGCCCTGGAAGGGTGTCCGGGAGATCAAACCTGGGATCTCCCCCTCCCAGCCAGAGACTTTCACACTTATCCCGGTTGATCATGGACCCGGATGCCTCCGAGTAGCGCACTACCTCCGACATGACCCAATCCGCCTCCCTTCTCGAGGACACGAAAAGGGAAACATCATCGGCATACGCCACCACCCTCAGAGAGGACCCAGAGCCCGCCTGGTCCATCCCGACTCCCGCCAACGGTCCACGATCTACCCTCCTTAGGAAGGGATCGATCGCGAACACGTATAAAAGCGGGCTCAGCGGACAGCCCTGACGGACCCCAGAACCGACCTCAAAAGGGCGACCTGACCAACCGTTCACCAGCGGAAAAGTCTCAGCCCCTTGGTACAAGATCTCTAACCATTTTACAAACCTCCCAGGCAGACCATACCTCAAAAGGACGGACCAGAGGTACTCGTGGTTGACCCGGTCAAAGGCTTTCGCTTGATCTAATGACAGCAAGTACCCCTTCCAGTGACCTGCCCTACCCTGCTCCACTGCCTCTCGGACACCGAGCACAGCACTAAAAGTACTGCGGCCCGGAACAGAGCAATGCTGGGCCCCTGAAAGGAGCCGGGGTGCAAACTTCACCAGCCGATTAAACAGCACCTTGGCCAGAACCTTCCGGTCCGTATCGAGAAGCGCTATGGGACGCCAATTCTCGATACGGGACGGATCCTTACCCTTTGACAGAATAATGAGGGCTGACTTCCTCATTGAGTCGGGAAGAGTGCCCGAGGAGAGACACTCATTAAATACCCCTGTCAAGAGGGGGACCAAGGAGACCCTAAAAGTCTTATAGAACTCGGATGTTAAGCCATCCGGACCTGGCGATTTCTTGGGCCGAAGCCCATCAATGGCCAGTCTCACTTCCTCTTCCCTGATTTCCTCTGCCAAAACACCAAGAGAGGGATCACCCCCTGGCTCAGGGACGGTTTCAGCCAGGAAAGCCGACATCCTGTCCCGATCCAGATCCTTCTTTTCCAAGAGGTGTGAGTAGAAGGATCTGACCACCTCCAGGATCCCTGATTTGGATCTGTTCAGGGACCCCGTACTGTCGATCAGTCCTGTCACCATCTTACAATTCACTGACATCTTACAGTTTCTGTAAGGGTCGGGTGAGCGGTACTTCCCGAAGTCCCTCTCAAAAACTAAAGATGTGTGTCTATCATACTGACACCTCTTGAGCAAAGATTTCACTCTGGAGATTTCCTCACGGTCACCTCCAGTCGAGACAAGCTGCTCGAGTTTCCTCCCCAGGGCCTGGTACAAGCGGTGCCTGTTCAGACTCCTGAGGCTCGAGAGCTGACGGAAGAACCCCGCCACCCGCTTTTTGAAGATCTCCCACCACTCTGACTTACTACTACAGAAATCCAACAGCGGTACCTGGCTCTGAAGAAAGTCCTCGAAGGACTGTCTCACCTCCGCTTCTTCCAGCAGGGACGAATTGAGCTTCCACAGCCCTCTTCCCATCCGATGAGTCTCTGCAACATTCAGAGAAAAGAAAATTAGACAGTGATCGGAGAACTCCACCTCAACGGCGGACACAGCAGAAAAGATGGCGTCCTCCTTCAAAAAAAACCTGTCTATTCTAGACCTACAGCTACCCCTATGGTAGGTGAAACCTCCGTGACCTGGGGTGTGCCAGATGTGGACATCCACCAGGCGAGCTTCGCTGGCTATGCTATTCAACGCGACGCTATCATAAGCCAGGCGATCTCCGGGACCCCCCCGGTCACGGGACCTCGTAATGGTGTTGAAGTCCCCACCGAAGACCACCTGCCGGCTCGTAAAAAGAAAGGGCTTGATCCTCAGGAAGAGACATTTGCGGTCCCACTTGGACTGCGGGCCGTAGATGTTGATGAGCCGGAGCTCTTGTCCCCTCATGAAGACATCTAGGATCAGGCACCTCCCCATTTCCAACTCAGTAACCCGTCGGCATTCAACAGCTGCAGTCTTAAAAAGGACTGCCACCCCGCTATACGGCTCGGCCGCAAGAGACCAGTATGAGGGCCCGCACCTCCACTCCCTCCGTGCTTTATAGATGGCCCCCATGTCTGTTAGTCTGGTCTCTTGCAAGAATAAAATTTCTGCCTCAATCCGGGAGAAAAAATCAAAGGCCGTGAAGCGAGCCGCATCTGACTTTATGCTGGCAACATTAATAGATGCCAGCGTCAACGGGGCGAGTTCCGCCATCATGGGTGATCAAGTTGGATGGCCAACTCCTTACCACTGCTATCACCTCCACCTGGGGAGGGGTCGGACACCTTCCTTTTCAGGGAAGCTCCCGTTGTGTCCATCCCACCCCCCCCGGTGTCCTCGCCCCCGGGTTCCAGGTCTGTCCCCCCCCCAGGAGGAACACTGCCCCCTGAGGGACGGACCCCACCATCCCCCGAAGGACCCTCCGGTGGTACCCCCGGCCCAGCATCCTCGTCTTGCGGCCCATCATCCGAGCCTCCGAGGACGCTGAACCGGTTGGAGAGATCAATCAGAGGGGGGTCAGCGGGCCCTTCCGTGCGCACCCTGGTGGTCGGGGGCGGGGGAGATTTTGAAGGCTTGCCAGCCTTCTTCCCCCCCGATTTGTTACGATTGGCACGTTTACTTTTGCCACCCGCTGCTGTAGGCTGCTCCTGGACCTCCTCATCAACACTTTCATACTGTGAGGACCCGTCCGAGTCAGCCGCTTTATCCTCCCTCTCCATCCTCCTGATCTCCTCTCTCACCACACTCTCCCTCAGGACCTCAGAGGCTTTTGCCACGGGCCTGGAGGGAGGAGCAGGCATCGACCCGGTTGCCCGAGACTTCACCTGCCCCCCACCCCCATGGCGTTTTTCTTGCCTCCGCACATACGCGGGGCCCCTCACCTTGGCATTGCCCTTCCTCACCGGTCCCTCAGCCCCTTCCCCTCCGCCACCACCTGCCACAGCTGCAGGAGCGCCGCCAGAGGTTTCTCCCTCACGGACTCCTCCCGCCGGGCCTGCAGCGGCATTAGAAAAGGAGCGAGGGCAGCGGCTGAGAGGGTGACCTAGGTCACCACACAAGTGACACCGAATGTCTTTACATGAGGCGGCCAGATGACCTACCCCACCACACAAGGCACATTTCTGTACCTTGCAGCTAGCGCTGAAGTGAGTGGGGTCGCCGCACTTGTGGCAGACCTTCGGTTGCCCCTGGTAGAAGACCAGGATCCTGTCCCTTCCCAGGAACGCCGAGGAAGGGATGTGGGTGACCGTGCCGCCGGAAACCTTCAGTTTAACCATGAAGGTCCAGCCCCCCGACCAGATGCCGAATTCGTCCCTGTTCTTTTTGGGGACCTCGGTGACTTCCCCGTAACGGGAAAGCCACGTCATAATGTCCACGCCGGCAAGTGACTCGTTACAAGTGACCACGGTCACTCGCTTGACGGAATTTTGGCGAGACACCGCTTGCGCAACGAAGTCTCGCCATCCGGGCTCTTCCCGCACCAGCTCATAGTTAGACCAGAAGAGCTCAAGCCCCTCTGGCCGCACAAAGCTGACGTCGAAGAAGCGGGACGCCGAAGGATGTTTCAGGGCAAAGATGTCATTCGCCCCGAAGCCCATCTTAAGGAGGAGCTCCACCACCTTGCTCCTAGGTGGACAAGCTTCACTGCCCCCCCACCTAAGACGGACCACATTCCTCCTTTGCGGCCCCTGCCCGGCTGTGGGGAGAGACCAAACAGTCCCACCCTCCCTTTGGTTTTGGAAGGCAGCAAGGCCGTGTCTCTCTATCCAGAAAGACAAGTCCACTCTCCTCCCCTCTACCACTATCGACCTTTCTCCTTTTTTGAGGGCCTCCAGGAAACGGTGGTGCAAAGCGCCGTCCCTGGAGCCCGGAGGCGAGGAGACCCCCCCAGGACCACCCCGACCCCCAGCCGCGGCCCCCGCATAACTATGTTGGGGTCTTGCGGCCAGGGGGGCAGACGGGCCAGCCCTCCCACCACTACCACCACTTGTGCCAGCACCCTCATTCGTCCTCCCACTCACTCTCCCATTCACTCTTTTATTATTTGCATTCACTCCAGCACACTCACCCACATTCACAGTAGCACTCACTCCCTCATCCATGTCACTCATATCACCATTCACTTCAGCAAACATCTCCTCAAATATATCCACTCCGCTTTCGTACTCACTCTCACAATTGGTGAACATAGCAACATTATTTACATTTTTTACATTTTTAACATTTCCCAAACCAGTGTAGTTCTTCTCTTTGCCTGCTGGGGGCCCTGAGCTCTCTTGCTGGGAGCTACTCCAGCTCCTGTCCAGGAGCGCCGCTGCCCCTTTAAATGCCTCAGTGCTGATAACATCATGCACTCTGCCCTGGCTGGGCCTAGGAGCAACAGCAGCTCCTGGTTTCAGCTCCATTTTTTTTTCTTTTGCTGAGTTTTGTTTACTCTGGGCAGGGACGGCCACTGGCACCGCTCCCTGCTCTGCACTTTTCTTCACCCCCGCCGCCGGCTTGCCAGGGAGCGCCAGAGTCCCCGCACCCTCAGATGAAGGTAGGTGGGCCGGGGACCCCGACAACTCCCCGCCAGCTTTTGGGGGCAGTACAGCATTACTTGGAAGGGTGGGTGGGACAGAGGGCAGCGGGCCCGCAGCGGCCACGCCCCCCCCGCCGGTCGCAGCCACCCCAGGCAGAGCCGCGGCCCCCTGCGAGGCCACGGCCCCCCCGGGTGACGCGAGCACAGCGGGCGGAGTCGCGACCGCTGACGCCACGCCCCCCCCGCCAGTCACAGCCACCACGGGCAGAGCAGCGACCCCTTGCGAGGCCATGCCCCCCCCGGGCGACGCAGACGCAGCGGGTGGGACAACGGCCGAGGAGGACATGCCCCCCCCGCACGCCACAGCCTTTGCAGGCCGGGCAACACTCGGGGAGGCCACGCCCCCCTCACGGACCACCGCTGCCACCCCATGCCCACCACTTGAGACAGGCAAGGCCGGCCACTCCCCCTCGTCGCCCAGCGGCGGCGGAGCCCCCTGCACAGACCCCTTTTTGGGTCGACGTGCCGGAGACCCAGCTCTCACCACAGGCGCCGACATGGGAGCGACCAGCACTTTGCACCGCCTCAGCTGCTGCTTGATGTTCTGTTCGCCCTTCCTAGGCTTCTGGACCCCCACTAGCGATCCAGACTTAGCGGATCCGTACGTGGGGGGTCCAGAAGCCCCAGCACTCGCCGCCGGAGGTGCGGCCCTGGCTGTACCAACTTTACCTAGTGCCAGGCCAGCCCCCCCTGCCACCGAGGGCTGAGCCTGGACACCACCACCACCACCACAACCAGCACCGACCTCCATGTCGCTGCCCTGGTCTGAACTGTCACCAGATGCGACAGTCAGGTCACAACAGTCATCTCTCTCCCCGCTCCCTCGCTGCGGACCCACCACAGGGCCCGAGCCGGGGTGGGTAGCGGGTTCCACACAGCGGGACAGAGGGGCCCCGGGAAGAGGAGCAAAAACCAGTTGTTCCTCCACGACTTCAGAGGCCTTACGCCTGCGCCTCCTGTTTCTCCTCTTCCCGGTTGCCTCATCCTCCGGGCAGACTTCATACCCAAACAACAGCGTGCCAAACCGTGCTGGGGATTCAGTCTGCCGTACTTGTTTAAGGATGAGGCAGCCCCCCTCAGAACTACTCCCGCTCCCTCCATCCTCCCCCTCGCTCCCGCTTTCCTCCGCGTTACTGGAGTCCAGCGGGAGGGCCACCTGCTCGGGGGCTATCCCGCTGCATGTTACCTGACTCACGCTGGTGTCCGCCAGGTCTTCAGGTGGAGGTGGCCCGGATGTGGTGTGGGCGCCATCTTGCTCTTCCTCCTCCTCGCTTTCCTCCACCTGGATGGGGACTCCTGACCCCCCAGGAGACCCACCGGCCATGGCCCTGAACCGGTCCTCGTTTTGAAGCTTTTCCTGGAAGGGGCCGCTGCCGGCCATGATGGTACTTCGCCGGTCCTCCAGGGCCCGAATCTCCCCTTTCAGCCGCTTGACCGTGGCGGTGACCTCCGCTCTCTTTGAGGCAGGAAGCCTGTTTTTACTGATGACCCGGGCTCCCTCCAACTCCCCCCGGAGTCTCCTGAGCTGCTTGCCGGCCTCCTCGTACTCGGAGAGGTGGGCATGAATGCGGGAGGCGTAGGTGGTAGCTGGCTCTCCCGCAACCTTGGAGCCCCAGATGTTAAGGGGGGGCCCCGCCTCACCTCTGCCGGCTGCTGCACCTCCGGGGGAAGGGCCCGCCACAGCCTTCACTTCAGGGGTCCCGGACCCTGGAGCCTTGCGGCCCCCTGGGGTCCGCTTTTTCCCCATCCCTGGGACTGGCTGACTGTGCCTTGGGCCTCCTGGTGGTGGATGAGGCCCCCCACCCCCAGCTGGCTTGCCGGAGGGTGGGAGCCAGGGGCACAGCCCCGGCGCTCAGTCCCAGGGAGAGTCCTCTTTCCTGGGAAGGGGGCAGATGGAAAGTCCTTGCAGGAAAAAAAACCTCCCTTCCCAGGAGCTTAGCAAAACCCCAGCCTGCAGAGGCTCAGCTGCGACGCTCCTCCTCTTCTGGGGTGTGTCCAGAGCTGCACTCACTATTCTGCTGGTGCAGTCACTGTGTACATACATTACATTACTGATCCTCAGTTACATCCTGTATTATACTCCAGAGCTGCACTCACTATTCTGCTGGTGCAGTCACTGTGTACATACATTACATTACTGATCCTCAGTTACATCCTGTATTATACTCCAGAGCTGCACTCACTATTCTGCTGGTGCAGTCACTGTGTACATACATTACTGATCCTGAGTTACATCCTGTATTATACCCCAGAGCTGCACTCACTATTCTGCTGGTGCAGTCACTGTGTACATACATTACTGATCCTGAGTTACATCCTGTATTTTACTCCAGAGCTGCACTCTCTATTCTGCTGGTGCAGTCACTCTGTACATACATTACATTACTGATCCTGAGTTACATCCTGTATTCTACTCTAGAGCTGCACTCACTATTCTGCTGGTGCAGTCACTGTGTACACACATTACATTACTGATCCTGAGTTACATCCTGTATTATACTCCAGAGCTGCACTCACTATTCTGCTGGTGCAGTCACTCTGTACATACATTACATTACTGATCCTGAGTTACATCCTGTATTATACTCTAGAGCTGCACTCACTATTCTGCTGGTGCAGTCACTGTTTAGATACATTACATTACTGATCCTGAGTTACATCCTGTATTATACTCCAGAGCTGCACTCTCTATTCTGCTGGTGCAGTCACTCTGTACATACATTACATTACTGATCCTGAGTTACATCCTGTATTATACTCTAGAGCTGCACTCACTATTCTGCTGGTGCAGTCACTGTGTACATACATTACATTACTGATCCTGAGTTACATCCTGTATTATACTCCAGAGCTGCGCTCTCTATTCTGCTGGTGCAGTCACTGTGTACATACATTACATTACTGATCCTGAGTTACATCCTGTATTATACTCCAGAGCTGCGCTCTCTATTCTGCTGGTGCAGTCACTCTGTACATACATTACATTACTGATCCTGAGTTACATCCTGTATTATACTCTAGAGCTGCACTCACTATTCTGCTGGTGCAATCACTGTGTACATACATTACATTACTGATCCTGAGTTACATCCTGTATTATACTCCAGAGCTGCACTCACTATTCTGCTGGTGCAGTCACTGTGTACATACATTACATTACTGATCCTGAGTTACATCCTGTATTATACTCCAGAGCTGCACTCACTATTCTGCTGGTGCAGTCACTGTGTACATACATTACATTACTGATCCTGAGTTACATCCTGTATTATACTCCAGAGCTGCACTCACTATTCTGCTGGTGCAGTCACTGTGTACATACATTACATTACTGATCCTGAGTTACATCCTGTATTATACTCCAGAGCTGCACTCACTATTCTGCTGGTGCAGTCACTGTGTACATACATTACATCCTGTACTACACTGATTCCTTATGACGCTGATACAACAAAGTGTCAGAAATAGCTCAGTGAGTGATGAATCAGCTTCGCAGCAGAGAGATGTTTATGCTCCATGTTTCTCTCACTCCTGGGGAAATTTCCCTTGTTTGATGAATCTGCAACATGCAATTAAATATTTCATATTCAGGAGGTTGACTTCTCTGTTCTCTTTACTCCCTGCTATGTGTCAGCCTCGTATAGCTGCAGCCATCGTTCCAATGTACAAGGCATTGTGTCACAGGATTCTCCTCCTTGCAAAACCCCCCTCACAAGGTGGTTGACAGAAGATACAGGGCTCAGCAGTCAGTATCACACAGGATAGGATTAGATACACGGCTCAGCAGTCAGTATCACACAGGATAGGATTAGATACACGGCTCAGCAGTCAGTATCACACAGGAGAGGATTAGATACACGGCTCAGCAGTCAGTATCACACAGGAGGATTAGATACACGGCTCAGCAGTCAGTATCACACAGGATAGGATTAGATACACGGTTCAGCAGTCAGTATCACATAGGATAGGATTAGATACACGGCTCAGCAGTCAGTATCACACAGGAGAGGATTAGATACACGGCTCAGCAGTCAGTATCACACAGGAGAGGATTAGATACATGGCTCAGCAGTCAGTATCACACAGGATAGGATTAGATACATGGCTCAGCAGTCAGTATCACACAGGATAGGATTAGATACACGGCTCAGCAGTCAGTATCACACAGGATAGGATTAGATACACAGCTCAGCAGTCAGTATCACACAGGGGAGGATTACATAAACAGCTCAGCAGTCGGTATCACACAGTATAGGATTAGATACACAGCTCAGTAGACAGTATCACACAGGATAGGATTAGATACATGGCTCAGCAGACAGTATTACACAGGAGAGGATTAGATACACGGCTCAGCAGTCAGTATCACACAGGATAGGATTAGATACACGGCTCAGCAGTCAGTATCACACAGGATAGGATTAGATACACGGCTCAGCAGTCAGTATCACACAGGATAGGATTAGATACACGGCTCAGCAGTCAGTATCACACAGCAGAGGATTAGATACACAGCTCAGCAGTCAGTATCACACAGGATAGGATTAGATGCACGGCTCAGCAGTCAGTATCACACAGGATAGGATTAGATACACGGCTCAGCAGTCAGTATCACACAGGATAGGATTAGATACACGGCTCAGCAGTCAGTATCACACAGGATAGGATTAGATACACGGCTCAGCAGTCAGTATCACACAGGATAGGATTAGATACACGGCTCAGCAGTCAGTATCACACAGCAGAGGATTAGATACATGGCTCACCGGACAGTATCACACACGATAGATTTAGATGCACAACTCGACGAACATGATCACACGGGAAAGGATTAGATACTCTGGCATCACACCAGCTCAGATACACCAGCTCAGCACCTAATCATTTGAATCATAGAATCATAGAATCATAGAATCGTAGAGTTGGAAGGGACCTCCTGGGCCATCTGGTCCAACCCCCTGCTCAAAGCAGGATTCGCTAGATCTTCCCAGTTAGATGTCTGTCCAGCCTCTGTTTGAAGACTTCCATTGAAGGAGAACTCACCACTTCTCGTGGCAGCCTGTTCCACTCATTGATCACTCTAACTGTCAAAAAGTTTTTTCTAATATCTAATCTGTGTCTCCTCCCATTCAGCTTCATCCCATTGCTTCTAGTCTTTCCTTGTGCAAATGAGAATAAAGTTGATCCTTCTACAATGTGACAGCCCTTTAGATATTTGTAGACAGCTATTAAGTCTCCTCTCAGTCTTCTCTTTTGCAAACTAAACATTCCCAAATCCTGCAACCTTTCCTCATAAGACAGGGTTTGCAGACCGGTCACCATTCTGGTCGCTCTTTTCTGAACTTGTTCCAGTTTGTTGATGTCTTTTTTAAAATGTGGTGCCCAAAATTGGACACAATATTCCAGATGAGGTCTGACCAAAGAGGAGTAGAGGGAAATAATGACTTCACGTGATCTAGACTGTATGCTTCTGTTAATACATCCTAGAATTGCATTTGCCTTTTTTGCTGCTGCATCACACTGTTGACTCATATTCAGTCTGTGATCTATTAGTATACCCAAGTCTTTTTCACATGTGCTGTCACTTAGCCCTATTCCTCCCATTCTATATATGCTTTTTTCATTTTTATTGCCCAGATGTAGTACTTTGCATTTCTCCCTGTTAAAAACCATTCTGTTAGTTGCTGCCCACTTCTCCAGTTTATTTAAATCTTTTTGAATCCTCTCTCTCTCTTCTCTAGTATTAGCTATCCCTCCTAGCTTTGTGTCATCAGCAAATTTAATCAGTTTACCCTCAATTCCTTCATCTAAATCGTTGATAAAGATGTTGAACAATACAGGGCCCAGGACAGAGCCCTGTGGTACCCCACTTGAGACATTCTTCCAACTGGATGTGCAGCCATTTACGACCACTCTTTGGGTCCGATCACTAAGCCAGTTATGAATCCACCTAACAGTTGCCTTGTCCATTCCATACTTAGTCATTTTTTTCAATAAGGATTGTATGAGAGACTTTGTCAAATGCTTTGCTGAAGTCAAGATATACTATATCTACAGCATTTCCTTGATCCACCCAATCAGTAATACCATCATAGAAGGAAATTAAATTAGTCTGACATGACTTATTAGTTACAAACCCATGCTGACTCTGTTTAATCACTTCATTCTTATCCAGGTATTGACATACATGTTGTTTAATAATTTGTTCAAAGATCTTTCCTGGTATAGAAGTCAGGCTCACCGGCCTAAAGTTGCCTGGGTCCACCTTCTTCCCCTTTTTGAAGATAGGAACAACATTTGCTCTTCTCCAGTCTTCTGGCACTTCTCCTGTTCTCCAAGAATTTTCAAAGATTATGGAGAGGGGTTCAAAAATTTCTTCTGCTATCTCCTTCAGTACTCTGGGGTGTAATTCATCTGGACCTGGAGACTTGAATACATTTAGGTTAGCTAAGTGTTTCCTCACTATCTTTCTGTTTATAGATATCCTGGATTCTTCTATTCCCTTAATAGGACAGTGAATAACAGTTGATGTTACATTTCCTTTCTGAGAGAAAACAGATGCAAAATAGGAATTTAAAAGTTCAGCCTTCTCAACATCCTGTCTTACCATTTCATCATTTTCATCCTGTAAAAATCCTATAGCATCTTTGACTTTTCTTTTACTTTTGACATATCCCCAAAATCCTTTATTATTGCTTTTGACATCTCTTGCAAGCCTCAATTCATTTTCAGCTTTAGATAATCTGATTTGTGCCTTGCAGGTTCTGCAGACAGCATTATATTCTTCTTTAGATATGCCTCCTTCTTTCCATTTTATAAACATTTTTTGCTTCCTTTTTAGCATGTGCTTAAGTTCTGTGTTCATCCATCCTGGTTTCCTTAAATGCTTCCTATTCTTCCCTCTTTTTGGAATTGTTAACAACTGTGCTTTGAGAATTTCATTTTTTAAGATTTCCCATCCTTTCTGGACATTTTTGTCTTTAAGGATATCCAGCCATTGGATCCCTCCAATTCTCTTTCTGAATCCCTTAAAATCTGCCTTTCTGAAATCTAACCTTGACGTCTGAGTCTTCACAGGTCTTCCGCCTCTAGTTATCCAAAATTCTAAAATAGCATGGTCGCTACCTCCTATGGTCCCAGCCACTTTTACCTCCTCAACCATTTCCTCCCTGTTTATAAGGATTAGATCCAAGGTAGCAGTTCCCCTTGTTTTCTCCTTTACCTTTTGGAAGATAAAGTTGTCAGCAAGAGAGGATAAGAATTTCCTTGACCTGTTAGTTTTGCCTGAGAGAGATTCCCAACAAATGTCTGGATAGTTGAAATCTCCCATGACAACTATGTCATATTTTTTGGAGAACTTGGCCATTTGATGCATAAAGAGTTCATCCATATCTTCAGCTTGCACAGGCGGCCTGTAGTAAATGCCTACAATGGTGTCCTTTCCATTGTTCTGTCCTTGTATTCTTACCCAAACAGTTTCCACAGAACTCCCAGTCTCTGAAGCTTCAATCTCTGTGCAGATATACGCATTTCTAACATACAATGAGACACCCCCTCCTCGTTTATCAAGTCTGTTTCTTGCAAATAAGTTGTATCCTTCTAGTCTTGTTTTCCAATCATGTGTATTGTCCCACCAAGTTTCAGTGATTCCAATGACATCATATTTCTTTTCCTGTGTTAGTAGTTCCAATTCTCCTTGTTTGTTGCCCATGCTTTGTGCATTAGTATAGAAACATTTTAGTTTGTGATTGGTTTCTCTTTCTCCAATATTTTTTTTAATTTGAGTGTGGTGCTGTCGTCTCCACATAATGTGGGATGTTCGGAGACATTGTGCCTGATCCAAATTAAAATATAAAATTTAATACCTGCACGGAAGAGCCACTGATACACTGAGCATCAAAACAGATCTCTCTTTATTACATCATTCGGTCAGTGTTTATATAGGTCATTAGTAGAGTTGAGCGACTTTGGTCGGATCGGGTTTCATGAAACAAAATTTCCCACATAATGTGGGATGTTCGGAGACATTGTGCCTGATCCAAATTAAAATATAAAATTTAATACCTGCACGGAAGAGCCACTGATACACTGAGCATCAAAACAGATCTCTCTTTATTACATCATTCGGTCAGTGTTTATATAGGTCATTAGTAGAGTTGAGCGACTTTGGTCGGATCGGGTTTCATGAAACAAAATTTCCCACATAATGTGGGATGTTCGGAGACATTGTGCCTGATCCAAATTAAAATATAAAATTTAATACCTGCACGGAAGAGCCACTGATACACTGAGCATCAAAACAGATCTCTCTTTATTACATCATTCGGTCAGTGTTTATATAGGTCATTAGTAGAGTTGAGCGACTTTGGTCGGATCGGGTTTCATGAAACAAAATTTGTTTCAGATGAAACTCGTCCGACTAGGGCAAAAAAAGTCGGAGTTTCGTCCGCTCAATGCCGACTTTTATTTCCCATTGACTTGCATTGGGGTCGGGTTTCGGAAGAAACTCCAACCTTTTTTTGCCCTAGTCAGACGAGTTTCATCTGAAACAAATTTTGTTTCATGAAACCCGATCCGACCAAAGTCGCTCAACTCTAGTCATTAGTATTCATCATGTACTGTACCAATATGATTGGCTCATCTTATCTCTAAATATGTGCTGGCATTAGCATACATATTTCTCATTGGCTAAAGGTAATGCTGTTTCCACCCAGCTGAAAAGTTAGGTGTTTGTCCTCTCCTTAGATTTTGTTTCTTCAACTTTCCTGTTTTCTCTAAGTCTGTTAGACAAAGACATTCCTGAGGGACCTCTGTCTACATCTTGGAGAGCAGGAGAGAAGATACACGTAGAATATCCACAATGGATCCTGCTCTCACAGAGCTTTGTCCTTCCCGGATATGGTTAGATACATCAGCTCAGCAGTGGATCCCATCGCGGTGTGTAGTTCAGACATTGTATGTCTTCGCGAGGTTACCGAACATAGACTTTTAGATGCATCCGCTCCTCAGCAGCGCAGGTGTGGGAACGTGGTGCCTTTTCCTTCTCCATGGAAAGTGTAGAGGCCATAAATTGAGTCCATGGGTTATAATCTTGATATTTTACATTTAGCTCTTTGAAAACCTTGGAGAAATATTCAAAACGTCTCAGTTTTAATTGATCTTCATCCATGACAACTATTGTTCTCTTTCAAAACTCCTTTGATTTAATTCGTTTTGCTGCCACCAGAGCTCATTACTCAAGATGAGCACATTTGGCTTCCACCATTATAGACCTGGCTCTGGAAGAGGTGGACCTTCTCGTGACATGTGGAGGAGATGGATCCTGATGAAGATGATACACTATAAGCATGTCCACATTTTACTGTGAGCTATGACCTGCAGAAATATTTTGTGTTTCGAATTCCTTGGTATGTGATAGTGTAAATATCTCTTGCTTGGCCTTTGGGTGACTTCTTGACCCATGCTGTCATCATCACATTGACCAGCAGTTATGGGATTTAGTATTTTTGCAAGCATATAATATAATACATAAAATGCTCTTGTCAAGTATCCCACATCACTCGTTTGGCGTTGGTTCCCAATTGCTACCCTACCATTCAAGCTCCAATTTTCTGGGAAGGCTTTCCGAAGGACTCATTTGCCATGTGGCCTCTGATTCGAGTGACCTCTCATGCCTTGATATTGACATGTTGGTCAATAGTTATGGGATGGAGTATTATTAAATATCCCCCTTAATTCATATTGAGTCGATTCCAATTAGCAGCCATATCATCTCCTGTTTTCTGAAGGGCTTGTTGTGATCAATGAAGCCTAGGTTTCTGTTGATGTTCCACTTTATTTCTGCTATTTTGGATGATTTGTAGGTCACATCCCTGCACTCAAGTTCTTCAACGTCAAATTCTAAAGGATTGATCAAGTGATATGTCAACCTGGAACCAAGAAAGGTCTTCATCTACAATGGCCACCATCTGAAAGTTCAGGTTCTCTTCAATCAAACACATAATATCAAAGGAAAAGGCTGACATAGAGCATAGTGGATTAAGGAGCCCAACTTGACGTCTATAGATGTAGAAAGGCAAGAAGGAAAGACTGGGAGTGTAGCAGAAGGATAAGCAAAAATGTAAAATATGTAGAGCCACAAGGGAGAAGATACAAAATAAATCAAGGTTGTTGTTAACGTTCCACTTTATTTCATCTGTGTTGGACAGGGTAGAGGATACAGCCCCGTACAGTCAAGTTCTTTAACATCAAGTACTAAAGGAGTGATCGTAATTGGAATTATGAAGGATTTTCATTGACGTTGACCATCAACTGGAAGTTCCAGTTTTCTTGAGTCAAAAACATGACTACCAAAGATAAAAGATGACATGGAGCTTAGTGGATGAAGGAGCTCATCTTGATTCATAAAGATGATGGACTGTTGTTTTTGAAAGAAGAGAAAGATTGAAAGACTGGCAGTGTAGTAGAAGGATAAGCAAAATGAAAAGATATGTAGAGCCTTGAATGAGAAGATACAAGGTAAGCGTAGGTTGCAGTTGTCGTTCAACTTTATTTAAGCGTTATTGGATGGGGTGGAGGTCACATTGACATGTTGGTCAATTCTTATGGAATGGACAATTGGGGAATATCTCACATAATCCATATGGAGTTGATGTCCAGCAGTTGCCCAACTTCCCTCTTCTGGGCAGGCTTTCAGAATGGCTTGTATTGATTAATGAAGCCTAGGTAGCTGTTGATGTTCCAGTTGGATGGGATGGAGATCACAGCTCCATGCACTCAAGTTCTTCCATATCAAGTTCTAAAGGCTTGATCAAGGGATTGGTTATGCTGGAATCAGGAAGGGTCTTTTTCTGTGATGCCCACCAACTGGAAGCTCTCAGTTCTCTTCAATCCAAAACATGTCCACAAAAAATAAAGGCTGACAGGGAGCCTAGTGGATGAAGGAGCCCAGCTTGATTCCTAATTATGTAGAAGGGAATGATTGAAAAGGTTAGCGTTTAGTAGAAGGTGAAAAAATAAAAGATTGGTAAAGCCACAAGGGAGAAGATACAAAATAAACCTAGGTTGTTGTCGATGTTCCACTTTATTTCTGCTAATGTGTATGGGGTGGAGGATACAGCCAGGTTGTAAGGATTAATCAATGGACTGACCATAATTAAAATTGGTAAGGGTCTTCATTTACAATGACCACCAACTGGAAGTTCCAGTTCTCTTGAGTCTAAATTGTGATTACCAAGCATAAACACTGAACACTGGAGCTTAGTCAATGAAGGAATCCAACTTGGCTCCTAAATGTTATGAACTGTTCTTAAAAGAAAGGCAAGAATAAAAGGCTGGCAGTTTAGTAGAAACAGATGCAAAAGAAAAGATATGTAGAGCCTCGAGGGAGAAAATTCAAAATAAACCTAGGTTGATGTTGACATTGTGTTTAATTTAAGCTTTATTGGTTGGGGTGGAGGTCACAACCCTGTATAGTCAATTTCTAAAGAATTGATCAGAATTGGAACTGGGAGGGATATTTATTTATGATGGTCACTGTCAAAGGATGAAATCGGGGAGACCACGCAGATCCCACTGCTGCCACCAATTGTCAAGAAATGACATTAGAGAGACCATGCAGATCCCATCGCTGTCAAAGATCATGGCCAGGGGAGTCACGCTGAAACCGCTGTTATCTTTTTGGCACAAACAGCTCTCTGCTGCCCCCCATCGTCCGGACAATTACATGATTGACCGACGATTAACGGAGGAGGTTGCAGGCTGTTTCCACTAATAGGCTGGTAATTGGGAAACTAACACTGAGTGCATGGTATATACACCTTCGATTCCAATGCATGGAATGTATATATACTGTATATACCCAAGGTACAGTCACTTCTAACTCCACCATAAACCACCACTAAACTACTCGCTGTCACCACCAGTCGTTTTTATTCAGGTGGACTGGACACCTGATTTCTGGTAGCGTATGGCTTAGAAGTGCGGTTTACAGAATAAAAGGATCAGAACTATTGAATTTTATATTTAACCCCTTAGTGAAAAAGCCAAGTTTGTACTTAATGACCAAGCCAATTTTTACAATTCTGATCACTGTCACTTTATGAGGTTGTAGCTCTAGAACACTTTAACAGATCCCACTGAGACTGTTTTTTCGTGACATATTGTACTTCACGTTGGTGGTAAAGTTGATTTGATATGACTTGCATTTTTTTATGGGCACCTCCCATCTTGTAGCAGTGACGTTCTCATCTTAGCTTCCCGTCGCGGCTCCGGCCCAGGTGCACTGCTGCTCTGCCCTGTTGAGCGTATTTGATTTGGCCACATATATTTCTCCTCTGGAACCTGGTTCTGATGGATTTTGTAGAATATTAAAGATGTTGTACAGCTGCTAAATGTCTACTAGCGGCCATATTGGTTGTCACTCCACTTCTTAAGACACAGAAATGTCGTAATGGAATTTTATAGAGTGGACTACTGTCAGAGCTTGTGCTTTTCTGGAGAAGACAACGGGAGTCTACATCTGGAGCTTGTAATCATAATGAAGGACAAGTTAATGTTGACAAGCGCAGTGCTCCATGGTTCAGCTCGGCGCCGGAGCCTCCTACCTGTGAGCCACCGGGAGCTGCTTATTATCAGCCGTGTTAATATGTAGTGATGGAGAATGGGGAATAGTTCCAAAGCGCTACCTGTTATGTGGCTAAGTGGAAAGACGGCGCAGCGAGACACTGTCAGCTATGCCTCCTTCTGAGCTCGAAATAAACCCGAACTAAGACGAGAGGCAAAAAAACAATCGACTGTAAGAAATGCAGGAGAGCCTGCCTACGTCCGCACACTGTGTGCATAGTAAACACCTCATCTACTGCCCAGAAAGGCCACGGCCACACAGAAAGACGACGTCCTCCTGCTGTATTCTGTAAGCAGAGCAACCAACCCAACCAGCACAAGACAAGCCTGGGGGAGGAAGAGCAGGAATTCAGGTCTACTAAGAAACGTCTGCACGTAGCAAAATGCGCAAAGTGTTCACTCAAAGGAGATGTAGCCACCATAACCACTTTATGCTGAAATCATCTACATTTTTTCATAGTCACTGTGTACATACATTGCTGATCCTGAGTTACATCCTGTATTATACTCCAGAGCTGCACTCACTATTCTGCTGGTGAAGTCACTGTGTACATACATTACATTACTGATCCTGATTTACATCCTGTATTATACTCCAGAGCTGCACTCACTATTCTGCTGGTGCAGTCACTGTGTACATACATTACATTACTGATCCTGAGTTACATCCTGTATTATACCCCAGAGCTGCACTCACTATTCTGCTGGTGCAGTCACTGTGTACATACATTACTGATCCTGAGTTACTTCCTGTATTATACCCCAGAGCTGCACTCACTATTCTGCTGGTGCAGTCACTGTGTACATACATTACATTACTGATCCTGAGTTACATCCTGCATTATACCCCAGAGCTGCACTCACTATTCTGCTGGTGCAGTCACTGTGTACATACATTACATTACTGATCCTGAGTTACCTCCTGTATTATACCCCAGAGCTGCACTCACTATTCTGCTGGTGCAGTCACTGTGTACATACATTACATTACTGATCCTGTGTTACATCCTGTATTATACTCCAGAGCTGCACTCACTATTCTGCTGGTGCAGTCACTGTGTACATACAGTACATTCTTGATTTCGAACGTGATCTAGCAGGTTCTTCTTTTTTGCATCTCTGTTGTGGAGCGATATCCTTTCTCCTTATAGGACCCAATGGTTACCTCCACCTTCTGCTGCTAATTAGACACCTTTGCTGAGGGTTTATATTTATTCCATGTCTGGAGTATGTTGCTGGTTTTAGCTCTTACTTGTCTCTGTCTAGTTGGAAGTACTAACAGTCAGTTTGTACCTTCTCAGAAGACTCTTGGAGGATTGCTGACATGACATCTTGGTGGTCTTCAAGCTAAGTGTTCCCTTGTTCATCTACCCTTTCTATCTAGTTGTAGTGGGGGCTGACTAGTGCTTACCCTATCCTCACCCTAACAAGGGACTATCGCTAGAGTCAGGCAGGGATTAGGTTCCTGTTCTGTGATAGGTGTGTGGTACTAGCAGGTACGCAGGATGCAGTGTCGAGACGCGAGACGGTTTTGTGTTTTTGGTAACAACTTTTATAGGTTTATAGGTAACCATCCGCAGGGATAATCTAAGCAACCGACCAAAATAACAGAACTTGTCCTTGCAGGGAATCAATACAAGCCAACACGGAAATCTAAGAACACGACTAAGTCCGGCAAAGCCGGTCGCTATAGGGCCGCGGTATGGCCGACTACGGGTCCTTAACTATATAGTGTCACTTAACCGGCTCGACGTCCCTCGGCGTCCAGGACGATGGCTCTTCGGCGTAGCAGCCGCTAGGCCCAGCCGCTGAAGATCTTTCGTAGTCTTCGAGCGTTCCAACGCTCCGGTGAAGCAGGGGCACAGCAGGCCTTGGAGGAGTCCTTGGACAGATGGGCCGCAGCCCCCGGATAGGGACAAGCAGCGTTGATGCGGGGTGGCGGCTGGCAGGCCACCTGCGCAGCCAGCAACTGCAACGGAGGACCCGCGGCGAGCAACGGCCCGGCCCTTGCCGTGGACTGGAGCGGGACAGTGGTGGCCACCCACGGCACAGAACTAGCCACGGGTAGAAGCGGGGCGGCTGCGGGCGGAGGGAGACAGGCCGCAGCCTCGGGCTGAGGTGAGGCGGCAGCGGCCGCTGGTGTCCGCGGGCAGGAGGCAGCCGCGGGCAGGAGCGAGGCGGCAACAGCTGCGAGTGACCGCGGGCAGGTCGCAGCCGCGGGCTGGAGGAAGGCGGCAGCGGCCGCTGGTCGATGCGGGGCAGCGGTTCTCGGACAGTCGTCTCAGCGCCGTCCCACTTATGTCCAGGGGGAGTATCTCTCCTGTCTCTGGCCTCCTTCCTGGCTCCGGTGAGTCGCTCTGGCTCTCAGTCGCTCCCACGGTCTCCTGCTCCTTCTGTCTCGTTCTGCTGACTCACTGTGACTCGCGTTCCCCGCCCCTTTTATATTGGCTCCTCCCCCAGCCCACCTGTCAGTCTCCACGGTCCGTCCCTGAACTCTGTCCCCCGGAAACAGTTTCCCCCGGAACCCAGGTGACAGTCCCCTTGGTTCCGACCCGGACACTCGGCGGGATCTTCTCTCCCACAGGTGCAGAACCTATACATACACATTTAGGGCAGACAGGGTTATTTTAGATCTGCCTAGGGGTCTCCACTCCCCGTTTTCCTAGTATTTGGGCTCCCCCTTCCCTCTTCCTGTTGTTGTGCACTTACTTATCCTTCACCCATCATGACAAAGGCCCTTTGTAACTGATCCTAGCCTTCTGTAACTGACATATGCCCTCTATAACTGACCCAGGCCCTCTATAACTGACCCAGGCCTTCTATAACTGACCCAGGTCTTCTGTAACTGTCTCAGTTCCTCTGTAACTGTCCCAGGTTCTCTGTAACTGACCTAGGCACTCCGTAACTGACCAGGTCTTCTGTAACTGAAACAGACCTCTGCAACTGACATAGCCCCTCTGTAACTGACCTGGGCCCTCTGTAACTGACCTAGGCACTCCGTAACTGACCAGGTCTTCTGTAACTGACACAGACCTCTGCAACTGTCATAGGCCCTCTGCAACCAACCTTGGTCCTCTGTAACTGATCCAGGTCCTCTGTAGCTGACCTAGGCCCTCTGTAACTGACGTAGGTCCTCTATAACTGACACAAGCCCTGTGTAACTGACAGAGTCCTCTGTAACCGACCAAGGCCCTCTGTAACTGACCCAGGTCCTCTGTAACTGATCTAGGCCCTCTGTAACTGACACAAGCCCTCTGTAACTGACATAGGCCCTCTGTAACTGACCTGGGCCCTCTGTAACTGACCCAAGTCCTCTGTAACTGACCATGTCTTCTTTAACTGACACAGACCTCTGTAACTTACACAGACCTCTGCAACTAACACAGGCCCTCTGCAACCGACCTAGGCCCTCTGTAACTGACCCAGGTCCTCTGTAACTGATCTAGGCCCTCTATAACTGACACAAGCCCTCTGTAACTGACATAGCCCCTCTGTAACTGACCTGGGCCCTCTGTAACTGACCCAGGCCCTCTGTAACTGACCCAGGCCCTCTGTAACTGACCCAGGCCCTCTGTAACTGACCCAGGTCCTCTGTAAGTGACCCAGCTGACATAAACTGCTGCATCACCGGCTAGATGCAGCGCTGGTATATAAAACATTTAGTGCAAAAGAAATGTCCAAAATTATAGGGGTAACATATGGGTATTAATAAAGTGCTGAGCTGCAGTACCGGAGAACGGCCACTACATTTTGCATAGAGCTTTGCTGATTGTCTCTGAATACTGTCTACATCTGGCTGCCATGGGAGCTGATAGCAGCTAATCAGTGAGGGTACCGGATGTCAGACCCTGAACTGACATGATCAGCCTGGAAAACCCCTTTAACTTCCATGTTTGTATAATTCCATGCTGTCAAGGAAAGCAAAAAAAACTGATAACCGTGTATTATAGCTCTTTCTAGTTAATTCTTGTGTCGAAGAGACCAGACTTGGACGCGTTTTAAGCCCCAGATGATGTGAAAATATTGAGAAATTGAAATACAAACTACATGTATTATAAAGTTGCAGAGCTTTAACAACTCCAGACAATCCCTTTAAAATCTCGTACTATATAATTATATCTGGGTGAGAAGGAAAAGGTTTTATCGAGCTGGAAGATTTAGGAAAGCAGCGAGTGACAGATTGCATGTGTCATGTTGTTATGTACTTTCGCTCAT
Source organism: Dendrobates tinctorius (assembly GCF_039654945.1). Taxonomy (NCBI): domain Eukaryota; kingdom Metazoa; phylum Chordata; class Amphibia; order Anura; family Dendrobatidae; genus Dendrobates; species Dendrobates tinctorius. Next base: position 24,493,443 of record NW_027361731.1, on the reverse strand, counting down.
CTCGTTATAATCGGCTTAATTACATTTCGGCATTTTTTTTTTCTTGTAAATACATCAAAATTCTGGGAAAATTTTGAGACAAATACAAATGTCTGACGTACAAGGGATGGAGGATCGGCTGACAAAATACTGAATCAGCATTCATTGCAGCCTGATGGGAAATTCTGCTATGCAACAACCCTCTCCACTGGTTTGTTAGCCACACCCACACAGGCAGAGACTAGAATGTTCCGGTGAATGTGATTGGTCAGAATTAGTGATGAGCGAACATGCTTGGATAAGGCGCTATACTTGGGTGTTAACCGAGTGTCTTCGGCGTGCTTGAAAAATATGTTCGAGTTTGTGCGGTTGCATGTCTCCCGGCTGTTCGACAGACGCAACGCATGCAGGGATTGTCTGTTTGTGCTCGGTTCCTCCTCTCTTTTGAAGAAAAAATTATGAAATAAACTGGTGTGATCTCTGATCACACCTCACCACTTGTGCCCTCGACCCACTCCCGTCTCAACTCATCCCTAACTTGGCCAGTCTTCATCCCATCTCTATCACACCTCTTCAACCTTTCACTTACAAATGGTGTCTTTCCCTCATCCTTCAAACATGCCTCCATCACACCCATCCTCAAAAAGTCCACCCTTGATCCATCCTCTGTGTCTAACTATCGCCCGATATCTCTTCTCCCTTACGCCTCAAAACTACTGGAACAGCATGTATATCTTGAACTGTCCTCCCGCCTCTCCTCCTGTTCCCTCTTTGACCAGTTACAATCTGGCTTCCAACTGCATCACTCAACTGAAACTGCCCTAACTAAAGTCAATAACAACTTACTAACCGCCAAGAGCAAGCGACACTACTCTGTCCTCCTTCTCCTGGACCTGTCCTCTGCCTTCGACACCGTAGACTATTCCCTCCTGCTACAGACTCTCTCATCCCTTTGCATCACAGACTTGGCCCTATCCTGGATCTCATCATACCTAACAGACCGAACATTTAGTGTCTCCCTCTCACACACCACCTCCTCACCTCGTCCCCTGTCTGTTGGTGTTCCTCAAGGATCTGTCCTAGGACCCCTACTATTCTCCATCTACACCTTTGGCTTGGGACAGCTCATAGAATCCTATGGTTTGCAGTATCACCTCTATGCCAATGACACGCAGATCTGCCTATCTGGACCCAACCTCGCCTCCTTACTGACTGAAATCCCACAATGTCTGTCTGCTATCTCAGCCTTCTTCTCTGCTCGCTTTCTTAAACTGAACATGGACAAAACAGAATTCATCATCTTTCCCCCATCTCATTCTACCCCTCCACCAGACCTATCCATCAATGTCAATGGCTGCTTTCTTTCCCCAGTCCCGCACGCTCGGTGCCTTGGGGTGATCCTTGACTCTGCGCTCTCTTTCAAACCACATATCCAAGCCCTCGCCTCCTTCTGCCGCCTCAAACTCAAAAATATTTCCTGGATCTGCTCATTCCTCAACCACGAAACCACAAAAACACTAGTGCATGCTCTTATGATCTCCCGCCTCGACTACTGCAACCTCCTACTCTCTGGCCTCCCCTCTAGCACTCTGGCTCCGCTCCAGTCCATCCTACACTCTGCTGCCCGACTAATCCACCTGTCTCCCCGCTATTCCCCAGCCTCCCCCCTATGCCAGGCCCTTCACTGGCTTCCTATTGCCCAGAGGCTCCAATTCAAAACCCTAACCATGACATACAAAGCCATCCACAACCTGTAACCACCATACATCTGTGATATGGTCTCTAGGTACCTACCCGCACGCAACCTTCGATCATCTCAAGATCTCCTTCTCTACTCCTCCCTTATCTCTTCTTCCCACAACTGCATACAAGACTTCTCCCGTGCTTCCCCCATACTCTGGAACTCTCTGCCGCAACACATCAGACTCTCACCATCAACGGAAACCTACAAGAAGAACCTGAAGACCAACCTGTTCCGTCAAGCCTACAGCCTGCAATGATCCTCAGTCTACTGAACCACCGCACGACCTGCTCTACCCTCTCCTACTGTATCCTCACCCATCCCTGTAGACTGTGAGCCCTCGCGGCCAGTGTCCCCACTCCTTATGTACTTGTGTGTCTCTTGTCTTACACATGTTTATTATACTTTTCTATATTTCCCCTTTTCACATGTAAAGCGCCATGGAATAAATGGCGCTATATAAATGCATAATAATAATAATAATCTCCTTCCTCAGTGGGTGGGTCTGGCGAGCCGTAATTTGCATTCATCTTCTTGGTAGACAGGCCCTGGGCACCGACGACCTCTCTCTGGCAAAGTATAAAGAAACGACTAAACATCGACCTTTAATACAAATTCAATTACGGGCGGCATCCGGCTTCAATTACCCGAGCCCACCTCACATATGGGAAACCTTTTTTCCAATTTTGTTAAATACACATTGTTACAGTCCTTTTATGGGTTGGGACTGAGGATTTTAGGGTAATTGGGCTCTCATTGCAATGACTGCACAAGTAGTGACAGAACGTAGAACGAGGGATTGGAAATTTTCCCGGAGGAGAAAGATCAGCTGGTTCTCCTGGAACAACACTGAATGCAGATGATTTTGGTAAGATTTTGGCTGTTTTAGATATATGGTCTTTGTTTTTTGTTGTTGGAGGTCCAAGGTCAAGAGGGAATTGCTTAGGTAGCGAAAAGAGAGTGAAGGAAGAGTCCAATTTTGTTTTAGGATCACACCTTCTTTCATGGTTCGGTAGCATTCCTTCACCTGGGGACTTCCAAATATTTTGACCTTCTTACCAATGTCTGATATCAGTTGCTACTTTTATAATGCTCCTGCTCTATTACAGGCCCAGTCTAGGGTTACCCCATCTTTAGACATTCCCTTTAGGGTTAAATGTATGATGGAATGTGATAAACCAGCGCACAGGATCCTTATCATTCTATGTCTGGTGTGACCTACTTTTCTGTCCTCCCTTTCTGTGTTACTGTCAGGGGGTTAAGGAAGGGGTCAAAATAAGGAAAGTGTCCCCTGAGACCCTTTAATAAAGAGAAAGCCAAAGTCTGAGATTCCTGTACATAGAGAAAGGAAAAAAAAAGAACTAAACATAAGGATAGTGGGGGGAAGGGAGAGGTAATGACCACAGATGAAACTATAGGAAGAGACTAGTGATGAATCCATTAGTCAAAACTCCAGTGAATACAGGGTTAAAAAATTACATGTGAGACCATTCCCACCCCACATCATTTTTCTCTATTGGCCTCTCCAATATTGTGTTTCGCTTGTAAGTGACACTTTTCTATGTAGGAGCCTCCACCATGTGTAACTGTAAGTGGGGACACTCTTATCTATAGACTACTCCACCATATGATGCTGTAAGTGAGGGACACTTTTCTCTATAGACTCCTCCATGTGTCACTGTATGTAGGTGGCACTTTTCTCTATAAGATCATCCACCATATATCACTGTAGGTTGGGGACACTTTTCTCTATAGGCTCCTCCCTGAGTCACTATAGCTGGGGGACACTTTTCTCTTTAGTTTCCTCCAAGTGTGTTACGCTGCGGACGCAGGTGACGAGAGTGGACCCACTGGGCCGTGACGCCGAGCCCTCCCCGAGCGAGCGCACCAAGTGGACCGACCCCTATACAGGGACCGTTAGGGAACAGACTCGGGAAGTTCTAGCGCCACGGCAGCCTGGACCAGGGGTCGGCTCAGGAGGGTGAACAGATGATGAGGAACAGAGGAAGATCCGGAGAGGAACCAGGATGACCAGGGTCCAGAGGCTGAGGAAGAAGAAGGACAGAGGAGGATGGCGGGGGTCCAGGAAGAGGCGAACTGAAAAGGGAAGGAGACACAGGGGTTAGCAGGAGGCACGGACCGGAGAGTCAGAGGAACACTGGGGACACAGGCGGAAGACACAGGGGTTAGCAGGAGGCACAAGACACAAGGGGTTAACTAGTGCGCAGCTTGCAAGGGACTAGCAGCAGAGAGCGCGGCCTAGACAACCGAGAGGTAACTCAATAGTCAGGCGCCTCCACTAAGGGAGGGCGGCCTGAAATACCTGGTGGTAGCCTCTGATAGGTCGGGAGGCCAGTCCGGGTCAGGTCACGCCAGACAGGTGGCTGCCGGCAGAGGCGTGCGGCTTATCCCTCCGGCGCGTGCGCAGAGGCACAGTGCGCGCGGCCGAGGGAAGTGGAGGAGAGCGTCGGGACGCCGGCCGCCGGAAAGCGAGGGGAGCGGAGGCGCGCGTGCAGGACGCGTCAGAGGAGCGAGTCGGGGCAGAAGCAGGAGCGGTGAGTATGGCAGCGGGAGCGGCGAAACGGGGAGCGGTGCTAACAGTACCCCCTCTCTTACACTCCCCTCTACTGCGTCTGGCTAAAAACCTCTTAAGAATGCGTGGGGCATTGATATTCTCCTGCGGCTCCCAAGATCTTTCCTCGGGACCAAAACCTTTCCAGTCGACCAAAAAAAAGGTTTTACCTCTAACTTTTTTTGAGGCCAGAATGTCTTTTACTTCGAAGACGTCATCAGACGTGACAGGAAGAGGAGAAAGGTTCGGGGCCGGGTGAAACCGATTCAGGACAACCGGTTTAAGGAGAGAGACGTGGAAGGAGTTGGGAACCCGAAGTGACGCAGGCAACTCCAGTTTGTAAGATACGTTGTTAAGACGTTTGAGAATCTTGAAAGGCCCAATGTAGCGCGGTCCCAGCTTGTAAGAAGGGAGCTTTAGCCTAATGTACTTGGCCGACAACCAAACTTGTTGACCTGGGAGGTAGGTTGGAGCATCCCAGCGTCTTTTGTCAGCGTGCCTCTTCATGCGCTCCCCAGACCTCCGGAGGGCCTCCTTAGTTTCGGACCAGATCCTAGAGAACTCTTGGGTCAGGGAATCGGCTGCAGGCACACTGGAGGAACCGGACAAAGGTAGAGGGACACCAGGGTGCATGCCAAAGACCACGAAAAATGGAGACTTGGCTGATGACTCGCTGGGATGGTTATTGTAGGAGAATTCTGCCCAGGGAAGTAGATGGACCCAGTTATCTTGATGAGCATTAGAGAACTGCCGTAAGTAGGACGCTAGTACCTGATTAACGCGTTCAACTTGACCATTGGACTGGGGATGGTACGCGGATGAAAAGTCCAGTCTTATCTCTAGAAGTTTACACAAGGCCCTCCAAAATCGAGAGGTGAACTGTACACCTCGATCGGAAACAATATGCTGTGGAAAGCCGTGGAGGCGGAAGATGTGCTGGATAAAAATCTTCGCCAACTCAGGAGCGGAGGGCAGCGCAGGTAGAGGAACAAAATGGGCCATCTTGGAGAAGCGGTCGACCGCTACCAGGATAGTCGTAGATCCAGAAGATTTAGGCAGATCCATGATGAAATCCAAACCTATATGTTGCCATGGAACCGAGGGAATCGGGAGAGGAAGCAGAAGGCCGGCGGGTGGTCGCCTAGGAATCTTGACCTTGGCGCAAGAGGGACAGGAGGCCATGAAGTCTGTCACATCCTGGCGGAGTGAGGGCCACCAATAAAAACGAGCGATGAGCTCAAATGTCTTCTTGACTCCGACATGTCCGGAAATTTTAGAGGAATGTCCCCAATGCAGTACCTTTTTTCTTTCTGAGTCAGGGACGTAGGTCTTGCCGGGGGGAGGAGTAATCAGTCTCACCGAGGCCACAGTGATGATCTTAGCGGGATCGATAATGTGAGTTGGTTCCTCCATCAGATCAGGGGACTGCAGAGACCGGGACAATGCGTCCGCCTTGATGTTCTTTGGCCTGGGACGGAAACGCAATTCAAAATCGAACCGACCAAAGAAGAGGGACCATCTGGCCGGCCGAGGGTTAAGTCTCTGGGCTGACTGGAGATATGCAAGGTTTTTGTGGTCGGTAAAGATGGTAAACGGATGGACCGACCCTTCAAGAAGGTAACGCCACTCCTCCAGTGCCAACTTTATGGCCAACAGCTCGCGATCCCCGATGGCGTAGTTACACTCAGCCGGCGAGAAGGCCTTTGAAAAGAACCCGCAGGTAATCAGTCGGCCGGACGGGGACCTCTGTGAGAGCACTGCACCTGCTCCGGTGGAAGAGGCGTCTATCTCCAGGATGAATGGCTTATTAGCCTCGGGTCGGTGTAGGACAGGTGCAGTCACGAAGGCTTGCTTCAGGCAGGAAAAGGCCTCTTCAGCCTCCGGGGGCCTGGACGAGGAGTTGACGCTCTTGCGAGTGAGACTGGAGATGGGTTTGATGATGGACGAAAAATGTGGCACAAATTGACGGTAATAGTTGGCGAAGCCGAGGAACCTTTGAATCGCCTTGACCCCCACTGGGCGGGGCCATCGAAGAATAGCCGACAGTTTCTCAGGATCCATCTCCAGCCCAGAATCTGAAACGATGTAGCCCAAGAAAGGCAAGGAAGACTGCTCAAAGAGACACTTCTCAAGCTTCGCGTAGAGGCGATTCTCCCGCAGACGTTGTAGGACCAGACGAACACTCCTCCTATGGGACGCCAGATCCGGGGAAAAAATAAGGATGTCGTCCAGATACACCACCACGCAGGAGTATAACAAGTCTCGCAAGATATCATTGACGAACTCCTGAAAGGCCGCGGGAGCGTTGCAGAGACCGAAGGGCATAACCAGGTATTCGTAATGCCCGTCCCGGGTGTTAAAGGCGGTCTTCCATTCGTCACCAGGGCGAATGTGGATGTGGTTGGAAGCCCCGCGTAGATCCAACTTTGAGAAGATGCGGGCTCCCCGCAACCGGTCAAAGAGTTCAGGAATGAGAGGCAACGGATACTTGTTCTTCACAGTAATGTCGTTCAGGCCCCGGAAATCAATACAAGGACGGAGAGAACCGTCTTTCTTCTTTACAAAGAAAAACCCGGCTCCGGCCGGGGAGGAAGATTTCCGTATGAACCCTCGAGCTAAATTCTCACGAATATACTCGGACATGGCTGTAGTCTCTGCAGGGGACAAGGGATAAATTCGCCCTCGGGGCGGAGTGGTCCCGGGTCGCAGGTCAATAGGGCAGTCATATGGGCGATGCGGGGGAAGAACCTCTGCCTCCTTCTTATCAAATACGTCAGAGAATGCCCAGTATGTGGCTGGTAGAGCCTCGGGCCCCGAGGAGGCTGGTGGGGGTTTGGCCGGGCAGACAGACCCCAGGCACTTCCCTTGGCAGGGATGCCCCCAGCGGAGGACCTCACCGTAACGCCAATCCAAGACAGGTTCATGTGTCCTAAGCCATGGAAGACCTAGCAGCACAGCATGGGAAAGGTTGGGAAGGACGTAGAAAGCGATCCGGTCCTGGTGCAAGGCCCCAATTTGCAGACACACCTCCTCCGTTACCAGGAACACAGATTCTCGTAGGGGTCTTCCATCTACTGAGGCGATGACACGTGGAGTCTTCAGGGAGATCACGGGAATCTGATACTTCTTCACCTCCTTCAACCTAATGAAGTTCCCTGCCGCGCCCGAGTCCACATAGGCCACCTCCGAACCACGTCTCTGACCCAAAACCAATTGAACCGAAAGGGTAAGGGGGTGAGAGGAGTGAGACACACCTAGCTTGGCCTCTCTTACCTGCCCTAGGTGGAGGAGTTTCCCGGTCTCTCAGGACAGGAGCGTAGGAAGTGAGACGCGCTGCCGCAATACAGGCACAGACCCTCCATCAGTCTCTCCTTACGGCACTGTTCTGCCAACTTGACCCGATCCACCTGCATTGGCTCAGGCGCCGGACTGGAGGATGCCCCAGGGGGACGTGGGCTGGATGGCCTGTGAAAAGAAGCAGATGGTCTAAGCGGTCTCCTATCCCTAGCAGTCTCCCTAGCGCGTTCCTGGAACCGAAGGTCGATGCGTGTGGCCAACGAAATTAAATCCTCCAAGGAGGTTGGGGTGTATCGCCCTGCCAGCTCATCTTTAATTTTGCCAGAGAGACCACGCCAGAAGACCCCAACCAAAGCCTCGTTATTCCACCCCACCTCAGAGGCCAAGGTACGTAACCGGATGGCGTATTGTCCGACCGTAAGAGTGCCCTGGGTGAGGCAAAAAAGAGACTCCGTGGCGGAAGCCAACCGTCCGGGCTCGTCAAAGACCCTACGGAAAGTGTCAGTGAAGGTCTGGAGACTGGAGACTACGGGATCGTCCCGCTCCCACAGGGGATTTACCCAGGAGAGTGCCTCTCCCTCCAAATGGGAGACAATGAAGGCAACTTTGGCCCGGTCGGTGGGGTACTGTTGGGGCAGGAGTTCGAAGTGCAACCTGCACTGATTCAAGAAGCCTCTGCACAACTTGGGGTCACCGCCATACCGAGGCGGTCTACCAAGCCTGGGAGGCGGAGAGGGTCCGGGATCAGAACTGCGGGACGAATCACGTCCGGCAGCCGACTGAAGGGAAAGCAGCCGATCGTCGACCGAAGCCATGTACGAAAGAATATGGGATTGGGTGTCCCGTTGTTGAACCAGCTCCTGCTGGAGGCTGGCCAGTTGGGAGGCGTTACCAGGGTCAGTGGCCTGCAAGGCCGACAAGCGGGAATCCATGGTCTTCATAAAAGACCTAATACGGGTCTGGTTCTCCCTAAGGAAAACCAACTCCTTTTGGGCAGCGGCCCCGGCGGGGTTCATGGCCTGACTATACTGTTACGTTGCGGACGCAGGTGACGAGAGTGGACCCACTGGGCCGTGACGCCGAGCCCTCCCCGAGCGAGCGCACCAAGTGGACCGACCCCTATACAGGGACCATTAGGGAACAGACTCGGGAAGTTCTAGCGCCACGGCAGCCAGGACCAGGGGTCGGCTCAGGAGGGTGAACAGATGATGAGGAACAGAGGAAGTTCCGGAGAGGAATCAGGATGACCAGGGTCCAGAGGCTGAGGAAGAAGGAGAAGGACAGAGGAGGATGGCGGGGGTCCAGGAAGAGGCGAACTGAAAAGGGATGGAGACACAGGGGTTAGCAGGAGGCACGGACCGGAGAGTCAGAGGAACACTGGGGACACAGGCGGAAGACACAGGGGTTAGCAGGAGGCACAAGACACAAGGGGTTAACTAGTGCGCAGCTTGCAAGGGACTAGCAGCAGAGAGCGCGGCCTAGACAACCGAGAGGTAACTCAATAGTCAGGCGCCTCCACTAAGGGAGGGCGGCCTGAAATACCTGGTGGTGGCCTCTGATAGGTCGGGAGGCCAATCCGGGTCAGGTCACGCCAGACAGGTGGCTGCCAGCAGAGGCGTGCGGCTTATCCCTCCGGCGCGTGCGCAGAGGCACAGTGCGCGTGGCCAAGGGAAGTGGAGGAGAGCGTCGGGACGCCGGCCGCCGGAAAGCGAGGGGAGCGGAGGCGCGCGTGCAGGACGCGTCAGAGGAGCGAGTCGGGGCAGAAGCAGGAGCGGTGAGTATGGCAGCGGGAGCGGCGAAACGGGGAGCGGTGCTAACAAAGTGTATTGTATGCAAGGAACAATTTTCTCTATAGGCTTCTCTATTGTGTGTCACTATAGGTGGGGGCAATTTTCTATATAGGCTCCTCCACCATGTGTCACTCTAGGTATTGAACAGTTCTCTCTGTGGGCTGCTCCATCAGGTATCACTGTAGGTAGGGGACACTTTTCTCTATAGACTCCTCCATGAGTCACACACTGTAGGTAGTGGACATTTCTCTATAGGATCCTCCATGAGTCACTGTATGTAAAGGACACTTTTATCTACAGGCTTCTCCACCATAAGAGGAGGGACACTTTTCTTTCTCCATAGTCTCCTCTATTATGTGTCACTGTAGGTGAGGGACACCTTTTTCCATAGGCTCCTCCATGTGTGATTGTAGGTAGTTCACATTTTTCTCTGAAGTAGCCTCCCCCATTTATCACTGTAGTTCTTTATAGGTTCCTCCATTATATATTAGTATAGGTAGGAGTCCATCCACCATGTGTTATTACAGTAGGTAGGGCGGACTTTTCAAGTGGGGTACCACAGGGCTCTGTCCTGGGCCCTGTATTGTTCAACATCTTTATTACAGTAGGTAGGGCGGGCTTTTCAAGTGGGGTACCACAGGGCTCTGTCCTGGGCCCTGTATTGTTCAACATCTTTATCAACGATTTAGATGAAGGAATTGAGGGTAAACTGATTAAATTTGCTGATGACACAAAGCTAGGAGGGATAGCTAATACTAGAGAAGAGAGAGAGAGGATTCAAAAAGATATAAATAAACTGGAGAAGTGGGCAGCAACAAACAGAATGGTTTTTAACAGGGAAAAATGCAAAGTACTACATCTGGGCAATAAAAATGAAAAAAGCATATACAGAATGGGAGGAATAGGGCTACGCAACAGCACATGTGAAAAAGACTTGGGCATACTAATAGATCACAGACTGAATATGAGTCAACAGTGTGATGCAGCAGCAAAAAAGGCAAATGCAATTCTAGGATGTATTAACAGAAGCATACAGTCTAGATCACGTGAAGTCATTATTTCCCTCTACTCCTCTTTGGTCAGACCTCATCTGGAATATTGTGTCCAGTTTTGGGCGACACATTTTAAAAAAGACATCAACAAACTGGAGCAAGTTCAGAAAAGAGCGACCAGAATGGTGACCGGTCTGCAAACCCTGTCTTATGAGGAAAGGTTGCAGGATTTGGGAATGTTTAGTTTGCAAAAGAGAAGACTGAGAGGAGACTTAATAGCTGTCTACAAATATCTAAAGGGCTGTCACATTGTAGAAGGATCAACTTTATTCTCATTTGCACAAGGAAAGACTAGAAGCAATGGGATGAAACTGAATGGGAGGAGACACAGATTAGATATTAGAAAAAACTTTTTGACAGTTAGAGTGATCAATGAGTGGAACAAGCTGCCACGAGAAGCGGTGAGTTCTCCTTCAATGGAAGTCTTCAAACAGAGGCTGGACAGACATCTGACTGGGATGATTTAGCGAATCCTGCTTTGAGCAGGGGGTTGGACCAGATGGCCCAGGAGGTCCCTTCCAACTCTACGATTCTATGATTCTATGATTCTATCATATTCTATTGTCTGAATGAATAATACTGTTATCTAATTCAATTTCATATAGCTATAGAAAATTTTCCAAGAAGGATTATTGTGTTACTAATCAACTTTTGGCAAACTTAAGTCACATTTTTATGCCTTTCTTTAAATAGTAGAGTTCACCCATAGAGCCCTGTTTATTCAAAGTACAGCATATTGTACAGTTTTAAGTGATCACTCCAGATGTCTCCACATCATCTTGAAGTTCTTGAATTGTTGTATGTGGCTTCTTTGCCACATTTCAAACTGAATTTTGTAAGTTTATCAACAATTTTCCTTTTTCCACAATGTCCACTAAGGTTCTTTACTGTTCCATGAAAAGCAAATTTCTTGATAAACTTCTTAAAGAGGACCTTTCACCAAATATTTCATATTGAACATGACACACATTGTAACAGAATGCAGAAAAAGTCCAGCTTCAAGGATCCACTAAAAGCAAACCTTTATAGATCCTTGAAGCTGGACGTTTTCTACATTCGATTCATATTCCTGCGGCACTGCTGGTTTCCCTGGCTTTGGGTTCGTCAATGGGTGAGCTGAATTATTTTGGACCTTTTCCTAACATTCTAACAGATGCTGAGCAGAACAAAACATTGTTTTTTAATTCTGCATCTCTGTTACTGAGATATTAGCAATGAAAGTATTTGGCACTTAAACAGTTAATTATTTTCAAGCTTTAGAAGAGAGATTTCACTGTGGGTGTGTACTTTTTCCTCTTTAAAACACCGAACAATCAGAAGCAGTCAGCAATTCACTGGGGAAAGAAGGACATTCCCCAACAATAACAATGAAAAATGATCAATGTGGGGTGGAGGGGGTGGGACTACAGAAACAATTCTAGTAGATCTCCTCTCAAAATCAAATGAGCTTAATTGGCTGGACCAAATACAGATTAGCATTGCCAAAACAAGTGTAATGCTGCCAGCTCTGCTGTGCTACTCCTCCCCACCCCCACATTGACTGCTGGAAATGAAAGTTGTTAATCACACTGAGGTCTGCTGTGCACTATGAGATGAGAGCTACTAGAAGTGTTTGTAATGAGAGAGCCAGAGATGTGAGATGAAAGTTGTCAATTGATCAAACTTGGGTCTGCTGTGCTACCGCACATGTCATCCCACTGTAGAGCAGATTGTTTGTCAGTGTAATTGTCTGGAGGGGTGTTCTCTCCCCAGCAGATTCGGACTGGCCCACCGGGATACCGGGGAAATGCCCGGTGGGCCCCGCCCCAGAGAGGGGGGAGAAGAAAAAAAAATGAGGCTGAGCGAAAAAAAAAGGGACGTGGGCTCTTTAACGCTGAAGGAGGCCCTGGCGCGCGCAGTCCCGTCCTGACCAGTGCTGGCGTGGCGGCACCACCCGCCCCGTGAACCCAGATAGGTGCTGGGGGCCCTGGGCAAACGGGGGGTGGGACACGCAGGATGCAGCGATTGTGAGCCAGGGCCCCCTCTAATACTCACCTCTCCTCGTTCCGGCAGCTGCAGGGTCTTCAGCGCTCTCTGACTTTTTTTCCTTTGGCTTGGTGCCAAAGTGGGTTGATTGCCCCCGGTGGCCATTAGAATTATTACACGTGGTGTCGTTCATTCTAAGTTGCCCTGGTGGTGGTGAGCGGTAGTGCACTTTAGTTTCTTTGGTTTAATGTGCACTTAATTACAAATCAGGTGTTAGGCTCTATAAAAGAGAGTCAGGTGTGTTCAATCACGGTTGGTGATATTGTGTTATTGTGTGTTAGTCATTCACAAGGAAGCCTGAATGAAAGAAGGAGCTGAACATGAGTCCTGCGCAGCCCAGCCAGAGGGGACGAGTGGCAGCTAGGTGGTCTGCAAGAAGGGCTGGCATGACGTGGTGGAGTCACAGTTTATGGTGTCGGCAGGAAGTGCGTGCATGGCTTGGTGGAGTGACGACTATGGAGAGAGTTGCACTCAGCATACGGGACTTGGTTGCTGAGAGCTGGACTCAAGCATGCTTGACTTTTTGGGCAGGAGCTGAACTCATTTTTGGGAGTCTGTTACTGGACTTCTACAACTGGTGGTGGACTCTGCTCCAAGGCTGCACTATGGTGAAGGATCCAGTTATGGTGATGGATCCGGGTGGAGGAGAAGATGCACACAGTTGGTGGGCTCTGTTGCTAGGAGCATACGCAACAGAGCAAAGCTAAGTGGTGTTTCCCCTGTTTTGTCATCTTTCCTCATGTGTGTTTTAGTGCAGTGGTGGGATTAGTTTCTGCACCGACCAATTCCCTAGTGAGGATTTAGGTCAGGGAGAGCTAAGGTTTTTAGGTTCCTGTTGCGCGCCCGGTGCGGAACCGGCATAGGGAACGTTAAGAGTGCAAGGACACTGGCTCAGGGGAGCTCAGGAGGTCTCCACTTCCCTATTCCCTACCGCGGGGCCCACCATTGTTAATGCTTCCCAGGTTTCCCTTATTGTTTAAATTCGCCTTACTGGAGGCGGGGTTTCCAGACTAGTATATACGTGTAATGTCTAAGTTTGCCAGTTGGAGGCGGTGTATCCAGCTGCACGTGTTTATTATTTAAATTCGCCACACTGGAGGCGGTGTATCCAGGGTCATGTGTGTCATATGGGTTCGCCTTGCGGTACTCGCTGCGTCCAGACACACGTGACCGTGACACTCTGCAGCGGTCAGGGCAGAGAGTGCGTGACATCACTGCGTGCCTCTCTGTCCTGAGCGCTGCAGAGCTGTGAGTGCACTGACCTGCGGTGGAACAGGAGAGGTGAGGATTTGATTTTTTTTTTATTTATGCAGCATTACATGCAGCCCATAATGCTGTATGAAGGAGCAGCGGGGCCCATAATACTGTATGGAGGAGCAGGGGGCCCATAATACTGTATGGAGGAGCAGGGAGCCCATATTACTGTATGGAGGAGCAGGGGCCATAATACTGTATGGAGGAGCAGGGGGCCCATATTACTGTATGGAGAAGCAGGGTGCCATAATACTGTGTGGAGGAGCAGGGGGCCCATATTACTGTATGGAGAAGCAGGGTGCCATAATACTGTGTGGATGAGCCAGGGGGCCCATAATATACTGTATGGAGGAGCAGGGGGCCCATAATGCTGTATGGAGGAGCAGGGGGCCATAATACTGTGTGGAGGAGCAGGGTCCATAATACTGTGTGGAGGAACAGGGCCCATATTACTGTATGGAGGAGCAGGGGCCCATAATATACTGTATGGAGGAGCAGGGGCCCATAATGCTGTATGGAGGAGCAGGGGCCATATTACTGTGTGGAGGAGCAGGGGGCCCATATTACTGTATGGAGGAGCAGGGGCCCATAATATACTGTATGGAGGAGCAGGGGGCCACAATACTGTATGGAGGAGCAGGGGCCATAATATACTGTATGGAGGAGCAGGGGGCCCATAATGCTGTATGGAGGAGCAGGGGGGCCCATAATTCTGTATGGAGTAGCAGGGGGGCCCATAATATACTGTATGGAGGAGCAGGGGCCCATAATATACTGTATGGAGGAGCAGGGGGCCCATAATACTGTATGGAGAAGGGGCCCATAATTCTGTATGAAGGAGCAGGGAGGCCCATAATTCTGTATGGAGAAGCAGGGGGGCCCATAATTCTGTATGGAGGAGCAGGGGGGCCCATAATTCTGTATGGAGGAGCAGGGGCTCATAATATACTGTATGGAGGAACAGGGGGCCATAATACTGTACGGAGGAGCATGGCGGCCCATAATGCTGTATGGAGGAGCAGGGCGACCCTTAATTCTGTATGGAGGAGCAGGGTGCCCATAATTCTGTATGGAGGAGCAGGGGGTCCATAATTCTGTATGGAGGAGCAGGGGGTCCATAATTCTGTATGGAGGAGCAGGGGGCCCATAATGCTGTATGGAGGAGCAGTATATGCAGCCCGTGATATACTGCATGATTGAGTATTGCATGGGGCCCGTGATGTGCTATATGGATGAGCAGTGAGCATTATATGGGGCCCATAATACTGTATGGAGGACTATGTGGTGCCCATAATACTGTATGGAGGACTATATGGTGCCCATACTGTACTATACCTGTATTTTTTATCTGTGCATCAGGAATCGTGGCATATATTAAAGGGGCCCACTGAGACTCCTTCGCTCGGGGCCCACGAAAACCTGGAGCTGACTCTGGTGACATCGCACATCAAGATGAATGACGGCTGCAGCTGTGACAGGGCATTCTGCTCTGCGACAGGCCATGCATCGATGTCACATAGCAGTTACATTAAATGACTCCTACAGCCTTTGATAGGCCGGAGACCTTTTAATGTTACTGCTATGTGACGTCAGCGCAGGGCCTGTCACAGAGCAGAGTGCCCTGTCACAGCTGCAGTCAGTAGCCATTTTAATGACAATGCCGAATATGAAGCCACAAGACAGCGCCGGGGAACACAACAAGGTGAGGAGAATCCCCCCTCTGTGACTGGGCAAGGTAGTGGCCATAGGGACCCATGGAGGGTACATTAAATAAAGCAGCCCTGGATGGGGACATTATTACTGGAAGGGGCCCAGGATAGGGACCTTATTAAAGTGAGCATTGGGGTCCAGGATGGGGACATTAATTAAAGGGCCCCAGGGTCTAAATAAACGGGTGACATAATTACTGTATGGAGGGTAGGATGAGGAACATACATTATTGGTTTATGGTGGGGACATAATTACTGTAGGGGCCAATCAGGGGACATTAATACTGCTGTAATTTAATTTACTTTTGAGGTTACTGTCTTCCATAGGGGAGAACAAAAGGGGGTCTGCTACTGTGAAGGGCTGCACTATGTCTTTTTTTCTTCATCTGACATAGTGTAGAGGTCAGGGAAAATAGTGGGGAATGTGCTCTGGAAGTGATCACTACAGATAACTATTATTTTATTTTCTGCAGAGACGAGTCCTTGCTGGAACAAGTGATGGTCTGCATTGGACGAAAATGAAAGACTTCAACTACAGACGTCACCGGTGAGTCAGTGTGTTACTTGTACACTTACACTATATACTGTATACTGTGTAGAGAGCTCCTCTGTATAATGTCACCAGTGAACACTGTATTGCCTGTACACTATACACTATATACAGCGCTCCTGTGTATGATGTCACTGTTGTTCACTGTATTACCTGCCCACTATATACAGAGCTCCTGTGTATAATGTCACTGGTGATCACTGTATTGCCTGTACACTATACACTATATACAGAGCTCCTGTGTATGATGTCACTGGTGATCACTGGATTGCCTGTACACTATACACTATATACAGAGCTCCTGTGTATAATGTCACTGGTGTTCACTGTATTACCTGTACACTATACACTATATACAGAGCTCCCATGTATAATGTCACTGGTGATCACTGTATTACCTGTACAGTGACAGTATATACAGAACTCCTGTGTATGATGTCACTGTTGATCACTGTATTACCTGTACACTATATACAGAGCTCCTGTGTATAATGTCACTGGTGATCACTGTATTACCTGTACACTATACACTATATACAGAGCACCTATGTATAATGTCACTGGTGAGCACTGTATTACCTGTACACTGACACTATATACAGAGCTCCTGTGTATAATGTCACTGGTGATCACTGTATTGCCTGTACACTGACACTATATACAGAGGTCCTGTGTATAATTTCACTGATCACTGTATTACCTGCACACTATACACTATATACAGAGCTCCTGTGTATAATGTCAGTGGTGATCACTGTATTACCTGTACACTGACACTATATACAGAGCACCTGTGTATAATGTCACTGCTGGTAATGACAGTGTTAGTATTGTGGGTTGTATTCATGATCAGTATTGCAGTATTTGGTCATTATGTGGTGGTAATTTGTGGTCTGATGTCGGCCTAGCAGTATTTCTCCTTGTATGTGGTATTATTTGGTCCTTATATGCTGGTAATATGTCATATTATTGAGTCACTCTATGGTCTGATCATGGTGTGGTAGTATTTGTCCCTTGTATGTAGTATTATTCGGTCACTAAGTGGTCTGGTCATGGTGTGGCAGTATTTCTTTTCTGTATGTGGTATTATTCGGTCACCATGTGGTGGAATATGTAGTCTAGTTATGGTGTGGTGGTATTTCTCCTTGCATGTGGTATTATTTGGTTGCTCTATGCTGGTAATATTTGGTCACTATGTGGTCTGGTCATGGTGTGGTGGAATTTCTTCCCTGTTTATGGTATTATTGGTCTTGGTATAGTAGATTGTGTTGTGTATGGTGGTCATTTGTTCTCTCTAATAATTAAATACTTGGCACACAGCGGTAAAGATGCCCTTACAGGGGTTTTCCTGTAAAAAAAATAATCACCTCTCCACAGGATAAGTGATAATGTATTGATTGGGGGGGGTCTGACTACTGGCACCCATTCAGCAAAATGTGGAACTTTTTATCCCCATTAGACTGGAGTGGCATGTACAACTTGATCACTGATCCATTCATTCCCTCCGTGGCTGCACTTGTTTTTTTCTGGAAGCCCCAAAGAGAATGAATGGAGCTGCGGTCAGACATCCCACCTGCCGCTCCATTTTAAAATGGGGATAAGTGTCCTAGCAGCGATAAAACTTCGCCATTCTTCCAGTCGGTGCAGTTTCTAATGGTCGGACATAAGTGATCACCTATCCTGTGGAGCCCATGGATCGGTGATATCTTGTTTCAACCAAAGAACCCCATTAATGTAAACTACCGTAATTATACATCCCAGTTATGGGGGCGCACAGTAGATGTGCAGGAGACCCCTGTGTTTTACAGCCAAAGCTCCACTATAATGGGGATGACGACTGACAGATATTTGCATATAGCTGTAGGGTGGGCCCCTAGAGTCCATTCCCCTGGTGGGCCCCAGACACCCCAGTCCGACCCTGCTCCCCAGCATGTTTTTACCTTTTTGGGATTGGTCAACATCAAAAAGAGGAAGAAGTACATTCACCCAGTGAAATCTTTCTGGTAACGCCCACGTGGACTTTTTAAAAATGTAACTGTTTAACTGACAAATACTTGGATTGCTAATATTTCTGTAACAGAGAAGCAAAATTAAAAAAAATATATTTTATTCTACTTTTCAGCGCCTACTACATTGTGTGTCAAGTTAAAAATAATGTGGTGTCAGGACCTCTTTAACAAACTGTTGATACTTGGACTGCTTGTGCTTGGTGAAAAGAGCATTTATGGTCTGCTTAGACAGCTCACTTTGACTTTGTGAGAAAGGAACAAGAAATAACAGTGACCCTTTTAAATAGGATTTTTTACCATATGTTTCAGTTTGAACTGGACACAGGATATAATACTGGCTGCAGAGCAGAATAAAGACTTTATTTTTTTTTTATTTCTCATCTCCGTTGGAGAGATATTAGTATTCAAAGTAAACGAGAGCAATTGAGTTATAATTCAGTAAGTCCAAGTGGGTCAGCTAGTTTTCATGGGGTGGGCAGGGAGGAAGGGGTGCTTCTTCTTCCTGTATGATGTTCCCCAATCCTATTCAGGCAGCAACACTCAGGAGAGAGAAGAACATGTCCCCACCATAGCTTAGAACATGGTGTCTCTGTACATGAGATGCATGACAGCACTGATCACCTGGTCTAACCTGCTGATGTGGGGGGAGGTGCAGCACAGTTGAGTTTAGCTGTGTCACATAGCAAACACTTCAACAAGCCTTCCTCCTTTCATAACATGGTCATCTCTGCTGTTCTAGATGGTAAATTACGTATAGCTAGAGGGTGAGGAAATTAATTAAGATAGGAAGAGTTATCCATTCAAGCTCCATTTGAAGCCAAGATTCCTTACAGAGTACAGGTATTTATACAGGAAAGATCTTTTCTGAGGTCCAAATAACAAAAGGGACATGTGTTTACGCATAGATAGAGAAGTGGAAAACTCTTCTTTGCCCCTAGGAAAGACATCCTGAGGTGAAAATAAATTATTGTTACCTTCATATTCCACCTGTGACTAGCCACTTGGGCATCGGTGGAAAGTTATGAATATTGGGGTTTGTATAGATCCGTTATTGATGGGATATACAATTTCATCTTCTGGACTAATCGGGGAACAATATGCATATTTTTTCATAACTGTGAAACCTGCCTATAAGTGCCAAATCACTAGTGGCCAGATAGCTGACACTAGCCATGTCATGTTTATTATCTATGGTGAAATTGTGATAAAAAAAGGAGGTGATCTCGAACTTCTATGATCGCCAAGAGTGAAGATATTGTTAATTTTGGGAATTTAATAAAATCCTGAAGGGCTGAGAACATCCCACTACCTGACCCACGAGAGGTCATCAAGGGGAAGGGGTGGTGTAGGTGTGACTTAGGTGCTGATAAAAAGTCAAGTCGTATTATGATCTGAGTTCATGCAGAGATATACATATAAGTGTATGCAATATACCATTCACTGGACGTTTCCAATCCAAGTGCTCTCCTTTGCGAAGCCAAATCATTTCTGTAATCAGCGTAGTACGTTTCTTTTGTTAATCCTTTTTATTTCATGTAATTGCATATATGGTATTGTTTTGTCCTCTTTGTAAAATCTTTTGTATATTTTTTTTAAAAACACTGCCTATTGTTCTGGATTAAATATAAAATGCTACAGTTCTGTTCCTTTTGTTCTGTAAACCACACTTCTGAAAGTGTCCTATCAGCCTGTATTAAAACAACTGGTGGTGGCAGCATCAGTTCATGAGTTTTCGTGGAGTAAGCAGTGACTGTACAGATATTCCTTGGGTGGGAATCGGAGGTGTATATACCATACACTCACTGTTGGTTTTCCCAATAAATGGTCTTAGTAGTAACAGCGGCCGCCTGCTCCTCCGTAATTGTCCAGATGATAGGGAGCAGTGGAGGACTGTTCAAGACAAAAAGTTAACAGCAGGTGGTTCAGCGTCACCACTCTGGCTGTGATTTTTGACACTCAAGCTTCTCATTTTCCTTATAATGTGATTTTTGTCTCTTGACACCACCAGTAGCCACACCATTTTCATTCTATATATCTGGTCCGCTTTGTTCATTTTTTTTCGTCCCTTTCAATGGATTTTTCTTCTCTATTTTGTAAGTTATTTTTCTTTTATTTTTCTGCTGAGCTTTCAGTAACATGAAGCATTTAATTATGATAATAAATGTTATTTATTGAGAATTAATGATTCAGTTGCGGGTTGTTTACCCGGCACCACGTCAGAAATTACGGGATAATTAATCGCTATTACTCGTTTGTTTAATGGCATTTAAAAG
This sequence comes from Dendrobates tinctorius, assembly GCF_039654945.1. Classification (NCBI taxonomy): domain Eukaryota; kingdom Metazoa; phylum Chordata; class Amphibia; order Anura; family Dendrobatidae; genus Dendrobates; species Dendrobates tinctorius. The sequence continues at coordinate 24,473,192 of NW_027361731.1, read as the reverse complement.
CATTTTAATAAGGATAAAATGTGATTATTACTATATAGCCTCCGTAAAGTACAGCACCTGTTCCGGCAGATGGTTTAGCTGTCACGGCGTTTACACGACATTAGGAAAAACTTTCACCACAGCTCCAACTAAGATGGGATTGGTGGAAAGGCACGAGACAGGACTTAAAGATGGCGGCCATTGGCCCCTCCGTCATCATATACACAATCCACTGGGATCTGTTGTTCTGTATATTCATGCACTATTTTGCAGCATCAGGGCCGGACTGGGACAAAAAAGCAGCCCTGCCACACCAACCCCACCAGCCCACAAGCTATAACACTCCTCACCCCGATCAGTGAATTTTACTTTACTTTGTGGTGCCCCTCACTCTCCTAAAAGGAGTTATTTGAAGAGCCACATGTGAATGTCGCCACAGCGCGTATGATCGACCACAGCTGCATTTACATGGTGCTCTACAGAGCTCTGATTTTCAGGATCATGGGGGTCCCAGCAGTCGGATCTCCAGCAATTGGAAAGTTATCCCCTCTCTAGAGGAGAGCGGATTACTTGGGATAATGCATTTAAACCGCTTTTCCAATATTTTATTTTTATTTGTCCATAGTAATATTGAAAATACTAAACCAATATTGACAGGACAGGAGAAGTGGTACTGTGCAGTGCATACAGGGACGGCTTCAGGTTTTTGTGGGCCCTGTGTTTAACACAATACCACAATTCATAATGCACAGCAGAGAAATATAGGTATGCAATGCCAAAGATTTCATTTCTTACATTACATGAGTGATAACTATTGTAAATTCTACAATAGGTCATAAATCAGACAGTATAGTCCTCCATACAGTATTCTGGGCACCACATAGTCCTCCATACAGTATAATGAGCCCCATATATTGCTCCATAGAGTATAATGAGCACCATATATTGCTCCATGCAGAATAATGAGCCCCATATATTGCTCCATGCAGAATAATGAGCCCCATATATTGCTCCATACAGTATAATGAGCCCCACATACTGCTCCATTCAGTATAATGAGCCCCATATAGTGCTCCAAACTGTATAATGAGCCCCATGTATTGCTCCATACAGTATAATGAGCTCCATATATTGCTCCATACAGTATAATGAGCCCCATATATTGCTCCATACAGTATAATGAGCCCCATATATTGCTGCATACAGAATAATGAGCCCCATATATTGCTCCATACTGTATAATGAGCCTTATGTATTGCTCCATACAGTATAATGAGCCCCATATAGCCCCATATATTGCTCCATACAGTATAATGAGCCCCATATATTGCTCCATACAGTATAATGAGCCCCATATATTGCTCCATACAGAATAATGAGCCCCATATATTGCTCCATACAGTATATTGAGCCCCACATATTGCTCCATACAGTATAATGAGCCCCATATATTGCTCCATACAGTATAATGAGCCCTATATATTGCTCCATACAGTATAATGAGCCCCATATATTGCTCCATACAGAATAATGAGCCCCATATATTGCTCCTTACAGTATATTGAGCCCCACATATTGCTCCATACAGTATAATGAGCCCCATATATTGCTCCATACAGTATAATGAGCCCCATATATTGCTCCATACAGTATAATGAGCCCCATATATTGCTCCATACAGTATAATGAGCCCCATATATTGCTCCATACAGTATAATGAGCCCCATATATTGCTCCTTACAGAATAATAAGCCCCATATAATGTTCCACACAGTATTATGGATACCACATAGTGCTCCATACAGTATAATGAGCCGCATGTATTGCTCCATACAGTATAAGCCCCATATATTGCTCCATACAGTATAATGAGCCTCATATAATGCTCCATACAGAATAATAAGCCCCATATAATGCTTCACACAGTATTATGGGTAACAAATAGTGCTCCAAGCAGTATAATGTGCCCCATATAATGCTCCAAACAGTATAATGAGCCCCATATAATGCTCAAAACAGTATAATGAGCCCCATATAATACTCCATATAGTATAATGAGCCCCATACCTTGCTCTATACAGAATGGGCCCCATATAATGCTCCATACAGAATATGATGGACCCCATTTCATGCTCCAAACAGCACATGATGGGCCCTATATATTGATCCAAACTCCAAACAGAATGGGCCCCGTATAATGCTTCATTTATAGTGGACCTCATATGAGGTTCCAAATATGAGCAAATAGAAATAGAAAGAAATAGCCAGCTCACCAGAGATCAAGCGCAGAAACTCGGAGCTCCGTGCGGACCAACGTCATAGACCATAGAAGGAAAATTCTGCTCCAGCTGCTATTAAAATCTTCTTTAATGAAAAACCATTAAAACATACAATGGTTTGTCAAAGACCGTCTGGTCGAAACGCGTAGCCTGTCATCTCTGTTGTGGTGAGGTTATATGGAGAGTCTTCACAAATACCTTCATCCAGGATCCAGGAACTCAATAATAGCTACAGGAAGCGACTAGAGGCTGTTATTTTTGCAAAAGGAGGATCTACGAAATATTAATGTCACTTTTATGTTGAGGTGCCCATACTTTTGCACCGGTCAAATTTTATTTAAATGCAGATTGCACATTTTCTGTTAGTACAATAAACCTCATTTGAATCCAGAAATATAACTGAGTCCATCAGTTATTAGATATATGAAACTGAAATAGCTGTTGCAAAAACCAAAATTGTTATAAAGAAGAAAGGTTAACATTAATAGGGGTGCCCAAACTTTAACATATGACTGTATATACAGCACTCTATATACATTATATGGGTGATACTCTTGCTATTTATGCATTATATAGGCGATACTGGCTGCTAAATCTGTGTAATCACAGTATCGCAGCTCAGTCAGAGTCCTGGTGTGGAAGGAGCAACAGTGAGGAGTTTCTTGCAGCTCTGACAGAGCTTTGGTGAAGTAGTAGCTATTCAGGAGGAAAGCTGCATGCTGGTGCTGGACTCTGTTGCTGGGAGCAATAGCAACAGAGCAAAGCTAAGTGGTGTTTCCCTGTTTGTAACTTTCCTTATGTGTGTTTTAGTGCAGTGGTGGGATTAGTTTCTGCACCGTCCAATTCATTAGAAAGGGATAGGTGCAGGGCAAGCTAGGGTTTTTAGGTATCCTGCTCGTCGCCAGGTGCGGAACCGGCCTAGGGACCGTCAGGAGTGTAGGGACACTGACTGGCGTGCAGGAGGTCTCCACGTCCCCATTCCCTATTGCAGGGCCCTCCATTGTATCGGTTTCCCTGGTGTTTCCCTTAACTCTGTAAATTCGCCCTGCTGGAGGTGGTGTATCCAGATACACGTGTAACTATTGAAATTCGCCTGCTGGAGGCGGTGTATCCGGCTGCAAGTTTCATTGTTTAAATTCGCCCAGCTGGAGGCGGTGTATCCAGGGTCATGGGTGTCATAGAAATTCGCCCAGCTGGAGGCGGTGTATCCAGGGTCACGGGTGTCATAGAAATTCGCCCTGCTGGAGGCGGAGTAACCAGTCATCTGTGACATCACACATCATCATTCATGTGCAGACAGCATTCTGTCTGATGTCTTCTTCCCTCATGTGTTCTCTCGTTTGAGCTGTCTCCCCCCGTGTGTCCTCTTTCCTATGTGCACTTACCCCTCCCTCTGTGTTAAAATGAAAGCAAAGTAGGTAAAGGTAACTTTTTATTAACATGGAAAACATCTGGCGCCGGGATTAGCCGAATGATTCACCGTGCCTGCACGGAATTCACGCAGGCGCAGTAAATCAGATCACTGCCATCTTTGTGCAGACATATAGCGGCAGTCACATTAAAACTGCGCATGCGCTACTCCTGTACAAAGATGGCGGCGGTCAGTGACTCATTCGGCTGATCACAGCGGCGTGTTTGCGACAGCATTCCACTGGTGGTACCGCACAAGAGGCTGCGTATGGCATATACAGTGTTTGTGTGTGTGTGTGTGTGTGTGTGGGGTACAATGGTGTTCTGCTGGTGGTACCGCGCAAGAGGCTGGTACCACCAGCAGTTTCCATATTGAGACACCCATCACCTGGGTGTCCCAATATGGCGGTCAGTGAACTTCCGCCGCTTGGAATTCTGGGATCCGGACACATCTGGACGAAACAGGATGGGAAGACATTACAAGGTAAGTATATATTAGATTTAACGTCACACACCCTCCTCCATCCACATTCCTGTAGCTCTCCTGGGACCAAAATGTAATTAACTTATAATTACGTGGAATAGAAACTTAAAGGACAATAAAAAATTATTAATTTCTCACCAATGTTTTTCAAGAAAACTTACCTAAAGGAGACACACCCTGCTCAAGATCCTGAGCTAAACTTATGCAGAATGGCATTTCAAAATCAGGTATATTTTTCTACATAGGAGAAGTGTTATAGTAGTTATATTCTTGTACATAGGGGCAGTCCAGCCAGAGTTATGGAACTGTTACATTTTCTAGTACTTTTCAAAAGGGGAGTACACTCCCTAGCTCTGCCCACCCAGTGAGGTCAGCCAAGAGAAGGCATAAGACTAGGAGGCTCAATTAGGAAGAGGTCATTCGCCTGGGGTGCCAGCTAGGGAGCTGTGCTGATAGACCATTTTCCCTTGGGGATGGCACCTCTCCTCCACATGGCCTGCCGTTGACTGAAATCTGTAAGTTCATCTTTTAATCCATTGTTATTTTGCAATTGCCTGTATATACTGTAACGTGTCTCGTTTGTAACATCTTTTACATTTTTGCAAACTCTGCCTAAATTTTATGGAGTTAATCTATAAATATTTACTAGTTTTGTTTTCCTTGCTTTATAATGTACCGCCATGTCCTCTGGGCTAAATTTACGCTATCTAGTGGGATGGCTCCTGACCCGATATTAATTTTAATTGTACAACCAGGAGCAGGTGGCAGCAAAGTGTTCTGGGGTATTTAGGAGATTCTGGCAGTGATGGAACAGAGGTTTTACGTGTGTATTTCCAGCCTGAGACTGGAGATATACATACCGTCCTCCCTGCAGGGTGCCCAATAGCCAGTACACGGCAAGGCAGCCTTTCTGGTGACTAATTATCCTAGGTGTAGCTCCCTGAATTACCTGAGGGTAAAGGGGGTGCCAGAGAGCAGCAAGTTCCAAACCGGAACTGGAAATTGGGATATAATAAATCCCTGACGAACTGGGGCAACTACGCACCCCTGGTTCATGGGAACGATAATTCATCGGTTTTATTGACCCTCAGAATCCCAATAAAGAATTAATCAGGCCCTATGTTCCGCAGTCAGACACTGAGTGCACTTTAAGTAAGCCAAGTATAGTAACATCATTTTCCTGAATCTGTAGCAGACAGAATAGTTTTTGCGTCATGCTGGAATTACCCAAACTCGAGGGAACTAAAAATTCCTCTAGATATTTGCATGTGACAATGATTATTCAAAGTCACAAAACATTACAGTGCGTCGGCCTTGATTCTGCATGACACGATCGGCTCCATATATTTTACAGCTGATGGCTGAGAGGGAACAGTAGCACTTTCAAGGTCAAATGAGAAAGCACTTTTCATTCTGTAGACTATAAACTACAGATGTGACCTCGATTTCCTTTTCCTATTTTGCACTCCTCGGCTTTTGCCTTAGTTCTGAACTTCTTTCGAATCTGGAAACTTTTTAGGTTTGTGGAAATTTCCAGTTCTCAGCGTAATTAGACAGGGTTCAGCAAATTTCCTCCATGTTGCCTACTCAGGTGCTATGAGGGACCAGGCATTAAGACAAGACAGCCAATATCCAGGACTTCATGCCAGAGACTCTACCCGTGCAAAGTTGGCATCTCGACTTACAGTACGTATTGTACTCATTCATAGTAAACCCGAACTTTCTGTATGTATCACAATAGACCCAACATATCTGGATTTTAAGGCCTCCTGCAACTTTTACTCATCTACTTGTACTTTATAACTGTGTGTCACAAGGGTGTCACGTCTTCCTGGAAGACCTGGAGTTAGACGGTTACGTTCGGTCATGAATCACAGTCCTTTTGAAAGAGATGGTGTGATTTGCGTCCCATATTAAATGGATTTAGTTGCTTCTGGTGCTGAAGAGGTTAACAACTATTTCTATGCCGGTCAGAAACATGCAGCTCCATTTCAACTGCTTCTGATTTCGTCATTATTTCTTCCTATAAAAACTGGTCAGACCTTCTTGTCCCTGCCGGTGAAAGATTAGTCTTTCTGTGCTATGTTCTATAGCAAAGTGGTTGTAGTAGAGTAGTTGTAGTAGTGTTCTTTGGTTTATCTCCTAGTCCCAGTTCCCATTTAGTTTATTCCTCCCTGTCCCTATTATCCTCCCTATTGATGGTTAGTACTTTTATATGATACAGGTTTTCCGTTATCCCTGTTTTGTCTTTTTGACTTGTTTACCTGCCTTTTTCGTCCCAGGTGTTATGGAGTCGGGGAGCGGACAAATCAGAGATTAACAAGAGCATAGTAAGGTTGGAGACTCAGGCCTCTCTACCTTCAAGAGTACCCCTGGGATAGGGATATATAGGGTCCCAGTTCCAGGGACAGTTCTGAGCCCTCGACGTACTGAGCCCTCCTGTAACTTTTACTCATCTTCTCTTTCATAAAAAGTTTAGTTATCTTTTTTTTAAGCCATACCTATTGATCTATGCTTTGGCCATAAAAAAAAACAATGACATGGCTCAACGTAACTTCACTCTGATCCCTCCTTCAACGTTTACTCATCCATAATAAATATCTTTGTGCCAAGCCCACCTGGGATTTTTACTCATCTACTATTTCAAGTAAATTTGTGCTCTTACAAAACGTTGTGTCATCTTTACTGAGCTACGCCTATCACAAAAAGACCAATGGTTGGTCATGACCAAAAATATCTTGGTACTGAGCCCCTTGCACTGAGTACTCTTGCAACATTTACTCATGTCTTAAATATTTTAATTGCCTTTGGCTCCGCCGCCATCTTATATCAGTGACACCGAGCCTCCTTCTTACATCAGTGACACCGAGCCGCCATCTTATATCAGTGACACCGAGCCTCCATCTTATATCAGTGACTCCGAGCCTCCATCTTATATCAGTGACACCGAGCCTCCATCTTATATCAGTGACACCGAGCCTCCATCTTATACCAGTGACACCGAGCATCCATCTTATATAAGTGACACCGAGCCTCCATCTTATATCAGTGACACCGAGCCTCCATCTTATATCAGTGACACCGAGCCTCCATCTTACATCAGTGACACCGAGCATCCATCTTACATCAGTGACACCGAGCCTCCATCTTATATCAGTGACACCGAGCCTCCATCTTACATCAGTGACACCGAGCCTCCATCTTATATCAGTGACACCGAGCATCCATCTTACATCAGTGACACCGAGCCGCCATCTTATATCAGTGACACCGAGCCTCCATCTTATATCAGTGACACCGAGCCTCCATCTTATATCAGTGACTCCGAGCCTCCATCTTATATCAGTGACACCGAGCCTCCATCTTATATCAGTGACACCGAGCCTCCATCTTATATCAGTGACACCGAGCATCCATCTTATATAAGTGACACCGAGCCTCCATCTTACATCAGTGACACCGAGCCGCCATCTTATATCAGTGACACCGAGCCTCCATCTTATATCAGTGACACCGAGCCTCCATCTTATATCAGTGACACCGAGCCTCCATCTTATATCAGTGACACCGAGCCTCCATCTTATATCAGTGACACTGAGCCTCCATCTTATATCAGTGACACCGAGGCTCCATCTTACATCAGTGACACCGAGCCTCCATCTTACATCAGTGACACCGAGCCTCCATTTTATATTAGTGACACCGAGCCTCCATCTTACATCAGTGACACTGAGCCTCCATCTTACATCAGTGACACTGAGCCTCCATTTTATATCAGTGACACAGAGCCTCCATCTTACATCAGTGACACTGAGCCTCCATCTTACATCAGTGACACTGAGCCTCCATCTTACATCAGTGACACCGAGCCTCCATTTTATATCAGTGACACAGAGCCTCCATCTTACATCAGTGACACTGAGCCTCCATCTTACATCAGTGACACTGAGCCTCCATCTTACATCAGTGACACCGAGCCTCCATCTTATATCAGTGACACCGAGCTTCCTTCTTATATAAGTGACACCGAGCCTCCATCTTACATCAGTGACACCGAGCCTCCATCTTACATCAGTGACACTGAGCCTCCATCTTACATCAGTGACACCGAGCCTCCATCTTATATCAGTGACACCGAGCCTCCATCTTATATCAGTGACACCGAGCCTCCATCTTACATCAGTGACACCGAGCCTCCATCTTACATCAGTGACACCGAGCCTCCATCTTACATCAGTGACACCGAGCCTCCATCTTACATCAGTGACACCGAGCCTCCATCTTATATCAGTGACACCGAGCCTCCATCTTACATCAGTGACACCGAGCCTCCATCTTACATCAGTGACACTGAGCCTCCATCTTACATCAGTGACACCGAGCCTCCATCTTATATCAGTGACACCGAGCCTCCATCTTATATCAGTGACAACGAGCCTCCATCTTATAACAGTGACACCGAGCCGCCATCTTATATCAGTGACACCGAGCATCCATCTTATATCAGTGACACAGAGCCTCCACCTAACATCAGTGACACCGAGCCGCCATCTTATATCAGTGACACCGAGCCTCCAATTTATATCAGTGACACCGAGCCGCCATCTTATATCAGTGACACTGAGCTGCCATCTTATATCAGTGACACCGAGCCTCCATCTTATATAAGTGACACCGAGCCTCCATCTTATATCAGTGACACCGAGCCGCCATCTTATATCAGTGACACCGAGCCTCCATCTTATATCAGTGACACTGAGCTGCCATCTTATATCAGTGACACCGAGCCTCCATCTTATATCAGTGACACAGAGCCTCCACCTTACATCAGTGACACCGAGCCGCCATCTTATATCAGTGACACCGAGCCTCCAATTTATATCAGTGACACCGAGCCGCCATCTTATATCAGTGACACCGAGCCTCCATCTTATATCAGTGACACTGAGCCTCCATCTTATATCACTGACACCGAGCCGCCATCTTATATCGGTGACACAGAGCTGCCATCTTATATCAGTGACACCGAGCCTCCATCTTGTATCGGTGACACAGAGCTGCTATCTTATATCAGTGACACCGAGCCTCCTTCTTATATCAGTGACACCGAGCCTCCATCTTATATCAGTGACACCGAGCCTCCATCTTATATCAGTGACACCGAGCCTCCTTCTTATATCAGTGACACCGAGCCTCCATCTTATATCAGTGACACCGAGCCTCCATCTTATATCAGTGACACCAAGCCGCCATCTTATATCAGTGACACCGAGCCTCCATCTTATATCAGTGACACCGAGCCTCCATCTTATATCAGTGACACCGAGCCGCCATCTTATATCAGTGACACCGAGCCTCCATCTTATATCAGTGACACTGAGCTGCCATCTTATATCAGTGACACCGAGCCTCCATCTTATATAAGTGACACCGAGCCGCCATCTTATATCAGTGACACCGAGCCTCCAACTTATATCAGTGACACTGAGCTGCCATCTTATATCAGTGACACCGAGCCTCCATCTTATATAAGTGACACCGAGCCTCCATCTTATATCAGTGACACCGAGCCGCCATCTTATATCAGTGACACCGAGCCTCCATCTTATATCAGTGACACTGAGCTGCCATCTTATATCAGTGACACCGAGCCTCCATCTTATATAAGTGACACCGAGCCGCCATCTTATATCAGTGACACCGAGCCTCCAACTTATATCAGTGACACTGAGCTGCCATCTTATATCAGTGACACCGAGCCGCCATCTTATATCAGTGACACCGAGCCTCCAACTTATATCAGTGACACTGAGCTGCCATCTTATATCAGTGACACCGAGCCGCCATCTTATATCAGTGACACCGAGCCTCCATCTTATATCAGTGACACTGAGCCTCCATCTTATATCAGTGACACCGAGCCGCCATCTTATATCAGTGACACCGAGCTTCCATCTTATATCAGTGACACTGAGCTGCCATCTTATATCAGTGACACCGAGCCTCCATCTTATATAAGTGACACCGAGCCGCCATCTTATATCAGTGACACCGAGCCTCCATCTTATATCAGTGACACTGAGCTGCCATCTTATATCAGTGACACCGAGCCTCCATCTTATATCAGTGACACCGAGCCTCCATTTTATATCAGTGACACCGAGCCTCCATCTTATATCAGTGACACCGAGCCTCCATCTTATATCAGTGACACCGAGCCTCCATCTTATATCAGTGACACCGAGCCGCCATCTTATATCAGTGACACCGAGCCTCCATCTTATATCAGTGACACTGAGCTGCCATCTTATATCAGTGACACCGAGCCTCCATCTTATATAAGTGACACCGAGCCGCCATCTTATATCAGTGACACCGAGCCTCCAACTTATATCAGTGACACTGAGCTGCCATCTTATATCAGTGACACCGAGCCTCCATCTTATATAAGTGACACCGAGCCGCCATCTTATATCAGTGACACCGAGCTTCCATCTTATATCAGTGACACTGAGCTGCCATCTTATATCAGTGACACCGAGCCTCCATCTTATATCAGTGACACCGAGCCGCCATCTTATATCAGTGACACCGAGCCTCCATCTTATATCAGTGACACTGAGCTGCCATCTTATATCAGTGACACCGAGCCTCCATCTTATATCAGTGACACCGAGCCTCCATTTTATATCAGTGACACCGAGCCTCCATCTTATATCAGTGACACCGAGCCGCCATCTTATATCAGTGACACCGAGCCTCCATCTTATATCAGTGACACCGAGCCGCCATCTTATATCAGTGACACCGAGCCTCCATCTTATATCAGTGTCACCGAGCCTCCATCTTATATCAGTGACACCGAGCCTCCATTTTATATCAGTGACACCGAGCCGCCATCTTATATCAGTGACACCGAGCCTCCATCTTATATCAGTGACACTGAGCCTCCATCTTATATCAGTGACACCGAGCCTCCATCTTATATCAGTGACACCGAGCCTCCATCTTATATCAGTGACACCGAGCCTCCATCTTATATCAGTGACACCGAGCCTCCATCTTACATCAGTGACACCGAGCCTCCATCTTATATCAGTGACACCGAGCCTCCATCTTATATCAGTGACACCGAGCCGCCATCTTATATCAGTGACACCGAGCCTCCATCTTATATCAGTGACACAGAGCCTCCACCTTACATCAGTGACACCGAGCCGCCATCTTATATCAGTGACACCGAGCCTCCAATTTATATCAGTGACACCGAGCCGCCATCTTATATCAGTGACACCGAGCCGCCATCTTATATCAGTGACACCGAGCCTCCATCTTATATCAGTGACACCGAGCCTCCATCTTATATCAGTGACACCGAGCCTCCATCTTATATCAGTGACACCGAGCCTCCATCTTATATCAGTGACACCGAGCCTCCATCTTATATCAGTGACACCGAGCCGCCATCTTATATCAGTGACACCGAGCCGCCATCTTATATCAGTGACACCGAGCCTCCATCTTATATCAGTGACACCGAGCCTCCATCTCATATCAGTGACACAGAGCCTCCACCTTACATCAGTGACACCGAGCCGCCATCTTATATCAGTGACACCGAGCCTCCAATTTATATCAGTGACACCGAGCCGCCATCTTATATCAGTGACACCGAGCCTCCATCTTATATCAGTGACACTGAGCTGCCATCTTATATCAGTGACACAGAGCCTCCATCTTATATCAGTGACAGCGAGCCGCCATCTTATATCAGTGACACTGAGCCTCCATCTTATATCACTGACACCGAGCCGCCATCTAATATCGGTGACACAGAGCTGCTATCTTATATCAGTGACACCGAGCCTCCATCTTGTATCGGTGACACAGAGCTGCTATCTTATATCAGTGACACCGAGCCTCCTTCTTATATCAGTGACACCGAGCCTCCATCTTATATCAGTGACACCGAGCCTCCATCTTATATCAGTGACACCGAGCCTCCAATTTATATCAGTGACACCGAGCCGCCATCTTATATCAGTGACACCGAGCCTCCATCTTATATCAGTGACACTGAGCTGCCATCTTATATCAGTGACACCGAGCCTCCATCTTATATCAGTGACACCGAGCCGCCATCTTATATCAGTGACACCGAGCCTCCATCTTATATCAGTGACACCGAGCCTCCATCTTATATAAGTGACACCGAGCCGCCATCTTATATCAGTGACACCGAGCCTCCATCTTATATCAGTGACAGCGAGCCGCCATCTTATATCAGTGACACTGAGCCTCCATCTTATATCACTGACACCGAGCCGCCATCTTATATCGGTGACACAGAGCTGCTATCTTATATCAGTGACACCGAGCCTCCATCTTATATCAGTGACACCGAGCCTCCATCTTACATCAGTGACACCGAGCCTCCATCTTATATCAGTGACACCGAGCCTCCATCTTATATCAGTGACACCGAGCCTCCATCTTATATCAGTGACACAGAGCCTCCACCTTACATCAGTGACACCGAGCCTCCATTTTATATCAGTGACACCGAGCCGCCATCTTATATCAGTGACACCGAGCCTCCATCTTATATCAGTGACACCGAGCCTCCATCTTATATCAGTGACACTGAGCTGCCATCTTATATCAGTGACACCGAGCCTCCATCTTATATAAGTGACACCGAGCCGCCATCTTGTATCGGTGACACAGAGCTGCTATCTTATATCAGTGACACCGAGCCTCCTTCTTATATCAGTGACACCGAGCCTCCATCTTATATCAGTGACACCGAGCCTCCATCTTATATCAGTGACACCGAGCCTCCAATTTATATCAGTGACACCGAGCCGCCATCTTATATCAGTGACACCGAGCCTCCATCTTATATCAGTGACACTGAGCTGCCATCTTATATCAGTGACACCGAGCCTCCATCTTATATCAGTGACACAGAGCCTCCACCTTACATCAGTGACACCGAGCCGCCAACTTATATCAGTGACACCGAGCCGCCATCTTATATCAGTGACACCGAGCCTCCATCTTATATAAGTGACACCGAGCCGCCATCTTATATCAGTGACACCGAGCCTCCATCTTATATCAGTGACAGCGAGCCGCCATCTTATATCAGTGACACTGAGCCTCCATCTTATATCACTGACACCGAGCCGCCATCTTATATCGGTGACACAGAGCTGCTATCTTATATCAGTGACACCGAGCCTCCATCTTGTATCGGTGACACAGAGCTGCTATCTTATATCAGTGACACCGAGCCTCCTTCTTATATCAGTGACACCGTGCCTCCATCTTATATCAGTGACACCGAGCCTCCATCTTATATCAGTGACACCGAGCCTCCATCTTATATCAGTGACACCGAGCCTCCATCTTATATCAGTGACACCGAGCCTCCATTTTATATCAGTGACACCAAGCCTCCATCTTATATCGGTGACGCCAAGCCTCCATCTTGTATCGGTGACACCGAGCCTCCATCTTATATCAGTGACACCGAGCCTCCATCTTATATAAGTGACACTGAGCTGCCATCTTATATCAGTGACATCGAGCCTCCATCTTATATCAGTGACACCAAGCTTCCTTTTTATATCAGTGACACCGAGCCTCCATCTTATATCAGTGACACCGAGCCTCCATCTTATATCAGTGACACCGAGCCTCCATTTTATATCAGTGACACCGAGCATCCATCTTATATCAGTGACGCCGAGCCTCCATCTTATATCAGTGACACCGAGCCTCCATCTTATATCAGTGACACCGAGCCTCCATTTTATATCAGTGACACCGAGCATCCATCTTACATCAATGACACCGAGCCTCCATTTTATATCAGTGACACCGAGCCTCCATCTTATATCAGTGACGCCAAGCCTCCATCTTGTATCAGTGACACAGAGCTGCTATCTTATATCAGTGACACCGAGCCTCCATCTTATATCAGTGACACCGAGCCTCCATTTTATATCAGTGACACCGAGCCTCCATCTTATATCAGTGACACATAGCTGCTATCTTATATCAGTGACACCGAGCCTCCATCTTATATCAGTGACACCGAGCCTCCATCTTACATCAGTGACACTGATAATACGCACTCCTTTGCAGAACATCTTCTTGCTTTTGTCATAAAATGGCTGTTTGCCCCTGTTGAACAATGGTTGACAAAAAATATCTGCTTACCATCAGTCACAAAACAACCAGTTGGTCCCGGTTAGAAATCTCTGCTTTCTTCATGCTTAATTCATGTCACAAAATGGCTGAGTGTTTACTGTCTGGCAAAATCTCTGCTTACTCCCTGTCACAAAATGGCTCCTTCTTTCTGTCAGAAATGTGTGCTTCTTCTCTGTCACAAAATGGCTCCTTCTTTCTGTCAGAAATGTGTGCATCCTCTCTGTCACAAAATGGCTCCTTCTTTCTGTCAGAAATGTCTGCTTCTCTGTCACAAAATGGCTCCTTCTTTCTGTCAGAAATGTCTGCTTCTTCTCTGTCACAAAATGGCTCCTTCTTTCTGTCAGAAATGTCTGCTTCTTCTCTGTCACAAAAGGGCTCCTTCTTTCTGTCAGAAATGTCTGCTTCTTCTCTGTCACAAAAGGGCTCCTTCTTTCTGTCAGAAATGTCTGCTTCTTCTCTGTCACAAAATGGCTCCTTCTTTCTGTCAGAAATGTCTGCTTCTTCTCTGTCACAAAATGGCTCCTTCTTTCTGTCAGAAATGTGTGCTTCCTCATTGCCATAAAATGGCTCCTTTCTGTCAGAGATGCCTGCTGATTCCCTGTCATAAAATGGCTTCCTGCTCCCTGGACTCAGATCTCTGTCATGACTTGTTTACCCATCACTATTGAACATTATTACCTGCATATCAGTAAACTCCATATTCTTCTTCTTCAACCTCATCCATCCTGGCCACAGGGATGTGTCATAGTGAGCTGCGATCCCTCGGCTTCTAATTCTATGTATGTGCAGGACAGCCAATGACAACGTCAGGCTTTGTCCACATAGTTTCAGAGATGACTTCTGAGCGCTGAGGAGCAAAATCTCCCAGTCCCTGGCCCCAAAGGACCCCATCTACTACTGAGGTAACCAGAGGCAGGCAGCTGATGTTGGCATGCCAGGCATTGGTGCCACATGGCAGTGACGTCATGCGCCACAATAGCAAGCTCATCGATGTCCGCTACCGACTTCTGCACTGGCTACAGAAGGAGATGCCTCATGTTGGCAGAGGAGGTGAGAAAAAGTTTTTTTTTTTTTTTTAATTTACACAGGAAGAATGGGGAACATATATATCAGAAAGTGCCCCAGGATGGGGACATGCATACCATGATGGGGACATATACACTAGAAAGGGTCCCAGGGAGTGGGCGATATATACTTGAAAGGGTCCCAGGGTGTTATACATATATACCATGATAGGGAACATATATAGCAGGATGGGGGGGCATACATACCATGAAGGGTAACATATATATCAGAAAGGGACCCAGGGTGGGGGACATGAATCCCATGATGGGGGACATATATACTAGAAAGGGTATTACATGTAGGACATATGTACCAGAATGGGGGACAGATATACCAGAATGGGGTCATATATTAGGATGGGAGACATATATACCATAATGGGGGATATATACTGGAAAGGGACCCGGATCGGGGGCATATATACTAGAAAGGGTCCCAGGATGGGGGGCATATACAGTGGGGGAAAAAAGAATTTAGTCAGCCATCATTTGTGCAAGTTCTCCCACTTAAAAAGATGAGAGAGGCCTGTAATTGACATCATAGGTAGACCACAACTATGAGAGTCAAAATGAGAAAACAAATCCAGAAAATCACCTTGTCTGATTTGGCAAGATTTATTTTTCAAATTATGGTGGGAAATAACTAATTGGTCACCTAAAAACATGCAAGATTTCTGTCTGTCACATACCTGTAGCTTCTTCTTTAAGAGGCTCCTCTGTCCTCCACTCATTACCTGTAGTAATGGCTCCTGTTTGAACTTGTTATCAGTATAAAAGACACCTGTCCACAACCTCAAACAGTCACACTCCAAACTCCACTATTGTGAAGACCAAAGAGCTGTAGAAGGACACTAGAAACACAATTGTAGCCCTGCACCAGGCTGGGAAGACTGCATATGCAATAGGCAAGCAGCTTGGTGTGATGAAATCAACTGTGGGAGCAATAATAAGAAAATGGAAGACATACAAGACCACTGATAATCTCCCTCGATCTGGGGCTCCATGCAAGAACTCACCCCGTGGGGTCAAAATGATCACAAGAACGGGGAGCAAAAATCCAAGAACCACCCAGGGGGACCTAGTGAATGACCTGCATAGAGCTGGGACCACCATAACAAAGGCTACCATCAGTAACACACTACGCCGCCAGGGACTCAGATTCTCCAGTGCCAGATGTGTCCCCCTACTTAAGCCACTTGATATCAGGGCCCATCTGAAGTTTGCTAGAGAGCATTTGGATTATCAAGAAGAGTATTGGGAGAATGTCATATGGTCTGATGAAACCAATGTAGAACTGTTTGGTAGAAACAAAACTTGTCGTGTTTGGAGGAGACAGAATGCTGAATTTCATCCAAAGATCACCATACCTACTGTGAAGCATGGGGGTGGCAACATCATGCTTTGGGGCTGTTTCTCTGCAAAGGGACCAGGACAACAGATCTGTGTACATGAAAGAATTAATGGGGCCATAGATCATGAGATTTTGAGTGCAAACCTCCTTCCATCAGCCACGGCATTGACGATGAAACGTGGATGGGTCTTTCAGCATGATAATGATCCCAAGCATACCACCAGGGCAACGAAGGAGTGGCTTCGTAAGAAGCATAAGAAGGTCCTTGAGTGGCCTAGCCAGTCTCCAGATCTCAGCCCCATGGAAAACCTTTGGAGGGATTTGAAAATCTGTTTTGCCCAGTCAGGCCCAAAGCATCACTGCTCTAGAGGAGATCTGCATGGAGGAAAGGGCCAACATACCACCAGCAGTGTGTGCCAACCTTGTGAAGACTTACAGAAAACATTTGACCTCTGTCATTGCCAGCAAAGGACATATAACAAAATATTGAAATGAACTTTTATTAATGACCAAATTCTTATTTTCCACCATAATTTGCAAAATAAATCTTGCCAGATCAGACAAGGTGATGTTCTGGATTTGTTTTCTCATTGTGACTCTCATAGTTGTGGTCTACCTATGATGTCAATTACAGGCCGCTCTCATCTTTTTAAGTGGAAGAACTTGCACAATCGGTGGCTGACTAAATACTTTTTTTCTCAACTGTATACTAGAAAGGGCCCCAGGACGGGGGACATATATACCATGGTGGGGGACATATATGCTAGAAAGGGTGCCATCATGTAGGACATATGTACCAGAATGGGGGACCGATATACCAGGATGGGGGTCATATATTTGGATCGGGGACATATATACAAGGATGGGGGACATATTTACTAGAAAGGGTGCCAGAATGGAGGGCATATGTACCAGAATGGGGGACATACTGTACATACTAGAAAGGGTCGTAAGATGGGGGACATATGTACCAGGATGGGGGACATATATACCAAGATGGGGGACATACATACTAGAAAGGGTCCCAGGATTGAGGACATATGTACCATGATGGGGGATATATATATCTTGATGGGGACATACAGTATATACCATGATGGGGGACAGATATAGCAGAATGGGGACATATATACCAGAATGGGGGACATACATACCAGGAAGGGGCCCAGGATGGGGAACGTATATACTGTACAAGGATGGAGGATGTAAATACCAGGATTGGGAACATATTTACAATATATACCAGAAAGGGGTCCAGGATGAGGACACATATACCAGGATGGGGGACATATATACTAGAAAGGGGCCCAGGATGGGGAATGTATATACCAGGATGTGGGAAGTATATGCCAGGATGGGGAATTTAAATACCAGGAAGATGCCCAAGAGAGGGGACATATATACCATATGGGGACATATATAGCAGGATGGGGGGAAATATATACCAGAAAAGGGTCCAGGATGGGGACACATATACCAGGATGGGGGACATACAGGGGTTGGACAAAATAATGGAAACACCTAACGTTTTGGCATCCTAATCTTCGAACATGTTATAAACATGCAATCCGTGACATATGGTAATGTTTTGTAGTTGATTATTTGTGTTATGTGATGTGTATGTAAATTAACTGTTTGTTTTGCAGAATTGTAAGAACATTGATTAGAACCTGATACCAATGGCAGACCTCTCGGATTTTCAAAGAGGCCAAATTGTTGGTGCTCGTATGGCAGGCGCTAGTGTAACAGAAAGTGCCCGAGTGCTTGGCGTGTCAAGAGGTACTGTCTCCAAAGTAATGACTGCGTTTGAAAGAAAAGGAAAAATGTCCGCATCAAAGCACAGGTCCGGCCGAAAGTCGAAGTTGACTGAGAGAGACCGTCGGACTCTAAAGCGAATTGTGAGAGAGGATCGCAAGACCACGGCTCCGAAAATCACTGCTGGGCTCAATGAACACCTACAGAACCCAGTTTCCACGAAAACTGTTCGTCGGGAGCTGCACAAATCTGGATTCCACGCTAGAGCTGCAATTAGAAAACCGCTGCTCTCAATGACAAATGTTTCCAAGCGCTTAGAGTGGTGTAGAAACCTCCAGAATTCATCCCTTGAGCAGTGGAAACGTGATATTCTCAGATGAATCATCGTTTACCCTATTTCCGACCTCCGGCCGAGTGTACGTTTGGAGACAGCCGAAAGAAGCATTCCATCCAGACTGCCTTCTCCCAACCGTAAAACATGGCAGAGGTTCTGTGATGATCTGAGGTGCTATTTCGTGGAGATCCACCAGGCCAATGATATCCCTTCATGGAAGAATTAACAGCCGCGAATCGATTATTTAGGCATTTTGGGCGACCAAGTGCATCCTATGGTTCAAGCACTGTTCCCGGAGGGGAACGCCATCTTTCAGGATGATAATGCACCAATTCATACAGCTAGAATCGGTAAAGCATGGCAAGAGGAACATTGTAATGAAGTTGAGCATCTCATCTGGCCCCCACAATCCTCAGACCTTAACATTATTGAGCATTTATGGCCGATTTTAGAGATTCAAGTTAGACGTCGATTTCCGCCGCCATCGTCGCTCAAAGAACTGGAGGGTGTTTTACCTGAAGAATGGGCGACAATTCCTTTGGAAACAATTCACACCTTGTATGAATCCATACCTCGGAGAATTGGGGCTGTAATCGCCGCAAAAGGTGGACCTACACCATATTAAACTAACTTTTGTGGATGTTTCCAGGTGTTTCCATTATTTTGTCCAACCCCTGTATATACTAGAAAGGGGCCCAGGATGGGGGACATACATACCGAGAATGGAACATATATAACAGAAAGGGGCCCAGGATGGGGGATGTATATATCAGGATGGGATACATACATACCAAGATGGTGGACATACAGTATATACCAGGAAGTGGCCCAGGAGAGGAGACATACTGTATATACCAAGAAGGGGAACATATATACCAGGATTGGGGACAAATATACCAATAAGGGGCCCATTATGGGGAATGTATATACTAAGACTGGGGATGTATATATCATGATAAAACAGGAAGAGGCCCAGGATAGGGGACATATATACCAAGAAAGGCAGAGGTAGACCATCGCCTAGGGCACTATTTCCTTGTTTGGGGTGAAATTTGGTAAAGAAAAAAGTAAATTAAATTGTACTTAACCAGCACTGCACAGATAGAGAAGCGCTAACCAGCTCATCACACTGCTGACATCACTGCAGCATTGCAGAGGCAGCAAAGATGGCAGGGAATGTAAATGGAGATGAAGTGTATGATGAAGATGAAGATACAAGTATTTTTTTTTCTGTAGGAGAGGTGGGGATTGTCACTATATGGAGGGGATGGATAGTGTGAGGGCTCTGTACCTAGAGGGAAAAACATGGAAGACAGTGTGAGGAGGAAGCACAGTACAGATAGGTGGCAGCTTGGGTGGTCAATCTGAGGACACAGTGTAAAGATGGGGCAGAGTGGAATGGTAGGTTCATGCGACACAAGTGTATGTATATGTCAAGAGCTGACCTGACAATGCATTAACTCGCTATCCTAAACTTGGTGCTGTAGTTATGTACTTATGGTGATTCTAGTGCTGTATTCATGTACCAGTGATGGTTCTGGTGCTACAGTCATGTACTCATGTTGGCTTTGGTGATGTGTTCATGTACTGTTGATAGTTCAGTGCTGTATTTATGTACTCATTATGGTTCTGGTCCTGTATTAATGCTGGCTCTGGTGATATATTAATGTACTACTGATGGTGGTTATGGTGATATATTAATTTGCTGATGATGTTTCTGGTGCTGTATTCATGTACTAATGGTGGTTCTGATGAAGTATTCATGTACTGATGTCATGATTGTGCCAAACTCTGCTGGGACCTGTGGTACATCTGAGATTAGAAAACTACAGCAATTAGTTGAGCATATGTCCTCTTTAAATGTATATGACCACTCATGAGTTAACAGGTTTCTTGTGTCATGGAAAGGGTTTAGATTTCCTTGTTATCTATTGCATGTGCTGCTTATTGGAATCACAACCTTCTATTATATAAACTTGTGTCTGGCTTCCCTCCATGTGAGCAATAGAATCTTCATCCT
Source organism: Dendrobates tinctorius (assembly GCF_039654945.1). Taxonomy (NCBI): domain Eukaryota; kingdom Metazoa; phylum Chordata; class Amphibia; order Anura; family Dendrobatidae; genus Dendrobates; species Dendrobates tinctorius. The sequence continues at coordinate 24,452,298 of NW_027361731.1, read as the reverse complement.
GTTCATGGCTGCATTGGAGAGAGTGGTCTAGAGAGTCGTTCTTGCTGTTGATGCATTCCTGTATTCATGCTGGTTTGGGTGGTGAATTTATGTACCGATAGTGGATATGGTGCTGTATTTACGTACATATGTTGACTCTGATAATGTATTTATGTACTGATTTTGGCCATGGTAATGTATTCATGTACTGATGATGGTTCTGGTGTTGTATTCATGTAGCGATGGTGGTTCCAGTGATTTAAATATATTTAGTATCTATTTAATATCTAGGTATTAATTTTTATGGACATTACAAGGATCAGCATTTGTTGTCTGCCCTCTATATCAAATAAAAGATATTGAATTCAGTACAGTGTCTCAACTGCTAGGATCATACACAATAGGCAAGATACACATGTGCGCTTGAGTCTCAATAAGGAAGCTTTGTTGCAAGTCATATTTGTCCATTGATGGATGCAAACACTGTCAGATAGATACCTTGAATTGTAATGTGGTCTGTTTGGTTTTCAATAAAGTATCCATCAGATGCTGGACACCTTAAATGAAACCAGTAAAGCAATATTAATTTCCATGGCTTGGCTTGGGTGGCTTGGGTGTTAGGTTTAAAATACAGCTCTGGCAAAAATTAAGAGACCACTGCACAGTTTTATAAAAATCCGCTTCTCTCCATGTCTGACAGCCATTCCATTCCAGTGTCAGTTGAATTCCAGCCAGAGTCCACCTCATTCTACTTAATGAGCTTCTGATTAGGTGATCACGTGAACCAAATCTTACTTAATGAAGGAAAGTGTAAAAAACCCTGCTGTGGTGTTTACAATCCTCTTGCAATAGGACAAGCTGGATGGCAAAGCAAGAGCTAGTAATATCCCAAAAGTAATAGGAAAAAATAACTTAACCATGCCAAACGAGTTGAAAAGAAAAGTCTTGAGTGAGGAAAAGAAGGGCTCAATTCTGGCTTTACTAGCAGAGGGATACAGTGAGCGTAATGTTGCCTCCATCCTTAAAATTTGTAAGATGACAGTCCATTACAACAAGGTCAAGCAGAAGACATTGAGGACAACAAAGCTACAGACCGGCAGAGGGCAAAAACGACTCTCCACTGACCGGGATGACCGTCATCTTATTCGAATGTCACTCAGCAACAGCAGGATGACATCAAGTGACCTACAAAAGGAATGGCAAATGGCAGCTGAGGTGAAGTTCACGGCAAGAACAGTTCGTAAAGGCTCCTAGAGGCAGGGCTCAAGTCATGTAAAGCTAGAAAAAAGCCTTTCATCAATGAGAAGCAAAGGAGAGCCAGGCTGAAGTTTGCCAAAGACCATAAGGATTGGACCATAGAGGACTGGAGTAATCTTCTCTGATAAAAATTCTCCATTAAATGTCACCTGCTTAACCCAGCAGGAAGTACGGTGGCGTCTAAAAATCACTAAAATTGAAAAATCTCCAGGCCCGGATGGGAAACACCCCCGAGTACTGCAGGAATTAAGCACAGTCATAGATAGACCATTATTTTTAATCTTTAAAGATTCCATAATATCAGGGTCTGTACCACAGGACTAGCGTATAGCAAATGTGGTGCCAATATTCAAAAAGGGGACAAAAACTGAACTTGGAAATTATAGGCCAGTAAGTTTAACCTCAACTGCAGGTAAAATCCTGGAGGGTTTTCTAAGAGATACTATACTGGAGTATCTGGAGAAGAATAACCTCATGACCCAATATCAACATGGGTTTACAAGGGACCGTTCCTGACAGACTAATCTGGTAAGCTTTTATGAAGAGGTAAGTTCTGGACTGGACCAAGGGAATGCAGTGGACGTGGTGTACATGGACTTTTCAAAAGCTTTTGATACGGTGCCACACAAAAGGTTGATACATAAAATGAGAACAATGGGGATAGGGGAAAATATGTGTAGGTGGGTTATGAGCTGGCTCAGGGATAGGAAACAAAGGGTGGTTATTAATGGAGCACACTCGGACTGGGTCATGGTTAGCAGTGGGGTACCACAGGGGTCAGTTTTGGGCCCGCTTCTTTTAAACATATTTATTAATGACCTTGTAGGGGGCATAGAGAGAAGAATTTCAATATTTGCAGATGACACTAAACTCTGCAGGGTAATCAATACAGAGGAGGACAATTTTATATTACAGGAGGATTTATGTAAACTCGAAGCTTGGGCTGATAAATGGCAAATGAGCTTTAATGGGGATAAATGTAAGGTCATGCACTTGGGTAGAATGAACAAGATGTATAATTATGTGCTTAATTGTAAAACACTGGGCAAAACTGTCACTGAAAAAGACCTGGGTGTATGGGTGGACGACAAACTCACATTTAGTGGCCAGTGTCAGGCAGCTGCTGCAAAGGCAAATAAAATAATGGGATGCATTAAAAGAGGCATAGATGCTCATGAGGAGAACATAATTTTACCTCTATATAAGTCACTAGTGCGACCACACTTAGAATACTGTGTACAGTTCTGGTCTCCGGTGTATAAGAAAGACATAGCTGAAGTGGAGCGGGTGCAGAGAAGAGCGACCAAGGTTATTAGGGAACTGGGGGGTCTGCAATACCAAGACAGGTTATTACACTTGGGGTTACTTAGTTTGGAGAATCGAAGGCTTAGGGGTGATCTTATTACAATGTATAAATATATGCGGGGACAGTACAAAGACCTTTCTAATGATCTTTTTACTCTTAGACCTGTGACGGGGACAAGGGGGCATCCTCTACGTCTGGAGGAAAGAAGGTTTAAGCATACTCACAGACGCGGATTCTTTACTGTACGAGCAGTGAGACTATGGAACTCTCTGCCATATGATGTTGTAATGAGTGATTCCCTACTAAAATTTAAGAAGGGACTGGATGCCTTTCTTGAAAAGTATAATATTACATGGTATATACACTAGTTTCCTTAATATTGCGTTGATCCAGGGAGCTAGTCTGATTGCCGTATGTGGAGTCGGGAAGGAATTTTTTCCCCAGTGTGAAGCTTACTGTTTGCCACATGGGTTTTTTTTGCCTTCCTCTGGATCAACATGTTAGGGCAAGTTAGGATAGGATATGGGTTGAACTAGATGGACTTAAAGTCTCCCTTCAAACTTAATAACTATGTTACTATGAGTCTAATTTTCAGCTTTGCCCAACACCTTGTCGTCTAATGGTTAGACGGAGACCTGGAGAAGCGTACAAGCCACAATGTCTTGCACCCACTGTAAAATTTGTTGGAGGATTGGTGATGATCTGGGGATACTTCAGCAAGGCTGGAATTGGGCAGGTTAATCTTTGCCAAGGACGTCTGCTCAGGCAATGTTCCCCAACCCTGAGGACAATGCGCCATGCCACACTGCTAGGTCAATCAATGTGTGGATGAAGGGCCACCACATCAAATCCCTGTCATGGCCAGCCCAATCTCCAGACCTGAACCCCACTGAAAACCTCTGGAATGTAATCAAGAGGAAGATGGATGGTCACAAGCCATCAAACAAAGAAGAACTGCTTACATATGTGTAACAGGAGTGGCATAAGGTCACCCAAAAGCAGTGTGAAAGCTTGGTGGAAAGCAGCCAAGACACACACAGAATACCTTGTGCGGGTCTTGGCCAAGTGAGAAGCAGAGAAGGTTTCCAGCCTGAGAGCTAACAGAAAAGCAGCAGAATTTTGAATGGTGCTTTGGCTGTGCATGGAGCAAAAGCCATAACGTGACCAACTTGAAGATGCACCCACGCTACGCGAGTGATGAACTCGTTGTTCTGCGCCGGCTGCGGGCGAGGACTCCTGCTCGCTGTAATAGCGACAGTGCTAAATCCCAGACAATGAGGAATGAGGCGGCCATTACATCATGTGCACGCGAACATCAAATCTCATTAATTGGAGGGATTATTTTTCTGGCTTGTGCCTGCTCCATTCAGCTCTTTATTATTAGCCGAGTTGTAATCCTTCATAAGAACATTCACAGGGAAAGATCTCAGCTGCAACCGGCAGGTTAACTCTTTGTGGAAATGTCTCAGGCATACTACTATAAGAGTATAAAGCGTCAACTATTATAAAAATCCACCGTAGTTTTGTAAAAAGAGAATCCGTCACTCAACAGAACATGTTTCCACGGCTTTATTACCACTCTGTCCGACGCTGAGCATTGTGCTTGGTGATGTACGGCTGCATTCAGCTGCTTGGCCGTGAAGCTTCCGGCGATTGCCACAGTGTTTGTGCTGATACCTGAGGAGGTCTGTAGAGTGATGATGACTTATGTGCCACGCTGATGACTCGGTACGCCGTCTCTTTAAGAATTTCATGCTCTGAACGAATGGAATGTCTTCACAGGCGGACTCCATGTTATATTGTTTTTGATTAATGTGAAGATCCCCGGCTCCCGCTGAGAACTTCCTCTTGGCTACTAATTGCGCCATCCTACAACTTGTCATCCCATTAGAGGGAGCAGATGCTATAGCCGGCGACTCCAGTGATTAAACCCATTTTTCAGCCTCTATCGGGAGCCCGACCTTCCTCTGTGCTGCGGAGGATTCTGCTGCCTCCATGAGACCCCTCTAATCTGGAAGGAAAAATTAGCAACGGGGAAATGAAATAAGTCGCCATTATGTAAATGCGATGTGATGAGATGGAGCGAGGAGGCTCTTTCATTAAGTTTAGGACTGGGAGGCGGCTGTGCCGCGGCGTCACCATAACCAGAGGTGCGGCAAAATCAGATGGTTACAGCTTCATAATAATCATTTCCCCAACAGATCGGTTGTGACGAGCGCGGCGGAGGCTAATGTGTGTGTGTACGGCCTCCAGGGAGAGGGACCACAACATGAGCTGCCGAGGAGAAGCCGCAGGAAAACGGATCCATGTATACAGGACTGGCAACAAGGAGAGGACATCAGCCAGCTAGTCTAACATCTATTAACAATATATTATCTATTATCTATCTATCTATGATCTATCTATGATCTATCTATTATTTATCTATTAATCTATCTATCATCTATTATCTATCTATCTATTATCCATCTGTTATTTATCTATCTATTATCTATCTATCTATTAATCTATTATCTATCTATCATCTATTATCTATCTATCTATTATTTACAGTATCTATTATCTATCTATCATCTAATATCTATCTATTATCAGTCTATTATCTATCTATTATCTATTATACATCTATCTGTTATCTATCTGTTATCTTTCCACCATGCTCACATACTGCTCTCTCCCCCACGCTCACATACTGCTCTCTCCCCCACGCTCACATACTGCTCTCTCCCCCACGCTCACATACTGCTCTCTCCCCCACGCTCACATACTGCTCTCTCCCCCACGCTCACATACTGTGCTGCTTTTCCCTGCGCTCACATACTGTGCTGCTCTCTCCCCCACGCTCACATACTGCTCTCTCCCCCACGCTCACATACTGTGCTGCTTTTCCCTGCGCTCACATACTATGCTGCTCTCTCCCCCACGCTCACATACTGCGCTGCTCTCTCCCCCACGCTCACATACTTTGCTGCTCTCTCCCCCACGCTCACATACTGCTCTCTCCCCCACGCTCACATACTGCTCTCTCCCCCACGCTCACATACTGTGCTGCTCTCTCTCCCACGCTCACATACTGCTCTCTCCCCCACGCTCACATACTGCGCTGCTCTCTCCCCCACGCTCACATACTTTGCTGCTCTCTCCCCCACGCTCACATACTGCTCTCTCCCCCACGCTCACATACTGCTCTCTCCCCCACGCTCACATACTGTGCTGCTCTCTCTCCCACGCTCACATACTGCTCTCTCCCCCACGCTCACATACTGCGCTGCTCTCTCCCCCACGCTCACATACTGCGCTGCTTTTCCCTGCGCTCACATACCATGTTGCTCTCTCCCCCACGCTCACATACTGCTCTCTCCCCCACGCTCACATACTGTGTTGCTTTTCCCTGCGCTCACATACTATGCTGCTCTCTCCCCCATGCTCACATACTGCGCTGCTCTCTCCCCCACGCTCACATACTGCGCTGCTCTCTCCCCCACGCTCACTGCACTGCTCTCTCCCCCACGCTCACATACTGCGCTGCTCTCTCCCCCACGCTCAAATACTGCGCTGCTCTCTCCCCCACGCTCACATACTGCGCTGCTCTCTCCCCCACGCTCACATACTGCGCTGCTCTCTCCCCCACGCTCACATACTGCGCTGCTCTCTCCCCCACGCTCACATACTGTGCTTACTGTGCTGCTCTCTCCCCCACGCTCACATACTGCTCTCTCCCCCACGCTCACATACTGCTCTCTCCCCCACGCTCACATACTGCTCTCTCCCCCACGCTCACATACTGTGCTGCTTTTCCCTGCGCTCACATACTGTGCTGCTCTCTCCCCCACGCTCACATACTGCTCTCTCCCCCACGCTCACATACTGCTCTCTCCCCCACGCTCACATACTGCTCTCTCCCCCACGCTCACATACTGCTCTCTCCCCCACGCTCACATACTGTGCTGCTTTTCCCTGCGCTCACATACTGTGCTGCTCTCTCCCCCACGCTCACATACTGCTCTCTCCCCCACGCTCACATACTGTGCTGCTTTTCCCTGCGCTCACATACTATGCTGCTCTCTCCCCCATGCTCACATACTGCGCTGCTCTCTCCCCCACGCTCACATACTTTGCTGCTCTCTCCCCCACGCTCACATACTGCTCTCTCCCCCACGCTCACATACTGCTCTCTCCCCCACGCTCACATACTGTGCTGCTCTCTCTCCCACGCTCACATACTGCTCTCTCCCCCACGCTCACATACTGCGCTGCTCTCTCCCCCACGCTCACATACTTTGCTGCTCTCTCCCCCACGCTCACATACTGCTCTCTCCCCCACGCTCACATACTGCTCTCTCCCCCACGCTCACATACTGTGCTGCTCTCTCTCCCACGCTCACATACTGCTCTCTCCCCCACGCTCACATACTGCGCTGCTCTCTCCCCCACGCTCACATACTGCGCTGCTTTTCCCTGCGCTCACATACCGTGTTGCTCTCTCCCCCACGCTCACATACTGCTCTCTCCCCCACGCTCACATACTGTGTTGCTTTTCCCTGCGCTCACATACTATGCTGCTCTCTCCCCCATGCTCACATACTGCGCTGCTCTCTCCCCCACGCTCACATACTGCGCTGCTCTCTCCCCCACGCTCACTGCACTGCTCTCTCCCCCACGCTCACATACTGCGCTGCTCTCTCCCCCACGCTCAAATACTGCGCTGCTCTCTCCCCCACGCTCACATACTGCGCTGCTCTCTCCCCCATGCTCACATACTGCGCTGCTCTCTCCCCCACGCTCACATACTGCGCTGCTCTCTCCCCCACGCTCACATACTGTGCTTACTGTGCTGCTCTCTCCCCCACGCTCACATACTGCTCTCTCCCCCACGCTCACATACTGCTCTCTCCCCCACGCTCACATACTGCTCTCTCCCCCACGCTCACATACTGTGCTGCTTTTCCCTGCGCTCACATACTGTGCTGCTCTCTCCCCCACGCTCACATACTGCTCTCTCCCCCACGCTCACATACTGCTCTCTCCCCCACGCTCACATACTGCTCTCTCCCCCACGCTCACATACTGTGCTGCTTTTCCCTGCGCTCACATACTGTGCTGCTCTCTCCCCCACGCTCACATACTGCTCTCTCCCCCACGCTCACATACTGTGCTGCTTTTCCCTGCGCTCACATACTATGCTGCTCTCTCCCCCACGCTCACATACTGCGCTGCTCTCTCCCCCACGCTCACATACTTTGCTGCTCTCTCCCCCACGCTCACATACTGCTCTCTCCCCCACGCTCACATACTGCTCTCCCCCACGCTCACATACTTTGCTGCTCTCTCCCCCACGCTCACATACTTTGCTGCTCTCTCCCCCACGCTCACATACTGCTCTCTCCCCCACGCTCACATACTGCTCTCTCCCCCACGCTCACATACTGCGCTGCTCTCTCCCCCACGCTCACATACTTTGCTGCTCTCTCCCCCACGCTCACATACTGCTCTCTCCCCCACGCTCACATACTGTGCTGCTCTCTCTCCCACGCTCACATACTGCTCTCTCCCCCACGCTCACATACTGCGCTGCTCTCTCCCCCACGCTCACATACTGCGCTGCTTTTCCCTGCGCTCACATACCGTGTTGCTCTCTCCCCCACGCTCACATACTGCTCTCTCCCCCACGCTCACATACTGTGTTGCTTTTCCCTGCGCTCACATACTATGCTGCTCTCTCCCCCACGCTCACATACTGCGCTGCTCTCTCCCCCACGCTCACATACTGCGCTGCTCTCTCCCCCACGCTCACTGCACTGCTCTCTCCCCCACGCTCACATACTGCGCTGCTCTCTCCCCCACGCTCAAATACTGCGCTGCTCTCTCCCCCACGCTCACATACTGCGCTGCTCTCTCCCCCACGCTCACATACTGCACTGCTCTCTCCCCCACGCTCACATACTGCGCTGCTCTCTCCCCCACGCTCACATACTGTGCTGCTCTCTCCCCCATGCTCACATACTGCGCTGCTCTCTCCCCCACGCTCACATACTGCGCTGCTCTCTCCCCCACTCTCACATACTGCGCTGCTCCCTCCCCCACGCTCACATACTGCACTGCTCTCTCCCCCACGCTCACATACTGCGCTGCTCTCTCCCCCATGCTCACATACTGCGCTGCTCCCTCCTCCACGCTCACATACTGCGCTGCTCTCTCCCCACGCTCACATACTGCGCTGCTCTCTCCCCCACGCTCACATACTGCGCTTACTGTGCTGCTCTCTCCCCACACGCACATACTGTGCTGCTCTCTCCCCCACGCTCACATACTGTGCTGCTCTCTCCCACACGCTCACATACTGCGCTGCTCTCTCCCCCACGCTCACATACTGCTCTGCTCTCCCCCACGCTCACATACTGCGCTGCTCTCTCCCCCACGCTCACATACTGCGCTGCTCTCTCCCCCACGCTCACATACTGTGCTGCTCTCTCCCCACACTCACATACTGCGCTGCTCTCTCCCCACTCTCACATACTGCACTGCTCTCTCCCCCACGCTCACATACTGTGCTGCTCTCTCGCCCACGCTCACATACTGTGTTGCTCTCTCCCCACACTCACATACTGCGCTGCTCTCTCCCCCATGCTCACATACTGTGCTGCTCTCTTACCCACTCTCACAATCTGCGCTGCTCTCTCCCACACGCTCACATACTGCGCTGCTCTCTCCCCCACGCTCACATACTGCTCTGCTCTCCCCCACGCTCACATACTGCGCTGCTCTCTCCCCCACGCTCACATACTGCGCTGCTCTCTCCCCCACGCTCACATACTGTGCTGCTCTCTCCCCACACTCACATACTGCGCTGCTCTCTCCCCACTCTCACATACTGCACTGCTCTCTCCCCCACGCTCACATACTGTGCTGCTCTCTCGCCCACGCTCACATACTGTGTTGCTCTCTCCCCACACTCACATACTGCGCTGCTCTCTCCCCCATGCTCACATACTGTGCTGCTCTCTTACCCACTCTCACAATCTGCGCTGCTCTCTCCCCCACGCTCACATACTGTGCTGCTCTCTCCCTTAGGCCGGAGTCACACTAGAGAGAAATGCGGACGAATGCTATGTGAGAAAAAAAATCACATAGCACTCGGGCCAATGTTAATCTATGGGGCAGCTCCCATCATGCGTTTTTTTCTCGCCCTTATTATACGCGCCGATGAAATCGCAGCATGCTGCACCGTATTACGGCCAAGACTCGCCAATGCAAGTCTATGGGGGCGAGAAAAAAACAGATTACACACGGACCACACGTGTGACTTGTGAGAAATACGCACCGGTGTCCTTTACAAAAGCCGGCAATTCAGTGCACTATACTGTAAAATCACACTGACATGCTACAATAGAATACATGTATGCACATAGTATAGGTATATACATATATATATGTCATTGACATACATATAATAATAATCTTTATATAGCGCTAACATATTCCGCTGCGCTTTACAGTTTGCACACATTATCATCACTGTCCCCGATGGGGCTCATAATATAAACTCCCTATCAGTATGTGTTTAGAATGTGGGAGGAAACCGGAGCACCCAGAGCAAACCCACGCAAACATGGGGAGAACATACAAACTCCTTGCAGATGTTGTCCTTGGTGGGATTTGAACCCAGGACCCCAGCTAACCACTGAGCCACCGTGCCGCCCCACATACATATTTCATAGCAGATATAGATAGTAGAATAGGTGGAAACTCAATTGTCGGCATCTGTAAAATCATTATAGAATCCGATAGGATATGAGACATGGATTACATATAGTAAAGCATTGCATATCCATTAGATTTATACATGGATCCATTATATGTCCATTTTGCACGCCGGCGAGAAAATCTTGCCGTACGGATGACACATGGATGCTTACATGCGAGAAACTCACATCCTCACATTGCACACTTATGACATATGGAGCACTGGTCAGGGAATATTTCTGAGATTCTTGTCTGGAGAAAACGGACCGTATTTTGTGACTCCAGCCTTACACTCACATACTGCATTGCTCTTTTCCCCCTTCCTCAGATACTGCACTGCCTTCTCCCCCATGCTCACTTACTGTGCTGCTCTCTCCCCCACACTTACTGTACATACTGCGCTGCTCTCTCCATTATGCTCACATATTGCACTGCTCTCTAACCCCCGCTCACATACTGCGCTGCTCTCTAACCCACGCTCACATACTGCGGTGCTCCCTCCCCCACGCTCACATACTGCGCTGCTCTCTCCCCCACGCTCACATACTGCGCTGCTCTCTCCCCCACGCTCACATACTGCGCTGCTCTCTCCCCCACGCTCACATACTGCGCTTACTGTGCTGCTCTCTCCCCACTCGCACGTACTGCGCTGCTCTCTCCCCCACGCTCACATACTGTGCTGCTCTCTCCCCCACGCTCACATACTGCGCTGCTCTCTCCCCCACGCTCACATACTGCGCTGCTCTCTCCCCCACGCTCACATACTGCGCTGCTCTCTCCCCCACGCTCACATACTGCGCTGCTCTCTCCCCACACTCACATACTGCGCTGCTCTCTCCCCCACGCTCACATACTGCGCTGCTCTCTCCCCCACGCTCACATACTGCGCTGCTCTCTCCCCCACGCTCACATACTGTGCTTACTGTGCTGCTCTCTCCCCCACGCTCACATACTGCGCTGCTCTCTCCCCATGCTCACTTACTGTGCTGCTCTCTCCCCCACACTTACTGTACATACTGCGCTGCTCTCTCCATTATGCTCACATATTGCACTGCTCTCTAACCCCCGCTCACATACTGCGCTGCTCTCTAACCCACGCTCACATACTGCGCTGCTCTCTAACCCACGCTCACATACTGCGGTGCTCCCTCCCCCACGCTCACATACTGCGCTGCTCTCTCCCCCACGCTCACATACTGCGCTGCTCTCTCCCCCACGCTCACATACTGCGCTTACTGTGCTGCTCTCTCCCCACTCGCACATACTGCGCTGCTCTCTCCCCCACGCTCACATACTGCACTGCTCTCTCCCCCACGCTCACATACTGCGCTGCTCTCTCCCCCACGCTCACATACTGCGCTGCTCTCTCCCCCACGCTCACATACTGTGCTTACTGTGCTGCTCTCTCCCCCACGCTCACATACTGCGCTGCTCTCTCCCCATGTTCACATACTGTGCTGCTCTCTTCCCCACACTCACATACTGTGCTGCTCTCTCCCCCATGCTCACATACTGTGCTTACTGTGCTGCTCTCTCCCCACACGCACATACTGCGCTGCTCTCTCCCCCACGCTCACATACTGCGCTGCTCTCTCCCCCACGCTCACATACTGCTCTGCTCTCTCCCCCATGCTCACATACTGCGCTGCTCTCTCCCCCATGCTCACATACTGCACTGCTCTCTCCCACACGCTCACATACTGTGCTGCTCTCTCCCCCACGCCCACATACTGTGCTGCTCTCTCCCCCACGCTCACATACTGCGCTGCTCTCTCCCCCACGCTCACATACTGTGCTGCTCTCTCCCCCATGCCTACATGCTGTGCTGCTCTCTCCCCCACTCTCACATACTGCGCTGCTCTCTCCCCCACGCTCACATACTGTGCTTACTATGCTGCTCTTTCCCCACACGCACATACTGCGCTGCTCTCTCCCCCACGCTCACATACTGTGCTGCTCTCTCCCCCACGCTCACATACTGCGCTGCTCTCTCCCCCACGCTCACATACTGCGCTGCTCTCTCCCCCACGCTCACATACTGCACTGCTCTCTCCCCCACGCTCACATACTGCGCTGCTCTCTCCCCACGCTCACATACTGCGCTGCTCTCTCCCCACACTCACATACTGCGCTGCTCTCTCCCCCACGCTCACATACTGCACTGCTCTCTCCCCCACGCTCACATACTGCGCTGCTCTCTCCCCCACGCTCACATACTGCGCTGCTCTCTCTCCCAAGCTCACATACTGTGCTTACTGTGCTGCTCTCTCCCCCACGCTCACTGTAAAATATCAGTATTTCTATAATAAAAAATATACAGAGTCTAGTCCAGCTAGCAGAGGCTCTGGTTAGAGTGTGACTGAGCTATTCTGGATTCCTTGGCTCACACAGCTGTCTCTCTTGTCAAATGTATAGGTCAAAATAGTCAAAGCTGTCAAAATGTGACTATTTAGAGATAATGAATGGTTCTAAAGATCTCAGACTTTAGGCTTAAATATCTCAGACTAAGGTAATGCATAAATAACTGTATGCATAACTACGGTTCACTTAATATGGAAGAACTTATGAACATAGTGGCAAGCCACCATATGTGGTTGTAGTTTATAGGTCAGAATAGTATATAAAGCCGGTCTAACTCTTGTTCAGGAGATCTCATATCCCTTGAGACTCTCGAACACCCGGACAGCTGCTCAAGACTATATGTAAGAACAATGCTCGTTTTCTCTTCAAATAATTATTGCATGTCATGAACTTACTTTTCTTCATTTTTGTAATCACTTTTTGAATGAACAATTAAAAACAAGATTTATTTTATCCTCAACATTGCTTTTACTTTTTGATTCTCAACCGTGCAAGAAGATATATATATATATTTTTCTACACTCACATACTGCGCTGCTCTCTCCCCATGTTCACATACTGCGCTGCTCTCTTCCCCACACTCACATACTGTGCTGCTCTCTCCCCCATGCTCACATACTGTGCTTACTGTGCTGCTCTCTCCCCACACGCACATACTGCGCTGCTCTCTCCCCCATGCTCACATACTGCGCTGCTCTCTCCCCCACGCTCACATACTGCTCTGCTCTCTCCCCCACGCCCACATACTGTGCTGCTCTCTCCCCCACGCTCACATACTGCGCTGCTCTCTCCCCCACGCTCACATACTGTGCTGCTCTCTCCCCCATGCCTACATGCTGTGCTGCTCTCTCCCCCACTCTCACATACTGCGCTGCTCTCTCCCCCACGCTCACATACTGTGCTTACTATGCTGCTCTTTCCCCACACGCACATACTGCGCTGCTCTCTCCCCCATGCTCACATACTGTGCTGCTCTCTCCCCCACGCTCACATACTGTGCTGCTCTCTCCCCCACGCTCACATACTGCGCTGCTCTCTCCCCCATGCTCACATACTGCGCTGCTCTCTCCCCCATGCTCACATACTGCACTGCTCTCTCCCACACGCTCACATACTGTGCTGCTCTCTCCCCCACGCCCACATACTGTGCTGCTCTCTCCCCCACGCTCACATACTGCGCTGCTCTCTCCCCCACGCTCACATACTGTGCTGCTCTCTCCCCCATGCCTACATGCTGTGCTGCTCTCTCCCCCACTCTCACATACTGCGCTGTTCTCTCCCCCACGCTCACATACTGTGCTTACTATGCTGCTCTTTCCCCACACGCACATACTGCGCTGCTCTCTCCCCCACGCTCACATACTGCGCTGCTCTCTCCCCCACGCTCACATACTGCGCTGCTCTCTCCCCCACGCTCACATACTGCGCTGCTCTCTCCCCCACGCTCACATACTGCACTGCTCTCTCCCCCACGCTCACATACTGCGCTGCTCTCTCCCCACACTCACATACTGCGCTGCTCTCTCCCCCACGCTCACATACTGCGCTGCTCTCTCCCCCACGCTCACATACTGCGCTGCTCTCTCCCCCACGCTCACATACTGCGCTGCTCTCTCCCCCACGCTCACATACTGTGCTTACTGTGCTGCTCTCTCCCCCACGCTCACATACTGCGCTGCTCTCTCCCCATGTTCACATACTGCGCTGCTCTCTTCCCCACGCTCACATACTGTGCTGCTCTCTCCCCCATGCTCACATACTGTGCTTACTGTGCTGCTCTCTCCCCACACGCACATACTGCGCTGCTCTCTCCCCCACGCTCACATACTGCGCTGCTCTCTCCCCCACGCTCACATACTGCTCTGCTCTCTCCCCCACGCTCACATACTGCGCTGCTCTCTCCCCCATGCTCACATACTGCACTGCTCTCTCCCACACGCTCACATACTGTGCTGCTCTCTCCCCCACGCCCACATACTGTGCTGCTCTCTCCCCCACGCTCACATACTGCGCTGCTCTCTCCCCCACGCTCACATACTGTGCTGCTCTCTCCCCCACGCTCACATACTGCGCTGCTCTCTCCCCCACGCTCACATACTGTGCTTACTGTGCTGCTCTCTCCCCCACGCTCACATACTGCGCTGCTCTCTCCCCATGTTCACATACTGCGCTGCTCTCTTCCCCACGCTCACATACTGTGCTGCTCTCTCCCCCATGCTCACATACTGTGCTTACTGTGCTGCTCTCTCCCCACACGCACATACTGCGCTGCTCTCTCCCCCACGCTCACATACTGCGCTGCTCTCTCCCCCACGCTCACATACTGCTCTGCTCTCTCCCCCACGCTCACATACTGCGCTGCTCTCTCCCCCATGCTCACATACTGCACTGCTCTCTCCCACACGCTCACATACTGTGCTGCTCTCTCCCCCACGCCCACATACTGTGCTGCTCTCTCCCCCATGCTCACATACTGCGCTGCTCTCTCCCCCACGCTCACATACTGTGCTGCTCTCTCCCCCATGCCTACATGCTGTGCTGCTCTCTCCCCCACTCTCACATACTGCGCTGCTCTCTCCCCCACGCTCACATACTGTGCTTACTGTGCTGCTCTTTCCCCACACGCACATACTGCGCTGCTCTCTCCCCCACGCTCACATACTGTGCTGCTCTCTCCCCCACGCTCACATACTGTGCTGCTCTCTCCCCCATGCTCACATACTGCGCTGCTCTCTCCCCCATGCTCACATACTGCGCTGCTCTCTCCCCCATGCTCACATACTGCACTGCTCTCTCCCCCACGCTCACATACTGTGCTGCTCTCTCCCCCACGCCCACATACTGTGCTGCTCTCTCCCCCACGCTCACATACTGCGCTGCTCTCTCCCCCACGCTCACATACTGTGCTGCTCTCTCCCCCATGCCTACATGCTGTGCTGCTCTCTCCCCCACTCTCACATACTGCGCTGCTCTCCCCCACGCTCACATACTGTGCTTACTATGCTGCTCTTTCCCCACACGCACATACTGCGCTGCTCTCTCCCCCACGCTCACATACTGTGCTGCTCTCTCCCCCACGCTCACATACTGCGCTGCTCTCTCCCCCACGCTCACATACTGCGCTGCTCTCTCCCCCACGCTCACATACTGCACTGCTCTCTCCCCCACGCTCACATACTGCGCTGCTCTCTCCCCACACTCACATACTGCGCTGCTCTCTCCCCCACGCTCACATACTGCGCTGCTCTCTCCCCCACGCTCATATACTGCGCTGCTCTCTCCCCCACGCTCACATACTGCGCTGCTCTCTCCCCCACGCTCACATACTGTGCTTACTGTGCTGCTCTCTCCCCCACGCTCACATACTGCGCTGCTCTCTCCCCATGTTCACATACTGCGCTGCTCTCTTCCCCACGCTCACATACTGTGCTGCTCTCTCCCCCATGCTCACATACTGTGCTTACTGTGCTGCTCTCTCCCCACACGCACATACTGCGCTGCTCTCTCCCCCACGCTCACATACTGCGCTGCTCTCTCCCCCACGCTCACATACTGCTCTGCTCTCTCCCCCACGCTCACATACTGCGCTGCTCTCTCCCCCATGCTCACATACTGCACTGCTCTCTCCCACACGCTCACATACTGTGCTGCTCTCTCCCCCACGCCCACATACTGTGCTGCTCTCTCCCCCACGCTCACATACTGCGCTGCTCTCTCCCCCACGCTCACATACTGTGCTGCTCTCTCCCCCATGCCTACATGCTGTGCTGCTCTCTCCCCCACTCTCACATACTGCGCTGCTCTCTCCCCCATGCTCACATACTGTGCTTACTGTGCTGCTCTTTCCCCACACGCACATACTGCGCTGCTCTCTCCCCCACGCTCACATACTGTGCTGCTCTCTCCCCCACGCTCACATACTGTGCTGCTCTCTCCCCCACGCTCACATACTGTGCTGCTCTCTCCCCCACGCTCACATACTGCGCTGCTCTCTCCCCCATGCTCACATACTGCGCTGCTCTCTCCCCCATGCTCACATACTGCGCTGCTCTCTCTCACACGCTCACATACTGTGCTGCTCTCTCCCCCACGCCCACATACTGTGCTGCTCTCTCCCCCACGCTCACATACTGCGCTGCTCTCTCCCCCACGCTCACATACTGTGCTGCTCTCTCCCCCATGCCTACATGCTGTGCTGCTCTCTACCCCACTCTCACATACTGCGCTGCTCTCTCCCCCACGCTCACATACTGTGCTTACTATGCTGCTCTTTCCCCACACGCACATACTGCGCTGCTCTCTCCCCCACGCTCACATACTGTGCTGCTCTCTCCCCCACGCTCACATACTGCGCTGCTCTCTCCCCCACGCTCACATACTGCACTGCTCTCTCCCCCACGCTCACATACTGCGCTGCTCTCTCCCCACACTCACATACTGTGCTGCTCTCTCCCCCACGCTCACATACTGCGCTGCTCTCTCCCCCACGCTCACATACTGCGCTGCTCTCTCCCCCACGCTCACATACTGCGCTGCTCTCTCCCCCACGCTCACATACTGTGCTTACTGTGCTGCTCTCTCCCCCACGCTCACATACTGCGCTGCTCTCTCCCCATGTTCACATACTGCGCTGCTCTCTTCCCCACGCTCACATACTGTGCTGCTCTCTCCCCCATGCTCACATACTGTGCTTACTGTGCTGCTCTCTCCCCACACGCACATATTGCGCTGCTCTCTCCCCCACGCTCACATACTGCGCTGCTCTCTCCCCCACGCTCACATACTGCTCTGCTCTCTCCCCCACGCTCACATACTGCGCTGCTCTCTCCCCCATGCTCACATACTGCACTGCTCTCTCCCACACGCTCACATACTGTGCTGCTCTCTCCCCCACGCCCACATACTGTGCTGCTCTCTCCCCCACGCTCACATACTGCGCTGCTCTCTCCCCCACGCTCACATACTGTGCTGCTCTCTCCCCCATGCCTACATGCTGTGCTGCTCTCTCCCCCACTCTCACATACTGCGCTGCTCTCTCCCCCACGCTCACATACTGTGCTTACTGTGCTGCTCTTTCCCCACACGCACATACTGCGCTGCTCTCTCCCCCACGCTCACATACTGCGCTGCTCTCTCCCCCACGCTCACATACTGCTCTGCTCTCTCCCCCACGCCCACATACTGTGCTGCTCTCTCCCCCACGCTCACATACTGCGCTGCTCTCTCCCCCACGCTTACATACTGTGCTGCTCTCTCCCCCATGCCTACATGCTGTGCTGCTCTCTCCCCCATGCTCACATACTGTGCTTACTGTGCTGCTCTCTCCCCACACGCACATACTGCGCTGCTCTCTCCCCCATGCTCACATACTGCGCTGCTCTCTCCCCCACGCTCACATACTGCTCTGCTCTCTCCCCCACGCCCACATACTGTGCTGCTCTCTCCCCCACGCTCACATACTGCGCTGCTCTCTCCCCCACGCTCACATACTGTGCTGCTCTCTCCCCCATGCCTACATGCTGTGCTGCTCTCTCCCCCACTCTCACATACTGCGCTGCTCTCTCCCCCACGCTCACATACTGTGCTTACTATGCTGCTCTTTCCCCACACGCACATACTGCGCTGCTCTCTCCCCCATGCTCACATACTGTGCTGCTCTCTCCCCCACGCTCACATACTGTGCTGCTCTCTCCCCCACGCTCACATACTGCGCTGCTCTCTCCCCCATGCTCACATACTGCGCTGCTCTCTCCCCCATGCTCACATACTGCACTGCTCTCTCCCACACGCTCACATACTGTGCTGCTCTCTCCCCCACGCCCACATACTGTGCTGCTCTCTCCCCCACGCTCACATACTGCGCTGCTCTCTCCCCCACGCTCACATACTGTGCTGCTCTCTCCCCCATGCCTACATGCTGTGCTGCTCTCTCCCCCACTCTCACATACTGCGCTGCTCTCTCCCCCACGCTCACATACTGTGCTTACTATGCTGCTCTTTCCCCACACGCACATACTGCGCTGCTCTCTCCCCCACGCTCACATACTGTGCTGCTCTCTCCCCCACGCTCACATACTGCGCTGCTCTCTCCCCCACGCTCACATATTGCGCTGCTCTCTCCCCCACGCTCACATACTGCACTGCTCTCTCCCCCACGCTCACATACTGCGCTGCTCTCTCCCCACACTCACATACTGCGCTGCTCTCTCCCCCACGCTCACATACTGCGCTGCTCTCTCCCCCACGCTCACATACTGCGCTGCTCTCTCCCCCACGCTCACATACTGCGCTGCTCTCTCCCCCACGCTCACATACTGTGCTTACTGTGCTGCTCTCTCCCCCACGCTCACATACTGCGCTGCTCTCTCCCAATGTTCACATACTGCGCTGCTCTCTTCCCCACGCTCACATACTGTGCTGCTCTCTCCCCCATGCTCACATACTGTGCTTACTGTGCTGCTCTCTCCCCACACGCACATACTGCGCTGCTCTCTCCCCCACGCTCACATACTGCGCTGCTCTCTCCCCCACGCTCACATACTGCTCTGCTCTCTCCCCCATGCTCACATACTGCACTGCTCTCTCCCACACGCTCACATACTGTGCTGCTCTCTCCCCCACGCCCACATACTGTGCTGCTCTCTCCCCCACGCTCACATACTGCGCTGCTCTCTCCCCCACGCTCACATACTGTGCTGCTCTCTCCCCCATGCCTACATGCTGTGCTGCTCTCTCCCCCACTCTCACATACTGCGCTGCTCTCTCCCCCACGCTCACATACTGTGCTTACTGTGCTGCTCTTTCCCCACACGCACATACTGCGCTGCTCTCTCCCCCACGCTCACATACTGTGCTGCTCTCTCCCCCACGCTCACATACTGTGCTGCTCTCTCCCCCACGCTCACATACTGTGCTGCTCTCTCCCCCACGCTCACATACTGCGCTGCTCTCTCCCCCATGCTCACATACTGCGCTGCTCTCTCCCCCATGCTCACATACTGCACTGCTCTCTCCCACACGCTCACATACTGTGCTGCTCTCTCCCCCACGCCCACATACTGTGCTGCTCTCTCCCCCACGCTCACATACTGCGCTGCTCTCTCCCCCACGCTCACATACTGTGCTGCTCTCTCCCCCATGCCTACATGCTGTGCTGCTCTCTCCCCCACTCTCACATACTGCGCTGCTCTCTCCCCCACGCTCACATACTGTGCTTACTATGCTGCTCTTTCCCCACACGCACATACTGCGCTGCTCTCTCCCCCACGCTCACATACTGTGCTGCTCTCTCCCCCACGCTCACATACTGCGCTGCTCTCTCCCCCACGCTCACATACTGCGCTGCTCTCTCCCCCACGCTCACATACTGCACTGCTCTCTCCCCCACGCTCACATACTGCGCTGCTCTCTCCCCACACTCACATACTGCGCTGCTCTCTCCCCCACGCTCACATACTGCGCTGCTCTCTCCCCCACGCTCACATACTGCGCTGCTCTCTCCCCCACGCTCACATACTGCGCTGCTCTCTCCCCCACGCTCACATACTGTGCTTACTGTGCTGCTCTCTCCCCACACGCACATACTGCGCTGCTCTCTCCCCCACGCTCACATACTGCGCTGCTCTCTCCCCCACGCTCACATACTGCTCTGCTCTCTCCCCCACGCTCACATACTGCGCTGCTCTCTCCCCCATGCTCACATACTGCACTGCTCTCTCCCACACGCTCACATACTGTGCTGCTCTCTCCCCCACGCCCACATACTGTGCTGCTCTCTCCCCCACGCTCACATACTGCGCTGCTCTCTCCCCCACGCTCACATACTGTGCTGCTCTCTCCCCCATGCCTACATGCTGTGCTGCTCTCTCCCCCACTCTCACATACTGCGCTGCTCTCTCCCCCACGCTCACATACTGTGCTTACTGTGCTGCTCTTTCCCCACACGCACATACTGCGCTGCTCTCTCCCCCACGCTCACATACTGTGCTGCTCTCTCCCCCACGCTCACATACTGTGCTGCTCTCTCCCCCACGCTCACATACTGTGCTGCTCTCTCCCCCATGCTCACATGCTGTGCTGCTCTCTCCCCCACTCTCACATACTGCGCTGCTCTCTCCCCCACGCTCACATACTGTGCTGCTCTCTCCCCCACTCTCACATACTGCGCTGCTCTCTCCCCCACGCTCACATACTGTGCTTACTGTGCTGCTCTCTCCCCACACTCACATACTGCGCTGCTTTCTCCCCCACGCTCACATACTGTGCTGCTCTCTCGCCCACGCTCACATACTGTGCTGCTCTCTCCCCCATGCTCACATACTGTGCTTACTGTGCTGCTCTTTCCCCACACGCACATACTGCGCTGCTTTCTCCCCCACGCTCACATACTGTGCTGCTCTCTCCCCCACGCTCACATACTGTGCTGCTCTCTCCCCCACACTCACATACTGTGCTGCTCTCTCCCCCACGCTCACATACTGTGCTGCTCTCTCCCCCATGCTCACATGCTGTGCTGCTCTCTCCCCCACTCTCACATACTGTGCTGCTCTCTCCCCCACACTCACATACTGCACTGCTCTCTCCCCCACGCTCACATACTGCGCTGCTCTCTCCCCACACTCACATACTGCGCTGCTCTCTCCCCCACGCTCACATACTGCGCTGCTCTCTCCCCCACGCTCACATACTGCGCTGCTCTCTCCCCCACGCTCACATACTGCGCTGCTCTCTCCCCCACGCTCACATACTGTGCTTACTGTGCTGCTCTCTCCCCCACGCTCACATACTGCGCTGCTCTCTCCCCATGTTCACATACTGCGCTGCTCTCTTCCCCACGCTCACATACTGTGCTGCTCTCTCCCCCATGTACACATACTGTGCTTACTGTGCTGCTCTCTCCCCACACGCACATACTGCGCTGCTCTCTCCCCCACGCTCACATACTGCGCTGCTCTCTCCCCCACGCTCACATACTGCTCTGCTCTCTCCCCCATGCTCACATACTGCGCTGCTCTCTCCCCCATGCTCACATACTGCACTGCTCTCTCCCACACGCTCACATACTGTGCTGCTCTCTCCCCCACGCCCACATACTGTGCTGCTCTCTCCCCCACGCTCACATACTGCGCTGCTCTCTCCCCCACGCTCACATACTGTGCTGCTCTCTCCCCCATGCCTACATGCTGTGCTGCTCTCTCCCCCACTCTCACATACTGCTCTGCTCTCTCCCCCACGCTCACATACTGTGCTTACTGTGCTGCTCTTTCCCCACACGCACATACTGCGCTGCTCTCTCCCCCACGCTCACATACTGTGCTGCTCTCTCCCCCACGCTCACATACTGTGCTGCTCTCTCCACCACGCTCACATACTGTGCTGCTCTCTCCCCCACGCTCACATACTGCGCTGCTTTCTCCCCCACGCTCACATACTGTGCTGCTCTCTCCCCCACTCTCACATACTGCGCTGCTCTCTCCCCCACGCTCACATACTGCGCTGCTTTCTCCCCCACGCTCACATACTGTGCTGCTCTCTCGCCCACGCTCACATACTGTGCTGCTCTCTCCCCACACTCACATACTGTGCTGCTCTCTCCCCCCACGCTCACAATCTGCACTGCTCTCTCCCCCACGCTCACAATCTGCGCTGCTCTCTCCCCCACGCTCACATACTGCGCTGCTCTCTCCCCACACTCACATACTGCGCTGCTCTCTCCCCCACGCTCACATACTGTGCTGCTCTCTCCCCACTCTCACATACTGCACTGCTCTCTCCCCCACGCTCACATACTGTGCTGCTCTCTCGCCCACGCTCACATACTGTGTTGCTCTCTCCCCACACCCACATACTGCGCTGC
Source organism: Dendrobates tinctorius (assembly GCF_039654945.1). NCBI lineage: Eukaryota > Metazoa > Chordata > Amphibia > Anura > Dendrobatidae > Dendrobates > Dendrobates tinctorius. Next base: position 24,429,796 of record NW_027361731.1, on the reverse strand, counting down.
TCTCTCCCCCATGCTCACATACTGTGCTGCTCTCTTACCCACTCTCACAATCTGCGCTGCTCTCTCCCCCACGCTCACATACTGTGCTGCTCTCTCCCTTAGGCCGGAGTCACACTAGAGAGAAATGCGGACGAATGCTATGTGAGAAAAAAAAATCACATAGCTCTCGGGCCAATGTTAATCTATGGGGCAGCTCCCATCATGCGTTTTTTTCTCGCCCTTATTATACGCGCCAATGAAATCGCAGCATGCTGCACCGTATTACGGCCAAGACTCGCCAATGCAAGTCTATGGGGGCGAGAAAAAAACAGATTACACACGGACCACACGTGTGACTTGTGAGAAATACGCACCGGTGTCCTTTACAAAAGCCGGCACTATACTGTAAAATCACACTGACATGCTACAATAGAATACATGTATGCACATAGTATAGGTATATACATATATATATGTCATTGACATACATATAATAATAATCTTTATATAGCGCTAACATATTCCGCAGCGCTTTACAGTTTGCACACATTATCATCACTGTCCCCGATGGGGCTCATAATATAAATTCCCTATCAGTATGTCTTTAGAATGTGGGAGGAAACCGGAGCACCCAGAGCAAACCCACACAAACACGGGGAGAACATACAAACTCCTTGCAGATGTTGTCCTTGGTGGGATTTGAACCCAGGACCCCAAGGCTGCAGCGCTAACCACTTAGCCACCGTGCTGCCCCACATATATATTTCACAGCAGATATAGATAGTAGAATAGGTGGAAACTCAATTGTCGGCATCTGTAAAATCATTATAGAATCCGATAGGATATGAGACATGGATTACATATAGTAAAGCATTGCATATCCATTAGATTTATGCATGGATCCATTATATGTCCATTTTGCACGCCGGTGAGAAAATCTTGCCGTACGGATGACACATGGATGCTTACATGCGAGAAAATCACATCCTCACATTGCACACTGATGACATATGGAGCACTGGTCAGGGAATATTTCTGAGATTCTTGTCTGGAGAAAACGGACCGTATTTTGTGACTCCAGCCTTACACTCACATACTGCATTGCTCTTTTCCCCCTTGCTCAGATACTGCACTGCCTTCTCCCCCATGCTCACTTACTGTGCTGCTCTCTCCCCCACACTTACTGTACATACTGCGCTGCTCTCTCCATTATGCTCACATACTGCGCTGCTCTCTAACCCCCGCTCACATACTGTGCTGCTCTCTAACCCCCGCTCACATACTGCGCTGCTTTCTAACCCCCGTGCACATACTGCGCTGCTCTCTAACCCCCGCTCACATACTGCGCTGCTCTCTAACCCCCGCTCACATATTGCACTGCTCTCTAACCCCCGCTCACATATTGCACTGCTCTCTAACCCCCGCTCACATACTGCGCTGCTATCTCCCCTACGCTCGCATACTGCGCTGCTATCTCCCCTATGCTCACATACTGTGCTGCTATCTCCCCTACGCTCGCATACTGCGCTGCTATCTCCCCTATGCTCACATACTGTGCTGCTCTACCTCACGCTCACATACTGCGCTGAAACAAGTGGCGCAGAAATTCACACTACTCGACAGTGAGTAATGTTAGGCCAGTCACAGCTTACAGTCAGCACCGGCTGGATATATCAGGGACTAACTGTTGGTAAACCTGACTGTTAGCTTGTATCCAGGCAGAGAAAAAAAACATGGGGATCTGTCCAGGGACTGAAAGCCGAAATGTCAGTACCGCAAGGGAGGGACACCAAATGCCCAGACTATCGTAACCATGGGGCCTGATGAATGGATGACCTGGACAGGAAGAAGAAGGAATATAGGAAAGTTCTGATAGTCAATTCGCTCATTTCTAGTCAATTTGCATCAGATGCTCACCCGATCAGACCACCTAAGGTCATCTCTGCTAGGTCTCATCTAGATAAGTTACCTGGGCTGTTGTCGAAGTAGTCTTACACATTGGACATCTTTTAACATGAGATTTTGAGATCTACCTGGGTGGCAAGGCCCATCCCTGTTTAAAACTGTTTGTAAGCCCAGGAGAAGAAAATTCTAGCAGCTCCCCAGCCCCATCAAACTTCAACTCAAGATACCATGAGTGCTGGCCCTTGAAGAGCCTGAATCCCTTTAAAGATTTTCTGTATGCTTCACTAAGTACCACTCTACATTTAGTTTGGAATAATAAGCGCACTTTCATATATTTTTACACTTGTTAGAAGAAGGTCAAAGACTCTTTAGACAGGAATCCATCTGAGGGAAGTCCAAGAGATGCTTCAGTAGTTATAGAAGTGCCACTCATTGAATGTCTTCTGTTGTGGAATCTTTAGATCAACCATATTTCCTGACTCTTTAGTCTGTCTTACATTTCTACATTATGTGATTGTTAACTGACTGTTGGGGGGTCACAAACTGAAGACCTTCTGCTATAATTCGGTTGACCATTTTACCCACCACTGCTTAAAAATGTCTACAGAAAATTAGGTAAGCCTAAGAAAAGAAAATTTGATCATCCTCAAAGGAATTCCATCCCAAATGGATGTCAGAAGATACTATCAGTGGTGGGCATTGAAGCTCTTTGGTGCGGGATGGAGATTTATGAGGATTTTGGCATGCCTCACAAAGTACCACTAGATTTTTATCATACGCTTATCCTGAGCCCACTTTGATATCTGATGACACTTCTGAGAAGAAATTTGTTTCCTGTCCAACTCTGATCCCTGTCATATTAGGGCTTGTGGACACCAAATGTGACTTTCCCTGGTGATAACAACTAGTATCTCAGACTTTGAGAATCCGGAACCCACAGTGGTCAGCTGTTTGAAGTGTAGAACCTTTAAAATGGTGAAATTTAAGGCAAAGTTTCTCTTTTGAGAATGAAGCCACAGGGATCGACTGTTCACTAGAGAACCCAACATGGTGGCAAAACTTGAACAGAAGTAAACATGTCAGTTTTGATTATTGCAACTGACCTTAACCAATGACAACAACTATCTGATGGGCTTCTGTTAGCTGGAGATCTGCTTCTGGCACAAGCAAAATTTCAAACTGTTCATCATTATTAGTTTTACAGAGAATTGACGTCTAGACATCTAAATCTTCCCTGCTTGACCTCATTTACATGTCTCCCCATAGTGAAAAATAATTTATTTTTGTTTTTGGATGTTTAATTCTCCGAGCTTGGCAGCATCCGGAATAATTTCTTTTGTAAACTAGAGGCATTTAAGAGTAGCTTGGTCAGTCTTCCATTGGGTTCAATCCAATAACCCCATTACTTTCTTGGTTAGAGTTCAAGTGGCTCATAGCTGAATTTTATACATTAATAAAAAAATGATTAAATTTTGCTTTCGCTATGTAACCGCGACCTAAGATTACTTCTATTCCTCTTGACGATTCAATAAAATGGACGGTAACATAATGTACATACTGTGGTGACTCAAAGAATTACATAAATTAGGTCTTTGTCCTCCAAAAACTTGAGGTCGAGATTAAGTCTGCAAACTTTTTAGTTAAAATACAAGTACATAGTCTTTAAATTTTCCGAAAATGATCGAAAATATAAAATTGATGTAATGAGCTGTCAGACGAGAATGTAAAATTCTTAAAGGTGAAAAGAACTTCTGTGGGTCACTTTAGGTAGTAGTTAAAGTAATCCATGGAACATGTCTACTGAGGAAAGTATCATCTATGGACATATAGCCATCACGATCTGTGAATGATATCAGGTTAGAAATGTCCATTGGTCAATGTGTCATCATGGTTGAAATATGTACATGGATGAGTTAAATTCAATGACCTAAGGTGCTGGAGATATGTTCATGGATGGTTATGTGTGATGAAGCAAAAATCTATAAAATGTGCCCAAATATTTAATCATAAACCATGAACTTCAAATGGTTTTTGCCACCAGTTGTCCATGGGACTTGGTTTGCACTGCTGCTCAAAGAACATGATAGATGGTACTTCCAGCTGAATACAATGGAGGCCAGACAAGTGCCATTAAGGATCCAGAGAGAATTGTGGGGCAGAGCTCAAAAGGGTTTCTGCCAGGTCTGAGTCAAAATATAGCTCCCATAAGGTGGCAGGAGGTGGTGGAAATGGCTGGGCTTTTTTGAACTCCACTCCTGGTCCAGCAAGCAAAACAGTTGTCACACTGGAGATAGTAAGGACCTTCTTTGTAAGCAGTAGCCATGTTTGAGTCCCTGTTCCATATGGTAACAATAATTTGCACAGAATGTACGGTCAAAAGAGAACTCGGCAAACAAACAATTGGATCATTGCTATCAGGGGGACGTGCATTTGGCCTGAAATTATCTATAGTCATCAAAGTGCATGGGAAGGGTAGGGAGAGAGGATTTAGGATTGCCCCTGTTGTAAGGACCTCAAGTTGATTTTAGTCCAATAAACTGGAAAGATTATTTCACTAGATGTTAGAGCATGAGAGTCCATGTCTGAAGGTTAAAAAAGTAGCCAGCCTTCGAAGTTCAACCTAATATCCTATCAGGTAATTGTAATACTTCTTTTTTGAGATCTTGGCTATTTGGAATTTTCTAAATCAACAGTCTCAAAAGTGTTTTATAGTCCTGGAATTCTGAACTACAAAAGTTTGTGGATCCAATCAATTCCAACTTTTAACTATGGCCCACAATGTTGTTTTGTGCTGCCATCAATCAATGGGACAAAACACTTATGGTAAATACGTAGACCATGCCTTAGATGACGAAAAGTAAGGTTTCCATTTCTGGATCCTAAATATCCTGCTTGTCTCCTGTTACCCCTATTCAGCCCCGCAGAAAGAAGGCAGTCATGAAGCATTTGCCTTTTTCCGTAACTCTTATAAACTTCAATTGAGAGAGGAGGAATCCTCATTCTCCCATCTCGAAAGATGGAAAGTAAGAAGTAGAACCCCCAACTTTCAGTCATTAATGGCATATATTGTGGATGTGCGCTTGACCTGCTCCCGTCCCACCTCATCCCTAACTTTGCCACAGTCTTCATCCCAACTCTAAAATCCAATGGAGCTATTTTTGGACTTTGTGCGCTGCTTTAATAACATGCAAGATTGCAGTTGAGATGAAAGATCAATGTTTTTATTCCCAATGCGTTTCAAAGTATGAGCTACTTCTTCCTCAGGGGAAGACAGACATGAAAAAATAGCGCTGCTTCCACACTAAATACACTCCACATTTAAAACGCGTACTTCGAAACGCGTTGGGAATAAAAACTTTGACCTTTCATCTCAACTGTAATCTTGTATGTTATTAAAGCAGCGCACGAAGTCCAAAAATAGCTCCATTGGATTTTATACTTCGGCGGTCATTTATCTGACCGTTGGACGTGCAGCAGCTTATCATTAATCCTATGTGCCTTTTCTCTTCGACAACGGGTGAGTAGAATTTATATATTTCTATAATCTTATCATCGGATAAGACCCTATTTGCGCTTTTCTGTTCCTATAGTGCAAACCATTCATCCCAACTCTAACACCACTCTTCAACCTTTCACTTACAAATGGTGTCGTTCCCTCATTCTTCAAACATGCCTCAATCACACCCATCCTCAAAAAGCCCTCCCGCGACCCATCCTCTGTGTCTAACTATGGCCCGATATCTCTTCTCCCTTACGCCTCAATACTACTGGAACAGCATGTATATCATGAACTGTCCTCCCTCATCTCCTCCTGTTTCCTCTTTGACTGGTTACATTCTGGCTTCCGACCGCATCACTCAACTGAAACTGCACTAACTAAAGTCACTAACGACCTACTAACCGCCAAGAGCAAGTGACACTACTCTGTCCTCCTTCTCCTGGACCTGTCTTCTGCCTTCGACACCATGGACCATTCCCTCCTGCTACAGACTCTCTCATCCCTTGGCATCACAGAATTGGCCCTATCCTGGATCTCATCATACCTAACAGACCGAACATTTAGGGTCTCCCTCTCACACACTACCTCCTCACCTTGCCCCCTGTCTGTCAGTGTTCCTCAAGCCTCAGTCCTAGGACCCCTACTCTTCTCCATCTACACCTTTGGCCTGGGACAGCTCATAGAATCCCACGGTTTGCAGTATCACCTCTACGCCGATGACACGCAGATCTACCTATCTGGACCTGACCTCGCCTCCTTACTGACCAAAATCCCACAATGTCTGTCCGCTATCTCAGCCTTCATTTCTGCTCGCTTTCTCAAACTGAACATGGACAAAACAGAACGCATCATCTTTCCCCCATCTCACGCTTCCCCTCCACCAGACCTATCCATCAATGTCAAAGGCTGCTCGCTTTCCCCAGTCACGCACGCTCGGTGCCTTGGGGTGATCCTCGACTCTGCCCTCTCTTTGAAACCACATATCCAAGCCCTTGCCTCCTCCTGCTGCCTCAATCTAAAAATATTTCCCGGATCCGTACATTCCTCAACCATGAAACCACAAAAACACTAGTGCACGCCGTTATCATCTCCCGCCTCGACTACTGCAACCTCCTACTCTCTGGCCTCCCCTCCAGCACTCTGGCACCACTCCAGTCCATCCTACACTCTGCTGCCCGACTAATCCACCTGTCTCCCCGCTATTACTCAGCCTCCCCCTATGCCAGGCCCTTCACTGGCTTCCTTTTGCCCAGAGGCTCCAGTTCAAAACCCTAACCATGACATATAAAGCCACCACAACCTGTCTCCTCCATACATCTGTGACATGGTCTCCCGGTACCTACCTTCATGCAATCTTCGGTCCTCTAAAGATCTCCTTATCTACTCCCCCCTTATCTATTCTTCCCACAACCGCATACAAGACTTCTCTTGTGCTTCCCCCATACTCTGGAACTCTCTGCCGCAACACATCAGAATCTCACCAACAAGGGAATCCTTCAAGAAGAACCTGAAGACCCACCTGTTCCGACATGCCTACAGCCTGCAATGATCCTCAGTCTACTGAACCCCTGCACGACCTGCTCTACCCTCTCCTAGTGTATCCTCACCCAACCCTGTAGACTGTGAGCCCTCACGGGCAAGGTCCTCTCTTCTTCTGTACTTGTGTGTCCCTTGTCTTACACATGTTTATTGTACTTGTCTATATTTTCCCCCTTTTCACATGTAAAGCGCCATGGAATAAATGGCGCTATATAAATGCATAATAATAATGTACCATTGATGTCTTAGTTGGAAATACCCCTGAAACCTTTTTTGTGAGATTTCAGGATGGTACAACTTAATAAATGTGATTATTCGACCAAGAACGTTGTGCAACCCTGTTCTCTTCTGGAGAAGCTTCTTCGGTTTTGTTATCTACCAAGAAAATGATGAAGGATGTCAGTCTCATCAACATGATCCAAGGAACCCAAAAGTTAGGAAACAATGATATATGGATTAGCCTTCAAAGTTCTTCTAGCTTAGGTACGGTAAGTCTCTTGTCCCACCTATAAGATCAATCCACTGTCATCTCCAGCACATACTTTAGAAGAGGTGAAATCTACCAAGATACAGTACTTCCATATGGGTCAGTTTTGCCCCATGTAGCTCGCAATTCATCTTAGTGGTGAGACAACCTACAACTTTTCAGGGATGCTGACGACTGAAACGTACCCTTCGACAACTGACTTTCTTGAGATGTAGAGTGTTTGTCAAAGTTGAGGGTCAATTGTGCAGATAGTTTGCGTGATAGTTCACAACTAATATTTTCCTTGACTTATAGATTTACAGGCTCCTTTACAAGCATGGCCAGCGTAGCAACAGTAGATAATGACGACTTATCCTATTATCATGCTTAGAATATCCTCCGGATTGGAGAAGGACAGTTCTCTGCACTGCTGCCTAAGCTGAATAATTTATTAAAAGTGTCTTTTCAGTAAATGAGACCCGAGGGGTCAAATCACTTGAGCCAGAGATAAAAGTCTCCAACAGAGAAATTCAATGCAAAATATCACATTATACAGAGACAATGTAGCAACTCAAAAATATTAATTATAATTAGACAATCTGTAGGACAGGAGGCATCATGAAGAAATGTCAACTCCAACTGCGAAGCTAAGTCCATCGTATCTCCATGAGCGGAAGATCAGGGGACTAGAGGAAGCCTGAGGGATTAATGAGGACATGATAACGAGCCATCAGTGCTTTTCTGAATGAACATGAAAACATGTAATTTATAGTGTAATTGTCCGAGTCATGAATTGTCATTTTTTTCAGCTGTTTATCGTCTATGAGTCTTATGGCTTAATTGGCAATTACAAAAAGGCTTTTGAAGGGTCAAACCATGGAAGGAATGGGTCATGTAATGGATGTAAGACAGCTCTGATAGGATGAGATGGTCACATGTTGACATTTTCTATCCCTTTGGCTTATTCAACACATGTTCTTGAAGACTTCATGGCTTCTTGGCGAGACCTTGAGGATCATTTACAGCATATCATTTGCTTTACCATAGGTAGACATTTAGAAGTTGACTTTTGAGGACTTGAGTTTTAGACTTCTTGTTCTTGCCATGTAGACTTGACCTTCGTACTATAGACAAACTCGCTTGTCAAAACTTGATCACAGCTTTCTGATTGCCGCTCTTGGTGAAATATGGACTACACCTGCTTTGTGGCCAATGGAAGTATCTTCTGTCCTGTTTATTGGAAATTTCTGTGCTGGCTTGTCTGTCCTCCAGTCCTCAAACTCTCCAATAGTCTGACCATGGTTGAAACCTTTCTACAAGGTACTCCTTCACCAGCTTTGGGGACTGTCAACATTTGTGGACTGTCCTTTGGACCATGACCTTAGCCTTTTCTGGCACAAAGTCAAAATTCCTGTATTGAAGTTAAAGAGGACCTGTCACCAGGTCAGGTCACATGTCAGGCCAGTTTTTGCTCTTATTTTATTCCCACTCCTCACATGGGTATGTTGTTGTTTTGATTTGTTTTGGGGTTTTTTTAAACCACCATACAATTCCAGAGCTATAAGAGTTTATATTTACTGCTAATATTTATTGTCTTCACCTGGAGGGAGGATACATATAGCAATGATGCAGAGCAACCTACAGACATGCCCCAAAGGATCCAGCCATGACCTCTTGCAAAGTTCATAAAAAGTTGCATCAAATACAAAAGTCCATATCTTTGGGACCATATGGCAGATTAAAAAAACATAGAATACTCCGGGGAGCAGGGGGAATAAAATAAACAGCAAAAACTGGGCCCTTTTTACCTGATGATGGGTCCTCTTTAAAGGCATTGTACAGTAGATGAAAAAAGATATTTCAAGTGATCAGACTGCAAATACTCTCTCCGATCGTGTGCAGCTCCAGTTCCAACTCTTCCTTAACCCACAGGGAAACCAATCCCCCTCTTCTCCCGTTCTGCTGTTTACCCGGTCCCTGCTGGTCTCAACTTCCTGGTCCTGTCTTGAAATACAAGAAATGATTGCTTAGCCAATCACTGTCTGTATCATTGACCCGCCTCAGCCAGTGATTCGCTGATTGGACGGTTCCAGATATTTCCTGTGCGTGAAGACAAAACCAGGATGTAGAGACCAGAAATGAAAGAGTAAGGGGTAGAACAAGAGCTCTGGGGTATTTTCCCAAAAAGAGTATCAATGAAAAATACAGCTTGGCACGCAAGAAGCAGGACCGATATACAATTGTGCCAGGGGTGATAAAAGTATATTACATGCCTGATAAATTACAAGCCACGATGATATGGAGAATCCTTGGTTCAATGTCAACGCATTTTGGAGTCACTTCGACTCCTTCTTCAGGAGAAACCATAAAAAACATGTTTTTGATTTTCTTTTGTTTGTCGTGAAGAAGGAGTTTGAGCGACTCCGAAATGCATTGACATTGAACCAAGAATTCTCCATATCATTGTGGCTTGTCATTTGTCAGCAGTGCAGGATTCTTTCATCACCCTGGGCACAATATATCCTTTGGAAGCTGCAGAGGCTGTGATTTATGTATTTCTTGGTGTTGTGTCTTACACAATGTCTTAAGGTGACCACCACCTACCCTTTTGATTTTACTTTAATACTTGGACAGGACCCTATTGTGTTTTTGCATTGTTTATTAAGAATCAAGACACAGGAAAGGAAAAGTCTAAAAAAAATTGGATCTTAGGAAATGGCAGCACAATCCAATTTTTCAATTTTTTTTCTTACAAAATTGAGAATTTTTGTAACCACTTAAAATAGTTATGAAAAATACTCTACAAGTTCGGTATTTTAACTCAGAATTAGAGCGGGGAAAATGAAACATAGTGGAATATTTTTTTCCATCATTTTACAACACTTGGCTTTTTTTTTTCCTGTTTCTCAGTACATTATATGGTAAACTGTACTGAAAAGTACAACTTGTCCAGCACAAAACAAGCCCTTTAGGCAATGTAGATGGTAAATGTAAAAAGTTTTGCTTCTTGGAAGAAGAGGAGGAAAAAAACAATGAAATTGTAAAAATAAAAATTTGCAGAGAATGATAGATAAAACCCCACCATACCGGGAACGCTATGCCTCCACATTTTCCTAAGAGGCGCCTTTAAGTATTTTGTCCCCCATATCTACCCCACTCCACAGTCTCGGAAACACTTTGACATGGGCTGATTTTGTGGAGTTTTTTAGTTTACCGTATTCTCGTACGAGGCTCAGAACCCTCTGATGTATTCTCCGTTAAATATACCATCGGGGACTTGTGTTTTTATGTTGGCTCAAAGGAAGGTCTGATTCAAACTTTCATAATAAGCCGTTCTTCTGACCACATTACGGCTCCCAGTATGGACATTAGTACAAATTTATGTTCTCAATAACAGAGAACGATCCTGCAAGGATATGTGGTTACAATATTGTTTGGAGGTAATGTTTTACGTTCCGCAGGGTAAACCAACCGGACAGCAAGAGCAACTTGAGGAAAAATAGAAAATCTCATAGAGTGATAAATAAAAATATATTATCAAATACATGACCAGTGGCAATCAGCCAACTAGGACATCAATTGGGGATTGGGAAAGATGGTCATCAGTCACATGGTATGCCAACATTTTGCTTTAATACCATATCATAGAGAAAAATTAAGAATAGAGATGGGCGGACACCTTGATGTTCAGGTCCAGTTGAACAGTTACAAAAAGTTCGGGTTCAGGTACCAGAACAGTACCCCAACCCCATTCACTTGAACGGGGGCCTGAACATCCAGTGTTTGCCACGCTGTCATGTGCATGACAGCGAGGCAAACACTGCTTCTGATCGGCGGTAAAATTATCACTGCCGGTTAGACAGCCGCAGTTCCCATGCTGTCCAAAGACAGTGTGAGGGTGCAGCTGTGATCGGAGATATTAAGTGTCGGGTGATGGAACTACTACTCCCATCAGCTGCCGCTTGCTGTCGCTAATAATAGCGAGAGAAGGATCAGCTGATGGGAGTATTCATCAGCCAGAGCCTACACTGTAAATAAATAATTAAAATAAAAAAACAGCATGGGTTCCCCTGTATAACCAGCCAGGCAAAACTGACAGCTGGGGGCTGCAACCCTCAGCTGTCAGCGTTAGCAAGGCTGGGTATCAAGAATAGAGGGCTCCTCATGCTGTTTTTTAAATTATTTAAATAAATAATTTAAAAAAACGGTGTGGGGTCCCCCCATTTTTGACAACCAGCCAAGATAAAGCAGACAGTTGCAGGCTGGTACTCTCAGGCTGGTAAAGAGCCATGGATATTTGCACCTCAGCCTAAAAATACCAGACCGCAGCTGCCCCAGAAAAGGCACATCAATTCTGGCACTTTGTCTGGCTTTTCCCACTTGCTCTATAGCAGTGGCAAGTGTGGTTCATATTTGTGGGGTTGATGTCGCCTTTGTATTGTCTGGTGACATCAAGCCCACGGGTTAGTAATGGAGAAGTGTCTATAAGACAATATCCATGGCCCCTTACAATACCAGCCCCCACCTGTCTGCTTTAGCTTGGCTAGTTGTCAAAAATTGGGGGGACCCCATGCCGTTTTTATTTTATTTATTTAAATCATTAAAAAATACAGCATGGGGACCCCTCTATTTTTGATAACCAGCCTTGCTGAAGCTGACAGCTGAGGATTGCAGACACCAGCTCTGAGTATTGCCTGGCTGGTTATCAAAAACACAGGGTATCCCAAGACGCTTTTTAAAAAAAAAAGATATTTATTTACAGCACAAGATCTGGTTGATGACTACTCCCATTAGCCGCCGCCTGTTCTCACTGTTATTAGCGGCAGAAGGCGTCAGATGATGGGAGCAGTAGTCCCATCAGCCTACAACAATGACCGGAGGTAAACTTTATACCTCTGATCACAGCTGCAGGCTCATGCTGTCATTTGACAGTGTGGGAACTGCAGCCGTCTGACCAGTGGTGATGATTTTACCGCAGATCAGAAGCGTTTTTTGCCATGCTGTCATGCACATGCGTGACAAACAGCATGACAAACACTTTCAGCTTCCTGGTGAAGTCCATGTTCGGTATACATGCCCGAACAGTGGATGTTCAGTATGGACGCCAAAATTTACTGTTCAGGTTCGCCCATCTCTAATTAAGATCAATAAGACATCCCCTGAGAGGCGACATGTCACCTTCACATTGAACAAATTGAATTAAATTATAACTGGAATGTGCGAAAGAGCTGATACTCCAAACTCTATTGAAGTAGGCACATCCGACCACCAATGAACGGTCGTCTCACGGACATGCTCAGATGGAGAAAAGCAGGACTTAGTCCTAGGGATGTCTGCTCGCCGCTGACTAACGCTGGTTACTATAGCTGAACCTGGGGTGGCAGCAGCAACCAAACACAGAGCATTAGCGTGAGCAAGATGTTGGGACAGATGTCTCTGCTGAGCAAGTGTCATGGTCACGTGTGTCTGGACGCAGATGTTTCCGCAAGGCGAATCCATGTGACACACGTGACCCTGGATACACCGCCTCCAGTGGGGCGCATTTAAATAATAAAACGTGCCGGTGGATACGCCGCCTCCACCTGGCGAATTTAGGTATTACACGTTATACATAAAATCTGGAAACCCCGCCTCCAGTAAGGCGAATTTAAATAATAAGGGGGACCTGGGAAACAATTACAATGGTGGGCCCTGCGATAGGGAATGGGGGACGTGGAGACCTCCTAAGCTCCCCTGAGCCAGTGTCCCTGCACTCCTTACGTTCCCTATACAGGCTCCGAACCTGTCGCCGCATGCGAACCTTAACCCCTTGCTCGCCCTGAACCTAAACCCTCACTAGGGAATAGGTCGGTGCGGAGACTAATCCCACCACTGCACTAATAACACACATGAGGAAAGAGACAATACAGGGGAAACACCACTTAGCTTTGCTCTGTTGCGTATGCTCCTAGCAACAGAGCCCACCACCTGCGTGCATCTTCTCCTCCACCTGGATCCATCACCATAACAGGATCCTGCACCATAGTGCTGCCTAGGAGCAGAGACCACCACCAGTTGCTGCAGCTTAGTAACAGAGTCCCAAGGATGAGTTCAGCTTCTGCCACGAAGTCAAGCATGCTTGAGTCCAGCTCAGCAGCCAAGTCCCACATGGTGAGTGCCACTCTCCATAGTCGCCACTCCACCAGTCCATGCAGACACTTTCCGCTGACACCATCACTGCGACCCCACCACGCCATGCCAGCCCTTCGTCCAGACACCATCGCTGAAACACTTCCCCCCTGGCTAAGCTGCGCAGGACTCCTCACCAGCTCCATCCTTCCTCCAGGCTCTCAAACTCAGAGTGAAAACAATCTCACAATATCACAGGCAGTGATTGCACACCCCTAGCACACCTTTATAGGGTGTCACACCTGATCCATAATTAAGTGCACAAAAACCTAAAGTGCAATACCACTAACCACCACCGGGGACAGTCAAGACACCTTGGAACTTTCCAAAGTAAAAAAAGTTCACCCAGTGCAATTTAAAACTGTCAGATCATGACAGCAAGATCCTCTGCGGCTGAAGAAGAATGGGAGACTGCAGAGGACATGGCTCGAAATTCCCCCTGTGCAGCAGCAGGATCTTTGCACCTCTCGCAATTTACAAGGCAATCGCAACATCTTCTCTATCTGGTCAAGTCGCCAGAATAAAGCCATTACTGTGCAAATGACACAAAGTATCTCACCTGCAATACACAAAACAGCACAGAGACAAGCCTCAAAACGTATGGAACAAGGTTATTTGGAGTGATGAGATCAAATTTGAACTTTTTGGCCAGAAAAAAATCGTCACATTTGGGCCGAGCTCAACAAGGCCTATGATGAAAGGAACACCAATCCTACTGTATAGCATGGAGGTGATGTTTTGAGGATGTGTGAGCTACAAAGGCACAGAAAGCTTGGTCAAAGTTGAAGGAACGATGAATGCGGCACGTTATCAGCAAAAATTGGAGGCAAATTTGCAATCAACAGCCAGGAACCTGCATATGGGACGTACTTGGACATTCCAACATGACAACAATCCAACACACAAGGCCAAGTTGACCTGTCATTTGGTACAGCAGGACAAAGTGAAGGTTCTGGAGTGGCCATCTCAGTCTCCTAACCTCAATGCTAGACAGCCCATGAATTTACAGGAAGTGGAGGCTTTTTGCCAAGGAGAATGGGTAGCTTTACCATCTGAGTAAATAAAGAACCTCATCCACAACTACCACAAAAGACTTCAAGCTGTCACTGATGTTAGAGGGGGCAATACACGGTATTAGGAAATGGGGTATGTAAACTTTTGATCAGGGTCATTTGGATGTTTTGGTTTGTCATTATGAATTAAAAAGAGAAAACACATTAGTATGACAATCAATGTCTTCACCCAACCACTAATCATGGGTGGAGAAAAAGTGTTGGCGTTATCATTCATATTTTCTGAAAAAAAAGCCAAGAAAGCAAAAATTCTGATGGGGTATGTAAACTTTTGAGTACAACTGTATATACCCAATCGATTCATGAAGACTATTTTGATGTTTTTCATCCCATGCGGACTTATCACTTGGGGCCACTAACTTTATGACATCATATTTACCTAATGTGTGTCATGGTGTAGTGAGCACCTGAAGAGCTGATGCTTTAGGAAGTGGTTCAATGACCAACGGCGACGAGCGGAGGATCGATGGCAGGGTTAGGTGAGGAATCAGGTGAGTACAATATTTTATTGTTTTAAATCCAGCAAAACGGCAGCCGACTGGTCACTTTGTTTCTGGATTTGAACAATCCATGAATTTTGGGAGATTCTGCACAAATTTAATTAATTTAGAATCAATTTACTCAACTGTGATAGGTCAAAAGCAAGAAAAATAACATAAAACATAACAAAAATAGCTATACAAAAAGTAAACAAAAATATATTTTAAAAAATAATAAAAAATGACATTACTATGATGTAATATTTTAAATATAAAATTTCCAGAAAAAAAAGAAAAAGGAAAAATAAAGATCCTAAAAGCCAAAATGTCTAAAATTCTAAACAGAACTAGTCTTCATCGCTTAAGCACTAAATATACAGAACAAATTCCCACCTACGGAGATAACGAATCTTTTTTTAATCCTTGTCTGTAACTTTTAGAGTAAAAAATTCTTTATCTGTAATATTTTTCGATTTTCTTACAGTCTTCAAGAATCCATCCCCTCCGCCAACCCCCGCCTTCACCCATAGTCTCATTTCACCTCTTCACCTCTTAGTTTAATCCATTATATTTTAAATAACAATCTGTCCTTACAAAATTGCCTAATTTTTTTCTCCAGTTTTCTTTTAAATTCCATTACGTTTTTGTAATTGACGTTCGAAACTTGAAAAGTTTTATTTCAACTTTCTGCCTAAAAAAAAAAGTCAGAGCTTTCTTTCTGTACAAAAGGTACCAATAATAAAAGACGTAGAAAAAAAAATTAATTATAAACTTTTTTCGGCGTTCCTATCCCTACTTCCGTCTTCGAGGCTTTTTGATGCCTTTTTCTGATTCATCTGTCCTTTGAATGGGTTAAGCAATGGAAATGTTTAAACAATGAGCTTTGTGAATCCGTGGGTAATTACTGTATGTAAATTAACCGCAATCGCCCTATCTTAATTGTCGATTTAGAAATATAATAGAGTAAAGCTGTCTTTGACCAAATTAGCAATCTGTGGTGTACGGTGGAAATTGTATAGAGCTATATAGCATCAAAGGCGAGAAGCCGTTACACTGAGGATTTTAATGTATCTGGAAATGTTTATTGTGCGGCAGAGAGCTGAGGATGCGTCTCTGAGATGTTGGGGTCAAACCAGTTCCAATTTTGTTTTGATGGTGGATTTAAGTAATTCCACTTTTAAGCTTCTAGGATGGTGGAAATTGACTTGTTGCCGCCATTAAACACTTTTATAAGTTTGGGTAAATGTGATTTCTAGATGTCTTGGCGGCACTGTTGGAAGGAACTTAAAAAAAGTAGGACTTTCTGAGAAGTTATACATTGGCAACTTTTTATTATCTTGATTTGTATCTCGAAATGATATAAAAGACAATTATTAGGATCATGCAATGAGACCACTTTGGCTTTAAGTGTACATCATTAGGTAGAGTGATCATTTTTGTCCAAGACGACCAAGGTAAGTGGGCGAGATGGTCTTCAGTAGACGTTTCGAAGCATAGTTCGAATAGTTATATCCATTAAAGTAAACGGCTTCCCATTCTCTCCAGTCCCACAAGCTCGCTGCCTTGGGGTTATCCTTGACACTGATCTCTCTTTCAAACCACATATCCAAGCCCTTTCCACTTCCTGCTTACTTCAACTCAAAACACATTTCACAGATCCGTACATTCCTCACCCAAGAATCTGCAAAAACCCTAGTCCATGCCCTCATCATCTCCCGCCTTGACTACTGCAACCTCCTGCTCTGTGGCCTCCCCTCTAACACTCTCGCACCCCTCCAATCTATTCTAAACTCTGCTGCCTGACTAATCCACCTGTCCCCCTGCTATTCCCCGGCCTCTCCCCTCTGTCAATCCCTGCACTGGCTTCCCATTACCCAAAGACTCCAGTTCAAAACCCTAACCATGACATACAAAGCCATCCACAACATGAGTCCTCCATACATCTGTGACCCCATCTCCTGGTACTTACCTGCATGCAACCTCTGATCCTCACAAGATCTCCTTCTCTACTCCCCTCTTATCTCCTCTTCCCACAATCGCATACAAGATTTCTCCTGCATATCTCCCCTACTCTGGAACTCTCTACCACAACATATCAGACTCTCGCCTACTATGGAAACCTTCAAAAAGAACCTGAAGACCTACCTCTTCCGACAAGCCTACAACCTGCTGTAACCACCGATCCACCAAACCGCTGCACGACCAGCTCTACCCTCTCCTACTGTATCCTCACCCATCCCTTGTAGATTGTGAGTCCTCGCGGGCAGGGTCCTCTCTCCTCCTGTACCAGTTATGACTTGTATTGTTTAACATTATTGTACTTGTTTTTATTATGTATACCCCTCCTCACATGTAAAGCGCCATGGAATAAATGGCGCTATAATAAATAATAATAATAAGTATAGTTTTGAGTTGGGTTCTGGTCTGGTTTAGGGAGACTGAAGCAAGAGTCTGGTGGTGTAAGGTGAACTCCCAAAATTTGGACAATGTTGAAGGGTAATTCAAAGTGTTAAAAAATATATGACAGTGCAAGGTCTAATAGCTCCAATGGAGTTGTGGCGTGAAGCCAATTAACCAATTCTGTACATTTCTATAAGCCCTTTTTGAGAATTTGTAAAATACATTTTATTATCTTGAATTACATCTCGAGATATATAAAAATGACAATAATTTGATAAGGGTGACACAATGGGTCCAATTGAGCACTAGCTATATATAGTTGGGTAGAGCGTTAATTTCTGGCCAAGAAGACCAAGGTAAGTGGATGAGATGGGCTTCAGTAGATGATCTGAAGCATTGATATGAGTTGGGTTCTAGTTCGGTTTTGGATACTGAAGTGGGAATCTGTTGGTGTAAGGTGAACTCCCAAAAATTGGACAATTTTGAAGGGTAATTCAAAGTCTTAGATAATATATGACAGCGCAAGGTCTAATAGATCCACGCGGAGCTGTCCAGTGGAGCCACAGGAATGAACGAATTCTGTAAATTTCTATAAGCACTTTCTGAGAATTTGTACATTGGTAACTTTTTATTAACTCAAATTGAATCTGGAACTGATAAAAAAAAATACAATAACGTAAATATAGTTGGGTGGAGTGAGCTAAGAGGACCAAGATAAGTGGGTGAGATGGACTTCAGCAGATGCTTCGAAGCATAAATATTAGTTAATTTCTGGTCTGATTTAGTGAAACTGAAACAGAAGTCTCTTGGTGAAAGGTGAAGTTGTGAGTTGGGTAATGGTCCGGTTTGTCAAACCTAAGCTATACTTTCCATTAATTGGCCAATTTTTGGCAAAGTGATGTGGACGCAGACTTCAACATTCTAAATGCCTTTGTGTTTTTTTGTCTTTTGGGAAATCTGGTAAACTGAAAAATCAATGGTCAATAAAAAACCAAAAACCGACCAACAAAAAGCAAACAAATCAAAGACCAAAAATGTAAAGTAGTGAAGAAGACCTTCCTCAACTCTGTCACGCTGATACCCATCAATGAAGAGGTACCCTTTCAGAAAATGTCCTACAAACATGGCCACCCAAGTTCAACGTTGTGGAAGATATTTTTACTAGCCTTTCAATGTGAACAAAATTTTTGGGAAATAGTTGAGATATAAATATTGAAGTGGTTGGGATAAGTAGCCACCTGCCTCTTCTATATCGCAGGTTATTTGACCATAGTATGAACATTTTAGGTTCTTCCCAGAAAATTCGAAAGAAAAAAACTTTTTTGAATTTTTTTTGTACTAAATTTTCCATTTAAAACCACGATTTATTCGACTTTACAGCATTTTCTTTAATTAACTCATCAGCTGAGGTGGAGAATGGATTTTACCGGTAAGACTCAAGCAAAAACATCTCCGATTCATTATGGCTCTAAGCTACGAGTAGGGCTGACATCTTCTACCAATTAATTTAATAGCTTATATTTTTTTATATGCTTTTTAGATATTTTTTTCCCCGGTGGTCTTCCGTATCGTAACTTACTTGTATGCAATCTAATAGGGATCATCTGAGAATGAAGAACATGGACCTCTTGATCTCTCCCTGGCAATCTACTCAGCTGAGGCTACGGGGAGGTGGTTAAGGGTCAATGAAACAATTAGATTATGGAGAACCTCCGTCTGGCAGATCGCGGGTGATATTACAAATATCCATCAGTCCGATGGCATTTAACAGACCTAGCGTAATTAATTTGATGTTATTAAATCAATATTTTATGAAAGCTGACTTGATGGTAATTGAACATGCAGGAGGCGAATGGAAAATAATATAAAAAAAAAAAAATCATTTGTTTTATGCTAAGAAATGTGTTAACCTGGCGGGAGCTATAAATCAATTTCGGTGGATGAGTAGAAAGGAGGTTTTACTGGATTTTTTGCTTTTTTGTCTTATAACCATATTATCACTGCGTTTAAAAAAAAGAATTACATTTCTGGGTAAAAAAAAAAAAGTCAGTGCAGCAAAAATATTATTATTATTAGTATTAGTGTTATCATTAATAGTATTATTACTATATTCTGTATTTTGAATACTATTCTTATTATTTTATTTTGTATTTCAGATAATAGTATTAATATTTAATATAATATTGACTTTTATAGGAAAGTCTTGTGGGCATGCTCTGTGCCTTCCAATCTGAAGATTACTAACTGAATTCTATAGGAGACTGTGGTGGGCATGCTCTGTGACTTTATAGAGGTCTGTTGTGAGCATGGTCTGTGACTTCTAATCTTAAGATAACTTATTAATAGTATAGAATCACAGAGCATGCCCACAACACTCTCCTATAGAAGTCAGTAAGTTATCAGCAGATTAGAAGGCACAGAGCATGCCCACAACACTCTCCTATAGAAGTCAGTAAGTTGTCCTCAGATTAGATGGCACAGAGCATGCCCATAACACTCTCCTATAGAAGTCAGTAAGTTGTCCTCAGATTAGAAGGCACAGAGCATGCCCACAACACTCTCCGATAGAAGTCAGTAAGTTGTCCTCAGATTAGATGGCACAGAGCATGCCCACAACACTCTCCTATAGAAGTCAGTAAGTTGTCCTCAGATTAGAAGGCACAGAGCATGCCCACAACACTCTCCTATAGAAGTCAGTAAGTTGTCCTCAGATTAGAAGGCACAGAGCATGCCCACAACACTCTCCTATAGAAGTCAGTAAGTTGTCCTCAGATTAGAAGGCACAGAGCATGCCCACAACACTCTCCTATAGAAGTCAGTAAGTTATCCTCAGATTAGAAGGCACAGAGCATGCCCACAACACTCTCCGATAGAAGTCAGTAAGTTGTCCTCAGATTAGATGGCACAGAGCATGCCCACAACACTCTCCGATAGAAGTCAGTAAGTTGTCCTCAGATTAGATGGCACAGAGCATGCCCACAACACTCTCCTATAGAAGTCAGTAAGTTATCAGCAGATTAGAAGGCACAGAGCATGCCCACAACACTCTCCTATAGAAGTCAGTAAGTTGTCCTCAGATTAGATGGCACAGAGCATGCCCATAACACTCTCCTATAGAAGTCAGTAAGTTGTCCTCAGATTAGAAGGCACAGAGCATGCCCACAACACTCTCCGATAGAAGTCAGTAAGTTGTCCTCAGATTAGATGGCACAGAGCATGCCCACAACACTCTCCTATAGAAGTCAGTAAGTTGTCCTCAGATTAGAAGGCACAGAGCATGCCCACAACACTCTCCTATAGAAGTCAGTAAGTTGTCCTCAGATTAGAAGGCACAGAGCATGCCCACAACACTCTCCTATAGAAGTCAGTAAGTTGTCCTCAGATTAGAAGGCACAGAGCATGCCCACAACACTCTCCTATAGAAGTCAGTAAGTTGTCCTCAGATTAGAAGGCACAGAGCATGCCCACAACACTCTCCTATAGAAGTCAGTAAGTTGTCCTCAGATTAGATGGCACAGAGCATGCCCACAACACTCTCCTATAGAAGTCAGTAAGTTGTCCTCAGATTAGATGGCACAGAGCATGCCCACAACACTCTCCTATAGAAGTCAGCAAATTGTCCTCAGATTGGACGGCACAGAGCATGCCCACAACACTCTCCTATAGAAGTCATCAAATTGTCCTCAGATTGGACGGCACAGAGCATGCCCACAACATTCTCCTATAGAAGTCAGTAAGTTATCCTCAGATTAGAAGGCACAGAGCATGCCCACAACACTCTCCTATAGAAGTCAGTAAGATATCCTCAGATTGGATGGCACAGAGCATGCCCACAACAGTCTCTTATAGAAGTCAATAAGTTATCCTCAGATTAGAAGGCACAGAGCATGCCCACAACAGTCTCTTATAGAAGTCAATAAGTTATCCTCAGATTAGAAGGCACAGAGCATGCCCATAACACTCTCCTATAGAAGTCAGTAAATTGTCCTCAGATTGGACGGCACAGAGCATGCCCACAACATTCTCCTATAGAAGTCAGTAAATTGTCCTCAGATTAGAAGTCACAGAGCATGCCCACAACACTCTCCTATAGAAGTCAGTAAGTTATCCTCAGATTAGAAGGCACAGAGCATGCCCACAACACTCTCCTATAGAAGTCAGTAAGTTATCCTCAGATTGGATGGCACAGAGCATGCCCACAACAGTCTCTTATAGAAGTCAATAAGTTATCCTCAGATTAGAAGGCACAGAGCATGCCCACAACAGTCTCTTATAGAAGTCAATAAGTTATCCTCAGATTAGAAGGCACAGAGCATGCCCATAACACTCTCCTATAGAAGTCAGTAAATTGTCCTCAGATTGGACGGCACAGAGCATGCCCACAACACTCTCCTATAGAAGTCAGTAAATTGTCCTCAGATTAGAAGTCACAGAGCATGCCCACAACAGTCTCCTATAGAAGTCAGTAAGTTATCCTCAGATTAGACGGCACTGAGCATGCCCATAACACTCTTCTATAGACGTCAGTAAATTACCCCCAGATTAGAAGGCACAGAGCATGCCCATAACACTCTTCTATAGACGTCAGTAAATTACCCCCAGATTAGACGGCACTGAGCATGCCCATAACACTCTTCTATAGACGTCAGTAAATTACCCCCAGATTAGAAGGCACAGAGCATGCCCACAACAGTCTCCTATAGAAGTCAATAAGTTATCCTCAGATTAGAAGGCACAGAGCATGCCCACAACACTCTCCTATAGAAGTCAGTAAATTCAGTAAATTGTCCTCAGATTAGAAGTCACAGAGCATGCCCACAACAGTCTCCTATAGAAGTCAGTAAGTTATCCACAGATTGGATGGCATGGAGCATGCCCACAACATTCTCCTATAGAAGTCAGTAAGTTATCCTCAGATTAGACGGCACTGAGCATGCCCATAACACTCTTCTATAGACGTCAGTAAATTACCGCCAGATTAGAAGGCACGGAGCATGCCCACAACACTCCTATAGAAATCAGTAAGTTATCAGCAGATTAGAAGTCACAAAGCACGACCACAACACTCTCCTATAGAAGTCTATGTAATCAAAGATTAGAAGTCACAAAGCACGACTACAACACTCTCCCATAGAAGTCTATGTATCCGAAGATTTGAAGTCAAAGAGCATGCTCACGGCAGTCTACGAAAGAAGTCAATGTTATTAGCAGATTAGAGGTCACAGAGCATGACCACAACACTCTCCTATAGAAGTCAATGTTATCTTCAGAATATACTGTAAATCTCAATTGATAAAACCATCTAAAAACATCCGGACCACGAGCCGACGCAACTGTGTCCAAAGAAAAAATCTTATCATCTGATGTGGTGAAAACGCATGTGAATTTGGTGCAAGATGGTAATTATTTGGGCACAAGCGATAAACCACAGCAAAACATATTACACATAACTGCAAAGAGATGGCACAGAAGCAATAACCGGGACCGCTGTGTTTGTTTTGGTCTCTCCTGTAATTCATTGGTTTGTGTTTTTTCCGCCGAAGCTTCTAATTACTAAGTTACTATAAATAATGAATCCATAATTACCGGAGAATCTCAGCTGTCAGGAGGAGAAAGTGAGAGAGGAAGGGAGGAGAGGAGACCGATATTTATCTATCTATCTATCTATCTATCTATCTACTGTCAAAAATCACAGCCAGAGGGGTCATAATGAACCACCCAAACTGTTATCTGTTTCTCACTAACAGCTCTCTGCTGCCCCCTATCATCCGGACAATTACGTGATTGGCCGACTATTAACTGCCGGTTATTGGGAAACTAACAGTGAGCGTATAGTATATACACCCCTGATTTCTACGCTTGAGAAATGTGTATATAGCCCCCGATACAGTCACGGTTAGCTCCTCCTCAATAATCCAAGAACTCCCTGCTGCCACCACCAGTCATTTCTATGCAGGATGACTGGACGCCTAGCTCTGATAGCGTATGGCTTCGGGGTACGGTTTACAGAATAAAAGGAGCATAATTATTACATTTTATGTAGGCAGTGATTATAAAAAAAATTCAAAATATTTAGAGGACAAAACATTGCAGCATATGCAATTACATAAAATAAAATGGATTAACAGACAAACTTACTATGCTGGTCACAGAGATGGCTCATTGCAAGGATGGGAGCAATCCGATTGAAAACGTTGGGTTAACGGAATCAATCCTACACGGGTATGTATCTTCCTTGGCATAGAACACAGATCATAGTTCACTTTGACCTT
The DNA here is from genome assembly GCF_039654945.1 of Dendrobates tinctorius. Taxonomy (NCBI): domain Eukaryota; kingdom Metazoa; phylum Chordata; class Amphibia; order Anura; family Dendrobatidae; genus Dendrobates; species Dendrobates tinctorius. The sequence continues at coordinate 24,406,016 of NW_027361731.1, read as the reverse complement.
TTATCAGCACCTAAGTTACACCCACACACCTCCCCATGATGACCTTATGTGGGCCGCGTTGTGGGATGCTCTTCAGATTTTTATGAAATTCACAATATTATCAATATCTTCACTGTTGTCGATCGAAGAAGTTTGAGATTACCGCCATATTTTTATGGAGATTTTACCTTTGCATAGATTATAAACATGACATGGTTGGTGTCAGTTATCTGGCCACTATTGATTTGGGGCTTATAGGCAAGTGTCACAGTTATGAGAAAATATGCATATTCTTCCCCGATTTAGTCCTGAACTTGCAAATGCATGTTCCATCATTATTGGATCTATACAAACATTGATATTCATAACTTTCTGTCACAGACACCAAGTTTGGGGGAAGTTTTTTTCACCATAGCAGCTTTATCCTGGAGACACAATAGGTATCCTGTCTTAATTATCTGTCCCATCTATAAATCTCCATCTCCCTCACAATAGACATCCTCTTTGGCACTGCAAAAGTCCTAGGCATCAAAAGAAGTTTGAGGCTGGAGCGCCTGCATTGTAGTTAGGTTTGCCATTTCCCAGCTTATTGTAATTTCATACTTCCCTATGTTCATTGTGCAATTATACACCAAAGCGGATTAGAATGTCAGCTTTTTTCCCACTAGAAAAGAGAGAGGAGGAGGGAGGTGGGATTGGTGAATGCCTTATCACTAGAATGGCTTTAAGGGTCTTAATATTTTCTATGACACCTCGCCCTTTTTGAGGAGGTGTGGGGGGGCTGATTTACAGATCACCCCACAAGCCCACCTTACGGCCCACCATTCCTGGATACCATCTCTTTCTGGGATTCAGAGATGGGCTTCTCCAAGGGTACACAGAGCCACAAGACAGGTCTGAGACACCTGGCTAGAGGTAGCCAGAAGTGACGCCAAGGCCCCAGCCTCACAGAACACAGAACCCTCCCCCATTAGTACCTGTTCTGGGTCAGTCACTAGTTCTATAATCCTGCTGGATGAGGAAGGTCCAAAAGGCAGTGCGTTATATGCGTTCTGGGCTCCACGGCTGTAGGTGACAGCGGCTAGGTAGGCTGTCATCCCTGGAGATAACATTTTCCCATTTGTTTGACAGGCTGTGAACCTAACTCCCACCACCCTGATCGACTGTGAATACTACATTCCTGCCATTCTGACAGGCTGTGAAAAACAACTGCCAACCACCATGACAGATTTGTAGTACAATTTTCCCACCCTCCTGACAGGGTACCTCTTTCCCATCATCTAGACAGACAGTGGGACACACTTTTCACCTACCCTGACCAGTGGTGGAACATACTTTTCCACATCCCAGACAGGCTGGGGATAATCCACATCATGGTCCGCTGCACGCGACCATGTTTCTTATGATCTACGTGCTTCTCCTCATCCTCCCGTTACCTTTGGAGCGATGCTCATTATGAGTCAGCTACCACAGGCCATGTCACCATCCATTGTGACACTGGTTGGTTGCACTCGACCACTTTACTTATGAGACCCGTGCTTCTCCCCATCCTCCCTTGTTACCTCAATGTCCGTCTTGACACTGGTCAGCTGCATGGGACCACCTGCTTCATGATCTCTGTACCAAAGCCGGAGACAGTCAGGGTCTTCCCAGGGATGAGCTCTTCAGGTAACACAAACTTAGGGTGTACGTCCTGTACCTGTGTCTTTGCGCCCAACAGTAATGGTGTTGCCCGCGGTAACAAGTTATAAATTTTCACAGGCCCTCCCAACTGCCGCACCCACAAAACGAACAGCTGCACCAGGCCCAGAGGCTTCAGATATGGGGTTCATCTTCTTCCTTTCCGGGCAGAGGAGGCTGATGTGACAAGATCGGTCTAATATATATCTTCGGCTGTAGTCAGAAGCATGCAGTGTGCTGGAAGATGAGGTGGGACACCCTGAGGGTCGGCTGGCAGGGGCACTGGGGGTGATTGTCAGCTTACTCCCATTCCAGCTGGCGAAGGTCGACATCCACACCACAGGTGTGTGGTTGGCCTCACAGATGTCTGATCTGGGCTGCTTTGGCGGCCTCCTTTGTCTCCCAGTCCATCACGAACTGTCACACCTTCACAGGGCAAAGATGAAGGAACTGGTCTTTCATCATCAGGTCCTCCAATTCCTTAAAGGTGGTAACTAATAATCCTCAGATCCAGTGCTTGAAGTTGGTTCTGAGCGTATCCGCAATGTCACTATAGCAGTCATATGGTCCATGCTGGAGGTCCCGGAACTTTTTGTGTTACATCTCTGTTGTCAGCTGGTACTTTTTTTATCAAGACCTGATTTATGACATTGTAATCTCCATCTTGATCTCGGGGAAGAGAGGTAAACTCCCCCAGAGCTTTTCCTCGGAGCACTGGGGTTAAATATCAAGCCCACTGGTCTGCAGGCAGCTGGTACTGTCTGCAGGCCTTTTCAAACCCCTACAGATATATGTCCAAGTCCCCACCCTTATATATGTCAGGGAAATGCTCAGGACTGGATATGAAGCAGTTGGCATTGCTCGATGGGGAAGATCTCTGAATCTGGATTTGAGCTAACACCAGCTGGTACTGACGCTTGGCTTGTGCCTATCCCTCAGCTATATCAGCCTGGGCCTGACACTCAGATTTCTCACCCTGGGCTTGTCATTCTCGTGTTGCAGCCTTGCGGTCGGTTTGAGCTTGTTGCTCTGCTCGCTTTTGGAATTGCAGAATCAGCTTCACGATCGTCTTGCGCCAAGTTGCTGGAAGGTCATCTGCAGGTGGGGGTCCACGCTACTCTGGTTGTGGGTATGGCTGGTATTCACATGTGGGACCTGTACAGCAGCGCCACCTGCGCCCTTGGATCGTCTCTTCTTCATCAGTGCTCGGCTGATGGTCTTGCTCTCCGTCACCTTGCACCTTGCAGCAGTGATTTGGTGCCTGTTTTTTCAGTCAATTCAACCCTTCTCATCGTACAGAGGGCAATAATCCTTGGTCTGCTGGTTGTACCAGGGCTCTCCTAGTGTAGCCATCATTGCCAAACAAACGATAAGACAGAAAAACAAGAGGGGTAGGGGTGTAACTGCTACATGTACTGTAATGTCCCAAATGATAAAATTAAAACACTTAGTCTGATTCCTAGACACTTTGCACAGAATTCTTGCAAGGACAAAGCAAGTTTTCAGTAACAGGAATGATATTTCAAACCAGATCACTGATGTTCTGTAATATCCCACTGCTTGCCACCAATTATCAAGGAACAGACACCAGAGGAGTCCTGCATGTCCCATTGTTGCCACCATTTACCAAGGGACAATATTGGTGAGACCACGTTGGATCCCACAGCTGCCAACAATTGTCAAAGATCGCTGCCACGTGGGTTGTAACTGAACCAACCTGCTGTAATCTTTTTGTCACAAATAGCTCTCTGCTGTCCCTATCATCAGGATAATTACACAATTGATCGATGATTAATGGATGAGGCTACAGTTGTTTCCACTAAGGTCAGTTATGGAGAAACTAAGAGTGAGTGTATGGTATATACTCCCGATACCAATGCATGGAATATGTGTATATACCCCGGTATGGTCACTGCTAAATCCACGATAACCCAAGAACTACTTACTGCCACTACCAGTCATTTATACAGGCTGACTGGAGGCCTGGTTTTGGTAGTTTTGGTATTGTATGGCTTTGGGGTGCGGTTTATAGAACAAAAGGAACAGAACTCTTACATTTTTTGTTTAATCCAGAACGAGAGGCAGTGTTTATGAAAAATATACAAAAGATTTTACAAAGGGGACAAAACAACAAAGCATATGCAATTACATAAAATGAAATGCATTAACAGAGAAAGTTACAGAGATGACTCAGCTAGGGGATGGAAGTAATCTGATTTGGTTAACAGAATCGAACCTACACTGGTATGTATCTTCCTTGACATTGAACACAGATCATAATTCACCTTGACCTTTTCTCAGAACCTAAGCTACCCCCCAACCCTACCCCCAATAATGATTTCATGTGGGCCAGGTTGTGAGTTGTTCTTTATCTATCTGTCTGTCTATCTATATATCTATTTTTCCATTCTTTCTTTCCTATTTATATATCATCTCATGAGGTTTCAGAACAATTTCCATTCCTAGACAAGAATAAGGATAGACATGGAGAAGTGCCCCCACGTGAGGTTGTTGGAGTCCTTGGACGCCTCTCGCTGGAGGGTGTTCTGGGGAATAGGAAGCACTTAGCCTCATTGTAATTAGTGAGATAGCTCCTGTGCGTCACTACCGCTTTAAGTAGTACGCCTCATCTGCCATCTACTCTGAAATCAATCAATGCCCGAAACCAAATGTCCATGAGGACTGAAAAAAAAATATACGAGGAATCAATGTTTGGCCCTGAGTGACTGAGTAAAGAGGCCGGTACATGATGTTATCTACCATTGATGTAATGCGTCTGGCATTGTGAATGGTGATTGCTCCGGTAGGTGACCAGTCTATTGGGGTCAAATGACCAGGGGTTGTAACCAGGGCTTTGGTGCCCTAGGCAGATAAAGCCAATGGCATCCCCACCCCAAAGGAATGGCTCAGGGACTAAGGTAACAGGACCCCTAATGCACATTCCCCCTTCCCCTTCAATGTGTTAGGTAGCAAATGCTGATGACCACTTCCACTAGAATTGTTACCTTTTCCAAAAAAAAAAGGTATCAAAAGTAAAAAAAAAAAGTGGTGTACTTTAGGGATGTGACAGGGAGTGCAATTTCAAAGTTAGATACAGAATCAATCATTATTTGCAGACCATTTGCACAATACAAGGGGAAAAATAGCAATATTCATCTCTAACATCCTATATTTTAACTGTACAACCCAAGGATAGTTAGAAAAACGAATAAAGCGTAACTATTATCAGGGCTGTTTGGTTTCAATTAAGGTTTTCAGCATTTGGCAAATTTTTTTGTGTCCGTCATGTGACTGTGGTGCCCCTGAGGCATCAGTTGCCACAGAGGTACTGCACCTTCTCCAAAGGTGTGGTACCCCACCATCCAGGTAGGGTGGGAACTCCCTTTCACATTCCAACACCTGCACCCCACACACAGGATAGTTCAGCAGGGACCCATCCATGCTTTATGCTGGAAAGGTCATAGGATGCCTTTTGTGGTCCCTGGCTTCGTAACACGGGAGGTGCTGGGGAGGCGGGTGGAGTTAGATATAAAAGAGAGGGAAGGTGTAAGATTTCAGGTCAGTCTGACAGAGGGTGAGAGAGAAAGGAAGTCACTCAGACAGGAGTGAGGATCCCTGGAAGAGGGATGGAGGAAGGAGTGCTGCAGCTGCCCCAGTGAAGTGGGCCAGCTGGCACGGGAAAGGAACAGAAGGAAGGAGACGTAGACTGGAGACTACAGATTCCATAAGAGAGAGAGAACAGATCGGAACGAAGGAGAATAGAAGGACGGTGGGAAGCAGGCTGAGAAAGAGAGAGAACCCTTCCAGTCCAGAGCGCAAAGGCCGGGGCCCGGTCCCCAAGGTTGATTGGATCTTTATGTCCGGCAACAGACACCGGAGGAGTAGTGAGCCACTAACGCCTTACTCCCATCATAGACTTGGGACACAACAGCAACTGGATAGTGAGCCGGGACACAGAGAGGAGTCCCTGAAGCAGGCTACAGCTGTCTGTCATACAAGTAGAGACTAGGAACACCTAGAGAGAGGCATTCCAGGGTAACTAAGTACTGGAGTGCTTCGCACCTAGAGGCGCATTGGAGGAGTCGTTCAGTAAGGTACATATTGGCGGAGTGTGGAGGGGAGAATCCTATCCTGCCTGGAGGTTGGCTGGGGCCCTGACCTGAAGAACACAGTGTGGAGGCAGGCATTTGTGTGAACTGCAAACAGTGAGTAAAGCTTTGAAACCGCATACTCTGGTGTCCTCCAGTTATTCCAGCACCGCTACACCTGAGTACCAGCCTCTTTACCACCTGTGGGGAGCTACACCATCTTTGCTGCACCACACCATCAGTCCCAGTGGATCTGCATGCAGTGTTGGCTCAACATCTCACTTGCCAAACACCACGGGTGGCGTCACGAACTATCCAAATAAACTATTACACCATTAACATCACCGCCATTGATATTGGGCGCCAGGGCCACAGACCGGGTCACCACTGCTGTGACACACATTCCCTCTGACACTGGCCTGGTACCGAGTACCCCACTGCCCTGGGTGTGAGGGTGACCCATGACAAATACAGCTTGCACAAAACTAATGGTGGTTCTGGTGATGCATTCCAGTTCTGGTGACATATTCATGTAGTAATAGTTGTTCGGGTGCTGTATTCATGTAGTTATGATTCTGGTGAAATATTCATCACCAGAATCACCATTAGTACATGAATACAGAGCCAAAATCATCATCAGTACATAATTATAACACCATAGCCATCAATTGTATGTGAATGTGAGACAGAAACAACATGAGTACATGAATACATCACTCAAACCACCATTAGTTCATGAATGCATCACTAGATCCACCTTCAGTACTTTAATACATCAACAAACCCACCATCATGTTTGTCACCAGAACCTCCATCAGTACATGAATACTTCACCAGAATTATCATAAGTATATGATTACATGACCAGAACCAAAAGTACTTGAATACAAGAACCAAGCTTAGTACAACGATCAATTGTAATATCAAGTCAGCCCCATAAACAATTGTATCACATGAACCTGCAACCCTACAACCCCCAGTATGTGTTTTACAATAGTAAGGAGATGCTGGGAGTTGTTATTAACAGCCATCATCAGACAGTGGACCACACAGAAACTGCAGTATTAACTGAGAATTAGTCAGTATCACAAATAATGATGACACATTCCTAACTGTTGTGTAGTCAGTTGAATTCTACAGAAAGCTCAGGTTGTCCTTCCCCTCTTTCCTTCATGTACACCACTCATGACTATTTCCTGACCCCCAATAAAGGCGATGTGGGAGAAAATGAAAGAAATCTAAACAGGACACGTTGTCATTGTTATCTCAGTGGTGCAGCATCAGGCTTCCACCACATCTCAATATGAATACTGGGTTTTTGGTGACAAGTGTAGGTGCTAAAGTGATGGGCGACATATTTTTTCTGTGTGGCCTGTGCATTACATTAGAATGAACATCAGCCAGGTGGATAACATTGTATATGCCATGTCTCATATGTATAGAAAGCTAAAATTCTAACTGGAAATATGATGTTACTCTCTTCCACCTGGGACCTACAGAGGGGCAGATATCCCTAAATCCTGGGATCTCATAATTTTTGGTACCTGAGTCCGCATCTCATTTACCAGCCCCCACTGAACTGTGAAAGCAACGACTATCTGGCCTAGTAGCTATAGTAGTCATTGTCTCATCCATCAAACATCAGTCAGCGGTGTGACTGTCCTAATAATTGGTAGCAGCGGTGGGATATCTTCCGGATCTTCTTGACAATTCCTTTTGACCTGATTTGTCAAGTCACTTCTTCCATATTTTCTTCTCTGAAGCTTAAGTTGTGATTTCTTAAGGGTATTTGTGACTTAAGAAATATTACATTTTTGTTACCTGGTGTAAATACTGCTGTTCTCCTGAAACCGACGATGTTTTCCTTGTGTTCGTGTGTAGGGTTCAGACAGGTTCTCAGGATGCAGTGACGAGACACGAGACTGAGTGTGATTTGTAAAATAAACGTTTATAAATTGGTGCCGCTGGGGCTTTGCTGAACAAACCAAATAGGCAAAAACAAACTGTCCTCGCAGGGACTCAATAACATTTACAACACTTTTTCTTATATTAAATACGACTAATCCGGCTAGTCCGGGTGTTGCAGGCCACGTACGGCCGAACTAAGGGTCCTTATTTCCTATGGACAACTTATCCTTCCAGGCATCATTCAGGATCGCAGATGCAGCCGCTTAGAGATCGTTGATGCGGCTGTCTTGACGCCTCGGTATCCCAGGAAGATTTGGGCTCGACAGGCCCTGAAGAAACGATGTCGGTGGGACGCAACAGGCCCTGAAGAAACGATGTCGGTGGGGTGCAACAGGCCCTGAAGAAACTGTGCCGGTGGGGCGCAACAGGCCCTGAAAAAACGGTGCCGATGGGGCGCAACAGGCCCTGAAGAAATTGTGCCGATGGGGCGCAACAGGCCCTGAAGAAACTGTGCCGGTGGGGCGCAACAGGCCCTGAAGAAACGGTGCCGAAGGGGCGCAACAGGCCCTGAAGAAACTGTGCCGATGGGTGCAACAGGAGTCTCCTTGCGACTCTCGTCTCACAGCGGAGTCATGACGCAGTCTCTAAATATAACCGTTCACCAACCTCTGCTCAGAGTCCCTCAGCAAACCGGACGGGGACCTCTACGGCCGCCTGTAGCGAGGTGGCGCCCCCTGGGGCCGGTGATGACAGGGTCGCAGCTGTGGGAGGAGGCAGGGGGTCAGTGTCCTGACCGCTGTAACCGAATGATCTGTAGTCACAGCGGTCACTTGAGGTAGCGGACTTGTCACAACAGGGCGGGAAACAGCGCGAGTCGCTGTATGCGACCGTATGCAGGGAGCGGCCGCCAGTGAAAGTCTCTCACGTGACACTTGTCGGTGAGTGCGTAGCTTTCCCCTCACAGACCCCTGTCGGCCTCTCCAAAACACACTGTCCGCTCCCTCGGTCCTCTCTATCTTACACGGCTTCCTGTCTGTTGTCAGGCTCTCTGTCAACAGCCACTTCAGCGCGCCCCCTGCTCTTTTTATCCTTGCCCCTCCCCCTGCTTCCCTGACAACTTCAGTCAAGTCTCTCCCTTTACTGTCCTCCCAGTATCGTTCCCTCAGGAACCCTGATGGCGGTCCCCTGGGTACCTGCCCGGTCACTGCCTGGGAGTCCTCCTCCCCACACATGCTCTTCTCTTCATTGTTATCAAAGTGGGCAGGACCCAGAACCCTTCTCTATTTGTCTACTTGATGACCACTCCCACTTGGCTAAAAAAAGGCTAATTTTATATATAGGGAAAAAGTGTCCATATCTCAGGAACAGAGAGGCGCACAAACAAAAAAAAGACGGCATCGGATTCAGGAAAACAGCGGCATTTACACCGGGACATATTTCTGGCTAATGACGAGTCTTCTTTAAACCTTTTGATCTTAAATAAAAGCTCTGAGAATTGATCTAAAGATGTCGACTTAGCTGAAGAATAATCTTTTACCTCCGATGACTTCATCCCGGACCAGTCACAACGTTGTCACTGCTTCTATATTTGGATCTGTTCCATTGATGTCAAACTGTCTGAAAACCTGATATTTCTGACCAATTTTCTGATGTACTTAATACCAGCTATTCTCCAGGATTATTAAGTATTTCCAAGTCTTTGCCCTCCCCACGGAGTCCGAAAATAACAGCACAGTAAAATAGCTTCATTTATAATGCCCGGCGCTGAGTTGTTACGATAATTAAGGTCATCATAACCCAGAATATTGTTTTCTTTGGCGGCTGAAGAACGATTATGAGAGTCTTCCATTCTTAGATGCTGTGCGGAATGTGCTGCCTACAATTGAGTGGAATCAATAGGACATTGTTGATACCATTATATTCTAAATAAAAGGTAAACGGAGACCTCCAACGGTCACACCTTGAGAATTTCCACTATAACTTTGTGGACCCCTTGTTCTCGGAAAACGACCATGTGATTCATAACATTTGTACTTTGTCTTCTGGAATTTGTCGAGATATAAGCGTATCGATTAGTTTAAAAATCGAAGTTGTGTTGTATGTTAGGAAATTCACTAAACCTGGTGAATTTGAACAATTTGCAAATTGCCAAAAATAAAAATGCCCACGCATGTGCTACTCAAAGAAGATTGAATCATACAGTGAAGGCTTACATAACCTGAGACGTGACAGGGCAGGCTTCCCCATAGTGCTATGCAACTATCACATCACATGGTATAGCACATACATTCAGAAAGGACTATCGGAGCCTATATAAAAGCAGAGGCAGGGAACGTAGCAGCCATTTTGTGGTGACTCTGGATAGTGAGCAGATGTCACTGCTTAGCACTACAGATAAGGCGAGAAAGACATAAAACACTGAAAAAACATTACAGACAGTGTGTGACAGGACAACAGTGAGTGGCTACCATACATATTGAAGTCATTACTATGGCTGTGTTAATGTGGTTGGATACAGTCCTAGAGGACCTCGGAGTGTTACACAAGCTTTTTAATCATGGAACTTGAAAATCATGATGAAACGATTTACTGTAAATTGTTTTTGGTGGAAAAGTTGACAAACTGGTGAATTTGAGCATCACTTTTTAGGACGAAATATCAGCTTAGATATAAGGGGGCGAATGGGGACAGAAAAAAAATTACAGAAGATAAAGTGTCCTCGGAAGGCCAGTTGGATTTTTCTTGCTTTCATCTCATGTTGGCAGAAGACCTAGAGCTCTTTTTCACTCCGGTTTTGTTGGAAGGCCAAAGCAGGTGAGAAGAACATGAAAAGTATATGAGCTCCAGAAGAAGAAGGGGGAAAATGGGGTTGATAGAATTTGTAGGTTTATGAGAAAGTTGAAATTGAAAATCCTACCTAATTTTTCCACAAAAAATTCTATTAATCCCAAATTAATGGGATTGATAATTGGCATTTGTTACTAATCATCAAACAAGTCAATACTTTCATCCAAAAACTTGGTCAACTTGTTCAATCAAGACCAATAACATGCATACAAATTAAAATGTGTCCTCCATTAGTTTCACCACCAGAACTCTTGTGTAAATCTTCAACTCCAGCAAAGGTTTTCACCACCTAATATCAAATGAAATAGGGCAACCAAGACTTGTCTTGCTCCATGGGGCACGTAGCAGCTTAACCGTCTACGACCTACTACCAAGGTCAAACCCTTAAGCAGACCAGGTTTATACTTAGATAGAAGTCCTTATTCTATCAGCAATGGTTCCTACAAAAATGGCTGGATATCCTGACCGTTAGTTCTCATAAATATTTGAGGGATATGGTACAAACCAATATTCATCATTCTACTCCGACACTTATAAAAACGTGTCACACTACTAGGTAATGAATGTAGATGGCCATTGTAGTGAGCTCTGCTCACTTATTGCAGCATAAATGGAAATATAGAGTTGCCTAGTCCTCTCTACTGACGAGACGTTCCCCATGTCTGGTTCATGTTCTTTTCCAAGTCTGAAAAGTTGATTCTTGATTAAGATAATTTGCTCGTCTAGTCTGCTCATTGCATATATTAATTGTTTTTTTTTCTCATGATGAAGATAAAATGTAATCACTTAGTGGATGAAAATAGGTTGTTTCTGAAAAACCGTGGTAGGACGATGATGTCTCATTTTATGTTGTTAACTGAAGACCCCTGTACTCGTTCCTTTGACCTCCGAGCTGGAATTTATGACAAGAACATTATAGTGTTGAAGCTTTTAATTATTTGTACTTGGAGTTCTCCATTAAATGTGGCCCAAAACATTATCTGTAATGTAAAAAAAATGGTTTGGATTCGACAGGAAAATATAAGGTCAACTAATGATGATGACTCCAAGAAAGGACCATGACAGGTCCCATGCAACCTCCAAGTTTTCGCATCATATATATACAAGATATGTTATTATTGTAAAAGGGTAACCAGACATACAGGATCATAACCAACCTTGTTTCTGGGGCTAACCACTAATAGTCTTCATAGTTAAGCATAGTTTACTCCAATTTCCCGAGTTCTCTGATAAATTTTGTTCTACTTTTGGCTTGCCTCACCATTCGTGAACCATAGCTTTTAGTACCTCTTGACTCATCTTCAGCTTGAAGTGATCTGAGACCATCTGCATCTTTTTTTATTTCACTATTGTATTTCATTTCAGAGCAAAATTTAGATCTTCATTCTGATAAGTGATCTAAAGGCTTTGTGTGAAGACACAGCATTGTATCTTAATTATCCATACATATTATTTCAGTAGGCCCAGGGACATGAGCTCGAGTTCTTGTGAGAATGACTGTTGACCCTTATTGTCATTGATTTAATGTTCAATGGCTGCTATTTGTTCACTGGCTGCTGATTGTTCTACTATCTTTGGGAAACAAAGGCACAATGTTTGAATGTTTGTTAATATGTTGATGACCCATTGGTGTTCTGCAATATGAAGGTCAAGTGAGGGGTGGCCTCCTTCCAACTTACCCCAAGCCTGTGGTGGAATGACTGAATGAGAAGTTGTGACCTATAAAAAGGAGGATTTGTCGGTATTCAGAGAGAAAGAGAGACAGCCAGAGAATCTACCAAGACATCTAAACATCCAGGAGACCCTACAGGACTGCTGCCAATACATCATGGCTCCATCACGAGGGACACAGATCTATCATTCTAAAGGAAAAAACCTAGGGAACCTTTGCCCCATTTGGAAGAATACAGATCTGCTCCATTGACTATTGCTGAACCATGGATAAGTTTGGAGAAAGCTATAGTTGGGACCCACCGGTCGCCTGGCTTCATGGAGATGTTCGGAGAAGCCAGGCTGAGACCCTCCGGTCAACTGGCCTTGTACCTGAATGGACTGTTGTCTTCCTTCATTTATCGTTACCTCCTCTCTGTGTGCGTGCCATAGGTGGGGTAGTTGACTGTGGAAGATCTGAAGTAATAGCTACCATTATGCCAGGGATTCCGTGGAAGGGAGAGATTCTGTAATGTGCACCATCTTGGGGTATTTTGCTGGGAGTGTTCTAGGTGTAAATCTGCCTGTTTTGTAGGTCAATAAAGCATTGCCACATTGTTTTACCCGCACTCTGTGTTGTCTGAGTAGCATTATGCCACTTTAAAGGGAGAGCGGGCATTCGGCAGGATGATCTCTGGTCCATGTGGTTTCAGCTAGCGGACTGGGGCGCCTGACGATCCCCCATGTCTCCAACTTTGGCTCTGGAGTTCTTCTAGACCAATGTCTACACAACGCTAAGCAGAAGTACAGAAGATTTATCAGAGAATTAATCCTTTCAAACTTTCAACCTCTTCTTACCTCCAACCCAAATTTATGTAAGTCCTTCCCCAATTGACTCCAGTGCTTCCTACTCTAGGCTTCTCTACTTGTCTACTTTTGCTGATCTCTAGAAGGCAGCCAGCTTTGACTTTACCTGTTCTAGTATCTCAAGCTCAATGCTAATTGGCCAAATGTCCAGATATAAAGTGTTGTCATGAGGACATAAAAATAAGCTATCCTTTCTTGTCTATGGCCTACTGAAAGTTCTCCATTATGTTCCTCAAAGGTGTGGCATTTTAATACATAAGAGGTGGTGCTATGTTTAAATTTATGTGGTCTAAATATTAGTCAGGACCAGTTAACCCAGAATGCTTGTATCTCCTGTGAATGGGTTAAAAATCCAAAAACTGATAATCAAATTAAATAAAAGGAAAGCTTTCTAGCAGATAAGGAGCCGACACAAGGGCCCAACTAGCCTCCACTTGAAACATGTCTCAGAAACAATGACAGAACTTGAGTTAGACGTGTGATTGACTTTGTAATAGCGAGGACTATTACCCAGTGCAGGAATGTAATTTCAATTTCAATATGGGTATATTAGGTGGAAACATAATAGTCTAAATGCAGAACCATGGAGTAGTTATTAAGGCTGAACTTACACAGTTTTTAATATGATGCACCCTCATTACCTATCTTTTATTTTTATATTTGGTCATAATTAGGTTGGTACTTCTTGTATATGTAGCATTTGCCTACTACTTCTTTGTCTTGTTCTTGGCATCTTGATTAAAGAAGAGGGGTACTAATAGCTGAACACTAAGAAAAACCCATCACACCTGCCATATACCAGGAACACGTTTTAAGATCTAGCACACATCGGGAACAACCCAAAAGAACGGGCATATGTTGATAATATTCCACAAGACCTACAGTATACCAGGAATCACCCCCACAAGCTGCTGTATACTGAGAACACCCTACAAAACTCACTGCATCCCGGAACCACCCAACAAGACCTTATATACAGTATTATGGGAATATTCCACAAGACCTTATATATTCTGGAAATATCCCACAACACCTGCTATATGCCTGGAACAGCCCACAAAATCTTATGAATTTCAGAAACACCCTACAAGAGCTTCAGCATACTGGAAACATCCCACATGATCTGCCATATAACAAGAACACCCTACAAGATCTGCCATATACTACTAGTACCCCAAAAGACCTGCTACATATCAGGAACACCAGACAAGAGCTCTGTTACGTGTTACAGAACCACTCAGCACCCAGAATATGTTGTGCAGTTATATGTATGCATAATAGGTTCCATGTGAGATGCATGTCCCTAATGCATCAGTTCACAGGCTGCGCCCCTGGGCAGAGGGGACACGATATTCTCCTTTTGTCCGCCCTCCCCCCACCTTTGTAATTCCCACAGTAAACATCGGCAGGCTCCGGCCACCTGCGGCTTTTGTAATGCATGTCTGGCCTGCCACTTTTCTATTGGCCGGCCCTCTGTATCTGTGTGATATATTCTGTGTCCTGTGAGTAAAGTGTTGTCAGACTGGAAATACATAGAGAAGCAGTGATCTTTTATATGCGCCCATGTAACCAAGGAATTCCAGCCAGCGTCATTCATTCAGACTCCAGCCAACGCTGAGTGGACCTCCGAAAACACGGGGTGGTACTGAAAGAGGTATCCCACCTTGGTAGACCCCGTTACAAGCTCTGTTACATGGAATACCCCACAAGACGTACTGCATACCAAAAACTCCACACAATGTCTGCCATTTACCAGAAACACCCCTCAAGATCTGGCACATACTGGAAAAATCCCAACAACACCTCAATATATACTAAACACGCAATACAATCTTCTGCATACCGTAAACAACCTACAAGACCTGCTTTATACTGGAAACACTCCACAAGATCTGCCATACAACAGGCCCACCCCACAAGACCTACCTCATACCAGACACTCCATACAAGACATTACCTTTGTGTACTTCGTACAATCCAACAAGATCTTGTGCATACTGGAAACACACTACCCCTACAAGACCTGAGACAATCTAGTTTTACACTTGGAACACCATACAAGACTTGCCACATGCTGAGAATACCACACAAGACCTCTATGTACTAAGATCACCCCACAAGACCTACTGAATACCAAAAACAGTAGCTTTAATGTTATGTTTGTTTAACTTTTATTTTTCCTTGTATCTCCACATTAAAACTTCTTTAGTCAAAAACTTGTTCCATATCCCAACACTGGAAGAAAATCCGCAAAATGCCCTTTTCGGAAAGAAATTGCTTGTTGATTGGAAAGTTCCTAAAAACATATTCCACAATGAAATAATAAGATTGACTTCTCTGATTGGATTCAGTCATTATAGTGCCCATAATATGTCATGATACTCTAGAAGGAATGCAAAGGGCAATGACCTCCTACCCTGTCCTCAAGCTATAAGGACCCTAGGCTATCCCTGTTCCCCAGATTACCCCTGATGGTGGGGATGTCGGGGTCTCGTACTTTGCTATGCTCCTATATCTACGCTTATCTGTTTCCTCCCCCAGGAAGGTATTGGACAGTAGTGTATAGAATAACCCAAACCTGACAGACAGGGATAAAAAAAAACCCACAATCATACAAATACACTCGTAAAACGAGTGGGGATCAAGGGAGGAGTAAGTGGGGCAAACCAAATTTGAAGAGGATTAAGGGAAATACACACAAATTAAATCCACATAGAAATCTCCTGAAAACAACTCCAACTGCCTGCTCCTAACTCTGAGCTCTCTTTCAACTCCAAACCAGTGAGAAAAAAATTCCAGGATATTTGTTTTGTGTTTTGCTTTTGGTCAACTCCAAACCAGGAAGTGTTAAGCTATCACTGGCAAGGAAAGAAGCAAGGAAGAGGGTTCTTAAACCTGCAGGGTGTAACAAACTCAGAACAGTTGATACAATAAGACAGTGAAATCAAGGAGTCCTACTAAGCAGTTTAACCCTTGCAGAAACAGAGCAAAGAAAGCCAGAATTGCTAATAGGACAGTGAAGCCTTTCTAACAACTGCAGGTGTATGTGTCACCAGACGCTGAGATCATCTGACTCCACTCTGTCGAGGTATCCCCGTGACATAACTTTTTTGGAGTTTATAATCTACAGTATGTGCATAGAAATATATTTTGAAGCCAATAGAGGAGAACATGCATTGTATAGCCAGAAGGTGATCTATTAGAACAGGCCCACAGAATATACTGCCTGTGGGCCGCATGTGGCTCGCCGAAGGATGTGGTGCAGCCCGCGGAGCTGTCAGGGTTGCGATGGGTCCTTCTTTCCAACGTCAAATGTACATTGAACACTGCGGCGTCAAGACTGGGATGGAGACAATGCAGGGGCAGCATGGTGGCTCATTGGTTAGCACTGCAGACCTTGCAGTGCTGGAGTCCTGGGTTCAAATCCCAACAAGAACAACATCTGCAAGGAGTTTGTATGTTCTCCCCGTGTTTGTGTGGGTTTCCTCTGGGTACTCCAATTTCCTCCCACATTCCAAAGACATACTGATAAGGAATTTAGACTATGACCCCTATCGAGGTCAGTAATGATAATGTGTGCAAACTGCTGACGTAACACACTGCAGGCCGCACGGGCTGAGGAGACATCAGGCACTGGTAAGCGAAGCGCTGCATGGAGAAGCAGAAGATGAAAAGTCATGTTATTTTAGATGAGGAGCCGGGGCAGGGAAGGGAAGGATTATGTTACTACGAGGGAACTAAAGATACCTAGATAGAAAAGTAACACATGTAAAAATTGGATTTACAGGCATAGAATTTTACTGTAATGCAAAATTTTGGTAAGTTTAGATATATCACAACTTATCCACAAGCTTTGTAAAAAGCACATTGGTCTGGTGAGCTGTGATAGAAAAAGTACCAAGTATGTAATTGAATTACATTTCTAGACATAGATAGTAGTCTCTACAGACTTTTACTGTAATGCTAAATTTTGGTAAATTTGGATATTTCACAATTTATCCAAAAGCTCTGTAAAAAGCACATCGGTCTGGTGAGCTGTGATAGAAAAAGTACCAAGTATGTAATTGAATTACATTTCTAGACATAGATAGTAGTCTCTACAGACTTTTACAGTAATGCAAAATTTTGGTAAATTTGGATATTTCACAATTTATCCAAAAGCTCTGTAAAAAGCACATTGGTCTGACGGCTCCAGAGCTGTGATGGAAAAGTACCAAATATGTAATTGAATTTTATTTCTAGACATACAGTAGATAGTAGTGGAAACAGACTTTTACCGTATTGTAAAATTTGGGTAAATTTGGATATATCACAATTCATCCAAAATCTCTGCAGGTAGCATATTTTTCTAGAGGCTTTATAGATGTGATGGAAAAACTCCAAGTATGTAAATAAATTATATTTCTAGACATAGATAGTAGTCTCAACTGACTTTTGCCATGATGTAAAATTTTGTCTAAATCAAGTTTATGAAATTGAATAAATTATACAGATTCAGTCATTATTAGTAAGCAGAGATAGGAAAAAGAAAGAGAATAGGAAGAAGAGACAAGAAAAGGGAAGTAATAGAAGAGAGGGGGAGAGGGAGATTATGTGGGAGAGGGAACAAGGAAATCTGGTCTCTCCATCGAGCAGACCCATAACTCCCAGACAACAGGAGGGAGGATCAAGAGTCCAGTTTATTAGTCTCGTATAGTCGGGATAGTCCAGGTGTATATTGTTTATGCTGCGGAGGCGTCCAGACTAAATGTGAGTGAGTATTAGGATCCCGACAACCAAGAGTCTAGTTCTGGAGTTTCCCTAAATACAATTCAGGGGGCCCAGTTGTGGTAGACTTTATCAGGATCTCCTGTTGCTTGACCTGTCATTTGTTCCATTCTGTAGAGGTCATCGAGTTCTGCAACAAATTCAGAACGTGAAGGAGATCTCTCTTGCTTCCAAAGTCTAGGAATCAAATTCCTAGTGGCGGTGAGAAAATGTCTGAGGAGATTCTTCTTAAACTTGGATATCGATGTCACTTAAAGGATAATAAAGCTACTTCCATTGTGGGTCGGATCTTAAAGATAGATAATCTATTGTAGAGTTCAAACAGTTTCTTTATAGGCGGCCAGTCCCACCAGATATGAGCATATGTGCCTTCTTCTCTTTAGCATCTCCAACAAGTGTCGGGAGTCGTTGGGAACATAGAATGAACAGTGGAGGGGCATCTATACCACCTTGATGAAATCTTATAGACCCTCACCTAAACGTAAATAAAAAGGATCTTTGCTATATCCTCGGGTGATAGGGATTTCCCCAAATCGTTCTCCCACTTTGAGAAAAATTCTGGAAAGTCTTGTAAGGGGGTTTGACCCTCTTGGAAATGTTTGTACAACAGAGAAATAGTGTTGTTTGGAGGGTTCTTTGAAGTGCTAAGAGCTTCGAAGGTTTGTTTGGAGATCTGAAGACCCCTGCTTCCCTGTTTAATAAGTAATATCATATTTCTAGTAAGGAAGGGTAAAGAGGCGCTTCTGTCCCCCTCTCCTTTTGTGGACCAAAGGATTATTTGGGAGTCACGGACGTTTAGGTCATTTTCTAGGTTGACTCACTTCTTATTATTTTTGCTATGGAGTAGGTCTAGGATACATGTTCCAATTGATGCATAACTATATAATGCGAAATCTGGGAGGCTGATTCCTCCAATTTGCTTTGATCAACTTAATAAGAAATATAAAATGCCTGCTCGGTTGTGTGACCAAACAAATCGGGTAATCGCTTTTTTGGGGCGGGAGGAAAAGGAGGCAGGCAAATATAAAGGGATTATTTGAAGAAATAATATAGGAGATGTGGTAGTAGGTCCATTTTAATTACATTTACCCTGCCAAACCATGATAGTTGTAGTTTGTGCCACTTCTCTAGATCTAGTTCAGCTTTGTGTAGAGCTATCTTGAAATTCGTTTCATATAGCTGAGATACTTTGGCTGCTATTTTAACTCCCAAGTGTGTAAGCGAGTCGTAGCGCCATTTCAAGGGAAATGAGGAGCTCAGCTGTTCCACCACGGATGGTTGTAATGATATATTTAGGATCTCGGATTAGTGAGAATTCATTTTAAAGTTACTTAGAAGACCAAATTTATGTACAGTTGTGGCCAAAAGTATTGACACCCCTGCAATTCTGTCAGATAATACTCAGTTTCTTCCTGAAAATGACTGCAAACACAAATTCTTTGGTATTATTATCTTCATTTAATTGGTCTTAAATGAAAAAACACAAAAGAGAATGAAGCAAAAAGCAAAACATTGATCATTTCACACAAAACTCCAAAAATGGGCCAGACAAAATTATTGGCACCCTCAGCCTAATACTTGGTTGCACAACCTTTAGCCAAAATAACTGCGACCAACCGCTTCCGGTAACCATCAATGAGTTTCTTACAATGCTCTGCTGGAATTTTAGACCATTCTTCTTTGGCAAACTGCTCCAGGTCCCTGATATTTGAAGGGTGCCTTCTCCAAACTGCCATTTTTAGATCAGGTGTTCTATGGGATTCAGGTCTGAACTCATTGCTGGCCACCTTAGAAGTCTCCAGTGCTTTCTCTCAAACCATTTTCTAGTGCTTTTTGAAGTGTGTTTTGGGTCATTGTCCTGCTGGAAGACCCATGACCTCTGAGGGAGACCCAGCTTTCTCACACTGGGCCCTACATTATGCTGCAAAATTTGTTTGTAGTCTTCAGACTTCATAATGCCATGCACACGGTCAAGCAGTCCAGTGCCAGAGGCAGCAAAGCAACCCCAAAACATCAGGGAACCTCCGCCATGTTTGACTGTAGGGACCGTGTTCTTTTCTTTGAATGCCTCTTTTTTTCTCCTGTAAACCCTATGTTGATGCCTTTGCCCAAAAAGCTCTACTTTTGTCTCATCTGACCAGAGAACATTCTTCCAAAACGTTTTAGGCTTTTTCAGGTAAGTTTTGGCAAACTCCAGCCTGGCTGTTTTATGTCTCAGGGTAAGAAGTGGGGTCTTCCTGGGTCTCCTACCATACAGTCCCTGTTCATTCAGACGCCGACGGATAGTACGGGTTGACACTGTTGTACCCTCGGGCTGCAGGGCAGCTTGAACTTGTTTGGATGTTAGTCGAGGTTCTTTATCCAACATCCGCACAATCTTGCATTGAAATCTCTTGTCAATTTTTCTTTTCCGTCCACATCTAGGGAGGTTGGCCACAGTGCCATGGGCTTTAAACTTCTTGATGACACTGCGCACGGTAGACACAGGAACATTCAGGTCTTTGGAGATGGACTTGTAGCCTTGAGATTGCTCATGCTTCTTCACAATTTGGTTTCTCAAGTCCTCAGACAGTTCTTTGGTCTTCTTTCTTTTCTCCATGCTCAATGTGGTACACACAAGGACACAGGACAGAGGTTGAGTCAACTTTAATCCATGTCAACTGGCTGCAAGTGTGATTTAGTTATTGCCAACACCTGTTAGGTGCCACAGGTAAGTTGCAGGTGCTGTTAATTACACAAATTAGAGAAGCATCACATGATTTTTCGAACAGTGCCAATACTTTTGTCCACCCTCTTTGTTATGTTTGGTGTGGAATTATATCCAATTTGGCTTTAGGACAATTCTTTTTGTGTTTTTTCATTTAAGACAAATTAAATGAAGATAATAATACCAAAGAATTTGTGTTTGCAATCATTTTCAGGAAGAAACTATTATCTGACAGAATTGCAGGGGTGTCAATACTTTTGGCCACGAAAAGGAGGATGAATGAACTCATGGAGATCAACATCCGACACTGCGGAGACACCATCACGTGTTTCTCAACGCAGTGATTCTAGAGCAATGCCCCCATCCCTTATGGGAAATATGTAAAGCATGAATACGTTTGGCCACAACTGTAGTTACAAGATTATATTTGGTAGGTTTATAGTGGGGGAGGAGATATTTAAGAGTATTTCATCTGCGAAAAGTGCCAATTTATGCTCTTCTGATTGAAATTTTATACCTGTAATTGAGGGGTTACTACATACTGCAGTTGCCAGATGCTCCATTGCTGGGAAGTATAAAAGGGGCGAAAGTTGGCATCTCTGCTTTGTGCCATTCCGGATTGGAAATGTGTTTGAAAGCGCGCCATTAACTTCAACTTGCGCGCTAGGGGAGTTATATACATAGTAATTAAGGTTGAAGGGAGACTTTAAGTCCATCTAGTTCAACCCATATCCTATCCTAACCTGCCCTAACATGTTGATCCAGAAGAAGGCAAAAAAAACCCATGTGGCAAACAGTAAGCTTCACATTGGGGAAAAAAAATCCTTCCCGACTCCACATACGGCAATCAGACTAGCTCCCTGGATCAACGCAATGTTAAGGAAACTAGTGTATATACCCTGTAATATTATACTTTTCAAGAAAGGCATCCAGTCCCTTCTTAAATTTTAGTAGGGAATCACTCATTACAACATCATATGGCAGAGAGTTCCATAGTCTCACTGCTCTTACAGTAAAGAATCCGCGTCTGTGAGTATGCTTAAACCTTCTTTCCTCCAGACGTAGAGGATGCCCCCTTGTCCCCGTCACAGGTCTAAGAGTAAAAAGATCATTAGAAAGGTCTTTGTATTGTCCCCGCATATATTTATACATTGTAATAAGATCACCCCTAAGCCTTCGATTCTCCAAACTAAATAACCCCAAGTGTAATAACCTGTCTTGGTATTGCAGACCCCCCAGTTCCCTAATAACCTTGGTCGCTCTTCTCTGCATCCGCTCCAGTTCAGCTATGTCTTTCTTATACACCGGAGACCAGAACTGTACACAGTATTCTAAGTGTGGTCGCACTAGTGACTTATATAGAGGTAAAATTATGTTCTCCTCATGAGCATCTATGCCTCTTTTAATGCATCCCATTATTTTATTTGCCTTTGCAGCAGCTGCCTGACACTGGCCACTAAATGTGAGTTTGTTGTCCATCCATACACCCAGGTCTTTCAGTGACAGTTTTGCCCAGTGTTTTACAATTAAGCACATAATTATACATCTTGTTCGTTCTACCCAAGTACATAACCTTACATTTATCCCCATTAAAGCTCATTTGCCATTTATCAGCCCAAGCTTCTAGTTTACATAAATCCTCCTGTAATATAAAATTGTCCTCCTCTGAATTGATTACCCTGCAGAGTTTAGTGTCATCTGCAAATATTGAAATTCTAGTCTCTATGCCCCTTACAAGGTCATTAATAAATATGTTAAAAAGAAGCGGGCCCAAAACTGAAGAAGTGGGCCCAAAACTGAAGTGCCGAAATTCTATGTAGCATGTTTTCCTTTAGGTCAACTCTAGAAGAAGTTAAACTAGAAGAAGAGGGGACGGGAAGAAAAACATTAGATTTGAACATGAAGATGGGGGGTCTGGCACGCGTCTCCCTGCAGCAAAAGTATCACTGCAGCTAAAGTATCGAGAAGCTGCAGTTATTTCAATGGCTGAGAATTAACATCCATCTCCTCTTCACACAGGTGCAATCTCTACTACAATCTCTGCTTGCTGTCATCTGATGCTTACCATCCTGCAACATTCCATTTCGGCTATGTGCACACATAGTAGAAAATTTCTGCTTAAAAACTGGACTCCCTTCCCAGAAACCGCGCTTTTTTTCTGTGCGTTTTCTGCGCAGTTTTTGCGCAAAAAATGCACTTTTTTATGCGTTTTTTTCGCGCGGTTCCAGACACATAGAAATGGCCAGAAATGTGGAAAAATCCGCAAAATTAATGAGCAAGCTGCATTTTTTACCGCGAAGCGGGTTTTTTTTGCGGTAAAATACGCATCAAAATGCACAAGAAGTGCAAAATGAATAGAAATTAATGGGAAGCTTATTTTTAGCCTTTTTATAGCGGATTTATTGGCAAATCCACTAAAAAAATGCTGTGTATGCACACAGCCTTAATGGTACAATCTCTGCTACAATCTCTGCTTGCTGTCATCTGATGCTTACCATCCTGCAACATTCCCTTTAATAGTACAATCTCTGCTACAATCTCTGCTTTCTGTCATCTGATGCTTACCATCCTGCAACATTCCCTTTAATGGTACAATCTCTGCTTGCTGACATCTGATGCTTACCATCCTGCAACATTCCCTTTAATGGTACAATCTCTGCTACAGTCTCTGCTTGCTGTCTTGTTATGCTTAGCATCCTGCAACATTCCCTTTAATGGTACAATCTCTGCTACAATCTCTGCTTGCTGTCATCTGATGCTTACCATCCTGCAACATTCCCTTTAATGGTACAATCTCTGCTACAATCTCTGCTTCTTTCATCTGATGCTTACCATCCTGCAACATTCCCTTTAATGATACAATCTCTGCTTGCTGTCATCTGATGCTTACCATCCTGCAACATTCCCTTTAATGGTACAATCTCTGCTTGCTGACATCTGATGCTTACCATCCTGCAACATTCCCTTTAATGGTACAGTCTCTGTTACAATCTCTGCTTGCTGTCATCTGATGCTTACCATGCTGTAACATTCCCTTTAATGGTATATAACAGTAACTGCTGAATGTTTGCTAAATTAATTTGTTGCATTGTACTCAATACTTACTGCTGTATATCCATGTTGGGGTCAGTAGAGATGTTATCAGGTGCAAGGTGTTACAGCATATGGATGTAGCCAGGCCCTGTGTCTTTGATCATCTAACCTCCCCCTAGTGTGCTAGCCAATTGCTAATTTATCCCAAACCAGTTCCCACAATCCCTCTCACCTGATCCTCTACTCAGTCCTATATATTTAGTAGCATCCTAAGGGGTGCACGCGTGTGGGGTCTGGCACGCATCTCCCTGCAGTAAAAGTATCTCTGAAGCTAAAGTATCGAGAAGCTGCAGTTATTTCAACAGCAGTTAGCCATGGCAGGAGTCAGGACCCCACACTGTGAATCTGTCTCTTTCGGGTATGTCTGCTGAGTAAGCACTTCCTATTACTTGGATCTAGCTTTTCTATTAACCCTCTTACTCCTTCACCATGTTTACATATGTCCTCACAGTGTTTGCCCCATTAATCCTCACTTTCCTTTGCTATCCCCAAACCCCAGCACCCTCTAACCAAATAATCATCTCCCCTTCCCTCTTACCTCCCCAACTGACCTCCTCTGCTGACCTGCTCCTCAACCTCAAATCTGTTAATTAAACATAAAACAAGCTGCCCACTCTCCTTCTTCCACCTGCTCTCCCTTTCTCTGCTTCTCCTCACTGCTGGCAACATATCTCCCAATCCTTGACCCCCGCAGCTCATACTTCCCATTACTACCCCTCCCTACCGCTCCCTAATAAGAACTACCTCAATCTTTCCAATGTAAAACCTGTACCCTTGATGCCCATCCCCATCCTCTCTCTGGAGCACTCTGGAATGCCTGCTCCATCTGCAATAAGCTTCATATGATTTATGACCTCTCTCTCTCTTGCAAGCTTGCCTTTCTCAGCCTCAAAGAAACAAGGCTGACACCCTCTGACACTGCTTCCCCTGCTGCGCTGTGTTACAGCGGCCTCCATTTCACCCACACTCCTCACCCTGGCAACAGACACGGTGGAGGAGTGGGTCTTCTCCTTTCTTCCAATTGCATCTTTATCCCAATCCCACCTCTTCCCTCCCTAATCCTCCCGTCTTTCGAAGTCCACTCTGTCTGCATCTACTCTTCCTCCAACCTCCAAGTGGCCGCCATATACCGACCTCCAGGCCCGACCACTGCTTTCATTGACCAATTCTCTACCTGGCT